>NC_090312.1:42433750-43681875 GCF_039906515.1 Pseudorca crassidens | reverse complement strand
AAAATTTAAGGGGGAAATAACACGTGAAATAAATTCACCCACAAAACAGAAAACAGCAGAGACCAAAAGGCTGCTGGAGAGTTAAAAGGAACATGAAATTTAACCACAGAAGATAATTTTTTTCTTCTGGGGAGGGAAGGAGAACGAGTCTCAACATTCTGCAGGTGACTCCTCCAACCCAGCTCCAGCTGGGAAGCATCTGTACAAAAGAAACAGCCCACAGTAGAAAGAATTCATTTCTCAGGAAAAGATGCAAAGCAGGGAACCCCGGGCTCAGGGAAGTTTCTAATAAAGCCATCTAGTTCTGGGTTCTGCTCTGTGTCATGATCATAGCAGCTAACTTTTCCATAGTGCTTGCTCTATAGTTTATACTACTAGGGTTTATTGTGTTTCGTGTCTGCCACTGCCTCACTGAATGCCATTGGGAAGTTACTCAACCTCTCTAAGCCTCAGTTTTCCTGAGAAACAAGTAAAATAGCATAGTGTGTTTAGTGTGTTTATTATGTGTTCAGTAGTGTGTGTTCAATATTATGGTAGCTAAGGTTTACAGATATCCTTTTAAAAAGAGTGAGCTTCTTGAGAGAAGGACTATGTCTTCTTCACTATTAGATGCCTAGTGCCTTCCCCAGTGCCCAAAATGTAATAGAAAGTTAATAAATGTTTGTCAAATGGATGGATGGATGGGCTGACAAACATGTAAATAAATAAATCTCATTATTTTTATTTGATTCTCAAAGCAACCCTACTAATTATTATTTCTCACATTTTATAGATGAGAAACCAAATCCCTGAAAAGTTCTGTGACTTGGCCAAGCTCATATGATTAGCAAGTAAATTGAGACTCAAATCCAATTCCAGTCATTATTCTTGATACTAAGAGAGTTCCTGAAATGGTAACAAGGGTTACTATTTAATCCACTTGTCTGGTTTGTACACACAATTTTAAATATTTGCTTAACATCTGTTAATACCTTTATAATTCACAAAATAATTTGGCTTTCGTCTATATGGCTTGAGAAATGTGGGGTTTTGTTTCAGATAGCATGGGGGAAAATGGGAACATTTCTGAAACCAGGTTTTTCTCTTTTTAATGACTCCAAATTTAAAATGTAGTCAGAGAAATTAAAATCCCCTCCTAGTTCTATCTTTTAAGAAATCCACTAGTATAACCATTGCTATTTATTGACTGCAAGAATTGTACACATTTTATTCCTATTTCTTACAACAACTTGAAAGATTAGGCATTATTACTCACAATTCATGAGTGAGTAAATAGAAATTCAAAGAGTTCAAGTTAAAGTCTGCCTAAATAGTGCTAAAGTTGAACTGATCTGAATTTTAAGGAGGCTCTCCTCTATGCCAGTGCTTTCAAACTGTAACATGCATACATCTGTTGAAATTGCAGATTATGTGGGTCTGGGGTGGAACAAAAGGGTCTTCATTTCTAACAAGCATCTAGATGATGTCAAGATTGCTACTCAAGATAGGCCACACTTTGAGTAGCAAAGCTCTTTACCACACTACCTTCCCAAATTCAGAGACACAGGCAGTCATCTTTACTATGGCCAGAGTTCTGCTTATAAGAATAACATTTTGCGTTCTTCTATCTTGTGTGGATAACTTACCAAAATAGTCCCTCATGTATTACCTAATTCTGAACATTTCTCCTTTCTTTTCAATCCTACCACAGTATAGCAGAAAATTTGGTGTAGCTGCAGTTGAAGACTTCTTCACCAGCTTCTTTAAATCAGAAGATTGTGTAAAGAATCAGCAGTTGTGTTCCTTAGTAAGTGAAAAGAAGAAAGAAAAATAAGAAAAACAATAATTAACATAAGCAGAGAAAGAAGAAAAAAATATTAAGCAGTGAAGCAGAAAGCTTGTGGCCTGAGGAGAAAAAAAAAAAAAAAAATAGAGGCAGATCTTAATCACTCCAGGGAAATTTCTGAGGAAATTCTATGCAGGAGCAAAGAAGCATGACAAGGGAAAAAGAGGAATGAAAAAGCTATAAAGGATATTTGACATCACGGCCTTAACTAAACTGTGATGTGCAAGTGGAAATCAATAGAGGCTAAATATTTAAGCATAATGACTGCCTAAAAGTGATGAGAGGGAATGGAAGCAGTACCTATGCATTTTATTGAAGCCATTGATGGAAATGAGAAAGGAGGAGATACCAGAGAAATAACAAGTGCGACAGAGTTATCATGGAATGAAATCAGAGAGGATAAGGAAAGAAGACTCATGAATCAAATTTCAGCTTAGACCATGAACAGAAGATCAAATTGAACAAATGGCGAAGGAACCAATAATAAATCTGAATGGTTACAGGTAAAGTGTGGAGTTGGGTAGAGGAGGAAGGGAGAGAAAAAAGAGGCCAAAGGTCTCTTAGGGGGAAGGAAGAATAGTGGTTAATCAAATTATCCAGAAGGGAAAATAACCATGTCTGAATAAGGTACCTAAGATTCAGAGAAAGGATCACTGCCAGCCTGTTGTCCTACCGTCCTCCCCCACGTCCCCACCTTGACCGCCCCTTCCAGGCTTTCCTTATGGTTTTCTTTCCATGGGATTCTATGAAGAAAAGCAATGTTTTGGTTGCAGTTGAGAAGTGCTTGGGGATCATTTGTTTGCTAATATCAGAAGCCATGAAAAGAGATGCAGGAGAAGAGGGGAAGGCAGAGATTAACACAAACAGGGACAGAGGCAAATTTTAGTAACCAAATTTAATTTCATTAGTTATAAAAAAAAATGTATGTAATGTTTGGCTTATATGTCTTATGCTTGATCTGAAATGTTCATGTTTTTCAGATGCAGTTTAATATGCAAGAATAATAAACTGATATTTTACTGAGCACTTACTTTATACTTAACATTGATTAAATCTCTCACACATCATCTTGTTTAATCATCACATGAATCCTAACTAGTAGACACCACTATTATCTGCCTGTTATAGATAAGGAACAGAAAGTTTAAAGATGAGACATTAAAGCAGGCTGAGGGCTTCCCTGGTGGCGCACTGGTTGAGAGTCTGCCTGCCGATGCAGGGGACGCGGGTTCGTGCCCTGGTCGGGGAAGATCCCACATGCTGTGGAGCGGCTGGGCCCGTGAGCCATGGCCGCTGAGCCTGCGTGTCTGGAGACTGTGCTCCGCAACGGGAGAGGCCACAACAGTGAGAGGCCCGCGTACAACAACAACAACAAAAAGTAGCCAAAATGCAAGTTTTTTGTCTCTTAGTGGAGAAAGTACTGCACCCTCGTTCTTATAAGGTAGTTTCTGGCCCCTGAGAGGCTGGGTACTCAGGGCCAATGATGACCTATGGCCATCTTAAACATGATTTGCCTTTGGAACTCCATTCAGTTCCTCCTTCCTCCCTCAGCGGCATTATCACTAGCCAGTTCAAGTAGCCGGTGACCAGACTTCTCTCACTCTGTGTAAACAGGGGCAGATCTGATATGACCACAAATGGTCAGAGAAATCAGCTGATTGCCCAGAGACACTCGATCAGATATCCTGATTCCCAAATAAGTTCCCTTTCTATCAGATGGCATACAGCCAGGCTCACCCCAGCCCAACACAACTATGTAAGTCTACAGATATTTTCTAAGTGCCTAATATCTACTGGTCCATCTGCTAGTTGCTGGAGATGTGGAAGAATAAGTCTACCTCCCCTACCAAAGAGGAATGCAGACAATTATTATAATATTGGGTGATGAGTTTGATAATGAGGTGGCCCAAGGGAAGCCCAAATTCTTAAAAACTTTAAAAAAGGCAGTTACTTTGTTAGGAAATCAAGAAAGTCTTCAAGCAGCATTTGAGAATAGGTAGAGAAGAGAACATTTGAGGTGACATTCTAGGTAGAGAAACAAGTATGAGGAAGATTTGGAAAGTTCCAGATGTGTTTAGGAAGGGAGAGTGGTTCAATTGCACCGCAGGATAAGGTGTATGTAGACAGATAATATAGCAAGTTAGAAAAAAATTGAGATATATTTTTGGCCTCTCTGCCAGGCTGAGAGCTTTATGTCTCATTCTATATGTTTGTGTTTCCTGAAGTATAAGACCAAGATAACCAGTGGTTAAAAATATTATTTGAAAGAGTACACGAATTTGATTTTGTGTAATATTTAATCATATGGAGAGAACACTATTCCCATCCTTGGAATCACATTAAATAGAAAGTTTTTGATAGGCACTAGGAGTTGAAACACCTCTTCCAAAATTGTTAGCCCCCCTCTGTAACAAAAAGAGTGAGGATTTCAGGTTCAAAGTTTTCAGCAGAAACATGCCTACAATTTAAGAATTCGTTTTATTCAAATCCTATTTATCTAATAGTTATCTTTTTTTATGGCAGTTGATACCGGCTTTTTCTATTCTAGTATTAGCATTGTTTCTTTTTGTTAAATAGATCTAATTTAGTTTGTAAAAAGGGATTATGTAAATATAATTATTGATTAAATCATAGCAGAAGCAGAATATAGAAATGGCAAAACATCAATCAATCAATCAAGACAGTGGTATGTGAACAGCCAAACTTTAGAAAGAAAAATACTATAGTCCAACTGTGCCACCTCAAGAAAGCCCAGTTTTTAGGGCATTTCAGGGAGGAAATGGATGATTATGTCAAGTACTCTACAAGGTCAAAGAGGATTTGGTTATTCAAAGGGCACTTCCAAGAGCCTTCCACAGTAAATTTGGATGAAAACCAGACTAAGCAAAGATTTAATTGGTAGTAAGGAGGTAGACATGACCTAGATAGTCATGGACCACATTTGGAAGGAAAATGTGGTGCTATAGGATGGGAAACCTTCTTCATTATGTTTCCAGCTGGGCTGAATACTCAATGTATAAATCTGGGAAGGCATTTGCTCCCCAGAAACTCAATTTTACCTTGGTGGTATTTTTTTTAAAAAAAAAAAACACCATCTATTTCTCCTCTTGAATTAGAGCTCTCAAATATATAAACCACTTGGATTAACCTGACCACAACTTCTACCAATCCTACGTCTAAATATGCCACGCACCAAAAAAAAAAAAAAAAAAAAAAAAAATCCATGAGGTAAGTGCTATCATTCTTCTCACTGTGACAATCAGAAAACGAGGGTTAGGGAGATTTATTAGCTCGCCCTAGGTGACACTGACACAGTAAGGCCCATACTTAACCCTCAAGCAATATAATGCACACTGTTGATGCCAATGTGTTTTGGTCCCATAAAACCTAAAAAAACTAAAACAGTATATAATATGGTTTGTCCAAGATGAGATTATAACTTTAGAAATGTTCTCTCAATATATGATAGGTTTTATTAAGAAAAGTGATTTATTTTTGGTTACATACCCTATCCTTATCAAGTTCTAGAATATCTCTTTATCAAAATACATATTTTGGGGCTTCCCTGGTGACGCAGTGGTTGAGAGTCCGCCTGCCGATGCAGGGGGCATGGGTTCATGCCCCGGTCCGGGAAGATCACACATGCCGCGGAGCGGCTGGGCCCGTGAGCCATGGCCACTGAGCCTGTGGGTCCGGAGCCTGTGCTCCGCAATGGGAGAGCCCACAGCAGTGAGAGGCCCGCGTACCGCAAAAAAAAAAAAACCAAAAAAAAAAACACATTTTTTTCTTAACCTTCATTGTAGGCCCAGCTCAAGAATCACATCCTTTATAAAGCTTCTCCTGACTGTTTTCCTCTCTAAATTCCTACAGCACTCACGGCGCTTGCCCCTCCATAGCCCACTTGTTATGTATATATATATATTGTGTTTTTGTGTACACTATGTATCTTGGAAACCACATAAAATTTTACATGTCCTCTACCACAATGGGCACCTAATAAGTTATTTCATGGAACACATTAAAGATCCACCACTAAATTTAAAAATCAACAGAAAATTTAAAAGTCCACACCCAAAGCAAAAACTCTTAGAGATGCTTTCTCCATCTCCAGTTTATACTCCAATTGATAGTCATAGTCTCAGCTTTGCTAATGTTCCCATACCTAAAGCCAGATTGCATTGAATTCGTTAAAGCTGAAGCAAGCTTATTCAGTCAGCTATAAGTATAAATGTTTACTGGAGCACAAACTAGGAGGAAGCCTACGAGAAGAATAAAGGGAGTAAAGCTTTTGCGATCCATTTTCTTCCGAGGCTCATTTCTCAGAAGGAAATATTTAAATGGTATTTTAACTGTTGTTGAAGTTAGCCAGGTTTAACAAATCTAAAGATAGAAGAATACTAAACTAGGCCTAAATAAAAAAAAAAAGAGAGGTGAGGATGGAATACAAATTAAAACCAAAATTCACCAACCAGCCTGAAGTTTCTATTACCTACAGTTCTTTCCTTTAATGTTTAGTGTGCCAATTATGACATTGCAATGTATTGATCTGGTTATTTGTCTGTCACCTCTGTGAGACTGTGAGCACCTCACAAAGAAGGACTGTGTCTTTGCATATCAAGGGATCAGTCCTGAATGATTTTTGTCCAACACTAACATCTGTGCCCAACCAGACCTTTCCTGGATAGTAACAATGGTTAACATTCATTTAGTGGTTCAATCTCTACTCTATTTATGTATGTACTAAATCACTAGCCTTTCCAAAATCATTCCCATTTTGCAGAAAGGGCAACTGAGACACAGAGAGGTTAAAAAAAACTGCCACAGCAGAACCAGAATTTGAAAACAAGCTGTCCTGCCCCAGCCTGCACACTGCTTACCACTACACTGCAAAGCCGCAGTTAGAATGGTATTCGTGACTAGAAAAAGTGGGTGGAAATTTATAAGTCTGAACTAAAACCTCTGTACTTTTGATAAGTACCTCAGGTGATTCTGATGTACATAGTGTGAGAACCACACATTAAAAACACAATTCTAAGTAGTAGTCGTAGAAATAGTCTTAAGAACTGATGTTTATCATTGCGGTTCAGCAAACATTTCCATATACATCATCTCATTTCATCCTGATAATAACCCTGCAGGGTTATTGTAACTGCTTCTCATGTTTCTGAATAAGAAAAGCAAATCTCCGAAAGCCTACCTGTGACCACATTGCTAAAAAACACAGATTTTCCAGTTTCAGACCCTGTGCTCTTTCATGACACGAACACCCTAACTGGCCTTCATAATTCTGCTTCTGCCCTTCTACAACTCATAGTCCATACGACAAACAAAGGATTGTTTCAAAGCATAAATCTCATAATGTCATTTCCAGTGGATTCTCACTACACTTGGGTAAAATCCAATTTCCTTACCATGACCCAAGAGCCCCTCATGATCTGGCCACTACCTGCCTCCCTCACCTAATCTCTCACCCTCTTCCCTCCCCCTACACTCCAGCTACACTCTTTCCTTTCTAACCCTTTCACATCATTTTTTTTCTCCAGCTGAGCCTTAGTCCTTTTCCTGTTTCTTATGTATTTCATACCATTACTTGAAATGAACCAATGGATTTATTGATTGATCATGAAGATGATGACGGAGCCCTTGTCTGACTTGTTTAATAGCTAACACTTACAAAGTGCCAGGTACGGGTCCAAATACTTTATACACGTTGATCTATGTAATTTTTATGACTGAGAATCCAGAACCTTACCTGAGGTCACCAGCTAGTAAATGACAGCAGAATTTTACCAAGAGCCTGTGCCTTTCACCACTTACCTGGACTCTCCCTCAAAGGGAATAAGTGATCCCACCACCTCACCTTTTGAAACAAGCCCATATCTCTTGCCATCACTCAGACACTCAGCCCCCGACCAAGCCACCAGTGTCCATGGTTAAGCTCAGTCTGAAATGAGACATGTTTGATGGAGGCAGGCCCTTTACCCCCATTCCAGTCCCATCTCCAAAGAAATGAATTTAAATGAATGCAAGAAAACTAATTAGAAACTACAGAATGAGAATTCAGAATGCCTAAGAATGCCCTTAAGATCAAAGTAATGTCAGAGAATGTAGACTTTAGAATGACTCTGTATTTGGTGGGGTGGGGTGGGGAAGGGGGGGAGGAGAGGGGCTGTCAGAGTTGACTCCACATGAGCTCGGTGGAAACACTTCATAATGAGCATCCCAAACCAACTGAAGTAGAAGGCTATTAATCAAGCTGAAGTAGCAAGTGGCCATTTTTTTCCATTCCAGACATCTCACTGGTTTGGAGGTCAAATATCTATTCTTCGTCAAGTATAAAAAGCTGCCATTTGGGAGAGATTGGGTTTTATAGTATTATTTTGCTTTGTTTTTCTTTAAGACATCTGTCATTTCTGAGAACAAAGATTTCTGTTCTGTGGTTCTTAATAAGCTTTGCAAGGTGGTTTTCCTGGCATATGAAGAAGTCATTTGAATAATAAAAGCTCATATTTATAATTACAGTGAGTTAAATAGATTTGCTTAGCTTAGAGTTTGGGGTTTTTCATAAACAGATGTGAGTCCAGAAAGGCTCTATAACTCCAGCAATCTTACTGCTTTGGGGTTGCTGAAGAGCTGAGAAGCCTGAATGGGAGTTAAAGGAGCTTTCCCCAACTCCCTAAATAATCACCATGATACCTCAACCTGAGCCTACTCCTCACAACCCAATACTATTCACGTTTACTAAGCATTTGCCAGTATGAGGACAACGAATGAGCCTGACTCTAAGCTGATAACATTCACCCCCTAAGTATTCAGAGAGGAGCCTTTTATAAAATGCTTTGCTCTGTTCTCAGAGTATATTGATGACCCATAGCTCCAGTTCTAGTTGAAGCTGCTGGTTTCAAAACAGTGGTGAAAAGTGGTCACCAGGCGAAGCAGCACCTCGGGTCTAGGCCTTCCCGTACAGCCACCTCTCCTCTTGAAACTCACCAGCTCTGTGAGCCATTCCTTCAGGTCCTTGGAAGGTGATGGAGTTCATTTCGTGCCAAATTTTGAAAACTGCAATGTGCTTCCTTACTTGAAAATATGTGTTTGGGGCAATGGAACTTTTGGTCACTAATTTTCAATCACTTATGGAGTGGATTATCTTTTACAAATAAATTTTTACACCGAACCTCAATACATAAAACAGGAAAAAGCTCAGCCACTCTAGTTGAAGTATCATTTCATTTACTTAGAGGTCCCCTAATTGTTCTGCCCTTATCCATAGATACCTCTAGCAAAACCTAGAATTCTTCTATCCATAGTTTGAAGACACTGCTTAGAGTCATCCTATCAGATCAGGGGATTTGGCCAAAGCTCTGATCTTTCTGAGGGGAGGAACAATATATTACACGGGCCTCTCACTGTTGTGGCCCCTCTCGTTGCTGAGCACAGGCTCCAGACGCGCAGGCTCAGCAGCCGTGGCTCATGGGTCCAGCCGCTCTGCAGCATGTGGGATCTTCCCGGACTGGGGCACAAACCCGTGTCCCCTGCATTGGCAGGCGGACTCTCAACCACTGCGCCACCAGGGAAGCCCCAAAGCTCTGATCTTGAGCTTCAATCAGGACTTTGTTCACACATACCGAACACACTAGACATCTGTGGGACGCTGAGCAGGCCCAGACTTGTGACCTAAAGCTCTGATAATTTCTTTAGCCAAATTCAATTTAATATGTGCAGTGGATTTAATAGTGTTTCCCCTAAATTTATGGCCACCTTAGAATGTGACCTTTTTGGAATAAGGGTCTTTGCAGGTACAGCGAAAATAAGGTTCAAGAGATGAAATCATAGTGGATTAATGTAGGCCTTAAACCCAATCAGAGTGTCCTTATACAGCGCACAAAGGAAGACAAAGGGAATAAAGTATTGTGAAGCTGGGAGAAAGGCACGGGACAGTTCCTACCTCACGGTTTCCAGGAGGAACCAACCTGCCAACACCTTGATTTTGGATTTCTGACCTCCAGAACTGTGAGACAACTCATTTTCTTTGTTTTCAAGTTTGTGGTAAGTTTTTACAGCAGCTCTAGGCAAGTAAAACATTCTGTCTTTCACTTAGTAGGCAAATATTTGTGGAAAGAATATTTGTTGAGTGAATATAAAAAATCAGCTCAATTTGATACAGTCACTGACTAAGGAAAACAGCAGTAAGTGTTTGAGGAGGAGAGAGAACGCTTATGGCTGGGGTTAGAGGAAACCCATTTTTCCTTTAACTCTATTCCAAGATAAGACTCAGGCAGAGCCTCCAGAGGAGCAAATGTGGGTGGTTAATGGATAAAGGACTAACCAAGGAAGGTGAAACTCACTATTGGCTACCTGAGGAGTAACAGAGACTCCCTGAGGCTTTCTCAAAGATGTCCTGGCACAATGAGAAACCATTCAGTTTGTCTTAGGCACTTAAGTACAAATATCATAATAGCAGATGAGAATTGGTAAACATATAATTTACATAAAGATTCTTTTAAGGATATTATTTTTCAATAGGTACCAATAATAGCTATGAAGTTGTTATGGCTTTTTATATTGCATACCATATTGCCACCTTGGCTTTTATTTTTTTAATCTATGATCTTCAGGTTCCATTGGCTGTGTTTTGTGGGCACACTTGTTATCTGTTTGGTGACTCCTCTCTCCTTGCCTGACCATAGTTTTATTCTGATGCAGCGTACCCCATGACTAAATTTCTACTTACCGATGTCCCTGAAGAATTCTTGAAATGTAATGAAGTAACTATTTTCCCTGTAATTTATGCATACATTTATATACTGAACAGTAGTTTAATCAAACTCCTTTGCCTTGTGTAGTATAATAGCAATATCTAATGAAAACATATGAAGTATGTGTTTCATAATTACCCCAGACAGTTCATTTCGGTTTGCTTCCTACTTAATCCTGAAATTCCTATCTTCCTGCACTGTAAACACTTTCTTTCCTTTCTCATCAATCTCAGTTATGTAAATGAAGCAGGGCGGTGGCACAATTACTTTTTTTCTGGATGTTATCAAAGGCTCTATTCTCAGAGAAACAGCTGACAAGGGCACCCGCTAAAAATGATCCTTTAGTTTGCTTAAAAGACTGAAGCAGACGTAAAGCGGAGAGAACTTTGCACATTCCACCAGAGTAGCACTGCTGGGGCAAGTGAATGCTGATTTGCATGTGTCGTGGAAATGCCCCTCATGTTGCCAGGCCCAGCGATAGTCATGAACCTCATTCAGTCCTGTACTTTTTACAAGCACACTGGGAAAAAATCCATCCCAATAAAAATCACTGTCATGGAACAAAAGCAAATTGCTGATTGAGCATCAGCATAGTGATGGTCCCTTTGACTTTGCAGAAACAACCATGCCAGCCGTCAGAGAACATTGAACTTCCTGCTATATGTAGGAAGTCCTCTATGATCTAGATTCTATGCTGGTTTCCTATCAACGATGAAGGCAGAGAGTAAACAGAAAACTGACATATCTCTTTACATTTTCAGAGCTAGTTTAAATGTCCTTTCCCTTATTTCTTCTCATCAGGATGATCCCTTTTCTGTCTATTTCTTTTAAGGGAGAAATATAATGTTTTGTATTCCCCACTTTCACTGTTCCAGAGGCTGTTGATGAAAGAGACAATGGGACCATGGAAAAACACACAATAGTTGACCCAGATATTCTTGGTACCTACTGTGATCTCAAGTAAGTTAAACAATCTCTGAAGGGTCAGCTTTTTCATCTGCCAAAACTAAGATAATGCCATCTATCACTTCAGGTTGCTGTGAGAATAAAATAATAAGTATGGCAATAGTGCTGGGCACTCCAAAACAAATGTTTCCCTCTTTATTTCTAAGACATTTTCTATCTGCCAGGTGAAATGAATCTACATTCACTTATTTGATAAACAAGTATGGAACACGCACCATACTGGAATTTGGAAAGTGAACATGGTCATTGGCCACATGAGTCTGACTCTGGCAGGGAGGGTAGACATTAATCAATTAATAGCACACAAATTATATTTGCAAACTCTATGTACACCAAAGGAAAACCTCAGGATGTGCAGGCATCATTTGTATGGGGGAGGGTAACTTCTGAGTTGAGGTGATTAGAATAAATAGGATTTAACTAGGTGAAAAGTAGAGGGGAAAGGAGGAAACAGTCCTTGCAGAGGTTGGTGGGCATACAGAAAGGTATAGAGGCTGATAGAAGCAGAAGAATTTGAAGAACTTTAAGGCACTCTTAAACCTCTAGGTTAGGAAATTCTTGGGCTTATTCTTAAGATCTCCAGGGAAGGATTTTGCATACTTTCCCTTGACAATTTATTCCAAGTGTTTTTCTGAGGGGAGAAACAATATATTACAGGAAACTTGATGTTAACTGTTTGTAGAGTATATCTCATTGTTACACGACAATATAGTGGTTTGAATAATTAACTTGTATTTATTCTTATTGCATTTTCCCCTTTCCTATTGAATGAAGTAGTCAGATCCTAACACTCCCTTATGGCACTAAAGGTCTTTGTTTCAAAGTATAATAAAAATTTACTGGGATACAAATTCTTAAAGACTAAGCAACTTGAAGGGACTATGGAAAGGAGACAGAAGTAAAAGTGAAAAGAAGGTCAGGAGCAGGGAGGAGAAGGAAAATGAGATGGAAAACTCTTGCTAATGTCTAAGATTATACTCTCAGTCATCACCAAAGAAGTTAATTAGATTTAGTTTATTTTAAAGAAAATAGAGGAATGTGATGGTTCTTAAATTTTCAGGTGGGTAGAGTAAGAGTTACACTTTCTACACACTACAGTGAGAAAAATATTGTTTAAGTGAAGGGTTTTTGACATCCCCAACATCTAGAACTTTCTCTAAAATGTACACAGTGGACCCTGTGCTGTGCTGAAGGGAGCACCATGGTAGGACCATGTTGGGAGACCTCTGGAGATTTCTGGAGCTAAGACTTGTGTAACAGGCCCTTCCAGGCCTGCTGCCCTCAGTCCTTCCTGGACACGTCACACCCACAGACTGGTCATCATTACAGGGCACGTGTCATGACTAGTCATTATTAGATAACTTGTGGATAACTCAGTACAATGTCACTCTCATACAATCCCTGTGCCTGAATGTCTATTCTCTGAGATATAAAAACCAACCTACTAATTCACTTTTCGTGTTCTGCTACACAATAGTCAGGTTCTGCCACAAGAGGAGACACAGGAAGGCTCAGGAAAACAGTTTACTATACTCATAGTCCTAGACAGGGATCAATAAATGCCACACAGGGTCACAGGAGAAGTACCAGGCTTGGGTCAGGTGACAGGAGCATGGGGACAGCTGAGACTAGAGCCTTTACTGGTGTTTCTTCAGGAAAGGTCAGACAGGGTGAACAGTTTAAGGTTGTCTAGTTTGAATAATTTCCATGAAGTCTAAGCTATGAGGTATGGTCCTTAGTTGCCTGGTACCTGGCCCTGGGATGATTAAGGCAGAGGAATATTCCCTCCTGGTGTGTATGGGGCAGTAGATGAGTTGTGGCTCTGAATCGGTGAGCTTATCAAATGCTATTTCTAAGAATTGGGTAGCCCAGCAAGGTGCAGTCTCTCCCTAGTCAGATAAGTTTAAGAGGGTAAAAAAAAAAATCAAAATATACAGAAAATAAAAAAATATATGCAATACAGTCACCATGCATATGTAAAACTCATGCCAAAATTCACCTTACATATGTAAAACTCATTTTACTAGAGCTTTAAAATCTTATTGAATTAATGCTTATTGTATTACTATTTATCATTTTGTGACATTTTGAGAATTGCCTGAGCCTTCTGATTTTCAGCCTTGAGAAGAATATGTACTGTTTTGTACCTCTCAATGTCCAGTCCCCTTTTCTTTGGGTTTTCCATAATTCAGGCATCAATATCTCACCCATACATGTACTGACTCTACCCCCACCTCCTGTGTGGGTCCTGATTGGCTCAACCAATGAATAAGCAGGCTTCATCCTCCTGGCCATGGTGATTGGTTCAGAAAACATGACCAATTGGACCAATCGGACACCCAGATACATTTTTATGTATTTTACGTTAAGAAGTTTGTTTATGATCTTAGAGAACTTCTGCAAGATACACTTTCACTTCGTATTAGGTATGAATAAGAAGCAAATACTTCCCACTAGCTGTGGACAGCCGGCTTATGATTCTAGAGAAGACAGGAGAGAAGGGAAGAAGTGGGTTCTTTGGGAGACATTGTTGATCTATGGAATGAATCTTCACCTGTCTACTTCAGGACTTCTTAGTTGTGTAAGACACTTTCTCACTCCCTTTTTAAAAGTCACTTGGACTCCAGTTGTCATTACTTGCAGTAAAGATTTCTGACAGAAGGTCCTTGTTTTCTCTCCAGCATCACTTTATTTTGATCATGGCACTAAGAGAAGAGAAAGCTTACTCAATTTCTTTTCTTCTGTGTTACCAGGAAAAAATCAGGTGAATTAGAAAGGTGAATTACAGCTTTACTAGGTAATGAATTTTGAATAACATGATAATAGTGTTTAAGAGGAAAAATTAGACAAAAATTATAATAATTATACTTATTATGAGCAAAAATACACAATTACACAATTTTATACCCACACTCATAATTTCCTGACTTTGCTGCTCTCTGTTTTTCCTTGTGGAGAGGCTCTCCTGGATTTCTGGGATGATGGAGCCAATGTCAAGCTCCTTGATGGAGTAGAGTTGACTCTTAAACAACATGGCTTTGAACTGCACGGGTCCACTTAATATGCAGATTTTTTTTTTCAAAAGTAAATACTACAGTACTACGCATCCCCAGTTGGTTGAATCCTGATCTTCGGTTGGTTGAGTCCTCGGATGCAGAACTGGATACAGAGGGCCGACTACAAATTATATTCAGATTTTCAATGGGGTGGGAGGTCAGTGCCCCTAACCCCTGCTTTGTTCAAGGGTCAACTGTATATAGTTCTTATTCACAGTACAACTGAAAACTGGAGGTCTATCAGATCATCTTAGCACTTAGACCGTGGATTTTCTAATTCCCTCTTCGTAAAGGGTAAAAGCAGGGGAAAACAAGTAGCAGAGAATGAGAAAGAAAAAAATGCAAAAATAGCTAAATTTTTATTTTTAATGTTTTTTAAAAAGAGAAAGTGTCAAAATAAAATAAAGTGTCAGAAAAATGATTTTTAATTGTCATTCTTCATTATGTTCTTCTGTCCTTTCACAGTCTCAGTCCTCTATAAACTAATAAGGGAAAATGAAAATCAGTTTCGTCAAGGAGACCACTTTTGTTGGACTCATTCTTTAGTTGATCAAATCAGGCAGCTGAGTGAGGATGAATCTTCCCTGTGATTAGCTCACACTCCTGAAGTAGCCAGGCACCTGTGAGGATATGGGGTGGAGAGAAGATAATAATTGGGCTCTCATCATTTATAATTATGTGTGTTTCAAGTGGATGTGAACAGTGGGGTTTGAGAGGGCTACATAAAAGGGGAAAATTCTGACATGAACACTTCAGTCATTAACTCGAGTATTCAAAAGGAGAGATAAAGTTTTAAACAATAAAAGCCTTGAGAAACAAAGACCTAAAAATAATAATGTTACCAAAAATTAGAGCAATTGTTTATTAATTTCATATCATACAGCATCTTCATCATACTAAAGAATTACCATAGTTATTGACTGGATGTACAGTGAACTGTTGTTACCCTTTGTGTACAAAACCCTCTGAAGTCTCAGAAAAAGTTAACCATTTTTTCCTTTTTACATTTAATTTATCAAGGAAAAATGAACAGTAATGAGAAGAGTCCAATATGCTATTTATGTGTGTGTGGATCATAAAAGAACTTTAATAAAATATCACATATTAAAGATTTTTTTTCCTTTTTTAATGTAGAACTTTCCCCAAGAGTCTGTTCCTATGATGTTTACTCTTATCTCTTCGATTTGAGTGTCTAAACAGAATATAAGTGAACTTAATTTTCTTCTTGATATTTTGTCTCCCAGCAAATGTATAACAAGAAGTGAGGTTTAATTAGAGCTTTGGAGTCCCACAGCTTTTCTACCCTTAATTAAAAAGGAAAAATTACTGTCTGCCCTCCCAACATAACCAGTAACTAGTAATTATTTCTATTTAAAAGCAAGCTTTCTATTTAATAAAGCAAGATTAAAAAGAAAAAAAATCAAACAAGTAGGTATAGTTCCAGCAGACTATAATCTCTATGAGGACAGATGATTTGGTTTACTGATGTATTCCCAGCAACTAGGACAGAATCCGGCATATGTTATTAAAACACTGCGTCATCAAGTATTTGCTGAATAATGTATAAATATATTTTTCCAACGTATCACTCACGAAATTTCAACTAGGGCTAATTACCATTTAATCTCTATATACCCATGACTCTCAACCAGGCTTGGGTGGGATGGTTATGTCACTTCATCATGAATACCTGTGTCTAGACAAGAGCCCTTTTAAGATAAATACTGCTAGAACTAGGGCACATTGGCACAAAAACAGAAAAAAAAAAAAAAAACATTTGGTCTTTCGCTTCTTACAGATTGATGCTTCCTAGAGAAAGAGCACTCACTGCCTGCTTACAGCCAGCCAGTTGGAGGAAAGGCCCTAATTATCCTCCCAAGTTCTGGCACTCAGACTCCATTTCCTCTTTTGGCTTAAGATCAAACAAAATGTGAAAGTGAAAAAAAAAAAATCAACAGGGCAATAATGTTCTTCTGTGCAGAGCACAATCAGAAAATTACTTCTTTTTCTACCAAATACTGATACAAACTCTTCCATTTTCAGAAGTTTGAAATTTCATGTAATGCTTAGATTTACAAATAAAACCCTATAGGCATATCATGTTTCCTTATTACAGCAAAAAGTCTTTCAAAGGGAACATGCTATCTTCAGGTACAAAATGATGTCTCTTGCTAAAGTTTAATTTTCAATGTATTTAAATAGATATAAAGTATTTACTCTATATTTCTTCATGTTCCTATCGGGGGCACTTTTCTGCTTTAAAATGAAATTTTTTTTGTCTTTTTTCTCTTTTTAGCCTGCCTTGATTCTCCCTCCACTCTTCCTGTTGTCCCCACAACACACACAATTCCTTGACCTTTTCTTACCCTCTCTTTACCTTTTTCTCTCCCCTCTATATGTTAATGTACACAAGTTCCCACCTCCCTCCCCAAACAGACCTCACCAACTTTTACTACTCACCATTTCCTTTCTGAAGAATAGAGAAGTTGCACAGGATGAAATGAATCTTCTAGTTTTCCACGTCTCCTGAGCAGTAGCTTCACTAAAGTTACCTCTATCAGTAGGATAGATCTATGCTGTTAGAGCAAAATTATGTAAAGTTTACATATTTAAATTTCTAGAAAACTACAAATATTTCCATCTTCTCTATTGAACTCAACACATAAAGTACCGCTAACCCAAAGTTCATAGCTAAGAGCATAGTTTTCTTAAACTTTATTATATTTAATGAAAATCATTACCAGTTAGCAGGTAGAGAGGTATGTATCTTGTGTATTGAGTCCATTCAAATATCTTAGAGTAAGAGGTCATGTAAAACTTACACACCTAGCACTAAGCTTGTGACATGGAGGATTCCCAGTAAATGTCTGGTAAATAAATGAGTCAGTGAACTTAAGTTAGGGAACGATTGACTAAAACTGCCTGCCTTGGCCAGGCACAATGATAACCGCTTGCCTGAGTTTTCTCTCAACAGGAGGTCCTGATAAAGAATAGGGTGCTGCTGCCAAAAACTAACCAGGAGAATTCGGGAGGGGCCCAACGAAGAGGGAGGAGACGATATGTCCTGCCAACCTCCCAGAAACCCTCACACTGGAATCCACCTCCGCTGAGAGATGTGTGTGCCACCAGGAAGGACCCTGAGTCAGATGATACAGCCAGAGACAACCAGAAACTAACTCCATCACCATAAAACCTGAGACTGTGAGCCATGCGGCAGAGCAGTCCTCCAGGGTTCCCTTATCCTGCTTCTCTCTGCCCCGGCGCCCCTTTCCAATAAAGTCTCTTACTTTGTCAGCAAGTGTGTCTCCTCAGACAATTCATTTCCGAGTGTAAGACAAGAGCCCATTCTCAGGCCCTGGAAGAGGTCCCCCTTCCTGCAACAAGGTGAGAATGTGGTGTATCATTCTGGCTGAAGTGTGGAAGATGAATTGGAGACTGGCCATGCTGGAACTAGTGTAACCAGGTAGGAGATTTTTAGTAATATTAAGGGGGTAAGTGATGAAGATCTAAAAATGTAGCAGAAATGGAGAGCAGTGGTCAGATATATTTTAAAGATAGAGAGGAGGTAAAACCTCTAGGATTTGTTGCTTAAGAGGATAACAAAGACAGGCAATTCTGGGTACCAGCTGGTATTTACCTAAAACTCTGAAAAAGTCCATGAATATCGTCAGGGTAAGCACGGACATTTATGAGTTTACCAGACTTAGAGGGACAAGTACTGAATTTACTAAATCAACTGCCCCCCCAAGTGTCCTTCACATGGTGACAGGGATAAATTTGTATGTTTTTTTACTTCTTGATCTTGTTAAATTAATTAAACAGGTAGGCCATTAGGTGTAAGCAAACCAAAACTTAAGTCTGTAATGCCTCAAGTTTAAGAAATGGAACCCTGGGGCTTCCCTGGTGGCGCAGTGGTTGAGAGTCTGCCTGCCGATGCAGGGGACACGGGTTCGTGCCCCAGTCCGCGAAGATCCCACATGCCGTGGAGCGGCTGGGCCCGTGAGCCATGGCTGCTGAGCCTGCGTATCTGGAGCCTGTGCTCCGCAACGGGAGAGGCCGCAACAGTGAGAGGCCCGCGTACCGCAAAAAAAAAAAAAAAGAAAAAGAAATGGAACCCTAAGGAGGGCCAATCACAAACAGCCAACCAGGCTTTCCCAAATAAAGCAACGGCTTCAGCTATCATCAGTCAAATAATTTTCTTGTTTTTCTTTTTCCTCTTCTCTATAAGTCTTTCCTTTATGTCTACTGAAAATAAATGCACAACTTGTGAGTTAAGTTCTATTTGGGGCAAAATGAGGACTATAGCCAAGGAGACAGCATTTCAGATAGCGCTGAGAAACTGCTCCAAAGAGGCAGGGGGGAAGGTCAGTGTTATGAATGATTTTAGTGAAGGGGGTGCACGCCGTCAAGCACATATTTTGGCAGAGGCTTTCCGCTAGTCACCAGGAGCAGATGATGCCGAAAACTCCGCCTCAGAGTTTTGGGTGAAGTAGAAGAAAATAGTTGTTTTTGTTTGTTTGTTTGTTTGTTTGTTTGTTTTGTGGTACGTCGGCCTCTCACTGTTGTGGCCTCTGCAGTTGTGGAGCACAGGCTCCGGACGTGCAGGCTTAGCGGCCATGGCTCACGGGCCCAGCCGCTCCACAGCATGTGGGATCTTCCCGGACCGGGGCACGAACCCGTGTCCCCTGCATCGGCAGGCGGACACTGCGCCACCAGGGAAGCCCGAAGACAATAGTTTTATTGCTTTGCCAGGTAAAAGGGGACACAGCGGGCTCATGCCCTCAAAACTGTGTGTCCCAACCCGGGGGGGCCTTGGTGAGGAGTTTTATAGCAGTGGTTCAAGGGCAAGCTTGCTGATAAGGATCAGGGTATGTACAGGGCCTGCATTCCTTTAACCTGGTCTCAGGTGGTCTTCTGATGAGCTTCTGTGGTTCTCAAGGTTATCAAACTGTGACCTTCTCTCTGAAATGAAGAATCCTTCATCAAGTAGTTGACATCTTCCATTTGTTGGGGGTTTTGGTTTCGCAGAAGAGCTCAAAGATAGTTATATGTATCCCTTGAGGTGGAACCAGGACCCTGCCCCAGGGCTGCACTACTGTTTCCTGACTGCTCCTCTCTTGTCTCTGCATCCCCTCCCTTCCCTGATTAGCAACTCTTTGAACTTGCCCTTTGGAACTCAGAGAATGTCATGGAGGTTGAAGCCTACTCCCTACAAACAACAAATGGGGGACACAGAAAGTTTTCCATGCCCAGGAGCCCCAGATGGTCCTGCTCAGTTTCACAGATGTCACCACTAATGATTTTAGTGCTTTTCTAGATATGAGGAGGTGCAAGAATTGGGCTCATAAAATCTTCTGCTGAGAATACCTACCTATCTGAAGACCTGTTCTGCTAGTTTTTCCCAGAACACAGAGTGACTCATCCTGATCTCCTTTCAGGATGTGTCTTGCAGAGGTAGATGGCAGGTGCCAATTTTTAGCTGACACCTAGCTCCTGCAGTGGTGCCCCCCTAAACAACTCTGGTTTGGTGCAGCACGATTTAATTTTTGCTCAAATATACTATTAAAATTTTTAATATGCCTCAATTAAACACTCCCATTTGATCTGCTGTACTTTACAGTAGAGATTTCTTTTGTTCGTTGAATTCAAAGTACTCTTCATTTAGTTCTTATAACATTATTGACTCCTACTGATCTCGGACAGCCTTGGCCTGCAACGGCTTGAAACAGGGTTTCAGTTCCCAGCCAGAGATTGAAGTCAGACCACGGCAGTGAGAGTGCTAAATCCTAGCCACTAGACCACCAGGGACCAGTGGCCAGTGACAAGGCCCTGGCCTGTCAGCTGTGTAGAAATGAATTTCCACATAGAGACAGAAAGTAGTGAAGCAAGTAAAGTGTTTATTAGGAGGAAAAAGAGTACGGTACGTGTGGATAGACACACAGGTAGGCTCAGAGAGAGAGTTTCACCCTCGTGGTACTTTGAATCACTTTTATGGGGCATTTCTTCTGGGTTTCCTATGACCAATCATTTTGCTTTGCCTGTTGCTGAGTCCGTATTTATGGACTCCATTTATTCTCAGGAATACTCCATTAAAAAAATACTATTTCCAAGCTTGCTTGCTTTTTTCTTTTTCTTCCTCCTTCACTATCACTGACCTAGATTCCCCACACCAGATGTGTTCACCTGGATCTCAGATTAAAAGGAGGAATGTTCACTCCCTGCTCTTTTTGTGCCTCAGGTCACAATCTGGAGAATTCCTCTACAGAGAGAATGGTTGGAAAACATATTTCTAATTCTTAGGAGGAGGTAATTAAATAATTTCCTTTTATGATACTCTCTTTGTTCTCTTCTTGAAAGGAAAGAGCATCCCCTTTATCACTTTAAACAGGGCAAACTAGTATTTCTAACCCTCCTCCCAAAGTTAATTAACATGTAAATACTTGTCAGTAAAAGGTAACACTTCATCAATTAGCATATAAATGGGCCAGGGACAATATTCTGCCATAAAGAGACAGCTTGGAAGATTTTGCCAAATGTATTTGGAAAGAAAAAAAGAAAATAAAATAAAGTCTTTATCATTTCCATGCAAACAGTTATGAAATAGAATGTCATCCGGAGCCTGAGGTAAAGGGAGAACTATCCTGCCTGGATAGAATGAAGTTTGCATACGCAGCTTGGTTTTATGTACATGTTTACTCAAAAAGCAAAGACGGAAAGTGACTAACTGCTTATGTCCAGAAAACACATCATGTTTTTTTCTATTTTATTGGATACCATCAGTGAAGGAAACAGAAAGCCATGGGTGGGAAAAGGATTTAAGGGCTAATTTTTCCATATTGGGTGTAATGATGAGTACACTCAGGAAACTGTACATGCAGGGGTTGTTTCCACTCAGCCCTGAATTTGTGTTTCAAATGAGGTAATTGTGCACCTAATGATGCATTTGCACAAGCAATTACCTGATTGGCATATGCCAGGTGAGCTTTTGAGAAATAATAGGGCAAATGCACTTTTGCTTGGCACCCACGGAACCTTGTCTGTAAAAATAAAATAATAATTATAATCATATCATATTTGTGACATTCTTATTAGAATCATGTGTGAATGGGATGTTCATGCTAATGAAAGATAAGTCATTAGCCTAAGAGGAAAATACACTCTCTGGCCACACTGGCAAAGATACTAGTTATTCTATATTTATTACTAAAGCTACAACATATTCTAGTTCATGCAGGAAAGCCCAGGATTTGTCATCAGAAAACCCGATTGAAATCCCGTGTAGCTGTGTCAATTCCAGATATCCAAATTTAGGCAAGTCACTTAAAAACACAGAATCAAAGTTCTTCAAAATGGAGACAGTAGTTTTGTTCATGTGGAAACTGAATCTGATTATTATTATTTATTGCATCTTGTGTTACTAGTGCTGGTATTAAGTACATTGTACTGATGCCTGTTCCAGGTCAAGGTGAACCCTAGCAGGATTATTTCATCTGTTAGTGTTGGTCGGATTGTGGTTCCCTCCTCCACTTGTGGGGGCTGATCACCAGGGCCCCATCTCTCTCTCACTACCGGGTAACAGATGACCCAACTCAACTGAAGTCATCCTGGACAGAGCCACCCTTGAAGCAAGCTTCCCTGACTTTCTCCAGATCTAGCAAAGGGTAGAATGAGGTGAAATCTGCATACTCAACTTGGTTTTAGGTACATGTTTACTCAAAAAGCAAAGACGGAAAGTGACTAATTGTTTATGTCCAGAAAACACATCATGTTTGTTTGTCACATCACGTTTGTACCTTGGAGCTCAGCCTAGTCCAAGGTCCAAAGTTTGGGTCAAAACCAGATTTGTCTTCTAAAATTGAAGAGTGAGTATATTTTCATGGCACTTAAGCCTAGGAAGTATGATTCCCAGAGGAGAGTGGAAAGGATCTGCACATTAGCTTCAATCTACCCAGAAGCTGACCTTTTCCTCCCTGCACCCTAGAAAGTCAAGCATTCAAGGAGAACTTTCTGTGCTTATAGAAATGTCCCATAATCTTCACTGTCCAATAGAGTAGCCACTAGCTCCATGTAACTGTTGAACACTTAAAGTGTAGCTAGTGGGAACTCAGGAACTAATTTTTTCTTTAATTTAAAATAATTTAATTTAAATGTAAAGAGTCACATGAGCCTAATGGCTACCATATCAGACAGTGTGACAAGGTAAAAATTAGACTTTTTATTAAGTGATAATTCAACACTATGGACTGTGAATATCATTTACTGCCCACTGTTTTTTTACTCCTACCTTTTAAAATATTCAATGCCAATCCTCCCTTTTCATGGCAATCTTTGACACTTTTTAAGCCATTCTTCTTAACATCAATAAGCTAAACAATGCACAGAGATCTAAAGACTATAGTTAATTTACTTTTATTAGAATTCAACCTAAAACAAAATAAAACAAGACAAAATAAATAAGTAACAAGGAAATAGAAAGGTAGAAATTTTCTGAAGCTTTCAATATCTGCAGTCTGATTATTGAAAGGTATTAGGTATGAGAATAACATCTAATTGACATGAACTATTAAGGAATCAGAGTCTGTGCCCTAACCAAGTACCCAAAATCCTGTAACAAAGAAATTATTCCTAACTTGACTGGGCTTTGAAAACATAGGTAAAATGATAACAGTAATAATAATATAGTAACAGCAAGAGTTAATCATTTATTATGTCTTAGGCACTCATCTAAGAACTTTGTATACTTTATGTAATTTATTCTTCATGTAGCCTTATGTGATGGTTGTTATTATTTTCCCCATCTTACTGATTAAAAAACTGAGACTTAGAAAGGCTGCATAACTTGTCCAAGGTTATAGCAAGAACACGTGGCAGAGCTGAGATTCAAAGCCAGATCGGCCAGACTCCAGAACCTACTACCCTAACCATTGTGTGATGTGGTTTTATACTACTTCAAGGTAAGAATGTTCTAGAAAAGTGATGGACTTTCTTAGGCTCCATAGAAGAACAGAAGTTTCCATGCTAGACAACCACGCCACCAATGGATTAATATCAGTGAGTGTGCAACTCGGAAAATTGCTTCCTGGGTAATTTAAGGGAATATTGGGTCAAAGGAGTCTCCATCCCAATATTTCTCTGGCAAACAGTCAAACAATGATCTCACTCCTTCCTAAGGGCTGGAATGGAATGAACCACTTGAGTCTTGTTTATTGGGAAGGCTAATTCCCCGGAATAAACAGCCCAGGATTTACAGAAGCACGTGATGTGGTCAGTGTAGGCTGTGGACCCACGTCCCACCATGCTTCCTGACAGCCCCCTGACTCTTTTCCTTCTATGAGTCTCGCTGTGCTGCCTATATCAGACTGGGCTTTTGTGAATGATTTATAGCACGTTTGAGATTGCAATTCTTACTGAAGTGTAAATAAAGTGGTGAGGTTATCTTAGGATTGAAAAATGGTGATCTGGTCCAAAATAAAAATATTCATATTTCTGGTTTCCAGAAACCAGGAATGGGAAATAATGGTCACGGGCGGGAGGTGGGGGAGCAGGAGGTGGCACTTTCTTTTGATGACACAAATAACTTCAGCATGTGTGTGTGTGTGTGTGTGTGTGTGGTGTGTGTACACATGCATGTGTGCACGTGCACACACAGGCATGCACCTACATTTCAGGCCCATCAGTGTTCACTATGCTACCCTCTACCTCCCTCTCTGCCTATAAAACTTGTGAGCAAGTGATCTTTGAATATGTTCTCCCCAGAATCTAGTCATACTGTCATTATTAAAAATATTTAGAGCTATTTTTGTTTTTTGTTTTTGTTTTTTTTTTTTGGCGGCACACGGGCCTCTCACTGCTGGGGCCTCTCCAGCGGCCATGGCTCACGGGCCCAGCCGCTCCGCGGCATGGGGGATCTTCCCAGACTGGGGTACGAACCCGCGTCCCCTGCATCAGCAGGCGGACTCCCAACCACTGCGCCACCAGGGAAGCCCTAGAGCTATTTTTAAAAAAATGTTAATGAAACCTTCCATAGATTTGGAAAAATAATTAAATGTAAAATATAGCAGAAATAGGGATATTGGTGACAACTGAAAATACTAACTTTACTGGATGATAATTCTATATACCAGGACATGATCATATCCAATTAAGTCGAGCTCTATTCAGTAATCACTGTGTAATGGGATAGACTCACAGAGTAATAGGATTTATTCAAGGCAAGGATAGAGGGGCTTAACACACATTAGATATCTTGAATGCATTAAGAGTAAGAAAAACTGATTGATGCAAAATCATTTGGAGGAAACAGAGAAAACGAAAATATTCTTAAGGGTTAGATGTATGGTCTCTCTGAAGAGTCTTAATGGACATTTATAAACTTTGTTGCCCAGTAATTTTCATCACCAACTTATCTGAAAATGGAATTAAAAAGCGAAAGCTCGCAATATGAAGACTCTCACCCTTAAACTCTTTTTGTAAGATCACTGACCACTGCTGATCAAGGTTTCGTCTGGAAAAGCCAGGACAAGATCTCAGAAGGTCACGATGGCCCTGAACGCATTGTTTGGCTTCTCAGAGAACTTTCAAAAGGAACTGTGAATGCTTTGTCACGCTTGAACTAGATATTAGTTGGCTAAGCTGAGAATCAAATATGGGAAATTAGTTGCCATTAAAAGATTGCTTCAGGCAGTTCATTTCTCATCAACCAAGCTGTGCAGACCTCCTGCTGTGGGCAGTGAACATTAGCTTACTAAATACTTCAGCTCATCAGACACTGCATTACTCACGGATGGGCCTGAATTTTGGTGATGGGGGAGGGGGAAGAGGAAACAACTGTTAAACAGCATAACTATTGGCATCTATATGGGTAGAGATTAATGCTCTATGCTATTAGAAAAAACAATAAAAATTATTGTTCATTGACATGTTCAGATACAATTTATTTTTAAGAGGGAAATAAATTGGTTACAAAGCCATTTTTACATGATTTTATTTTTGGTTAAAAAGTGTGTGTGTGTGTGCCTGTGCGCGTGTGTGCTTGGTTATGTGTGATTTTAACCAGAAAAAATAAACGGTAAAATCGTTACAAGTGTGATTTGGGGGGGTGGCATATTAAGGATGGCTCTTTATAATTTGTTTTGTCCATCTGTATTTTCAATAATTTTATAATTCAATCATTATGACTTTATAATAAACACCTATGACATAATGACATAAAAAATAATAGACATTAAACAAAAGATCATGTCTTTTTCTCCTTCTTTTTGAATTTTTTTTTTTCCTGTTGAGGAACATTCATTCAGGGAGCCTTTCAAATACATGAAGGAGAAAATACCAGAGTGAGTATAAATGAATCGTGAATAGAAAATGCCATATGTCTTGGGACTTCTCCTGTTCTAGCAGCCCTAGAATTATGCTGCATAGGACAGCCCTAAGACTGGGCATTGAGAGTCACCTGAAGTTCTCACTGGCCTTCCTCCATCCCTAAAGTTTGCACAGACTCCCCTTTGGTTCTCTCATGTGACAAAATTTGCATATTCCAAAATAGTGCCATCTGCATACCCGGAAGTTTGGAGCCAGAAGCTCTTGATCTGAATCATGGTTCCACTGGATAATAGCTGTGGAACATTGAACAAGCCACTTAATAATCTCTGGGTTTCAGATCCTTTATCCGTAAAGTGAAATGGTAAAGCCTACCTCACACAATAACCTTCAGGATTAAATTAGATAATGTACGTAAAGCCCCAAAGGGAGGTAATCTCTGAGTTTTGGTTATTCTTACTTTCCCACTTGTCAGGCAGTGAAGCTGCAATGAAGACTATAGATAGGAAAAGAGGTGATGATGGTAGAGTTTAACGCAGGGTATAGAAAGTGTATCCTGACTTAGCAAAGTAGAGGTGTGGATACGAGTCACTAAAAGTGCAGGTTTTGACTGGTGGATTGCCCACGAATTACAGAATCCATTACTGCAAGATGCTTAAACCCTACACACTGAGAAGGAGGCTTCCTAGAAATACAAAGCTCCTGAACTCTTGCCAAATGATCTTGATAAATGTTCCCAGGATTCCAAGTCCATCCTCTCCTCTCTAAACTGGGGATGTCATCTACTTTGTTTTAATGAGTTGTTGCGAGACTCAGAAACTCTTTATAAGGTGAAAAATACAACCTAATTATTTTTCAGTAGGACTCTGGTTTACAAGTAAGTGACAGAAACCCTAATCAGAAAAATGTAAACCAAAAGAAGAAACTCTCATAGAATCAAGTGCAAGAACAAAGTTGGGTTCCAGGAATTCCTAGTTAAGTGGCCAACTCATCCCAGCTTGCCTGGAACTTTCCTGGGTTTAACACTGAAAGTCCACTGGACTGGGAAACCACTCAGTGAAGGCTGTTCACCACCATCCCTCATGGCTGTGTCCCCTCTGAGTGTCTGCTTCATTTTCTCCCTCTGCTGACCAGCTTTCTCCATTTCTCTGTCCACATGGTTAGAACCACAGTCAGAAGCATGTTCTAATCTCTACTTTTGTTATAGCATGGGCAATTTCATTTCTTATTGCCCATGATGTACTATACTTTACAATAACCCCATTTTTAAAAGTCTCATACTTTGCTCTCAGGAAATAATCAAAATGATATGCTCAACATCTGTGTTTTTATAAGGAAAACCTGCTTAAGGAGGCACTATACTGGATGAGTTCAGTGCACTCCTGAGATTACATATTTTCAGATGAAACCATTTAAACACACTCTGAAAAATCATGGAATCCAGGAAGGGTCCTTGTTTTTAAGGAACTTTCATTAAAATCTGCTCTCCTGCCTGACAGTAAGTTCTATGAAAACAGCAACCTGGCTATTTTGCTAGCCATATTAATGCTAGTGCTAAGACCCAGTTGGTCAAGAGGATGAACATGTCAGGTAGATGAAAATGAAAACATGAAATTTAAGGGTTGAGATGTGTGTTACATGGTCTATAGGATAGAAACTCAGAGAATCAATGGAAGCTTTTGTAGAGTACTCGACTTGGTAAAGACTTGGAATGGTTGAGAATAGAAATACAATGAGAAGGGAAAGCCAGCTTCTTTATTGCCTTCCTCATTCGGTTCCTGACTCCGTAGTAAACAACAAGCATAGTCCATGTATCAGAAGACTAAGCTCAAAACCCAGCTTCTGTGGATCAGGGGAATGGCTTTGCATATTGTGTCACGTAGCATTTCCCCTCTTTGAAACTTACACTCTCCAAAGATGTAGATGCAGAACAATATCAGATGTTGGAGCTACTGACAGTTCTCTTCTTGATCAACCCCAAGTTCCTTGTATTTGAATGGATTCTTTTTAAAAGCATGCAGGTTTTATGAATGTTTTCTCTGAAATTTGATTAAACATAATGGAAAAAATAGCTGGTCTGAACCTCATTTTCACTCTCTTTTTAACCTTTCTTCCCATTTCCTCACAGCCTCTTCTTTTCTAATTGCCCAGCTCTACCTCATTCTTTTTTTTTTTTTAGTTGAAGTATAGCTGATTTACAATGTTGTGTCAATTCCTGCTGTACAGTGAAGTGATCCAGTTACAACATATATAATTCATTTTTATATTCTTTTCCATTATGGTTTATCATAGGATACTGAATGCAGTTCTCCGTGCTATACAGTAGGACCTTGTTTATCCTACTTTCTTCTTGCTCATAGATTTCTATTGGACACTTCTACTCTGGCAGTCAGCTATGGGCCTTAATTGACACGTCATTAAAATGTACTCAGGCACCATTTGAATTGGAACAAGAATAAATTCCAAGCAAAGGGCTCGAGTCAGCCTTCCAGATTTCTGTGTCAGAGTGCCCCCTCAGAGGAGCAAAGTCATTTGTTCCCATTGCCTTTCTCCAGCATTGCAGGGATTCTAAATAAGCCAAATTGGAATAAAATCTCCATGATGCTACTTCACCACTTGCATTTCAGAGTGGTGACTGCCCAACAGTTTGCACTGAACCATGTAGCACTTGCGCATTTGGTCTGACAGCTCTTTTATTATAGATGAGCACCCCAGGTCTTGAGAGGTCCACTTGGTCCAATATTGATTTCATTTGGGCATTACATTTTGATCAGCATTGTTTACTGAGCAAGCTCTGCTAAACCTCCCCCTGTACTGATTGCCTGTGGGGAGAAGTGGGCCAGCTCAGTTTCCTGGTTCCAAGAAAGAGAATTCAGCAAGCTGAGGGGCAAATTACCCCAAACTCCAGATCACCTATATAAACAGTTGTCATATGTGCCCAGGAAAGAGAAGCGCTATTGTTTGTCTTGCTCAGTTTTTCTGGAGCCAAGAAGACAATTGCTTCCATGCAAACATGGACAGATTAAATACGCTACATTCTGACCTTTTGCCATCTGCTTCTTGCTTATTTTATTTTAAGCTGCATGACTAAACTTTATTATCCGACGGTGAAGGTGGGCTCTGTTGTTGCTGTGCTCAACTCCTGGAGGCTTGGAATGAATGTGAAGTTGCAGGGCTGATCTGCAAAGAGTGAGTCAGAAATCAATTGGCCACTGTGCAATGATCACTCGCTGTGTCAATACGGAGACATTAGCATTCTAAGATTCCTCCTGGCAAGATTCACAGCAGGAGGGAGGGAGTGATGAAAGGGGAACAACAACAAAAACCTTGTTTTGTTTTATTCCTCTAAATATCTGTATTTGCATAATATCCCCCCTCTTTGTGCCTGCCTCCAAGTGCTGAGAGGAAGATTCTGTTCCCAAGTTCTGCATCTCTCAACTTTTCTAGAAGATTTTGTGGTTTCTAGCCTATCTTTCTTGTCTCATTGCCCCAAATATCTTAAAGTCTTCTATCACTGTAAGCTAGCAGAGCACTCCTTAGGAACTTCTAACTATTCCTTTCTACTCCCATTCATTCTAGTTTCTCCCTCTTTTAATCTGACTTCTAGAGCTGAGATTACAGTGAGGTAAGAAAGGTACACTTCTCAGGTAGAAAATTTAAGGGGACACCAACAAACTCAGTAACCAATATAAATAATGTTTCAGTATAATGTATTTTTAAAGTATGTTTCTAATTAAACTTTTTTTTTTAATTTTGAGATAATTGTAGTTTCACATGCAGCTGTAAGAAATAATATAAAGAGAATTTCCTACCACTTCGCTTTACGCAGCTTCCCCCTGATGGTAACATCTTGCAAAACTATAGTAATAATCACGACCAGGAATATTGACATTGATACAGTCAAGATATAGAGCATTTCCATCACAAGGAGGTTCTTCATGTGCCCTTTTATAGTCATACCCACTCCTCTCCAACACTTACCTCCCTCTTGTCAATCACGAATGGCTTCTCCGTTTTAATAATTTTGTCATTTAGAGCATGTTCTATCAACAGAGTCATACGGTATATAACCCTTGGGGATTTTTTTTTTTTTCACTGAGCATAATTCTTTGGAGATTTATCCAGGTTGTTGTATGCATTGATAGTTTGTTCCTTTTTTTTGCTGAGTAGTATTCTGTAGTGTAGATGAGCTACAGTGTGTTTATCCATTCACTCATTGAGGGGGATCTGGCTTGTTTCCACTTTGGGGCTGTTTCCAGTCAAGCTCCTATAAAACATCATGTACAGATTTTTGTGGGAACATAGTTTTCATTTTAGGGGGATAAATGCCCAAAGCTACAATGGCTGGGTCATATGGCAGTTGCATGTTTAGGTCTTTAAGAAACGACCAAACTGTTTTCCAGAATGGCTGTACCATTTTACATTCCCACCAGCAATGTATGAGTGATCCATTTTCTCCCTCTTTACTGGCATTTTGCTTAGTCACTATTTTTCATTTTAGGCATTCTGATGGGTGAAGTGGTTTTAGTTTGCATTTCTCTAACGCCAATGATATTTAACATCTTTTCATTGCTTATTTGCCATCTGTATATCCTCTTCAGAAAAACTTTTCTTCGTGTCCTTTGTCTATTTCCTAATTGGATTTTTTGGGGTTTTTTTTTACTGTTGAATTTCAGAGTTCTTTATATATTCTAGATGCTTGTCCTTTGCTGGATTTGTGTTTTGCAAATATTCTGCCCCCCACCGTTTCTGTAGCTTGTCTTTTTATCCTCTTCATGGAGGATTAAAAGAGTAAAAGTTATAAATTATGATGAAGTCCAATTTATTAATAATTTTCAGTTTTGGATTGTGCTTTTAGTGCCAAGTATAAGAACTCTGTCTAGCCTCAGATTCCAAAGATTTCTCCTATGTTTCCTTCTAAAAGTTTTATAGTTTTATTTTTTTGTATTTAATTCCATGTTGAGTTATTTTGTTGCGTAAGATGTAAAACGTAGGTTGAGGTTCATTTTTGCCTATGATGTTTAATTGCTCTAGCACTATTTATTGAAAAGGCAACCTTTCCTCTCTTGAATTGTTATTGCACCCCTGTCAAAAATCAGTTGAGCATATTTAGTTTGTCTATTTCTGAGTTCTTAATTCTGTTCAATTGATCTATATGTCTACCCTTCCATCAAAATAAATACAAAAAAAAATCCATGACAAACAAAATATCAAAATCGTAAATGACACAGAATCAGGAACAGTGCTGTGTTGTACCATATCAGAGCCTGAGGCAGAAAAAAAAAATCAGTAATAGCGATCCTACTGGTGATTCCCAGTCATCAGTATGAACAACTACCCACTTGAACGTTTTCTAACAAGTCAACACGCCACATACCTGTATGTAGGCTGGAAAATAATTCATTTCTTATTCAAGACATTCCCAAAACACATAACAAAGAAGGATACCAATAAAGGTCAATATAAAATGTATTTCTAAATATCTGAATAATTTTAAATCTAATATCTTTCAAAGTTTTTATCTAGATGGTTGGCACTGTGTAGATGTAGCCAACAAGAACTATAAAATACAAAAAGTTTCATGGATGGGAATATTTATCACTACTATAGCCCTTCTGTGTAATTTATTTTGCATATTGCTTAAGAAAGGGGGCAAAGCAGTTGCACAGATCTTGCCCATGAAGTAATTAAATAACAAATAATAGTGACTCTCTCTAGTGATATAGTATGGTGAGAATGAATTGGATCTCAACCAATTATTTTTTGCAATTTTGAAAATGTCTTTATAAGTGGGGTGAAATGAAAACTACTTAACACCTATGTCGTGGATGTCAGCAAATCTTAAAGGACACTGGCCTTCAATGACAGGTAGGCCTATTCTGGGGTGTATCAGCACAAAATCTTCCCTACCACAAAGGGTGTGTAATTCAAATATAATGGTAAGAAGGACCTTTTTCTTTTATATTATGCATGTAAAATCTTCAGAAATTTTTTATTTTGATATTCATCAGGGTCTTCTTAAATCTGTTAGCAAATATTTGTTGATAGCCATGTTCAAGATGCTCACGTACATGTATGTAATTAATTGATAAACTAAATTCTTTATATACTTTGACAGGCATTTCTGAATGACAAACATAAGAAAACCATTTTTTGTTTGTTTTTTGCTTCAAAATTAGTATAGTTTATTGTAATAACAATTATTTTTATACAATTTGGATAATTGAGGTGTTAATTCTTTGCAACTATATGGATCCCAAGGGACAAAAGTATTAGGCAAACTCAGTGAATTCTCTTAACAATCCTGAAAGGTATTAGCATTCCCTTTTAACAGATGGAAAAACTGATGACCTTGAAAGCAGTAGAGTTGAACCAAAACCCATGATCTCTGACTGCTGATCCTGTTCCCTTCATCATGTATGTAAATAAACTCTCTGCAGATGACAAAGTTTTGTATGAATTATAGACATTTTTGTTCCTATTACAAAAGAGTATTCTTCTATATGAAAATGAATGTGGAAAATGGCTTACAAATTATGACTTTGAGTAGACCCTAAATGCCAAAAGACAAGTAATCAATTTCTTGATAGTTGGTTTTGCTTTATTGTTCATTAATGTCCAAATCCTCTTTCGTCCCCAGGCAGAAACACGTACTTCACTTTTCTCACGTTGGGTTTTAAAATTGTTTTTTTTCTGAAGAGTTACCTAAACCAACCAGTTCTGTTGATGCATTAGTTTTGTAAAAGAACAAATGTTTTGCTCAGGTAGGCCAATTCGTTCGTCTAATATCATTCAGATCCTTTCAGGCTGCATGTGAGACCTCGGATGCAGGCTTGCATTTTAGTTATTTTTGAACATGAGAACCAGACACATAATTGGTGTCTGGAAAGGTTCTTGCCTCCACTTGCTGAATATCTTACTTTCCATAAAATCCTTAAGGCTGTATAACTTATTATATTAAAACAAATTGCAGGACTCCTATGTTGATAAATTAGAAAACTCCCCACGATTTTCCTTCTCTGGCTCCCTACCACCTTTGACCTTCCACCTTCTTCTATTGTCCTATTTGTTATGGTCCCTGGCACATGCCTGTTTCACAAGGTGTCAGAAATAGATTAATGGGTGTCACTGTAAAAAAGAAGAAAACATAAAGCTTACCATTTCTCAATGTTTACTGAAGTGACAACCTAATAATATTTTAGGTGGTGGGACAGAGGGGAGAACCACATGAGTCAGCCCAGGAAACTTGCAAAATGATTCAATTAAATTGGAAATATTAATTTATTTAAGTGGACATCTGTCAGCCTTACTCTGTTCAGTCCAATGTTAATTTTATATTGACTCCAATTTCATGAATTCATTGCTGGTATAAGATTATAGACTCACCAATATTTTCACAAATGTGCCGCATTACCCAGATATACCTCTTTCAACAGCATGTAATTATGATGAGCATAGATAACAGAGACTGAACTGTTTTAGTGATTTATTGGAAGGGATTGTTTTAGAAGGGACAAAATATTCCTATAAGAATGAGCAACAGTAACTATTTGCATGAAGGAGCTAAAAAGCAAAAAATGTAGAAAAGAGTAAAAAAGAAAAGGCACAGAACTGACAACCAAAGCAAAAGGTAGAAAGAAGAGAGTAGAGCAGGTACACACATGTTGTATATTTTTTAAAAAGAATGTTAAGAATGATGCATGACCTACAGATGGTCACAAAAATTTTTGGAAGGATATGGAAAGAAATAATAGCCTTTGAATTTAACCTGGAGAAAATTGTTGGTGATTCTAGAGAGAGCACTTCTGTTTGTTATAGTGAGAAGACCTAAGGCAGCTGGTAGAACCATAACAAGTAATCAGTTATCTGCGTTTGGAGGTGTCCATTAAGAGGAAAGTTCCCAGGGGAAAATGATTGGACATAAACTATTCTATCCTCATATGCTTCCAGGGATGTGGTCAACATTCCTTCCTCCCCTGAGCGCCTGTAGTCTATCCATCTGTGACCCTCATTTGACACTTAGAACCTGCTGGCTTGTATTGTTCTTTATTTCTTAAAGAGTTAGGCTACTTCCAAAACAGGCTGCAAGCCCTTTAACAACTGCTTTGTATTATCCGCCACAACGCCTTGTACATAACCGTAGTGACAGCAATAGTTGTCGAGGTAGTAATGATAAAAGTAGTACTAGAAATAGCTGTTACTATGACTGTGCTAAGTACTTTATATGTTTTATCTCATTTAATCTTTCTCCCAGGGTAGCTATCATTATTATCTACCGTCATCCTCAAATTGAAAGTGAGGATGCTGAAACGCAGATTTCAAATAGCTTGCTTCTGCTCATATAGCTTGTAGGTGGCAGAGTTGGGATTCAAATTCAAGAGTTTCAGTGGCCCAGCTTTAGTGAGGAGGATTTGCTACATTCTCTTTCTTTTGCTGACATCTAAAATTCTAAACAATGAGAATTTTATCAAGGTATCAGGGCAACAAGTTGTTTTATGTTTATCACTGGAATCCTAAATTCTTTTGGCTATTATGATTTTTAACCAACAGCAGAATGGTTTACATCTGAGAGCAGCTTGGGTTCATGGTGGCTCTGGTGAAGGTGGGGTATCTGAAATAAAGCACTAGATCTCTGACCAGAAAGGTAGATAAGCAGTCTAGAGCACATTGTCTGTCAAATCAACCACTCATGGAAACAGAGCACAGGGAGGTCAGATAGGGTTGACAGATAAAACATAGAACACCCAGTTAAATTTGAATTTCAGATAAACAACAAAAAAAAATGTTAGTATAAATCTATCCCCAATATTACACAGGACATGCTTATATTTAAAAAAATTCATCTTAAGATATAAAATCCAAATTTACCTGGATATTCTATGTTTTTATTTGCTAAATCTGACAACCTTAAGGCTGGTGCATATTTCCCCCATCATTTGAGATGCTGAGGAAGTAGAGCTGAAGCATAAGCCAGGAACGGAGGAAGAAAAGGAACATTTCTGTCATTCATTTGAAAACCAGAACTGCTGTCAAGTAAATTTGACCAACTTAAAAGAATTAGTGTTTTTGTTTTGTTTTCAGTCTGAATCATATTCATTCAAAATACAGAAAATTATTTAACTGAGAAATATTCTTCAGTTCTTTGTATTTTTCTATCTCACATACAAAAAAGAACTTGTAGACCTTAATGCCGCTTCTACATGCAATAACTGATTTTATTAGTTTCATGGGCTCTGCAAGGGAAACACAAGAAATTGGGTTCTAGTTACGATGTGTGAAATGTGTCCACTCAGAATCCGGGGAACCATTTATTTTCTCCCAGCAGTCCCATCTGTCTATAGTCTTCGGCAGGAAACCACAGGGCCTTTGAACTGCAAAAGGACTTCAGAGGTGTGGACAGATTTGTCTGCAGATTTGTGGTTCAATTGAAACTCTCCCTGTGATAACTCAGATAATAATATTTCTGAAGTTCCATCTGACCAAATTTGCTCTAAACATGACACTTAGGAAACAAGAGCTAGTCCCTGACCCAGTCTAGCAGACTGCAGTCAGCACCCAGGCACCCAGGCACCCTAGTAGGATTTGGGGAGCTTGAACACATCTCACAAATGGTCTCCAGGGTCTTCAGTTCCCACAGGTCAAGAACTTGGACTGACTTTCCTTTCTCCCCTCTCATTGCCCTCACCTCCTATTCTTCCCAACAGTGCTCCTTTACTCTCAGAGTTTGATGCGTTGGGTGGGACATTGTAACCCCCTTCTGGGAGTCACAGTGCCAAGTTCCTCTTGGAATGAGAGAGAGATTCTGTTCATGTTCATATTATAGAAACATTTCAGAGGGACAAAGAAGGAGATCGGCAATCCATATTTCTTTAATTCATCAGAAATTGTCTTTCTTTCTACTTTTTTAAAGTTTAAGAGTAAACTACTTACTTAATTCCTAAAGGTGACCAATCACTTTGTGCTAGCATTACAAAGAGCATGATTTCATCCCAAAGTTCTCCATTTTGTCAATCTAAATAGCTTGTGATAGGTTATTTTCCCAATCAAAATGTCAATCCTCTGAACTTCTTTCTATGTTATCCTTCTAAGTTAATCCCATTGAAAAATGAAGTAATTTTCATCTCATGAAACTAGATTCTAGAAGGAACACTTTAAGACATGAGGCAAATCTCTTTAAGATTTCATGATTCAACCATATCTGTGGTATCACAGGGAAATGTTAAATCACTATCATTCCTGTTGGTTATTTATTTTAGAATAAAAACGTAAGAAGCAACTGACCTTATCAAATTGGAAAAAAAAAAAAGAAATCTTAAAACTCAGAATATAAATACCCACTTAAGTAGAAAAATAACATTCCACTGAATTTCAGAAAAGGAATTCAATTGTTTATGATGAATGACAATGATTCTAAAATTACATGTATGTGAATGTAAACATTTGTATCTAAGATTTGTTTTGTCCTCATACAATTTTACTGTTATAAAATGAAATTTTGTTGCTGTCTAGTTTATAAGGTTGATGAAATGATATATTTTGAAACAATCCAAGTTTTTACTTTGGAAAAATAGTAGTGTTGCAGGGGTAACTGTTACTAACTGAAATACTGTTAGTATTTCAATTTTCTCGTTGCCAACAATTTATTTAAATGTTTTCTTGGAATACTTTGCAGCCCTGAAAATTTAAAGACCAATCAAAGAGGTGGAGTAGTTAGATCCAAGGCCCATGTGTCGGACAGTAGCTATTGCCCTACAGTGGTTAAAATATTCAAGATTCCAGGAATTTCACAAGAATATCTTAGGAAAATACGAGGAATGTCATGTATTCTGAGCATGAAATTTGTCTTTGACATACATGTGTTTTTTATCATAAACTGAATAAATTTGGTGTTATTTTCTCCTACAAATTGGCTGTAGCTTACATTTCCCTTTGCATTTCTTTTAGAGGGGAAAAACACAGCGTAGGACATTGCAGGACTCTTGAGCATTGAATCAGGAGAGGACTTATTCTCCAATGTCCAGCAGCTGATGACTCAGCTTGTGGATGACTTTGGACTCTTGCTTTTCTGTGCCAGCCCCTGCTTTGAGATTATAAATTTCTCATTAATATCTCCACTGGACAGAATAAGGAAAAGTGTCAAAACAAAATAAAATAATTATTTTTTCTGTTTCTTTCAAAACACAGATATTAAACACAGTAGAAACTATTATAAAATGGCATTATTAAACTGTGTGGATTTTTTCATTGACACTTTTATTAAAAGAAAACAACAACTGAACAAGCACTATGAATAGGTACAATGAAGAATACCATGGTGAAATAAGTACACAGATGAAACGCAAACAGAAAACTACTTTATAGTGTGAATTTTACCAGCTTAGATTTACAGGTAATCAGAAGCAGACTCCTCTGTCCTCTTTGTGTGTCGTGAATGTGTGTATGTCGTGCATTTGAGTGTGTGTCTGTATGTCATGTCTGTGTTCCAGCCGGACAAATCGATTTCTCTGTTTTTTTTGCCTCCAGATTAGACAGATTAGATTACACGAAGGGATAAACCCGTAGCAGGGGCTACCACCCAACCCAGCACTCTTTTCATGATGTAGGTAGAAAGTGATGAGTTGTAACATTCTCCATAACCCCATATCTAATATTTATATCTAGTGCTATCACAGAAATTATATGTATAAAAATGCAGGTTGCTGAATTATTAACATTATTTCTATTAATTTAATGAGATATATTTGTAAATTAAAAAAATAATTTCCAAAAGACCAAAATCATTTAGACTAATTGATACATTATACAACCTAACTGTGTAATTGATTTTTTTTTTTTTTTTTTTTTTTGCAGTATGTGGGCCTCTCGTTGTGGCCTCTCCTGTTGCGGAGCACAGGCTCCGGATGCGCAGGCTCAGCAGCCATGGCTCACAGGCCCAGCCACTCCGCGGCATGTGGGATCTTCCCGGACCGGGGCATGAACCCGTGTCCCCTGCATCGGCAGACGGACTCTCAACCACTGCGCCACCAGGGAAGCCCTGTATAATTGATTTTTTAAATGAACTGGTCTTTGGGTGTTCAGTATCCTATAATAATTGATTTCTAATAAATGGTATAAATAAATGAGTGATTAATGTACTTATATAGAAAGCAGTTGGTATTTCTTTAGTTTGCCTGAAAGACCCAGTATACTGATGCAGAAAGTCCATTAGAATGCTCAGCATTATTTAAGTCAGAATGTCATTGTTACAAACTGAAAATTTTAGACTGCAACGAAAAATGCCCATCACTCATTCTTTGACTCTGAATGCAAATGATCACTTAGTTTAATAAATAAAATATATCATTTATTTTAGATGTAAGGTTAACTGAATTATGCATTGTGAGGACTGAGAGGTTCCAAATATTTAGGTTCCTAGGGTTGATCTCAGTGACGAATGAAGAGGTAGCAGTTTCCTTTACAACAGAAAAGGGTTCTGTCAGCAGAAGATATTTACAAAAGCATATTAAATAATGAGTGTGTTGGGGCTGTTTTTCAAGTTGATTGGGAAGGACATTCTCTTTTAAGAAGAGCTATATGACTGCATATAGGAGACCTCCTGGTCACTGGCCAACTGTTAATATTCAGCACTTAGTATCTCTGGCTCAGAGCCAGTCTTAGCATCTCAGGATCTGTTAAGTTGTTCCTTCTCCTAAAAGGCAATTGGCACTTGAGAGCAATTCTGACATCCAAAGGAAACTGTAAGCCAGAAAACACAGAAGGAAATAAGTGGAACTATTGCATAGATATTAGAGGTACCTCTGCTGTTTATTCACAAGTGTCAGAATGGCATACAACAGGCAAGGAACCTGTGTTACTAGTTGGCTCTGTAAAACGAATTCTTCCTTCTGTGCGTACCAGGATTATTTCCTGTTGAGGGCTTTCCCTCTGTATCATTGAGTAGAGCTTGGTGGTACTATCAGTCAAGGAACCCCATCCTTCTTCTATCCAGGTGGCAAGCATATGACCTAAGTTCCTTCCCTAAAATATAAATCATGGCAGGGAATTAATATGTTTGGATGTGACTCATTCCAGCCATAGTGCCTGGAGAAGACCGTCATGATTCCTATAGAGATGATCCTGAGTCCCTTGAAGCTGCCTGGCTCCTGTCCTTTCTCTGCCTGGTTTTCAGCCTCTTCTTGATCCTGAAACTTTCCCATAATCTTGCAATATGTTTTTTTTTTCTTCTTAAGTTAGCCAAATTCTGCTTCCTGCTGCTGACACCCACAAACTCCAACTGACAAAAGTTTCTTATTTTTTGGTTAGTTTGAGGTTGAAGAATAAATAGGAAAAAAAAAACCTAATGTTTAGTAGCTAGTCTGTGGTAGCATAATTAATTACTGGCTCAGGAAGTATAAGAGAGTCATATCAAGTTAATACAATTAAAAGCATCATCATTCTTTTCAAATACTGCATCCTTCATCCTAATCTAATCTACTAAGCATTGGTCCAGCTAGTCAACTCAACAAATTCCAGGGCTATTTTCAACCAACAGTTGTTTATTTTTGTTGTATCAGTTGAGATATAGATAGATAGATAGATAGATAGATAGATAGATATAGATATAGATTTATTTGTTATATTAGATTATAGATTTCTCAAGGATTGCTGTGCTTTATAAAAGTATGTTTTCAGTTTCACTAACCACTCAATCTTCCCTCTTGCAGCTGCAGTATCTAGTCTTCCTAAATGCTGCTTTCAAAAGGTGGAGGAACCAGAGTTAGAGATCTTCTTTCTCAGGGATGCACGTTATCTCCTTACTTTTTATTTTACCTTTATGTTGTCCTCCTTCCACAATCTGGGATAACTGGTTTCAAGTCTTGGAAGTTGGGAAGAAGGGTGTGTAGTAAGCCTTGATTTTCCCTATCACTTATTCACCTCCAATTATGTTTTAATATACAAATCCTTCCTCTTTGCTTTAGACTTAAGATTCTGAACCTCAGAACCCAAGGTGTCCTGGTGAACAATAAAAATATACACTAGTTAAAATTTCAAAATATTACCCTGCCATACTACAATGATTCTTCGTTGTTTAACGAGTCAAAATTCATATGGAAATTCCTACTTTGGTTCAATTTGATTAATCTTATTTCTAATCAAATACTTACAGGAAACAACAGGTTTATTGGGTTGTGTTGGTGAGAAGTAAGTGTGTCCCTACTAGCCTTTGTTAATCTGCACCTGTGTGTCCTGTGACCAGAAAGACTCCATCATGGAAGCTGGGCAGAACTTTATGGAGGTGGTCCTCTTAGCCAGCTTCCTCCTGAAAAATACTTTATTAACTTATGTCTGAATTATTGTGAATGGGGAAAACTAATGTCCCATGAGATATATTTCATAGACTTTTCAGTGGAGCAGAAACCAATAAAAGTATGATCGACTCTGTCAATATAAGCCAAACCTTTGGGCAAGGACTCCAGTGGCACAAGATTTTTACATTTCTTCACAGAAAATTTCATTTCCTAACTATATTTGGCTTATTCTTATTACTTGGTGTTTGAACACTAATCATTTGGGAGCAAAGAGAGATGAACCAGAGTGTCCAGGGGAAATCACGCTGGAATTACAAGTTTGACCAAAAATGATGAGTTTGCACACATGTAATGGGAACACAAGCTGTTATTCCCTTGATAACTCCTCAGAAAGTCTGATATATATAACTTCCCTCATACATTGGGTTCTTGGCTGAGATAGAGCCAAGAACTGTTAAGATACTCCCTGCCACTGAGATGCTATTTTTCAGTAATATTGACTTTTAGAAAAGAAGAGGATTAAACTCAGAATGGAGACCTGAACTTTCATCTTAGCTTCAACACTCACTTTGCAAAGGATTTAAACTCAGAAACTCTCATCCTAATTCTTTCAAATGATAGTTTCGTATAAATGCAATCAAAATGATGGTATTGAACAGTAATGTTCAGTAAAAGTTATCTAGAAACCATGCTTATAAAATTCTTCAGTGGTCAAAAGGAATACATTTAAAGTAGAATTTTTGTAAATGCAATGTTTAGGGATGGAGGTGTTACATTAACAAGTCTGTGAATACAGGAAATTATCATCGGCTAATAGCTAAGAGGAAAATCTTGTTTCCAAGGAAAGCAGACTATTTTTATTCCCTGCTCATTTTGACTTTCATTCTACCTTTCAGAGTTTAGAAGCTCAAATAATTCAAATGAAATGTTTTTCACAGATTTGTAATACCCCCAATGTCATAAAATTCTTATAAAATAAATCAAAGTAACATTAATATCAACCCAATAAAATATTATAAAATAAATTAGTACAATTAGCCCTGTTTGGGGCAGAAGGTTCTGGGAGATAGAATGGGACTTGAGATCAACCTATTCCAAAAACAAAACAAAACAAAGAAAACACATGAAAAAAGCATGTGGGTTAACTAGATTTTTAGTAAGATACTAAACATAAATTTTGGGAGAATCTCACATTATGATTGATTATAACTAGAAAAGAAGACAAGGAAGACTGACTTTTATGCTGAGAGTTTGAGGAAAACATGTCTGAGACACGCCCTTCACATATAGGACAGTTTCTTCTAGGTGAGAAAAAATATTTTATTTCTTGCTGTGCACACTTATGATTATTAGTTCACTGGTTATGTAGACATGTGAAGAAAGCACTCAGTCCTTTCCAACATTCTCCCAGACAGAGGCACCCTGATCAGCACAAAACAGAGGAGAAAAGGCAAGCAAATTGCACCTTCCCCCTGTGGGTGAAGATAGTCCTAAAACAGATCAACCAACAACACGAAAAGAATAGCTCTAAATCCTTAGTGAGCTATTTACTTGGTAAAGAAGAAACCCAGGTCATCACATGCACCATGAGCAAGGGACTCTCAAACAGAACAGGATCAAGATGAGTCCAGCTGCCATGGTGTGAAGAGCAACCACCAGACTTCAGGGCTCAGAGATGTTGGGGGTCAGAAGTTCCTGCTGGCACTTGCATTGTGAGACTCATCTGAGGATACAGACAAGGTGTTCATGTTGCTGAGGGTTCATATCAATTGTTTGTAGTTTTTTTTTATTTTACATTTTTTTAATATTAAGAAGTTTTTTTTTAATTATTTACAAGTTGCCTAAATCTAAATACCAGTTCTTTGAACTACTTTAGAAAAACGGATTTTAGCTTTCACTTTTGAAATTAAGAGGAAAAACAACTAAAAAGTCATTTTAGTGTGCGGTTTGAATCACTTTACCATTAGAAATTGTCTCATTAGCTAAGTTAATAAGGAGTGGCATTAGAATTTTGCTCTTATTCAGATCACGTAAAAACCATCAACGATCATTGTTAAATGAAGTGACTCTTAAACAAATAAGCATGTGACTGTAAGTTCTTCGAGCTTTGTGGAGTCAGAAGCAATGCAGCTTAGATGGAAGCCATACCAGAGCTGAGGACACCTGGGTCAGAGGCTCTAGCCCATCTACAGCTGTACCAAGAAAGCGAATGCAAAAACTATGTCTAGTAAGTAAATTGTAAACAAATGATCTGTACATTCTATACTGAAGATTTAGGCTCCATATGATTATAAAGTGAAAAGTGTATATACACACACACATATAGTAATAATTCACATTATTATGAAAAACATTTCTGACACATACATTCTCAGGAGAAGTAACTGTCTTCTTTTCTGATAGTTACCTTTATTTTCCCAATCATATTTAAGCTCCTAGATGGAGAAAACCAGCCATATCCATCTTTGGAAGTCAGTCTGATAGACAGCATGGACTTTGAAGCAACAGAAACATGGGTTCAAGTCCAGAAGTCTCAAATTTTCTGACCCTCAGGCTTTTCACTTGTAGATGAACAAATAATTCCTTGTACTACTAGGTACTCCACTCATGCTGACCTACTCCTTTCTTAGTAGTCAGGACCCATATGTTTTGCACAAGTAAGACCCAAGTTCACATTTATTGAATTAATTCATAAATAGCTGCCACAAATTCAAATCAAAATCCTTTCCTATATATCAGCCTTTGTTTGTTTACTTGTCTGATGCAAGAACATGAATCATTCCCCTTTTGTTTGACTTCTACACTGAGCTGATTAATACACTTCTCACCTTGTTCAACTTCCCTTTCTCAAAAGAACAGTTTTCTTTCCAAACTCGCAGAGGTAGTACTTGCCCAGCCTTTGTGCAGAAATGTCCAATGAATGTACAGGATGAAAAGTGGTGCAAGAATCATTCACACTTTTGTAAGTAATCTATGAAGTAACCTGGAGCGAAGCACTCTACTCCACAGGGGTGATGGTTTCCACATGGCCAATCTTACAGGCTCTCTCTTACTCGATCCTGGAAGATGGAGAAACTGGCCAATCAGCAATGGGTGGAGATTGGGCAGGGCATGCAGAGACACTGATGAGACTGGCCGCCAATAACAGGTCCTTATTGTTTTTCTGGATGGTCTTTCACTTCTAATTCTTCATCACACTTATCCTTAAAATAAGTCTCCTTTTCCTTAGAGTGACTTATGTGAGTCTCAGATCCAGGCAACCAAAAGAATAAAGGAAATTAAGCTTTCTGCCACAACTTTCATCCGAAGTACATCCAGTCCTTGGCTACATTGCTGAGGCTACACTAGGAAGACACCTGTAAGGAATGTACTGCAAACCTGGCATTGCTTTGATTCAGGTATCCCTGCCCTTGTCCAATTGCACTATTCTATTTGCATGTGTTCCCCTTGGGATACTCTCTGTGCCACATCCCTTCTCCACAGCATGGGCAATCTTAGGTAAGTAAAAGCAGAACCCTGCCCTTATGCAATTTAAAAAATCATGCTGTCTCAGAGAAGAAACAAATACAAGTGGGCAGAACCTGTTCATAGCACACACCCTGTGCAGACGGAGTTATCTGTACATAATGTTCTCATCTCCCTTTGAGAAGTTGTCTATGGTCCATGAAACTTCTGAAGGCCGCAGAAGTTTGGGCAGCTCACTCTGCGCGGTTTATACCACTTTCGGCTCCCAGGATGTCCTGTTTCACTTGGCAAATTCTTTGAGCTCCACTGAATCCCCCTGTGAGGCAGAGAGCAGAATCTTGTGTCTAGCAAAGAAGGAAGAATACACACACACACACACTCCGAGTCCTTATTGACTATACACTCCTTGGACTATTAAAGGAGGAAGGTGAGAGCTGAAATGCATTACTTGCATTCCAGGCAGCAATCAACTACACTTTGCTATATAGCACTGATCAGAGTTTTACTAGGCTACACTTAAAGAAGTCATCATTTGTTTTTATTTTCAGAGAGTGCAGGTGGGACGAAGTGTGGTTATCAGCACTCCAAGCCAAAGGCTGGGTGGAGAAAGCACAGAGGTGTCCATGTATCCAAAACTAATCCCTAGCACCAAAAGAGGCGGAGACCTTATTCACCACCAGTAGTAAATGGTTGAGAGAAGTGGGAAACGTGGAGCCCCAGACACTTTATCTCCTGGGGTATATTTATGTGATTGAAAGGGAAAAGCCCACTCAACCAGCATCACATAAAAGGAGCTTCTGTGTTGGCAAAGTGTTCCTGCAGTTCACTCACCCTCTTCTCCTGGAATAGCACTTGACCAAAGCAGGCAAGACACACCAGCTCCTACGTCACCTCCACACCCCGATTTCAGACATCAGGGTGCTGCCTCTGGTCTGGGCGCTTACGGCAGTGTGCCAAAATATTATCTGTCTCTGTGACCTGCTAATTGAGGCAACCAAACAGCAATGCTGGTTAACCAAGTCTGATTGATTGTTCTCTTTTGCCTTTGGGAATTCGACGAGGGGAGCTATCGTTCAGGGAAAGTGAGCAGCATGACTGCGGCTGGGGTCACGTGGGTGGAAATGGTGGAAATGCAAGCAGACCCAGTATCTCCCAATCCCACCAGGGTACAAATTACTAACAGCTCTCGTCCTGGAATTCAGTATCATTTTGCAAATGGAGAGAGATCGTTTTAAAAGTTCAGGTTGGGCTTCCCTGGTGGCGCAGTGGTTGAGAGTCCGCCTGCCGATGCAGGGGACACGGGTTCGTGACCCGGTCCGGGAAGATCCCACATGCCGCAGAGTGGCTGGGCCCGTGAGCCATGGCCGCTGAGCCTGCACGTCCGGAGTCTGTGGTCCGCAACGGGAGAGGCTGCAACAGTGAGAGGCCCACGAACCCAAAAAAAAAAAAAAAAAAAGTTCAGGTTGAACCAATTTACCATATGACTCAACAAACTCCACCACTAGTAATCCACCCAAGAGAAATGAAAACATTTCCAAAGGTTCATCAGTTGGTGAACAGATAAACATAATGTGGTGTATGTATTTGATGGAATACTATTCAGCCATAAAGAGGTATGAAAATACTGATATATGCTACAACATGGGTAAACATCAAAAATATTGTGCTAAGTTAAAGAAGCCAGACATAAAAGACTGCATATTGTATGATTTTATTTATATGAAAGTTCCAGAAAAGGCAAACCTATGAAGACCTAAAGTAGGTTAGTGGTTGCCTAAATCTTGGGGTGGGCACAGGGCTGACTGCAAATGGGGACATGGAATCTTTTGAAAGTGATAGAAATGTTCTAAAATTGAACTGTGTTGATGGCTGCACAACTCTGTAAGTTTATTAAAGATCACTGAATTGTGCAGTTCAAATGGGTGAATTCTACAGTACGTAAATTATACCTCAATAAAGCTATTTAAGTAAAAATATCCCAGGTTGATCATTCAGCTTATATCTAATGAGGGAAAGGAAAAAAGACATTGTGCTGAAAGTTTCTCCTGTTCATGGAAATCACCTGAGCCCTTTCCATCTGTGCATTTTTACCTCAGTCATCCCAAGTGAGTGGCCAGCATGCATTCGGTCTAAATTACCTTCTTTTGGGTCTCTTTCTTTGCCTACCAAATGTTAGAGAATTTCAGGTAGAAAGAATTGGGGAAAGGAAATGATTACCCTTACATTCCATTTTTTTTACTTGTCACAGTGAAAAAGTAGGCAAAACATGAATATTGGCATCAGAAAATTGCTCTTTGTCATTTTATACTTCCTCTATAAAAAGTATTTGGGTAGCCATTTCCATAACCCAGGCTGGTATCCTACAAAAGCATAACACATGTAGAGTAGACCACAGCATGTATGACTGTTATGAGGCTGGGGAAGATTATAATTCAGTAGACAGTAGAAAGTCCACTGGGGAGAAACTTCTTCCTCTTGCCTCCAGAGGCATCTGACCCACAGGAGCCATGGTGTGTAGCTTCAGTAGCACATGCTTACAGATTGGTGAACATCAGAAACATTCGTTTTATTAGGTAGTTGCATAATAGCCTTTTATTTTTGATTATTTATGCATTAGCAGCAAGCAATAGAGATGTGCTATGTAGGAAAGTTATTATTTGCTAATTTGCTGCTTTTAAAATACACGGCACACTATTATGTATCATGCATTACAATTACAACAACAGTTTAATTAATCACCAGCACCCTGTTTTGTACAAATCTACAGCAGAATTCTGGGTAATGGTGTTGTTTACCATTTAGCAAGTAGCGACATTTCACTCTGTTTCACTACATTAAACTGCTCAAATAAAGCAAACGGATATTGAAAAGAGTTGGCCATCTGCCTTTATTTTCTTTTACTTTTTTTTAAAGCGAAAAAAAACAACTCTCAAAAGAGAAAGAACACAGCCATGAAACTGATAGTGACAAAAAGCACTCTTTTTTTTTTTTTTTAATCGGGTCAGAATCTCATCTCAATGCAGTTCTGATGAATAGTTTAAAAAATAAAAAAGAAGTCCTCTTTGTGGATTTGGAGTGGGTCTCAAGACCAGCCGTGAAGCCTAATGATTATTTAACGGTGCCGCACTTGAGGCTGGCTTCTGAGAGCCTCCTTCCCCCTTTAAGAGTTTGATGAATAGGTCTTGTGACAGCCATTTAGGAATAAACAAGAATTCATCAGTCTGCATAAGAAGAAGCCAGTTTATAGATTAAGTTTCCTGAGGTAATTCATGAGGTCAGTCCCATTTAGATGGAGACTGTTAGGGCCTGGCTCTCGAGAGTGGCCATACAGGGGAGTCACTCCAATGGACCCTGCTCACACAAAGCCCCCTTTCAGGGAGAAGCCTGCCATTTTTATGACCCTGCCGCTAGGATGCACATCAACTTGTCACTGTGCAGATCTGCTAGGGCAAGACCTCATCACTCTATTAAAGAGCTCTGTGACCCTATTGATTTGAAGTATTTAAAGCAGGGGTGAGGTTCAAAGCAATTTCTTTTCTATACTATTACTCAGTCTCTCTGTGTCTTGGCTCTAAAACATCTGCTGTCAGTTCCTTTCTGTCGTCTGATTCTGGAATCTGTCACTGGAGAACAGAGTAGTTTTATTTAAAATAAATTGGATTCCTTTTCAGTTTTCAGCATCTCACATTGTGATCAATGGTTTATGCTCCTTCATCTGCCGGGAGACTTAACTGCAAGTGTACCCTTTTATGTCTCTTTAGGGCAAGACTGAAGCAACATTAGCCTCTGAGGCTTTATAATAGAATCAAGTCTTAGAAGTAGGTAGCAGCCACCAGCTCCTCTAATTGGCCAATCAACAAAAATAACAACTTTTCATTAAAAAAAAATACAGCAAGAAGGAAAGAGGGGGGAAAAATGCATCTCCAACTGTGGATCCAGGACCCAAATGCTAATAGCATCTTTTTTACTTTTATTTGCTCCAAGAAATGAAAACAGAGTAAACAACTCAGTTATTTTTAAATGTCCACAGGTAAGGCAAAACTGAGAGTCAGTTTTGAAAGGTGTTTTGGAAAACAATGCAGGCTGCCATACTTGTTCTGTGAAACAGCAGGAAACAGAGTACCTTCTGGATAGTTAATAATACATTAGGCACTGTGCATGCATTCCTGAAGTCATAGTGGGAAACTGGTAGCCTTTAACTGGTCTTGTTGGGAGACTGTCCTCAGCCAGTGTTATCAGGAAATTTGTTTGAACAGCCAAACCTGAGTTACAACATTATATTTTCAAAAACTAGAAAATACTGTTTTCAATAATTATCTTAAGCTCATGAGCAAAGGAGAGAATACAAAAGTTCAGGATTGGTGTTCGATTTAACATTGTTACCAATACGTCCAAAAAAGTTGCTTAGACTCCTGGTACTTCATGTATAGACCAGGGGTATCCAATGACAATAGAAACACCAAGCACTTCACTTCTAGGAGTCTCTTTTAAGTGTATCTTATATTATTCCCTGGTCTCCGTGTGGATGGCATTTCTCTAAGAGGAAATATTCTCATGGAGTCAGCTATCACCTCACTTCATATGACTCCCAACTCTTCATGTCCATCCTTAACAGCCTCTTTGGCTCTGGTCAGAGCTGGGGTCAGGTGTCCAACCCTGTGGGCTATCTCCCCTCCCCTCCAACGCAACCTGTTTAAATTTGAAACCTTACTTGACATCCATCCTACAGTCATCTTTTCAATTCAGCATTCTCTCCTCTAAATGGTGCTTAATGTCTTCTTGGTCGCATATGTCTTTCCCCCATACCCTAGCAGGTGCTCAGTCCTATAGAATCTGCCACTTAAATGTCTCTGACCCCACAGCTTCTCCAGAGCCTTAAGATCTGGGTCATCTCCACTCAGATCTTTGGTACATTTCACCAACAGTTGCTTCCAAATTGGTTCATCTGACTTTTGCCTATCTTTTACCCCAAATGAATCCTCGGAAACCAAGTTTTGACAAAGACACTGGACTACTGTTCCATACGACCCAGGAAACAAACCCCAATTTCCTCAGTCTGGCATTCAGAGGCCTTGCGATTCCAATCCCTGCTTTCTTTCGCCCATACTATGCTTCAGTCTAACAAAGCCATTGGCCATTCCAGTCTGCACGTCTTCTCTCTCCACACACTCTCCCTAAGGGAGCTCATCCACTAGAAGGCTTTAGAAAGCATCCCTATGCTAAAGACTTCTAGCTCCAGTACCATCTTTCTATGAGCTCCAGACCTGTGGATCCAACTGCTAGTGGAATCTCCTCTTAGATGTGTCCTAGGCAATTAGAACACAACAAAGCTCAAAGTTATCTCATCATCTACTCTTTCAGATTGTTGCCTCTCAGTAAATAGTGACACTATTCACCAAGTTGCTCGTACCAGGAGTCTTCCTCCCCATCACCCCTAACAGCAAGTCAATTATTGACTCTTCATTTCTTCTGCTGTCTTCACACCTCTCATCTCCACTGCCTCCACTCTGGTTTGGCATCCTCTCCAGTTCAACTTTGAAACATCCTGACCCAGGATTCGGTTCAAGAGTCATTGTTTTGCTTCCTCAGGGAGAACTGGGACCCCATTATACATTGCACATACCGATATTATTTCACATGTCAAGGTTTTGCATTTATTTGTAGGAACCACTTCATATACAGCCAATAAAAATATTTATTGAATGAGTAAATGAACAAATAAACAGTCAGTCCTAACAGGAGGAAACAGAAACTAAGTTTTCCTTTTTCTAGCTTAGGTTGATGTAGAATTAATGCCCAGTTAACTAATGGAAGCATACAAATGAATATTGACAATGTTCACCACCAGATCTAACCCATTTTTAGTTTTAATACAATTTACTCTGAGTGCTAATATGTTTAAGTATACAGAAAAATAGCTCATTTTTACTCTAGCCTTTCTTCTTTGTGAACATTCTAATGTCATGTCTATGGGTTATAATGACACAAATATGAAAATTGCATCATTTATTCTATGCTTTTTTTAAAGGTAGTTGTGCCTCAGATGATGCAATATGTTGAATTCTTGTTGATCAGAACATACTGCAAACTTTTTTTTTTTTATTTTGTAACTCTAACTGTGTATCCTTTCTAGCTCTTTTATTTGTTTGGTTTGGTTTGGTTTGATTTCCAGCATAAAAATTGTGGTGCCGTAGCTTTGAGGTCAACAGTAAGTACACTGGTTCAGGTCTCCCTGAAAATTTTCAATAAAGATAGCACAAAAGATTTGAAGGAGATAATAGTTTCTGTTCATATCCTCTGAGGAAGTAATAAATCATATTCGACAGTGTTTCTTATACCTTTATATGGAAGAGGAAAGAGTGAGAAAAACTTGTGGATGTCAATACAAGCAGAACACCATTACAAGCAGATATCATCTTGAGTGTGCAGTGCTGAATATGTTGGAATTTATGGCACGCGTTCATAGAGTGTATTTCAGAAAGAAACTAAAATTAATGAACCAACTGTGCTCCATTCAAAGAAAAGTAAGATGAAAAAAATACCTATCTACAAAGAACTGATGATTTCATATTTGAGTACCGCTGTTAAAAAAAAATGTAAATGTTAAGTCTGCCCAACTTCAAACCCACTCTCTTTGCTAATCTAATATCTTCTACTTTCTAGACTAGGGAGAAATGATCTTGTTTATTTTTTTCAAACGATTATTTGGATCTTAGAGTAGACACAAAGGAAACTTCAACTAAAACTATAAACATGTCTTTTTATTTTCTGCATAGGTGCACGTACCGAGACATTGATGCGAAATCAAAGAATAGAGGCTTTCTCTTCTCAAAAGATAAGGACACAATAAATTAGGTGGAAGAAAGTTATATTTCTTGATAAATCTCCCATATATCAGTTTTCAAATTCTGCCATTTGTGTATGCTGATCTTTCACCAAAGTTCTGTATATTTTTCTGTAGAAAGTGTATTCAGGACGCTCATTTTATGCAAATGCATCAGGTTTATAATTCTAAATATTGAGTTCCCCTGTTACCACCAAAAATACAGTAGTTGAGATATTTAACAAAATCATAAATAAAAACAGGTTTTTTTTTCCATTTCTGGGAATAAATGATTAAGATATTTATAAATTGAGCCTAAAGTTTTTCTTTGAAATTGTTAGTGAATTACCAAAGAAGAAAAATATTCATCTATTGCCTTTTTACTAGTACAATTCAAATTTTTCAGATTAGATCTTAGGTCTGTTTCTTTTTTTTTTTTTTTTTTCTTTTTGGAAAAGAATATTGGAGAACCAATATGAACAAACAATTCAGAAATTAAAAAGCATCCTCCCATTTACATTTTACTTCAAGATGGTGTCACTTTACTATCTACCTTGATTATAAACCATTATGGCACAGTATAAATTGTGAAGGAGTCAGTGTATGGAAGCTAATTTTTTTAATCCAAACTTTTAACACATCTCTATCTTTGTGCTATTAATGTGATTATGTTTCAGATTATGTGGAAAGCACTAGGGAAAATGATAAATAAAACTCAGTCCCTATATTCAAGGAGCCTAGTGGACAGACAAAAAGATAATTCATAAATTTAATACATAAATTTGATCAGTTCCCCTATTATTGGTACACGTTAACAAGCAACATACAAACATGCATGATTTTTGAAGAATAGGGATTATGTAAATCAACTGATTGCATTTATTAGTAGTTACTTTTGGATGCATGCCTATAATGGCTTAGTCAAATAGGGGTTTATTTTAACATAAGAAGGCTGGTGATGTAATTCTTTAATATCACCAATGTGCCAGGATTCTTTTATGTTTCTTCTATGTCATCTTTACCATGTGACTTTCATTTTTGAGTCCATCTCACAGTTAAAGATGTCATTCCACCTTCAGGTTCACACATGTGATCCAGATAAGTAGAAGAAAACACCAAGAAGGGCAGGGAGAGACTTTATCAAGAAAACAAAGCTCTCACAGAAATCCCCAGAAAAACGTCGCTTCTGTTTCATTGGCTAGAACCATATTGCGTGGTCACCCCTGATTGCAAGTGTATCTTGGAGATATAGCTTCTAAGCTAGAAGTACTGCTGCCCTAAACACAATCAGGGTTCTATTCCTAAGAAAGAAGGGAATGTGGATTGGTCAGAGAGCCAGAGTGTCTGCCATTAAAATCCACTATGTGAGTAGCTTAACTTCCTAACTTTTATATTCCCATATATTTATAATCCCAATATATTAGGTCCAGTTAAGAGGGACCCTGCTCTGGGTCTGGTAATTTAAAGAACCTTCTCTGGCCCCCAGTGCCATGCCTCTGTTTATGGGAGGGGAGTTTACTGGACCCAGGGGAGGTGTCTCATGGAAGCTGTGTTCCCATCCCTGTCAGATCATGCCTTGACACTCAGGCCAAGGAATCACCTGCCCAAATGACTGAGGAGCCTCTTCAATGGCCTGGGTGGGACTTGTCTTTGGGTCAGTGCTTCTGAAGTCTGAATTCACCACTGGGTGTAAATGCCTCTACACCTAAGGGGCGGCCAAAGACAGCAATGGATGTGGACAAAGTTTGGATATGTAGGCTGGGTGTTTACAAGTATGTACACAAAAATCCTTATGAGGCAGGAGAGCCAAGGGTGGAAAAAAGGAGTGGGAGTCAGGCTAAACTGACAAACCACTTTGGAACATGAACATTGAGGAGTCCAAGAATTCTAAATTCAAGCATGGTTTTCCAGGCATTATGAAAATATATTTATCAAGTTTGCAGGATAGGACATATTTTATTAAAATGTTGAGTAACTCATTTGAAACTTACATTTAGACCTATGGTGTGTGGGTCTCCATTTGTACTCTTACCTTCACCCACACAAATGTTGGGGGTGAAACGGGGCCAAAAGTTCATGGGTTCTGAGAGAATGAGTTCTTATCCCTAAATAGGCATTAATTTAATGTCCTTCCATACTTTGAGAAGGTAGATGCTGATATAGCTGACTGTAGTTCAAATGTTTAGTCACATAATAAAACCAATAGCCCCACCTAACCTGACTGATATTTTGTTAAATCTTGCTAAATGTGCATATTGACTGTATATTATCCATTCACAGTTCTTAATATCTCATGGAGAAGGAGCATGGCTCCTTTAAGTTAGTTAGTTCAGCCTAGCACACAGAATGGTTCAGTGTGATTCATTTAATTAAAACAGCAACTAATAATCCAAGAGATAATGATTATACTTATATATAACAAGTATGTTATAATATTTATAATAGTAATTATTATTATCATCATCATAGAGAGTTCCATCTTGAACACTTATAGTTCATTTAATCAGCAGATATTTCATGGTCATCCTCTTTATGCCGGGAAGTATTCTAGGTCCTTAGGATATAGTTGTGAAAAAGACAGACAAGGTGTGTGCAAGAACGGTTGGTGCCTTATACACATAAAGGCATCTCCCAGTTAATATTAGTTATTCAGCAATTTCTGAAATTTAGACCTTGTCCATGATACAGCCAAGCAGGAGCCTATTTCTCATTATTTTAAATAGGAAGAATTACAATGCATTTTATTGTGGCCTAAATCCCCAAACCAGCTTCCCATATTCACTAAAAAACAGTAAAGCCTTACAAAGAAGTAAAAACTACCAGATTAGAGTGCAAAATACTGAAAACATCACTTCATTATTAAACAGTTAATGTGGTTGCTAATAAACAATTCCTTTACAAGCAATAACATTGCTCTTCTTAGAAGCACCAAGAACTTGGGAAACACACAGCATACATCCTGTTGGCTGACATGATGTACACTGGGAAAGTCAACAAAGTGATTCTGCTTCCAGCTAGAACCAAACCAGTTTTCTTACCACAAACAAGGACAAGACTGAATAAAATACATGAAACAACAGTTTTCAGACATTAGATAATAAGGCAATGCAGGACTGTGATCCCTGAGAGAAAGGAAACAAGTAAGGTGAGACTACAGTGAACACAGTCTCCGTTGTGGAGGCACTTTCAGAGCTGTAGTGCGGAAAGGAGAGGCCCAAATATCTCAGCGAGGGCAGAAGTCTCACTGAGACGAGGGAGCAGACATCTAAGTCTCGGAAGGCCAAGATACCCAAAACTTATAGAACAGATAAGCGAAGAGGAAGGAACTTCACAAAGAAAGAGTTCCAGAGATCTGCCTAAGGGTCCCTTTGAATATTTGGCTAAATATCCATCTGCACACATATATGGTGAGACTCCAGGAGGCCAGGAGGTAAACAACTATTGGGGAAATAGCAACCAATGGGAAACTGTAAGCTGAGTAATTCCCAGGTATCACACAAGAATGAAAGATATTCATGTTCTGGACAGCCAGAGTGGAATGATCACATTGGATACCTAGGGCATTCGGTACTATTTCTATGTACTGTCAATGAGCAATTTAAAGTAATTATTATAGTTTATATTAAGTATTGACATCAGGCCCATCTCTTCCATCAGGTATTAAAATTCTTCTGGAAATGTACCAGGTTTCTCTCAGCATTTCAGAACTAGGTCGCATGTACATTCTTAGTTCAGGAGCTGCACTTTCCTTGAGATCAAAGGATCTTTTTCAAATAAACAATTTAATTTTTCTTACATATGTAATATAGTCACATTACAATTTGTAAAATAGAGAAAAAAAGTCCCAAATAATAATAAAACTTGGGTCATGTTTGCAATAAAAAAAAAGGGGGGGAGGAATTTTATCGGATGAAGAACCATTTCTGTCAGAATGTCATTGTTTTTGGATATCCATGTTACACATATCAAAACCTACAAGATGTGCTGTGATATAGAAATATGTTTCACTTTGTTTAAACAGTGTTTCCAAAATCTTTTAACACACAAATTTTTTTTTCACACAACAGTTATGCTCTGACCAGTGTTTTCCAACAGACCTTTTTGTGATGTTGGAAATGTTTCCTGTATCTTTACTGTCCAATATGGTAGCCGCTGACCACAAGGTGAGTCCTTGAAATGTGGCTAGTGCAACTGAGAGAAAAAATTTTTATTGTATTTAATTTTTTTTAATTTAAATTTAAATAGTCAGGTGGGGCTCATATCTTCCATATTGAACAGCATAGCTCTAAACAATGCCTATTGCAAAGAATATACATTTGAGGAAACCACTATGTAACAATAATATTGTTACATGGAAATCAAGCTCAAAGTGGTTAAGCACCTATTCTAAATAACCACCAAGTGAGAACAGAACAAGGATTCAAGCCCAAATAAACCCAAATAACTGATTCCAAACTCCATGTTCACAGTTCTACTCTGCCTCCAATATGTTACAGAGATGAGTATTTGATGATAATCTCAGTATTTTTTAATTTTATATTAATTTAATCCCCGTATTGTATGTTTGCTAATTTCTATTCATAAATTTGATTTTTTCCATTTATTTTGCTTAAGGAAATCTTATAGTTCCAAATGCTTTATAGACAATTCTTTTCAAATAAAATAGTTATATAAGTTTTAATTAGATATTACCATTTTATTGTTGGAGAAACTGAAACATAAAGAAGAAAAGCTATGCAGTAAATTCTGTATCTGCTTTATATAGAAGACATTTGAAAGCTATATAAGCAAGACTAGAAGTGGAAATAATTTTGATCATGTATATTAACTGAGTTATCTTAAAGGACAAGAGTAAGTATTCACTATGTACACAGAAATAATATTTTACTCCTTAACAATGTTAATTCATTACAATGCCCAAAGTGTCAAAGCCACTTTACAGAAGTCTGTTTAGTTTGTAGTATGGTTTAGTAATGTATACTTTAATCAACATATAAGAGCTGATGGAAATGCTCATAAATTTAGCTTTAAGAATTATATAGCTTGGATTGTACTGATGTGTACTAGACATGGCCTCCATTGAGAGGTTATTAGATTTACTGACAGTTTGAGGGCTCCAGTTCACCCAGACAAGACTCCATTACATGTAACCAATGATGATGGTTATACATGTTTTAAAGATAATAAAGAAATTTATTATATCAAATAGGAAGAGACAAATAAGTCATGTTTGGTGTACCTTCAACTTTCTAAGATTGCTTTTCAGAATACTATCTGAAAAAAACATTTTTTACATTTTAAGATATTAATTTTGATATTTCTAATTTACATATTAAGTAAATATTTTATATACTTTGAAGATTATCCATAATTTTCAATGAAAAATAATGCAAATTTTTTTAATATTTTATTTAAAGTTTTTTAAAATGGTACTTACACTCTAGTTTTAATTATGTGACTATTATAGGCATAGGGAAAAAAAGAATGAAAAAATAGAAAATTGCTACAAATGGTTATGTCCAAGGGATAGGATTATGTGTTTTTTGTCAAAGTGTTTGTAATGTAATTATATTACATTTATAAAGGGAAAAATAAATTATTTTTAGCATATCAATACTACATTGAATCTTCAAAAATATAACTCAAAGGAGATACATTCTTTTCCTAACTATACAAATTGGTTGACCAAGCTTTGATCTGAAGTATTTAGAAAACAGTTAAATTAGAATGAGTTTTACTTTTTAAAATGGACTTGCATGGCAAAGTGAAGTGAAAACCGTGAGCTAATTATGTGGTAAATTCAATTAGTGAAGTCACCTAATCTAAATTATTCAGGCTCATTGTAGCTCCAGGAAAGCAAGGCCACCCTGCCCAGGACCCAGCCATGTGCAAATAGATGGTTAGTAAATCCTGCCAATGGTAAGAAACAAAATTGATAATTTTCTTCCTATTCTAACTGCTTTCTTTTTACTTGGAGTATGAAATATCAAATAACTTCATCAATGGGTTTATTTAAAAAAAAAGTCAAAAAATTCATTCCTATATCTACTAATTTTTAAACATATAACTTACCCACAACTGAATATTCTCAAAATCATCTGCATATGCCATGGGTGACCGGGATGATAGATCAAGGGAAATTGGAGAAAAGAAGATACTTTTCCTCCTATTTGAGGTTTGAACTGTTGAGGTAAGAAAATGAATAGGCCATCACTATTTACTCTTTGCTTGCAGAGCAATTGCCTTCTGTCAATTTGAGATAAATTCCATACTATCCTCATGGAATAATCTAGATTAAAAAGAGAAGAGACGCTATCTAGGACTTCTGCACAAATATCTAAGCTGCTCATCTTAACTTTCTCCTTCCCTGGTGGAGAACAGTGTCAAAATGCCATTTTGAGAAATACAAACTCTGTATCCCTTATGATTACATTAGAAGCCCTGGATAATCCAGGATAATCTCCCCACCTCTAGATCCTTAATTTAATCACAACTTCAAAGTACCTTTTGCCATATAAGGTAATATTTACAGGTTCCAGGGATCAGAACCTGGATATCTTTGAGGACCATCATGCAACTTACCACAGAAATGTCAATGGTTCTGGTGGCAGTGGTAACAAAGATGGCAATGATGTTACTGTAGACCATAGCAGAAGTGTTGGCAAGTTCCATGTTATTAGTATGAACTGTGATGGCGAAGGTGGCAGTGCAGGCAATGTTGATTCTGGCAAAAGCAACGGTGATGTTAATGTGAGCATAATGGCCGGACTGGGACATTAGCGAAAGTGATTTAGTCTCCATGGTGGGTTGAACACAGTGTGTGTCACAGTGAGGACAGTACCTTTGACTGACTCCAAAGGACAGAGCAGAGCGCCCTAAATGAACTAACTATAGCCTGGCCTTCAACAAGTAAAGTCAGCTATCTGAGCAGCCTAGAGCAGCAGCTGAGATAGCAAGAGATAATGTCTCACACTTGCAGGGGAATAGGTTTTATATGAAGATTTCTTCATGAAAGAGAATTTGCCAACAAGTTTGCTTAGGCTCCAGTTTCTGAAGCCGCTTGTGCGTTCTCCCTCAGGTAAAGGCATCCAGGAGACAGGCAATTTTGACAATTAACTTCTACAGTTCCCTGGAAAAATGACAATCAGTGCACCAGGCCGCCAGTCGGGAAGATGATTGTTTTGAAATCCAGTTTTTCTTGGCGTGTGGATGTACTGTAAATGCCCCCCAGCTCTACCGCCCTATGGATTAAACTTTCCTAGAGAGAAGTTTCATCAGTCACCTCCAAACGTTGTGCAGGTAGAGGCTCTGATCGCTCCTTCTTTCAGCAAGCTCAGCACCCTGTCCTGAGAAGTCTGAGTTTATTAGACATCTATTATAACTGACATATTGTTACAGTGGGGGTGAAGAGATGCATTAGACAGATGATCTTAATTGGCTTTCTTCCAAAAGAATTTTTTTTTTCAGAGGAGACAGCTGAAATTCATTCACATTTACAATTAGTAAAACTTTCTTTCATTATTGAAATGCTTGCTGAAACAGCAGCCACATCAGGGTGACAAATCCCGTTATCATGCTTTCTGCAATTGTCTCCCCAGAAGATGCCTATTGAGAGCATTGTCTGGGTTTGTGTATGAGACTGACAATCAAGCTCCAGGCAGAGGGTGGGGGGAGCTACACAGCCCGTTCCAAAGTGCTTTTGTGTGTGTGTGTGTATGTGTGCGCATTTGTGGTTGTTCAGTAGAGAGATCTAAGGTTCTGGAAAAATCTGAGAACGCACTATGCACGCTAACAAGATCAGTCATCAGGCATTAATGGTATTCTCATGCTTCTCGCCTTTAGTTTTCTGTTTTCTCTTATTTGTCTCTGTGAGCGACGGCAGGTGCTATTTTTTTGTGAGGCTGTTACTGGGCAAAATGAGGGTGGGGGAAGAGATCATTTTTTTAAAGTGAGCAGTTAACAGTTGAGCTCACATGGTTGATAATAGAATCGTGACGAAGGGCACAAAGCATAGAGTGTAAAGATTACCTCTTATGAGTCTTTTGGAATGAACTGTTTCTGAAGGGACGGAGAAGGCACACTTGCCTCGATCCTGGCATCCCTTTTCTTCCAGGTGAAGGGAACTGGACAAGCCATGCTGGTCTGGCACTGGTAGACCACTGAGTTTATCAAACTTAAAGGTATTTCTCTCTACGGAAATGGAGAAGATATAAGTAAGACCTTAGAATGTTGAGTGGAAGGAGAGAAGTGAAAGGAAAGTGGGGAGGGAAGAAGCATCAATGAAGCAATGCAGATAATTGCTGTTTCAGTCCCCGTGGGACATTTGTCTCATTTTCTTCCACCAAATGAAACGCCTAAGTGATGTTGTTTAAATACCTTCGTTTACTTATTGAATTGTCTGACATGTACCATGTTGTTTTCTCCCATATTTATCTTGAGTGCTGACAGTTCCTTTCTCTTTGGCCAATCCACCCAGAAGCATGTTGGCTAGTTCAGTCTGTGCCCATTCCCTTCTCCAGAGAGCCCCCTCTAGTTCTAAAACCACGATTCCAACCCAGTGAAACCTGCTGTCCTTTGACAGGTAGCCTTGCTCTGATTGAGAAAAAGCCATGCGCTCACTGTCATGGTTTTGCTGAGGTGTATCAGGGCAGACACACAGTATGAGGTTGAGAGGTGAAGCAATAAATAATGCTACTTGAAAGAGACAAATTGAACTGTGACATCAGAAAATCTCCTGCCCCTGGGATCCTAGGGTGACTGGAATGAAGTCTGAGCTCTGTACGGCATTATCACCAATATCTTTTCAAGATTTTCATGCTTGATGGAGATCAAGAAAGTAAAAATCTTCCCAGGTTTTAAGCAGCATGAGGGTACAAACCAATTTCCATCATGATCACTTCTCTAGGTCCTAGCACATAGTAGGTGCTCAATACATTTTCATCAAATGAATGAATGGATTACCAAGTCTAACTCAGCTTTGCCACTTATTGTGTGACAACGATAACTTTCATGCTTATACTAAATATCAGACATTCAACACCATAGGCAAAACATCACAAAAAGTAGTGCTTCTGCTTTCAAAAAAGCCTAGACTTGAGGATAGGAGATTGAGATATAAACCAAAAGGTGTTGTAAGAGCTCTGATAAAAGCATGCTCAGGTTAAAGGAGAAAACAATTGTTTCTGCATGAGAGGGAGGGTCAGGAAAATCATCTTCTATAAAGTGACTTTTGAATTGAGTTTTAGGAGATGAGTAGGAATGAACCAATTGTCCAGGTCCTTGACTTGCCAGCCCTAAACCTGACTCTGCCTCATCATAGTCACAGCTGTGCCCCCTCCACGGCATTGAGTTCATCCTCTGTGATTCTCTTTGAACAGTCATGGAAGACTCCGGACCTGGATACTAGCTCATTTCACTTGCCCTCCTATCACCATTAGCTGAAATATTAGCCCTAGAAATCTTTCATTCCCTCATCCCAAACTCCTCTGGCCTCCCCATCACCTACCTCCATGCAAATGAGCCGAGAAGCCAAGGGGTGGATTACAGAGAGTCCTGTATTCAGCGATCTAAGGAAACAAGGTACTTATTCTGCAAATGCAGCTTCCAGACAAGTCTCCAAGGCTCCACTTCCAACCAGTTCTCTACCTGTAACCCTCTCCTGTATGGAAATTCTAGAACCTCCACTCTTCTAACAAATCTTAAGTGCATATTCTCAAACTCTCGTTTCATGGAAAGTAAATTATATACTCAGACTCATTAAAAGATACTTTTTCCCTATCTTGGCCTTTACCAAAATCATTCTGCTGTTTTCCTTACACCTTCCCTAATGGAAACTTCTTATTCTCCTGACTTTCATAACCCCACAAGTCTCATGAGATTTTTGGCATTATTCTTGCTTTGTCTGTCTATTTCCAAATTATAATACTCCATCTTTGAGTTATGTGGCATCTGGTCACACACGACTGACTACTTCTCTCTCCCAACTTTCTTATGCCCCTCATTCATTATAAATGTTAGCATATGAATCAAAGCTTTAGCTCCAATTTAGCCACCATCCTAGGTGGCTCCAGCAGATATGTGGAAATCCCATTCCAAATCCAGATCTCACAGTTCCTTATCATTCACAGTTCCAGTGGCCATGAAAACCACTCCTTGAATTTGTCATCATTCTGAATCATTCTAACATGTAATATCAAACTTTAGCATTTAATTCTTTGTCAACAATTTCCTATATTTTCCAAGCTGTCACCTCTCTCATACACCTATTCCCACCACCCCTGCCCTTTATGCCATAGGGCCCTGAAGTCTCCAGATCACTTCATTGTCTGTCAATCACACAGACTCCTTTCCCTGAATAGCCCTGACCTATGGTGATTACACAAATATTCTGTCAACAGTCACTCATTTTCCTCACAGTCCTTATACAATGTCAGATCTTAACTCCATTCCTGGGACATTCACATAATTCATCTTCTCTACTCCTATATCCAAACTCTAAGTACAGCTTGAGAAAATTCCAACAATCATGTGGAGTAGTAACACAATAAAAGAGTGGTTTCCAGCCTCATCTGGACCCTTGTTATTACACGGCATTCCTTTATTTGTCCTTGGTCCTTGGTCCAACCTATCCATGACCCCTGAAATGATTAATTTCATGTGTCAACTTGGCTAGTCTATGGTCAAGCACCAGTCTAGGTGTTGCTGTGAAGGTATTTTTTTAGATGTAATTAACAGTTTAATCAGTAGGCTTTGAGAAAAGCAGATTATCCTCCATAATGTGGTTGAGTACCATCCAATCAACTGAAAATCTTAAAAGACTGAGGTCTCCCAAGAAAGAAGGAATTTTGCCTCCACTGACTTCAAGCATAAGACTGCAGTATCAACTCTTCCGCCATCTCCAGGCTGCCAGTCTGCTTAGCAGATTTCAGACTTGCCAGCCCCCACAGTTGCCTGAGCCAATTCCTTAAAATAAACCTCTCTCTCTCTCTCTCTTTCTCTCTCTGTAATAGAACACTATTGGTTCTATTTTTTTGGAACTAGTAAAAATATCTGTTAGTCTCAGAAACTATGAAACACTTCACCCAGCAACTATTAAAGATATCTGTTGCTCTCCTCAACCCCTTTCCCAATTCCCACATCTCTCATTTTCAGGACTTTCTTGGTGCACGCAGAAAGTTTAGGCAATCCAGCCTGATCTGACTCAACTATCCAACATCTTATTTCTGATTACGACATACCTAGGTGCCCACTGCCTAGGTAACATCTTTAATGTTTAAAGAAAAAATTGAACACTAATTACATGCCTACAATGAGTGCCAATGTGTTTTACCACGGCGGTGATGGCTTATGCATCCCTTGAATCTTCCCCCACTGAAATTTTCTTTCTACTGTGAAAAACATCATTCTCACTCTCAAACCTACCATTCTTCTTTGATGTATAACAAACATGCACTCGTAGTTTGGGTGACTAAATGGATTTAGGACCTAGAACAATAGGGGTTATTCTTAATATTGAAGATTAGACGTTACTATCCTAAAACGCACTGGCCATTCCTTATGACCTGGAATTTCATACTGGCGATAAGCCCCTTAAAGACCCAGCTTGATGCCGTTTTCTCAGGCCTTTCTCCCTAATACCCCCTTAGAACCTGACCATTACCCATCTTTGATATATATTTTTTTCTGTTTCCTCACTTCTCTCAAGAAATGTTCCTTCTAGAAACTTCAAATTTGTCCTTCTCTATAATGCAGAGTAATTCTACTCTATCCTGGCATAATCATAGAATAGCAGTTCTCAAAGTGTGGTCAGGGACACTTGTAGAGTCACTAGGACCTTTTTAAGGGATCTGTAAGAGAAAAGATATTTTTATAATACAATTAAGAAATTATTTGTCTTTTTCCAAGTCATTTTCTCCATAGAGTATAATGAGTTTTCCAGAAGTTGCATGACATGGGATATTGCGACACATAAAATGTAAAGTTAGATATGGGAATCCAGCTGTCTTATATTAACAAAGACTAGAGAGAGATTTGCAAAAATGTAAAACAATAGCACTCTTGTCACTAACTTTTTGAAAATATAACTATTTTTCATAAAAAGATGTCATTTCATTAGAATTTAATTGGCTTGTTATTTTTAAAAAGTAAAAATAAATATTTCTTAAATTTCTATTTCTATTTCAATATCTAATATGGTAAATACCAATAATAACAACACATAATTACAACACATATGATACATAAAAAGAAACTCTTGGAGGCCTTTGATACTTTTTTAAGAGTATGAAGGGATCCGGGGACCACAAAGTTTGAGAGCCACCCAGACCATGTTGTTAGATTGCCATCTTTTACTCTCAAGAGGCCTTTTCCTTTTGAAAGTCAAGGCATTTTCCTTTGGAAAACTCAATTCTTCTGATATGAATTATGAAATTTTCAAGAATTAAAAAACATCTAAAGATTTTTTTTTCTGCTAAAAGCCAAATAATCTATAGCCCTACATATACTTTATTCCTTCCCTCTGCTCATACTAGTAAGGATCCTCATTCCAGTCAACGCTTATAACTATGTTCTCAGTCTCATCTCATACCATTTATTTTCATGATCATCCTCAAATACTTTATCTCTTTTCTATTTCTTAGACAGTTCCTTATTTATTCCCATTCTTTTCAGCCTATAAATTGATATAAGTTCACATAATTTATTTTTAAAATTTTTATTGGAGTATAGTTGATTTATAATGTTGTGTTAGTTTCAGGTGTACAGCAAAGTGAACAAGTTATACATATATCCACTCTTTTCTGGATTCTTTTCCCATACAGGCCACTACAGAGTATTGAGCAGAGCTCCCTGTGCTATACAGTAGTTTCTTATTAGTTATATATTTTATATATAGTAGTGTATATATGTCAATCTCAATCTCTCAATTTATCCCCCCCATAAATCCTGGTAACCATAAGTTTGTTTTCTACATCTGTCACTCTATTTCTGTTTTGTAGATAAGTTCAAATGCACCCTATTTTTAGATTCCACATATATGCCATATCATATGATATTTGTCTTTCTCTGACTTACTTCACTCAGTATGACAATCTCTAGGTCCATCCATGTTGCAGCAAGTGGCATGATTTTGTTCTTTTTTAAGGCTGAATAATATTCCATTGCATATGTGTACCGCATCTTCTTTATCCATTCCTCTGTTGATGGACATTCAGGTTGCTTCCATGTCTTGGCTATTATAAATAGTGCTGCAATGAACACGGAGGTACACATATCTTTTTGAATTATGGTTTTCTCTGGGTATATGCTCACGAGTGTGATTGCTAGATCATATGGTAGCTCTATTTTTAGTTTTTTAAGAAACATCCATACTGTTCTCCATAGTGGCTGTACCAATATACATTCCCACCAACAGTGTAGGAGGGTTCTCTTTTCTCCATACCCTCTCCAGAATTTATCATTTGTAGATATTTTGATGATGGCCATTCTGACAAGTGTGAGGAAATAGCTCATTATAGTTTTGATTTGCATTTCTCTAATAATTAGTGATGTTGAACATGTTTTCATATGTTTTTTAACCATCTGTGTGTCTTCTTTGGAGAAATGTCTGTTTAGATATTCTGCCCATTTTTTGATTGGGTTGTTTGTTTGTTTGATATTGAGCTGCATGAGTTGTTTGTATAATTTGGAGATTAATCCCCTGTTGGCTGCTTCATTTGCAAATATTTTTTCCCATTCTGAGGGTTATCTTTTCATCTTGTTTATGGTTTCCTTTGCTGTGCAAAAGGTTTAAGTTTAATTAGGTCCCATTTGTTTATTTTTGGTTTTATTTTCATTATTCTAAGAGATGGATTGAAAAAGATATTGCTGAGATTTATGTCAAAGAGTGTTCTGCTTATGTTTTCCTCTAAGAGTTTTATAGTATTCAGCCTTACATTTAGGGCTTCAATCCATTTTGAGTTTATTTTTGTGTATGGTGTTAGGGAGTGCTCTAATTTCATTTTTTTACATGTAATTGTCCAGTTTTCCCAGCACCATTTATTGAGGAGTTTGTCTTTTCTCCATTGTATATTCTTGCCTCCTTTGTCATAGATTAGGTGACCATAGGTGCATGGGTTTATCTCTGGGTTTTCTATCATGTTCCATCGATCTATATTTCTGGTTTTGTGCCAGTACCATATTGTCCTCATTACTGTAGCTTTGTGGTATAGTCTGAAGTCAGGGAGCTTGATTCCTCCAGCTCCATTTTTCTTTCTCAAGATTGCTTTGCTACTCCAGGTTTTTTGTGATTCTATACAAATTGTAATTTTTTTTTTCTAATTCTGTGAAAAATGCCATTGGTAGTTTGATAGAGATTGCATTGAATCTATAGATTGCTTTGGGTAGAATAGTCATTTTCACAGTATTGATTCTTCCAATCCAAAAATACTGTATATTTATGCATCTGTTTATGTCATCTTTTATTTCTTCCATCAGTATCTTAGAGTTTTCTGCGTACAGGTCTTTTGTTTCCTTAGGTAGGTTTATTCCTAGGTATTTTATTCTTTTTGATGTGATGGTAAATGGGATTGTTTCCTTGATTTGTCTTTCTGATCTTCTATTGTTAGTGTATGGGAATGCAAGAGATTTCTGTGCATTAATTTTGTATCCTGCTACTCTACCAAATTCATTGATTAGCTCTAGTAGTTTTCTGGCATCATCTTTAGGGTTTTCTACATATAGTATCATGTCATCTGCAAACAGTGACAGCTTTACTTCTTCTTTTCCATTTTGGATTCCTTTTATTTCTTTTTCTTCTCTGATTGCCATGGCTAGGACTTCCAAACATATGTTGAATAATAGTGGCAATCCTTGCCACTTGTGGACAAGTGGACATCCTTGTCTTGTTCCTGATCTTAGAGGAAATGCTTTCAGTTTTTCACCATTGAGAATGATGTTTGCTGTGGATTTGTCGTATAAGGCCTTTATTATGTTGAGGTAGGCTCCCTCTATGCCCACTTTCTGGAGAGATTTTATCATAAATGGATGTTGATTTTGTCAAAAACCTTTTCTGACTCTATTGAGATGATCATATGGTTTTTATTCTTCAATTTCTTGTTGTCATGTACCACACTGATTGATTTGTGGATTTTGAAAAATCCTTGCATCCCTGGGTTAAATAACACTTGATCATGGTGTATGATCCTTTTAACATGTTGTTGGATTCAGTTTGCTAGTATTTTGTTGAGGATTTTTACATCTATGTTCATCAATGATATTGACCTATAATTCTCTTTTATTGGGATATCTTTGTCTGGTTTTGGTATCAGGGTGATGGTGGCCTCGTAGAATGAGCTTAGGAGTGCTCCTTCCTCTCAGTTTTTTGGAAGAGTTTCACAAGGGTAGGTGTTAGCTCTTCTCTCAAAGTTTGATACAATTGGCTTGTGAAGCCATCTGGTCCTGGACTTTTGTTTGTTGGAAGATTTTTGATCACAGCTTCAATTTCAGTACTTGCGATTGGTCTATTTATATTTTCTATTTCTTCCTGGTTCAGTCTTGGAAGGTTGTACCTTTCTAAAAATTTGTCCATTTCTTCCAGGTTGTCCATTTTATTGGTTGCTTGTAGTCGTTTCTTATGATCCTTTGTACATCTGTGGTGTCCATTGTAAATTCTTTTTCATTTCTAATTTTATTGAGTCCTCTCCCTTTTTTTCATGATGAGTCTAGCTAAAGGTTTATCCATTTTGTTTATCTTCTCAAAAAACCAGGTTTTCGTTTCACTGATCTTTGCCTTTGTTTTCTTTGTCTCTATTTCCTTTGTTTCTGCTCTGAACTTTATGATTTCTTTCTTTCTACTAATTTTGGGTTTTGTTTGTTCTTCTTTCTCTAGTTGCTTTAGATGTAAGGCTATGTGTTTATTTGAGATTTTTCTTGTTTCTTGAGGTAAGATTGTATAAACTTCCCTCTTAGAACTGCTTTTGCTGAGTCCCATAGGTTTTGGATCGTCATGTTTTCCTCGTCATTTTTCTCTAGGTTTTTTTTTTTTTTTTTTTTTGCGGTACGCGGGCCTCTCACTGTTGTGGCCTCTCCTGTTGCAGAGCACAGGCTCCGGACACGCAGGCTCAGCTGCCATGGCTCACGGGCCCAGCCACTCTGTGGCACGTGGGATCCTCCCGGACCGGGGCACGAACCCATGTCCCCTGCATCGGCAGGCGGACTCTCAACCACTGTGCCACCAGAGAAGCCCTCTCTAGGTATTTTTAAATTTCCTCTTAGATTTCTTTAGTGATCCATTGGTTGTTAGTAACATATTGTTTAGCCCCCGTATGTTTGTGCTTTTTATAGTGTTTTTTCTGTAATTGATTTCTAATCTCATAGTATTGTGGTCAGAAAAGATCCTTGATATGATTTCAGTTTTCTTAAATTTACTGAGGCTTGATTTGTGACCCAAGATGTGATCCATCCTGGACAATGTTTCATGTGCACTTATTTATAAATTGTATTCTCCTGTTATCAGATGGAATGTCCTATATATATCAATTAAGTCCATCTTGTTTAATGTATCATTTAAAGCTTGTGTTTCCTTATTTATTTTCATTTTGGATGATCTGTCCATTGGTGAAAGTGGGATGTTAAAGTCCCCTATACTATGATTGTGTTACTGTCGATTTCCCCTCTTATGGCTGTTAACATTTGCCTTATGTATTGAGGTACTCCGATGTTGGTTGCTTAAATATTTATAATTGTTATATCTTCTTCTTGGATTGATCCCTTAATCATTATGTAATGTCCTTTCTTGTCTCTTGTAACAGTCTTTATTTTAAAGTCGATTTTATCTGATATGAGTATTACTACTCCAGCTTTCTTTTGATTTCCATTTGCATAGAATATCTTTTTCCATCCCCTCATTTTCTACCTCTATGTGTCCCTAGGTCTGAAGTGGGTCTCTTGTAGACAGCATATATATGAGTCTTGTTTTTGTATCCAATCAGCCAGTCTGTGTCTTTTGGTTGGAGCATTTAATCCATTTACATTCAAGGTAATTATCAATATGTATGTTCCTATTACCATTTTCTTAATTGTTTTGGGTTTGTTTTTGTGGGTCTTTTTCTTCTTTTGTGTTTCCCACCTAGAGAAGTTATTTTAGCATTTGTTGTAAAGCTGGTTTGGTGGTGCTGAATTCTCTTAGATTTTGCTTGTCTGTAAAATTTTTGATTTGTCTGTCAAATCTGAATGAGATCCTTGCTGGGTAGAGTAATCTTGGCTGTAGATTTTTCCCTTTCATCACTTTAAATATGTCCTGCCACTCCCTTCTGCCTTGTAGAGTTTCTGCTAAGAAATCGGCTGTTAACCTTATGGGAGTTCCCTTGTATATTATTTGTTGCTTTTCCCTTGCTGCTTTTAATATTTTTTCTTTGTGTTTAATTTTTGTTAGTTCGATTAATATGTGTCTCAGCATGTTTCTCCTTAGGTTTATCCTGTATGGGACTCTCTGTGCTTCCTGGACTTGATTGACTATTGCCCATGTTAGGGAAGTTTTCGACTATAATCTCTTCAAATATTTTCTCAGACACTTTCTCTTTCTCTTGTTTTTCTGTGACCCCTATAATTTGAATGTTGGTGCATTTAATGTTGTCCTGGAAGTCTCTGAGACTGTCCTCATTTCTTTTCATTCTTTTTCTTTTTTCTGTTTGGTGGCAGTGATTTCCACCATTATTTCAGCTCACTTACCTGTTCTTCTGCCTCAGTTATTCTGCTATTTATTCCTTCTAGTGTATTTTTTGTTTCAGTTATTGTATTGCTCATCTCTGTTTGTTCTTTAGTTCTTCTAGGTCTTTGTTAAACATTTCTTGTATCTTCTTGATCCATGCCTCCATTCTTTTTCCAAGATCTTGGATCACATTTGCTATCATTACTCTGAATTCTTTTTCAAGTAGACTACCTATCTCCTCTTCATTTAGTTGTTTTTATACATTTTTATCTTGCCCCTTTGTCTGCAACATATTTCTTTGTCATCTCATTTTGTCTAACTTACTGTGTTTGTGGTCTCCTTTCTGCAGGCTGCAGGATCATAGTTCCTCTTGCTTCTGGTGTCTGCCCCATGATTGGTGAGGTTGGTCCAGAGGCTTGTGCCATTATCACTTTGATAGGGGGTTTGACTGGTGTTGTGGTGACCAGAAGCTGCCCTGGATATTGAGAGGGGCCTCCCCTTTGCTATGTAGTTGTCACTGCCCTGTTTGGGGCAGGGTCTGCTTCCTAGTTGTTGGAGTAGAAGCCCTCAGATTTGTTTCTTAGCTGTGTTTCTGATCTGTAGTGCAAAGTAATTGGAATTGGAGCACTCCCACTGGGAGAGAAGGCACTGAGTATTCCTCATCTGGAGGTGTTCACCTGTGAATGTACTCTGTGTGTCCCCTTTCACCCATTGTTCAGGCTCACAAAGTACACTGTTGTTGGCACCGCTCTTGGTCCCAGGTTAACTGTGGGTATGCCAGCAATTGGCCGTGGTGACTCTCAGGCATTGTTTTCACCAGGTCACTGGTACAGATCCACTGAGATCAAATCCCAGAACTGCAGTAGTTGTGCACCTGGACCCACTGTAGGAGATATAGAGGCAACTCATACTCTGGCTTTGCCCAACTTCTGTGTGTATGTGCCCACAAATTACACAGCTGCTAAAGCCAGACCCATCCCAGCTATAGGAGCACTTGCTGGACTTTCAGATGTTTCTCAGGTGCTGAATTTAGGGAACTGTCAGCAGAGGTGTAACTCTGCAGTTTGTGCAGCCATAAGGAGAGATTTCAGCTCTTTTTCCTTAGTCACACAGCCCCTGGGCTCAGCTGTGGTTTCAACCCCACCTCTGCATGTGTTCCATCCACTGGAGTCTGCTCCAGAGATTGCTGGGGCACAGGAGACTTTCAGGTAGGAAGGAGCTGAGGTGAAGACTGGGGCATGTGGGCCACCCAGGTGGGAGGGTGCTGGGGTATTGACTGGAAAGCGAGAGCCCATCAGGCAGTGATTGGGGTCAGGCAGTGGGGGTGGGTGGGTGGAGGCAGGTGGAGGAGATGATGGCAGGGACATGTAATCTGGCTCTGGAGGGAGCCCTCCCTAGTGCCTATGGAGACAGGGGCTAGTCCATGAAGACAGAGGCTGCAATGGCAGCCCCACCCTTTGCACTCTTCACTTCTGTGGCAGTCTGGGCTTCCTCCACAAGCATTCCCTGTTGTGGATTTCTTCACTCCTGTCCCCTCAGGTTGTCTCCTCACAACCAACAGCAGCCCCCTCCCTGGGTCTGCTCTCCAAACCCCATGTTCAAGCACCCAGTCCCTGTGCACACCAGCAGACACCTGTCTCAGGCTTGGCTTCACAGGGCTGTGGCACAGACCGTCTGTGTAGGTCTTAATCTGTCCTGCCTACCACAGGCTGGTTGCTGGGCTCTCTTCTGAGCCCCCAAATCTCCCCTTCTGCCCCACCTGATCTCCCTGACAGTGAGGGGGCTTCCCTAGATGAGGGAACCTCTCCTCACCTTCAGCTCCCTAACAAGGGCATAAGTACCATCCTGCTTCATCTCCTCTTCCTTTTCCCTTCTTCTTTCTTTAATCCTACCCAGTTATGTGGGGATCTTTCTTGTCCTTTTAGGTGTCAAAGCTCCTCTGCTAGTGTTCAGCAGGTGCTCTGTGAGAATTGTTCCATCTGTAGATGTATTCTTGATGCATTTGAGGAGAGAGATGAACTCCACGTCCTCCTACTCCTCCACCATCTTGGAAACCATGAAGTCACCTAATTTAAAAAGAAATATTTATATTTTCTTTCCCAGAAATATTTATATTTTCTTTCTTTCTTTCCTGAAATATAAAAATATTTATATTTTCTTTATATTTCTTTCCCATGTCTAATTGTAGACATGATTCCACTGAATTCTGCTATGGTATCCCCATATGAAGTGGCCTGAATGTTTTTTTACCTTAGAGGTGACTTTTTTCCTACCTGAATGCCTAAAGACCTCGAGACCTCTTTGCTTATCATTGAGATGACTTACATTTTGGTATCATTCTGCATTATTTTTTTGTACTGGAACATGGAATGCTTTTTCAATCTACAGGTTTTTTTAGGGAAATTTTCTTGTATCACATTTTGAAATAAATTTTCTTTTTTTGATTTTAAAAAAGACATATATATTTATTTAATTTAAAGATAATGTATATAATTCAATTACATAAACAAATATACATACATGAGTGTATGTATATTTATATGTGTATATATATATATATATATATCTACATAGATACGTAGATATATATATATGTGTCTCTTTACTGTAGTGCCACCCTATGACTCTCCCTTTTTAGCTAAGTTTTTGTAAGAAGAGTCAAAACCTTTTCTGTCTCTATTTCCTTACTCTTCAGCTCCTTGCAACTGACATCTGACTGAATTCCTCTACAGCAACTATTTCAGTAATGGTCACTCATGACTTCCAATGCAAAATCCAATGGATAGATACCAAGAAGCCCTCATCAAAAATGGATACTTGCAACACTTCACACTGCTAACCACACTCACTATCTTTGCCATTTATGGCCTGTTCTTTATGGCTGTTCTTTCTCTCTGACCATTCTCTCTCACTCTCCTTTCTGGGTCCCTCTTCATACCTTAACTCCTGAAATCTTATTTTCCAGATTTGTGTCAATATTTTCTACACTTCTGTCCATACCCTGATTGGATGTGAAAATCAAACAAAAGGACTTGAAGGAGACTGGCACATTTCTGACTTGGTTAATGGCTGGTGCCACCATCTGAACCACAGAATATGGTTGAAGAAAAGTACGATCAGGAGAGAAAGTGGGCAGAGGAGGAAGAGGAAGAGGAACCTGGTAGTAATAAGATTTAAATGTGCAGATACACATCATCTCTAAGGTATTTTTTTCTTCTAAAATCCAAGTATTTGGACCCATTCTTGAATGAGACGCAGATTATGGACCAATATAAGGGACAATATAATTATAGAAACATAGGTAACCTGCATGACCATTTTCTAGAACTGCTGTGCACTAAGTAATTTCCCAAGTCCCTTCAATATTTAGATGTTATGATTCTATGGATATCATTATAGTATTAAATACAGTACCAAAGACAAAGAAACCAAGGCAGACCTATTGAAAATCAGGGGACGAATCACAGTAAGAATGTATTTTCTTCCTTGTTCTGAGGAACTAGGAATTAGTTGTCTAAATCATATAAAACTCTTTATAAAAGACATGCACAACCCAAAGAATTTCTTCTTGACTGACATTTTAGCAAGCAGAGAACAGTCTTCTAAATTGTTCTCCTTTCCACCTTATGATAAGTATCTTCATTTATTGACCTCAGTGCCTTCTGTTGTTTCCATCTGAGTAAGATTTGTTTCAGGGTTAAATCTGGTGACAGCTGATATGAGATAAATGGATGGAATGATCCCTAGTGTTGCTAAGCAGGTTTCTCATTATTTGGCATCGACATTTTCACTCTTCTCATGGACCCTGAGCATATGAAAAGAAGTGTTTTTTGCCACACCGCTCTAACTGCCCTTTGAAGGAGGGCTCTCAACCCGTTCACTGTTGCTATCTTTTCTGAATAAGTGCAGGGTCTCCTTGACCCTTCAGCTTAATAGCAACTAGATCATAAGCCACAGTACCCTATAGTGTTTCCAATTTTAAGATATGACAGATTTAAATATCAGGTTTAAAGTAAATGAGAAAAGAGGTGAGGACGTAGGGTTGCTGAAAACCAACCATAGTGTAGGGAAAGAAAAAAGAATGAGGTGGAGAAGGACAAGAAGTAGGAGGGGGAAGAAAGAGAAGAAACACTTATTAAATGCCTGCTGTGTGCTAAAAACCAAGAGGACCCTTTCATTCATATTTTCTAACCTCGTGATTACAGATAAGGAAACTGAAGCTTAGAGGTTAACTAACCTGCCCAAGTGTACACAGATACTGAGCACCAGGCTCTGCCACACTGGGTTCAGGCTGAGAAAGTTAACAGGGAAAGACTAGTTATGGGTAATGAGTTTACAGAAGTTGAGAAAAATACTACAAGGCCTGCCTCCTTGGTGTTTGAAACTTGTGCAACTGTTTAGGTCAACTTATAAAACCCCAATAGCACCAAAATATCAGGAAAATATCACCCAAATTTCCTGCTATCTGGGCTAAAAGAGTATTTACATATGTCAAGGTAAATTAGTTAAACACTACTAAAACTATAACTTCTCTGGAATGTCTTTTACTGGTTAAGGAAAAAAGATGCAGATACTGTCATTACCAAGATATATATATATATTACAGTACTTTGAAAGTAACAAGGTATAAAACCCTAGAAAATTCTATAAATAACACAAAATTTTAAGGATATTTCTTTTCATTGTGAATTTTATAGATCTGCAGTACTATTTCTGTTCAGATAGAATGAATGTATCTAACAATATCAGAGCTGCCAGCTGAAGAATATAAGTTAATATCAGGAGCTGGGTGATTTCTATCTCCATTATCACTTTGACGTTTGATTATAACCAGCCACTGAGATCTTAAAACTTTACAACCATGTAGCACTTGATAGTCAAAAACTTCTTCTTCATATTATCTCATTTAATTCTAATAACTCCCTTAGACTGTTTTTGTTCCTTTGTGAGGCTCCAAAAAATGGACTTGCCCAAAGTCACATTTGTAACAGGTATCAGAGTGAGGATTCCAACCTAAGTTCTCTGCTTCCACTAAAATATTATGTTAAAGCCATGTTTGTGCTAGTTCATAATATATTTATTCTCTGATGATAAAACCATTTACGTAAGTATCTTCACATGACTTCATTGAAGTTAAACTTAATCACATCTTAATGGTGATAACAAATAGTTTCAGTTCAAAGTAGACTAAAAAAGCTATTTTATGACTTGACATTTTAGATTTTGTCAGAAATGCTTAGGCATAAAGGAAAACACTAACTGGTCCTTGAATTTATCTGGTGAATGTCTAGGTTAGGGAAGGAATGTTAGAGTGCAGAGCGTTATGTATCTGTAATCTGATAAGCAGCTTGATAACCAGAAGCTGAATCCAAAAAGTTCATCTTGAATTGCACTCTGGGCTGTGATGTGTCTCTCCATATATCTGTGTATGTGTACGCAAATACGAAGTATGTAGATGCATGTATATTTATATCTATACACATATGTATTTACATATACATAGTAATATGTAAATATAGATGCCACTTCCTAAATATCAAAAACATGCAGTCTGCATGAGTCTGCTAGAGTGTGAGGATTGTGACAGATCGCCTGGCGAAATGTTACCCATGTTATACACAAGACAAAATTAACATCACTCCCTCACTGAGCTTATTAAAAATTAGGAGAATGAAATAAACTAAAATTCCCATTGGAAGTCAAACAACATATAAGTTGGCTTTCTTCTGAAAGCTTCTCGTTGTTCTGACAGAACATGGGAATCATTTAAATCACTCAAATTATTATTTGTGGAATGTATCTGGAGACAAGCTTGGGTGTAGGTGTCTAAGCTGCAGAAAAGTGAATAAGCTTGCTTGGCACTTACATTCTCAGCTGGGCCTTCTCTTTCTTTGCACTTGACTTTCACTGGCCCTCAAGCTACAAACCCAACACTAGCCTCTTGCTGGGAGAACAACTGAGGCAAACCCTGCTTAGTAGACCCTGTCGTGTTCCACTCTGGTCCCTCAGAGCCCTTTAAAGATTTCTGGGCTTTCTCTGAGCATTTCCTTCTAACTGCCCACTTCTGACTCTGGAGAACTGTCACTGGGCTACTGTAGTGTTTTGCTGGTGCAGAGGGCTATTAAAAGTGCCTGGAGGTTACATGTCCCTAAAGCATGTCAATCAATGACTGCCAGGTAGAGGTGTATGAAACTCTTGCCTGAGTTGGTACAAAATCAGAAGTGTAATTCATACTGTGTAGCTCCCCTGCAGGATCAGGCTGAGACAGAGACTTTGCCTGGAATCACACACTTACTCAGCATTTTTTTTTTTTTTTTTTTTTTTTTTTTTGCGGTATGCGGGCCTCTCACTGCTGTGGCCTCCCCCTTTGCGGAGCACAGGCTCCGGACACACAGGATCAGTGGCCATGGCACACGGGCCTAGCTGGTCGGCGGCATGTGGGGTCTTCCCGGACTGGGGCACGAACCCGTGTCCCCTGCATCCTCAGGCGGACTCTCAACCACTGCACCATCAGGGAAGCCCCCCTTACTCAGCTTTCTGCTCCCACTTCCTTCCCTTTCCTTCCAGTGTCTCCTGGGAGCACATTCTTAATAAGTTACTTGCATGGGGTCTGCTGCTGAGGAACCCAATTGCTGATGACACCCTGGACCTTCCTTCCCTCTTTCCTTCCTCTCCTCCTCCTCTTATTTTTTTTCTTCTCCTCCACCTTCTCCTCCTGTGTTTTGTGGTTCTCGTCCTAATTCTTTTGAAAAACAAATTTCTGGCATATAAATTAATAAATTAATGAGGGTTAAGATTTATGGAACACTCACTATCAAATATACTTGCTCTAAGTGCTTTGCGTGTATTAATCCTCATACCAACCTAGATATAGGTATTATTATTATCTTCACTTTACAGGAAAGGAAATTGAGGCTTTCCTGTAAATTGAGGCAGAGAGATTAAGTAACTTGTTTAAGGTCACAAGGCTGGGATTTGTAGGCAGGAATTCTGGCTTCAGAGTGCATGCTTTTTTCAGTTCATTATACTTTAGAAACAAGCTTGGCTTTCTGAGTCCCAGATCTACTTCTTTCCCAAATGGTAAGAATTTAGAAAAGGTTCTGAATTTTCTGTGCCTCAGTTTCTCTCCCTCTTACATTCCTTCTGTAAAATGCAGCTTGTTTTCTTTTGTAAAATGCAGTTTTCCTTGCAGCTTGTTTTCATAAACTAACAAAAGAGTTTTGTAAATAAATTCTACATTTATCATTTTAGTAAACTCTTACTTGGAGTAAGCATAGGCATAACTTTTGTCAAATGTTAAATTATTTCTGTACTAAAATCTTCTGATGATTTGGCAATCATTCATTATTACTGCTTTTTAAGTTTTTGCCAAAATATTGCACAGGATTCACTTTCCAAATTGTTCAAAGGTATTTCCTAAGATGTTGAAATAATGAGTACATTGCCATCATGCTATACTGCCTGTTAGCTAGTTACATGAAAAGGGAGGTGTAGCTTGACATCATTTATAAAGATTAAATCAGTAGAGCTATTTTTGCTTATAAATGTGAAGAAAATGCCCCACCATCTCACTATGACTAAGAATTTTGGTTACAAGCCTCATGAAAGATGATGCTTCCATATTTCTGTAGAAATGAGGATCAGAGCAAACAATTTCTTCTATGTCTTATGAATTTATGTGAACAAAATCCAAAGACAAATTAATTTGACATAGTTAACATGAAATAAACATGGGGGATGGGTCAGATTAGCTAATAGCATTTCAGGGGCACATTATTCTAACGGGAAGATGTCTGATGGAAGCCAGTCATCAGATACCATGGTGTCTGGACATTGGTACCTGATCCAACGCATGGTGGGGGAAGTCTTGGCTGTTGTATGACTCTGGGCAATTTTCATAACTTTTCTTCCTCATATCCCTTGTATAAAAGTAAAGTGATTTAGACAGGAAGCTACCTGATCTTAACCGGATCCATGAATCTTTGGCTGTTAAGCTCTGTGGGTTTACTTTTGTTTGGATTTTGACTGGAAAGAAGCACCAAGTCTCCCAGTTTCATTTATTAAATGCATATTGGCTTGTGCTTTGGATAGTCTCCTTATAGATTCTAACACTACCTTCCCAATATATACCCAGGCAGACCTTATGATCCACCAATCTACTAATCAGCTGACATGTTCCACGGGTTCATTAAATTATAGGGTGCCCTGGAGAAATCAGCATCAGTTGTTGCCACCAGCCATGGGTGTCTGTGGGCTTACAATTTCCAAATGAACTGCTGCGGGGGGCAGGAGAGCAAGATGAGAGAATGGTCAGGAAAAAATGGTAATGTGAATGCTACTGGACAAGGAAAGATAGTTGCATTTGGCTGATGGCTTTTAAAAGTCACTAGTGCTTTCTCTTTGCATTTGAAGTTGGCTGTCTATTGGCTCTTTACCTTTTAGCTTTAATTCATACAATGAAAAGGAAAGAGGAAAACAATGTGGTCTCTCATTCTGTGTGATGTTAACCCAGGTTTTCTGGGCATGGGACAGAGATTCACAGTAAACATTGCAAAAACAACAGAATAAACATTCTTCTCAAGTGCTCATGGAACATTCTCCAGGATATATCACATCTTGGGTCACAAATCAAGTCTTGGTAAATTTCAGAAAATTGAAATCATATCAAGTATCTTTTCTGACAACAACGCTATGAGACTAGATATCAATTACAGGAAAAGGTCTGTAAGAATTACAAACCCATGGAGGCTAAACAACACACTACTTACTAACAAAGAGATCACTGAAGAAACCAAAGACAAAATCAAAAAGTACCTAGAAACAAATGACAATGAAAACACATTGACCCAAAACCTATGGGATGCAGCAAAAGCAGTTCTAAGAAGGAAGTTTATAGCTATACAAGCCTACATAAGAAACAAGAAACATCTCAAATAAACAACCTAGCCTTACACCTAAAGCAATTAGAGAAAGAAGAACAAAACAACCCCAAAGTTAGCAGAAGGAAAGAATTCATAAAGATCAGATCAGAAATAAATGAAAAAGAAATGGAGGAAACAATAGCAAAGATCAATAAAACTAAAAGCTGGTTCTTTGAGAACATAAACAAAATTGATAAACCATTAGCCAGGCTTATCAAGAAAAAAAGGGAGAGGACTCATATCAATAGAATTAGAAATGAAAAAGGAGAAGTGAAAACTGACACCGCAGAAATACAAGGGATCATGAAAGATTACTACAAACAACTATATGCCAATAAAATGGACAACCTGAAAGAAATGGACAAATTCCTAGAAACGCACAACCTTCCGAGACTGAACCAGGAAGAAATAGAAAATATGAACCGACCAATCACAAGCACTGAAATTGAAACTGTGATTAAAAATCTTCCAACAAACAAAAGCCCAGGACCAGGTGGCTTCACAGGAAAATTCTATCAAACAATTAGAGAAGAGCTAACACCTATCCTTCTCAAACTCTTCCAAAATAGAGCAGAGGGAGGAACACTCGCAAACTCATTCTACCAGGCCACCATCACTCTGATACCAATACCAGACAAAGAAAGAAAACTACAGGCCAATATCACTGATGAACATAGATGCAAAACTCCTCAACAAAATATTAGCAAACAGAATCCAACAGCACATTAAAAGGATCATTCTCTATGATCAAGTGGGGCTTATCCCAGGAAGGCAAGGATTCTTCAATATAGGCAAATCAATCAACGTGATACACCATATTAACAAATTGAAGGAGAAAAACCATATGATCATCTTGATAGATGCATAGAAAGCTTTTGACATAAGTCAACACCCATTTATGATAAAAACCCTCCAAAAAGTAGGCATAGAGGGAACTTTCCTCAACATAATAAAGGCCATATATGACAAATCCACAGCCAACATCATTCTCAATGGTGAAAAACTGAAAGCATTTCCTCTAAGATCAGGAAGAAGACAAGGTTGCCCACTCTCACCACTATTATTCAACATAGTTTTGGAAGTTTTAGCCACAGCAATCAGAGAAGAAGAAGAAATAAAAGGAATCCAAATCGGAAAAGAAGTAAAGCTGCCACTGTTTGCAGGTGACATGATACTATACATAGAGAATCCTAAAGATGATACCAGAAAACTATTAGAGCTAATCAATGAATTTGGTAAAGTAGCAGGATACAAAATTAATGAACAGAAATTTCTTGCATTCCTATACACTAATGATGAAAACTCTGAAAGTGAAACTAAGGAAACATTCCCATTTACCATTGCAACAAAAAGAATAAAATATCTAGGAATACACCTACCTAAGGAGACAAAAGACCTGTATGCAGAAAATTATAAGACACTGATGAAAGAAATTAAAGATGATTCAAATAGATGGAGAGATATACCATGTTCTTGGATTGGAAGAATCACTATTGTGAAAATGACTCTGCTACCCAAAGCAATCTACAGATTAAATTCAATCCCTATCAATCTACCAATGGCATTTTTCACAGAACTAGAACAAAAAATTGCACAATTTGTATGGAAACACAAAAGACCCCAAATAGCCAAAGCAATCTTGAGAAAGAAAAACGGAGCTGGAGGAATCAGGCTCCCTGACTTCAGACTATACTACAAAGCTACAGTAATCAAGACAGTATGGTACTGGCACAAAAACAGAAATATAGATCAATGGAACAGGATAGAAAGCCCAGAGATAAACCCACGCACATATGATCACCTTATCTTTGATAAATGAGGCAAGAATATACAATGGAGGAAAGACAGCCCCTTCAATAAGTGCTGGGAACACTGGACAGCCACATGTGAAAGAATGAAATTAGAACACTCCATAATACCATAAACAAAAATAAACTCAAAATGGATTAAAGACCTAAATGTAAGGCCAGACACTATCAAACTATTAGAGGAAAACCTAGGCAGACCATTCTATGACATAAATCACAGCAAGATCCATTTTGACCCACCTCCTAGAGAAATGGAAATAAAAACAAAAATAAACAAATTGCACATAATGAAACTTACACGCTTTTGCACAGCAAAGGAAACCATACACAAGACAAAAAGGCAACCCTCAGAATGGGAGAAAATATTTGCAAATGAAGAAACTGACAAAGGATTAATCTCCAAAATTTACAAGCAGCTCATGCAGCTCAATATCAAAAAAACAAACAACCCAATGCAAAAATGGACAGAAGACCTAAATAGACATTTCTCCAAAGAAGATATACAGATTGCCAACAAACACAGGAAAGAATGCTCAGCATCATTAATCATTAGAGAAATGCAAATCAAAACTACCATGTGATATCATATCACACTGATCAGAATGGCCATCATCAAAAAATCTATAAACAATAAATGCTGGAGAGGGTGAGGAGAAAAGGGAACCTTCTTGCACTGTTGGTGAGAATGTAAGTTGACACAACCTCTATGGAGAACAGTATGGAGGTTCCTTGAAATCTAAAAATAGAACTCCCATATGACCCAGCAATCCCACTCCTGGGCATATATCCTGAGAAAACCATAATTCAAAAAGAGTCATGTACCAAAATATTCATTGCAGCTCTATTTACAATAGCCAGGACATGGCAGCAACCTAAGTGTCCATCAACAGATGAATGGATAAAGAAGCTGTGGCACATATATACAATGGAATATTACTCAGCCATAAAAAGGAAGGAAACAGTTATTTGTAGTGATGTGGATGGACCTAGAGACTGTCATACAGAGTGAAGTAAGTCAGAAAGAGAAAAACAAACACTGTATTTTAACACAAACATATGGAATCTAAAAAAAAAGAAAAGAAAAGAAAAGAAAATGATCAGAAGAATCTAGCGGCAGACAGGAATAAAGATGCAGACCTACTAGAGAATGGACTTAACGATACATGGAGGGTGAAGGGTAAGCTGGGACAAAGTGAGAGAGTGGCATGGATATACATACACTACCAAACGTAAAATAGATAGCTAGTGGGAAGCAGCCGCATAGCACAGGGAGATCAGCTAGGTGTTTTGTGACCACTTAGAGGGGTGGGATAGGGAGGGTGGGAGAGAGGGAGATGCAAGGGGGAAGAGATATGGGGACATATATATATGCATAACTGATTCACCTTTTTATAAAGCAGAAACTGACACGCCATTGTAAAGCAATTATACTCTAATAAAGATATTTAGAAAGAAAGAAAGAAAGAAAGAAAGAAAGAAAGAAAGAAAGAAAGAAAGAAAGAAAGAAAGAAAGAAAGAAAGAAAGAAAGAAAGAAAGAAAAGGAAGGAAGGAAGGAAGGAGGAAGAAAGAAAGAAAGAAAGAAAGGAAAGAAAGAAAGATGTTATTATCTTCATCATTGTAGATGTGGTTAGTTTATAAATGTCCTTCCTCGTATTTTCTGGATTTAGTATCAACATTATTCAAACATCATAAAAAAGTTCCCAGCTTTTATTATTTTCAGAAACAATTTGTATAAGATGCAGATAATTTATTCCTTCAAAATCACCTGCAAAATCATCTGTAAAATCATCTGAATTTTTCATGGTAGGTTTTTGATTACTGAAATAAATTCCTTAGTATATTCAGATTTTTCAATATTTCTTGGGTCCTCTTTGGTAATTATTATTTTCACAAAATTATTTCACGAGTTTCAAATTTATTGGCATAAATCATGAATAGTATTCTTTTGTGTTTTGCATCTCTTTTGTCATTATTCTTATGTTCTATTTTTAAATTTCTAACATTACTATTTCTACTTTCTTGTCTTTTTACTTGGTTGATTTTGGGAAGTTTCTTAATGTTATTAGTCTTTTCAAAGAAATCAGTTTTGTTATTGTCAATCTTTTCTATTGTTTTAAAAAATATGTATTCCTTTAATTTATGCTGATTTACATTTCCTTCTTTCTATTTTCTTTGGATTGACTGTGATGCCCTTCTAATTTCTTGACTTGAACACTCAGTGTGTAATTTTTCTGCTTTTCTTATGTAGACACAGCCTTTAAGCACTAATTTAGATTCATCCCGCAAGTCTTGATGTTTGGAAGTTTTTTGTTTTCCTTCTAAATACTTTTTAAATTTCCATTATGATTTCTTCTTTAATCCACATAATATTTAGACGTGTGGTTTCCAAATGTATGTATTCTTTTGGCTCTGTATTTATTTCCCATTTCTAACTTCTAATATAATTTTATCATAGTAAAAAATGTGGCCTTAATTATTCTGATTCTGTGGTATATTTTAAGATTTGCATTTTGGACGATTCTATGGTAAGTTTTTGGAAATGTTCCATATGTGCTTGACAAGAATGTGAATTTCTGAATTTGTTAGTTACAAGGTTCAATACATGTTCATTACATAAAGTTTATTAATTGTGTTGTTCTAATAGTCTATCTTTTCAGTGTGAATTGAATACTGTTTACTATTAAGTCTATGTGTATAATATTATATTGAACCCAAGTTTCTTTAGCTCATATTTACCTAGTATATATTTTTCACAGCTTTAACTTCAACCCTTTTTAATCATTATTCTTGATCTTGTCTTGTTTACACAAAATAACATATGGAAGGCTATATTGTCTCTTCGAATGATCCCTTGCTCTCTTTCTTCTAGAGTAATGCATTGAAGGTACTTGTACTTACTTCAACAATCACTTATTAAGTGAATCATGCAGTAGACAGTCTACTAATAATACAAATATGAATAAGACGTGACTTCTTTTCCTAAATACCTACAAAACTAGTGTGTAGACCATTGTAAGCAGAAAACTGCAGTATAAAGGGCAGACGCTAAGACAATGGTATGCACTTGATAAATATCTCCTGATCAGGCCAAGCTCTAATCGTTTCCCTACAATGTCTGGTGAAGAATACCAGTGCTTTCTTCAAGCAAAATATCTAGGCTCTGTGCACATTGATTGGCATATGAAAGGCAATTAGCTAAGGGAGGTCCAACTTCATATCTGCAGCCACTATCTGATATCTCAACAGATTCATTCAGATGAATTTACACATCCTTTAAAAAAGTACCACTGAACATAAGAAATAAAAATGCCCTTAAGCCACAATTTAAAAAGCAGTGTATATGTTTAAACCTGATCTGTCTGGAACAAAATTACACAAAAAGTTCAATAGAGTGTGTTGTGTGATTGAACCATTATGCATGCCTTTGGGATCTTGAGAAGCACCAAACTGCAGAGAAGTGAATTAATGGACAAATAACACATGTCAACAGCCATTAGAACATCACTATTTTCAGTAAAAAAATATAAATCTTAACATAAAAATAATTTTATATATTTATATAAATTTATATTATATTAAATTATATTTTATATATTCATAGTATACATATTTCTATTTTATTAAATTATATATTATATATAAATTTATATTATATTTAATTACATATATTTATATTTACATAAATTTATATAAATATATGAATAAATATATAAAAATATATTTATATGTTTATATTTGAATATGCACATTTATGTAGTAATACAACTGTATATAAATATATGAATTATATGTACTATATAAATATAATATATATAAATTTTATATATATTTATATATCATATGTTACTATGTAATTTATAATACAAATAATATATATTATATAAATTATTTTTGTATATATTTATGTATAAACATAAAATATATATTTGTATATTTTAAATTATGTACTATACATTTATACAAAAAATTGTTATATAATTTATATTATATAAATATAATGCATGCAATTTAATATATAAATATATATTTATAAATATATATCATACATAAATATAATTTATTAATTAATATATATTTATTTAGTAATCATATATTAATTAAATATAAATTAATATATAAATTATAATTTTATTTGCATAAACTACTGTATAAATTATAAATTTGTATAACATATTAATATATAAATTATATATTAACTAATATGTAAATATACAAATATAAACACATTGTGAATATAATATATAATTATGTATAATATAAATATAAGTTTATATAATTACATATGATATAAAATACATTATATATATTTTATTTTATACATATATTAAAATTTTATACATACTTTTGATATATATTTTATATATTTTTTATTTATATGTAAATAAAATATATAATATAAAAATAAATTATATGCATTATATATCTTGTATATTTTATATATAATATATTTATATATACTTTTATATATAAATAAATATATATTTATATGTATAAATATAATATTATTATGTATATTATAAAATACATAATAATATTTATATATAAATATCATCATATAATTCATAATATACATAATTATATAATATAATTACTATTTTATATGAATATAAATTTATATATATAAATATATGTTTTTAAATATATAAATATTTTATATATAAATATATTTGTATATTATTATATAATTTATAGTATATAAGTTATATTACATACATATATAATTTACAAATAATATACATAATTATATAATACATTTATATATAAATATATAAAATATATGTTTACATGTTATAAAATACCTTAAAATATTGGTATAGATACATTTATATATTATATAATTATATATATAAATGTCATTATGTAATTTATAATTCATAATTTAATTACATAAATATCTAATTTATCTAATATATAATGTAGTTATATATAATATAAAATATATATTTATATATTATAATTTCCATAATATATATTTATATATAAATATTATTATATAATTTCTAATAGTTATATTTTATATTACATAAATATAATATATACATTTAGTATATCAGTATTATATATATTGATATATTATATATGATTCAAATTTTACATTTATATATTATATAGTTTTTAATATTTATATATTATATTTACATCTTATATTTATATTTACATATCACAATATTTATTATATCTATATATTATGTAATTTATAATATATAATACATATTGTATATTTATATATTTAACTTATAAAATATAATATTTATATTATATATATTATACATAATTTATATAAATAAAATATAATATATATTAAAAATAATTTGTATAAAAAATAAAATAATATATAATGTAAAAATATATATAATAAATAAAATATAATATAATATATATAATTTATATTATATAAATGCATGTTCAAATATATATTCATTATATTATATTTAAGTATACTTACATTATATAATCTATTTAAATATATAATAATTTATATTTTATTAATATATATTTATATATAGTAGTTAAATATATATCTCATATATCATTATATGGCATATATTTATAATATTATTATACATTCATCTTTATATAAATATATAAATTTTAAAGTAATATATATACTTATATAATAATATAAATATAACCTATAAATTTTACATATAAAATTCAATATAATATAAATGTAATGTAATATATTAATATATGATGTATAATAAATATATAATTATATTATGGCATACATTTATAAATATATAAGTATAATATATATATATATTTTTATTTATTCATATAAATATACAAATATTTATATATAAATATATTTATATAAACGTATGTTAAATTATATATTATATATAAATTTACATTATGCTAAATTTTATATATTTATATAAATTTACATTATATTAATTATATTTACATAAACTTTATATATATAAATATATTCTAAATATTTATTTATTTTATATATATATATATAAAATCCTTTGCAGTTTTGTGATTATTGATCATTTGGTGGGTATTCTGTGATATTGATTCTTTCAAATAAAATAAATTATTATTGGAAACTTTGGGAGCCACTGAATCATGCCAGCAGACATTTATCAGTATCCTACTCTGTCCAAGCATAGTTCTATCTTAGATTTGTGGCCAGAGGATGCAGGAAGGGGGTCAAACGGGAAGGTTCTGAGGGGCCTTCAAACACCAGATCACTGAATCAAATAGGTCTAATTGAGGATAGGAAGACAAGACACAGAGCCTACAGGATTAACACCATAAAGGAATCAGTAAATAAGGATGTTGTGGATTGAATTGTGTCCTTTAAAAAGTATGTTGAAGTCCTAATCCTCATACCTGTGAATGTGAGCTTACCTGAAAATATAATCAAGTTAATGTAATCAAGTTAAAATGAGGTCATACTTGATTATGACGAGCCCTAATACAGTACCTGGTATCCTCATAAGAAGAGAGAAATGTGGACACAGACCCACAGACATACAAGGGAGAACACCATATGAATACAGAGGCAGAGACAGGCATGATGTGTCTATGAGCTGAGGAAAGCCAAGGATTACCATTAGCCATCAAAAACTAGGAGAGAAACCTGGAACAGATTCTTCCTCAAAACCTCTAAGAAGAAGGCTCCAAGACCTTGATTTCAGACTTTGAGCTTCCAGAACTGTCAGAAAATAAATTTCTTATGTTTTAAGCCATGCAGTTTGTGGTGATTTGTTACAGTAGTCCTAGGAAATGAATAAAAGAGGGATCCAATTAGATAGAAGGATGGTGAACTTCTTAGAGGTGTTATCTGAAAAATTTGGGGCTCTTTAGATAGTGTCTTGGGCCAGTGTCTAATCTTATAAGCATTGGGCTGTGAAACAGTGATTCTCACCCTTTTGATGAACACAGATCGCTTAGGTGGGGCAGGAGACATCACAGTCCATTTAGGTTGGCCAAAGACCCATACTCTCCGTTCCTGCCTGTTCCTAACTTTCAATGAATAAAAGAATAAAATAATGTCATTTGCAGCAACATGGATGGACCTAGAGATTATCATACTAATTGAAGTAAGTCGGACAGAGGAAGACAAACATCAGGATATTGCTTATGTGTGGAATCTAAGAAAAAAGATACAAATGAACTTATTTACAAAACGAAGACTCACAGACATAGAAAACAAACTTATGATTACCAAAGGGGAAAGGGGGGGGCATTGAGGGATAAATTAGGAGTTTGGGATTAAAATATACAGACTACTATATATAAAATAGATAACCAACAAGGACCTGTATAGCACAGGGAACTTTACTCAATATTTGTAATAACATATAATGAAAGAGAATGTAAAAAAAGAATATATATTTTTACATATATTTATAATGGAATCACTTTACTGTACACCTGAAACTAACAAAATATTGTAAATCAACCATACTTCAATAAATATTAAAAATAAATAAAGAAACCAGTGATCAAAAAAAGATGAACAAAATTCACAAGTTATTTATAAGCTTACGTATAATTTTCTATTATAAAACAACGACATAAAGTTAAAAATAATCTAGTACTTACTTTACATTTATTATGATAGTATATTTTATTTAAATAGAGCAAATGTATAGGCAGCACATGAAGAGTGAAGGCAGCATCATTCGGCAGATGATGTGTGTGTGTGTCTGCTTTGTCTCTAGATGTATGGATGATTCATCTGGAACTCACTGCAGGCATGACTTAAAGTCTAGTTATTGGAAAATTATAGACCAAAATAATGTTGATGCAAATGTGCAGAGCTACATATTGTAGGGTTAGCCAAACAACCCACATCATACTAAAATTAGTAATGATGAAGCTGAACTAACAGTAATTTATAATTCTAAGGCAAGATTAGCATCAATTGAAAATCACTACAAACTGTTGATGTTCTAATAATATTGTATCCTTCCCCCAAATTGTTAGAAATTAAATTGACTTCATGCTTATGCACCTGTGAAGGAAGAGCTGCCATTTGTTCGAATATATCAGTATGTACCCAAATATTAATCAAGTGCCTTCTAGGTATGCCAAGCATTCTTCTTGATGCTGGGGATAGAGCAATGAACAAAATAAAGTCCTTTCTCTCACAGAGCTTACATATTTCCAAACACATACAATATGTAATAAACACTGAATCCTCAGTGAACTCTGGCAAATATAATTTTGTTTTATTTTTTGTTTTTTGTTGGTTTGTTGGTTTTATTTTTTTTTAACATCTTCATTGAAGTATAATTGCTTTACAATGTTGTGTTAGTTTCTGCTTTATAACACAGTGAATCAGCTATACATATACATATATCCCCATATCTCCTCCCCCTTGCATCTCCCTTACACTTTCCCTATCCTATCCCTCTAGGTGGTCACAAAGCACCAAACTGATCTTCCTGGATGATGGGCTGCTTCCCAGTAGCTATCCATTTTACATTTGGTAGTATATAAGTCCATGCTACTCTCTCACTTTGTCCCAGCTTACCCTTCCCCCTCCCTGTGACCTCAAGTCCATTCTCTACGTATGCATCTTAATTCCTGTCCTGCCCCTATGTTCTTCAGAACCATTTTTTAAATTAGATTCCATATATATGTGATAGCATACGGTATTTGTTTTTCTCTTTCTGACTTACTTCACTCTGTATGACAGACTCTAGGTGCATCCACCTCACTATAAATAACTCAATTTCATTTCTTTTTATGCTTGAGTAATAATCCATTGTATATATGTGCCACATCTTCTTTATCCATTCATCTGATGATGGGCACTTAGGTTGTTTCAATCTCCAGGCTATTGTAAATAGAGCTGCAATGAACATTTTGGTACATGACTCTTTTTAATTATGGTTTTCTCAGGGTATATGCCCAGGAGTGGGATTACTGGGTCATATGGTAGTTCTATTTTTACTTTTTTAAGAAACCTCCATGCTGTTCTCTACAGTGTCTGTATCAATTTACATTCCCACCAACAGTGCAAGAGGGTTCCCTTTTCTCCACACCCTCTCCAGCATTTATTATTTGTAGATTTTTTGATGATGGCCATTCTAACTGGTGTGAAGTGATGCCTCATTGTAGTTTTGATTTTCATTTCTCTGATGAATAGTGATGTTGAGCATTCTTACATGTGTTTGCTGGTGATCTGAATATCTTCTTTGGAGAAATGTCTATTTAGGTCTTCTGCCCATTTTTGGATTGAGTTCTTTGTTTTTTTTGATATTGAGCTGCATGAGCTGCTTGTAAATTTTGGAGATTAATCCTTTGTCAGTTGCTTCATTTGCAAATATTTTCTCCCATTCTGAGTGTTGTCTTTTTGTCTTATTTATGGTTTCCTTTGCTGTGCAAAGGCTTTTACGTTTCATTAGGTCCCATTTCTTTATTTTTGTTTTTATTTCCATTTCTCTAGGAGGTGGGTCAAAAAGGATCTTGAAGTGATTTATGTCATAGAGTGTTCTGCCTAGGTTTTCCTCTTAGAGTTTTATAGTGTCTGGCCTTACATTTAGGTCTTTAATCCATTTTGAGTTTATTTTTGTGTATAGTGTTAGGGAGTGTTCTAATTTCATTCTTTTACATGTAACTGACCAGTTTCCCAGCACCACTTATTGAAGGGGCTGTCTTTTCTCCATTGTATATTTTTGCCTCCTTTATCAAAAATAAGGTGACCATATGTGTGTGGGTTTATCTCTGGGCTTTCTATCCTGTTCCATTGATCTATATTTCTGTTTTTATGCCAGTACCATACTGTCTTGATTACCGTAGCTTTGTAGTATAGTCTGAAGGCAGGGAGACTGATTCCTCCAGTTCCATTTTTCTTTCTCAAGATTGCTTTAGTTATTTGGGATCTTTTGTGTTTCCATACAAATTGTGAAATGTTTTGTTCTAGTTCTGTGAAAAATGCCACTGGAAGTTTGCTAGAAAGAAAGAAAAAAATAAAAGAAAATAAAGTTATTAAAATAAAAAATAATTATTAAAAGTAAAAAAAAAAATTAAAGTAATAAAAAAAGGAAAAGAAAAAAAGAAGAGAGCAACCGAACCAAAAAACAAATCCACCAATGATAATAAGTACTAAAAACTATATTAAAAAAAAAAAAAAGACAGACAGAAGCCTAGGACAAATGATAAAAGCAAAGCTATGCAGACAAAATCACACAAAGAAGCATACACATACACACTCACAAAAAGAGAAAAAGGAAATATATATATCATTGCTCCCAAAGTCCACCGCCTCAATTTTCGGATGATTCGTTGTCTAATCAGGTATTCCACAGATGCAGGGTATATCAGATTTATTGTGGAGATTTAATCTGCTGCTCCTGAGGCTGCTGGGAGAGATTTCGCTTTCTCTTCTTTGTTTGCACAGCTCCTGGAGTTCAGCTTTGGATTTGGCCCCGCCTCTGTGTGTAGGTCGCCTGAGGGTATCTGTTCTTCACTCAGAGAGGACGGGGTTAAAGGAGCAGCTGACTGGGAGGCTCTGGCTCACTCAGGCTGTGAGGCGAGAGGGGTACAGAATGCGGTGTGAGCCTGCGGTGGCAGAGGCCAGCCTGACATTGCAACAGCCTGAGGCGTGCCGTGCGTTCTCCCGGGGAAGCTGTCCCTGGATCCCAGGACCCTGGCAGTGGTGGGCTGCACAGGCTCCAGGGAGGGGAGGTGTGGATAGTGACCTGTGCTTGCACACAGGCTTCTTGGTGGCTGCAGCAGCAGCCTTAGCGTTTCATGCCCGTCTCTGGTGTCCGTGCTGATAGCCGTGGTTCACGCCCGTCTCTGGAGCTCATTTAGATGGTGCTCTGAATCCCCTCTCCAAGCACACCCTGAAACAATGGTCTCTTGCCTCTTAGGCAGGTCCAGACATTTTCCCAGACTCCCTCCCGGCTAGCTGTGGCTCACTAACCCCCTTCAGGCTGTGTTCATGCAGGCAACCCCAGTCCTCTCCCTGGGATCTGACCTCCGAAGCCTGAGCCTCAGATCTCAGCCTCCACCTGCCCTGGCAGGTGAGCAGACAAGCCTCTCAGGCTGGTGAGTGATGGTCGGCACTGATCCTCTGTGTGGGAATCTCTCCACTTTGCCCTCTGCCCCCGTGTTGCTGCACTCTTCTCTGTGGCTCTGAAGCTTCCCCACCACCACCCCCCAGTCTCCGCCAGTGAAAGGGCTCCCTAGTGTGTGGAAACTTTTCCTCCTTCACAGCTCCCTCCCACTGGTGCAGGTCCCATCCCTGTTCTTTTGTCTCTGTTTTTTCTTTTTTCTTTTGCCCTACACAGGTACGTGGGGAGTTTCTTGCCTTTTGGGAAGTCTGAGGTCTTCTGCCAGCATTCAGTAGGTGTTCTGTAGTGGGTGTTCCTCATGCAGATGTATTTCTGATGTATTTGTGGGGAGGAAGGTGATCTCCACGTCTCACTTTTCCGCCATCTTGAAAGTCTCCTCTAAATTTTGTTTTTAATATTAAAACATGATAGGTTGCTATCAAGTAGTCTTAGCCATATATAAAAGAGAAGTCTAAAGAATTATGTATCATTCACACTCTGAAAATGTCTGACATTTTTGGATCAGTCTATAGTCTATTAGGAGGGGAATTTGCTGCTCTCCCATAGACCACACATCACACTTAAGGCACATGTCTCTAAAACATATCATCTAGATCATCTCAGATAACTGCTGGCATAACTTGACCTTTGACTTCCTGAAATGACTCAGAGTGTTTTCTCCCTCTGCATTGGAATATGAGCAGGACATCAGCCTCATTCTGATCTATTCAGTTTTGGAGGGTAAGAGATGGTAGGAGGGTAGTCTGTTCTTCTTTAGTGTGCCTGTGGAAAAAACTAGAAGTCCATTCTGCCTCTTCTTCTATTGGGACACAGTGGACATACCGGCCTCTGCCAGCTTTCTCCAGCTAATTCCTGCCCAAGCAGAGATGGAAGTTTGCATTGTACTGCAGTCTAAGCTATGCAGGTTTAAGGGGTTTCTAATGTACCTGTTTGCCTACTTTTTACTCATTTGGAGTCTTCTCTGTTAGGTCTGTCTTAAATTCCTATTTCAGATTTATCCATTTCACCTATTCAACCTTCTCATATGTCAAAGTTTAATTTTTTAACAAGTAAAAAAATGACTGTTATACAAATAAAAGGTTAGCACATATCAAAAATTCTTTTGACTTTTAATTAGGGAACCAACAGGGTGGTACAGCTGGTTCAGAGGCAAATTTGAGGACAAGACATTGTCTAGTTACTCAGGTAAGTCATGTTATAGTAAGTTTGCTAAGTTAAAAGTAAACCTGGTCAATGTCCATCAGGACAATAAAGTGATAACCTTTAGGGTTAATCTACTCTGTGGACAGAATCATTTACATATCTCTTGAAGAGACTCTCCAAGTTGACTTATGTCTTCACAGAGTCTGGGCCCTAACCAGCAGTAAGCAGGAGGTAAAGCAAAGATTTAACCCTTAAGAGGGCCTGTTAACCAATGCTCCAGTAAAATATTGCAAGGACTTGCATTTGCCTTATCTCGAAAATTTAAATAATCTTTGCTAACACAGTGTTTTGCTTTTCTAAAGACCACAGTGACCAAAAAATTTTAAAGATATGTCCATATTATTATGTCTAATGTTTGATTATTGGTTATATTTTGAGTACTCATTTAACACCCATCTTTAAAAGTTTTGGCTAAAATTTAAAGCCTTACCAGACTTATAAAATACAGTGGTACAACCTATCTCTTTCTCTGGGTCTCTTTCTGTGTGTGTGTGTGCGTGCGTGTGTGTGCGTATTTACCTCTCCAATAGAAGAGGAGATGAGATGGACTTTTCTTGTGCTAGCATTATTGGTTCCAAGTCCCTGTCTTCCATCTAAAATTGCATCCTCCAGGCAGAATAATCCGCTGGATAAGAATGTGAGCTTTGGCTTCAGACAGCTCTGAGTAGTAGTCTTGGCTCTTTTATTAACATTGTCTTCTAGCAAGTTAGTTAACCTTTCTGAATCTCAGTTTCTACAACTCTAAACTAGAGAAGTAATACCTACATTGTAGGGCTAATGTGAAGATTGCATCTGAAGACCCTAGAACAATTCTGGCACATAGGGAAAAATATAATAAATATTAGCTGTTCTTCCCTTTTCTTAACTTTATAAACCCATTCATCGCACAGAAAAATACTACACCAGGCTCTTTAGGATAAAAATGTATATTTTATATGGATGTTCAGGGTAATTAAGACAATCACATTGTTACTCAGTCTAATTTTAGCAATTTTAAAATGAGATTTTGGTTTGTTTTACTGTATTTTATTTATTTTGCTCTAAATTTTCTTTGATTCTGTAGCTTCTCCATGGATCTAGATCCTCAAAATAAGTGTGCTTTGCTGACATCAAGCTTCTCTCCAAATGCACTAGAAGTTATATGTGTTTATAACACTCATTCATGATGTCACTAGATCCTTATCCTCATTGCTTCTGAGTTAGTAATAGGGTGAAGGCATGATACTCTAGGATCTACTTGTGAACAAAGGAGTATGCTCTTTGTGTTTTATTCTTAATGTCAAAATATCAAGTTCTCGTCTCTGTGCATCTTGAGAGCCCTCCTCAAATTAGACTCATGGGCCTTCTGTTTAAAGCTAAGATATATTCAATCATTTTAGGTAAAGAGATGTATAAATTGAAGTAGCATCTAGAAGAGAATCTCACTTGACTATAACTTGCTCATGATAGAATTTGTTTCTTTGGAAAGGCTTGTGCCAGAACCAAGCTTTAATATCCTAACTTTTAATTTCTATTTGTGGCCTGCCCCATGGATGAGGAAATGCTAGAAGCTAACATTCTAGCAAGGTACAAAGTCAGCAAAATCAGTTACAGATACATAAAGAAATTCACTGTATTCTGAATTGTTTCATCAACAGTTGAGCAACTGTAGGAAAGGTAGAGAATTGTTCCTTTTAGCCTGAGATTTAACCAAAATACCTGTCACCTGGTTGGTTGTTCAAAACTGTCTTCTGAGAAACTACTAGAAAAGGGAAAAGGAAAAGAAAGAATAAGAAATTCCATTACCCAGTTTATAGGTGCTGTGGGTGCTGTATTATTTGATTCTTCTGTGAATTTTTTGTTATTGTTAAATGAGATGAAAGGCTATAAAAAACACCATAAAGATGTGAAGTGTTACAATTATTTCCACAGATCAAAATGAAAGCTGGAGAGTTTAGATGTGTAACTGTGCATTTTCACTGATGCTGTTGGCAGATTCTCTCTGAAGCAGCAGTAGCTGTGACATCCATGTCAGCACACATTGCCCGTAAACAAGGAAGACCTGCCTCAGAGTGGGGTTGAGGGAATTGATGCCTCACTTGAGTGCTTTGAGAGGCCAAGATCAAAAGCACTTTTAAGCATATCATATAATTATCATCATTAAGAAGCATGAGGCAAAGAATCCTAAACTCCCAAATTTTCAAAGCAACAAAAGCAGCACAGATTTAATGGGACTTTGAAGTCAGATAAATCTCCAGGTATTTTTATTATAGAAACTCACAACTAATTAAGGAAAATTCTATCTGGGCCAGTGTTTAATTATGTTTGCTTGTCTGCTTGTGTCATGTACTGTGTTCTGAAAGTAGAAGGGTATCAGTTTGATTGTACCAAAGACTGTGCTGGGACCAGCCAACAGTATTCATTTTGAATAAAGCATGGCATAGCAGGGTTTTGATCTCTTTTGTCTAAATAAAGCTCTTAATGAGCATTGGTGATTTTCGTAATTGTCTACATAGCCCAAAGGTTAGCCAGAACTTTCTGTGCAAAAATCTCATCTGCTTTACATTACAGGTAATGTTATTAGGCCATTTACATAGGAAGATGCTGGAAAACTCTGTCTGATAATAAAAGAAAAACAAATGGCACTAAATATATCACTGGAAGAGGTGATTTATATAAAAGCTAGACTAGACTGATAAATGGTAGCTCAAGAGTCAGATCTTGCCTAAAGTTTTTTATTTAGCATACAACATGGTCCACATTGTGATTTTCCTAAAAATTTTAAATTGTAGACAGCATTTAAGTATTAGGAAATATCCCATAATATGTACATTTCCTGAAATTCTTAAAAACTTGGAAGTTCTGGAAATACTGGGCAACGATGGGCTGGTTTTGTCTTAGGAGAAATGTTGGCCAATTCCCCACAGACCCAACCATAATGAATGGGTAAACAAAATGTGGTACATCCATACAATGGAATATTATTCAGCCAAAGAAGAAAATAAGTATTGATACATACTACAATTTGGATGAACCTTGAAAACATTATGCTGCGGGGAAGACAGTAGACATGAAAGACCCTATATTGTATGATTCCATTCATATGAAGTAGCTAGAATAGGGAAATCCACAGAGGCACAGAAAGCAGATTTGTGGGTGTTAGGGGCTGAGGGAAGGGGGAAGTGAGGAGTGAATGCTGAATGGTTATGGGGGTTCTGTGTGGAATGATACAATAGTTCTGGAACTAGATAGTGGTGATTGTTGCACTATATTGTGAATGTATGTAATGCCACTGAATTGGACATTTAAAAATGGTTAAATGGCAAAATTTTGTTATGTGTATTTTACTATAGTTTAAAAAAATCACAAGCTACCTGTCCTCACAGTGTTCAGGGCACTGGAAAGACGTGGTTGATATGGCAGAGCACACAAGCCCTGCTGGCCCCACCCACCTTGGCTGGTGTGAGTGGGACAGAAAATGGTCTGAGTTGCTCCAGCCCCTCTCTGTGCCCCACTTCTGGGGTGACAAAAATTTTGACAAAAAGTTTACTGTATGTGGTGAAGCCCTAAGCCTCACCTCCAGCAGCATGCCCACTGGTACTCATAGGCTGGTGACCTACGTGGTCAAAATCCACCTTATCACACAGGGCTTCTCTGAGGCCCTCATAGATCACTGCTTGTGGAAGCTACCTTGGACCTGTCACTCTAGGCCAGCTGCTGAAAGCTATCCCAAATTTGATGGTACATCTCATGGCTGGTCCCACCAGAAGGGAGCCAGGTTCACGTAATCTCGGCACGTAGGATCCCCTAGCTGTAGGAATTAGAATCATTTACATCTCTGTTTCCTCCATCAGAAGAGGAAGCCCCAAGTGATGAAAATACAATAAAATAGCTTTTATCTACGACATGCCTGACACTATTCTAGGCACTTTACTCATTTAATGGTCAAAATGACTCTGCAAGGTGCTTTTATAGATAAGAAAGTTCCAGAGCCCTTCTTTAACTTGCCCAGTGCCCTTTAGCTACCTGTATACAACTTGAGACACAACGCAGAGAGCCTGTCTCCAGCGCCAGTGCCCTAAAAGAGCATACTTACTACACTCTTCAACCTCTATAAATTACAAGCCTCTGGCTACCCCTACAGAAGAAAGCCTAGAAGCCTTATTAAGTGTCCTCTGAATTTTTCCTGGGGAGGTAAAAGGGGATACGCTGGGACCTTAGGCAGATGGTGGTGAGGGTGGCAGTGGGGAGTTTGAGCCTAGAGGGTGGACACCTACCTGAAGAGCACTGACTCCCAGGACGGTGTGCTTTGGGTTGGGGATTAGAAAGGAGCACTCCTGCTGCATGGACTCTGACCATGGGGAGGCCCTGGACCAAGAAGGCTTTGCCTGTCCTCCAACCTCACTGTGTCTTGGCTGTGCGAGGTCCAGTCTGCACACCCTGGTTAGGAAAAAAAACAAGTCTTCCTTGATATTCTACACCATCAGTGCCCATGACCCTGGATACAAACCTCCCCATATCACCAGCAGGATGAATTACACTGTGACCATCAGAGCCAAATTCATAGTGTGAACACTATTTTTGTTTCAGCAAAACATCTTCGGTCACCTAAGTTAACGCTGGGTTAGATTGCTCAATTTTTTTAGTTTGGTTTATCTTTCATTTGAAAATTCAGTTTGATTTTACAGTTTCATTAGAGCCTAAGTATAAGAAATATATAGAACTACAAGCATTTTTTGTCTTCATGCAACATGATATTAAAAAAATAATTTAAGTCAACAATAAGGGTTCTTGTGAAATATTTTCCTTTAAATGAAAGTTTGAGGAATATTTGATTTTGCTAATTCCTCCCTTTCCCAGTAGTAATCCTCCAGATCATTTACAAAGTGGTCTTTGAAGTAGAAAAATAATGTCAAACTAGTCATAAGTGTCCTTCACTGGTTACCATCTCATGAATGTCCCCAGTATAATCACCTCTCAAGTTCTGTTGATTTAGCACCAAAAATCTTGAGGCCCTGTTCTGTTCTTCCTTGCCTGCTGCCTTCGTGCGTTGTGGGTTGCTGATCAGCTCTTCGATATCCCCATTCACTATATACCCAGTGAAAGGCATCCGTGCTGTGCCAAGCACTGTGCCAGGCACTGGGAACACCGGAGGACCCCAATCCCTTCCCTGGAGGGCAGTATAGTCTGTCAGGGGAGAAAGACCCAGGAACGAAGACACAGCACAGTAAGGGTACTGTAGAAGGAAAGAGGACATTACTCTGCAGAGGAGAAAGAGAGGGTGTGCTGCCAGAACATCAGGGAGGATCACAGAGGAGGTGCTTTCTGAGCTACATCCTGGCTATTCACCATGTGATATTCACCCAAAGCAGAACACCTAACCTTTGCACAAGTCCTTTTTTCTTATGCAGTGTTTTCAAATAAAGTATAGTAAATAGCATAGAGGACATTTTCTTTCATTTCACTTTTATTTTTCATTTGCCTGCAGGCATTCAATCAGACGAGCTTAGATCTGAATCCCTCTTTCATTTACTAGACCTATTATCTTGTATAAATGGCCCCTACTCTTCCAAGCCTCAATGTCCTCATCTACACAATAGGTGTCATATGATGCTCCCTTCAACTGCTTGTCTTCATCTAATCAGATATTGTAAATAATATGTTAGGCACAGAGCAGGACATATATCAGGGCACCATGGGTGGTGACTGCTGATACGTTTTATCAGTAGAACTCTTCAGATGAAAAGCTGGGAGAAAAATCACATGCTGAACTATAACTTGATCACACTAAGATCTTGCGGAAAAAACCTAATTGCCAGGTTCTGGATACGTTGGAATGAATGTGCTTCGTTTCTAATACAGTTGCCAAGAGATTCAGTTGATTTTAAAAGCTGCCTTCCAGAGGCTAGACAAAGTATCTCCTTGTGATATACATGATGGTACTTTTATTTTTAGCTACATCAACCAACCAATCATAATAAATGTAGGTCATAATATGATACCACAAAAGAGTCACCCATAGGACTATTACATGACCACTAAACAGTTCTAACACTTGAGTAACTGAGAGAAAAATTTAAAACAATTAATTAATTTTTTAAATCCCCAAACACACCCATACAATGTTATTTTGTGGCCAGGCTCAGCATACTATGTTCTTAGTATGGGTTTTAGTAAAAATAAGTAAATAAACAAAATGGAGAAAGTTCAGAAAGAGAGAGAACATCATTCGTTTCAGGTTTTCAAGGGATGTTTGACCTGCATGTTTTTGTAAAGAAACATCTGTCAGGGTTTGTGAACCCACCAGAGTGCCAGGATTCACTTGTTTAATGTGAGGAGAGATTGTAGAGTCAAAAGCCCCAGGCAGAACGAACAGGCTGGTTGCCCCTGGGGAAGCAGGAATTTATCCGAATGCCTGATGCCATTTTGGTGCCAACTAACAGAACTCCTTGATACTAATGAGGCTCCACCATTTCAGAGCAGTTACATTAATTGACATTAATCAAAACATCTATTGGAATGTTCACCCATTCTTTCAGGGCATCAGTCAGAGGCCACTGTGTTTGGGGGCCCCTCTGTCAAATAGCAAATGCATTGCTTTCAGAGTCCTGAGCCCCAGAGGAGGCTTAGTAATTCCCACTGACCTTTGTGCATTTCGGCCACCTCGCTCACCTTTCAATGGTGCATGAAGCATCTGGTATTTCTATTTTCTGTATTGGCAATGGAAAAATGGAACCCCAAACGCTGTTTTTTTATGCTATAATTGCCTTGGAAATTTTCATGGTGGAGATGCCGAGATGTTGACAGCTCTTTCAACCATTCCAACCAAGCTTCCTGATCCATTCAGGCAAAGGGGAACAGCTCTTAACCACGGACAAAGCCTCTCACTGCTGGCTGCCCCACCAGACTCCACGCTAGTTTCAATGGTGATTGGCAACCAAAAGGCACAATGGGACAATTTCACAGTTCATTATCTAAGAACTAGTGGAACCTCAAGAATTTCTTTGAGGGCAAGTACACAAGTGTTGTGCGTGTATCTAAATTTGACAAAAGTTACTGACATTGAGAGTTGTTGAGCTTTGGTCAGAATTACCTAAAAGGAGGTAAGAACTAGACTTTGCTACCTAACATTATTTGTGGTAGTAATTGAAATAGCTTTACTCTTTGTTTAGGAATTTTGTGAGGCCTGTTTGAAGGCAGGAGAATGAACTTGCAGGGTCCTTGCCAGCTCCATGATTTTATGAGTCCACAAGCAGGCAGAAAATATACACAAATAGGCTCCCTAGAAGATTTTGGATCTTTCCAATTTGGCCAGAACAATGTCAGGAGAGACTTTTCATTTTCATTTTCTTCACACAGTCTGAACTAAAGCAAGCACAGGCCGTGGTGTCTGTGCAAATGAAAGCCGACTACAGGCTAAGAAGTCACCACGTTCCAGCTGAACCTCAAAGAGAGGTGCTATTTGTGCAAATTCTGGGAAGTGTGAGGGTTCTGATTTCACTAGAGCTTGGTTTGCTCACATCCAACCATGACCAGGGAAGGGAGAACCTTCAGCCAAGTCTGAAATCCGCTCAGCCCCTGTGGGATTTGAGTTTAGCTCTTTTAAAACAACATTTTGATGAGTTGTGTGTAAATGAATCAGAAACATATGGATTCAATTTCCCTTGAAGTGTACGTGGGTTTAAAAATTAAGGGGGAAAATGTGTGGTGCTTGGGTATGTATCAAAGACAAAATGTTTAAAAAATAATGCAAGATGCTTTGCAGAACAGAAAACACTCCTTCTTTCTCGAAACCAGAGCAATCACAGCACATGAAGAGGCCAGTCCTGTGACTCTGAAGTTACAAAGTATGCATGGGGCCTGGCCTTCTAAGGTCTGCTGTTGCTCTGCTGGCAGCCTCCTTCGATGTCCCAGGACCCTGTGAACAACACCCAGCAAATGAAAAGCAGACACCATGCAACAGGGAGGCCAAATCATATCTGAGCTGAAAATTAAATCACTAGGCAAGCCAAAAAGATTTTCAAAAAAGGTACTTGCACTCTCTTCTTAAGTTAATTTAATTCTAAATGGAGGACAGTCTGCAGACTGAGATATAAACTGAAGCTGAGACATATAAACTGTGAATTCTGTTTTCTGAACCCTGAAGATTCTCAGGGCCCAAGGCCATGAATATCAGTGAAACAGACTATTTTGGAACTGAAACTTGGCCAGGGAAGAACCCAGCTACTGAACCCCTTTTGGCTTTTGGAGTGTGTTTATTTTTTTCCACAACCTTGCTCCTATACTACCCCAGTGGCAAGGATCAGTTCCATTATAAAACAGTGAGTCCAGACTTATGGCCAGACACCAGCCATATTCTGAAACTATTTACGGAACAGATGATAAAAGCTGTTGCTGTTAAGTGAAGACATTAAAACAACCTGCTGGGTTTCCCTGGTGGCGCAGTGGTTGAGAGTCCGCCTGCCGATGCAGAGGACACGGGTTCGTGCCCCGGTCCGGGCAGATCCCACATGCTGCGGAGTGGCTGGGCCCGCGAGCCACGCCGCTGAGCCTGCGCATCTGGAGCCTGTGCTCCGCATACTGCAAAAAAAAAACAAACCCTGCTATCTACTATTACAATAATTGTGTAAAGAATAGGACAATTCAGCATCAAAAATATATATAGATCAAAATGAAAAAGAAATGAAAAACAAAAGGAAGTCTTTCCTAAGGTAGTTAACCAACACATGCTGACATTTTTTTAAAAAATAAGCTATCAATAATGTCTAGTGCAATTAAGCAAAAACTTCATATTTTATCTGAAAATTTTAATTGTTTTTCATTCTTAATTGGAGAGGTCTAGCTTATTCAGATAAGTGATGGAAGAAAATCAGATTACAAAGAGACAATATGCCATCACTATTTCATCGACTGGGAACATTTGAGAGAACTGAGAAATAGCAGCTCCACAGTGCCCTTGGCCTTGGATGCTCCTCCTGTCTTCTGGGTAAAGTCTATGGAGGAGAAAGGAGAGACCAGATGTTTGGCCCTGGAAGGGGCCAACAGAAAGGCTGCAGACTGATTCAGCATGATTCTTTCTACCCATGACTCTGCTGGTCCTAATGTCCTTGTAGCGCAAGTGTCACGGTGACTTCAGAGCAAGACCTAGCCTTGTAAAAGCTTTATCACTTATAGGCCCTGGCTTGCCAACTCCATTGGATTCAGCCCAGTTCTATGAGATTAGATTCATCTCACTGTTGTCTCACCAAATGCTCATCTACCCTAGGTCTCCTCCCTCCACTGACATGGACTTCCTCTCCTCTCAAACAAGTCTGAGTTATCCATAATCACACTGAGCATTTTCCTTGCTCTTACATTTAGAAAGAATATCTGTTTATTTAAACTAAGGTTCCCTGAAAGGCAGATTGTGGTTAATCAAACAACTGTATTTACACAGTGGTTCTCTGAATTGGTTCCTAAGGTCATTCTTTGCTTTCTACCACTAACTTTCCAAGTGGAGAAGAGGTATAAGCCACTAGTTCTCTGCCCATCACTTCAAGTTACCCCCTCTTTTTCTCAGCAAATTGCAGCATAAGCAGATACCTCCCCTACCACTATACAGGCAAGTATTAGACTGAGAAAAATTCATTTTAGTTCTTCTTGTTTAAAAGTAGGAAATTCCTAATACCAGCATCAACTATGTAATGGTTTTCAAAATCCACTCATTCATCAAACACTTACTGAGTGCCTACTATGAACCAGGACCTGTCCTCAGAAACAGAAATATAAAAACACACGAGAAATTGTTGCTACCATCACCTTTTAGTTTCCAATAGAAAGACACAGATGTATAAGAAAATTATTGCAAATGAGAGGTCTGGTTACTAAGATAGAAGTATATATAGTACACAGTAGATGTGATAAAAGGGGATGGTCAGTTCTACCTTGGGGGAGGGGGGATGGCTTATGAGAAAAGGCAATTGTTTTAATCACCTCCTATTCACCCTATTGATGTGGGAGAGATTCCATCCTAAGGTTATGGGGATGGTCAAATATATAGCACCTAACACTGAACAGGAGACATTGACAACAGTTTATCAGTCACAAATACTTACATCCTGGGGGAGGAGGAGGAGATCACAGGCCATGCAGGGTCACATTAGGTTTGCACTCTAGAATGGAGTGAACACCAGGGAGTGTGGGAGGCAAGCTTTGTAGTACCAAGAGGATGAGATGCCCCTGGTTCCCACAGGAGGATGTGATTGGCAGGAGACTGAAACCCACTACTCAGAGTTAAGCAAGTACAACACTTGTCCCCTTGATAAGGAAGGTTGTTTGTCTGGGGGAGCTTATCTATAGCAGCAGAATATGGAGGGAAATTTGGGGTGAGGCCAGAGGAGGCCTTCCCAATTTCACCAGACATCAAGGCAGCACATAATATTGAGCCTTAATTTTAGGCCTTATACCACAGTTTTACTAGAGACAAGTCTTGAAAAATAAATGGGTGTGCTTCCACCAGGTGGCTGGATAAGGGTAGACTGGCATTCCAAACAGAAGAGTGAGAGAGAGCAAAGGTCCAAAGGCAAAAGGCAAGTTTATGCTTGATGGAAAATATGTTATACTTTGAAAAAAATGAAAAATTTCTACAGTTGTAGAAAAGAAACCACAATCTGTCTTTGAAGGTTAAAATATTTAAACATTAGGGGTAATGAAAGAAGAGAAGAAATGTTCATTGAGAACAACATGACCCAATAGAAATATAACATGAACCAGAAATTTGAGCCACCAATTTAATTTTAAGTTTTCTAGTAGCTATATTTTTAAAAAGTAAAAAGAAATAGGTGAAATTAATTTTAATGATATAATTTATTTAACCCAATATATACAAAATATTATTTCAACATGTAACAATATAAAAATATTAATAAGATGTTTACATTCTTTTTTCATACTAAGTCCTTGAAATTCAATATGTATTTTTATAGCTACTGTATAACTCAATTTGGACTAGATGCACATTTCAAGTGCTCAATACCACCCTTAGCTGATGGTTACCATATTGGACACCACAGATTTAGAGCGTCTTGAATTAGCTTAAGTTTGGAACAAAATGATATGTAGTTTTCTCATCTGTAAATCATCTGTTAAAATAGAAAGTTCACACAATTGAGTGTAAGTATTTAGATGAGGGATGGAAATGCCTGGTATGTGTATTGTTACTGTCACAAACTCCTTACTGTAACAATTACAGATAATACTTCTATCCCAACACACTTTCCTGCTAAGTCTGCAGGCTGCCACTCTCAAAGACTGCAGTTGGCATGTAAGATGAACCCATATGCTGTCCCTTTCCCAGACATGCAAATATTAAGTCTCCTTTCCTAACTAAGCTTGAAACACTAGATTTTAGGACACTGGAAATATAATTCAAAAGAAGTTAGGGCAGTAAGTTTAAAAATACTCTTCAATTAATATCATTTATTAGATCCTCTAGATGACATCTGTAACTTAGCTGCTTGACCACATGACTATACAGATATTTTATATCTGAGGTTAAGTACCCTCTAAAAGACCTTATTTGTTTTTGAACTTCTGCATAGAATACTGATGGTTTTCAACATATTTACACTGAGTTCTTCAGAAAGTAAAGGCAACTATAATAAATAAACTGTGTAGCAGATCCCTAAAGACACAATCCAATGATTCACACACACATACAGTTGCTCAACTTACCAAATATATTTTTAGTATGTTTATGTGACTCAGAGAATAACATATACCTGATTCAACATAGTTTTGTCAAGTCTGAATTTTTTGGTTAAAAGATCTGCTTTATTTTAATGATCTATTTTCAATTGTCTCTATGGGTTTTTTTTCTCTTAGTAGAAGTATTTTCTCTTCTGACTGCACCTAGATTCTTTTGACATCTTAAAAATGCCTTTGCCTAAGAATTCATATTTCATGCCATGTACTTACTATATGACATGGTAAATAATTTATTTTTTGACATAGAGTGATAGGAAGAAACCTAGGAAAGGAGGGGCAAAGATTCAGAGACCTTGTTTTCATATTTGTTCTTAGTGTTTCAAAATGAAAAATAATTAGTTCTTACATATGTGGATTGTGATCTAACTGGGAGAATACTGTGCCCACAATGTATAGGATTCAAAGCATGGAAAGGTAATGGAAGGAGGCCCCAGTGTAGTCTAGCAGAGTCAGGATGTGCACTGATAAATAAAGGCACAGTTTACAGGATTATTAAAATATTTATGAGGCAATATTAGAAAGCTCTGCTAGAGGTTAACTAATAAAGTACTCCGTAGAACACCTTATGGACCAAACCAACACCATTCTCCATTAGGACAAAGTGGAACTTTCTTTCTGATCATATAAAAGGTCCTTTGCTTGACGAATTTTTTCCCCACGAAATGTATGCATTTCAGACTGAAAATTCCCCCAGCCCATCACTCTAAATTTTGTCTTTGACATACATTAGGCAAATAGAAAAAAAATTAAAAAGTAATGAGGAGGGGGCCGAACTGCTTTCAGAAGTTCCCACATATGTACTAATTAGTGATTCCATCTGAAAATATTCCCAGAAAGCTGGATGAGTAAAGCAGACTGGGATAAATAATGCAAAGACCCTGTGGCATTGTCACAAACACCATAAGCAGGGCTGTTTATGAGTTCAGAGAGTCTCCAAGTGCTATGCCTGAGAATAAAACATCAATGAAGTAAAACTGTGCTAATAACCTCGGGTTATCACATGTGTGAGTGGGAGTGCGCACACACACACACACACACACACACACACACGCACACCACTTTTTTCTTTCAACCTTTTGGTTCAGCCTAAGCAACACTTTCAGGGTTTATATCTCACTCACCCCCCAATGTCAGGTCTGTTTTTACATAAAGTGAAGTAGAATTTCTTACATCTAGTTTGTAGTGCTGTTGAAATATGCAGTCTTCTTTCAAACACTGGTCCAGTTACATAAGCACATGGAGATGATTAGCTGTGAAATAAGGCATTAGTCCACAGCCTCAAACACCAGATGAAATACTCTTCAATTACAGGTACAGCAACCTCTGCAGTCTCTTTTGTGAAATGACAAGCCTGCTGGTTTAGTGTTCGGATACAACGCCCAACTGTGTTTTTTAAGTACAATTGAGTTTCATCAACCAAACCAAAAATACTGCGGTTGAAATGCATTCTGTAAAGTCAGTGGAAAAATAACACTAGTAGTTCCATAAATGAGGGGTAAATAGCACTATTATGGTAATTTCTGGTTTTAATGCTTTCAGCTAACACAGGAAGACTATGATTTGAAAGTTGCAGTGGAGGTATTAGAAGAAACACCTAGATCCTTCACTAGAAGAGCTACAGAAATGACAGCATAAATTGTGCAATTTCACTCTGGGCTCTCCCGACCATCAAAAAAAGGGGGAAAAATCATTTAATGGCTTTATGAGTGTGTATGTGATGTGTGCTTGTGTATTTTATTAGCAACATTTCTAAGCCTCCCTCATTCAAGACATTAAGATTGCACATGAATAAGTCAAAGTCTCTCCTCCTCCCAGCCCTGCCCCACCTGCTGAGGAGTACTCTACAGCCTGATTGTCTGAGACAGAGGGGAAGCTTGGGCACCCCCCAGACAACCCACTGGTGTCCAGATTCCCGGCATAGCAGCAGCCTGGTACTTTGCAAAACCACAGTGGGCTCCCACTCTATGTCAGTGACCCATTTACCGGACTGATTTTACTGCTTCCTCAAACTTATTGGGCATGAAAACAAAGTCTGCTCTATAGAAGTAAACACAAGGTCTGGAAACAGTTTGAAGCCTGCCTGCTAATGAAGGCCTTTGGTCTCTTCTTTCTGTGAAATCAAGGCTTCCTACAAAAGGAATAAACTGCCCTCCATGACAGGGATTCAGGTAACCAGGTATTTACATTTAGACAAGATAGAGTCTCATCTGGCAGGCTGGAAGAATGCCCAGCTGTCAACAATCAAATAAAGGCTTTCAGATATCTTTCTCAAAAGCCAAGGATGCCATTTGAAGAACAAAGTAGTGAGCAATTTCCCACTAACATCACAGGAATTTTAAAAACTAATTCTGTTTGAAAGACATAACCTGCCCATATCCATCGAAAAGTCTATGGTCCAAGACTTTAAAAAATATTTTTATAAATTTTAACATACTAGACTTTTCATTACTGCATAGTAAATGTTTTTTTCTTTAAATGGAATAAAAGATCTGGTGTACTGATTTTTCACTATACAACAAATTTTTAACATTTGAGGCAAAAAAGAGGTTTATCGCATTCTTATGTATATCCCAATATATGTTCTTTTTACAAGTTTGATGAAAATGTCAGAGTTAATTGCTATCCTATGTTTAAATCTTGTTACAATAGAAGATTATTCATACCATACATAAGGGTTCCCTCATTTCTATTCATTTTAATACACTAGGATACTCAGTAGTTTTGTGCCCTAGAATTTGGGTTTTGGGTGTTCCTGGAAATGTCTGGAGAATTATGGGGACAGGGTGATGGAATCCAGAGCTTCCTTGAATGACACTGGGGGTTGGAAAATGGGAGATAGCAATTCTGAGTTCAGTAAGACAACCCTCATTCAGACTACCCTCTACCTCAGCCTTCTTAGCCTCCTGCCTAGGTCCTGGTAAAAGGAATATGCAATAAAACAAAGTAAAATTAATAAATAAGTAGATAATAAATGCATACACAAATGCATATATACATGCAATATTCTATCATTCAACAAGTATTTATTGAGTTCATGGCACTGAGAATACTGCAATTACATTAATGAAGGACAGAAATCCCTGCCCATCTGGATCTTATAACCTGGTGGGCATGGGGAGTTGTGAGGAGAAACTGTATCTAAATAACATAGGTAATATATTTACAAGGTACTTAGTTCTAAAGGAAACAGATAAATCAGGGAAGGGAATATGAAACTAAGGAGGTGGGTTGACATTTTAGATAGGTTGGCCAGTTCTGTCATCTAGCTGAGATGATGCTTGAGTAAAAAACTGAAGGAATCGCTGAGGGAAAATCTTTCCAGGCAGAAGGATCAACAAGTGCAAAGGCCTTGAGTCTGGACTGTGTTCAGGGAGCAGTAGGCTGAGTAGGTGAAGTAGAGTAGAAGGTGGGTCAGGGTGAAAGGGTAAAGGCAGGTAAGGGCAGGTAAGGGCAGGTAGAACCCAATAGGGCCAATGTGACCATATATGCTTTTCCTAGAATGACAGCTATTGAAGTGTTTGAGAAAAAGTGTGACGTGATCTCAGTAATGACAGGACAGGGATAGAACAGAGAAGCTTACAATTGGAAAAGGAGACATGTAAGTTGAAACTTTAAGAAAGAACAAGAATTCACTAAGGCTAAGTAGGTTTGGGGGAGATGAGACAGAAAGAATTTTTACAGCCAAAAGATGTGAGATGGCTCAGCGGGATTGGTGCTGTGTTATCTGAACTATTGGCATATGATGGTAGTGATGGTCACACCTTCTACATTCTCAAAATCAGAGGTCAGTTTCTTTCCATGGAAGAGTATCATGAAAGCAGTCCTTGGGCATTGGCTTTTGTGAGGACAGCACTACCAGTATGCTCTGGTGTGTGTCCCTGTCATACCTGTGGCCTGGGTATCAGCAGTGATGAAAGACATGGCTACAACAGGCTGAAGCAGAAGAGTCAAAGAGTGGTAGATGCCATGTGGGAGACAGCAGAGACCCACCTGAACAATTTACAATTACTGAGACCTGGTCCTGGCTCAGGGCCTTTGTACTTGCTGTTTCTTCTGCCAATAAAGCTTTTCTCTCAGACATCCCTCATTTCCTTCAGTGTTTTACTCAGTTGTCATCTTCTAAGGTAGAACAACTTACAGTTACAATTACTAGTATTTAAAGATCTGAAGCTGGAGTTTTCCAAGAGTTAAAGCAAAGCCAGAGAAACAGAAAACAGAACTGTAGAAACAAGTGCTAAAAATGAAAAATAAATGGATAGAAATAGTGTGAATTTCTTTCAAAGAACTTTTGAATCTGTCACTTCTTTTTGTCCACATAAGTACACTGTAAGTTAGAGAGGGCAAATAAAGAAAGCGGGTGACAGAGAGAGTTAATGGATTATATAACACCACAGAGAGAATTAATGGCAGATGGGAGAATGTGAATACAAGACCCTTGGTATCTAACTCAAGTTCTTTTAGATCAATCCCTTCATGCCAATAAAGACAGGCAGGAATGGGGGGAAGAGCAATGGAGAAAAGATAGTTTGCGTCTCCTAGAACAGTGACATAAAAGAGCTGTAGGTTGCCATATACTTTGTGACAAGATTATTTTCATGCAGCACAAAATAAACTTTAGCATGTTTTCAAGATGCTGTATCACTTGTTTGTAGGAGAAAGAATTAGTAGAACTTTGTGGGGGGGATTTATGATTTTAAAATTCTTAAAATCAGAATTTTAAGCACTAAAAACCTTAAATTTGATTACCATATAGTTGATGCTCTTTGGGCTATACATTGGTCTATAAGTAAACAAAACCACAATCATACTGCTTTAGAAATTAGGAACTGTATGGACTCACAGAACTAGATGTGAAAAGGCTGAGCAGGTTGCTGTCTTGACTTAGTCCAGTGGCTCTACTTCTGTTCCTGTAACTTCCCATGTTTGGGAAGAAGAGGGAGGAGTTGCAGGGACCACATAAGTGTCCAAAGTAGAGGATTGATTAAAGTGTGATGGACTATTATACAGCCATAAGAACATGTTGGAGTACTTCAAAGACTTGAAAGTATGATAATAATAACCATTAAATCAATCATGTTCAACATGATTCCATTTTTGTTGGAAAAATAATGGTGTATGTTTAGAGAAAGAACTAGACAGATATATACTGAGATGTTAACAGTTGTAAATTATAACTGAGCAATAGAAAGAAGGGATGTTTTTCTTTTTTTTTGATATTGGTATTTTCTAAATTTTCTACAGTAAGCACATATCGCTTACAGTAGAAAAAGTAGAAATTACTTTAATATCATGTAATGATATTTTGGAGTTTTATGTTAAATTTTATATGTAAATTTTCTTCTCTGTTTTATGGTCTGGTACGTCTTAACCATTGATGCTTAAGGTGTTAGAGGTCAATGTGATATGGCTCAAGTCAACCAACCATGTGGAAAACTGCTGTGCTGGACTGCTGGGAGAACTACCACAGCCATCTAAGTAGATTATGTGAAAACAAGACTCGTAGAAGTCCTCACATTAAAATTATTCTGAAAATAAACTAGGTTGTTGACAAATAATCTAGGCAGTTCACTTCCATGGAAGAGCTTTCAAAGCTTCTCATGAATTTTCATTTATTGATAATAGCCATCATTTGTTAAAACTCACAATGTGACTGGCAATGGGTAAGGACCTTTATAAAATCCTTTGATTAGATATTAATAATTCCATTTCACTGATGAAGCTGAAGGGGCTAAAGAGGTTATATAACATGTCACACAGATGGTGGAACCAAGATTTGAGCTCAGGCCTACTTACTGAAAAGTCTCTGGGCCTTTTCATAAGGCTCACATTGTTTCCAATCAAGCTATTTGGAGTGCCTTCATTTTATAATCCCCACTCACCTTAGGAAACATTGTTTTTCATTACACAGAAGACTCCAACAGTTCATGATATATTTTGAAAAAAAAGAGATATAGATAATTTTATTAATAAAAACCTTGCATGTGCTCAAATTTAAATATTGTTCATGAAAATTGTTCCCCAAAACATCTTCATTAGAAAGATGTCCTCCCAAATGAATTAGTCCTCATGAACACATTTCGAGTATAGGATCTGTCTTTCGATAGTATGTACTATATCCACATTAGCAAAACATGAAATAACCCATCACAGAGAACTAATTTCCTGGGCTAAATCACAGACATAGGAGTAGACCTTCCACCCAACAGATATTAATAACTAGGAAAGAGACCACGGATATGCTAGAATCAAATCTCTAAGCCGAGGAATGAGCAGAGGAGTAATAAAAATCAGAAAGATACATTAAACTGGTCTTTGATATCCCCCTTCTTTTCTCTGTGATGTCAAGAAATTTCTGGCAGTCTACTATTCCAAAATAGCTTATCCTTTGGTAGTGTTATAGTTGATAACACTTATGAAAGATAAGAAGAGAAAAAACAGTTCTAATATCCTTCACACGCATTCATTATGTATAACAATACTTCACTACAGATTGCTTCTGACAAAGTGAAATACCTTATATATTAATATTTTTCTCTGGAAAAAGCCAATTTATACAAATATATAAAAATCCATAAAATGAAAAATGTATTCTAGTCATTGAGTACTTCCCCACATAGAAATACAATCTCCCCAATATTCCTCTAATATATAATATACCACTGAAATATAATTGCAATATAGTCATTACAACACTTAGCAGACTATTCTTCTAAATTCTATCCTATCAATTTTTCTTCTCTGTATTATACAAAAATGATTAGTTCATTTAATGATGAAATTAATATATATTTTTAGCACCTTACCTCCATGATTTCACTCTTGGATCTGACCTTTTAAAAAAATGTATTTCCTGGTAGGAAATAAAGCAAGGAATTTCCTCTCCTCTTCTAAGGCTCACACATGCTGTGGTGATGCTTTCATCTAGTGTAAATCAAGTTAAACCTGTATGATATTTGACAAATATTTCACATGTCACAGTGAGCTTTTTGGTGGCTGACTTTTCCTGCTATATGATACATAATACTTTGTTCTTTAACCCACGGAATGGAAGCCAGCAGTATCACAACAGCATGTAGAGCAAACTTCCTGCCTATATGAATGAGGAGGATCCAGTATCTCCTGCTACAGAAATAACTGCAGAGGAGCACCTCTATTTTATGGCTTTGGAGGATGTGCTACCTAACAGCTAAGTAAGTCCTCCTAGCAGAAGAGGCCCAGGATATTATTTGAACACTGCAGGACAACGTCCATTTGAGATCCCCACAAGAAGGAAAAAACAACTTAGGTGCCAAGATCAATAAAATGGACCAAGAGCTGTCAAAAATAAGACCACACTTTCTTCTTCCCAGTAGAATTCAGAATCTTAGAAGGAATCTCTGCAACAAGTTCATATAATCTTTTACACAAGGAAAACTTGCTTTGCAGATTCCTGCCCTCTTGCCCCCACAGACTGTTTATAAATACCCCCTTACCCCCCACAAACACACCCTTGATAAGAAGTTTCCTCTTTGCACCTTGATGATTCCAGCCCCCTTTATCACTTGGCATCTGCCCACGTCTACAATCACATTTCCTGCTAATCATCTTTAAGACTCAATTAAGCATTACTTCCTCTCTGAAGTAATGTTTCCAGCTCCTTTCCCTGTTCAGAAAATTCAGTCACTCTGTTTTTTATGCCCTTACTCTGTCCAGGACATAATCTATCCAATATATGGCAGCACCTATAGTTATATTGCATTTATTTATTTACATATGTGACAGTCTCTATTAAAAACTATTGAGAAAAATAATCATGTTTAAACCATTATTTATCTCTATTACACAGAACTTAGTGTATAGTATTTGCTCAATAGATCTTTGATAAATAAACGAATAAACAAATCATAGATTAATGAGAGAAATGTGAAGTTAGAGAAATTAAGAACCTTGCCCAAGATCTCCCAGATAGGGCATGAAGCTACAATTGGAAACCAGACCCCATCTGTCTGACTCCACAACTCACATCTTTTCTACTATATCCAACAGATAAGATAAAAATTATTATTTTCCCTGCTTCAAAAGGATTGTTCACTTCAGTGTTTCAACATTAAGGGAATTTCATGCATCACCCAGGTTCAACAGCTCAGTGGTTTCCAGTGAACACAAACTCCTCCCCTATTCTCTCTCCACCCTGAGGATAGCCTTGTTTAGTCACAGTGACACCATCTGAAAGAGGACAAGGGCCCAAGGAGAAGGGCCTGAGAACCCCACCCCACCATCTCTCGAGCAGCTGCCTCCAATGCACAGAACACTGAGCACCCAGAGCTCCACCCTCTCCGGCCCCTCATGACTATCCTACTGCTCAGAGTGCTACATCGTGAGCTCTGCTCTCCAGCACCCTATGAAGCCTCCAAATCTCCTCTGTACTGACAGCAACTCAGTACCTCCTTCCCCAGTCCGCCACAAGTGGTCTCCTCTGGTGTTGTCTCAAGCTCATCCCGGCCCCTTGGGAGCCTCAGGCTTCAGAGATCCTCACTCCCAGGAAGCCACAGAACTATGAGAGCTAAAGGCATATACAAAGTTCTTTCTTTTTTATATTCAGTAACATTTGAAACATCATTTTGCTGCTGTTCCAGCACCTATAACAATCTATCCATTCCTCCTTGTAAACCAACATTTAAATGAAAAAAAACAAAGGTTTATCTTTTTTAAATCATCTATACTCAATACTTCCAACAGAACAAAGCTAATTCACAAATATGCAAAAGGACTAAAAGTAGTCGAAATGAGACTTTGCCTATGGTCTTTCCTTTCTCCATCAATTAATACCCAAAGGAGAAGCTACCCAATCCTGATGTTTACAGAATGACATCCATCACACAGGTAATTACTCAGCCATCTTAATGCTTCCTTTTAAGTTTGCCCTTAAGAAGCCTGTGATCTCCCAAGTCAAGGGCTTCAGTAAAATCAATAAAACCTCGTCCTATCAGGCCACCAGCCAGATCATTTTCCACCTTTTAACAAGGCAGTGGTTATTAAATGCCTTGTTTGAAAACCCAAGTGGGGTCATCAGACTTTCATGATGAGAATAATCCATCAATTGTACATGTGCTATCTTTTCAGTGTCTTTGATATGAGTGATAAAGTAGGTAATGGCTTACAGTTTTTCAATATCTGAACATGTTCTCCATTGCAGCATAGCAAAGGGAATTTCATGACTGGAGGAAGCTTGTTAAGAGAGAAAGGAATTTCACTACATTATTTCAGTCAATGCATAAGATATGCTGTTGGCTCCAGCTTTGAGAGCTAGGCTCCAGGCTGTCAGTGCCTTCTTTAGCTATTCAATGACTTAGCTATACAATGACCAGAGATTCAGAATCCATACATTTACAGTAAGATACATGTTATCATAATGACTCATACCATACTTTTTCATTAGCAGAATACTTGCCCTGGATTTGTAGGGGGGATTAGAGATCAAGGATCATAGAAACTATGAAGTGTCAATTAATGTTGGACTCTTCTTAAATGCCAAACAATCTTAAAACAACTACAACAAAAAATCAAATACACTTTTTGTGGGTGTTTATGAAAATATCAATAGTTCTGTCCTTGAATACCTTTTTGGCATTGTAATTGCCAAAAACTTGTGTTCTGCCACCATCGGACATCTGTATGAATGACAAAACAATACATAACTTGGCAAATGGAAGCTCCCTTTCTTTATTCCATATCTGTTTGTTTTGGTTGGGAAAGCATTTGGGGATTATGCATTTTCTACTTAAGGCATAATCCTTTTTAGTGTTTCACATTAACGATGAAATAAAAAGGAGACTATCTCAAAACAATCATTGCATTATTCTAAATTTGCAGAATTAATCTAAAATTTTAATTCAAATTTCAATCTAAGAAAATTTCCATTAAGAGATGATTATCTGGCATTCTACTGACTAAAAATGACTATTAAGCCAGCACTCCTGCCCTTTGTCAGGACAATGATCATTGATATGATGGTAGATATTCTGAGAAACAGCAAGGTTCTTAAGCAACTTTGAGATTATTAAAGAAAGATTAAATATATAGTTTTGTGGTTAAATATATTTTTCTACTCTAAGTCTTTGAAATTAGGTAAACCTCAAATGGTTTATCTGGTTATCTCAATTTACCAGATTATTTAATTGCCTAGACACTTGATTTCCAGAATACAAGAGCATAACAGACAATAAGCTGTTCTCATCTTGACTGTTACCTGAAAAATAAGCTTTGGCACCCAGGCCGAAGCAATAATGCCACAGAGTCAATGAGACACAAATGCACTTTGTATTTCCTACTTATTCCTGTTCTCTTTAGCTTTTACTGGAATTTATTTAGAGAGAAAATAAATTAGGGGAAGAAATAAAATGGTTCAACTTCAGCCAGTTTACATTCCCTTTGTTAAAATGTAATAATAGAAGGAAAAATAATACTTAAGAAGGTAACGTGAATAATCGTAAGCCTTTTAGTTATGGATTTAAGTTTACTTTCCTGTGTTATTTCTGAAGACACACTCTGGGGTGAATGACGGGATGGTGCACAGCACCAGCTCCATGCAGGCAGCTGGGCCTCGGCTCAAATCTCTGCTCTGCCACTTACAAGCTGTACAACCCTGGACAAGTTATTTACTATTGTCTGCCTCAGTTTCTTCATCTATAAAATGGGGTTAATAATACTTACATTGTAACATTAATGCAAGGGTAAATGAGTTAACCATTAGGAAAATAGCTAAGATTCTCATGCTGTGTGCACAATGATTATGTGCATTTTCTTACCTAACCTGCACACTCCCTAAGAGCTATAATTGTTATATCTATTCTACCAAGGAGGGAAGTGAGGCTTGGCAAAGTTAAGTGACTTGCCTGAGGCCACTTGCCTAAATAAGTGGGAGTTTGGATCGGTTCTCGGTATACATTTACTCTTCCCCTTCCATCACCATAGACTTGTTCATGTCCTTTGCACACACTCTCCTCCCCTTTCCCTTTGCACCTGAGGGTCCCTCTGCCTGCAATCCGCTTCCCTCCCCTCTGCCTGCAATGCACTTCCCTCCCCTCTCTGCCTCCATAACTCCTACGTATTCTCCAGATCTCAATTCAGGAATGATTTCCTTAGGGGAGTCTTCCCCAAGGCCCCTTGTAGATCAAATTCTTCATAGTAAGCTCTCATTACACAAGTCCCTCTACAGTAATATGTTTTCCTATTTGAAGTTTTACAAGGCTTTGTATGACTACAAGTGTGATGAGGAACTGTCTTCTCCCCTAGACTGTAAGTTCCTGAGACAGGCTCCCTGTCAGTGTTTGCTCATCACCAGGTCCTCAGCACCCAGCACTCTTCCTGGCATGAAGGAGGTACACTATGATATTTTTAAAAGAATTGTGAATGAGTGAGTATACTAAGTGCATCATACATTCTGGCTCTTATTTCTATCTATTCATTTGCAGATGAAGAAACTAAGACGCAGTCAGGTTAAATAAGCTACCCAAGGTCACCCAGCTGTGGTGTTCTAAATTGGACTCAAACTGAAATCTTCAGACTCTTTGCAAGGCTCTCACCATCATACTCAATTTTTTTTTTTAGTGAATATCAAATTTAGATGTTTTGTTAGAATAATACCCCCCCAAAGATATCCACAGTCTAATCTCCAGAACCTGTGAATTTGTTACCTTATATGGCAAAACAGATTTTACAGGTGATTAAGGATCTTGAGACGGAAGGATTATCTGGGTTATCTAGAGAGGACCAGTGTAATCACAAAAGTTCTTATAAGAGGAAGGCAGGAGGATCAGAGTCAAAGAAGGAGAAGTGATGAAAGAAGCAGAGGTCTGAGTGATGCCATTGCGGGAAGGAGGTCATAAGTCAAAGAATGCAGGGAGCATCTAGGAGATAGTAGGAAACAAATGGATTCTTGTTAGAGTCTCCAGAAAGAACCAGCCCTGCTGACGCCCTTCCTGTTTTTAGCCATGTGAGACCTACTTTCAGACTTCTGACTTCCAGAACTTTATGATAATAAGTTTGTGTTGTATTGTTTTGGGCTATTAAGTTTGTGGAAATTTATTCACAGCAGCAGTAGGAAACTAGTACAAATGTTAATAACCTCAGGTCCATTGATAAGGTTGTCTGTGTGACAATGCAATAATAAAGTATCATTGACATTATGCAGCAAGATCAAGGTCAGTGGATGGATATAAACAACACACAACAATAAAGGACCATTTGTTGAACTCGATCTATGCAGTTAGTTACTCAAACCAGATATTTCAAATAGATGAACCAAAAAACCTATTCTTTAGTCTTTATGCCTGAATAATCTAAATTTAAAGAAAGCAAATTCCATGGAAAATTAATCTCATCTTCTTTTTGTTCTTAGATAGTGCAACATATTGTGAAAAGTCAGAAGAATTGATTTTAGGGTCACTCACTACTTTTTAGCCATGTGACATCAGGCTGTGCCCATGCCCTCTTTTTCCCCATTTGCATATTAGAGGAATTGAGAAGCAGATCCTGAAGTTACCTCCCAAATCTACCACTCTATAATCCCATCATATTATTACTTGGTCTGAAAGACTTCACTTTTTCAATTAAGAATGCTTACTGTATTCTAATCTGCTTCTCCCGCCATGACCCTTTCCAAGGTTCTTCTTACATATTGCCCCATATTGAAATCTAAATTTTTTTCTAAAGGCAAGCACACCATTTGTACAATAGTTCATGAAGATTACAAAAGAGTTGAAAGTTCAAGCTGCCACAGGTCATTTGTGTATAAGTCCAGAATAGTCCGTAAACTGAGTGTTAGAACGTGGTTCCACTATCAGTCTGCCTCTAAGGTATGGTAAAATCTACATGGGTCAGGAACCTCATTCTTAATAAATTCTCTGCCCTAACTTACAGGGATATTAAAAATAACTAATAAAATAAAGCTCCTTAAGCATGATTTTCAAAAGCTCACAGTTTTACCAATGAAATATACATATCCTTTCTCTTAGATTGCTTTTAGTATTTACAATTTTAAAGACTCAGACAAGAGAATAAAAGATATTAGAGAGAGTGATCAAAAGAAATGGGTGACAAGGAGAGTTTTCAAATAAATCTTTGTCTTTTTCTCTACTGGAGACCTGTAAAAGTAAAAAGATTTAGAACAATCAAAATCAGAAATGCTACAGGCGTCACCACACGCCTGCTGACAGACAGTTAATTTTGCTAATATACTCAGTGGAACTTGAAAAATTGAAAAATCTATTCCCTGTATATTGTAATGGCTCAAGCAATGAAAAATTTATATTAATATTGATAATGAGATCCTTGGAACAAGAAAGGAGCAGGGACTAAAAGAGCATTGTATTTTTAAACATCACACCAGACATAATTTCTGTAAAGACAGAGTTCCTGTCTTAAGTACAGTTTCAGTGGCTTATCTTCATTAAGTAATATATAGGATGAAGAATATTAGTAAGTTAGAGATGAGACAATAAAATGGCCTTCTTCCCAAAGAAACATTTTTCAATTTGCTGTATATATATACACCAATCAGCATTATTAATGCATAGGGATATTTATAGCTCTGTATACAATGTAGAATTGATTCATGGTTGGTTCTGAAAGGGAGTATCTAAGAAACCTGGCTCATGGCTACCTCTAGGACTAGAAGTGACCGTAGGAGCTCTCTCAGGAGCACCGTCAGGGAGAAGACTGATCTGTTGAGAAGCACCAATCTGCCAAACCTATCCTTGTATCTCTCAATGGGTCAGATAGAGCAGCCTCAGTTGTGAAGTTCCCTACACAATCACTAGTTATAGTTTCATAAGGAAGGTAGGCCAGCAGCTTCTAAAAAGAAACAGTGAGTCATTGGTGAAGACCCAAGTTATGTAAGTCATCTAGCAACATCTCAAAATATTAGGTTTCTTCACTTTCCTAAGTCCAAATATTTACTGGGTTTGTTGGCTTGGCTAATATTTATTGAGTGTCTATGATAAGCCAACATAGACAAAGAGTGATAGACTAGAGTCAGAGTTGGAAGGGGCTTGTGGAAAAAGAGAGTAACTAATGGTTTGCTGTGGTACCAGCCTCCAAGATGGCCCCCAGTGATCCATTCTTTACACACTGGGTATTCACACTGCTGTACAGTCCTTCATACGTTGAATTAGAGGGGATTGGGTGACCGATAGAATGTGGTGGGAGAAATAGTATGCTGCTTCTGATGTTAGATCATGAAAGGCATTCCTGCTTCAGCCTTGATCTTTTGAATCACACAACATAGGGGAAGCCAGCCACCATGCTGGAAGGACACTCAATAGCCCTGTTGAAAAACAGAAGTATAGATCAATGGAACAGGATAGAAAGCCCAGAGATAAACCCACACACATATGGTCACCTTATTTTTGATAAAGGAGGAAATAATATAAAAAGGAGAAAAGACAGCCCCTTCAATAAGTGGTACTGGGAAAACTGGACAGCTACGTGTAAAAGAATGAAACTAGAACACTCCCTAACACCACACATAAAAATAAACTCAAAATGGATTAAAGGCGACTTCTCTGGCCCCTTTCTCTCGGACCAGTGAACCTCGCCCGGGAGCATTCCCAAATAAAGCATGTTTAAGCTCTCAAAAAAAAAAAAAAAAAGGATTAAAGACCTAAATGTAAGGCCAGATACTATAAAACTCTTAGAGGAAAACCTAGGCAGAACACTCTATGACATAAATCACAGCAAGATCCTTTTGACCCACCTCCTAGAGAAATGGAAATAAAAACAAAAATAAAGAAATGTGATTTAATGAAACTTAAAAGCTTTTGCACAGCAAAGGAAACCATAAACAATATGAAAAGGTAACCCTCAGAGTGGGAGAAAATATTTACAAATGAAGCAACTGACAAAGGATTAATCTCCAAAATTTACAAGCAGCTCATGCAGCTCAATATCAAAAAAACAAACAACCCAATCCAAAAATGGGTAGAAGTCATAAATAGACATTTCTCCAAAGAAGATATTCAGATTGCCAACAAACACATGAAAGGATGCTCAACATCACTAATCATTAGAGAAATGCAAATCAAAACTACAATGAGGTATCACCTCACACCGGTCAGAATGCCCATCAAAAAAATCTACAAACAATAAATGCTGGAGAGGGTGTAGAGAAAAGGGAATCCTCTTGCACTGTTGATGGGAATGTAAATTGATACATCCACTATGGAGAACAGTATGGAAGTTCCTTAAAAAACTAAAAATAGAACTACCGTATGACCCAGCAATCCCCCTACTGGGCATATACCCTGAGAAAACCATAATTCAAAAAGAGTCATGTACCACAATGTTCATTGCAGCTCTATTTACAACAGCCAGGACATGGAAGCAACCTAAGTGTCCATCATCAGATGAATGGATAAAGAAGATGTGGCACATATATACAATGGAATATTACTCAGCTATAAAAACAAATGAAATTGAGTTATTTGTAGTGAGGTGGATGGACCTAGAGACTGTCCTACATAGTGAATAAGTCAGAAAGAGAAAAATAAATACCGTATGCTAATACATATATATGGAATCTAAAAAAAAAAAAAAAATGGTGCTGAAAAACCTAGGGGCAGGACAGGAATAAAGACACAGAAGTAAAGAAAGGACTTGAGGACACGGGGAGGTGTAAAAGTAAGCTGGTATGAAGTGAGAGAGTGGCATGGACTTATGTATACTACCAAATGTAAAATAGATAGCTAGTGGGAAGCAGCCACATAGCACAGAGAGATCAGCTCTACAGGGGTGGGATAGTGATGGTGGGAGGGAGATGCAAGAGGGAGGGTTTATGGGGATATATGTATATGTATAGCTGATTCACTCTGTTATACAGCAGAAACTAACATACCATTGTAAAGCAATTATACTCCAATAAAGATGTTTAAAAAAAAAAAAAGCCCTGTGGAGAAATCCACACAGAGAGCAGCAAAACACCTTGCTAGCAGCAGCACCAATCTATCAGACACATGAATGAGCCACCTTCCAGTCCCAGTCAAGTCTTCAGATGGCTCCTTAACCAGCATCAGATTCCACCTTCATGAGAAGCCCTGTGTGAGGACTGCCCAGTGAAGACACTCCTGAATTCCTGACCCACAGAAACTGTGCAAGAAAACAAGTCATTATTGCTCTTTTAAGTGTCTAATTTTGGGGGTGATTTGTTACACAGCAATAGAAGACTAATACTTTCAAATGGATGGCATGAGTTTAAATGTGACCTAAAAGGCTGGGTGATTCTGTAAATTATTTTACCTTTCTAGACTTCAGTTTCCTTATCTGAAGAAGATGGATAATAATAGTATTTACCTATTACTGTGCACAAGGTCACATATTTCTGGACTGCATGACTACATGACCTCTAGAATCTATTCAAACACTAAAATTCTGAAAGACTATATATATATATATATATATATATATATATATAAACAAAAGACAAGAAAGACACTATTTATTATGAAGCATTTATTCTATTTTGGCTACTGGACCAGATAGGTACCTTACATATTTGAGGCTGCCTTTGAGTAAAATTTTACTTGATATCAATCGGAGCCATATCATTGAAAAGCTCTTTGTTTTTAGAAGAATCCATCCAAGATGGAAGTTGACTGATAAAAGCTACTGAATTGTCATCAAATTCGACTGTGGCAAATTAATCTTTGTGCAAAATCTGCAAAGTATTTCATCAACCAGAAACCAAGAAGGAAGCTTTATTATAACCTAGTAGTGAGCTGACCCTGTGATCCTCGGAGGACAGGGAAAAGTAATCAATCTCTGGTTGTTTACAACCAGACAAAGTGAGGCTTAAAGGGGAGAAGCTTAGCCCCAGGGGGGCAACACTGCATGTCTGTCGACTTCCTGATAGAGCTCCTGGCCTGGACCCAGCACTCCCCTGGCCTTCGAGCATAACTTACAAAAACAAAACAAAACACAAAACTTTATTAAACAAGTCTTTTGTGATTGAGACCTGAAAAATTCACTAGGCTAAAAGTATTTTTTTTGTGAAGCATTCTGATTTGAAATGATATTTTATTTTGTTTTCCTTTTGTTCTCTTTTCCCTGTCTGCTTGCCCCACAGCTTCTGGTAATCGTGAGAACTCTGGACATTATCATTCCACTCTCCATTTTTTGCCAATTCCAATTTGTCCTGAGTCCTGCAATAAATGAAATAAATAATAAATGAAAAGGCCAGAGGCAACAGCACCATCACCCTGCACACCCAGGGGAGAACCCAGAGGTTACAGGGAGCTCTCTGCAGAGAAGATGGAAAACAATGTCTCAGGGGCCCAATTATTTATTGTAGCTGCTGAAATGAGATGATTTATGTCAGTGACAGGCTGTCCTGGAAATAGTAACCAACTAATATAAATTTAGATCTATTATTAAAAAAAAGGCCCTTGGACCAAAAAGAGCCCAACGTAGAAAGAAATTAAATGACTCTGGATTGTACAAATACATACTGCACTTTATATGCATAGACAGGTATTTGGTATTTAATAATAACTAGGTATTCTGATATAGTTAATTGGTGGAGTTTCAAGATAAAAATAGAAATGTTTTGTATCTCAAAGTCCTAAGGTCACACAAAATAATTTGAGTTGGCCATAGGTGAAAGAGGATGGACTTTTAATTAAGGACCAGGCCTAACTGTCTGGTACTTTTTGTGAATACAGAAGCATTTAATTGGCCATGACCTTGGTAGAGAAACAGGCAAAGGTTAAACTCGCTTGACTGAGATCAGGATTTGGTTACTTCAAAACAACAGCCTACAAGGTCACATACAGAAACGAAAAATTCAAAATGTCAAATAACAAGGCTGGCTCCACTGGACCAGCATCAAAAGGAAATTCATTAAACCCTGGGAGAGTCCAAAGCATGAAATTCCCAGGCCTCAGATAGTCACCAAGGAAGAGGAGTCAGTGGCTGGCTAAAAGCTTAGAAGATCAAATTGCTGCATTGTCGAGAGAGTTGTAGTAAAGTTTTTTGAAGGTGTACACAGTCAGTTAAAGAAAAGTGAGCATGGATATTATGTGAATGTGTGTATTATCATTTATAAATATATGTGTTCCACTGCACATCATATACATTATAAAATACATGAAAAATAAAAACTTAAAAAGCAACAATAGGGCTTCCCTGGTGGCGCAGTGGTTGGGAGTCCGCCTGCCGATGCAGGGGACATGGGTTCGTGCCCCGGTCCGGGAGGATCCTACATGCCGCGGAGCGCTTGGGCCCGTGAGCCATGGCCGCTGAGCCTGCGCGTCCGGAGCCTGTGCTCCGCAACAGGAGAGGCCACAACAGTGAGAGGCCCGCGTACCGCAAAAAAAAAAAAAAAAAAAAAAAAAGCAACAATAAATAAATATAATTATATGTTCCTTTATATTCTTCCAATATCTCATCACTGTTTACAGCAATGTTGTCAAGATTTAGAGATGAGGGACATTATAGAAATAGGACCCGGAATGAGGTGGGAGAAAAGAACTAGGCGGCATCATGACTACTGACATTTTAGGTCTGCCTGCCCAGTACTTAATGTTCAAGAAAATAGTGAGTGAGTGGATATGGTGGACATCAGTGTAATTTCTCACCCCTCCAAATAAATAATACTTTATTCCTTTCCTTGTGATTGTCAAGGACTTGTATCCACAGGGAAGTATAGTCTTGATTTGCCCTCATTCCACCACTTCTTGGACTCTACTTTTCTGCTCTCCACATGGTGGCTGGGAAGCCAAACACCAATGTGAACAAAGAAGTGAAAGTCAATAAACCCTGACACAGATTGTGGCAGTAACAGTACTGATACCAGGATTTTCCCACAGACTGTCTGCCCATCTATGTAGAATGGCTCTCAGACTTCAGTCACCTACACAGAATGTAGATGTCTGAGCTCTACCCCATCCACTTGGAAATTCTGCTTTGGTTGGTGTCCTGTGTGCCTGGAATTCTGTCTTTTATAATTTCCAGATGGTACCGAGGCTGGTGACTAATTGCAGCCCTAAGGAAGTGGCTAGACTTCCAGATCCTGAACCCTTAGTCTTCCTTGCCCAGTCCCCTTCCCTCCACACCATTCTTCTGAAGACAGCAGATTGGAAGATGTTGGCTTTGAGGAATTGTCAGACTCCCTCCATGGAGAGGTCAGACAGGGCAGAAGTGAGTAGGTCCCCTTGACCATCTGTTACACTGAGATCCAGAGATGCCTTCTGCTACCGTCGCAGTGATCTCCTCCAATGACCAATCTGTGGGTGCTGAGCTCAGACAGCAACCCTTCAGCTCCAAGCCCTGACAACAGGCATTTCTGTAGGACAACTGGAGCTGGAAGCACACTGGGTGAGGAGTGCTGGGACAGCCTGGGGATACTGTGAAGAAGTGGGAGTAAGGAAGGGCACTGATGGGTATGTGGGACTGGAGAGCATTCAGGACTTGGGCCTGTGGTGGAGGACAGGAGAGGTGCCATTGATGGGATTAGAAATCTACGTGAGGCAGACAGGGAGGGCAGTGAAATGCTGCTAGGGAGGTGGATATAATTCAGTAAGCAATGGGAGCTCCTGAAGGTGTTTTCAGAAGGTAAATAGGGACAGTAAGATGAGCCTGGGGAAACTAATCTCAGAGCAACATGAGTGATATATTAGAGGCATGGGAATTTGAATGCAAGAAAACCAGGCATACTTGCAGGTTCAATAATTCACTATTTGTCACCTTGTTGAGGAATTAACTAAGAAATTAATAAGACCTAGTGATAGGGATAAAAACAGAAATTCTCACCTATGTGTGGCTGCCTACATAGAGATACATGGCCACCTATTCACAGATAAATACATATACATCAGAGTCTTAAAGTCAATCAGCCTGTTTAATACAAAAATGCCTCCTCCACTCACTCCCAGTTCTCTATCCACACCACATCCATTATGACCAAGGAGAAAAAAATTTAGGATTCTTAATAATTGAATTTCATTTTACACATAGGGAAGGAAATTATTTTTGGTGATGCACTGGCTTTAAAATACAGAAATATATAACCACATATTTTTGTCCAGAAAGAGGAGGAAATGCTGAAAAATGATGTGGCATAGCCTGCCTTGCCTCCATGAAAACCCCCATCACTGTATTTTTTTTTTTTAATTCAAATACTGTATTTATTGCGCTATTTTTTTTTTAACATCTTTATTGGGGTATAATTGCTTTACAATGGTGTGTTAGTTTCTGCTTTATAACAAAGTGAATCAGTCATACATAAACATATGTTCCCATATGTCTTCCCTGTTGCGTCTCCCTCCCTCCCACCCTCCCCATCCCACCCCTCCAGGCTGTCACAAAGCACCGAGCCAATATCCCTGTGCCATGCGGCTGCTTCCCACTAGCTATCTACCTTACTGCGTTTGTTAGTGTGTATATGCCCATGACTCTCTCTCGCCCTGTCACAGCTCACCCTTCCCCCTCCCCATAACCTCAAGTCCGTTCTCTAAGAGGTCTGCGTCTTTATTCCTGCTTTACCCCTAGGTTCTTCATGACATTTTTTTCTTAAATTCCATATATATGTGTTAGCATACGGTATTTGTCTTTTTCTTTCTGACTTACTTCACTCTGTATGACAGACTCTAGGTCTATCCACCTCATTACAAATAGCTCAATTTCGTTTCTTTTTATGGCTGAGTAATATTCCATTGTATATATGTGCCACATCTTCTTTATCCATTCATCCGATGACGGGCACTTAGGTTGTTTCCATCTCCGGGCTATTGTAAATAGAGCTGCAATGAACATTTTGGTACATGACTCTTTTTGAATTTTGGTTTTCTCAGGGTATATGCCCAGTAGTGGGATTGCTGGGTCATATGGTAGTTCTATTTGTAGTTTTTTAAGGAACCTCCATACTGTTCTCCATAGTGGCTGAACCAATTCACATTCCCACCAGCAGTGCAAGAGTGTTCCCTTTTCTCCACACCCTCTCCAGCATTTATTGTTTCTAGATTTTTTGATGATGGCCATTCTGACTGGTGTGAGATGATATCTCATTGTAGTTTTGATTTGCATTTCTCTAATGATTAATGATGTTGAGCATTCTTTCATGTGTTTGTTGGCAGTCTGTATATCTTCTTTGGAGAAATGTCTATTTAGGTCTTCTGCCCATTTTTGGATTGGGTTGTTTGTTTTCTTGTTATTGAGCTGCATGAGCTGCTTGTAAATTTTGGAGATTAATCCTTTGTCGGTTGCTTCATTTGCAAATATTTTCTCCCATTCTGAGGGTTGTCTTTTGGTCTTGTTTATGGTTTCCTTTGCTGTGCAAAAGCTTTGAAGTTTCATTAGGTCCCATTTGTTTATTTTTGTTTTTATTTCCATTACTCTAGGAGGTGGGTCAGAAAGGATCTTGCTTTGATTTATGTCATAGAGTGTTCTGCCTATGTTTTCCTCTAAGAGTTTGATAGTTTCTGGCCTTACATTTAGTTCTTTAATCCATTTTGAGCTTATTTTTGTGTATGGTGTTAGGGAGTGATCTAATCTCATACTTTTACATGTACCTGTCCAGTTTTCCCAGCACCACTTATTGAAGAGGCTGTCCTTTCTCCATTGTACATTACTGCCACCTTTATCAAAGATAAGGTGTCCATATGTGCATGGGTTTATCTCTGGGCTTTCTATCCTGTTCCATTGATCTATCTTTCTGTTTTTGTGCCAGTACCATACCGTCTTGATGACTGTAGCTTTGTAGTATAGTCTGAAGTCAGGGAACCTGATTCCTCCAGTTCCTTCTTTCGTTCTCAAGATTGCTTTGGCTATTCGGGGTCTTTTTTGTTTCCATACAAATTGTGAAATTTTTTGTTCTAGTTCTGTGAAAAATGCCAGTGGTAGTTTGATAGGGATTGCATTGAATCTATAGATTGCTTTGGGTAGTAGAGTCATTTTCACAATGTTGATTCTTCCAATCCAAGAACACGGTATATCTCTCCATCTATTTATATCATCTTTAATTTCTTTCATCAGTGTCTTCTAATTTTCTGCATACAGGTCTTTTGTCTCCTTAGGTAGGTTTATTCCTAGATATTTTATTCTTTTTGTTGCAATGGTAAATGGGAGTGTTTTCTTGATTTCACTTTCAGATTTTTCATCATTAGTATATAGGAATGCCAGAGATTTCTGTGCATTAATTTTGTATCCTGCCACTTTACCAAATTCATTGATTAGCTCTAGTAGTTTTCTGGTAGCATCTTTAGGGTTCTCTATGTATAGGATCATGTCATCTGCAAACAGTGACAGCTTTACTTCTTCTTTTCCGATTTGGATTCCTTTTATTTCCTTTTCTTCTCTGATTGCTGTGGCTAAAACTTCCAAAACTATGTTGAATAAGAGTGGTGAGAGTGGGCAACCTTGTCTTGTTCCTGATGTTAGTGGAAATGCTTTCAGTTTTTCACCATTGAGGATGATGTTTGCTGTGGGCTTGTCATATATGGCCTTTATTATGTTGAGGAAAGTTCCCTCTATGCCTACTTTCTGCAGGGTTTTTATCATAAATGGGTGTTGAATTTTGTCAAAAGCTTTCTCTGCATCTATTGAGATGATCATATGGTTTTTCTCCTTCAATTTGTTAATATGGTTTATCACGTTGATAGATTTGCGTATATTGAAGAATCCTTGCATTCCTGGAATAAACCCCACTTGATCATGGTGTATGATCCTTTTAATGTGCTGTTGGATTCTGTTTGCTAGTATTTTGTTGAGGATTTTTGCATGTATGTTCATCAGTGATATTGGCCTGTAGTTTTCTTTCTTTGTGACATCCTTGTCTGGTTTTGGTATCAAGGTGATGGTGGCCTCGTAGAAGGAGTTAGGGAGTGTTCCTCCCTCTGCTATATTTTGGAAGAGTCTGAGAAGGATAGGTGTTAGCTCTTCTCTAAATGTTTGATAGAATTCGCCTGTGAAGCCATCTGGTCCTGGGCTTTTCTTTGTTGGAAGATTTTTAATCACAGTTTCAATTTCAGTGCTTGTGATTGGTCTGTTCATATTTTCTATTTCTTCCTGATTCAGTCTTGGCAGGTTGTGCATTTCTAAGAATTTGTCCATTTCTTCCAGATTGTCCATTTTATTGGCATAGAGTTGCTTGTAGTAATCTCTCATGATCTCTTTTATCTCTGCAGTGTCAGTTGTTACCTCTCCTTTTGCATTTCTAATTCTATTGATTTGAGTCTTCTCCCTTTTTTTCTTGATGAGTCTGGCTAGTGGTTTATCTATTTTGTTTATCTTCTCAAAGAACCAGCTTTTAGTTTTATTGATCTTTGCTATTGTTTCCTTCATTTCTTTTTCATTTATTTCTGATCTGATTTTTATGATTTCTTTCCTTCTGCTAGCTTTGGGGTTTTTTTGTTCTTCTTTCTCTAATTGCTTGAGGTGCAAGGTTAGGTTGTTTATTCGAGATGTTTCCTGCTTCTTAAGGTGGGCTTGTATTGCTATAAACTTCCCCCTTAGAACTGCTTTTGCTGCATCCCACAGGTTTTGGGTCGTTGTGTCTCCATTGTCATTTGTTTCTAGGTATTTTTTTATTTCCTCTTTGATTTCTTCAGTGATCTCTTCATTATTAAGTAGTGTATTGTTTAGCCTCCATGTGTTTGTATTTTTTACAGATCTTTTCCTGTAATTGATATCTAGTCTCATGGCGTTGTGGTCAGAAAAGATACTTGATACAATTTCAATTTTCTTAAATTTATCAAGGCTTGATTTGTGACCTAAGATATGATCTATCCTGGAGAATGTTCCATGAGCACTTGAGAAAAATGTGTATTCTGTTGTTTTTGGATGGAGTGTCCTATAAATATCAATTAAGTCCATCTTGTTTAATGTATCATTTAAAGCTTGTGTTTCCTTATGTATTTTCATTTTGGATGATCTGTCCATGGGTGAAAGTGGGGTGTTTAAGTCCCCTACTATGAATGTGTTACTGTCGATTTCCCCTTTTATGGCTGTTAGTATTTGCCTTATGTATTGAGGTGCTCCTATGTTGGGTGCATAAATATTTACAATTGTTATATCTTCTTCTTGGATTGATCCCTTGATCATTATGTAGTGTCCTTCTTTGTCTCTTTTAATAGTCCTTATTTTAAAGTCTATTTTGTCTGATATGAGAATTGCTACTCCAGCTTTCTTTTGGCTTCCATTTGCATGGAATATCTTTTTCCATCCCCTTACTTTCAGTCTGTATGTGTCTCTAGGTCTGAAGTGGGTCTCTTGTAGACAGCATATATAAGGGTCTTATTTTTGTATCCATTCAGCTAATCTGTGTCTTTTGGTGGGAGCATTTAGTCCATTTACATTTAAGGTAATTATCGGTATGTATGTTCCTATTCCCATTTTCTAAATTGTTTTGGGTTCGTTATTGTAGGTCTTTTCCTTCTCTTGTGTTTCTTGCCTAGAGAAGATCCTTTAGCATTTGTTGTAAAGCTGGTTTGGTGGTGCTGAACTCTCTCAGCTTTTGCTTGTCTGTAAAGGTTTTAATTTCTCCATCAAATCTGAATGAGATCCTTGCTGGGTAGAGTAGTCTTGGCTGCATGTTTTTCTCCTTCATCACTTTCAGTATGTCCTGCCACTCCCTTCTGGCTTGTAGGGTTTCTGCTGAGAGATCAGCTGTTAACCTTATGGGGATTCCCTTATGTGTTATTTGTTGTTTTTCCCTTGCTGCTTTTAATATGCTTTCTTTGTATTTAATTTTTGACAGTTTGATTAATATGTGTCTTGGCGTATTTCTCCTTGTATTTATCTTGTATGGGACTCTCTGTGCTTCCTGGACTTGATTAACTATTTCCTTTCCCATATTAGGGAAGTTTTCAACTATAATCTCTTCAACTATTTTCTCTGTCCCTTTCTTTTTCTCTTCTTCTTCTGGAACCCCTATAATTCGAATGTTGGTGCGTTTAATGTTGTCCCAGAGGTCTCTGAGACTGTCCTCAGTTCTTTTCATTCTTTTTTCTTTATTCTGCTCTGCAGTAGTTATTTCCACTATTTTATCTTCCAGGTCACTTATCCGTTCTTCTGCCTCAGTTATTCTGCTATTGATCCCATCTAGAGTACTTTTAATTTCATTTATTGTGTTGTTCATCGTTGCTTGTTTCATCTTTAGTTCTTCTAGGTCCTTGTTAACTGATTCTTGCATTTTGTCCAATCTATTGTCCATTCTATCTCCAAGATTTCGGATCAACCTTACTATCATTATTCTGAATTCTCTTTCAGGTAGACTGCCTATTTCCTCTTCATTTGTTAGGTCTGGTGCATTTTTATCTTGCTCCTTTATCTGCTGTGTGTTTTTCTGTCTTCTCATTTTGCTTATCTTACTGTGTTTGGGGTCTCCTTTTTGCAGGCTGCAGGTTTGTAGTTCCTCCTGTTTTTGATGTCTGTCTCCAGTGGCTAAGGTTGGTTCAGTGGGTTGTGTAGGCTTCCTGGTGGAGGGGGCTAGTGCCTGTGTTGTGGTGGATGAGGCTGGATCTTGTCTCTCTAGTGCGCAGGTTCACGTCTGGTGGTGTGTTTGGGGGTGTCTGTGGCCTTATTATGATTTTAGGCAGCCTCTCTGCTAATGGGTGGGGTTGTGTTCCTGTTTTGCTAGTTGTTTGGCATAGGTTTTCCAGCACTGTGGCTTGCTGGTCGTTGAGTGAAGCTGGGTGCTGGTGTTAAGATGGAGTTCTCTGGGAGATTTTCGCCGTTTGATATTATGTGGAGCTGGGAGGTCTCTTGTTGATCAGTGTCCTGAAGTTGGCTGTCCTACCTCAGAGGCAGAGCCCTGCCTCCTGGCTGGAGCACCAAAAGCTTTTCATCCACAGGCTCAGGATAAAAGGGAGAAAAAGTAGAGGGAATTAGTAGAAGTATGAGGAAAGAAAGAAGGAAAGGAGGGTAGGAAGGAAGGAAGAAAGAAAGAAAGAAGCAAAGAAGGAAAGAAGGCAAGAAGGAAAGAAAGGAGGGAGGGAGGGAGGAAGGAAGGAAGGAGGGAAAGAAGGAAAAAAGACAGAAAGAAAGAAGATACAGTAAAAATAAAATAAAGTATAATAAAGTTATTGAATTAAAAACTTCTTATTTAGAAAAAAAAAAAAAGGGACGGAAAGAACCTTAGGACAAATGTTGGAAGCAAAGCTATACCGACAAAATCTTACACAGAAGCATACACATACACCCTCACTAAAAGAGGTAAATGGGGAAAAATCCTAAATCTTGCTGTCAGAGACCACCTCCTCAATTTGGGATGATTCGTTGTCTAAAGGAGGGAAGGAAGGACGGAAAGAAAGAAAGAACGAAGGTAAAGTATAATAAGGTTATTAAAATTAATTATTAAGAAAAAAAATTAAAAAAAAACATGGACGGATAGAACCCTAGGACAAATGGTGGAAGCAAGACTATACAGACAAGATCTCACACAGAAGCATACACATACACATTCACAAAAAGAGGAAAGGGGAAAAAATCATAGATCTTGCTCCTAGAGTCCACTTCCTTAATTTGGGATGATTGGTTGTCTATTCATGTATTCCACAGATGCAGGTACATCAAGTTGATTGTGGAGCTTTAATCCGCTGCTTCTGAGGCTGCTGGGAGAGATTTCCCTTTCTCTTCTTTGTTCTCACAGCTCCCAGGGCTAAGCTTTGGATTTGGCCCTGCCACTGCGTGTAGATCGCTGGAGGGCGTCTGTTTTTTGCTCAGACAGGATGGGGTTAAAAGAGCCGCTGATTGGGGGCTCTGGCGCACTCAGGCCGGCGGGGACGGAGGGGCACAGAGTGCGGGGCGGGCCTGCGGTGGCAAAGGCCGGCGTGACTTTGCACCAGCCTGAGGCGCGCTGTGCGCTCTCCCGGGGAAGTTGTCCCTGGATCCCGGGAACCCGGCAGTGGCGGGCTGCACAGGCTCCGCGGAAGAGGGGTGTGGAGAGTGACCTGTGCTCGCACACAGGCCCCTCGGTGGCGGCAGCAGCAGCCTTAACGTCTCCCGCCCGCCTCTGGGGTCCGCGCTTTTAGCCGCGGCTTGCGCCCGTCTCTGGATTCCGCGCTGTCAGCCGCGGCTCGCGCCCGTCTCTGGATTCCGCGCTGTCAGCCGCGGCTCGCGCCCGTCTCTGGATTCCCCGCTTTCAGCCGCGGCTCGCGCCCGTCTCTGGGGTCCGTGCTTTCAGCCGCGGCTCGCGCCCGTCTCTGGGGTTCGCGCTTTTAGCCGCGGCTCGCGCCCGTCTCTGGAGTTCCTTTAAGCAGCGTTCTTAAACCCCTCTCCTCACGCCCCAGGAAACAGAGAGGGAAGGAAAAGTCTCCTGCCTCTTCTGCAGGTGCAGGCTTTTCCCCGGACTCCCTCCCGGCTAGCTGTGGTGCACTAACCCCTTCAGGCTATGTTCAAGCCGCCAACCCCAGTCCTCTCCCTGCGCTCCGGCCTCAGCTCGCAGCCCCGCCCGCCCCGGCGGGTGAGCAGACAAGCCTCTCGGGCTGGTGAGTGCCGGTCGGCACCGATCCTCTGTGCGGGAATCTCCCCGCTTTGCCCTCCGCACCCGTTGCTGTGCTCTCCTCCGCAGCCTCGAAGCTCCCCCCTCTGCCTCCCGCAGTCTCCGCCCGCGAAGGGGCTTCCTAGAGTGTGGAAACTTTTCCTCCTTCACAGCTCCCTCCCACTGGTGCAGGTGCCGTCCCTATTCTTTTGTCTCTGTTTTTTCTTTTGCCCTACCCAGGTACGTGGGGAGTTTCTTGCCTTTTGGGAGGTCTGAGGTCTTCTGCCAGCCTTCAGTAGGTGTTCTGTAGGAGTTGTTCCACGTGTAGATGTATTTCTGGTGTATCTGTGGGGAGGAAGGTGATCTCCGCGTCTTACTCTTCCGCCATCTTCCGCCTTCTCCCCCCATCACTGTATTTTAAATTTCTGTTTCCCCTCTAGGTTATAAGATTCCTTAGGGCAGGGGTCAAATCTGTCTTGTTCATTGTGTTAATCCCAATAACTAGAGCAGTGCCTAGTTGACATACAGGAAATGCTTATGAAATACTCTTGATTGATAAATTGTTTATTCAGGTACATTATAATGTCATAGAAATAATTTCAGACCTCATAACCAGAAACAGGTATTTTAAAACCCTGCCAAATAAATCCAGGCCTCTGAGGACTGAGGTCAAGTGACCGGATTCAAAGGCCATTCAAAAGGGTGGCCTTTTCTAAACATGTTTACACCACGACAGCAGAGCAGGCTCCCCTCACGTTAAGTGTCTGTGGCCTGGGTCTGACACAGGGAAACTAATCTGAGGGGTCCCATGCAACTATTACATGAATCACGGCCAACATAATGTAGCTCCTCAGAGAACTGAATGATCACTTATTTTCATGACCTATATTATGCATACTTGATAGAGTGAAGTTGCAATACCAACTTTGTTCAAGGTCTGAAGACCTTAATTCATATTTCTGTAAACAGTTATTGAATTAACTACAGTGTGTTATGTGATTATGAGGATGGATTGGAGAAGCTAAAGGAGGTAAGTATAAAAGTGAAAGTGTCTACATCATTTCATTGGAGGGTGTACTAAGACAGAGTAACCACTACAATAAACAATGTCAAATTTCAGTGGTCTTGCGTAATATACAGTTAATACCTTGTTCATGCAAAAGCCAGGGCAGAGATTCCTAGTTACACAGCCTTCCTAGGGAGCCCACCACTAAGTGTGCCCAAGGCACCCAAGCTCTTTCCATCTCCGGAGACCATTGTCTTCAACACGTGAGCCCCACAGAAGGGAAAGTCAGAGACTAGAAAATCAAGCATGAGAGAGTTGTAGAGACCAGTTCTGGAAGTGGCAGATATCAACCAGGTTAATGGGAACTAGGGTTCAACAATGGACCCAGAAGGAAAATGAAGTAGATTTAGAGAACACATAGCATTATTTCTCCACAGATGTTAGCAAGGTTTCTGTTTATCTCCTTAGTCAGTGGTTTTACCCTAAAGTTAGACCTAAATCAATCAAGCACAAACTAAGAAGTGATGTGGTACATACAGTAGGAAGCTATAATTATTAAATTGTATTATATTGTATGTAATTAATTATATGTAAATATTTATTAACACTATTTTTATCAAATACTGGATAATTTTATTCCCATCTCAGTTTCATAAACCTTCTTTCTTATGAACTTTAGCACTTATACACTTGGCTACTTTGGTAGACATCCAAAATCAGGCTGGCGCTTTCTAAAGTTTTGTTTTACAAGTATGATCCACTTTTTCCATTCTAGTAGAGATGACCTTTATAAATTCGAAGATCTAATCATTTTAGTTAATTCAAAACAGGTGGAAAATACCTTATAGGAAGTCATTTGTTATGCACGAGATCAAGCTGAAATGTCATCGCCTCTCTGTAACTGTCTCTCCTTGAGATTTCCTTTCCCAGATATAAGTAATCGCCCCTCATCTGGGCAATCTGTGTTTTCACAGCATTTTACACGTACTCAGTTTTAAAATGAGTCATGTTATAGTATAGTTATTTGCTTATATATTTGTTTTCCCCAGAGACTCGAACTCCTTGGGGCTAAGAGAGTTTGTATATTCAGGGCCCAAAAGAATTTCTGGCACATAACAGGCACAGAGTAAGTGCTACTGAACAAATCAGTGATGTTTCTTTCATCATGCCTTGTAGCATTGTGTCCACACCAACTTTATAGCACTTAGAAAACTGCACTGTAATTTGTTGTTTTATGTGTTTGTTGTGTTGTATTGTTTTTATGTGTTTCTATGACTCTCTGGCTAGTAAATTGTGTAAATTAGGGCAGGAATAATATCTTATTGCCAATTGCCTACCATATGTTTTTCTATATATTCAAATCCTAACTTGTTCTAAAAATGATTTTGTATGCTTCATACCATATATCCAGTACAAGAGGATAAAAAAATAGATAACTGAAGAAATAATGGCAAAGGGTAAATAAGGGTAAGAAAAGTGATCTAAAGAGTCCAAAAGTGAGATGAGTACATAAAATGCCTGGCAGAACATCCTTTATATTATATTTTCAGTCAAACAATCCACAAATTAGGATCTCCATTTCATCACTCTAGACCTTCTCTGTGAAGGAAAGGATTTGACTTTCATGATTACTAAGTTTTCTTGCAGCTCTTTTAAGACAGCTACCATGTCCACTCAAATCTTGTGTCAAAGCAACTTCCAAGGAAGTCTGTAATTTTCTCTCTATTTTACATACACCATCGAGACAATTTGAAAGAACAGCTGCAATATTACAAACTTTTAAAACAATTTCTTGGCTCATATACACAAATGTTGTCTAAGAATCACTTTCACATAAGATCAGAGAACTGAAGTTGCTAGATAAATAATGACACGAGGGAATCATGTTAGTAGGTTTGCTTATCCTGGGACCTCTGGGCTTTGGATACAAAAAGAACCCAACATGCCTCACATAGAGCACGTCTGAAGTGCATGCAGTTTGTTCAGCTGATGCATTCAACTCTCAAGAATCACCATGTGGATATGTGTGAATTTCCATATGCTGGTAGCTCTAGCATGAAGGAATATGACTAAGACCCCAGAGAAGACAAAACATTCCATGAGACTCCCAGGGAATAAGCATTAATGAAAGAGGAATTTTGATAGATGTCAGATTGCACCTGGTGAAAGTACCAGGGTATTTGCATGCTTATTCCTACCTCTGAGCACACTCATACCCATTCACACACACACACAAGCACATACAAATACACAGCTGGTACAAATATGGGAGAGTCCTACAGTGAGGTGAAGACCCAGGGCCATGTGAAGAATTTGGGTCAGGGGAAGAATGGAAGCCTGGAGTACCCAGTCCTAGAGTACATGTGGCATGTTTGTCTCCTTCCACAGTAAGAATCATGAGAAATGGATCTTGCTTATTCATTTACATCCTGCACATCTCATTTAGACCTAGGCATACAATCAGTTATCAATACGAATCTGTTGAAAGATTGAATAAATAAATCAATGAATGTATGAACGCTAGACCAGAACAGTCCCCATAGACTAGAGCTCCTGTAGAATGACCATCCAGCCTCCTGATTGCTCCTGCTGCCCAGACAGGAGCTAGATAATAATACTGCCTTCCATTATTAGAGTGTTTTAAAAGGTACTAAGGAAGTTCATGTCTGTTAAACACATTTTATCCCCACAACAAGCTCTTGTTATGGAGGGCAGACACCTTGACCCTACCTTTACCTATTAGGGAACTATGGGGCACAAAGGTAAAGTAACTTGTCTCAGGTCATGCATCGGTGGAGCCTATTGATAGAAATGTACCTGAAGACATTCAGAGTATCATTCCCTGTCGCCTCTTCTACTGGGAGACACACACACACACACACACACACACACACACTATACATCTAACAATCAATTTTCATTATTCGTGGTAGTTATGTTCTATAAATTTCTGCAAACACTGAATTAGTGAGTCAGTGAATACTGAATCATTGCTCCTAGGAAATGTATATGTATATCACATAGATCATAAATTCTAAAAACAACTCAGATCAGTAGATTCTTTATTTTATTTTACGAAAGAGAAAATGAGGCTCAGAGGTGTTGAGGGGTTGCCCACAGCCGCTCCACTGACACTGCCGGAGTTGGGATTCAAATCTGGTCCAGTGGCCCCAGAGCCAGGGACTCTCACACTGTCCTGCACGGCCGCCTCTGGTCTCCACCCCTTGGTCCCTTCTATACAAGAAGGAGACAAGAACAGAGGGGCACTTAGTTCAGCCTCAGGTGGAAACTTGTCCTTAGGAGGACATGAATTGTTCTTACTCTGTACTTGTCTGTGAATGCCAGAGAAAGCACTGGAGTATTGATTAGAAATTACAAATAAATTTTAGTGAGGAGGCAAAGTCACAAATACAGAATCTGTGAATGTTGGGGCTTGACTGTTTGTATCATGTCATATCATATCACAGGAATGACCTCTCCCTTATGGCTGGTCTCTTGACAAGGGGAGGAAGGCCAGATTTGTGACAAAAAGATGACCCACTGGTAAGCAACAGAGACTTCCACCAGCTTTCCACCTCTACATTCAGTCTACAGTCTGTCCACCACACAGACATAGTTTAACTTCTGGCCTCCATACCTTCAGTATTCTTATAATAATTGTAGGCCCTGAACCAGTATAAAAAGAGAGAGGGGAATGTATCTTATACAACGGACTGTGTTCCCTCTCAGGTAACCACCCCCTACAGTACAGGAAGGGAACGACCTTTGCCAACAAGATGAGAGTGGGAAGCACAGTGAGGAAGCCACAGCAAGGCAAAGGAAGCAGAGGGAGGAAATTCGGATTAGGAGCTTCAGAGAGAACAATTCTGTTGTGCGGTCATCAACGGGGACACAGTTGATTTTGAACAGGTTTTGGGCCTGTCTGACATCTAAAGAGCACAGTGGCAACGTTGCTGGACTAGCAAACAAGGTAATGGCAGCAGGTCAGAGAACAGACAGCAGTGCCCAAGGTGAGGAAAGCAGAACACCTTCTGCCTTGATCTCTGCACCATCAACTGAGGAGAGCAATCAGGGCAGCAGCTCTGAGACCATCACCGCTATGCCCTGAGTCTCTGCTCCTAACTGGCCCTGTATTAGGTATTTTGGTATTAGGTATTAGTAAATGTACTAAACATTTAGTTCTCACAAGAACACCACCAGGAACGGTATTGTGCTTTTTCCACAAGTGAGGAAAGTAGGTCTTAAAGAGGTGAAGTGATTTGCCCAGGGCCATTCAACCAGTCAGCAGCAAGGCCAGGACTGAAACCCAGTGCTGGCTGAAGACAATGGCCATGTCCCCTCCACTTTGTAGATGCTCAGATGCCTTCCATGGGTAACAGAGAAACACATAGGTATGGATCTAAAAAGAGCTGGCAGCAGTTTCCCGGCACTAAAATTCTCTACTCTATTCAGTAATGAAGCCATATTAAAGGGCTACGCTGAGAGAAAGGAAAATGCAATTCATCAAATTGTTACAGGCTTGTCTTCTTATAATAAGAAATTGACCTTCTGAACTAAGTGTTTCAGTCTACATGGTAATAATGGCCATGTTCTAATAATTATAGGTTTTTCATTCTCATTATCATTAAACAAATAATTTGTTATAAAAGACATAGCTCTAAAGTTATTCAACTACCTTATTGTAAAAAAATGTAAAAGGTTTTGGAATCATGTAGATTTTGTATCCTCTTATATATGAATCAATTTTAAAACTAAATATGAAGTAGCATTCAGCTAAATATGTTTGATGTTTTGCTGAATGCAAGACATTTGAAAAAATAATATTCTGGGATGTTCTATGATTCCCAAGCATGGCTGGATATACTCCTTCTAACCCAGGTACACATGAAACACACCCATCAAAACATAAGGAAACAGGCAGTTACCCTGTGCTTCCAGGAAACAAAAGCATTACTTCAACACTCTTCTATCCAGCTACCTCCTTAGTCTTTGCAGAAAAACAGATACCTTTCCTTCAGCTCCCAAGTTTTATGTATTGTATTTTTTAAATGATGTACAATTGATTCAGTGCCTTTGAACTTCCTCTAAACATCCAAAGCACTTAGGATCATTAAGATGCTTTCAGAATGCAGAGAATGTATCCCTCAAGTACTCTGCCACTTGCTGTAGATTGAACATTGCCTCTCTCTCACCCACCCTGGGTGTCAGCTCATGGCTCATTACTGTAAATTGCTACCATGGTGAATCATGGAGGTGAACTGTGGAAAACTTAGTCAAGAGGAGTTACTAGGCCATGTGTCTGTGGGAGGTGCTAGATGTTAATGCAGGAATATAAGATTCAAGGGTTCTGAAGATATCTATCTTCTGAATCAGTGATCATACTGCTGTGCAGGAGCATAGGATGAAATTTTTTAAAGTGGGCACCACTATCCTGATTTGAAGCCACTCATTCTGAGACATGCCACAGGTGTGACAATGTATAGGACCCAATGGGAATGACAGCAGAGGGTCCAGGCTCGCTGGCCAAAGGTAGAAATAACACCATGTTGAACTGAGTTCATTGTCTTGGGCTCCTCATTTGAGGGATCTCCAATCTATGGTGGTGAATGGCAAAGGGACAGGGACTCAGGGAGGTAAAACAAGTCAGGAGGCTTAATACAGGTAGGGACAGTGAGTTTAAAAATAATCAATACAGTTTCCATAAGTCACACAAGGAAATCAAGTATAATACGCTTATTCTATAGTAGGACTATCCTAATTTCTACTCACATACCTTAGACTTGTGAAATCTTTCAAAGTTGCCATCCTTGATGCTCATCTTAACCTGATTTGCCTTTGAAACAAAAACCTTAAAGGGCAATAAGTAGTTTCAGAACTACTTTATAAGTAGTTTTCTGTGTCTTTCAAATTTTTTGACTCTAATCCATAATAAAAAATACATTTTATATCACGACAAGTACAAATATATAAATACATAAAAGTATACATACATAGAGACAAAAGCTTAATGAAATGATATTTTAATAGGTGATGATGACTGTAGGAAAAAGAAAATAAAGGAAGATTATGACCAAAAAGTGATGTAGTATGCAGTTAATAATTATATTTATCTAGAATATTTCATAACATGGTACAATGTTGACAATAAAACAATAAAATGAAATAAAGGAAAAGATAGGCAAAAAATTGTGTACAAATGGTATGACCTCAAGTTTTAAACCAATGCTACCTTGATAAATTCAGTTTATTAATTCAATTTTTCTTTAGGACTCAGAAGGGAAAAGGACATTCTTAAAATGAACAGGGTCCAAATCCTACTTACTCTACAGAAAACCAACAGAAGTGTGGCTTATCAAGGAAAAAGATGAGAAGTTCCATAAAATTATAAAAAGGAAGCCATGGTTTTCTGATAAATTCAGACTGTGTACACAATCTATTTATATTATTAAAAGTATGAGTCTGAATTAATTAGAATAAGAGCAGTCACAACTATTAAGAACCTACATTTGGGAATACTCTTTCACCTACCCAAAAGAAAAATAGAACTAGAGTGATTCATAATTTGTGCCATGCAACTAATGAGAAATATTGAGTTATTTTACTACTTATCATTCATTCATTCATTCATTTATCTGAGCACCCAATATTTTCTAACCACCATGATATTCCTGGCTCTTTAAAAGGGCATGGAGACCCCAAAGATAAATAAGACAGAGTCTTGTCCTCAAGCAGCTCAAAACAGAGTGAATTATCCAGGCTAGTAGATACTGACATTGAACGTGATAAGCACAACACTTGAGTCAAACATAAAGGGCTTTGGGAACAGGGACGCTCTAGGTCTTGGGCAAATGGGAAAAGATTTCTCATTTGGGCTGAGTCTTAAAAAGTGTGTGGACTTTACCAAGTAGACAAAGGAGAGAAAGGCATTCCCGAGAGAGAACAGAGGTTCAAAAGCTCAGAGATAAAAGAGGATGCTCCCAGCCTGGGAACTCATATGTTTCAGTATGACTAAAACATAGGAAAATTGACGGAGAGAGAATGGGAAGAGATGAAATAAGAGGAAAAAACAAAGTGGTTTTTATGCTATTCTAAACGGGTTGGGGTTCTCCTGAATGCAACTGAGAGCCCACAAAATGTCTGGGACTAAGAAGTAACAGATCTTTTTTGTGTTTTAGCAAGATTATTCTGGGATGAGTTTGGAGGCATGCCGAGTTAGAGACAAGGAGGTTTATTTAGGAGTTGGACTTAGGCCGCAGACACTTGTCACCAAGAGAATCTGCAAACAGAGACACTGCCCTCAGTGAATCCAACGTCCAACTTTAGATCCCCCAATTGCAACCGATGGAGACATGCTTTTTCTTGAGATAAATGTGTTCTGTTTCCTAGTACTTTGACACAAAGAGAAGTGCTGGCTTCATAGATATAATTAATCCTCTTTTTTCTGCCACTGGGATAAACAAAGGAAGAAAAAAGAAATAGATGTTATAAAAAAATAAAATCCAAGGCAGATCAAAGGGGATGTGGCGGAGGATTCAGCAACTGCCACCCTTAAGCAAAGAACAATAATGAAGAAATGAGTTTTGGCAGCCCAGCCAATGGGATATTAAAGAAATTAATCCAGAAGGGATGTAATGACCTGAAAAAAATGATGAGCAAAGACCAGAAGGATCAGATGCGAGAAGAAGGGAGCAGGCAGGTAAGAGCCATTTTCTTCTCTGTCCTATTTGAAGGATATCAGATTTAAGGCCTCAGCAAAGAAAGAAGATATGAAAAAGCAAGCCAAAGAATTGATTCGAGAAAGTCATTTAAATTTCTTATTTTTCTTATTCATTTCTGTTGTTAAGGCAAAGAATGGTATTTTAATTCACTGTCATAACAGAAGAACTGGCTATTATAAAGGCAGACTGATTCAAGAATGATGAAGTTCCACTATACTCAGGATGCATTTTCAGATACTTTGTTTTTCCAGCTAAAGATTAGATTAGAGTTGCTTTTGAGACTCAGACCTTTAATATACTGTATGTTGATGGTTTTTATTTTTTCATTCCAGAATGGACTTCAGTGCAACAGGGAATTAAACTGAAATCATTAAATTATTTCTACTTAGCACTTTAGAGAACATTTCTATCCAGCCTGCCTAAGGTTAGTGAATACTATAATAAATTGTTAATACTGAAGTCTTCGGGATTTATCTGATTTTTAAATGATTTTTCCACCTCATTAGGTAGAGTCTTATTTTCTTTTGGTTCTGTGAGTTAGAAACAGAGAGGATAATCTTGTTGGTCTGAGAATATTTTCCTAACCAAAGGCTCTCAAATGAACTTTGAAATGGCATGGCCAGTCACAAGGACAGGTCAGCATTTATAGCAAGTTCTGAGTAAAAGCTGCACAGGTTCAAATTCTCATTTATTAACTAGTTTGTGCTTTTTACACAAAATTGGATGTCTGTTCCTTGGGCCTAAAATGAGGGTGCTCATCGTTGGAAATTTAAACCGACCATTCAGTCCCATATTTTTGAAAAGATCCATCCTTACCCATTGTTTTATTAATCAGGAAAATGTGTTACCAAAAGTTCTGATTATTGAAGAAACTGCAGGATAAAAATCAAAATAAGGAACCCTCAGATAATTTGACTTCAGTAGTCAATACTATGCTCCAGAATATGAAAAAAAAAAAAAAAGTATGTAACATTATGACCATTTACCTTTTTTTTTTCCCCACTAAGATATCTTTTTAGTTCTGATATTCCCAATATTGGTTAAGTCTGCCTGTGGTCTGTTTTCTAGAATTTTAGCCTCTGTTTCTCTACCCTAGTTACTGCCCACACTGAAGAAAGAATTTAGACTCACTCCCCATAAGTCAAGGTAAGGGAGAATTTGCCAAGAAACCTGCCCTTTACCAGAAGTGGGTGAAGTGGCAGCCTCAGCAGACAACCTCCCAGAGGCGTTGTCTTGTGGTTGGCTGCAGTGAGAATGTTCTCAGCTTCCTAGGGGAGGGAGCCCTGACCCAGCTTTCAGCCGGGGCCTGCTGCTGCAAAACTAATTACCAGTGTGAAAAAAAGACTGAATTCAGGTCAATGTTCCCTCAAACATTGTTTACATTTGATTTTAAATCCATACAATGGCAGAATTGACATTTGCAGCTCACGACTACATTCATTTGCAAGGTTTTATGTTATTTTATTTTCAGGTTAGAAATGTTTGAGGAGGCATTTATCATTAAAGCCGTGGCCTTTGCTCCTGGAGCCTTGCCTCCCAAGTACAATAACAAAAACTGCTAATTAAAAGAGGGAAAACATCCAGGAGTGATCACAAAGGGGCATCACTTCCTCATCAGCATAGAACAATAGACCAGCTCCTTCCAGCACTCCAGACAGGGAGGCTTAGTATTGGGAAGCCTGCTCTACCCACCCAGGGCGTTCACTTAATTCTACTGGCTTAAGGACATGAGAGGACATCCAAGATATGCTAGGTTATGCACAAAAGCAAACAATTCCCAAATCTCTGTGATTGAATCCAACAAAAGTTCATTTCTCACAGTCACAAAATCCTTTGTGGTTCCAGGCAACACTCTGGAGAAACTTGCCCCCATATAGTGACTTAGTAATTCCACCTAAGAGAGGTGCTGCCATCTTGTCAATATACCATCTGGAATATTACCCTCCTTGTTCTATCCAGGTGGGGAAGAAAATGCTAGACTCACACCAATAATTCAATGCTTCATCCAGGAAGTAATGAATGGCACAGTTAATTGGCCAAGCTGGTCACATGACCCCACCTAACTGTAAGAGGGCAAGAAAACATTCTTTCAGAGATAAAATGAAGAGAATCTGATAAGGATGAGCACTAAAGTATATACATAACACTTACATATATATGATCCTTCTCAGTTTATGTAACACTCACATACATTGTGGGATAATTGTTTCTTAAAGAGGGATCCTTTCTCTTTTTCAATAAATTTTTAAATTACTCACAGATACCTCTACTTTCCTTTTCTCATTTATTTGCTCTTTCCATTGACATGAATTTTTTTCCTACCACATGTCAGGTAAGTTCGTTAAGAAAAATTGATTTATTCAAGAGAGAATATTCTTATATGTTTAACATAGCTCTCAAAAATGCATTTTGGTACACTCTACCACCACAAACTATCATCCAAAAGACAATTTTATGACCTCTATGTTATGGACAAATAAAATGAGACTCTAAGGCAATTGTGTTCCAAAGCCCTCTGAATTAGGAAATGTTTGAATTAGGACCTTCCATTTTATATATGGGGAAACTAAAACATAAAGAGGTTAAGTAAATTGCCAAAGGTCACATAGCTAACTAGTGGCAGGGTCAGTATTCAACCCAGATATCCCGGCTATATATATCACTTTTAACCACAGCCTTATGTACAAAAAAAAATTTTAATATTGCCTTCTGTTAAAGAAGGAGTTAAAGAACATGAGTCTGGACAGGCAGACAGAGAACATATGTTGGAGGGCTTCTTGTGTCATGCTAAGAAGGATGGGTTAATCCTCTAAGCCAGAAACCAGCAAAATGTTTTCTATAAAGGGTCAGATAGTAAATATATCATGTTTTATAGACCCTATACTGTCTACAAATACTTAATTCTTTTTCATTGTTTATGGATTTTTTCATGTATGGAAGAGTTGAGTTTGTATATGAGTTTTGTTTGTATAAAAACAGATCATGGGCCAGATTTTTCCCATAGGCCATAGTTTTCCCTGCTCTAAGCAATGAGGGACCTTGGAGAATTCTAACTGAGCATTGATATAATTAGATTTGTGGTGGGTGGATGATGTTTGTGGTAGATGGTTGGTGAGGGGCAAGATTAGGAAAAGGAAGCAGCAAAAACTCTCCATCTAAGAAATGATAGGTGCCTAAATGGAGGCAGTGGCAATAGGAAGTGGAAGAGGGCATGCACAAGAGAGATCTTAGGCTAGAACACTGATGAGATTTGTCAGTTAACTGTGTGGGCTGAAGGAGGGAAATAAATCCAGGAGGACCATGGGTGCAGAGTGGTACCAGGCACCTCTTAAAGAATATCAGAAAGAGAGAGTAAAGGAAGTTGAAGGGGGAATATACCCTGGGATGAAGAAAGTTTGAGGTGTCTGGATTGGCCTGGTGTAGTTGAGCATTAGACACTTGAGCATTTATGTTTGGGACATAGGAGAGATATCTGAGTAGGACATATGGGATCAGAGTCAACAGATGGATTTTAAGCTATGGGAGTATATGAGACAGCCCAGGAAGGACTAAAGAAGAGAAGAGGCTGATGAAAGATCCATGATATCAATATTTAAATAAATATCAATATTTAAGGATGCTATGGAGAAAGAGACACCTGGAAAGGAGACCAAAGAGCTCAGTGAAGAAACCAAATGAGGGAAAAAATTAAGAAGGATAAAGAGGTCGGCAGTGGTAAATACTGCAAGGAAACCAAATAAGATGACTGAGAAGTGTCCGTGGAAGTTGACCATCAGAGGCTCATTGGTGGTTTTAGAAAGAAGAGTTATGTCAGACTGGAGAGGAAGGACGCCAACTTGCAAAGAATTAAAGAGAAAGATGAAAACAGGAATTCAGGTGAAAAGGATTTGTACATTGGGTGATGGGAAGGACCCACATGAGCCAAAGAGAGGGATTCTTTGAAAATATTGGAAAAAAGAGAGAGATAGCTTTATGGAACAATGTTACTGAGAGGTGCAAGGTGGAATCCAGAACACAGGGAAATGGGTTCACTTTACGTGTGAGGATGCAGAGAAGCAGGAGAAATGCTCAGTGTCACAGAGACTGATGCTCTGAAATAGACAAGCAGAATGGTAAGGAAATTCATAGCTGATGAAACTCTTTTGGGTCTGTGAATAAGAAGCAGTGCCTTAGGTAGCTGTATATCTAGAGATTCAAGAAAGGTGGTGAACAGGGTTTGTTCCCAGGGTCAAAGAAGCCACCATCCATCCGTACCTACAAGTTAGTAAGTCCAGATATTCTTTGCAAGGATCTCCTGGTGTAGAAAAGGCAACTTCCACTACCTTTGGAAAATTTTGGCTAAAGTTCCTCTTAAAGGAGTCCCAAGAGCTCTTTGCCTTCTTTGATATGTGGCCAGTAGGTCCTTCACTACAACATTTCTATGTAGGCCAGTTATACCATTAGAATGTGTCTCAGTGGTGTAGGTAACATCTTCAGGTTGAGAACTCATGGTTTAGAGGGATTAGTTGACAACTAGCTGAATGCAAGAGGGGTGGTCTGAGCACCACAAGAGTGTGAGTGTGGTTAGGAAACCAAGAGAAGGTGAACTGTATTGAAGTTCAAGTTCACTTCCTTCATATGGAGACTTGTCCTGGCCTTGAGCATGGAGTTGTGGTCATGTGGCTGTTTGCAGCAAACCCCACAAAGCACTCGTTCTTTGCAGCCTTATAGTGCCCATGAAAGTCAAGCCTCTGGAAGGGAAAGAAAAACATACTATTAGTTATTTATGAAAAGATATTTTTAACATCCTTCAAAATAAGACAATGTGGGAGGAGAGATTTATCTCTATGGGAATAGCAGTCTTGAGAGAAACATGACTATTGTTTTTAGAGATCAGGGAGACAAGGCAGTCCTGGAAGAAGGAGAATCATTCTCAGTAGAAATCCACTGTGGGGTGGGGGTTCCTGGGAAGTAGTATTCTGACTAGGGCATGATGAGTTTATGATATGCAGTACAGACCTCACACGCAAACACTTGGAGAGGCTGGGAGTACAGAGAGGTTGCTGCCTTCTAATCTGAATTGCAGATGGAAGCAATGATGGGATGGCCTTGAAATGAAGAATCCTGACAGAGCCTCAGGCTTTTCATCCTGAGTCCTCAGATCCCTCAGAGTAGACACAATGGATGAAGGTTAATTGCAATGAGCCAGGGGAGGGTCTCAGTGAAGAGGTGACTCAGGGAACTTTCCTCTCCCCTTACCTCTTTCCCTCCCTCTTTCCCTCCCTTCCTTCCTCCCCTCTTCCTTCCTTCATGTGCCCTGAGTGAGGTTCTGCTCACTGTTGACCCAGTTCCAATATCAGCTCTTTGTGAAGCTTTCCCCGATGCTCCTCTCACCCCCAACACAATTTAGTGAGCCCGCCTCTGTGTTTCCATTAAATGAAGACAATATTTTCAACTCAGCAGCTTGTTAGTTGGCTGTGAATGTGTCTTCCCTTCTCACTGGACTCTGAACACCCAGAGAGTGGCCTGTGCCCACCTCCTTCGTCCTTCTTCCCTTGTTCCCTGACTAGGTGCTGCACACGCAGAAGGAATATTTTTTAAAATGTTTGTGAATTTAAATATATGTGGGGATTTTGCAAATCAAGAATGTTTTTGAAACATCAATTTCTTGGCTAATTAGACATAAAATTAGGAAAGTGACTGAATGACAAATATTAAACTCTGAATCCTCTTCAAGATGTATAATAATGTGTGGAGCAGCAGGAACCTTTATTCTCTCCCTCTGAAAATATAATTACAGAGCTAGAGAAGACTAGAAGAATCATTTGCCCCATTCTCCCCTGCCTCCAAGTAGGTTATATTAAATTATCTCAAACAGATGAAAATCTATCCTCCCTTTATTTCAAAAAATGAGATTTTAATTCTACCATTCTAGTATAAAAAAAGGCCTCAGTCAAGCATCTCATCCTGATTTCTTCTCTAAAGCCCACGTGACTCATTTTAAGTTAGAATAGAGCCAGCTTGATAAGATTCCTTTTGTCATAATCTTACAAATTATAAATATATATATAGTCTCGACCAAACCAGGTTTAAGATGTGAAACATGATGGTAAAAGGACACAATAAAATGGTTCTTTAAGTCACTACATATACAGTAGTTTCTTCTCAATCCCTCTTCCCTGTACTTGAAATTCTAGGATGTAGGGACGGATGTAGGGATGTAGGGATCATTTATTCCTTTCTGTTTTCATGAGAATTTTAACTCTGAATCTGTAAACAGTAGTAGTCATCCCTACTAATAATCAGAAGAAACTGAATGGATTGGGAGGAGGAGAGAATGGTGAGGTATGGATTGAGGTTGTAGTGGGGAAGACTCAAGAGATTGGGGGATTGAGGAAAAGCCAACAGAGACTGTCCCACATCATGGATGGAGGAGGGGTGGGGCACACAGCAGGTGTGCCAGCCTAGGAATGGGGGAGGGGATCTCTGAGGACTACCCACATAGCTACTCCAAGGAGGTTAAGTATAAGTTCCCACTATCTCTTCCATGTCTTCTCTGTAGTTCCATGTGTGGGACTACAGTCAGATTTCAGAAATGGATTTCCATAACTAGGAAGGAAAACAAAAATCAGAGAGGCATTGGATATCTGGAAAGAGGACCAAAAAGGAAAATAAGTTACATATTAGGATAAAATGATAGAGTTAAGAGTAGAGTTTCCGGGGTCAGCTGGATTCAGACTCCAGTTCTGACATGTGTATGTGAATTGGACAAGTAATTTGTTCTCTTTAGACCTTGCTTTTTCCATCCATAATAGGGATAATGATATTTTTCTTACAGGGTCTTATGATGATTGAATAAAATAATAAATATCTGTAATACAACATGTGCTCAGACAATAGAAGTTACTTCTGTATTGCTTATAACAAAGAAAAATATATGTATCAGTATCTTATTAAAGCTTAGCAGGAGGAAGATCCTGAAGGAGAGAAATAATAAACTATTTAGTTGTACAGCATTAATTAGTACTGATTTAAGATACGGAAAAAAACATTGATAGCATCTTTTTATTGTTACATTTCAGTAGAGGTAAAGAACAGATATGAGATTCCTCTTACCTTTACTTGCAGCCTTCATTTCTTATAAGGTCTTGTCTTCCTCAGATGGGAATTCTACAATGAGGCATAGTGGATGCAGTCATGCCCACCCAGATCCACCCTTGTAAGACCAAACACTCATTCCTCCAGCTGCTAGGCCTGTTGGCAACCAAAGGCTCCCAGCTGAGACCGTTCCCAGGAGAGAGCTGCCCTCAGTCATGGGGAGCTGCCTCACCCAAGACCATGTCCTCCCCAGAGCAGCCAGCCTCTGGTGCTATTTGATGTTGGTTTACGGAGACCCAGCCCCCATGCCTCCATTTGGGACAACTCAGAAGGGTCCCACAGGGGGTCAGCTGAGCCTTTGTTGTGACTGCAGCCTAGTCAGCTTCTCCCTCTGTTCTATCCTGCTGCTTTATGCCTCACAGGGGATGGCCCGGAGAGTATCTCCCAGGCTCCATCTCAGTTTGTTTCTCATGACCCAACCTGTGAGAAAGGGTTTCAGGAAAATTTTGCCATTGGAAAGAGATCACCAGGATTCCAGAGAGGGAAAAGAGAGGGATGTAGAGAGTGATGGGTACCCGTGTGCTCCAGAGGTCACTGATTATGACTGAAAACTTTGTGAAAGAGTTGCAGGCGGGCCAAGAGGAGAGGGCAGAGGATGAAATGTGAGGTGGCTTGGCGTGAGTGTGGAAGATTCCAGACTCAAGAAAGCCCACAAAATTTTACAAGTCTCCAGGGGAAACTCAAACTCAGAGAGAGAGAAAGGCTACAGAGCCACCTCCACCTGGCCCAGCCATATCGGTGTGATGAAATGCCAACCTAATGTGGTTATCCCTATGCTAACACCTTATTCAACAAAAGTTTTCTTCTTTAGAAGTTTGCCCTCTGACTCTACAGTAGAAATCAAAGAGAAGATGGAATTTATCTGACTCACGTTCTCTTTATCAGTATTTTTCCCCTGGGCCAAAACAATTCCATAACAATACTTAGTCCCCATTCAGCTTTCTATTGTTCAGACAAGAAACTGAAGCTGTTTGCTTTGACCTCTACAAACTCTGGCTTATAGCTTAAAGGGCATAAATGCTCTGTGCCACCAATTCTATGCTATTTTTAAAAGGGCAGATTTTATACTGTACCGTAAAAATACTCACCAGGTGTGCTATAAACATGACTGTTTGAGAGTTTCCTGGCTAAGCCTTCATAATACGGGATTTATTGAGCATTTTATTATTTCTAGCTAATAGTATACTTATGTTTCTGTTTACACTTAGAGGTAGTGGTGAGTTTGATAAAACCAAGTCACTTCCCCCAGAAACTGATGGTCAGGTTGGCTTTCCATGGAGAAAATCCTTTCAATATTGAGATAAATCCAATAGCATCTTGAAAGATTGCCTAGCAGAGTGGTTAGTTAAGTGCCAAGTGAACAGTCCTTGGAACCAGACAAAACTGCCTGCAAATCATAGTTTTGCCTGTTCCAGGTGAGGGCTCCTCTCTCAGCCCCGGCTTTCTCATCTGCAAACTGGGGAAAATCATGGTTTACATTTTATAAGACATTTTGAAGGTGAGGTGAGAAAATATGAGAGATGCATTGGGTATTAAGGTCTAGGCACAGGTTCTGGGTTCAATAAACACATAAGCTATTTTCAAATGTCTCCCCTTCATTTAGAAAGAAAGAACTTCTAAGAGCACAGCCTGTGCCTATTACTTTAAAGAACTGTCTAAAACCCAAAAGAGCTATCAAGGCAAACATCCCAGCTCCCTACACTGCAGACAATGACATGTAAATTGGGTCAATTTGGATCTTACCCTTCAGGCCAATCTAGAAATCTATTGTTTCCAAGTTCTTCCAAGATTATATTTTCCAAAGAGAAACAAGTCTCTCTCTCTTCCTTTAAAAAAAAGTCACTGTCTGGGTCAATATATTCCGTGGGTCATGGAAACAAATTACAAAGCTAATACGATGGATTTGAGAAATTGCTAATATAATCAGATTTTGAACAAGCTTTGGAAATGGCTCCTATTTCACAGCACCAAGGGTATTTTTCTAAACCGTTCATTGCTTTCAACAACACCCATTATAAACCCAACTAAAAGTGAGAAAAGCAAATTCAGCAGCAACATCTCTTGTCAGGACCAAGAAACATTCCTCACCAGGAAGCCGTTTTCAGAGAAATATTCAATACCGAATAAACCTATCTGAATTTTGTCACTCAGAGAAGTTTTGGAAAGAGGGACTTGGTGGAAGAAATTGCAGTGGGAGGGGGGAATGGAGAGTGGGGAAGAGACACATAGAACATCTTTATTGCTATCAACCTAGACAAACAAGACTACTGGACCTTTCATTGTAGGAGATGAAAATGATGAGATCCCACACCTCTGCCTTTTAATATAATATTTGAACCTCATGATAAAACCCTGAAGACTTTCCCTGCTGGACCAGTAAAAGAGACACTAAAGCATGGAAGTCCCTAAGGCCTTGCTTAGCACATTGTAAATACTTAATTAATATAAGCTTTTTGTCATTTCCTATGTAAGGTGATCCATGTGTCCTAACTGCCCTGGAAAGTCTCAGTTTACACTTGTGGCCTCAACAAAAATATTTATAATGTCTATTTTCACTTTCAAAAATAACCCAGTTTGGACAATAAATTATATGGTAAGCACCCCGGGCAAAATCTGTGAATATCCCACCATTTAGTTTTTTTTTTATTTTTGGAAAGGACATCTGAAATTGCAGTTAGGATTTTATTTTCTTTGGGGAATTACTTTCTTTGATAATAGACATAAGCATCTTTCCTTTTGTGATTTTAGACATATGTTTTAGGTTTTTTTTTTAAATAAATTAACTTCTGAGCAGTTCTATCAATCAACAAATATTTATTGAGTGTCTACTATGTGCAAAATAGCTTTGTATCCAGTACCAGTCAATATTCAGAAGTGCACTTGAAAGCTTTCATTTAATTGATGAAGATATTCTTTCTATATTCACTCAGTTACTTTTATAAGCCTTTTGAATTTGGAAATATATAAAGACTTTAAATTGGTATGAAAGTGAGGCAGTCATCCAGACTGGAAAGCACACCAGACTGGGCATTTGGAGACTTGGGTTCTCTGCCCAGCTGCTAATTAGCCGTGGAATGCTAGGAAGGCATCTTTCCCTCGCTGGGTCCCAGTTTCCTCATCCATAAAATGAGAAAGTCATATGAGATAAGCTCTGAGGCTCCTTTTGACTCTAAAATTCTATGATCTGATGAACCATCTCTTTTCAATTGATTAAAATGAATGTTAAGAGATTTCCTAAAGTAAACAAGCCAGGCATGATTCCAATTTGTTTTGTTTTCCCATTTTTCTTTTCATTCAATTTTCCATCTCAAAGCCTTTGGGGGGTTGCAAGGAAAATATATCTGAATTGTCATTTAGAAATGACACCTGAAGTCTTCCCCATTTAGAATGTTTAACATGTTGCCATTTTAAAGTCATTTAGGCAGCAAATTTTTAAGGAAATAAAATCTATACAAAAGTTGAGTTAGTTTTAGCCAAGTAGAGAGTCAACAATCTTTCAGTTTTTTATCTTACAACTTGTAACTCAGAAGGATTAAAAAAGCAAAGGGAGATTGATGAAAAATAAACCCTAATATTCCCGCCACCAACTAAGGGATGGGCCAGCCCAAACCAGCTTAATGTTACATGTGAACTAGCCCCTTCGTGGATTTTCATAGTTTCTAAGCATCAAATGACCTCATTTGTTGGCTCAGTGGTTTAAAAGAAGCATTCTATTTCCCATGATTGTACTTTAATATGCTCTAATCCATAGGGATTATTGTGACAGAATGTTTCAACCCAGTGTAGCGTTCTGGCTCAAATAATTCTCATGAGAGCAAAACTCAGAGTCAATTTATGATCAACAAAGATATTAAAACCTTAAAGTTATATGGCAGGTACCAAAATCAAACTATGTCGGTGAATTAGTTTTTTATTTTTAATTTACATTTTTGAAAGTGTTTTAACACCACACACACACACAAAAAACCCTGCAACTTGAACCTTGATGGAATCAAAAAGGAATCTATGATTTTATTTTATGTACAGCTGGTGGCCAATGTGTTTATCTTGGTAGGGAGAGGGGGCAGGTGGGGGTTAAAAATAGTAGTTAGATAAAAGAATGATCTCAGTATGGAATTTTTAAATAAATGAGAGAAAGTGGATGGCAGAATTGAAAATCTATATACTCCATAGGAAGCCATGTGGGAATAGAAGAAGGAGCAACAGCTCACCTTCAGAAGAAGAACAAAATGAAGACATCATCAAAGCCCAGCACTTATTAGAGGTGGCCTCTCAGCTTCCCTTCTAATCTCAGGCTGAGAATCTAGGGCTCTTCTGAGAGCACTCTTATGTGCCTATTGTGCGTCAGGCAGAACTGGCTACATAATTTAAGAGGCCCAGAGCAAAATGAAAATGCAAGGCCCCTTGTACAATGATTGTAAAGAATTTCAAGATGGCGACAGCAAAGTATTAAAGAAAGGATAAGACCCTGTGCAAATGCACATGTCACATACTCATAAAGCGGACCCTGGTGCCAGGTATATGCACACCCACATTAGATCCCATTGTCTCACAGAATTACACAACAACCTAGGAGGTGTGTACCATTACCCTGGCTTTACAGATCAGACCACTGAAGCTGAGAGAGGTATTTTACTCAAGTCAATCAGCTAATTGGAGCTCATATCTCCTTCCAAACAGGACAGGTGCTTTCCAACACCCCATTCACAATTAGCTTCTCTACAATATACATAGGTCAGTAAAACCCTCAGTATTATAGTTGAACTTCTAGTCTTCCAAAGAAGATCTGGACTTCAATCAGGTAAGCCTCCCAAACCTGCCCTACTTGTTCTATTTGTACATTGTTCACAGTTTTGCCAGATAATTATTAGATAAATAAATAAGTGGATAAACATGGCATTTATTACAATAATAATATACTTTGGTAAATCATTTTTTCATTTTTGAAAGCATCGGCACATCATTTTTAAATTTTTATTATTTTCATTGAAGTATAGTTGAAACAATATTATATTAGCTTCAGGTGTACAGTATAGTGATTTGACATTTATACACATTCCAAATTGATCACATGATAAAACTAGTAACCACCTGTCACCATACAAAGTTGTTACAATATTATTTACTATGTTCCCTATGCTGTACATTACATCTTCATATATTTTAAAACTGGAAGTTTGTGCTTCTTAATCCACTGGACCTATTTCACTCATTCCTCCTACCCTCTCCCCTCTGGTTACCACCAGCTTGTTCTCTGTATTTATGATTCTGCTTTTGTTTTGTTTTGTTCTGTTGTTCATTTTTTTTTAAATTCCATTTATATGTGAAATCATACGGCATTTGTCTTTCTTTGTGTGACTTTTTTCACTTGGAGTAATACCCTCTATGTCCATCCATGTTGTTGTAAATGGCAAGATTTCATTCTTTTTTGTGGCTGAGTAATATTCCATCCTATTTGCTAAGCACTGTGCTAATCACTGGAAATAAATACACATATATGTAAACACAAATGCAGTGGATTTTTTTTCTATTTTTTTCCTATTTTTTTTTCTATTTTTTTCCCCTTAAAGGCCTTACTATCTAATTGGACTGACAGAAAAATGAGAGAAAAACACAGCAGTGTGATAAGTGCAAGATCATGCTGTGAACAGGCTTAGCACAGAAACAGAAATAAATCAGAATGGGGACTTGGGAAACGTTTCCAAAGGACAAGATGCTTTTTGAAGGTGAGTAAAATGTATTTAGATTAAAAAAAAAAAAAAAACTCTGGGAGAAAATTTCAGAAGTAGGAACAACATTTACCAAGGTCCACAAAATATCATATGGTAAGTTATGAAGAAAGGATGCATGTGCAGGGTGGTGGGAGACAAGAATGAGAAAGCTAAGGCAGACCATCAAAGGAGCTTGGGTGCAAAGCCCAGGACACCAGCTTTCTCCCAAAAGCTTTGAGGAATCATTCTGGGAAACAAATGACATTCCCATGACAAAAGACATGCTCTCAATCAGGAAATATTTGGAAATAGAAATCCTAGGCTTCATAGCCAAAAACTGGCCTCAATCTTCCCAGCCCCATTTATCCTCAGTTCTCCATAAAAGTTATCCCACAAATGTTCCAAAATTCCTGAGAATGAGAAAGACCACACTTCATGGAATTCTTATAAGAATTGGTTTTATAGCTGAACATCCACCCATAACCCCTGGTTTGTTAAGGCCAGCCCCACCAGCCTTGTCACACCATTAAATGTTTACAGTCAGCCTTGCATGATGGAGGAGCTTCAGGTCTTGAATGGGGGATCCAGTCTCTTCAAACCAGAGTACCTTCTGTGGCAATTCTGTAGACTTAATGGACCTCTAAGTCACCTTGTATGCACTTAGTCTAAGGCCTGCTGATTTAAGCTATTTCTCAACCCTAACCAATTGCTATCTTGCTTTCACCACCCTAGTTCAGGGCTTTGTCTTAGATGATCACATTAGCCTCCTATCTGACCTGCAGCCTTAGTTTTCCTGTGTTTGAATTCGTTCTGCACCCAGCTGCCAGAACAACTTACATAAAGCAGAAATCTGACCAGTTCCATTCTCTGCCTCTACTTGATGAAGTACAGGCTCATTGGTATGCCATGTAGGGACCCTCATAACTGGCCCTTACGTACCTCTGGGCCTGATTACCTCCCACCCTTCCCTGAATGTATCCCTTGACGTAGAACTGCTGTGGTTCTTTCACTCACTACATGTTTTACATCCCCATGCATTTTTCTCAATTCCATCTGCCTAAAATCCCCTCTTTACATTCTTTCCCTGGCTGACTCATTCTTTAAGAGTTGAGCCAGTTGCCATCTCCTCCAGAAATCCACCCTTCACTCCCTCAGCCTGTGATAGGTGTCGCTCTTCTATGCTCTCATAAACACTCTTCACATATATCTTCCTAAATGGCATCATCATGATCATTTATGTATGTATCTCCCTTTTGGGCCATGAATTCTTTGAGGACTCTAACCATATCTTATTTATCCCAAGAGTTAATAGAGTGCCTATACGCACTGTGAATGTGTGTATATATCATGGCTTTCTAAGTTGGGGTCCCAAGATGAAAAGGAAGAAATTAGGTAGGATAGATAGAAATAAATGTTAAATGGCCATAAGGGGCCATAAAAGAAATAACTTCCTTTCATTTTATTCTTCCCTGCTGCCTAAATCTAGAACACCTCGTACTTAATAAATCTATCCTATAGACATTCGTGAGAAAAGAAAAGGAGATGATCTTTGCTCTGCCTTGGATTCACTCACAGAACAGGGCTTCAAAATAATTACCACCCCTCATGGAGGTCTAAAAGCATTAGGAGTTCTCCAATTCCCTGGACAAGATAGGCCACAAGAGGCAGCTTTATTAAGACAAAATTGACAGGGTATTGGCAGCCCTAATATTTTTTCCTTTCTGTCCCTAACTAAACTGTTAAAAGGCAACCATCCATTCAGAGATGGTAAAAAAGTCTCACTTGAGGTCTCAAGACAGCCAGCAAGGTAAAGCCTATTTTTTTAATCTCTCTCAAGTATAGCTCAGGACTAATTTGAGGACAAGAAACAATTCCAGTGCCTTGTAAATTGCAATCCACATTGCAACTGCTAGCAGCCACAGTTTAGCACAGTTAGAAGTCAATTAAGGGGGGCCCAGGATTAAGACATCATGGAGACTGAATTATCTCACACCAGCAGGAAAGAGTTGTTTCTTCAGTTCAGGTTCATGGTCTTTGGAGCAGAAGTGGTTTCGAAAAGAAAGAAAATACAGGCAATTGTGGTCTGTTACTTTCTGCAAGACAAGGAAATAGAGAAGATTCCACCCTAAATATACAGCCAGCTCTTCAATATTCCTTAACTAATGAATTTATTTTTTAATACATTTCAAGTACAAATTTCAGGCCTTTAGGTTCATTGGAAACAGCTAAAAATACCAAAACATGGAGTAAACCACAACATCCTGCAGTTCCCTCCATATGTTTTATTTTCTCTCCCTGTGTATGGGATAAAATAGGTGAAATAAAAGTAAAAGTTTAATTACAAGAAATAAAGTGTCAGCAGTGAAGTTCACAGCCAATTTCTGTACTTGGAGCTATGTAGCATGCTTCTATGATATGATTGTAGGTTTTTGATTGTGCAGTAAAATAATTCCAACAATAAAAACCATTAGTATGCAGGTGTTCTACAATGTTCTCAGGGAGTTTTGCAGGAGTTGTCATGCATTTGGTAAATGTACTCTCAAGCCCAAGCTCCTATGCAGAGACATGTGGCTTCACATGGAAAAGGCTCTTGCGCACCTGCTGTAATCAAGCAAACACATACTGGGAGGTGAGAGGACTGAGGGACACACACCCTTCTCCCTTTGGGTGAACGTTGAAGTATTAGCGAGCCCTCACACACAGAAAGGCGGTATTGTCATTTGCTGACTGTGCCCTCCACATTTTTTCTAACTATCGTTTTAGAGATTCACATGTGACTCTTCAAATAACTATAAAAGTAGCAAGTCCAATTGCAATTTTATTATAAAATTCGAAGTCTTAACATGGCCTTTAAAGTTATTAGGGTTAAAAAATGCAAAGGATGTGAGCTTGCATCTAAGCCTTGCGCTGAATCCAGCAGAATCCTTTGACAGGGTCTTTTTATGCATCACCAACATTTAAAGCAGAATGAAGCAGCACTGCCTGGTGGCCAAAGGGACAGGTACCCTCAGCACGGCTCTGCAGACACCCGCTGCTCTAAGGTGTGCACGGCCTGGGAACCATCTCTCTAAACTCCAGCAAGAGAAAACAAATTGGGTATGTTTCATAATAATTTCAGGAGGGAATTACTACATCCCTCGTTTGTAAATGTAAGAATATTTCACTTCTTTCCCTTTGTCTGGTTAGCCAGTCTTAACTTGAGCCAACTGCTTCTAAGACCCGACAGCATGGAACTACAGCAGTGGACATGGAGTCATCCTTAGGTTCCCACCCAGCTCTCAGCTCACTTCTGCAGCATCTCTTGAGGATGTCCTCACAGAATAAACAAGACCAACCCGGAGGCAACATCCTTCCCTCAGAGTTTGAACAGCCCTTGAGAAGGAAAGTTAAAAAGTGTACTTAAAAGAAAAGGCCCTTTTCTGGTTACATACTATTCCAGCTTCAAGAAACTTCCCATGAGGTGATTTTTCTGGGTTCTTAAGTAGATAAGGCACTGCCTTGTCAGAGCCCTCAGGTGTGAACAGAGCCTTCCTCCTCACTCCCTGTTCTATCTCATTTCCTCTTCACAACACCACCACTGCCCATCGTTGTGTCTACGAAAACTCATGGCAGTCAATTCTTCTTCACTGGAGGAAATCCAGAGCAGGTGATCAGTTCATGAGGAGCTAAAATTAGGTCAGGGTATCCTATCTAAGGCAACACTGAGTGGAAAGATTTGTGTGAGTCTAAGTCAACATTTATATAGATTGCTAAAGGTCCAACCAGGAAAACTTAATAGCAATACCAAGTTCAAAGGTAAGAATACGTTGCAAAGGGAAAATGAAACCAGAGGTCAGGATCTGGGAGGAAATAGGAGCAGAGCAGGTCAGGAAGGGAGCAAGACGATGCCAGGCAATTGTTCGAACTCTCAGTGGCCTTCTTTCAACTCATCCATTTTGGTTATTAAGCCAGTAATGGACATGGGCACTGGCTGAAAGGTTTAGAGTTGGTGCCAATACTCCCTGCTTCCAGGAACTTTTCTTTATCTATTTATCTATTATTTTTTTAATTGTTACCTCTTTAAGTAACAGGTCCTTCTTTACTACTCATTGAGAGTGTAGCAGTAAAATAGATGAAAAATCTGGTTCCCTCTGATCTTGAAGAGCAGTGGTTAAAAACCAAACATCTTCCCCTTGTTGGGGGAAAAATGGGTGAGGGTAGCAGTAGACCCTATGATATGCCTAATCTAGCCTAAACTTTTTCTTCTGATATATATATATTTTTTTACTTCTGAATGCTATATTTCCAAACAGAGGAAGAAGAGCTTCAAGCACATAAAAAATCATTCATACAGCATCAATCTGTACTCAGCCCCATGCTTGGTGTTATAGAAGTTACGAAAATTACACAATACAGTCACCACCTTCAAAGTTTTTACAGTCTCTTTAGAAAGGCAAAAGACATATATGAAGCTGCAAATGTAGGTGTGTTTCAACTGGATTTTCTTGGGTAACAAACCACCCCCAAACTCTATGGCTTACAATAATAATTTATTCTTTCATGATTCTGGGGATTGGTGATTTGGGTTGAGACATCCTAGCTCTGCCAGACACAGTATCTGATGAGTTCACTCCTATATCTGGGGCCTCAACTGGGACAGCTGGCAAGTCTAGGACACCTAGACCTTTCTCTCCACAGGAAAAAGAGGTCAGGCTTGTTCATAGAGTGGACAAGTTTCAAGAGAGCAAGTTCAGAGGCTGTAAGGCCTCTGGAGGCTCAGATTCACAGCCTGCGCAACATCCTTCTGCCACACCCTGCTGGTCAAATCAAGTCATGAGCCAGCCATTATTCAAGAGGTGGAGAAACCAAGTTCATCTCCTTATGGGACAAGCTGTAAAGAATTTGTAACCATATTTAATTGACCACAGTCAACTACTGGCTATATTTATTTGTATACCTCCCACATGTCAAAGGAATTCACCTTTTTCCAAGACTGCCAAAAATTGCACTCAGTCCAATGTCTCAGGAACTGCATCTGGTCCAGCAGTGGATGATATCCCTTGGGTTTAGTTTGTTGCACGTGGCTCCTCTTAATCCAGAAATCTGTGGTTTAACAGGCAAGTTTATTTGCTCCCTTCTCCCATATACCTAACATAATGATGGTGAGATGGCAACGAGATAATTATAATAAAAATTTCCATTCAAGAAAAGGAGAAATGGGAAGCACATAGGAGTCATTGATCCATAGCAATTCAAGAATCTAGTCATGTACCTATTACCATAAGAAATAGCCCTTATTTAAGATAAATATCTTGACTCATTCTGCTTCCTACTCAAAGAAATTTGAGGTCCCAAAGTCATCTTTTCACTTTGAACTGTATTAGTCCCTTTTATAAGCTTATACAACCTCTTTTAAAATTGTATGAGTTTCTTACGTATCAGACTATAGTCATTTAATTATACAAAGGATACACACGTAATTCTTTTTGATGCTGTCTCTTTTCTTCTTTGGGAAGAAAATGCTATGGGTTAATGCCCTTAAGATCTTTAGAAATTTTTTTGTCCAGTTGAGAGGATCTTGTGGAAACCATCATAAATCTTTCTGAGGTCTTCACAAAGTCCTTAAAGCCACCCCTTGATTAGATTTTGCGAGGATATTTTGTAAACTGGAGAGGTTGGGAATGAAAAACAATTTTATTTTCTAATCTAGAAAGTCCTGGGTGCTCTCTATGTCCTCTACTTTCTGCTTGCAAACCAAATAGTTTTTTCTTTAGTTCATCTCTTTCTTCCTATATAACATCAACATTCTGCCTGAAAATTTCCTTAACCAGATCCACGAGTTTATTAGGTGTGTTTTCTAACTTCTGAGTTACCACATGCAATAGTTTGGCCAATTGTTTTGATCCAAAACAAGTGCCACACATTTTAGGTGGCAGCATTCCACTTCTAGGTACCAATTTCTGTATCAATTAGCTTCTGCTGCACAACAAACCACCTCAAAAATTAGTAGCTTAAAACATTTATTTCTCATAGGTCTGTGGGTCGACAATTTGTACTGGTCCCAACAGCATGCTCATTGGGCTGAAAATGCAACCTGTCAACAGCAGAGATGAACACGGAGCCCCTGATATAACATCATTTCCTAGGGAACCCGCCAGCCGCCTAATGGCAGGTGAATTACACTGGACCACTTCCATGTAGTCTTCCATGAAAGGTAGAACTTTGTTCTCATGGAATGGACACTTACTCTGGATATGGATTTGCCATCCCTTTCCACAATGCTGATGCTGAAACCCCATCCACGGACTTACAGAATGTCTTATGGATATTACAGTATTCTACACAGTATTGTTCTTCATCAGGGAACTTATTTTTCAGCCAAAAGTGGGTCATGGGTTTATGCTCATGGAATTCACTGGGCTTACCATGGTCCTCATCCTCCTGAAGCAACTGGCTTGATAGAATAGTGGAAAGGCCTTTGAAGACTCAGTGCCAGCTGAGCGCCAATTCTTTTGCAGGCATGGTGTGCTCCAGGATGCAGCAAATGCTCCAGATTAGTGACTGTTATATTGTACTTTTCCTCCCATACATAAGATTCAGGAGTTTGAGAATCAAGGGATGGAAACAGAAGTGACTCCTCTCATATTACCCCAACCATCTACTAATAAAATTTTTGCTTCCTCTCCTCACAGTTTTGGGCTCTGCATGTCAACAAACCAATAGCCAAAGAAAGCAGTTACTTTACTGGCTGGGTGATTGATTCTATAAAGGAAAAATTGGTTTACTACTTGAGAGGTTTTTTTCTTCCCACCAATCCTGACACCAATTGGGTATCCTACAATTCAATTCAATTCTGATACTACCTGAGTGAGCCTCAGACCCCACAACTTTAAGGGCTCAGTCCCACAAGACTTCTCTCGCTTCAAATGCCAATTCCAAGTATTGGGTCCCTAGGTTACCTACACTTTTGTCCAACTTGGCTACAAAGTCAGGCATTCCCACAACCCCCTTCCTCAGGTTCGATAATTTGCTAGAACAACTTACAGAATTCAGGTAAATGCTATACTTACTATTAGTTTACCACGAAGGATAAAAATGAACAGCTAGATGGAAAGGCACATAGGGCAATGCCCAGAAGAGTCCTGAATATAGGAACCTCTGCTCCCGTGGAGTTCAGGTGCACCACCCTCCCAGCACACATATGTGTTTGCCAACTCAGAACCTCTCCAAACCCCACTGTTCTGGGGTTTTAATGAAGGCTTCATTTACATAGACATGACTGATTGAATTGTTAGCTATTGGTGATTAACTCAATCTCTGGCCCCTCTCCTTTCCCCAGAGGCTCGTGGGTGGGGCTGAAATTTCCAACCCTCTAATCATATGGTTCCTCTGATCAGTGGCCCCCATGCTGAAACTTCTTCTCACCAAGAGTCCCTTCATTAGAACAAAAGATGCTCCTATCACCCTATCACTCAGGAAATCTCAAAGGTTTTAGGAGATCTATGCCAGGAACTGGGGACAAAGACCAAATATTTTCCTTTTTATACCACACTACTATACAATGGGGCAGAGACCTTTTAATATTTCCATGCTCTGAGATAAAAGTAAACGGAAAACTACAATAACCTAGTATAGATGAGACTGCTAATACACAGACCCTTCAGGAATGAAGGTTTATATCCCCCTCCCATCATCAGGAGAAAACCATGGTGAGTTGAGGTACGCGCTCAGAGCAAAGGAAATATGACATGGTTTCTGTAAGAAGGAAGTTATGAGTACCGGCTGTGCTGTGTGAACAGTTGCAGAAAAGAGGACTGTAGTACTTATTAGTATTTCTTCCTTATTTTGATATGAATATACAGAGTATATATTTTTATTTCTTTTCCTTTTTTTTTTACAGTGGCCAAGATTTTTATTAAAAGTAAAAAAAGAAAAAGAAACCTATTTCAAAATTTTGGACAGTTTTCATACACAAAGGCATATATGTTATTTATGTTTAATATTTTCTTTAAAACTATTAAGTACAAATCCAGTTATAATTTTCTAGTGTTAAAAATTCATTATTTTTCCCATCTTCATTCTGTTATTTTTTTAATTTTATTATCATTATTTTTTAACATCTTTATTGGAATATAATTGCTTTACAATGTTGTGTTAGTTTCTGCTATGTAACAAAGTGAATCAGCTATACGTATACATATATCCCCATATCCCTAATAATAACATATATTTAGGCATTTAGAACATGTGTCTGGTATTTTATGATAAAATTTAGTAATTTTGCTTACTAGTTTGGCACTATGATGCTTTTATCGTTGATTTTTGAAAGTAATGCTAATCATTCTTATAGTAATTCACAAGTAACTAAAGCTCTTATTTAGATTTAACAAATTTGGATTAAATGTAAAGTTTCCTATTAAAATTAGGCACATAAATGATAAAATATGTCCATTTCAATCAACATTTTGACTCTAAAATTAAATACATGATATGCTAAAGCTGGAAAAACCAGATTAATTTTTCCAAGATCTTTTTATCAAGTATTTGAATTTTCTTTGAAAATTACCCGGATTTAAATGTTTTTTCTGGATCTTCTTAACTCTATAACCCAAATTGTCTCCTTTAAATTCTATGAATTAAATTCTTTAAGCATCGGTTTCTTTTGTAAAATGACTAACAGTAGCTACATCTTAGGGCTGTGAAGATGAGATAAAGTAGAACTTTTTCAGTGATTGATGCACTGTTGGCCTTCAGGCAGTGTTAGTGTAGCTAAAGATTAAGGAACAGATTGATAGTAAAGGAAGGACCATAGCCATCATTCCCTGCTTATTGCGTACCATGCCACAAAGACAATAGAATCCTAGACTTGGGCTTTCTGAGCATTTGACAAGGGCCTCATACAGTGCTTTCCAACTAACTTCCAACTGCTGGTGACTGTGTTTCTGTGCCTGAGAGTTTTTCTCCACAAGGGGAAAACTGCTCTACACCTAAAGTTGGCTAGAAGTTCAGGGGAATTAACACCTCTGGGTGCAGCCCTTATCTAGGCACTGCCAATGGGAGTTAGTGTAGCTCAGCTGCCTCATTCTAATACCCTAAACTCTAGTTGCCCACAGCATTATTTGGCTCTATGATATAAACTTTATTGGCTGTTTTCCTTCTCTTGTCTTACTTCCCTACTCCTTATCAGTAATTCCTGCACTTCTCAAATGAACTATTGGCCCACAAATCCTTGTCTCAGGGTGTGCATATGAGGATATCCAAACTAAGAGCAAATTAATGTAAATTGAACAATCACCTCTTCTGCCATTCAGTTAAGCTTAATGTGAATTTGAGAAATTCTGCAAGAAAGTTGGACATAAAAGTCAATCAGGACACAGATGAGGGAAAAATTAAATTATTGATTTTGTCTGGGACTCAAAGATCTTTTCCTTTCCGATTCCCATAGTATCTAACATGAGATGTATTCATAATGGTTAGCATTATATATCAATATTTAAGCTACAAGATATTAGAGGGTGAATATGATTGAGCTGAAAAAGAAATGAACATCCCTCAAAGATGAGTAAATTGACATTTGAGACCATGAAATGATTTTTAGGGAGATGGGTTACAGTATTTTTAACTGTATTGTGTTAAGTAGAAGCAGGATTTATCTCTTGTCTTTACTTTGACGTTAAACGTGGTTAGAAGAGGAGAATATGGATGCCATGCTGTCAAGGTGTTGACTGTGCTGGATTGTTCTATCACCAACTTGTTTAAGCTGAGACCTATTTTTCCTGGAATCCCCTCCACTCTCCATGATTCCAGTCTAGAACTGGCCAAAGGAGGAGCTGAAAGAGAAGTGGTATCCATTACTCTCTAAGCTGTTCACAGTTAGATGAGGTTACAGATTGATGGGAGGTGCTGGGAGGCCCCAGCTTGTCCCAGCTCTCGTCTGCCTCGGGTCCTGTTCTCCCTGACTGTGGCACTGCTGCCTACAGCAGCCCCACCACCAGATGCTTGGTGACAGAAGCGCAGGGGCAGTAGCTACTCAGGGGCAACAGCTTCCAGAAAGTCTCCATTCTCTGTCCCTTCATGTCTCACTTTGACAGCTGGAAGTGGTCGGCTACTCAGCTTTCCTTCTCAGACTGTCCACCCACCCCAGTGCTCCAGGATGAATGGTTAGTGATTCTCTGATCACCCATCTCTCCCTTTGAGACTTCAATTGCTACACTACTGTGTAAAGCTTAATGTCTGTAATAAATTCCTTATCTCCTAATACTCATAACCCCAACAGAATCAAAATATTGGATTGGCCAAAAAGTTCATCCAGTTTTTTCCATAAAATCTGTTGGCCAACCCAGTATACAAAAATGTGACATCACAGACAGAAAAAGCCCCTGAAGAAATTTTTCTAAATGGGGTTGCTATTAGGGAATAACACTTTCCCCACTCCTGATGTTTCTTTCCATGTAGGGGAAACTCCACCAGTGAAACCCTCCTGGCCTCTTTCCCCACCTACTCATATTCATCTGTTGATGAGCTTGGGATAAGGAAGTGGCTCCGCATAGCCCTGTCCCTTCCTCCTGCTCTTGGGAGTGAGCCTGCCGGCTGAGAGCACACTATAAGCTTGCTCTAAGCTTGACGGGGCAGGTCTCTGCAGTGGGCTGGCTCTGCCTGTGGTGGGGTGGGCATGTCCTTCTGATTCTGGATTGTGAGATCCACTTGCCACATTCTCCAGCCCTATTAGAATAAAGATCATATTTTAGGCTTCATCTGTCCTATTTCTGTATATTTCTCAACTGGTTCAGAACTCAACAAGGGAAGAGAAGTGTTTATTATTGGGCTCCCTTGAACCCCAGAACAGATTACTCAGGGAGACCTAAGGAAGCTCTCCACCAGCTCATAAAGGATGCAATGGCAATAGAACAAAAGAGAGTGAGAAGGCAGGCAAAGGAAAAAGCAAGAGCAAAGAAAGGAGGCAGTAGGCAGGAAAAGGAAGATGAGTTTGAAGAACATAACTAAGTTTTTCAGATGGAAAATAATGAGGGATGAAGTTTGACAAGGGATGGGACAGTGGAGCAGCTGATGGAGGGCCTTGAAGACAAAATTTAAGTTTTAATAAGAGTTACTTTAATTTTCCACCAATTATTCCACTTTCTCCTAATATTAAATTCTGTGATCAGCTTCACTTTAAATTTAATGATGCAATTGACTCTTTTATAGATCTTTTTATTGTTAATATGTGCTTCTTAATATCTAAATCAGAGGAACGCTCCACCTATAGTAATAATAGTCCCATGCTCATTTTGTCTGTCTCTGGCAGCATTCTTATTTTATCTGCCTTCACATGGAATATATTTTTCAGTCTTACAATATTAAAAATACTTATCAGGAGTAGAACCATTTTTCTATGCTGTGAAAATTATTTCAGGACCCTTTACTAAGAAAGACAAGGAGAGAGAGATTTTGGGTTGATAGAGTTTTCCCTGGCTCAGTATCTGTCAGGAATTTTAACCTGTGAATTGTACCTCAGGGTCTGAGTTCATCTGTGTGTTATGAATCACACTGTTGGAAAAGGTACCAAAATTTCGCTTTGGTCTCCCTACTCTTCGCCCCCTCCCCCTCCCCACATTTCAAATTCATTTTTGTTTCTGTTCCAGGCCTAATGAGACTGTGATCAATGTATCTGCAGCTGACCCTGCCTTCAGGTCTTCAATCATACATTCTCTGTCTAATCCACTACACTCTCCTCTTTGTCAAATGATGGATTTATTTAGTTAAGAAAAATAAAAATACAGTCACGCCTCCACTCCACAAACAGGCCTCCGGTTTGATTTTCTTCATTTTATGAAATCCAGCCAAATGCAGAAAATAAACCGGGTCTTTACAGAATCTGTCTCTGGGCTGATAATATATATATTTTTAACATCTTTATCGGAGTATAATTGCTTTACAATGGTGTGTCAGTTTCTGCTTTATAACAAAGTGAATCAGCTATACATACACATATATACCCATATCTCCTCCCTTTTGTGTCTGTTCTCCCACCCTCCCTATCCCAGCCCTCTAGGTGGTCACAAAGCACCAAGCTGATTTCCCTGTACTCTGTGGCTGCTTCTCACTAGCTATCTATTTTACACTTAGTAGTGTATATATATACATGCTACTCACTCACTTCTTCCCAGCTTACACTTCCCCCTCCCCATGTCCTCAAGTCCATTCTCTCTCTACATCTGCATCTTTCTTCCTGTCCTGCTACTAGGTTCTTCAGAACCTTTTTTTTTTTTTTGATTCCATATATATGTGCTAGCACACGGTATTTGTTTTTCTCTTTCTGACTTACTTCACTCTGTATGATGGACTCTATGTCCATCCACCTCACTACAAATAACTCAGTTTCGTTTCTTTTCATGCCTGAGTAATATTCCATTGTATATATGTGCCACAACTTCTTAATCCATTCATCTGTCGATGAACACTTAGGTTGCTTCCATGTCCTGGCTATTGTAAATAGAGCTGCAATGAACATTTTGGTACATGACTCTTTTTAGCTTATGGTTTTCTAAAGGTATATTCCCAGTAGTGGGATTGCTGGGTCGTATGGTAGTTCTATTTTTAGTATTTTATGGAACCTCCATACTGTTCTCCATAGTGGCTGTATCAATTTACATTCCCACCAACAGTGCAAGAGGGTTCCCTTTTCTCCACATCCTCTGCAACATTTGTTGTTTGTAGATTTTTTGATAATGACGATTCTGACTGGTGTGAAGTGACACCTCATTGTAATTTTGATTTGCATTTCTCTAATGATTAGTGATACTGAGCATTCTTTCATGTGTTTGTTGGCAATCTGTATATCTTCTTTGGAAAAAAGTCTATTTAGGTCTTCTGCCTGTTTTTGGATTGGGTTGTTTGTGTTTTTGACATTGAGCTGCATGGGTTGCTTGTAAATTTTGGATAACAATCCTTTGTCAGTTGTTTCATTTGCAAGTATTTTCTCCCATTCTAAGAGTTCTCTTTTTGTCTTGTTTATGGTTTCCTTTGCTGTGCAGAAGCTTTTAAGTTTCATTAGGTCCCATTTCTTTATTTTGTTTTTATTTCCATTTCTCTAGGAGGTGGGTCACAAAGGATCTTGTGGTGATTTATGTCATAGAGTGTTCTGCCTATGTTTTCTTCTAAGAGTTTTATAATGTCTGCTCTTACATTTAGGTCTTTAATCCATTTTGAGTTTATTTTTGTGTATGGTGTTAGGGAGTGTTCTAATTTCATTCCTTTACATGTAGCTGTCTAGTTTTCCCAGTACCAATTATTGAAGAGGCTGTCTTTTCTTCTTTGTATATTCTTACCTCCCTTATCAAAGATAATGTGACCATATGTGCATGAGTTTACCTCTGGGCTTTCTACCCTGTTCCATTGATCTATATTTCTGTTTTTGTGTCAGTACCATACTGTCTTGATTACTGTAGCTTTGTAGTATAGTCTGAAGTCAGGGAGCCTGATTCCTCCAGGTCTGTTTTTCCTTCTCAAGATTGTTTTGGCTAATCGGGGTCTTTTGTGTTTCCATACAAATTGTGAAATTTTTTGTTCTAGTTCTGTGAAAAGTGCCACTGGTAGTTTGATAGGGATTGCATTGAATCTGTAGATTACTTTGGGTAGTATAATCATTTTCACAATATTGAGTCTTCCAATCCAAGGACATGGTATATCTCTCCATCTGTTTGTATCATCTTTAATTTCTTTCATCAGTGTCTCATAGTTCTCTGCATACAGGTCTTTTGTCTCCTTAGATAGGTTTACTCCCAGGTATTTTATTCTTTCTGTTGCAGTGGTAAATGGGAGTGTTTATTTAATTTCTCTTTCAGATTTTTCATCACTGGTGTATAGGAATGCAAGAGATTTCTGTGCATTAATTTTTTATCCTGCTCCTTTACCAAATTCATTGATTAGCTCTAGTAGTTTTCTGGTAGCATCTTTAGGGTTCTCTATGTATAGCACCATGTCATCTGCAAACAGTGACAGTTTTACATCTTCTTTTCCAATTTGGATTCCTTTTATCTCTTTTTCTTCTCTGATTGCTGTAGCTAAAACTTCCAGAACTATGTTGAATAATAGTTGTGAGTGTGGACATCCTTGTCTTGTTCCTGATCTTAGTGGAAATGGTTTCAGTTTTACACCATTGAGAACGATGTTGGCTGTGGGTTTGTCATATATGGCCCTTATTATGTTGAGGTAAGTTCTCTCTATGCCTACTTTCTGGGGGGTTTATCGTAAATGGGTGTTGAATTTGTCAAAAGCTTTTTCTGCACCTATTGAGATGGTTATATGTTTTTTCTCCTTCAACTTGTCTATATAGTTTATCACATTGATTGATTTGCATGTATTGAAGAATCCTGGCATTCCTGGGGTAAACCCAAGTTGATCATGGTGTATGATCCTTTTAGTGTGTTGTTGGATTCTGTTTGCTAGTATTTTGTTGAGGATTTTTGCATCTATGTTCATCAGTGATATTGGCCTGTAGTTTTCTTTCTTTGTGACATCTTTCTCTGGTTTTGGTATCAGGGTGATGGTGGCCTCGTAGAATGAGTTTTGGAATGTTCCTCCCTCTGCTATATTTTGGAAGAGTTTGAGAAAGATAGGTGTTAACTCTTTTCTAAATGTTTGATAGAATTCACCTGTGAAGCCATCTGGTCCTGGGCTTTTGTTTGTTGGAAGATTTTTAATCACAGTTTCAATTTCAGTGCTTGTGATTTGTCTGTTGATATTTTCTATCTCTTCCTGGTTCAGTCTCAGAAGGTAGTGCATTTCTCAGAATGTGTCCATTTCTTCCAGGTTGTCCATTTTATTGGCATAGAGTTGCTTGTAGTAATCTCTCATGATCCTTCGTATTTCTGCAGTGTCAGTTGTTACTTCTCCTTTTTCATTTCTAATTGTATTGATTTGAGTCTTATCCCTTGTTTTCTTGATGAGTCTGGCTAATGGTTTATCAATTTTGTTTATCTTCTCAAAGAACCAGCTTTTAGCTAATTGATGTTTGCTATTGTCTCCATTTCTTTTTCATTTATTTCTGACCTGTTCTTTATGATTTCTTTCCTTCTGCTAATTTTGGGAGTTTTTTGTTCCTCTTTCTCTAATTGCTTTAGGTGTAAGGTTAGATTGTTTATTTGAGAAGTTTATTGTTTCTTGAGGTAGGATTGTATTGCTGTAAACTTCCTTCTTAGAACTGTTTTTGCTGCATCCCATAGGTTTTGAGTCATCGTGTTTTCATTATCATTTCTTTCTAGGTAGTTTTTGATTTCCTCTTTGATTTCTTCAGTGATCTCTTGGTTATTTAGTAGTGTATTGTTTATCCTCCATGTGTTTGTATTTTACAGGTTGTTTCCTGTAATTGATATCTAGTCTCATAATGTTGTGGTCTGAAAAAATACTTGATATGATTTCAGTTTTCTTAAATTTACCAAGGCTTGATTTGTGACCCAAGATATGCTTTATTCTTGAAAATGTTCCATGAGCACTTGAGAAGAAAGTGTATTCTGTTGTTTTTGGATGGAATGTCCTATAAATATCAATTAAGTACATCTTGTTTAATGTATCATTTAAAGCTTGTGTTTCCTTATTTATTTTCATTTTGGATGATCTGTCCATTGGTGAAAGTGGGATTTTAAAGTCCCCTACTATGGTTGTGTTACTGTCGATTTCCCCTTTTATGGCTTAACATTTGCCTTATGTATTTAGGTGCTCCTATGATGGGTGCATAAATATTGACAATTGTTATGTCTTCTTCTTGGATTGATCCCTTGATAGTTATGTAGTGTCCTTTGTCTCTTGTAATAGTCTCTATTTTAAAGTCTATTTTTTCTGATATGAGAATTGTTACTCCAGCTTTCTTTTGAAAAAGAAAAAGAAAATGGATCATTCTCCATTCCCTCATTTTCAGTCTGTATGTGTCCCTAGGTCTGAAGTGGTTCTCTTGTAGACAGCATATATACAGGTCTTGTTTTGGTATCCTTTCAGCCAGTCTGTGTCTTTTGCTTGGAGCATTTAATCCATTTACATTTAAGGTAGTTATTGATATGTATGTTCCTATTACCATTTCTTAATTGTTTGTTATTGTAGGTCTTTTACTTCTCTTGTGTTTCCTGCCTAGAGAAGTTCCTTTTGGTCTGATAATATTTTATTCCTTTGTGAAGACGTTTTAAAGTTGACCTCTTTCTCCTCAAGTCACTTCATGGGTAGAGTGCTCTGCTGGATGGCTTCCTGAGGCTAAGTTTCTGAGCTTAGATCTTGAAAGCTCTACCCCTAAGCAGTTTTTTGTATGAGTTAGTTGCTCAGTCCCTCTATCCCCTAAACGGAGGCTCTGTGCCGGGTCAGCAGTGCTGAGGAAATGCTGGGATAGGCTGGGCAGGGCAGACACCCACAGATGCAGGACAGGGAAGGGTGCTGGGACTGCACACCTAAGAAGACCATTTCAGGCTGCCTTCCTGTTTCTGTAGTTGTGCCAACTTTATGTTTAGTCCTAAGAGGCCTTTATGTTTGCACATTATTTGATTATTTGGACAAAGTGCTTTTATACATACTATTCCAGTTGTTACTTCCAACTTTCCTGAAGATCACCCCATTCTTTTAACTCTTTTTGGACACTACTACCTGAGCTCCTGTCAGTTAGGTTACTAAGTTAGCATGACAACTGAGTGACTGGTTCCAGCCATCTTCAGGCTCCTTCCTCCTGTGTCAGTTTCTTCAACCTGACCTCCATCTAACCTCTGCCACTACCACAGTTCAGCTCTTCATTTGGGGCCTCCAAAATACCATCTCCACACCTATCGTCTCATCTCTTGCAACTTCTACCCCTATGCTCCCTCCTCTCTGGGCTACAGAGCTCCCAATACCTAGTAGTCTCCTCCAGCCATGGTTCCATCCCAGGTTCTGAATACTTTCAAGGGGTGTGTGGGGATTCTAAACCCCACCCAGGCGTGACATGGAAGTAAGCCCAATGCCTTGGATTAATACCTACACTTTAACAAACTGGAATAATAGAGGCTCATGGTATATGAGAAGGAAGGGAGAGAAATGGCATATAATTACCCCTTTGCCTTAAAACAAACAAACAAACAAACAAAAAACACAAATTTTTTTCTCTTTTCTCCCATTCTAGGATATAGGAATTCCTTTTAACCTTATTCTACCCAAGTGGAATTAAAGGAACACACTGTGATTTCTTCCACTCTTTTTTTCTTTGCCTAATACCTTTCTTCTCTCTGTACAATTAACAACATCCATGCACCTACAGTATCCACCAAGGTGATTCCAACACCTTGGGCCATCAACCTTCCCAGGTGACTTTGCTTCAAGTCTCCTTCTCAGGGGTGGCTTGCAACTCATGAAGAGAAAATGGAAGTTTCATCTTACAATCCAATTGAAATGAAATATTCACCAAAGTAACAGATCTCAATTAAATTGATCTCTCCTGTCATGTATATGCTCATTGTTTTGATAAACAATCATTTGCATTTGGAAAGGGAAAGAATCAAGTAAAGCATAATTGAATTCTGATACCACTGGGAAATATGGTCATAGGTGTGAGGATATTAAGATGGTGCCAGGGACACTAAGAAAATCATTTGTGCAGCTAGCACACTGTAGATTTTATCTGCAGATTCCTGTACAAGGTTCATGATGGAAAACATTCTGGGATCAAAAGTCATGTACATTTTCCACAAGAGTGAAATGCATCTTCAATCTGAGGGCACTTTTCAGGAACAAAGCACTGAAAGAAATAGCTGTCCTGTAGCTGCCTCTATATTCAACCAGAAAGACAATCAAAATTTAATGACAGAAAAGCTGAATAAGGAATGATGGGGAGAATGGCATTTTTTACTCTTTAAATAATCTGCATTGCAACATTTTAATGCAATTTCAATTAGTCGAAGGGGAAAGTTTGGGACAATCTCATCCCATTTTCAGAAACCACCAATAGCACACATTTAGCACAAATAACGCTTTGTATCATTCTAAATACTTTTATATGTTTCTTACTTTTATTCCTGTAAGGCTGTCAGAAAGTGCGTTATTTTTGCAAGTGAGGAAGCTGAAAGAAAGAAGGCCTTTTGCCAAGGTTGACACAATTGGTTAGTGATGGTATTGGATTGGACCCTGAGTTTGTTGAACACCCATCCAGAACACCCAGCATCATCTGCCTATCCTGCTAGTTCTGTACTGGCCAGGAGCTTCCAGACATTCCTGGAATCCATGAAAACTGTATTTTTGATTGAGACCTGCTGATTAATTGTGCCCTGTGTTCTAGCCAAAGAGTGCCATATCTAATTTCAAAAAGTGGAGGTTTAAGTATAAATGCAGCCAGTGTCTTGCACGAAAGGTGCCTGCCTTGAATTTCTTGTAGCACCTCTCTTTCAAAGAGCTAAGGAAAGTTTGCGGCAGCTTGCTAATCCTCCCAACATGCCTGTGAAAGGACCAGTGGGCAGTTTTAATTATGCCTGGTTTACAAATAGAAAAAGTGAGACACAGATGGTGAAAAATGAAGCTGAGTAAGGGATTTTCCCAGAACCACCCAGCATATCAGACCCAGGCTGCTGTTTGCCAGGCCTGCACAATCTCTACTTGACCACATTTTCTAAGATGTTTAAAATGGCAAACGATCCTTAAAGGCTCTGGTGTGTTTCAATTGCAATGCACACATAGTTTGAGATGTAGTAAAATAAAGGTTTCAGAGCATGAGGTTGTTGTGAGGGGTAAAGGATATGTATGGAAAGCGCTTGTGGTCCCAAGAAATGGTAACAGGGAAATAAGTCTCTGCCTGGAAAGAAATAAGGCTGCTGATGTAGATAATAAATCTGTGTAAAAGGAAGAAAGGAAAAAAGAAAGAAATTAGAGTAGAAGAAAACTTTTTAAATGGAAAATCTAGCTCACAGTCCTTTTCCTGTGTCTTGTTAGAGTCTGTAAAATGGTTTTATCTTCTGTAATATGGGAGTTTGGTGGTCTAAACATCATTTGAAAATGTATATTTTGGCTGAAACATTTCTTAAGACTACCCTTAATATAAGTCAACTCCACCTCACTGTGCAGGCTTCTTTGCTTGAATTACCAATAGTTACATCAACCTAACCAATAAATTTCATGCAAAAACACATTCTATCCATTATGGTTTGTTTCAAATTTACTATAAAAGAATTACAGCATTTTCAAAAGTAACTAAATAGGTTTGACTATATTGCAGTAGTTTCTGAGGTGTTCATCATAAACCATTTCTTTTCCATTTTTTAATCCTTTTCTTGATTATCTCCAAAAACCAAACAGCTTTCTTTTCTATATGCTAGATGCACTATGTGGTAGGTAGGGTGTACAATTAAGATTCTGAAAAATTTGCTAGCAAATTGAAGGAAAGGTGTTGGGAAATTTCATGTAATTTACTGGCTATTTGTCTTTCTTTATGTCTAAAATTCAATCTTCTACCCCTCAATTCTAACACAGAGCCCCTGGCCACCAAGGAAGACTCGAAATGGTTGTCTGTCCTCTAGTTTATCAGCCTCCATTGCTCTGCTCACTATGATACTATTAACAATGCCTACATTTAAAAGCAAAGAGCAAACATGCTTTATTGCTTAGAAGGAGGAATTGCTAAATATGGAAAAATTGAATTGCTTTTAACCTTGCCTAGGTAGTGTATACAACTATTCTCTCAATGTTTAATCCCATTATTTAACATGTGAAAATAAATAAATAAAAATAGGCTGACAGAGTGGCAAGATAATATCCTTTAATCTGCAGTTCACAGCGCATTTAAAAATAATAATTTTGAAAGTAGCATTTGAAAACATTTGATCTTAAAAATGCGTATTTTGCTTATTCTAGTGTTTGTTGATTTGAAGGCTTTGCGGTCAACCCAGTAAATATTCAGTTTGCTTGGCACAAACTGTGCAGGAATCTAATAGAAAGCAATATTGTTGAAAATGGATATCAATTGGAAACAGAGAGCAGTGTCAACTATTCCCCACTGGGAACAGACAACAATAAAACCAGTCAAGCATTACACAGCCGAGCCTGCCAAATGTCATTACAGTGGAGAAAAAAGGGAAGGAACATGGTAGGGAAAGAAGCACTTCGCTTTATTTTTTTTTTCCTCCAATTTAAAAAGAAAAAGAAAAAAAAAAACTGGTGAGGGGTAAGAAGAGAACATTTGGAGAACAAGAACAATAAAATCGTCCCCAAATTGTCTGAGGCAGTGTCACCATTATCTTAGCGCTGGCATATTCTCTTTTCCTTCCCAAAGTGATTACATTATAAAGATTTTCAAATAACTGTTCTGTATCTTCAGCTGATCATTTTTCCCCTAATGACTCTTTTAATCAGGTGCATTTGTAATCACAAAGTTCCCAATTTTTAAATGAGCATTACAATGTCATTCATGGCAATCATGTTTCTATCCTCATTTAATTAATTGATCTGAGTATAGATTGAAAAGAAAAGGCTTTTGTAAATGTATACTTTTTCATTGTTATCACCAAGCTTCAGTGGAGAGCCTTTCAAAAAGAATAGGCTGCAGAGAAGCTCTATCTCTGGGTGAAAAGAAATATTTACAGTAGTTCTGAGATCTGTTAAATGACAGGAACACAAAAATAATTGCTGGGCAGAGGGGCCAAACACATCACCACCTCCATCCCCACCTGAAGGCAGAACTGGGAGCCAGTGACTTAGCCCTAAAGTTTCTGCCATATCTGTGGCATTTTCATTGATGATTTGTAAATTTTCAAACAAAGAAAAATTGTCTCCTGCAGACAATGGTCAAGCCTCTGAACAGCCAGCCAAGAGCTCCCCCTAGTGAGGTTGCACACATATTAGTGTGAGATCTCTCCTGTGTGAGGTCTCCCACGTGTACACGCGCACACACACACACATACATGCACACACTTGACTCTAACCCAAAACGTTGTCCAGACCCACATTCTTTTAAAACAGAGTGAAAAAAATTTCCCACACTCTCCTGGACTTTTCCTCCTGTTCACCGTTACACCCCACCATCAGCAACAAAGAGCCTAGTGGGGACTCCCCTAGAAGGCGAAACTGTCATTCTGATCATATGATTCTGAAATAGTAATAATCGCATATTGGCTCCAAATCTGCATCCTCAAGTAGATGCTATCAACATAGAAAGTCCTCAGGGGCAGCGTATTACCATGTAATTAGCATAATAACTTTGTTGTGTAAACAAAATAAACGACAGGCTTGAACATGAGAAATAGATCTTGTGCTGGTGTCTATAGCTTCTACAGAAAAATCTATTATCTTTGGTCAATCTTTTACTTCCTTGCAGCATGACCGTGATTAAACACCTACTGATACCTGCAAGCAGCTTTCTCTGTACATGTACTACATTCATACACACGCACACCCATGACCGTAGATTTTACTGCAGAACAATATACAGAACACTCGTCCTACTCATATTTAACAGAAGTAATTTGCTATAACCCCAGCACTGCATCTCCCAGATCAACCCTAATTCCTTCAAATACATTTTGGCTTCTTCCAAAAAGATATTTTATTGGTTTTATGAGCCTTGATAGGGCTCTGAAGGGAGAATAGATATTCTTTAGGGGAAGGAAGATAGCAACGTAGAAATCAGATGTAGAGATGAAAGGGGTTTTAATGTCTTCCTAAAAATTCTTTGAGAGCCATATCAACATTTTTAGTAAAATACAAATGACTGCAGTTTTATAATTAACAGCTGCTTGTGTTAAGCATTCAGTGCTCCCTAGCTCCTGCTAATATATATTTTTTAAAACTATAGATCCATCTTAGCTCTAAGCTGCTAAAGGTGACTCCATTTTACTGGGAGTTTCTAACCCTAGTATGCAGTTCATGAGATGCTATACATTTATATTCAAATCCTGAAACACTCAGACATCAAAACAACACAGGACAGGTTATTTTTTATGGTGTTACTTTCATCATCAAGCTCCTCTGAGTCAAAATCATATGCATATGAAAAATTAAATTTAAATAAACTCATTGGCTTATAGATATTACTATTTACCTCCCAGGAGAAAGGTGACAGTTTATGCTAAATTCTTTGCAAAGCTTTGTGGAAGTCGCTACCATATAGATATAAACAATAAAATTTTTGTTTTTATTACAATATTTTCTAGTGGATATTTTAACACGTTCATTTAATACACTGAGATCTTTGTCCTTTCCATGATTCTTACACTTCCACAGAACAAAAAGAAAACAGGTGAGGGGACTGGGGTAGGGGAAGGGGGAAGATAGCCACTCAATGGGACAAATAAGGATGTTATCTATTTTACTATCTTTTGCCAAATTATTAGGGCAGAAACTTCACTTTCATAAAATAGATGCCAGTGATGAACTCTTCTATGATACATTGTCCTCTGTGGGTATGTAACTCAGACTCCAAAAACTGATTTTCTTCCCTTACAAAAGGGGGAATTATAATGCTCAACATCTCCCTGAATCAAAAGGAGGGCACCATATAAAGAACTGAAATTAGATCTATTACATTAATTAAAATTCTGCAGGCATCTCTGAAAGTGTAATTTGGCCCAATGTGTTTTAAAAGAACCCCAAAACGTCAAGAAAATTAGCTAATGAATATTGTGCAGTCACTTCCCTAACATAAAATAACTCAACCATTTAAATTGTACAAATTCCAAAATGGTCTAACTTACAATACATCATTGTTTGCTTGTTTGTTTTAGAAGTGCTTAACCTAATAACATGGTGAGATTGAATTTTTTTTTTTTATTTCAATCTTTTATGAATTAACAAGAGACTGGTGGCTGAATTTTCCTATGAGTTTAGCTACTACAACCCTAAATACTGAACTCTGATGGCGTTTACCTCTGCTTAAATTTATTATTCAGAATTGTTCCTGTCAGTTTCCACTAGGTTGGGAGCTAGGAATCTCAGGCTTTGGAGCCAGTGCTGACGATTACCCGTTATTTGACCTTGAGCATGCCACAATGTCCTTGGACTTGTCTTCTTCATATGTAAATTATGAATTACAACATCTGCCCTGCTGGCCTCCTGGGGTTGCTGTGAGAATTAAATGAGATAGCACATGTGATAAGTGCTTTAAATATTAGAAAGTGCCAGACAAATATATGCACTGGTCTTTTGAAAAGTAATATCTTAAATGTCATCTTTTAACTTTCTCCAATTGATTTCTATAAAGGGTTGTTTTTTCAGAAAACCATAAATGTTGAGTTATTTGCAGATATTTATTTTTAACAGATCAATCCCTGGTACCATGGGAACTTTAGTTTGGTATCTACCTCAGTTCCTGCCACTCTTCTATCATCAAAATTGTCCCCAAAATTGTATGAGCACAGTCCATATGCATAACCATCATGCTTCGTTGGTTTAGGTTCTCCTAGGCTAAACAGTATTTTCCAGTGGGTTTTCTCTGGAGAATTTGCCAGGAGGTCCCCACTGGCACCAGATAAGTCTCTCTCTGCCCTTAACTCCATCATAAACCAAGTGGAAGGATTAGTCACCAGATGTATTCCTATTTTAAAAGTGCAGCCATATGGAATACTATTCACTGACAAAAAGAAATGAACTGCTGATTCACACAATGACATAGATGAATCTCAAATATTGATACATTTATGCTAAATGAAAGAAAGAAGCTAAACTCAAAAAGCTATATGTTGTATGATTGCGTTTGCATGACACTTTAGAAAAGACGAAACTATGTAAACTATAGGATGGGAAACAGATCAGCAATTGCCAAAGCTGGGGGTCAAAGGGAGGGAATTGACCACAAAGGGACAGGAGGAAATTTCTGTGGTAACAGAACTGTGCTATGTTTTGGTGTGGCAGTGGTTACATGATTGTATGTTTGTCAAAGCTCACATTCAAAAGAGGGAATTTTTGTATATGCAAATTATAGGTCAAATAAATCTGACACTAAAAAATGAAAGAATCATGGAAAAGCCAACATGAGTTTGTTACCCTGCTTGGATTATGATTCTTCCTTTAAAATCATATTATATTTTCATGACAATTCAAACTGTTTTCTACTCAGATGAAGTCATATTAGCCTAATTAGACACTTAGTTGAATATGGTTAAACTTTGAAATAAAGTTTTCGCTACATATCTACCACACTGGTGATTAATTACCAAATAGTGTGATTGTCTTACAGTGATCACCGTTTCATTTTTATTGTTTCCCAGATGGGAGTAGAAGACTTCAAGTCTTAAGCATAGTTATATTGATTTTACCTCCCCTCCATCCTCATCTAGCCCTTAGAGAATTGTTTATAACTTTGCTTTATAAGTGTTGCCTATGGAAATGTGAATATGTCCCCTCCTATGGGGCTGTGAGTCAAAAATTTCAGATGCTTACAAAAGGAGCTCACTTGAATTGAATTCTGAGTAAATTATGTACCCAGAAAAAACTAATCAAGGGCCCAAAGAAGAGAGAATAAAATGAATGAATCAAAAATAGTCCCTAGAATTCTGCCAAGAATTGAAGCCCGTATATTGTATAGATGTGCTGTAAAATATTAATACTAGAAATTTTTTCTTCCTAAAGATTGTGGTGCAGCTTCCAGCTTCAGTGATTTTCTTATCAATCGAATTATATAATTTAAAATACCGGCAGAGGGCTCAGTGGGCAGCTTCTTGCTGGGACACCGTTGTTGTGGGGGATTATGGAGGGTGCATATTTGGAGTGGGCAGGAGTGCAGAGGAAAGAATACCATTACCCAAATCCCCATTCCAGTCCTTCTATTGTAAAATGTTATGTAAAACAATGCACGAACAATCTATCCCTGGAAATACAATTATTTGCAGGTGTCTCGAAGCCATTTAGGCTCATTCACTCTTCTTTTCTCCTCATTGACATTAGTTTAATCTGTGAAAATCAGATCACAATCATGTCAGACTTTTTACCTCATTAGTTTTCTATTGTCTGTTCAGAGGCATTGCATCCATCTTTACCTCCAGGCAAGACTGGTTCCTGTCGGCACTCCATTTCTATCCCTTCTCCCTCCTTATTCTTATGAGTAAGAAACACTTTTAATCCAATAATAACTACTCTGGAGCTAATTCGAAAAGGTTTCACATGCATTTTTTTTAAACTGGCAACTTTGGTGCATAGACATGTTTCTGGTTGTTCTCCCAGTCATGCATGAGATATACATGAAATGCCCACATGAAATGCTCTCTAGACAAACAATAATTCTCTGTAGGTGGCACGTTATATTAAATACATATAATTCCATTTTTTCATTGTGTTAAAGCACAGCAAAGTCATCTTCTTGGTGAATTCAGTCTCCTGTGTGTCGTTATCACTATGATAAGAAAATCATTGCTTCGAATTACTTTAACTATATTTGGATTGGGGTGAAGGCATGCACTCTGTGTAGCCGATCCATGGGATCAAACCAGGGACATCAGTGAGAGGACGGAGCTGTTTTCTGCAAACGCTCACATTTAAGCGTTTAAGATTACAGCGATTTTAACTTCTCCCCATGCTGCTCTATACACATAGTAGATAAAATGTTGAAACTCCTTGTCCACTAATTATATAAGAAAATGTGTCTCTTTTCATATTTCGGCCACTACACCGTCTCTTAATGATTTTGATACATATTCGAGGCTCTGAAACCTAATTTTCTGATTGGGGTTCAGGGTCAGTTACCGGAGCCCTCAGAAATTGGGGTCAATAAAGAAAATTGCCCATAGTTCTTTGAGCGACTACATATTTCAGTGTTAGCTAATCTATTTAATTTTCAAGAAACCTAAGTTATATTTAAAGAATGTCATGAACTGTTACATTCGTTGTTTATTTCCTTATTGAATATCAGCAGAAATTATCTACCACACCAAGAAGCATCAGATCTCCCAACTAAACAAGTTTTACTTCCTTTGGGGAAAAAGAATAGTAATAAAAACCTTTGATTGTACAAGAACATCATAATCCATGTTGTCATTCCTGATTCAGCCGATGCCAAGAACACAAGACGATTTACATATGCTCTAATCAAATATTTGGGGGCTGGGGATTCTCACTGCATATCTCCAGATCAGGATTATGTGACATGCCCTGGATTTCAGCCAGGTTTAAGGCTCTTCACTTTTAAAACAATAACCACCTGCTAAAAGAAGAAAGAAAGCCATTTCCTTCTTGACATTCGTTAGTTTAAGATCAGCAGAATCTTCCTGCTGCTGAGATTGAAATGTAATAGCTGCAAGGTTGAAAACTGAAATCTTGCACTAAACACTTCATTGCTGCTGGCTTGTAATTTTTTTTTCTTTTCAAAAATTACATACACAAAGCAGTTTTAGACTTTGTAATCAGATATTTTGCCTCATGGTACTGTGTGATTTAGGATGTTTTCTTTTTCTTTTTTTTAAGAAGTAGATCTGCCCAATTAATGCATTCAGGGTATATACATAAGCTACATGGGACACTGGTCTCTCACTGCTTCTATATGACATTTGCAGAATTTTGACCAAGCAGATAAGTAAGATGAACTCAGACTAGTTAACTCTCATGGGCCCAAAAGCCCTCAACTCAGATGGATTAAACTCATTTTTGTTTGCATGGTGTTCAGCACTTCGTCAGTAGATGTATGCATGGTAAGGAGAAGAGTCTTGGCAAGGGAGAGGTGGGAGCGTGGAGAGGCCAAAGGAAAAAAAAAGGCTTAATTTTAGCCTTGGAGGGTTGCTTGATAGGGGGCTCAGATTTTGCAGGGTCATAAAATGCATGGAGTTTAGCTGAGATACACTAATTTGCTTGAGTGTCCTCTGGTTTCTACCCATGCTGAGCTGACAGCGGTGTTATCACCTTATGCTCTAATCAGTCTACATACCTATAGTGAGGAAGCACTTGAAACATATCAGATTTGTGAAATTCATAAACAGCAACACATAACATTTTGAAAAGAATGATATGTTTTATTTGCAAAATAGACAATTAAAACAGCATGGTATCTGTAGCTTTTTATGCACCACCACTTTAAAACTGACTATTTCTCCTCAAAATGTGTTATTATCTATAAATGTACTCAGTTAATATCTGTATTTTTAAAAAAACATAATACACTGCTTTGGCATACTGTATTAATACACTTCCATTTATAAAAATTTGAATTTACAAATTTTTTCAGGTTCTTCAAAATGGAACTCTTTCTTTACATATCTTTCTCTATGTGTACTATTGTGTGTGTGTGTGTGTGTGTGTGTGTGTGTGTGTGTGTAAACTATTCAGGTTTTTATTAAATGTTTTTGCCTCAGATTTAACTTGTTCAAAACACATCATCCACCCTTTAGTTCTCAACTTTCCACATCACACCTTATCCATTCACCCAGATTAAAACTCTGAAATTATCTTGGAATCCTTCCTTCCTTCCATATATTTATGTAATATCAGAGAATAAAGGAAGTAAGCAACAGAATTGGATCAGGACATATTTATGTTTCAACTATTTATCTTAGAATATATAGAAAGCAACTACATAATAATGCAAACTAAAGCTAAGATGTGACTATAAATCCATATTTCTAATAGTCTCTTTGAGAATTAGAAAAACTTTTGGTGACCATTTTGTCATATCTGATTGGAATGTGTCCGATTTTCAGTCTTTACACTGAAATAGAGATGAAGAAGCACTTACACTGGGGGCATGAAAACTCTTTGCTGTGTGTGCTGGCATTATTAGCATTCACTTCAACCCGTACGTGGATTCTTTGTAAAGAGCATCTGAAACCATTCATTGTATCAGAGTTGATTGAGCTAAACCTAGATAATATTTTCCATAAATACATTTAAACATAAGTGTATTTTTAGGCAATTGCAAGGTGCCTGAATACCCTAAAAACCGATGACAGTGGGAAGACACCACCAGCAAGTTCTTTGCTTTATGGAATGCCCCTTCTTGCCCATGAAACTCAGGCCTCGTATATAATGTGACCCTCTGATATGTGGATCCAGGAAAGGTGCTGGTGTCAATCTGCATATTAAGCATTCATGAGTGGAATTTTTTTTTTATTTCTTTGGGTTTAAAAAAAATCTACAGATAGAAGCTCTAATATTTTCTTGAAACATCCCAGTGGAGTCTTGAGACACACACAGAGAGAGAGAGAGAGAGAGCGAGAGATTCAAGTAAGAGTTGATGTTGCAGTCCTGATGGCTGGAAACTCGGGTAGAATTCCTATGATGCAGGTTGAAAGTAGAATTTCTTCTCTGGGGAACCTCAATCTTTTCTCTTAAGACCTTCAACTGATTGGATGAGCTCCACCCACATTATGGAGAGCAATCTATTTTCCTTAAAGTCAACTGATTGTAAATGTTAATCACATCTTAAAAATACCTTTACAGAAACATCTAGACTATTGCTTGATCAAACAACTGCTAACCATCGTCTAGCCAAGTTGTCACATAAAATTAACCATCACAATCTATTACTATGACCTAAGCTTTGATGATGACCCATAGATAGGAAAGAGGAACCCCAAAGGCAGTCAGAAGAAATGGTAGGCTGCTCCCCTCTTCTTCCTTCCTAGCCCCACCCCAAAGGCCACAGCACAGAAAGAGCAAAGGAAGAGCAAAGAGAAAACAACCCCCACTCTTCTCTGGATTCAAGCTGGAAACTCTTCTCTGTCCTAAGAGAAGAGAGCTTTGGATCAAATCAAAGCCTGAAGATTAGAAATCAGCATGACTAAAACTTAATTACTAAACTGAAGCTGCATTAATCCCTGGAGGGGACTGGAAAGTTGTGCTATTGGACTGAGATGTCATTGAGATAAGTGCAAAGTGGGAAAGTGGAGACACAGCACAACAGAATGATAACCACATAGGAAAATATAACACAACACAACACAATACAACACAACAGAATGATAACCACACAGGAAAATATAAAGTTTTAGAGAAATGGCACATGTTGAGAATTCAGAGGCATCCAGTTGTGTGCAGGTGCTAAGAGCAGAGAATGAAGACACTGCAGAGAAAAGTGGGTCGGGCTAATGGAAGGAAGCATGGAAGCAGGGTCACCGTGGGAGTAACACAGGCCTTCCAGATGGAGCATGTGGACAGGCTTGCCAAGAGCCACGGGCAACCTAGTATAGACAATTTATTGGTAGGGGTTATCAAGCATCTAGAGCACACATTTCAAAGTCAGGAACATATTGGTCTGGATCTGGACTCTGCCACTTTAAACATGTTGCTTAACCTCTTTAGACCTCAGTTTCCTTCACTGTAAGATGAGAATGATAACAGTACTTACTTTTCAGGGCTGCTAGTAGAGGTAAATAATGGCATGTAGTGAGTGTTCCAGTCAGTGGTACCCAGAGTCATCATCATCATCGTTCTCTTCATCATCAGATGGTAGAATTTTATCCTCCTTCTGCTAAAAATAAAGCATCTGATAAATTCTTGATTCACTCTTCTGAAAGTTTTATGTCTTAAGAGAAGTTATTGGCTGCCTTTTACAGAACTCCTATATCATAACAGGCACTCTGCTAAAAGCATTTCTCATTTAATTGCCACAATAACCCCCAAAAGCAGACACCTTCCTCATTTTACAGATCAGAAAGAGCTCTGAGGCTTAGAAAGGTTAACCAGCTTGCTTAAGGTCATACAGCTCATGAGAGGCAGAGCCATGCTATCTCCACCATACCACACTGCTTCCTGCTGAGCGTGGAGCTCATTCCAGAGAACTTGTCGGTGGTATGGAAGTGATAACATTGAAAGAAAGTGCTGTGTTAACAGTAAGTCTGAATTATAAAAGAAGAACTAAATGCATAATCATAAACGTATAGTTGATTTTAGGTGAGCAAATTTCAAAGTGTTTGGGAGGGGTGAATGATGGATATGTCACCATGAACTTCGATGCTTTGAATGGGAGACTATAATACGGTCAAAGAGGGACACAGGAGAGACAAGGCAATCAAAGAAGTAGGTGTGGCCCCAAAGGGATTTCTCCAACAAAGTTGGATTCTAAAAGACCTTGATTAAAATGTGTAAGTCATCAAATTATGAAGGGGCAGCACAAATCAGAACCATTAGTGTTTGTTTGGTCCGGAACTAGCTGAGGCTTGAGGAACATGCCAAAGACAACAAATATATCGTTAAACTTTTATGGGAGCAAAAAATATAAAGTAATGGACAGACCCATTGCTTGGAATATGTGATATAATGTTGAGAGGATGACAAAGAAAAGGCAGGATTATTCATCTCCAACTTTGCTTATTTTTTCCCTTCAAACTGCAAGTGTTAAGGTGTTTATGGTAAATATAATCTACAGCTGCTTTAAACTGAAGTCTCCTATCCCAGATGTATTTCATCCTCAATAACTTCCTGATGGAATTGCAGGATCACTACTAATAACCCAAAAGAAATCAAAAGTAGATAAAAACAAAAGTCAAGTGTTAGGTTTTCTGAAAATTCCAAATAAGTATATCAAAGTATGTCCTGCCTCCCCAGAAGCATCAAATGCTGCAGCCTGAGCTACCAAAAGGGAGAATGAGCAAGGACAGCAGAAATTATTTTTAAAAAAGCTAAGTTAATATATCAAAATTTATCCTTTCAAGGAAAAATAAAAAATGTAGTTTCTAGAGACTTAGGATTAAGGATTAGTAGATCTTGGTCTCTATTTCCGATAAGATTACATGTATCCACTTTTCAACTTCATGCAGTTACTACTAGAAACTGAGTCTAACGTTGAACCAAAGCCAGCATTTCTACAACGTTCTCTCTCTTTATGGACTTATGTCTGGAACTTCTGGATCAGAGTGCTAACTCTCCATCCACGAACTGAATTCAGCCTGCAGGCTTGCTTTGCTGTGTTTTGGTTCATTTGTTTGTTCTATTGGTTTTTAATGCTTTGCAATGGATCTCACACTGAACACAATCCCCAGGACCCCCTCTTGTCTTCCAGTCCATGATCCAATCACGTACACTACCTGCCCACTGGCTGTGGTTATCACTTAAGTGTGCAACCTTTCTCTGGGGCCACGTAAAATAAATCTAATCCTTCTCCTTTTGCCCCCCATTCATATCCTTAAAACCTGAAGATGTTTTAAACAAGATTACACCAGACACTGAGCCCTTCACCAGGCTACTAAGGAGGCATCTGTCAGTGACTTTCAAATGTTTTTATTCCAGCCCCCATCTCAGGGCCAGTCATCCTGTGACACATACCTCCAACCCCTCCCACAGTTCCAGAACTTAGTAATAAAGAACAATTACAGAGGATCCAAATTTTAAAGTTAAGAAACATTGCTAACAGCATCATTGCTCATTTTTTATCCCATAGAGAAAAATAACATCTTACACATAAAATGTCCATCCTGCCTCTGTCTCTGTAGACATTTCTGAAAAATAGGAATACTTGTCTTTCAAAATCATCACGAAATCACAGGAGCATATCACCCATAAAGTGTTATGATGCGAGCAAATTTCTGATGGAGAATGAATCAATCTTCTTTAAGAAAAATATACAGGTTATTTACATTTGAATAATAACACCACTATGCCTTAAAGTCAAGTTTTTAGAAAGTTAGAAGCCAAAAATACTGCTGAAATAAATATGCATCTTAAATAAGCCACAGCCAATTAAAACGATATGAAGAAACCAAGTTAATAATAATTGATCATTAACACCTAGAATAAAGCTAGAATAAAAACTGAAAGCAACAGCCAACTCAGTCACACCGATAACAAGGGACGCTTGCTGAACTTGGGGCAGTCTGACCAGCTGGATGTACACTGGCACAGAGGATGCTCTGCAGGGTCCCTAGCAGCCAGGCCACACAGTGCAGCAATGAACTGCCCCTCCAAGCCCTGGGGAGGCACTCATGTTACTTCATGTGTACCAAATCTAGTAATCAGTCAGAATTCACCTCATAAAGGAAAGGCCGTGAACCTACATGCCATTTTGTCCATAAGAGCCAAAAAGCCTGGCTGATAGAGCAGCCATCATCTGGAACATTTCTGGCAGAGAGAAAAGAGTGCTCTGGAGAGCCTTGCACCAGCAATTAAAAGTTAGCTCTGGAAATGACACACATCACATCTGCTCACAACTCATTGGCCACAGCTGGTCACAGAGCCCCACCAACACCATCAGGCTGAGAAGTACCATTCTATTGGTGCCCAGAGGCAGAAATCTAGATATATCCAGGAAATAGAATTAATTTTCACATCACTAAAAGACCATTTCAGTGGACCATGACAGTTTGCTTTGAAGCCCATAGCTGACTTAGAGTTTTAATTTACCTGCTATTGCCGTATGTATTGTGCCTTTCTTTGGTAGCCACCATGGGTGATGATGACTTTTGTTATCCTCTTGCTTTTGTGAAGGATAAAACAGCTCACAATTATAGAGGGCTCACAATATGCCAGCACTGTGCTCAGCTTTCTACAGTCATTATCTCAGTTTATCCCAACAGCTTTAAGTTGCAGTTATTTTTATTATTGCTATTTACAACTATTTTCATTGCAGCTAGAAATATGACCTAGATGTATCAAGAGCTGGAAAGCTGGACTTTTGAGAACCAAATGCATATGGGTGGTAAACCAAGCCTAGAGGAGGAATAAACTTGCTCAGAGAAAGTATTCAACAGAGGGCTAAAGAGAGATAAAAGCAGAGGCCCAAGGCTGCATCTTGAGGCACAGCAGTGGGAAAGGTGGGCAGAGGGAGGGGCTGAAAGAGACTGAGAAAAATAACAGAGAGGCAGGAAGTACACTAAGAGGAGAAAAATTCAAGAAGGTTTTGACCCAGTGACCTACATTTATGAAAGTTTTGAGATCAAACTTTAAGTATTAAGTAGAATGGGTATTTTAAAAGGATTTTGGATTTGGAAGTGAGAGGGTCATTAGTGACCTTAGACAGAGAAGATTCTGGGACTGACAGGGCTAGAAGCTTGGTTGCAGGAGGATGGGGATTGTAGAGACCATGAGAAAATAGGCAATGTGTTTGGGTTTTCAAGAACTGTGGTAGCGGGGCTTCCCTGGTGGCGCAGTGGTATCTGCCTGCTAATGCAGGGGACACGGGTTCGAGCCCTGGCCTGGGAGGATCCCACATGCCGCGGAGCAACTGGGCCCGTGAGCCACAACTAACTGAGCCAGCGTGTCTGGAGCCTGTGCTCCGCAGCAAGAGAGGCCGCGATAGTGAGAGGCCCGCGCACCGCGATGAAGAGTGGCCCCCGCTCGCCGCAACTGGAGAAAGCCCTCGCACAGAAACGAAGACCCAACACAGCAAAAATTAATTAATTAATTAATAAACTCCTACCCCCAACATCTTAAAAAAAAAAAAAAAAGAACTGTGGTAGCAGTAACAAAGCAAAAGTTTGATAGCATTTGGGGAAGCAGAATAGAAATCTGCTGATTAGGGGGAGGTACAAATTTGAGGAGGAACCAATGGAGTGGGAGATACTGAAAATGCAGAGGCCACAGAGGATGCGAGCAAAGTCTCCAAAGAGCTGAGAGTTGGATTCTGGCAAAGTGGGCGTGCCAGCTGTGGTCACCTCATGTATGGAGGGGCCAGAGAGGTTCCCTCAGATGAGAAATGCTCACTCATGCTTTAACCCACTCTTGGTTGAGCTGTTTGTCCTCTCTTGTTGATTGTAGCTATATTAACTCCAAAGGCCGAAGCCACGTTTGCCTTAAGAAGGAAGAAATAAAGATGGGAAAAAACATAGAAAAACCCTGGAACAGAAGGGCGGAAATCAGAAGAAATTTTTCTTCATATTTCAGCGAAGGACAAAGCAAGGGTCAAGGGAATAGGCAGTTTCATGAGAATAATGATACTTTTTATTATAGGGGATTAAAAATTCAAGCCACTCAGAGATGAGTAAAAGATTTGCTAAGCATCAAGTCCCAAGTTTGACAACTACCGGAAGAATTGTGCCCTTTTCTCCATGGACACAGTAGGAGCTCAGCAAACGCTTACTGAACGAACGAACGAATGAGTGAATGAATGATTTTGAAGACTCATGACAAATGTGTACCTGCTCTGTGACTCCATGAGTTTTCTGTCTCCAGACTAAGGCTCAGAGTTTTTCCTCAATTAAGTCTGCTGACTCCTCTCTCTCTCCACATTGCTGTAGCTTTAAAATATGGGTCCTGGGCTTCCCTGGTGGCGCAGTGGTTGAGAGTCTGCCTGCCGATGCAGGGGACATGGGTTCGTGCCCCGGTCCGGGAAGATCCCACATGCCGCGGAGTGGCTGGGCCCGTGAGCCATGGCCGCTGAGCCTGCGCGTCCAGAGCCTGTGCTCTGCGACGGGAGAGGCCACAACAGTGAGAGGCCCGCATACCGTAAAGAAAAAAAAAAAACTACAATGAGATAAAATATGGGTCCTTTTTATCTCCACATGGTGCTCACTTAAGACCAAGGGGGCCAGTAACAGCAGACCAACTTCACCGAAGACCTGAGGATAACAACTTGGAAATGACAGAGTGAAAAGTGGCTATCAGATTATCAAGGGACACTGGCCCATGCCCTCCCAGGGCATCCCAGCTGCCCTTCTGTTTCCATCTCTGGCTCTGCCACAATGTTACTGGGAGGTCAGAATGCTCCCCCTCTCCCATCTCCTCACCCAGGCCCATTTTATTGGCTTTCCCTGCTGCATAGAGAAAACAAGCAAATGCACAGACAAAAAGGTAACATGACAACAATCTCGCGTCTCTAAGAAGACACTCATGCTTTATTATAAACAAGAGCTAAGTTCATGGCCCCAAGTCTCCCTCCAAAATATGCCAGGCCTTTGCATAATTGAAAGCGTATTCAACTGTCCCCTTCCCCCAAAGAGAAGCACCACTTTCTTCAACTGAATCCAGTTGCCAGCTTTAGAACGTGGACAGCAAACAGCTCAGCAAAAAGACCACTTATTGTTATTTCTGCCAGAAGGACTATAGAGGGTGAGGAACAAGGAGTTTTCCAGACAGAGAAGGAATAGAAGGGCATCACAAGGGAATTGCTCAGGCATGAAAGTGCGCAGCGTTCTGGGTGGGTGAGAAGGGCGGTTTGCCTGGACACAGTGGTGAAGAGCTGGGAGCTGAAGGGGAAGGAGAGGCACTGACCGGGCTGCCTTGCCGCACTAAGCAAGAATCAAGCTTTAGGCGAGAGCAGAGCTTTGCAATAGGCAAGACCGTGTTCTGACTTGTTTTTACATAGTTCACTCCAGCAACAGTAAGGAGGATAAACTAGAAGGGAAACTGGTGAGACATGAAGCAGGCAAGAGTCTTTGGAAGAAACACAGACAACAGAACTGGCGTGGCCTCAATGTGCCTTGAACGCACTCCCTTTCACTTGTTCCTATATTTCCAGAACTTAGTTTAGAAAGCTTCCTGTGGGGCTTGTTAAAAGTACATTTCCCTAGGGCCCACCCTCAAGACTCTTATTCAGGAAGGGGTAGGGAGAGAATTTCAGGAACTGGCATTTTAAACAAGAACCCCCCACGGAGTGGCTTTTGTGCAGGTGACAAGTTAATACTGGTCCCTATTACCTAGATCCTAAACCCTGTCCAAGAACCTCTCTTGTTCTCCATAAAGTCTTTCCCCACAACTCCAGTCTACACCAACCTCACTCAGAGCTAGCTTTTCCTGGTGCTCACTGTTTACCCGAGAATTTCTTAAACTTTAACATGGAGATCTTGTTAAAATGCAGATTGCATTCGTAGCAAACTCCCAGGTGATGCTGCTGCTGCGGGCCCACATTTCACACTTGGAGAACTAAGGTCACCGCATCAGATGCTTGGCACCACACCTCAATGGCCATCCCTTTGTTGTTTAATGTAAGCGAGTCTTGCCTCCTAACTTTACTGTGAATCCCCAAACAGAGACCAAATTTTGAACGCCTTTAGGAACTCCTCACATCACCAAGGACTGGATATACAGCTGGTGCTTTATATCAGTTGTATATCAGCCGTATAATTGTAGTCTGCAATTACTAGGCCCACCATCATGTAGAAAAATTATGAGTTCAGTGATACGAGATCAGGTCCCAGTCTCAGAATAAGTTGGGGTGTTTTTTTTTCTTTTAGAGTCAGGAAATTGTGTAGACTCAAACGGGAATCCCAGATTCTTACATGTGGCTATGTACTGATTAAGTGATACACTTGCCTGAACCTGTTTTATGCTGCCAAGTTTTTAATATTTCTATTCAGACACAAGTATAGAATTGAATAGTAGCATTAGTGTTGGGCAAATTCGGTAAAGCCTACTAAAGCCAGAGCAACAAAGATCCAGAAGGACTTTATAAAAAAAGAAAGTGAGAGACAACTTCTTGGCCTGAAGGAAAATGTACAGACAAGTAATACAGAGGAGACACATTTTCCCCATCCAAGTGGGATCTGGCAACCCATCCAAACACCAGAACACAATTTAATGTCCCAGATTATATTCTAAAACCAGAGAGTTTACAGCGTCAGCCAAGGCCATTTTGTTTTCTTTACTTCATACCAAAACAAACTATTCCCTTCCTTGGGTCTCCTTCTAAGAAGACATTTTCGACGTCACAGAAGAAAACTGGAATATAGTAACATGCTCCACCCCTAAAGATCACATACGTCAACATTCTAAGTGCAAGGAGAAGAGCTAGATTTTATTACAAAAAGAATTTTCATAGCTACCTATATTTGAAAGAAAGCAATTCAAGACTCTAGAAAACTATGCCAGACATCACACATTCTAATATAACAAAATATATTTAGGCAAGATGTTTTAAACAATTGTCACTAGTGAAAGGATGATTTAATTTTAGCAACTGTTATAGGGTGTTGTGAGTAAATTAACCCATTATTATGTCATAAAGTACCTTGTTTCATAATATCAATTTTGCTATTAGGACTTGAAACAAGAGTCTTCCTGGGGATACATATTTTTATGTGACATTAAGGTCATTTGTATATACTATAACATAACCATAACTGTGATAATTATTCTTTTGTGCAAATATTTCAAGTAATCCTTCCATCAGAACATTAAAAGATTATAATGTATGTGTGTGATTATGTGTGAGTATGTGTCAGAGAGAAGAACTAATGCACCAATGAGGCTAAGCCCATTAGGTTAGCTTGAGAATCTGGAGGTTTGTGATTTGTCATGAAAGGGCGTGTCTAGCACAGTGGGTGGGCCGGTGGGGAATAGGGGGCAAAGCAAACCTTGAAAGAGCTGGAATATTTTTCCTGCTTCTTTTGTTAGTCTGAATGGATGGCATAGAAACCAATATGCGTCCATTACTCCAAGAAAGAGGCTTCATTTGGAAAATGCAGTTATGTTTTCCAGATATCTGGCTTCATTTCCATCAGCATGATAGAGAATGGAGGGATGATCAACTACCAAGTCTCTTGTAATAACCCCACGCTCAACCCCTGCTGATGGGATGGAAGCAGATGGCAAACAATGTTTCTTCACCAATTCTGTTAGCAATTCTAATGTATTCATAGCAACAAGGCACAGGGTGTGCATAGGTAAAGTCATTTGAAGTTAATATTGTCTTACATCTAGTCCAGAAAGCTTGAAGTTTTAGTATAACTGATATTATTTTTTAATGGAGAAATGGTAGCTATAGGGAGATCTTCAGGGACAGGGAGTGATTAGAGAAAGAGGACTTTCTTGGTAGATCCATTCATATGCCTCTAATCAGTTGAGTAAATTTAGTCACGTGCATTGCAAAACAGAAGCCAATCCTGTATATGGCATTTTGGATGAGTATGATTTGCCCTCACTGAATGTTTTTAGGGCATTAGAAGGCTCCCATCCATCCTAATCAACTTTGTGTAGACATGATTCAACATCCAGTGTTGGCTCCGATCAGTGCAAGTGTCAGTCACTGAGCAGATTCTTGCCCACAGCCCTCTGTCCTCATTTCCTCGTGGCGGAATGTACGTGGTTCTTTCAGGACAATTCCCTTTAGGCCTGCATTCCAACCCTGACAGGCTTGCCGGGCTGTGGCACTGACCATATGGCGAGGCTCAACTCCACCCTCTATCTTAATAATTCCATCTCCCTTCCTGCCCAGCTCAGACTATTTTCACGGAGGGCATTTGTTTGTAGACTCTCCTCCAAATGACCCATCTCAAAAATGTATCCATGATTCTAGGTAGATGAGAGGCTCCTTGGCACCCACATACTCTCTGGGATAGATCTTGCTGATCATGGTTTATGTAGCTTATTTCCAAAAGGAATTAATTCAAAACTTGTATAAATACTATTGTCTTTAATGTCCCAGCTTAAATTCCATTCCATTAATCCTTATATTGTGACATATATCTACTTTGCACTTCTAATTGTCTAATTGTTTAATTGCTATTGATCTCAAATCTGACATATATTAGAATAAATTGGGTCTTTTCTCAATATCTTATTTTAAAGGAACTTTAAATGTCATTTTTTAAACTTTCCTTTTACTTGATTTTTACCCCAACAGAAATATAAACATTCAATACACTATTGGGGGAAATCTAAGACAATGAAAGGCTCTGGGAAGTCTTGCAATAAGGTAATTTTCAATATTGTTTACCACCCATGCTCTAAGACTTCCCAAACTTATTTTTTTAATAGACCTTTTTTTAATCCAATATTTATTGCCTTAGTCCATTCAGGATGCTATAAAAAAAATACCACACACTGGGTAGCTTACGAAAAGCAGAAATTTATTTCTCACAGTTCTGGAGGCTGCAAAGTCCAAGATCAAGGTGACAGCATAGTGACATTGTAGTGAGGGCCCTTTTCCTGGCTCATAGCCAGCACCTTCTCGCTGTGTCCTCTCAGGGTGGAAGGGGCCAGCAAGCTCTCCGGGGGTCTCTTTTATGAGAGCACTAATCCCATTTATGAGGGCTCCACCTTCATGACCTAAGCAGCTCCTAAAGGCCCCACTTCCTAATACCATCACATGAGGCATTAAGATTTCATATATGAATTTGGAGGGACACAAACATTCAGAACACAGCACCTATTAAGAAATGCACTGCACTAAGAGGAAAAGAGAAAGAAACCACTTTCAAATACTCTCTAGTGGGAGAAAAACTTATTCTCTGCCGGCTCTTAACTCACTGCTTCCAGGATGGTCTGATCCAGTTCCAGCAGCCAATTGACTCTATGCAGCTGGGATGAAGTAAATATCAGCAGGAGAAACCAAACCCTGTGCACCTCTGCTCCACTCTGGGGACCTCACTTCTGGAGAGCAAAGTGTGCTTGAATCACAGTGTAGGTGACACGTTTAGGACATGTTAACTGATATGCCGTGCCATGAGAAGAAAAGGTGACCAATCCCCCTTGCATCTTCCTTGCATGTCCCATTTCCTGCATTTTCTCCCTGGAAGTTGAAGTATTTTGTTCAGATTATAATTATCCTTTTAGGTTCAGCTCAACATATTACTGGAGTAATAAGCAAATCAGTTGTTTGAGAACAGATTGGCCCCTTGGTCACTGTGTTCCTGCCCAATGGACTTTTTTCAGGTCTAAAGCACGCCAAGCTCTTTCTCAACTCACAGACTTCCCATATGCTGTTCCCTCGGCCAAGAACACTCTTCTCTTTGTGCTTCACATTGCATTTCTTCCAGCTTAGACGTCAGCCCCACTGAGAGACTTTCCTTGATCGTCCCACACGCTCTCCTATTATTCCCTGCAGCCTGCTCCTTCCCTTCATAACACTAGCCCAGCTTATAATTCTATGTTGATTTGTCTTCCTATCCATTGCCCATCTCCCCGTTTTGACTCTAAGCTCCACAGGGCAAGGGCCACATGCTCTGTTATCCATCAATCTGTCCCCAGCCTAGCACAGTACCTCATGCAAAGGTGACGCTTTAAAAGATAACAGTTGAACAAACGAATGAAAAGCCCAGCTCTTTGGAAGAGCAAGAGTGCCATTTCTCATGCTAGCTTTGGCCTCTCAGAGCCTCTACGCACACCAGTTCATCAGAGGAGCTCCTCTTCTGCTGATCCCAGCTAGAAACATATTCTCTAGGCTACCTCCCAGCAGGGAGTAAAATTAATTTAGGGGCTTTGTTGCCAGCTTATCACAATGGTGTTTATTACACAATGACTGCTGGCTAAATACACAGGCTGAGAATTCTCAGTGATCTAATTTTGTTTTTTTTAATTCAGAAATGTTCCATGTCATCTCATGCCACTTCCTTCATGCAGAACTCACTTAGTTCTAATCCATGTTAGCACACAGCTGTGTGAAAGCAGGAAGGAGCAGACAAGAATATATAGACTCCTTTTCTGGGTAAGGAATTAGGCTGGGTGACTTATCTATGTTGTCTTATTTAATTCTCACAACAACCCTGTGATGTGAGTCGTAACCCATTTTATGGATGGAACAACTGAGGCTCATCAAAAGAAAGTGTCCATAAATAGGAAGAGCCTGGTGTTCTTTCTGCTACAGCATAGTGTGTGAAACAGAATGGACATTGCTTTGTGAGAGAAACGACAAGGACAAAGTTTTCAGTTGGGCTCAGTTCCTTTGGATATTATTCTGGGAGAATAATAAAGCAAAGTCTTTTTGGTCAGGTACATCTCAGACTTAATAAATCACATTTATGTGATTCTAAGATAGAATTTTTTTCATAGTTTCGCACCTGAAATCAAGATGTGCCTTGCAAGTGGTTCAATGTGTTAGTGCTTCTTTTTCTCCCCAAAAGTTATGAATCTGATGATGTTACAATCAAGGGTGACTTGGAATCAAAGAAATGTGGTTTAATGGTTCCTCTGATGGTGCTAGTAAAGGGACCCACAAATGTTTTCCATTTACTCCTAATCATATTTAAAATAAAATTACCACCAATTAAGTATTTACTATACACCCAGATATTATATTAAGTGATTTTTTTATCATCTTATTTAATTTTCATCAAAATAATACTACAGAGTAGGTATTTACATTAGTCCTTATTTTCTGAAGAGTGAAACTGACATTCAGAGAGGTTAATTAACAAGCCCCAAATCACACAGCTCTTAAATGACAAAGCTAGGATTCAAATGCCAGTCCACCCAAGCCCTGAGAGGATGTTTTTAATCACAGTAGGACACTAGTTCCTGACCTAGCAACAGAGTTTGAGACCTTCCACACTCATGGCAGGACACGGGGGCCATAGTGGTTACATTTCTAACAGCCATCCATTAGCGTGAGCAGCACGGGGTACAAAGTGCTTTCTAGCACAGGGGGAGTGTGAACCCTCCACTGCAGCACAGCTGGTCTCTAATCCTTGATGAGAGGGCTGCTGCCAGCACCAGCATTGCCCGTAAACTTCACGGCAGAGGTGGTCAAACTGTCACTCCACAAAACACCATCAGCACCAGATAATAGGGTATTAGTGTCCTGTAAAGACCCTGCGTCTACGGCTTCAGTCTTCCCAAGTCCGACTGAAAGCAGCTGGAAACTCAGCCCATGTCGCTACCTATTTTCGCCAGAGTCCACAAGGCTTACGCACAATCTGATTTACCAGAAGAGTCTGTGTGCTGTTATTTTTCGCTCCAACATAGGATCCTCAAATAGGTACTCATTTGATCCTCATTTCACTCCTCACAAATTCCACACCTGAGGAGATTGCCTGAAGTGCCTTGGAGCTGCTACTGATCTCTCCTCCCCAGCAGATAGGAAGGCAGGGGAGGTGGTGATTGAAGAAGTGGGCTCTTGAGTCAGGCTGCTGGCTTGGAATCCCTGGTTCTGCTACTCGGCAGCTTGTAACGTGGGTGACCACTAGTGCTCTCAGTTCCTCAGTTTTCTCACCTATAAAATGCTGGCTAATATTGAGTCCTACCTAATATTAATATTATCAGTTATCGCAATGTTATCACAGGGCTGTTATGAGGAATTAATGAGCTGATGGATGTGATGTGCTTAGTGTAACACCAGGCACAAAGCAACGCTAGGAATTACACATAGGTGAATATTCAGGTGAACCTTGTGGCCATTCTACTCCATGTATTGTGTTTCGTATCCTCTACTCCTATACACAGTTGTCCTTATAAAGTCCGAAATTAAAAGAACCCTTTTCAGGTGTTCAGGAGAGCTAGCTGAACCGGATCACCACCCAAAAGGCATTTAGAAACGCCTTTCTGGAATCCAGATTGGGTTGACCAAGTAAGTAACCCTCCTCGTAAAATAGATCTTCCCAATTGGCTATGCCAACTCTAAACTGACAAATGATATGTATTTGGTATTTATCTAAAGCAGAGATCACGTATTAACACACTTGCAGTAATACAAATGGGTCAAGTACAAGAACAATATAAAATAATAGAGAATAAGGGCTTCCCTGGTGGCGCAGCGGTTGAGAGTCCGCCTGCCTATGCAGGGGACACGGGTTCGTGCCCCGGTCCGGGAAGATCCCACGTGCCGCGGAGCGGCTAGGCCCATGAGCCATGGCCGCTGAGCCTGCGCGTCCGGAGCCTGTGCTCCACAACGGGAGAGGCCACAACAGTGAGAGGCCCGCGTACCGCAAGAAACAAAAACAAAAACAAACAAAAAAAACCACAAATAAAATAATAGAGAATAAGAAAAAACAATAGAGTGTAAGAAAAACAATAAAGTGACTGCCAAGACGAGTGACAAATGAACTAATTCTGAGAGCCAAGAGAAAAATAAGTGTCCTACCTAGGACTGGGTGGAACTGGGGAGCCCAGCCTCTAAGGAGTTAGCTGTCACTCAGCCCTGACTAAATATTGTCCATGGAAATGCAGGTCCACTGTCACCAGAATTTCCTATTTTTCAAGCAAAAGAAAAAAATCTAGATTCTCATATGAAATCTCCTGATTTATAAATGAAATTCAATTATTTTTAAAACTATCTTTAGGCCAAATAAAATAAGACTAAGTAATATCTATATGCTTCTGGTTTGCACACATGACAACAGTCCCAGGCAACTTCTCATCCGGCAGCAACCTTTTATTAACTCTGGATGTTGACCCATTTGTTTAGAAAGGCTCTACTTTAGGCACTCTCCACTTCTATTATTCCTTCATTCTTTGCTGGTGGCCCATTCCTTCTGTGGCCCAGCACAGTCTAGAAAGGAAAGAGATTTCGAATTCTGGAGTTCCTCATTTTTCCTTTCACAAAACTGAGGTCAAGAGCAACTTGCCCAGAGGAGCCTCCTGATGCCCAATCTACTACCCTCATGTGAGAACAAGCCAGAGATGTCGCCATAAGCCTCGAGCAGTCGCTCAGTTGTATCCTAAGAAAAAATCAATGAGTTTACTTTCTTTTCTCCAAATCACCAAGAAGGCATGTGGAGGACATGGAACTTAGTGGGAACTTCCCTGAGGTGAAAGTGTAGCATCGCCTTTGGCCCGTAGATAGGAAGGAGAACGTGGGAGGGGGTGGGGATAGGTTTCCAGTCCCTGATGGATATGATACTTATGGCATGGTTTCTCCAATTGGTTGATGGGTTCAACATTTCCACCTGAACCAATATGGGTATTAAGTAGATTCTAAATCTAAATGTAAATCACTATTTATCCATGTGTTGAATTAATTACGCTATTGCTCCCTTCCATCAGCAGTGATGCTTGATCTTCCAAGGTATGGCTTGCTTTCAAGTTTACTACCAACATCCACTCTATTTAGGAACTTGTTTTGTTGACATCTGGGCGAGTCACTATCAACAGCAGATGATCCGCCTAATTACACCTGTGTTGGCTTCTCAACTCTCTCAATTTATCCCGTTGTATGGGTACACCATTTGAAGCGTAAACACTTCATCAGCTCCTAGCCAAAATGTAGAGTAAAAGAGAATAAATCATTCATCATTTTAAGGGAATCTGGAAGCAGGTTCTGGATTCAGACCTACAGTCAAACCTCTCTTTATCCATGTATGAGCTCGGGCAAGTTATTTAACACCTCTTGTGCAAGGGTACTTACCTAAGAGGGAGGTTAAGAGGATAAAACAATCTAATAGTCAAAGAAATATCAGTGGTATAGAGGAGTATTAAATCACATGCAAAAGTGTCAATTATTGAGGGCACCCTTATGCAGCCGGTCAGCATGTAAAATATTTTACACATGCTATATCATTTAATCCTCCCAACAACCCTACAAATTAGGGATTACTGATTCTCATCTTAAGGAAAAAAGTTGAGGCTTGGAGAAATTTCCATTTTAATCATGGGAAAACAAAGCTTAGCAAAGTCAAGTGATCCGCCTGAGATTATACAGCTCACAAGTAAGAGGGTTGACATTTGAACCCAGACAGCCTGACTGTGGAGCCCATGCATCTCCATTAGGCGGGTGCACACAATGATGCCCAGGGGTGTAGCCAGTTTTAAGCGAGGGGGACCAAGCGAAGGATCAGGCCACCGAGCTGGAGGGTGATGTACCCTGGAAGGCTAGCCAGGGAGGGGGAACTCTGGGGCTGAGGCTGAGATGCTGCAGGGCAGTGGGCAGTCCAGTGTGATAGGGACAGGACTGCACCAACCATGGCTGATAATAAGGAAATCCAAAGGCTGACCATGGGTGTTCCTAGTGGCATCGCTATGCTGCCTCCTCCCTGATATTGGACAGCCAAAAGTTTGGATGTCCCTGGGAGGCAGACAGTTTGGAAGGTGTCCCAGGAGGCAATGCATTTGTCTTGCTCCCCAAGCACACTACCTTTTTCCTTTTGCCTTACAGACTAGCCTCCTCAGTCAGGGCATGGGCTCTGCACTGTTTCTTCCACACCCAGACTGAAAACCAATCCCTGACACGGGGGATAGGAAGTCCCTCAAGTACTTGCAAACACGTTCAATACTGGCACGCTTCTTCCGTGAGGGGAGATTCCCCCGTTGAAGGGTAAATAAAGAGTAATTGGTAACAATTATTTTTAAAGGTCTCCCCTTTCATAGGAAGGAAAACTGTGCCAGATCCTGCTAACATAGGAAGTAGTCCCAGATCCTGCTCTTTCTGCAAAAAAAGAAAAAGAAGACTAAGTATAAAATTGTGCTTCAAAACCCCTGATTTACCTCTTTTAACACTTGAGTTAAGCAGGAGGCTGCAGGAGACCATGTTATTACTAAATTATGCTTTTCTTTTCCTTTGATGTGCCTGATGCGGTTTGCTTGCACATATTGGGTTATTTAGTAAATGAACCCTGGGTCCTAGTTATTTATTTATTTACCAATTTCCCTGGCATTATCAAAAGCAAGGAGCAGCTGTGATTTTCCCAGTTCAAGCATGCAGCTGAACGTTTAAAAGGCCGGCCTTGCCCAGGCTCCTGCACGCTGTAGAATTACATTCACTAATACAGGAGAAAGGGCGTCAGAGCAAAACCTGGGCATCCAGCTGTGGGAGGGTATGTTCTCTAAAACCTTTGGGCTTGTAATAGATGACTTACTGATAAGCAAATGGAAAATCCAGCTGATTCTGGCCTTTTGGAAACTTGGAACCTGTAAGTGTCTCCTCAGTTAAGTCAGAGGGAAGAACAAAAAAGGATTTCCACCTTCCACTCCCCCCACCACAGGGTCTGTGCCTTCTGATTCAGATGATACTATCTGAAATGAGCTTCTTTGAACTGGCCCAGGACTGATATCCAGGAGAGAGGCACTAATATGAGCATGCTGATATTAAAACATAGACGTACTCATCCCAGTAGATATTTAACCCCTTCTCTGAGCCCCACAAGTATCTGTAGGTTGCCCCACCCTTTCCTCCAGAACCACATGCAACCCTCCACAAGGCAGCAACTAGAGTGCACCACGGCCCTGGCACCACAGCATGCTTTCAGCACCCTGCTCAGTGACAAGGCTAATTTCTGGTTGGTTGGTATCTGTGCCAGTCAGATTTGTTAAATATTTTTATCATCACTTTATTGATCTCATTTTTTTACCCCTTACAGAATTCCAAGGCAAATGTAGCTTTTCCCAGATTTCCCTCTATAGCAAAGAGAATTATAGAAATATTCCTGTGTGTTCAAGTTTTCCATGTTGTATTAGTTATCTAAGGCTCTGTAACAAAAGGCCCCAAAATGTAATGGTTTAGCTCCATGCTGCAAGGAGCCCTCAGCCACACCGAGGTCTAGGCCACTGTGCAGCTGGGCTGCATCCAAAGGGCCGCCACCATGCGAGCTGTGTGCCCAGAGATGCCCTTGCTTCCCTTGGACCCACCCGCAGCTCACAGTGACTGCAGGAACCACCATCGCCATTGCCTGTTTGTCACTTTCAAAGAATTACAGTACCATATAGTACTGTAATTCCTCTCTCTTGGAATTGGAGAAACCGCATATCAACCCATCATCACAGTAGGTAGACCTTCAGGATGGCAGAGAACTAAGACATGGAGATCACCTGCCTCCCCACAAATACATCAAAAATACATCTACATGTGGAACAACTCCTACAGAACACCTACTGAACACTGGCAGAAGACCTCAGACTTCCCAAAAGACAAGAAAGTCCCCACATACCTGGGTAGGGCAAAAGAAAAAAGAAAAAACAGAGACAAAAGAATAGGGACAGGACCGGAACCTCTGGGAGGGAGCTGTGAAGGAGAAAAGGTTTCCACACACTAAGAAGCCCCTTCACTGGAGGAGACGGGGTGTGGGTGAGGAGAAGCTTCAGAGCCATGGAGGAGAGCACAGCAACAGGGGTTCAGAGGGCAAAGCAGAGAGATTCCCGCAACAGAGCATCAGTGCCGACCATCACTCACCAGCCCGAGAGGCTTGTCTGCTCACCGGCCAAGGCAGGGTGGTGCTGGGAGCTGAGGCTCAGGCTTCGGAGGTCAGATCCCAGGGAGAGTACTGGGGTTGGCTGTGTGAACACAGCCTGAAGGGAGCTAGTGCGCCACAGCTAGCCGGGAGGGAGTCTGGGAAAAACTCTGGACCTGCCTAAGAGGCAAGAGACCATTGTTTCAGGGTGCATGAGGAGAGGGAATTCTTTCCCTGTCTATCCACAGAAGTAAGAGCACTGCCTAAATGAGCTCCAGAGACAAGCATGAGCTGAGGTTATCAGTTCAGACCACAGAGATGGGCATGAAACACTAACACTGCTGCTGCAGCCACAAAGAATCCTGTGTGCAAGCACAGGTCACTATCTCCACCGTCCTGGGAGCCCATGCAGCCTGCCACTGAAAGGGTCCCGTGATCCAGGGACAACTTCCCCGGGACAACACATAGCATGCCTCAGGCTGTTGCAACGTCATGCCGGCCTCTGCCACTGCAGGGTTGCGCCGCATTCCAATTATAACTACCATACCCTGCCCTCACCCTGGCATGAGTGAGCCAGAGCCCCCTTAGCAGCTGCTGCTTTAAACCCGTCCTGTCTGGGTGGGAACAGAAGCCTGAGGGAAACCTAAACTCAGAGGGGATGTCAAAACAAAAGCTGAACCCCAGGAGCTGTACGAACAAAGAAGAGAAAGGGAAATTTCTCTGTGCAGCCTCAGGAGCAGTGAATTAAATCTGCACAATCAACTTGAGGTACCCTTAATCTGTGGAATACCTAGATAGGCAATAAATTAACTCAAAATTGAGGCAGTGGACTTTGGGAGCAACTGTAGACTTAGGCTTTGCTGTCTGTGACTGACTTGTTTCTGATCTTTATGCTTATCTTAGTATAGATTTTAGTGCTTGTCATCATCGGTGGATTTGTTTATTGGTTTGGTTGCTCTCTTTTTTTTAATCACTTTTTTTATTTTAATAATATATTTTTATTTTTTTACTCTAATTATTTTTTCTTTATTTATATTTTTTCTTTCTTTTTTCTCCCTTTTCTTCTGAGCCATATGGCTGACTGTGTCTTGGTGCTCCAGTCTGGTGTCAGGCCTGAGCATCTGAGGTGGGAGAGCCGAGTTCAGGATATTGGGCCACCAGAGACCTCCCAGCCCCATGTAATATCAGTCAGCAAGAGCTCTCCCAGAGATCTCCTTCTCAACAGTAAGAGTCAGCTCCAAACAAGCTCTAGTACTGGAGGTCCCATAGCAAACAACTAGCAAGACAGGAACACAACCCCACCCATTAGCAGAGAGGCTGCCTAAAATCATAATAAGGTCACAGACATGCCAAAACACACCACCGGGTACAGCCCTTCCCAGCAGAAAGACAAAATCCTGCCCCACCCACCAGAACACAGTCACCACTCCCCTCCATGAGGAAGCCTACACAAGTCACTGAACCAACTTAACCCACTGGGGGCTGACACTAAAAACTATGAGAACTATGAACCTGAAGCTTGTGAAAAGGAGACCCCCAATACAGTAAGTTAAGAAAAATGGGAAGACAGAGAAATATGCGGCAGATAAAGGAGCAAGGTAAAAACCCAGCATACCAAACAAATGAAGAGGAAATAGGCAGTCTACCTGAAACAGAATTCAGAGTAATGATAGCAAAGATGATCCAAAATCCTGGAAATAGAATAGAGAAAATACAAGAAGCATTTAAGAAGGACATGGAAGAACAAAAGAGCAAACAAACAATGATGAACAACACAATAAGTGAAATTAAAAATTCCGTAGAAAAAAATCAAGAGCAGAATAACTGAGGTTGAAGAATGGATAAGTGACCTGGAACATAAAATAATGGAAATAAATACCACAGAGCAGAATAAAGAAAAAAGAATGAAAAAATTGAAGACATTCTCAGAAATCTCTGGGACAACGTTAAATGCACCAACATATGAATTATAGGGGTCCTAGAAGAAGAAGAGAAAAAGAAAGGGACTGAGAAAATATTTGAAGAGACTATAGTTGTAAACTTCCCTAACATGGGAAAGGAAATAGTCAATCAAGTCCAGGAAGTGCAGAGAGTCCCAAACAGGATAAATCCAAGCAGAAAAATACCAAGATACATATTAATCAAACTATCAAAAATTAAATACAAAAAAAAAATATTAAAAGCATCAAGGGAAAAGCAACAAATAATATACTAGGGAATCCCCATAAGGTTAACAGCTGATCTTTCAGCAGAAACTCTGCAAGCCAGAAGGGAGTGGCAAGACATATTTAAAGTGATGAAACGGAAAAACCTACAACCAAGATTACTCTACCCAGCAGTGATCTCATTCAGATTTGACAGAGAAATTAAAAACTTTACAGACAAGTAAAAGTAAAAAGAATCCAGCACCACCAAACCACATTTACAACAGTGCTAAAGGAACTTCTATAGACAGGAAACACAAGAGAAGGAAAAGACTTATAATAACAAACCTAAAACAATTAAGAAAATGGTAAAAGGAACATACATGTTGATAATTATCTTAAATGTAAATGGATTAAATACTCCAACAAAAAGACATAGACTGGTTGAACGGACACCAAAACAAGACCTGTATATACGCTGTATAAAAGAGACCCACTTCAGACCTAGGGACACATACAGACTGAAAGTGAGGGGAGGGATGGAAAAAGATATTCCATGCAAATGGAAATCAAAAGACAGCTGGAGTAGCAATTCTCATATCAGACAAAATAGACATTAAAACAAAGACTATACAAGAGACAAAGGAGGACACTACATAATGATCAAGGGATCAATCCAAGAAGAAGATATATTAATTTTAAATATTTATGCACCCAACATAGGAGCACCTCAATACATACGGCAAATGCTAAGAGCCATAAAAGGGGAAATCAACAGTACCACAATAATACTAGAGGACTTTAAAACCCCACTTCCACCAATGGACAGATCATCCAAAAGGAAAATAAATAAGGAAACACAAGCTTTAAATGACACATTGAACAAGATGGACTTAATTGATATTTATAGGACATTCCATCCAAAAATAACAGAATACAATTTCTTCTCAAATGCTCCTGGAACATTCTCCAGAATAAACCATATCTTGGGTCACAAATCAAGCCTTGGTAAATTTAAGAAAATTGAAATCATATCAAGTATCTTTTCTGAACAAAACGCTATGAGACTAGATATCAATTATAGGAAAAACACTGTAAAAAATACAAACACATGGAGGCTAAACAATACACTACTAAATAGCCAAAAGATCACTGAAGAAGTCAAAGAGGAAATTAAAAAAACAAAAATACCTAGGACTTCCCTGGTGGCGCAGTGGTCGAGAGTCCACCTGCCGATGCAGGAGACATGGGTTCGTGCCCTGGTCCAGGAAGATCCCACATGCCGCAGAGCGGCTGGGCCCATGAGCCATGGCCTCTAAGCTGGCATGTCTGGAGCCTGTGCTCCACAACGGGAGAGGCCACAACAGTGAGAGGCCTGTGTACCACAAAAAAAACAAACCTAGAAACAAACGACAATGAAAACATGACAACACAAAACCTATGGGATGCAGCAAAAGCAGTTCTAAGAGGGAAGTTTATAGCAATACAATACTACTTCAAGAAACAACAAACATCTCAAATAAACAACCTAACCTTACACCTAAAGCAATTAGAGAAAGAGGAACAAAAAATGCCCAAAGTTAGCAGAAGGAAAGAAATCATAAATATCTGATCAGAAATAAATGAAAAAGAAATGAAGGACAATAGCAAACATCAATAAAACTGAAAGCTGGTTCTTCAAGAAGATAAACAAAATTGATAAACCACTAGCCAGACCCATCAAGAAAAAAAGGAGAAGACTCAAATCAACAGAATTAGAAATGAAAAAGGAGAAGTGACAACTGACACTGTAGAAATACAAAGAATCATGAGGGAGTACTACAAGCAACTATATGCCAATAAAATGGACAACCTGGAAGAAATGGACACATTCATAGAAATGCACTACCTCCCAAGACTGAACCAAGAAGAAATAGAAAGTATAAACAAACCAATCACAAGCAATGAAATTGAAACTGTGATTAAAAATATTCCAACAAGCAAAAGCCTAGGACCAGATGGCTTCACAGGAGAATTCTATCAAACATCTACAGAAGAGCTACCACCTATCCTTCTCAAAGTTCCAAAATATAGCAGAGGGAGGAGAACTCCCAAACTCATTCTATTAGGCCACCATCACCCTATACCAAAACCAGACAAAGATGTCACAAAGAAAGAAAACTACAGGCCAATATCACTGATGAACATACATGCAAAAGTCCTCAACAAACTACTAGCCAAGAGAATCCAACAGCACATTAAAAGGATCATACACCATGATCAATTGAGGTTTATCCCAGGAATGCAAGGATTCTTCAATATACACAAATCAGTCAGTGTGATACACCATATTAACAAGTTAAAGGAAAAAAAACATATGATCATCTCAATAGATGCAGAAAAAGCTTTTGACAAAATTCAACACCGATTTTTCATAAAATCCCTCCAGAAAGTAGGTATAGAGGGAACTTACCTCAACATAATAGAGGCCATATATGAGAAACCCACAGCCAATATCATTTTCAGTGGTGAAAACTGGAACCATTTCCTCTATGATCAGGAAGAAGACAAGGTTGCCCATTCTCACCACTCTTATTCAACATACTTTTGGAAGTTATAGCCACAGAAATCAGAGAAGAAAAAGAAATAAAAGGAATCCAAGTGGGAAAAGAAAGGATAAAACTGTCACTGTTTGCAGATGACATGGTTCTATACATAGAGGATCCTAAAGATGCTACCAGGAAACTACTAGAGCTAATCAATGAATTGGATAATGCTGTAGGATACAAAATTAATGCACCGAAATCTCTTGCATGACTATACACTAATGATGAAAAATCTGAAAGAGAAATTAAGGAAACGCTCCCATTTACAATTGAAACAAAAAGAATAAAATACCTAGGAATAAACCTACCTAAGGAGACAAAAGACTTGTATGCAGAAAACTATAAGGCACTGATGAAAGAAATTAAAGACGACATAAACAGATGGAGAGGTGTACCATGTTCTTGGACTAGAAGAATCAATATTGTGGAAATGACTATACTATCCAAAGCAATCTACAGATTCAGTGCAATCCCTATCAAATTACCAATGGCATTTTTCACAGAACTAGAGCAAAATATTTCATAATTTGTATGGAAACACGAAGGACCCCAAATAGCCAAAGGAATCTTGAGAAAGAAAAACAGGGCTGGAGGAATCAGGCTCCCTGACTTCAGACTATACTACAAAGCTACAATAAGCAAGACAGTATGGTACTGGCACAAAAACAGAAATATAGATCAATGGACAGGATGGAAAGCCCAGAGATAAACCCATGCACATATGATCACCTTATCTTTGATAAAGGAGGCAAGAATATACAGTGGAGGAAAGACAGCCCCTTCAATACGTGGTGCTGGGAACACTGGACAACTGCATGTGAAAGAATGAAATTAGAACACTCCCTAATAACATAAACAAAAATAAATTCAAAATGGATTAAAGACCTAAATGTAAGGCCAGACACTGTAAAACTCTTAGAGGAAAACACAGGCAGAACATTCTATGACCTAAATCACTTCAAGATCCTTTTTGACCCACCTCCTAGAGAAATGGAAATAAAAACAAAAATAAACAAATGGGACCTAATGAGACATAAAAGCTTTTGCACAGCAAAGGAAACCATACACAAGATGAAAAGACTACCCTCAGAATGGGAGAAAATATTTGCAGACGAAGCAACTGACAAAGGATTAGTCTCCAAATATACAAACAGCTCAAGCAGCTCAATGTCAAAAAAACAAACAAACCAATCCAAAAATGGGCAGAAGACCTAAATAGACAGACATTTCTCCAAAGAAGATATACAGATTGCCAACAAACACATGAAAGGATGCTCAACATCACTGATCATTAGAGAAATGCAAATCAAAACTACAATGAGGCATCACCTCACACCGGTCCGAATGGCCATCATCAAAAAATCTTGAAACAATAATTCTGGAGAGGGTGTGGAGACAAGGGAACCCTCTTGCTCTGTTGATGGGAATATAAATTGATAGAGCCACTATGGAGAACAGTATGGAGGTTCCTTAAAAAACTAAAAATAGAACTACCATTGACCCAGCAATCCCACTACTGGGCATATACCCTGAGAAAACCATAATTCAAACACAGACATGTACCCCAATGTTCATTGCAGCACTATTTACAATAGCCAGGACATGGAAGCAACCTAAGTGTCCATAGACAGCTGAATGGATAAAGAAGATGTGGCACATGTATACAATGGAATATTACTCAGCCATAAAAAGAAACAAAACTGAGTCATTTGTAGTTAGGTGGATGGACCTCGAGTCTGTCATACAGAGTGAAGTAAGTCAGAAAGAGAAAAACAAATACTGTATGCTAAAACACATATATATGGAATCAAAAAAAAAAAGAAGGTTCTGAAGAACGTAAGGGCAGGACAGGAATAAAGACACAGATGTAGAGAATGGACTTGAGTACGTGGGGAGGGGGAAGTATAAGCTGGGACGAAGTGAGAGAGTAGCATGGACCTATATATACTACCAAATGTAAAATAGATAGCTAGTGGGAAGCAGCTGCACTGCATGAGGAGATCAGCTCGGTGCTTTCTGACCACCTAGAGGGGTGGGATCAGGAGGGTGGGAGGGAGAGGCAAGAGGGAGGGGATATGAGGATATATGTATACATAGAGCTGATTCACTTTGTTATACAGCAGAAAGTAACACAACAATGTAAAGCAATTATACTCCGATAAAGATGTTAAAAAAATAAATTTAACATAATGTAATGGTTTAAAACAACACATCATCTCACAGTTTCCTAGAGTCGGGAATCTAGGGAAGGCTTAGCTGGTTGCTCTAGTGCAGGTTCTTTTCCTTGCTTTGATCAATGTGCTATCTGGGCTGCAGGCATCTCAAGGCTTGACTGGAGAAGCGTTTGCCTCTGAGCTCACATGGTGGGCAAGATTTAGCTTCTCACAGGATTTTGGTCAGAGGGCCTCGGCTCCTGCCTGGCTGCTGGCCAAAGCCACTCTCAGTTCCTTGCCATGTGGGTCTCTCCATAGGGCAGCTCACAACATGGCAGCTGGCTTCATCAGAGAGAGGGGGAGAGGGGAGGGAAAGGATGAAGGGAGAGAGGGCGAGGGATCATTTAGTTCAAACCCTCTCCTGTAGGAAACAAATGAGTTTTGTCCATCATACGGGTACCAAATAGTGTCTCCTACAGATTATATCCAACTGCGAATGAATCAGATTCCAGATACAATAGCAAAAAAATGCTTTGTAATCTATCCTGAAAACTATCACTTCTTCATTCAGGTTAGGGACATGAGAGTATTTCAGTATTTTTACTTAGAGCAGACAAGGAGCTCCCATCAGAGCTGGTAATGGGGAAACAATGGGCCATTTTTAGGAACACATTTTTTTCTGCTGCAAAGAGCTTTTCATAGAACGTTCCTCTCCCCTGTTATTCCACCCCCACCCCCTCTCCTCCCTCACCAGCAGAACCTAAGCACACATTATCCCCACTTCATGCACTCCCTGACATCCTAAGGAGTGAGAAATTGGAAATGAAACACACTATATGCAGATTGGTTTTAATCACCTGGAACGGATGGTGTGGAAAGTGGCAGGTAAGTGCAATTTCGAATTTCCTTTGGATGTTTCTTAAAATGCAGAAACAACAAAGAAATTAAATGGACTATCAAATATCAGTGTCAGTTCTGCCTTTGATCAGCCAGGCTTCACTGTGTCTATACATAACCTTACTACTATCTAAATCTATTTCCTCACTTCTCCGTTAATTAACTAACATTTGATGAGCTAAATGCAAGAAGACATACATAGAAACAAAGCAGTCATGTTTTACTTCTTGGCTGTGGGAGAATGGTAGGGAGCCCAGTAAATGCATGTTAGCCCAGCTCACCTGAGCTCTGCACTATAACAGGTAATTGCAATAAATCATGCTTTGCCCCGTGATCCCAGCCTAGTGAAGATTAATGGCAGTAGACACTAAAGCTGCCAACTTGGAAGATTTCTGTGGTGGTGGAGAGGAGGCTATGCATGAGGAATGTGTGATGAAATGCTATGCTGGGAACATAATAAACGGGCTGGAAGGGAGCCGAGGTCCTCCTCCATAGTGCAGAGACATTAAGACCTGTCTGATTGTGATGACAGACAGGTATATGAGCACACTGGCAGCTATAAAAAAAAAAATAGCTAAAAGCTAATGTCAAGATGTGATGTAGTCCTGCCACCTGCCATCAGAAGTCATTATGGCTGGACTCCTGATGGAGAGTCAGGGTGGCACTTGTTCATAGGTAGGGCAGAGGAAAAAATATTGTATCTGACTGCAACATTTGATTTGTGGCCCTGATGGCATGACTGGCCACACTGTCACCCTAGTGATGAAGCAGCAGAGCCAGACACTGGCAACTCCTCACTGTAGAGGATTTGAGGGCTGACTTGCTTTCACTCTCTCCAGTTAGGAGGAAGCGAGTGAAGGGAGGAAAGGATGCTCTGAAGACATTGACTGGATGCTGTCTACTCAAAGGAAAGACCAGGCTGGACACAACTAGAGATGTGGACATCAACCCAGGAACTCTTTCAGAAATAAGAATCTCGGGCTTCCCTGGTGGCGCAGTGGTTGAGAGTCTGCCTGCCGATGCAGGGGACATGGGTTCATGCCCTGGTCCGGGAAGATTCCACATGCCGCGGAGCGGCTGGGCCCGTGAGCCATGGCCGCTGAACCTGCGCGTCCGGAGCCTGTGCTCCACAACGGGAGAGGCCACAACAGTGAGAGGCCCGCATACTGCAAAAAAAAAAAAAAAGAAAAGAAAAAAGTACCACAAACTGTTAGCTTTAGCAACAGAAATTTATTGTCTCAGTTCTTGATTTCAAGCTAGAGGTCTGAAATCAAGGTATTGGCAGGGATGGTCCTTCTGAGGGAAGGATCTGTTCCAGGCCTCTCTCCTCAGCTCACAGATGGCCATCTCAATGTGCACATAGCATTCTCCCTATATTTGAATCTATTGTACCTCCAATTTCCCCTTTTCTGAAAGACACCAATCTTATTGGATTACAGCCCACCCTAATAACCTCATTCTAACTCGATTATCTCTACAAAGACCTTTTCTCCAAATAAGGTCATATTCTAATGCACCAGGGATTCGGATTTAAATGCATGAATTTGTGAGGAACACAATACAACACATAGCAGGTCCCTAGAGGAATCCACTGGGCCAGTATATATGGAAATTGAAAGTTCTCATTAGTCAGAGGAAAAATGATGAGGTGTTCCTGCAGTGGAGGGAGGTCAGGTCAGTAGGATCTGGCGGGAGGCAAAGACTGCTGGGTATGTGGGGCAAATGTGGGTATGATGTCCACAGGTATGAGGATACAGGCAGGGCCAGCCTGAGAGGGCAAATACCGCTGGCAGAGCTCAAGTGAAAGCAGGCAACAGAATGAGGGACCACTAAATGGAAGACAGACTTTGAGGTCCCAGGCAGCATCAGTGGACAACCCAGGCTCTGAAGTGACACAGAAGGACACAGGAAATCTTTTTTGATAAAGACCAGAACATTGTTATGCCCTTTGGTTTGCCTTGGTTCAGATCTTAGTCAACCCTTTAAAGGATAGAGCTGGTCATACAAGCCCTGACCCTGCATGGGGGCAGCATGTCCTTGTCTACCCAGAATCTACAGGGTTAGTGCCCATGGGATGTTGGGCACTTTACTAGGAGGATCCGATTCTCCATGAACTGGGTAGGAAGTTCCTTCAAAACACTCACAATTCACTTCATGATGGTATTTTTCCTTTGGGCCTTCCTGAGCAGAAGACAGAAGACTGGTATGTGGATTCTTGACCAGATTTTGACAGTACCATAACAAATTAAGGATGATATTGCCACAGAAACATCTGTTACTGTTACTCTGGAGATAATTTAGAAACTTTAAATTATGGGGGTATGGGGTGGGTAGGGAAGAGAGGAGGAGAGAGAGAACAACTTTGCAATGAAAAGAAAGAAAATATAATTGCTTCATAGGATTATCCCCTTCTATCTCTAACAACTAAATTTGAATAAAACATTAGATTTTCAGTCATTTTGTCTGAAACATTATCTTGATAACTAACCAGAAAAATGGAGGTGTAACATACCTTACCTTCAAACTACATGACTTCTCAACAATTCTATTCTCCAGGTAAGAAAATACGTCAAAGGAATTTTTTTTAAGAAAATGAATGGTCCTGTTTTCATTAACTCATAACTTTCTTACATGTCCTTTAGGATTTAAAAGTTCTTATTGTTGTCTCTTCTCAAAGGTGTCTTTAGGATTTGAAAATGAGATTTGAACTTAAATCATTTCACCTGATAAATATTAAAAAGAAGTATATAATTACGTTTATGGTATAAAACATTCTTTTCAATAACTGAAGTTTAACTACAGTATCTAGATTTGAGAACCTGGAACCTTGCTTGTCTATGGTATTCCATGAAAAAGAAATTCTACTCGTTTGAAAGCATCACAGCAGACATTTTTACGATTGCAAATATTATATGGTGAATGGCTAAGCATGTGAGTCAAGCATTTCTCTAAAATTCATACATTTTCTACCTAGAGATATATTCATGGCATACCTGTGGCCTGCAACCAAGTTTTTATTTCTTTGAACAGGAAATTAATAGTGGCCTATTAACTTGAAAAATCAAGACCAAAAGTAAGATCACTTAGCAAAATGGTTCCCCCTCCCAAAAAAAAATTATTAATATAACAAGTTCCCCAAATAAATTCCCATTTATATATTAATTCAATTTACTGCTATTATCTTTCAATATTATTATTTATTAGCACCTAATGTGGGCTTAATAAGCTTGATAAGCACATTGATAACCTTAATAAACACTGCCACATAGCATCATCTCAAGTTTTCTTCACAACCACCCTGCAAGGTAGATAGTATTATTCTCAATTTGAAGATATGATTGACGCTCAGAGGCATTATGTACCATGACCAGAGGTACCTCAGAGATGTGTAACCTGTGCAGTCACGCAGGGTCTTGCACTGAAAAGGACTCCTTGCTTGGTTTAATGATCTAATGCTACTACCTTAAAATTCTTAAGTTTTGAAAAATATCTTACTTTGCACTGGACCCCACAAATTATGTTGTGGGTCTTCACCAATGTCCCACAGGTCTTAGAGGAGTGAATCAGGATTCAAAACCAAGTGAGCATGATGTCAGAGCACTCTACCATTCTGCTTGTGTTTCGCTGGATTGTATCTTCTTACTATCATCCTTTTTCCAAAAATGTCTTAACAATGACAGTGTGATCATATATATGAAATAATATGAGTATCAAGTGATAAGTGTAATGACAAATTGTATTTTCTACAGGTGACCATAACAACATCACCCCACATGGAGAAGCCACTAGAACATGTGTAGATGCTTCAGTCCACAATCCAAGCTAAACTCCCAGTCAATAGCCACCATCACGCCAGCCATGTGAGTGAGTCAGACTGGTCAAGCCTTCAGATGGGAGAAAGTCAAGCATCCAACTGAGCCCTGTCACCACAGAACCATGAGAGAGAATAATAAATTATCTTGAACCACTACATTTAGAGATGGTTGGTACATAATACTAGATAACCAGAACAAGTATTAAGACAAACAAATGATTTTTTCCTGATTTGTTGTTCTTGTCCTTTTTTACTGGATTTTGTCCTACTGACCCAGAGTTGGTCTGTGTGTAACAGGTCAGTTGATTGACCAATAGGAGGAGTTACTTTAACTCTTTCAGTTCATTAAGTTTCTATTTAGATGTCATTATGCTAATACTAGATAAACATGTTCACAGCTAACCTGCCATCTGAAAGAGATAACACCCTTCTAAAGGCCTCTAGCAAGACGTCTTCTTGAAGTAACACAGGCTGGGAAGAGATGTTCTACCAGTAAACCCAAGTTCTAGTTCTCTAAAATTAACTTACCAACATCACTCATCTAATAGCTGACCCTCATAATTTCAATTCTCTAGACTCACTCTAAGAATTAAGATGTCTCTTCAAACACTATATAGTCTACAAAGAAGCAATGATGTACATGTCCACACAATTATTTGCATGCATCTGCCCATCCTAAGAAGGTGTTTCCAGAGAGAAGCTAACAGCAGAAAACTGACCAATAGATGATAATTCACACAATCAATTATTAGGCAGAAATATTATTTTTTCTCTGCTCTTTTGGAATCATTGCTTAGCCAACAAGCAGCAAACCTGCAAAAGATATTAAAATAGCCAGTTCCTATCTATTCTCCTAATTCTACAAATGACCATCTGTACCACACACACACATGGGCATACTCATACACATGAAAGTAGAGTGTGTGTGGTACCTAGGATAGAGTCAGAATCTAAGAAATATGTATTGAGTAAATAAAAAACACAAGAAGTCATTGGTGCTTCAAAAAGGAAAAGTTCTTAAAAAATAATCTGTTCATCTACCAAAAAAGTTTACCTGATGTGCTATAACACAAAATAAAACCAATCTGTAAGTTTTGGTAAGTTTTATCAACTCTCCTATGTCTTATGTCTGCCTATCCTGTTTCTCTCAATTACCAGAAGTTACACACTGACCTTTTAGTAGAGCATGCTATGCTTTGGTAGAATGTCTTGTGAGGTTAAGTTATGTTCTGTGTTAGGAAAATCATTAGAACTTATCATTCCAGTCTGACTTCCTTCCCAACGTAGCCATCTATGCAAAATATTCCATTTAGAGATTGTCCAGCCTCTACCAACCTAAATTATTTTCATATAACACACTCTCCTTGCTTCTCTCTCTGTCTCTCTCTCGCTCTCTCTCTCTCTCTCTCTCTGTCTCTCTCTCTCTCTCTGTCTCTCTCTCTCTCTCTCTTTCTCTCTCTCTCTCTCTCTCTCACACACACACACACACACACACACTTCACAAGTAAGCTTTCAATGCATTTTCTGTATTTCCAGTCTCTTAGTGTCAATGGGAATTTGTGTCTGGAATTAGGGCCATTCGCTGTGAATTCACAAACAGCTTACAAGTTCTCCAAGCAGCAACTATCAGATCAGTTGCAGAAATCCCACCAGACATGATTTCTGGAGAATCGCGGAGAGGGCTGAGAATCTGCTTTGGGTTAGCCAGACTGTTTCCACTGAGCACATCTGACTCTGCTAACATTTAAGATCATGTATCTCCCTAACCCAGAGCTTGTGACTTGCCAGCAGGGATAAATAGGGCAGCCCAAGTCCTGAGCCTGGGCCTGAGGGTTATAGTTTCTGAACAGAATCAAATAATGGACTTGGACTTTCCTTCCTCCTAAGGAATAAAGATGATTCAGGCCGAAGCTGCTGAGAAGCATGGAAATCATTAGCAGGCTAAACTGTACATAACCAGCAAAGTATTAAGAACCCTCAGTAAACAAAATGACCAGCATATCTGATCTCCCAAAGTCCCCAATTTGAGAAACATGGCCAAGAGGACTCATAGCCACCCTCTGAGCCAGCCTCCTTCCCCTTGCCCAGTGATTTCTCCACCACTAAATGCTGGCTTCTCCCTTCCTGCTGCTTTCCAAAGCACCACGTCCTGGGTCTTGCTTCTTCTGCTATCTTGGATTCCACCTACAGTCTACTTCCAGGGATGAGAATGACCTTGTAGTCTGGACCTTCCAGGGGATCTATGTATTAAATGGGGGGAGAGGAGGGTTGCTGCTTTCCTACTGTCTTCTGTTCTCTGACCATGATGCCACTTTAACATTAGTAGGGGCTGAGGTATTCATGCCTGCCTTCTAGTTAACTGATTAACATTGAAATGATTTATCAGTCCACTGACTTGTAGGGATAATCTGCTCTTCTCCATGGGGGAGGCACCACCCCTTTCCAAAGGGTGATCTTCAGACATGTATAGGGACATTTCATTGGTTTCCACAATGACCGGAGGACACTACCAGCATTTCATGGTGGGACCAGAGATGCCAGACATCCTGCAAAGCCCAGGAGAGTCCCTGCAGCAAATCATCCCACCCACAATGTCAGTCGCCCTCCATTGAGAAACACTGACAGCGCATACTAGCTAAGGAAGAATCCTTCCTCTCTCCACCTCCATCAGATTGGGGAGGCACGACGGAGTGGAGAAAACATCAGAATCTGGGTCGAGGGCCAAGGTTTCCGACACAGCTCCCCCCGTGACAACTGGACTTGGACAAATTACAACTTTTCTGAGCCTGTTTTTTCATCATAAAATGAGGACAAAACACCTAATTCATAGAGTGAGTGTAAGGATTAAATGAGAATGTACATAAAATTGTTAAGTGTAGAAATGGAGAGGATTTTATTCACCTTTCAGCTTTCCAAAGAAAGAAAAATAAAGAGAGAGAATGGACACTGCTTCATGGGGAAGCTGCAAGAAGAGGGTACCTCAGTGGGGGCTCAAGCATGGATTTTTGAAAGACTCAGGAAGTGTGTAATGCTGGGTGTCTGGGGCCAGGGAGCAGTAAAAGGGGAAAGTGAGTTTGAGAGCCAGCTGCCAGCAGGATACTAGCAAAATATTTTAACTGTTCAATGTGACCTCCAAACGGTCAGGAAAAGTAATAGAAAAACATGCTGTTGTGAGGTTACATGTCTTGTGGAAACTTGCAGGGGGTAAATTTTTCATCAAGTTGGCTCAAAAATAGAACCTGTGTGGAGGCAGGAGAATTACGCTTAGGGTCAGAAGAGATATTAACCGGGATGTAGAGCTGGTGATTCCAATCCAGTTTATCTGAATTTCAAACATACAGAGAAGTAGCCGGTCACAGCAGTATCAAGTAGGTACTGAAAACAAATATTTTTTAATTTGAATTAAATCTCAGCTCTCCCATACCCTATCCTACTCTGCCATAGAGACTCAAACTTATAACTGGCCAGTATTTATTGAGATCTTAACTATGTTTGTCCATCTTGCAGTGACTATAAAGAAGCTGAAAATGCAATCATGTCCACAGGCATACAGGCTTCTAGAATGGGCTTTGGGGTCAAATAACCCCACATGCAATCCAGGTCTATCATTTCCTTACAGCCTCATCTTGGGTCATGTTATCTTAACTCTTGAGTCCCAACATCCTCATCTGTAAAATGGCAACAAATATAGTGTCTATGTCAGAGGAACGTAAGATAATCCATGTAAATGCACACTATTGTCAGTGGTACTTCATGGGACATGTGACTCAATGTGTCTGCTAAAGTAAAAGGAACTAAAGTGTATCAAAACTTCCATATGTTTGTCCTTTTTGAGTTATCACATTTGTACACTGAAGTCACCCGTGATGGAATTAAGTCAGACTAGATCATGAGACACAAAATCCTGGTTTGTACACCCACTGATCCCTTGATTCTTTTACTGAAATCCTAACACAGCAGTTTTTTGAAATGAGACACAGGATCCCATTAAAAGAATTTCTGTGATCGTATAAATTCACAGAAACATATTGCTCTCAAACTACTGAAAGCAGATGCCTCCTAGAGAATTGAGCAGACTCAATGCTTCCAAAATCCTGCCAGTGTCTGGCATAACATGGATACTGCATTAATGTTTGCAGAAGGAATACTTTAAATGCATACTCTAGCTATTGAGATATTTGATGTCAGTGAACCTGCTTCCCAATGTTTACATGCTGAAATGCTTCCTCTCTATTTTGAAGTGAGTATGACAGAAATCTGGGTAAAATGAGCTGACAATATGTGGGACTAAAATGTGTGACAATATGACCTTACAAGTCTCCTCCTTCTTCTAATGGATGGAATTGTGCCATTACACATGAATCCAACCATTAAATTATTTTACATAAATCTAGAAGTGTTCTCTTTGCATGATGAGAATAAAAAACTCAAGAGAAGTTTCAACATCTGATCAAATAATGTTCTCTCAACCCATGTACACATACCTGTAGGCTTCATCAGTGGTGCTGTCTTAATGAGAAAATTATTTGGGGGAGATGACCAGTAACCTATAAACAAGACCCTAAACCATGCCCCATGCTTAATCATCAGGCAATATCTTTAGATTATAAACTCCATGAGAGTAGCTGTAGATTGTGTTTATTTTGTTCATTACTAGATCCTCAGTGGCCAGCATAGTGTCTAAAAAGTAGGAGGTGTGCGACAAATATTTTTAGAATAAATGCTTCCTGAACTCCAATCTAATTATTTTGAACAGCATCTATGTTGGCACTCTGGGAAGGGATGTGGCCTCCTCACCAGGTTTCAAAGTGTTTAATGCTCCACCCTTTGGGAAAAGAAGAGAAAACAACTATTTTTAAACCCCACCGGCAAGGACCTTTGACACATCCGAAAGATGAAAAGGAAGGTGCCAAGCAGTGAAAAGTAGTGATAGTGCCAGGAAGACACCTATCTTTCTGACCAGAGACCTTCATTTAATTTACTTCAGTTAATACTGTGTAATTTGTGGAGAGGATCTCCAGACTTCCAGCTAAATTTCAGATCAAGGATGCTGCAGGCTAGTGAAGAGCCCTAATGTGGAAAGTTGTTAGAGAATCATCAACATGTTTGTGCACGTTATTACTTACATTACCCCGTGGATGTCAACAATAGTATGAAACAGTAAGGACAGTGGACTCTCACAGAGCACTCTGTTCTGTCTTCCATAGGTACTTTCTCACTTAGTACTCACTCAGGCACTATGAGATAAATACTGCTGTCCCCATTGTTTCAATTGCAAAAACTCATCATTCAAAGAGCATAAATGGCTCCACAGAGGTCTCACATGTGCTAAATGATGGAGTCGGGATTTAAAATCCAAAAGCTCTGATAACTAGATGAATTTCTAGTTAAGTAATACCTTAAGATTTGTCTCCACCTTCTTCCTCCAAACTTAGATGAAGACTTAGATGACAAATAAGAATAACCTGGATATTGTTGTTCTATTTTTCTTTATTCATTTCTACCACAAGGGTTAACATGATCTAGACCATGAGGAACTATAATGACATTCCAGGGCCTGTCTCACACAGGTGTCAGGGTGGAGGGACTGGAACAGGATAGCCATGTTCAAAAGGTAGGAGTTTCCCTTCATCTGCCATTGCAGAAGCAGAGCTGATAAGGCATTTGCCATTAGAAGACTTAGACAAGTAATTCACTTCTTTAAATCTCCTACAGGGGAAAGAGCATGAGCTTTGGATTCAGAAACAGAAGGAGGACACCTGGGAACACACCAGAAACAGAGTGAGGAAGCTATAATTCTTTGGTCATTCCACCTATTGCAGTGGAGTCATCAGACATCTCTGTATTCATTCATGTAGTGCAAAGATGGTCTAGATCTTTGCTACCCAATATGATAGCCATAAACCACATGTGGCTATTTAATTTAAATTAATTAAAAGTAAATAAAATTTAAAATTCAGTCCTTCAGTTGCAATAGCCACTTTTCAAGTGCTCAGTAGCGCATGTGGCCAGTGACAACTGTATTGGACAGGGTAGACCTTGACCATTTCTAGAACACCCCAATCATCACAGAAAATCTAGATTAAAATCTAAAATCTAGATTAAAAAAGAGAGCAAACCCTTGCTGGTCAATGACTGGTATTTAAAGGAAAAGGGGCCATGTGCTTTGATATTAGTGTTAGTCTAATGCTAGGTTTCTTTTCTCATGGGTTGTATTAGTCCTGACTCATCCAGCTATAAGGAGAAAAATATCCAACTTGAAAAAACCTTTAGCAAAAATAGAATATGTATTTGTTTTTATAGCTAAAAAATATCTAGGAATAAATCTCATCTGGATCCAAGGATTCAAACCTCTCATTGAAACTATACCTCTGTATCTCTCAGCTCTATTCTTTCTTATGTTGCTTTCTACATAGGCTGGCTGTACTCATATGAGGGCAAAGGTGGCCCCAAGTAGACTCAGGCTCATGTAATTCTTTGAGATGTACCCACAGTCTCAAATTCGTCCCCCTGTATCAGTCTCCTTATCCATCCCTATGTCCAGTGGTATGGACTATTGTAATTGGCAAAGACCGAGTGCCACTTTGGAGTCAGGGGGCAAGGAGAAGGTCACACTAACCCCAATCACATGGACTAAGAATGGAAACAGGGTGGTTTCTCCAAAGGTATCTGAAGCTAGCAAACACACACACACACACACACACACACACACACACACACACACACACATCCACTACAGCTACCTAATCATTTGAGTCCCTATAATTGCTAACAATGGCAGTAGTATTAGGTAGTGGTATGAAGGTGAAGTGTCTCCCGAGTAGTCTTTGCTGAAATACAGGGATGTTTATTAAGGACTGCTATTCATCAGAGAGAGTTTACAGCATAAGAGAAGAAGAGGCATTATCTTCACATATTTAAAAGATAAAAAGTATCCAAACACACCTGGTTCTAGTCTGGACTCTAACTTATGACCTTGGGCAAACTCTAGTCCTAACTTCTCTGTGCCTCAATTTTCTCATCTTACAATGGGGATAATAATACTAACCTTATGAGGTCCATTTTGAGGATAAATGGGACATTCCGTATAAAGTGCTTAGCACAGAGTGGAATGAATAATTCACTCTAAAGGCTAGCTATTGTCATCTCTGTGATTACTATAACCATCCAAGGCAGTATAGGATAAATGTCCAATAGTAGTAAAAACCTTCTGTGTTTTAGGAATCAGGAACGCAAGCAATTGCTGTGAAGTGGTGTGTCCCAGAAGGATCTGACAGAAGACACAGGACAGAAGCTGAGTTTGTAAGCACAGGCACACAGGCAGAGGCAGAGTGGGAGAGCTCTTCTCACAGCAGCCCCAAGAAACTCATGCCCGTGTCTCTGAAGCCACGTTTCTCACTAAGGATTAGAAAGCAACAGAGGATGCAGGTAGGAGTTTTTCTTTAATCGTCATCTGCAGACAAATTTTAGAGGCAACTTGATTTTTTTTTAACATTAATAAAGAGAGCACAACAAAACTGAATCAGAGAAGCCAGGCGTGTCTCCTGTGCCATTCCTGCACTGAGCTCTCAGTGCTGCCTGCCGGTGGTTGATGGTGATGAGGGCTCCGGTGGGAGGGGGAGGAGAGAGCCTGAGCAAACTGTCTGGTAGGGCTCAGTGCATCTTCCAAATGCCTGTCTGTCCACGGGGGTGGAGGCCTCCGAACAGCTGCTGCGCTGCTTTGTAAACAAGTGGGGGACACACTTCTTTAACCTGGAATCCTGCAGCTGAAAAATGTGTTTACCTCTCCAAGGATTTGGCTGGAAATGCTTCAAAGATTTCCGCCTGTCCCAGAAAGCTGGAGCTCAGTATGAAGTGATGTGCTTCATTTCTGAGAACAGTGCTTTCCTTGGGTGAGAAGAACAGTATTTTCCAGCTTGGCAGTAAATAACTTTCTGACTTGGGCAAGAGCACAGGACCAGATTACCTCAGAGGTACCTGCAGTTTAGCTCATGTGCAAAGTACCTGGGAAGAAAATGTTCCCATCAGAGGTGGGGGCCAGCATTGTGTGTGAGAAAGGCACACGACGAGACATTTCCAGGGCCTGGCGTGATGACTGGATCATTTCCAGAGACTGCCAAGGAGGGCCTCTGGGCAGCTGCAGCTTTAGTGAGGCTTTATCATCCCCCACTCTACCCCACCACCCAACCCCAGCTGCGCGCAGGCCTGTGTCTGTGTGTGTGTGTGTGTGTGTGTGTGTATGTGTGTGTGTGTGCAAGCACCAGCCAAAAACATTCATTAGCATGCTTTTATGTATCAGAGCTTAAAAGCCATCAGGGCAGCTGTTGTCTAGAACCAGGGAACTAAATTCAAGTCACAGCTCTGTCATTTGGCCACACGACCTCTGCCAGGTCATCTCATCCCTCTGAGCTTCGGTTTATTCATTTGTAAATGAAAATGATAATACTTGAACCAATTAACTTAGGGTTTTGATGAAAAGCCAAATTAAAATGACATGATTTATAGGAAAGACTTCAGCAAACTCTAAAGGCCTGCTTCTCAAGGTATGGACCACAGACTAAGCAGTGCTGACTTTACCTGGGAGCTTGTTAGCGATGCAGGCCCACGGAACTGACCTCGGACGTACTGAATCAGAATCTGCTTGTTCACACCATCAAGGTAGTTGATATGCACATTCGAGTTTGAGAAACTCTTCTAACGCACTATGAAAGTTGGATTTACAGACTAGTTGCAAAATTGAATAAAACCCATCCACCTCTTGGCTACCAAAATGTCAGCCACACAGCTGACTTCCTAAGTTAGCCCTGCTTCCTCAGGGGACCAGACATGCCCAGAGAGCAGCCCCACTGTCACTTGTTAATTCTCGGAGACCTCCAACGCAACGTGAATAAGCCTTACCTCATAATAGCATGACAAATAGCATTCTTATACAAGAGTTTTGTATTTCTTATATAGTTAAAAAAAACTTACCCTGGCTTGAAATACCCTACAGGACAATCTGGCCTTCCATCACTAACTGCATCTACTACTCGTCCCTTGCTCCCTCCCCTGCCGCCACCCTGGCCTCCCTGCTCTTCCCCAAACATGCCAGGCAGCTCCTGAAGGAGAGCATTTGCACTGCTATTCCCTCTCCTTAGAATGCTCTTCCTCTCCACAGCCATGGAGCTCAGCCCCCTGTCCTTGAAGTCTTTGCTCAAATGTTACCTTCTCAATGACACCCTCTCCAACCCTTCAATTTAAAATTTCAACATCTTCTTTCACTTGCATTTATTTCTCTCCATAGCATTCATCACTTTCTAACACACTATATACTTTACTTACTTATTTTGTTTCATTACCTTACCCACTTCTGCCCCCAAGTAGAATATAAGTTCGTGAAAGCAGAGATTTTTGTCCATTTTTTTCACAGCAATATTCCCAGTCCTAGCACACAACTGCTTGACATTTATTGAATGGATGAATGAATATCCAGGAGAATGGCTTTGGACATGGTATCTGCAATCAGAAAGACTTGGGCTTGAATGTCAGCTTTGTCAACATTAGCTGTATGACTCTTTGCAAATAGTGTATGTTAACAGTCCTGGTACAGTGCCTGGCATATAGGAAATAGCTCTGTCTGAATTAGTTATTACTATTAAAACATTGTTATTATTATCATTGAATACGAGCCTCATGCCCCAAAGAGAATCATTAAAAGTTATAATTTATTTTAACAAATAGGCCATGTCAACCAAAACAGGACTAAGGACTGTGACTCATTTCGCAGCATTCAATTATTTTTGCATCAGCAAGAAAGAAAACAAAAAAAATTAAAATTTGCATTCATGAACATAATTCACTAAAGAATAAAGCTCCTTGTCTTCCTTTAAGGGGCAGACCAGGAAATATTGGTTTCTATTACATTTCCAAATAAAATATAGCATCTGACATTGGACAAGTGAAAACGTGGGCTGAAATATCAAGGACTTATTCACCATCATTAGACTGTAAAACTGACCAGATGAAGAGACAGCTCTCTCAACCAATGAATCACTTAAATGTACAGGAAAAGGAACTGGAAACTTTTTCCTACATGCTCAGACCCATTGCAAATAGTTATAAAGTAAGTGGTGAGTTTCTCATAATAGTTATCACAAGTATTTTTCTTAGCTGTAAGAATTAAATATAAACAGACTATGTTTAATTCCCCTGCCTCGTCCTTTTGACCTTGAACGACACTCATTTCTTTACCTGTAGTGAAATCACTATTTGTGTGGGGAAACCACCTCCTCTCTTGGAACCTCAATTCTGTTTTCTCTAAAACAGGTCATTGAATCAGTAGTATCCAAGGTTCCTTCTGGCTCTAATCTCAGAGCCATATCAAGGACTTAGAGCATCACATTCTCCCACATCCCTCAACTCAGCTCTTTCCAATTCATCACTAAGTTCTACTGAAGTGACTTGAAAATATATTTTAAATCTGTCTACCTCTATGGTGACCACCCTGAAATTTACCCACCTGGACTGACTTGGGCGCTTCCTAATTGGTCCTTCACTCTCATACCTCTCCAACCTGTGCCCCCACAAATCAGCCAGAGTGCTCCTCTAAAATAAAAATTTGATTCTACCTATTCCTCTGCTTAAAATCATTCAGTGGTTTCCCTTTGCACTTAAAATAACATCTCATATCCTTACCATGGACAATAAGATGATGGAGGCCCTCCCTGCCTCCTTCCGCCGCTTCATTTTGTGACACTGCCCCCTCTCACTACCATCAGGCCACTCTCTGCTCTTCAGGTTCTCAGCTGCATTCTGGTCATCTACATGTGTTGAGTCACCTGCATGCCACTCAGCCTAACTCTTACCCTTCATCCCATAACAAAGGTCTCTCTCTCAAAGGGGCCTTCTTGGATTCCTCTCAATTCTTTTACTTCATAACACTCATCATAATCGGAAGGTATGCATTTTTTATGTGTTTCTTCACTTAATGTCTGTATCTTGTTTTAAACTCTAAGCTCCTCAAGGAAAAGGACTATTTGGTTTGTTCAGTACTATATACTCAGCACCCAGCAGACCTCCTAGCATACAGCTGGCAACCAACAAATATTTGTGGAACAAATGAATGGATGAATGAAGTATTACCAAAGCCATCTATGAAGGGAAAGATAAGAATATCACTTTTCCTTACCATCTTATGAAGTTATTTAAAATAATACACACAAAGTAAATTGAACTCATAAAGAAATAATTCTTAAAATCCAAGGCATTATTTTTTGCCATTAGAGTCTTAACATAATTGTTCAAGGTTAACTAACTCATTGCTAGGGTTTACTAAGGAAAATATTCTAAAGTTCTGCTTAAATTTTTACAAAATAATAGATTTATGGACCAAATAATAAAACTTAGTATCAAAAGATATGGATTCCTGTTCTAATGACTCAAATATTGTGATAAGTATTACTGAACCTGTGGCTTTAACCTGATCACTTAGTAAATAACCATGTGCTTAATATCCTTCTTGTACAATCTGATAAACAGTGATTAAAGTGCATAATTCCTGTTTCACTGGAGTTAACAGCCAATAGACAAGAGTAGGTTGGGCTATCTGAAATGATATATCAAAAAGGAAACCTTCAACTGCAGCAACTTTAAGTATCTGTTATAGGAGAGGAGTGCATTATAATTATCAAGAAAGTGACGTACAATTCATTCTGCATAGTTTTTTTTACCATTTTTATTCACCTTTGGTTAGGTTTTCTGAATTTCTGTGGCAATGAGTTCGGCAATGAATAAGTTACAAAATGTTTTTATATCAGGTTGGGAATGTGGTATGACAAATAGAGGGAAAGGAAAACAATCTAAGGTTTGGTGACTGAAGAAGGTGAGGAAAGAGTAGGAACCCACTTGGAAGTAAGCTTGGCTAGACATGAGGATGCAGCCATAGGGTATGGCATGGCAATGAGGAAAAATGGGAAGGTACGTTTCCATGCCCAGGTAGTTGAAAAATAGAAATAATGATCCCTGGCCCCAGCAGCCAATAGGCAATATTGTGAGAATAAATTAGATACAGTTTTCCTTTGGAGGAAAAGCACTGTATAATTTATGATATTGTTATTATGATCATTAGTCACCTTTGCCTAGATTTATGGAGTGACTCATCCTAAATTAAGCCTTTGGAACAATAAGAAGAGGGAAATTTATGAGACCTACAATGATTTTCTAGTCTCATAAAAGATTGTAGCACTTGATTCTTGAGATGTTGAAATATCTCTGCCTCTTAACAGAAGGCTACAGGGACCATCCTTTGATTCATTATTTGATAAGTCTTTCAGGTCTCCATCCTCTTGCTCCTCTTGGACTAATAATTCAGTGAGCATTTTAACAGTCACCTTGGCTGTCACTAAATTATTTTAACTTACCTTTAGAGTGTCTGCTACTTCTCTTCTTTTCCTATAAGAATAACAATTGTTACTTTTTTAATCCCTTAATTTTTCTATATATTCACTTAATAATTTTTCAGCACCTATAACACACAAAGCAATGAGCTAGATGTAGCATTATAAGGGGAATAAGATCCTGTCCATCTCTCAAAGAGTTTGTAATCTAGGTAAAGAATGTAACTAAGGGGACCAGATCTGAACACTATTTTAAGGAAGACTGACTGGATAAACAGTGTGAAAGAGAGGGCTGAGTACAAGGTTTTCTCTCCTGACAGAATGGATGGAAAATGATCCTACTAACCAGATAGGGAGCAGACCTGGGGAGAAAACATTCAGCTCTGTTTTAGGCACATTGGGCTGAGGATGAATAAGATATCCAGGAAGAAGCTTGATACATAGGTCTGGAGCATGGGAAAGAGGCAAGACCAGAAACAGATTTGGATTTCATCCAAAGAGAAATCCTGGGAATGTGCAAGATACTCATTGAGAGAATATGAAACAAGAAGGGAAGCCAAGGGAGTTTGATGGTTAAAAATGAAAGAAGGAAAAAGACAACTAATTTTTGGAAGAGATAAACAGGATCAGAAGGGCTAATGAAGACAAAATAAAGGAGAGGGAAAGAGAAATGGCAGAGAGATCAGGGAGGAAGAAGAATCTCATTGAAGAGCACAGATTGGAAGACTTACATTTGGAAAGAGCCTCCTTCCCTCTCCCTAAGCAGGAGGCAGTGAAGGGCAGACAAGTACAAACATATTTTGAGGTAGATATAGGAGCAACTGTTGATTCGAAAATGAAAAGTTGCATTGGAAGAGGTTGTGATGCGCAGAGAAAATGACAATGTGTAGAGAAAGGAGCATGGACTTTGGAATCAACCAGATATAGATTCAAGGTCCAACTCTTTCCTTATTATCATTGATTCCTTGGGGAAGCACCTCTACCAAATAGAGCCTCAGTTTTGTCTTCTGTGCAAATGACAAGTAAAAAGGAAATATTTCATAGAGTTGTTTTGAGGATTAAGAAAGAACATGTGTGTGAAGCCCCTGACTCTGGCCTAGGCTTTGGTGGAGATGAATGGTCAGAAAAAGCTGGGCCGAGAGACAGAGCAGAGCTTCTCACACTTGAATGAGCATCAGAACCAGCTGGAGGGCTCTCCAAACACAGATTTCTAGGTCTCACCCCGAATCAGCTTCTGGTTCAGTAGGTTTGGGGCAGGACTTGAAAATCTGCATTTCTAATCAGTTCCCAGGTAACGCGGATGCTGCTGGTCTGGGAGCTACAGTTCGAGGACCTCTGAGGCAAAGAAATCCCCTGAGAGAAAATATCAAAGGGAAAAGAGACATCGATGGCATCAGAACACAGAGCCCAGAAGAAGAGGATCACATCTCTTTTGAGAGTTCATTTTCCTTTAACGCACTTCATCATTTTATCTCCAGAACACTGGCTAGTCTGTCTCAGAAACAGGCACTCTCTCTTATCCCAGAATCCCAAGAACTGGAGCAGGACCTGAAGTTTAACAGGAACTCATCCAACTGAGTGACTGGTGTGGTGGATGCAGACAGAAGGGGTAATTCTGAACTGCATGAAGAGAGAGAAGAAGGAGAGTCTAGCAGATCTCAGTGTTTCCGCCAAGGGCTTTGAGCAGAGGCCACCAGGAAGGTGGCAGTAGTTTGGGAGCCAGGCTGAGACAACATGGCTTTTACAAAAGTGGAAACTGTCAAAGTTTATATATTATTTTAATTTTGCTCCATCTTTTCAATATTGCATGGCCCAAGTGTTTAATATTTCATGTTTCTCTCTTTTTTTAAGTTACTTTTTATTTTTTGTATTCTTTTCCCCAGACAAGTACTTTTATTGCTAAAAATGGTAGTTTATAACCCTTTACCATGGATCAGATGATCTCTGAGCACTCTCTTTTCCCTTTTTTGCTCTTAATTCCTTCCCATTGTATTATTCAGTTATTCCATTCTATTGCATCCATTATTCACTACTCTTTTTTTCAAAAATGGATTCTGCAGAAATCGAACACCTTCATTTTTCATTTCTCTTCCAGTTACTTTGTAGAAACTCAACTAGATTATAGCTCCTAATGCACTGATGCTCTGCTGAGTGCATATCGCCCAGCATGTTTATAAGTTCTGATATGAAGTCAAACCCTATTCCTTTTCAAGATTTTCCTTTCATATATCATTTAAGAAAATTACTCAACCATCTAGCTTGCTTCTACTTAGTCCCTGACTCATTTCCTAACTACTGAATGCCCCATCATCCTTCCCACAGTTATATTTTCATAAGGGAAAAGGAAAACTAACCGGACATTTAGTTGCAGTGTCACTGAAGCTGCACTCGGCAGCTGGGGTCTGGCTGGGGACAGCAGAGGCAGGAGGACGACGCTGGTCAGTACACAGGCATCAACCCCTTTCTCCTCTCTGCATCAAGTGCCAACACCTCACCTGTGATCTTTCTCATCAACAAATTTTTGAAATTATTCTCACTTTCCTTAAAGATATGGTGCTTAGTCTGTTGCTTCGTGCATGGTAAACACTCAAAGCCATGAACAGATGAATGACGATGACAAATGAATGTAACACAGACCCAACACAGCCGGCTCCCGGCTCCTTGCTCAGTTACTGTGTTCCCATTACCTACTTTCCTGGGGGTATGTTATTCGGAACTCCTCACACTTCCCTAAATGTGGCATGCTCCACACCGATACGTGGGTCACTTCCTTTTCACCTGCTTTCTCTAACTAACGTGGCATCCCTTCCTTCTCCAGAAAAATCACCCCTGAACCCCTGCCTGGGTTGGGTGGCCCTCCTATGTGTACTGAAAACCTGTCCACTTCTTTGCTCTAAAATAGTACAATACTTCCATTGTCAGCTTGCTTGTCCTGTTCCTTAACTAGAATAAGGGTAACTTCAAAGCAGAGACTGTGTCTCATGCATAATTGCAATTCCAGCTCTTACCTGAATGCTCAAATGGTGTTGTTTGGGGTGAAGGAGGATATGCTGATATCCAGGTGAAAGGCAGGGGCATTTTAGTGTGAGTAGCTGCCATAGGTGTGGAGAGGAGTAGAAAGCTGTGGCGTACAACAGAAAGAGAATCTTTCAGATGGAGCAGCTCATTAGATGCAGGGCAATAGGATGGGGGGGGAGTGAAACATGGCAGCTGGGGGCTGGGAGGATGCCAAAAATGATTTCAGGTGCTCATTACTTTAACAGAGACCTAGGGATTTAACTTCCTAAACAGAACAATAGTAGCTCCACACCATATAGCCTATTCACTAGCATTTTTATTAGGGACAAGTATTATTTACTGGAACAAGACAATGAAGTAGCTAAATCACTTTAAAAGATTCCAAATAATTCAAATCAATATACGGGTACTTTAAAAATAAAGTCCCAGAAGCAAAAAGGAAAGGTATGTGGTGTGGTTCCATTCACAATGAAGTCATTTCCTCATTTTCTCTTTTATTTACCTTACCTCCTCTCCTTCAAGCTGCGGTCCAATACAGGGACTCCTTGTCAGGCTTCTTTCCAGCTGTTAAGCAGGTGAAATTACACCTGTTAACACACTGCTGTAACATTTTCTTAAGCCTTCTAAGAACAACAGTGTCTCAAATCTTTAAATTTCAAGGTTTAATTTCTCCTTTTTGGAGTAATGAGTCCCTCCCTCCAACTCTATCTCATTCTCTCCCTCCTCTCCCTTTTCATATGTGTTCCTACCCTCTGAGTCGTCTTTGCATGGAGGGAACTGAGTGGTACAGTAACCCCTCCCTGAGCAGATCTGGCCCCTTCCCACTCTGCTTTGGTGAAAGAGGTTCCTGACTTAACACTGGTCCTTAACTCCAACAAATCCGATATGGGCTGGAAGAATTTAAAATCTATGCCTATCTCATGATCCTCCTTTCTCTACCTCTATATAAGTCCTACCTTTCCTTGCCTATCTAGCATCCTATCCTTGTCACTCAACTAATAAACCCTCCTTTTAATTCTTGGAGCACATGTTTTCTGTAACGATAGAAAATAAGTGCTTGTCTCATACATTTTCCTTGGAGTGCTCCTAGGAGCCGGCCTGGGCTTCTCCCTATCAGTGTCCGGGAGGAGAGAGCACTCAATAGACTCAGTAACTACCTGTTACATTTAATGGACTACCTCTGTGTTTCAAGCAATGACTTTGCTCCCTATTTGGAATAAATGTTTGGTGAAGTTTCTGAGAACATTCCACAAGAAACAGAAGTTAGTCCTGCACATAACAGCTGCTTCCTACCATGTAGTTTTGACTCCGGCTCTGGTTCTACCCAGCTAGAGAGCTAAGTGGTCTGTGTTTTCTCATCTTGCTGTTAAGATAGCCCATTACTCCATATAAGAAGCCTTCATGCACTCCCAGGAGCCCAGTATATCAGGAAGTGATAGCACACTGGTAAGCAGAAATTCGGTCTCCCGCCCCTTCACCCTAAATCCCTCCCTGCACACTCCCGAGGGGGAAGCAAGCCGCCCGGCCCGCTGCTGAGCAGAGAGAAGGGGGGAGCCGCAGAGGGTGAGGACCCGCCGCCTCCTTCACGACGCGCTGGAGCCAAGTGCAGGTGCGCGAGGACCGGCGTCTGCGAGGATGATTACCCTCATCATGCGAGCTGCCAGACAACTTCAGCACATTCTGTGGCATGTAAACTGCCGAGAAATAACACTGTCAGCAGTGTCATTTCTAACGAGGGAGAAACAATATATGAGGCAGGGAGAAAAAGACAAACCCCCCCACCCCGGCTGTACCCTAAACATCCTGGTGGGTTATTTTGCCTTTTCTCTCCTCCTGACTCCCTGTGGCAGGAAGCCACCCCAGAGCGGCCCTGATATTAGCACTGTCTGACATAGGAGGCAAAGGGTTAGAAAAAGTAGAAACCATGCCATTGCAGAGCCCTGGGAATCTAGATAGTTGTTGCTGCACAACCCCGTCTACTTCCTGACTGCCTTCTTTTATTTTGTCCAGAATGGTCATATTTTGTATGTGTATATATATACTTATTTATTCAGAGAGTGTCTTGTATCATATTCAGGTGGGTTTTTTTTTCAGTTTGTTTTAATTCAGCTATTTTTTGGTTAAAAAAAAAGTATCTTGGTTAAAGATATTTTCTAGCCTTTGCAAATGACTTGAGGTTGTGGAAACTTTACTTTTTTAATAAAATTGATAAAGTTGTAAGGTTATAGAGCATATATATATATATACACACACACACGCATACACACATACACACATGCATATTGGCAACATACGTATTGGCACACATATATTGTAACACATATTGGCATGTGGCATGTGGGAAATAATAAAGCAAAATGCATTCCATGGTATAGCTGCTCCTTCTGGAAACCCTTCGCCTGTTAACAAACACCCTTCTATCCTGAACTTCCTCACAGAACACCCCTCTCCTTGCCCATCTTCATTGAAATCTGGCTCTCACATGAGGCCACCCCATCCCCTGCTGCCTTTTCAGATGAGTATGTTCATTCTCCTACATTACACATGCCTTAAAGTATGCCAGGAAGTGGGCTTCGTGTCCTCCTTTTTCCCCAATTGTCCTTCACTCTCAGTCAGCAAAACAATCCCAAGTTAATAGCACTTCAAGACATATTTTCTGTTTATGTTTCTGCTTATGTTGGGGTAGAATGGTAAACTCCCTCTCTGCTGTAATTCTCATTCCCTAACAACTCTCAGTTATTCCAGTTCTTGGATTTATGACCTTTGTTTTTCTTCCCTAAACATATTCTGTTCTTGATCTTATAGTACCATTGTGTTTATTCTAGTAACCAATCACGCCCCCCCTTTTTAGAAAAAATGCTACATTTATTGTCTATGCAAAAGCAGTTCCATGTTTCTTGTGTGCAGTTTTCTGATTGCTATTTGAATACAGTCAAAAAGAAATTGGATTTTTTGTGCATGCCTGATTCCCTTTCATGCACGCTTTTGTCAAATTTTGACACAGTAGATACAGACCTCCTCCATGTGGACCCCAATTGATTAATTAAAGAGGAGATTCACTGCAAAATTGCCGGCAGCTGTTGGCTAGAATGGAGGCTGGGGAGTCACACACTAAAAAGTCTAGCAGTGGAACAGAACCACTTCTAGAGGATGTGTCTGAATATTGTGGAAAGTGAGTTCTACTTCCCAAACTGAACCTTTTTTTTATTTTATGGACTATTTAGAATATTTAATTTATTTTCCATTGAAAAACAAGCAACTCACATTTAATATTTTCTTTTTACTTTTTTTTTTAATTGAAGTATAGTTGATTTACAATGTTGGGTTAGTTTCTGGTGTTTAGCAAAGTGATTCAGTGATTTTTCATATTCTTTTCCATTATGGTTTATTATGGGATACTGAATATAGTTCCTATACAGTAGGACCTTGTTGTTTATTTTATATATAGTAGTTTGTATCTGCTAATCCCAAACTCCTAATTTATCCCTCCCCCACCCCCTTTCCACTTTGGTAACAATAAGCTTGTTTTCTTTGTTTGTAAGTCTGTTTCTGTTTCATAAATAAGTTCATTTGTGTCTTTCTTTCTCTCTCTCTCTCTCTCTCTCTCTCTCTCTCTCTCTCTCTCCCTCTTTCTCTCTTTCTCTTTCTCTCTCTCTTTCTTTCTTTCCCCAGACAAAGGGTAAAGACAGGTGTGGCAAGACACATTGTTCAATACCAGGACATTTCATCAGCATCAAAAGGCACACCAAGAGAGAAATTCATTTGGTACAAGACCGAGGTCAAGATCATTGAGGGAGAGAAAGCTAAGACAACTTCAATTTGCAAGCTTTCTGAATTATGTAATGCCATATTCTGAGTTCTGCTGTCAATCGGGAATATGCGTGGCCATGTGGAATTTCAGATCCATCCAGAAGGGTAGATAGACGCTTCCAACAAATAACAAGAGAGAAGGTTGTCAAGAATAAGGATTCAGTCCATAGGCATAATTAGAGGTTGTGCAGAGGCAGAAGCGGAGGAAGTCAGCAGTGGAGGGGAGTCAGGAGAAAGTGTTCAGAAGTATAAAGTCTCCAATAAGTCATGGCAGTGGCAATTCCTAAAGGTCCTTCCTGATCCTCTCAAAAAAGCTGAAGTTGACATTTTCTCCATCTGTACTCCACCTCTCCAGGAGCTCATAAATCTGGGCTCTGACTTAACCATGATGGGGAACTCAGCTGGGAGAGCAGGTTATTTCCCCCAAACCACTGTACACAGCATCAGGGGCCACCTGTGAGTCACAGCCTCTGGGAGGTTGGGGAACATCTGGCCAAGTTCATCTCCTGCCACCACCACCACCAAGTCTGCCTCTGTTACTCGTGTCTGTTTTAAATACACTTCTCTCTCCAACACAACATCTTTGGAACATCAGGATGTTGCATAATAACTGAGTGGAATCCAAAAACCAAGCCACACATGTAGAACTATGAGAAACCACATGTGTGAGAGAAAAATAACCTCAGCTTGAGCATTATTTTTCTTCTCAAAGCAGTAAGTGTGTTGGAGGCCACACTGAATATTTGATACAGACTGACAAAGGGTGTGGATGAGCTTTGCTTGTAAACATCTGCACCAAAGGGATTTGAGGTATGTTTTCAAAATAACCTTCAGAGCTATCATTCACTGAGTACCTACAAAGTGTCAAACACCTTATAGACATTAGTCCTGATTATCCAATATGGTCATGAAGTGGTTATTATTGTGTTCATTTTTTCTAATTAGAAAACTAACCACTGAGATAAAAAATGACTCATCAAAGTTCCACAACTGATAAAGGGAAAAGGTAGTCTGGGAGGTGGCTTCTTTTGTCTCCAAAGCCTACAGTCCTTCTACTTATTACACTTTCTTCCCAATCCATCTAGAAAGGCTAAAAGTGACAAGTGTTGATTCCCTGTGTTTGCTCAACTCCATTAAGCAGGCAGAGCATAGCCAGGGGCTGCATCGAGGGATGTGTGTGTGTGTATATATATATATATATATATATATATATATATACATATACATATATGTGTGTATATATACATACATACATATATATATATATAGAGAGAGAGAGAGAGAGAGAGAGAATATATCAGGCTAAAATATGTATAGAGAATTTCTGGCTAAAGTTGACTGGGGTTGAGGCAGGAGATAGATGGGCCCCAGGCCGAATAGCTGAATTTCGTCCCCTGTGGACAGAAACTCCATAATAGCAGAAACTCCATAAAAGCAAGATTTTGGAGGAGGCTGGGCCCTGCCCATATAAGAGATAAAAGACCACATATTTCTCATTCTCAAATCAAGAAGACCTCCTGACTACACATGTGCTGAAAGGCCCCTTGGAGGTCAAAAACGGAGGGAACACCACCCCATAGTAAGTGATGTCAATTATCCATATTCCTCTTCGCTAGAATCCATCTTGGCTAAGAGGTGTGCACACAAACTTGGGAGGACCCTGAGATATACCAAATACAGACTCAGAACCAGGCAAAGCAAGATAACTGGTCAAAGGAAACCCAGAAGAAATGCCCCATAAAAGTGATTCAAACTACCACAGGGGCATGATTCTCTCTCTGAGCCCACCCATGTGTCTATCCACATGTACTGTACTCCTTACTTGTCTCACTACTTTCTGTCTTTGTAGGAATTCTTTCCTGCAAAGCTGAAGGGCCAGGGCCTTGTCACTGGCCACTAGTCCCTGGTGGTCTAGTGGATAGGATTCGGCACTCTCACTGCCGCAATCTGACCTCAGTCTATAGCCGGGAACAAAAACCCTTCTTCAAGCTACTGCATGCCAAGGCCACCAGAGATCAGCGTCTCCAGAGCTAATGATGGGGAAAGTCAAATCTGAATATGCCTAATCTTTCAAAGGAATATTGTACTATTAATATATGTTCAGAATTACTAAGGCTCAATGGTACCAAAGCAAGCCAGAGACATCAATAAGGATTCTTTTTCTTCATGAGGCTCATTGATCCTCAACCACAGTGGTAATAATTCACCAAACCTTTACCAGCAGCATCTGCTGTCCAGAAATTACCTCAATTCACTTTTATGAAGTCTACTAAATCTTATAAGAAGTGGAAAAGCAATAGTATCATCAATTTGAAGCCAGATCACAGCAGCACCGGTCAATGGATCTTTCCTTCTGCCTTTCCTCTTCTTGTTCACCTGGTTCCAGCCCTCAAGGACTCAGAAACCACGGCTGGCAGGATCAGGGAGAATAAATGAGTGTGCAAAGGAAAGAAAAAAAGAGCCAGTCAAAACTATTGCCTGCCACAAGCTTTGGGCCTCCAGTTTGAAAGAGACCCGGGCTCCAGTTCCACATGTTGGGAGGAAAGATGTTAATGTTAAATAAGCGTCAGAGTTTTTATTATTATAAAACAAAACCTGATATATTATGAATTTACTTGATACTGTGTTTGGGGACTGAATGTGACTATAGGAACTTCTATCACCTAAAAGTGCTTAGAAATGAGAAATAGTGAATAGATTGAAAGTGAATAGAATGAAACATGAACTCTCTAGAGATCACTCTGGACCCCTTATGTCAACACCAAAGAAGGTTCAATGGGAGAATATTCCAACCAAATAAGAGTGATTGGGTTGCATTCTTCCTCTTAGCCAAGAGTTCTAAACCTGAGGTCCATGGTCCCTTAAAAAGAACAAGAAATATTTTATGTACACATGTACATGTGCCGTTTTCTGGAGAGAGAGTCCACAGCTTTTATCAGGGTCACAAAAAAAGTTTAAAATTATTCCCAAATCAGAGAACTTTTGGAATCCCAAGATAATCTTAGGCTTCGGCTTTAGATCTGGTTTGTTTCTCCTCCAGAAACAAACATTGGCCAGTACCCAGCTGATTCTATTTTAAAGAGGACCTGAGAGATGGGACACAGACTAAACCATTCTCCAGAAAACCCTTTTGACATAGTTTCAGGACACGTATGGTTTAGATCGGGAGAAGGTAGAAATTAGCTTTGAAATTCAGGGTATAGTTTTCTAGGCTACAGAAACCTACATCTTCTAAGAACTTTGTGGCTCCCTGAGGTTACCTCTGTTCTGACTACATTTTGAATCTTTTCAGTGAATTGTGACATACATGGGTTTTGAACCTGTGTTTTGACATAAAATGCATGTAACCCAAGTGGTCTGATTTCCTAAGGCTCAGTTCCTGACTACTGGCCTTCCAAGGCGTTGGCCTCTCTCTAGTGTCCACAGTGAGATTAGCTGCTGCCTGAAGGGTAATGCTAACCCAAAGCATCAGGTCTCCGTCAGGGGGCAGAGTCAAGATGGTGATTTGGGAAGACGCAGAGTTAGCATCTCCCCATGACTAGGGCGTCTGCTGGTTGCTGGTGGGCCCTGATGCCCAAGGAGCAGGGAGGAGCCCCCAAGCAAATTGGTAGGACGTGAGGGGACTGAGGTGGGGAGGAGAAGTGGAGGCCAGACAGGATCGGTGTCCCTGAGACTGGGGAGATCAGGAGAAGCAGGTGGGAGGGGCCCTCCCAGAGGAGGATCCAAGGGCAATTGCCCTGCCCACTCGGGCCAGGGAGCCTGCTGAGCTCCCAGGCCAGTCCCCTGCCCTCCAAGGCCCCCCATCTCCCTGGCTGCCTTGGTCCTGGGGGCATAGGAAGGAGGCCAAGGGGAGAACAGGAGAGGCAGGTGGGAGGAGCCCTTCAGGACCAAAGGAGCAGGAGAGGAGAGTAGGGCATTTGCTCTGACCACTCAAGCCCAGGAAACCTTCTGGGCTCCCTGGTGAGGTCCCCTGCCCTCTGAGACCAGGAATGAGGGGCACGCCTGGGTCCCTTCTGTTCCATTGAGCCTAAGCCCCACTCCCCCACAGGCACCAGGGCCTTTCCAGCCTTGTGGATCCTAAGCATAGGCCCCACCCACTGCCCAAACCTCATCCTTGCTTAGGCACAGCCCTCCACAGCCAAGGCCTTTCCCTCCCTTTTTCTTTTATATTCTTTCTAACATATCTGTTAGTTTCCTAGTCTAATTTTATTTTTTACTTTGTTATTGTTCTCTCTATTTGTGTGTGTGTGTGTGTGTATGTGCTGACCCATGCATCTTGGGGGATCTTGGTTCACAAGCTGGAGGTCAGGCTGAAACTCCTGCAGTGGGAGCTCCAAGTCCAAACCACTGGACTAACAGAGAAATTCAGAACCCAGGGAATATTCATCAGAGTGAGGTCTCATGGAGTTCCTCATCTCAGCACCAAGACCCAGCTCTACCCAACAGCTTACAAACTCGTCTTGTAAGCCTCAGGCCAAACTACCAGTAAGACAGGAACACAGCCCCACTGATTAAAAAAAAAAAAAAAAGAGAGAGACAGCAAAAAATATATCACAGATGAAGAAGCAAGGTAAAATTGTACAAGATCAAATAAATGAAGAGGAAATAGGCAATCTACCTGATATAGAACACAGAGTAATGATAGTAAAGATGATCCAGAATCTCGGAAATAGAATGGAGATGTGGATTGAGAAAACACAAGAAATGTTTAGCAAAGACCTAGAAGGACTAAAGAACAAACAAACAGATGAACAACACAATAACTGAAATGAAAAATACACTGGAAGTAATCAATAACACGATAACTGAGGCAGAAGAACGAATAAGTGAGCTGGAAGACAAAAGGGTGGAAATAACTGCCAAGCAGCAGAATAAAGAAAAAAAGAATGAAAAGAATTGAAGACAATCTCAGAGAGCTCTGGGACAACACTAAATGCACCAACATTCAAATTACAGGGGTCCCAGAAGAAGAAGAGAAAAAGAAACGGTCTAAGAAAATATTTGATGAGATTATAGTTGAAAACTTCCCTAACATGGGAAAGGAAATAGTCACCCAAGTCCAGGAAGCACAGAGGGTCCTGTACAAGATAAACCCTAGGAAAAGTACACCAAGACACACACATATTAATCAAACTAACAAAAATTAAATTCAAAGAAAAAATATTAAAAGCAGCAAGAGAAAAACAAAAAAATAATATACAAAGGAATCTCCTTAAGGTTATCAGCTGATTTTTCAGCAGAAACTCTGAAGGCCAGAAGGAAGTGGCAGAATACACTTAAAATGATGAAAGAGAAAAACCTACAACCAAGATTACTCTACCCAGCAAGGATCTCATTCAGATTCGACGGAGAAATCAAAAGCCTTTCAGGCAAGCAAAAGCTAACAGAATTCAGCACCACCAAACCAGATTTACAGCGAATACTAAAGATACTTCTATAGGCAGGAAACACAAGAGAAGAAAAAGACCCACAAAAACAAAACAATTAAGAAAATGGTAATAGGAACACACATATTGATAATAACCTCAAATGTAAATGGATTAAATGCTCCAACCAAAAGACATAGACTGGCTGAATGGATACAGAAACAAAACCCGTATATATGCTGTCTACAAGAGACTCACTTCAGACCTAGGGACACATACAGACTGAAAGTGAAGGTATGGAAAAATACATTCCATGCAAATGGAAATCAAAAGAAAGCTGGAGTAGCAATACTCATATCAGATAAAATAGACTTTAAAATAAAACTGTTACAAGAGATAAGGAGGAACACTGTATAATGATCAAGGAATCAATCCAAGAAGAAGATATAACAATTGTAAATGTTTATGCACCCAACACAGGAGCACCTCAGTACATAAGGTAGAGGAACTTCAAGATGGCAGAAGAGTAAGATATGGAGATCACCTTCCTCCCCACAAATACATCAGAAATACATATACATGTGGAACAATTCCTACAAAACACCTACTGAACGCTGGCAGAAGACCTCAGACCTCCCAAAAGGCAAGAAACTCCCCACGTACCTGGGTAGGGCAAAAGAAAAATCAGAGACAAAAGAATAGGGATGGGACATGCACCAGTGAAAGGGAGCTGTGAATGAGGAAAGTTTCCACACACTAGAAGCCCCTTCGCGGGAGGAGACTGTGCGTGGTGGAGTGGGGGAAGCTTCGGAGTGATGGAGAAGAGTGCAGCAACAGGGGTGCGGAGGGCAAAGCGGAGAGATTCCTGCACAGAGGATTGGTGCTGACCGGCACTCACCAGCCCGAGAGGCTTGTCTGCTCACCTGCCGGGGAGAGCAGGAGCTGGGAGCTGAGGCTCGGGCTTCGGAGGTCAGATCCCAGGGAGAGGACTGGGGTTGACTGCGTGAACACAGCCTGAAGGGGGCTAGTGCACCACAGCTAGCCAGGAGGGAGTCCGGGAAAATGTCTGGAGTTGCCGAAGAGACAAGAGACTTTTTCTTCCCTCTTTGTTTCCTGGTGCGCAAGGAGAGGAGATTAAGAGCACTGCTTAAAGGAGCTCCAGAGACAGGTGTGAGCCACGGCTATCAGCGTGGACCCCAGAGACGGGCATGAGACGCTAAGAATGCTGCTGCAGTCACCAAGAAGCCTGTGTGCGAGCACAGGTTCACTATCCACACCACCCCTCCCAGGAGCCTGTGTAGCCCGCCACTGCCAGGGTCCCGTGATCCAGGGACACATTCCCTGGGAGAACACACGGCGTGCCTCAGGCTGGTGCAACATCACGCTGGCCTCTTCCACCACAGGCTCGCCCCACATTCCGTACCCCTCCCTCCCCCCTGCCTGAGTGAGTCAGAGCCACTGAATCAGCTGCTCCTTTAACCCCGTCCAGTCTGCCCGAAGAACAGATGCCCTCAGGCTAACTACACACAGAGGCAGGTCCAAATCCAAAGCTGCACCCCAGGAGCTGTGTGAAAAAAGGAGAGAAAGGGAAATTTCTCCCAGCAGCCTCAGGAACTGCGGGTTATATCTCCACAATCAACTTGATGTACCCTGCATCTGTGGAATACCTGAATAGACAACGAATCATCCCAGATTGAGGAGGTGGCCACTGGGAACAACGATATATATATTTTTTTTCCCTTTTTCTCTTTTGGTGAGTGTGTATGTGTATGCTTCTATTTGTGATTTTGTCTGTATAGCTCTGCTTTTACCATTTGTCCTAGGGTTCTGTCTGTCCATTGTTGTATTTATTTATTTATTTTTTTAGTATAGCTTTTAGCACTTGTTATCATTGGTGGATTTGCTTTTTGGTTCAGTTGCTCTCTTCTTTCTTTTTTTTTATTACTTAAAAAATTTTTTAACAATTATTTTTTATTTTAATAACTTTATTTTATTTTATTTTATTTTATCTTCTTCTTTCTTTCTTTCCTTTTTTTTCCCCTTTTATTCTGAGCTGTGTAGATGACAAGCACTTGGTGCTCCAGCCAGGCATCAGGGCTGTGCCTCTGAGGTGGGAGAGAAAAGTTAAGGACACTGGTCTACAAGAGACCTCCCAGCTCCATGTAATATCAAATGTGAAAATCTCCCAGAGTTCTCCATCTCAACGCCAAGACCCAATTCCACTCAACGAACAGCAAGCTACAGTGCAGGACACCCTATGCCAAACAATGAGCAACACAGGAACACAACCCCATCCATTAGCAGAGAGACTGCCTAAAATCATAATAAGGCCACAGACACCCCAAAACACTCCACCAGACATGGACCTGCCCACCAGAAAGACAATATCCAGCCTCATCCACCAGAACACAGGCACTAGTCCCCTCCACCACGAAGCCTACACAACCCACTGAAACAACCTTAGCCACTGGGGACAGACACCAAAAACAACGGGAACTATGTACCTGAAGCCTGTGAAAAGGAGACCACAAACACAGTAAGTTAAGCAAAATGAGAAGACAGAGAAACACACAGCAGATGAAGGAGCAAGGCAAAAACACACCAGAGCTAACAAATGAAGAGGAAATAGGCAGTCTACCTGAAGAAGAATTCAGAATAATGATAGTAAAGATGATCCAAAATCTTGGAAATGGAATGCAGAAAATACAAGAAATGTTTAAAAAGGACCCAGAAGAACTAAAGAACAAACAAACAGTGATAAACAACAAAATAAATGAAATTAAATATTCTCTAGAAGGGATCAATAGCAGGAAAACTGAGGCAGAAGAATGGATAAGTGAGGTGGAAGAAGGATAGTGTAAATAACTACTGCAGAGCAGAATAAAGAAAAAAAGAATGAAAAGAATTGAGGATAGTCTCAGAGACATCTGGGACAATATTAAATGCACCAACATTCAAATTATAGGGGTCCCAGAAGAAGAAGAGGAAAAGAAAGGGACTGAGAACATATTTGAAGAGATTATAGTTGAAAACATCCTTAACATGGGAAAGGAAATAGTCACCCAAGTCCAGGAAGCACAGATGGTCCCTTACAGGATAAACCCTAGGAAAAGCACACCAAGACACATATTAATCAAACTAACACAAATTAAATAGAAAGAAAAAAATATTAAAAGCAGCAAGGGAAAAACAACAAATAACGTACAAGGGAATCACCATAAGGTAAACAGTTGATCTTTCAGCAGAAACTCTACAAGCCAGAAGGGAGTGGCAGGACATATTTAAAGTGAAGAAGGAGAAAAACCTACAAACAAGATTACTCTACACGGCAAGTATATCATTCAGATTTGATGGAGAAATTAAAAACTTTACAGACAAGTAAAAGCTAAGAGAATTCAGCACCACCAAACCAGCTTTACAACAAATGCTAAAGGAACTTCTCTAGGCAGGAAACACAAGAGAAGGAAAACACCTACAATAACAAACCCAAAACAATTAAGAAAATGGTAATAGGAACACACATATCGATAATTATCTTAAATGGAATAAATGATCCCACCAAAAGACACAGACTGGCTGAATGGATACAAAAACAAGACCCATATATATGCTGTCTACAAGAGACCCACTTCAGACATAGAGACACATACAGACTGAAAGTAAGGGGATGGAAAAAGATATTCCGTGCAAATGGAAATCAGAAGAAGCTGGAGTAGCAATTCTCATATCAGACAAAATACACTTTAAAATAAAGACTATTACAAGAGACAAAGAAGGACACTATATAATGATCAAGGGATCAATCAAAGAAGAAGATAAAACAATTGTAAATATTTATGCACCCAACATAGGAGCACCTCAATACATAAGGCAAATACTAACAACCATAAAAGAGGAAATCGACAGGAACACAATCATAGTAGGGGACTTTAACACCCCACTTTCACCACTGGACAGATCATCCAAAATGAAAATAAATAAGGAAACACAAGCTTCAAATGATACGTTAAACAAGATGGACTTAATTGATATTTATAGGACATTCTATTCAAAAACAACAGAATACACATTTTGCTCAAGTGCTCATGGGGCATTCTCCAAGATAGATCATATCTTGGGTCACAAATCTAGTCCTGGTAAATTTAAGAAAATTGAAATTGTATCAAGTATCTTTTCCGACCACAAAATATAAGACTAGATATCAATTACAGGAAAAGATCTGTAAAACATACAAACACATAGAGGCTAAACAATACACTACTTAATAACGAAGTGATCACTGAAGAAATCAAAGAGGAAATCAAAAAATACCTAGAAACAAATGACAATGGAGACATGACGACACAAAACCTATGGGATGCAGCAAAAGCAGTTCTAAGAGAGAAGATTATAGCAATACAATCCTACCTTAAGAAACAGAAAACATCTCAAATAAACAACCTAATCTTGCACCTAAAGCAATTAGAGAAAGAAGAACAAAAAAACCCCAAAGTTAACAGAAGGAAAGAAATCATAAAGATCAGATCAGAAATACATGAAAAAGAAGGAAGGAAATGATACCAAAGATCAAAAACTAAAAGCTGGTTCTTTGAGAAGATAAACAAAATTAATAAACCATTAGACAGACTCATCAAGAATAAAGGAGAGAAGACTCAAATCAATAGAATTAGAAATGAAAAAGTAGACGTAACAACTGACACTGCAGAAATACGATGGATCACGAGAGATTACTACAAGCAACTCTATGCCAATAAAATAGACAACCTGGAAGAAATGGAGGAATTCTTAGAAATACACAACCTGCCAAGACTGAACCAGGAAGAAATAGAAAATATGAACAGGCCAATCACAAGCACTGAAATCGAAACTGTATTGAAAAATCTTCCAAGAAACAAAAGCCCAGGACCAGATGCTTTCACAGGCGAATTCTATCAAACATTTAGAGAAGAGCTAACAACTATCCTTCTCAAACTCTTCCAAAATATAGCAGAGGGAGGAACGTTCCAAAACTCATTCTACGAGGCCACCGTCACCTTGATACTAAAACCAGACAAAGATGTCACAAAGAAAGAAAACTACAGGCCAGTATCTCTGATGAACATAGATGCAAAAAATCCTCAACAAAATACTAGCAAACAGAATCCAACAGCACATTAAAAGGATCATACAACATGATCAAGTGGGGTTTATTCCGGGAATGCAAGAATTCTTCAATATACGCAAATCAATCAATGTGATACGCCATATTAACAAATTGAAGGAGAAAAACCATATGATCATCTCAATAGATGCAGGGAAAGCTTTCAACAAAGTTCAACACCAATTTATGATAAAAACCCTGCAGAAAGTAGGCACAGAGGGAACTTTCCTCAACATAATAAAGGTCATATATGACAAGCCCACAGCCAACATTGTCCTCAATAGTGAAAAACTGAAAGCATTTCCACTAACATCAGGAACAAGACAAGGTTGCCCACTCTCACCACTATTATTCAACATATTTTTTGAAGTTTTAGTCACAGCCATCAGAGAAGAAAAAGAAATAAAATGAATCCAAATCAGAAAAGAAGAAGTAAAGCTGCCACTGTTTGCAGATGACACGATACTATACATAGAGAATCGTAAAGATGCTACCAGAAAACTACTAGAGCTAATCAATGAATTTGGTAAACTAGCAGGATACAAAATTAATGCACAGAAATCTCTGGCATTCCTATATACTAATGATGAAAAATCTGAAAGTGAAATCAAGAAAACACTCCCATTTACCATTGCAACAAAAAGAATAAAATATCTAGGAATAAACTGACCTAAGGAGACAAAAGACCTGTATGCAGAAAATTAGAAGACACTGATGAAAGAAATTAAAGATGATACAAATAGTTGCAGAGATATACCATGTTCTTGGATTGGAAGAATCAACATTGTGAAAATGACTCTACTACCCAAAACAATCTACAGATTCAGTGCAATCCCTATCAAAGTACCACTGGCATTTATCACAGAATTAGAACAAAAAATTTTCACAATTTGTATGGAAACACAAAAAACCCCGAATAGCCAAAGCAATCTTGAGAAAAAAAATGGAGGTGGAGGAATCAGGCTCCATGACTTCAGACTATACTACAAAGCTACAGTAATTAAGACAGCCTGGTTCTGGCACAGAAACAGAAATATAGATCAATGGAACAGGATAGAAAGCCCAGAGATAAACCCATGCACATATGGTCACCTTATCTTTGATAAAGGAGGCAAGAATATACAGTGGAGAAAAGAAAGCATCTTCAATAATTGGTGATGGGAAAACTGGACAGCTACATGTAAAAGTATGAATTTAGAACACTCCCTAACACCATACACAAAAATAAACTCAAAATGGATTAAGGACCTAAATGTAAGGTCAGACACTATCAAACTCTTAGAGGAAAACATAGGCAGAGCAGTCTATGACATAAATCACAGCAAGATCCTTTTTGATCCACCTCCTAGAGAAATGGAAATAAAAGCAAAAATAAACAAATGGGACCTAATGAAACTTCAAAGCTTGTGCACAGCAAAGGAAACCGTAAACAAGACCAAAAGACAACCCTCAGAATTGGAGAAAATATTTGCAAATGAAGCAACTGACAAAGGATTAATCTGCAAAATTTACAAGCAGCTCATGCAGCTCAATAACAAAAAAACAAACAACCCAATCCAAAAATGGGCAGAAGACATAAATAGACATTTCTCCAAAGAAGATACACAGACTGCCAACAAACACATGAAAGAATGCTCAACATCACTAATCATTAGAGAAATGCAAATCAAAACTACATTGAGATATCAACTCACACCAGTCAGAATGGCCATCATCAAAAAATCTAGAAACAATAAATGTTGGAGAGGGTGTGGAGAAAAGGGAACACTCTTGCACTGCTGTTGGGAATGTAAATTGTTACAGCCACTATGGAGAACAGTATGGAGGTTCCTTAAAAAACTACAAATAGAACTACCATAAGACCCAGCAATCCCCCTACTGGGCATATACCCTGAGAAAACCATTATTCAAAAAAGTCATGTACCAAAATGTTCATTGCAGCTCTATTTACAATAACCAGGACATGGAAGCAACCTAAGTGTTCATCAACAGATGAATGGATAAAGAAGATGTGGCACATATATACAATGGAATATTATTCAGCCATAAAAAGAAATGAAATTGAGTTATTTGTAGTGAGGTGGATGGACCTAGAGTCTGTCATACAGAGTGAAGTAATCAGAAAGAGAAAAAAAAATCCTATGTATACTAACTCATATATATGGAATCTGAGAAATATATGTATGCTAACACATATATGGAATCTAAGAAAAAAAAATAAAAAGGTCATGAAAGACCTAGGAGTAAGATGGGAATAAAGACACAGGCCTAATAGAGCATGGACTTGAGGATATGGGGAGGGGGAAGGGTAAGCTGTGGCAAAGAGAGAGAGTGGCATGGACATATATACACTACCAAATGTAAAATTAATAGCTAGTGTGAAGCAGCTGCATAGCACAGGGAGATTAGCTAGGTGGATTGTGACCACCTAGAGGGTTGGGATAGGGAGGGTGGGAGGGAGGGAGATGCAAGAGGGAAGGGATATGGGAACATATGTATATGTATAACTGATTCACTTTGTTATAAAGCAGAAACTAACACACTATTGTAAAGCAATTATACTCTAATAAAGTTGTAAAAATAAATAAATAAAATGGACAGCTAGTGGGAGGCAGCCGAAAAAAAAAAATACATAAGATAATAGCTAACAACCATGAAAGCAGAAATTGACATTAACACAATAATAGTAGGGGATTTTAACACCCCACTTACAACCAAACAGAAAATAAACAAGGAAACATGAGCTTTAAATGACACAATAGATCAGATAGATTTAATTTATATTTATAGAACATTCCACCTGAAAGTGGCAGAATACACTTTCTTCTCAAGCACACACAGAACATTTTCCAGGATAGATCATATCTTGGGTCACAAATCAAGCCTTGGAAAATTTTAAAAATTGAAATCATATCAAGCATCTTTTCTGAATACATCACTATAAGATTGGAAATCAATTACAGGAAAAAAAAACTATAAAAATCACAAACACATGCAGCCTAAACACTGCGCTACTAAATAACCAAGAGATCACTGAAGAAATCAAAGAAGAAATAAAAAAATACACAGACACAAATGACAATGAAAACATAACGACACAAAAACTATGGGATGCAGCAAAAACAGTTCTAAAAGGGAAGTTTATAGCAATTCAATCTCACCTCAAGAAACAAGAAAAATCTCAAGTAAGCAATCTAAGGTTATACCTCAAGCAATTAGAGAAAGAAGAACAAAAAAACCCCAAAATTAGCAGAAGGAAAGAAATCATAAAGTTCAGATCAGAAATAAATGAAAAAGAAATGAAGGAAACAATAGCAAACATCAATAAAATTAAAGCTGTTTCTTAGAGTAGATTAAAAAAATTGATAAACTGCTAGCCAAACTCATCAAAAAAAAGAGAGTATGCAAATCAATAAAATTAGAAATGGCAAAGAAGCAATCACAACTGACACCTCAGAAATACAAAGGATTATAAGAGACTACTACAAACAACTATATGCCAATAAAACGGACAGCCACGAAGAAATGGACAAAATGTTGGAAAGGTCCAATTTTCCAAGACTGAACTAGGAAGAATTAGAAAATATAAACAAACCTATCACAAGTAATGAAATTGAAACTGTAATTAAAAATCTTCCAACAAACAAAAGTCCAGGACCAGAGAGCTTCACAGGCAAATTCTATCAAACAGTTAGAGATGAGCTAACACCGATCCTTCTCAAACTCTTCCAAAATATTGCAGAGGGAGAAACACTCCCAAATTCATTCTACAAAGCCACCATCACCCTGATACCAAAACCAGAAAAAGATATCACAAAAAAAAGAAAATTATAGACCAATATCACTGATGAACACAAATGCAAAAATCCTGAACAAAATACTAGCCAAAAGAATCCAACAACACATTAAAAGGATCATGATCAAGTGGGATTTATCCCAGGGATGCAAGGATTCTTCAGTATATGCAAATCAATCAATGTGATATACCATATTAACAAATTAAGGAATAAAAACTATACGATCATCTCAGTAGATACAGAAAAAGCTTTTGACAAAATTCAGCACCGATTTATGATAAAAACTCTCCAGAAAATGGGCATAGAGGGAACCTACCTCAACATAATAAAGGTCATATATGACAAACCCACAGCAAACATCATACTCAATGGTGAGAAACTGAAAGCATTTCCACTGAGATCAGGAAAAACACAAGGATGTACACTCTCACCACTTATTCAACTTGGTTATGGAAGTCCTAGCCACCGCAATCAGAGAAGAAAAAGAAATAAAAGGAATCCAAATTGGAAAAGAAGAAGTAAAACTGTCACAGTTTGCAGATGACATGATACTATACATAGAGAATCCTAAAGACGCCACCAGAAAACTACAGAACTAATCAATGAATTTGGTAAGGTTGCAGGATTCAAAATTAATGCACAGAAATCTCTGGCATTCCTATACACCAACACTGAAAAATCAGAAAGAGAATTTAAGGAAACGATCCCATTTACCATCACAACTAAAAGAATAAAATATCTAGGAATAAACCTACCTAAAGAGGTAAAAGTCCTGTACTCAGACATCTATAAGACATTCATAAAAGAAATCAAAGACAACACAAAGAGATGGAGAGGTATACCATGATCTTGGATGGGAAGAATCAACATTGTGAAAATGACTATACTACCCAAAGCAATCTACAGATTCAATGCAATCCCTATCAAACTACCAATGGTACTCTTCCGAGAATTAGAAAAAAAAATATTTTACAATTTGTATGGAAACACAAAAGACCCCAAATAGCCACAGCAATCTTGAGAAAGAAAAATGGAGCTGGAGGAATCAGGCTCCCCAAATTCCAACTATACAACAAGCTACAGTAATCAAGACAGTGTGGTACTGGCACAAAAACAGAAATATAGATCAATGGTATACGATAGAATGCCCAGAGATAAACCCATGCACATATGGTCACCTTATCTTTGATAAAGGAGGCAAGAATATACAGTGGAGAAAAGACAGCCTCTTCAATAAGTGGTGATGGGAAAACTGGACAGCTACATGTAAAAGAATGAAATTAGAACACTCCCTAACACCATACACAAAAATAAACTCAAAATGGATTAAAGACCTAAATGTAAGGCTAGACATTATCAAACTCTTAGAGGAAAACATAGGAAGAACACTCTTTGACACAAACCACAGTAAGATCATTTTTGACCCACCTCCTAGAGTAATTGAAATAAAAACAAAAATAAACAAATGGGACTTAATTAAACTTAAAAGCTTTTGCACGGCAAAGGAAACCATAAACAAGATGAAAAGACAATCTCAGAATGGGAGAAAATATTTACAATTGAAATGATGGACAATAGATTAATCTCCAAATATACAAAAAGCTCATAACGCTCAATATCAAAAAAACCCAAATAATCCAAATGAAAAATGGGCAGAAGACGTAAAGAGACATTTCAGCAAGGAAGACATACAGCTGGCCAAGAGGCACATGAAAAGATGCTTAACATCACTAATTATTAGAGAAATGCAAATCAAAACTATCACCTCACAACGGTCAGAATGGCCATTATCAAAAAAGCTAGAAACAATAAATGCTGGCAAGGGAGTGGTGAAAAAGGAACCTTCCTGCACTGTTGATGGGAATGTAAATAGATACAACCACCACGGAAAACAGTTTTGAGGGTCCTTAAAAAACTAAAAATAGAACTACCATATGACCAAGCAATCCCACTACTGGGCATATACCCTGAGAAAACAATTCAAAAAGAGACATGAACCACAGTGTTCATTGCAGCACTATTTACAATAGCCAGGACATGGAACCAACCTAAATGCCCATCAACAGATGAATGGATAAAGAAGATATGGCAAATATATACAATTGAATATTACTCAGCCATAAAAAGAAATGAAATTGAGTTATTTGTAGTGAGGTGGATTGACCTAGAGTCTGTCATACAGAGTGAAGGAAGTCAGACAGAGAAAAACAAATACCATATTGCTAATGCATATATATGGAATCTTAAAAAAAAGGTTCTGATGAACCTAGGGGCAGGACAGGAATAAAGACACAGACATAGAGAATGAATTTGAGGACATGGGGAGCAGGAAGAGTAAGCTGGGACAAAGTGAGAGAGTAGCACTGACATATATACACTACCAAATGTAAGATAGCTGGTGGGAAGAAGCTGCATCTCATGGGGAGATCAGCTTGGTGCTTTGTGACCACCTAGAGGGGTGGGATAGGGAGGGTGGATGGGAAACACAAAAGGGAGGGGATATGGGTATATATGTAAACATATAACTGATTCACATTGTTACACAGCAGAAACTAACACAACATTGTAAATCAATTATATTCCAAGAAAGACGTTAAAAAAAAATAAAACAAACTTATGATTGCCAGGCGGTAAAGGGGGGAAGGATAAATTGGGAGGTTGGGATTGACATATACACACTACTATATATAAAATAGATAACTAATAAGGACCTGCAGTAGAGCACAGGGAACTCTACTCAATACTCTGTAATGGCCTATATGGGAAAAGAATCTAAAAAAGAGTGGATATATGTATATGTTAAACTGATTCACTTTGCTGTACACCTGAAACTAACACAACATTGTAAATCAACTATACTGCAATAAAAAATTTTAAAAATCATTAAAAAAAAAAACAAATACCATACACTAACGCATATATATAGAATCTAAAAAAAAAAAATTGGTACCAATGAACCTAGTTGCAGGGCAGGAATAAAGACGTAGACATAGAGAATGGACTTGAGGACACAGGGTGGGAGGGGGAAGCTAGGGCGATGTAAGAGTAGCATCAACATATGTATACTACTGAATGTAAAATAGCTAGCTAGTGGGAAGTAGCAGCATAGCACAGGGAGATCAGCTCGGTGCTTTGCGATGACCTAGAGGGGTGGGATAGGGAGGATGGGAGGGAGGCTCAAGAGAGAAGGGATATGGGGATATATGTATGCATATGACTGATTCACTTTGGTGTACAACAGAAACTAACACAGTGTTGTAAAGCAATTATACTCCAAAAAAAGATATATTAAAAATAAAAAGTATAGTTGATTTACAATGTTGTGCCAATCTCTGTTGTACAGCAAAGTGAATTAGTTTTACACATATATACATTATTTTTTTAATATTCTTTTCCATTATGGTTTATCCCAGGAGACTGGTTATAGTTCCCTATGTTATACAGTAGGATCTTGGTGTTTATTCATTCTAAATCTAATAGTTTGCATCTACTAACCCCAAATTCCCAGTCCATCCCTCTCTGTCCCCACCTCTCCCTTGGTAACCACAAGTCTGTTCTTTATGTCTGTGAGTCTGTTTCTCTTTTGTAGATAGGTTCATTTGTGCCATATTTTAGATTCCACATATAAGTGATAGCATATGATATTTTTCTTTCTCTTTCTGACTTACTTCACTTAGTACGATAATCTCTAGTTGCATCCATGTTGCTGCAAATGGCATTATTTTGTTCTTTTACATGGCTGAGTAGTATTCCATTGTATATATGTACCACATCTTTACCCATTCATCTGTCGATGGACATTTAGGTTGTTTCCATGTTTTGGCTATGGTGAATAGTGCTGCTATGAACATAGGGGTGCATGTATCTTTTTGAATTATTATGTCCAGATATATGCCCAGGAGTGGGATTGCTGGATCATATGGTAATTTTATTTTTAGTTGTTCTTTTTTAACATCTTTATTGGAGTATAATTGCTTTACAATGATGTGTTAGTTTCTGCTGTATAACAAAATGAATCAGCTATACATATACATATATCCCCATATCTCCTCCTTCTTGCATCTCCCTCCCACCCACCCTATCCCACCACTCTAGGTGCTCATAAAGCACCAAGCTGATCTCCCTGTGCTATATGGCTGCTTCCCACTAGCTATCTATTTTACATTTGGTAATGTATATATGTCCATGTCACTCTCTAACTTTGTCCCAGCTTACCCTTCTCCATCCCCATGTCCTCAAGTCCATTATCTACATCTGTGTCTTTATTCCTGTCCTGCCCCTAGGTTCTTCAGAACCTTTTTTTTTTTTTTTTTTAGATTCCATATATATGTGTTAACATACTGTATTTGTTTTTCTTTTTCTGACTTACTTCGCTCTGTATGACAGACTCTAGGTCCATCCATTATTTTTAGTTTTTTAAGGAACCTCCATACTGTTTTCCATAGTGGCTGTACCAATTTACATTCCCACCACCAGTGTAGGAGGGTTCCCTTTTTTCCACACCCTCTCCAGACTTTATAGTTTGTAGATATTTTGATGATGGCCATTCTGACTGGTGTGAGGTGGTACCTCACTGTAGTTTTGATTTGCATTTCTCTAATAATTAGTGATGTTGAGCATCTTTTCATGTGCATACTGGCTATCTGTATGTCTTCTTTGGAGAAATGTCTATTAAGGCCTTCTGCCCATTTTTTGATTGGGTCATTTGTTTTGTTGTTGTCGAGTTGTATAAGCTGTTTATATATTTTGGAGATTAAGCTCTTATCGGCCACATCATCTGCAAATATTTTCTCCCATTCTGTAGCTTGTCTTTTCATGTTTTTTTTCTTTAATGGTTTCCTTTGCTGTCAAAAAGCTTGTAAGTTTGATTAGATTCCATTTGTTTATTTTTGTTTTTATTTCTATTGCCTTGGAAGACTGACCTAAGAAACCATTGGTATGGTTTATGCCAGAGAATATTTTGCCTTTGCTCTTTTCTAGGAGTTTTATGGTGTCATGTATTATGTTTAGTCTTTAACCATTTTGAGTTTATTTTTGTGCATGGTGAGAGGGTGTGTTCTAACTTCATTGATTTACATGCAGCTGTCCACCTTTCCCAGCAGCACTTGTTGAAGAGACTGTCTTTTTCCCATTTTATATTCTTCCCTCCTTTGTTGATTTATTTCTGAGCTCTCTATTCTCTTCCATTGATCCATATGTCTGTTTTTGTACCAATACAACACTGTTTTGATTATTGTAGCTTTGTAGTATTGTCTGAAGTCTGGGAGTGTTATACCTCCTGCTTTGTTTTTGATCCTCGGATTGCTTTGGCAATTCTGGTCCTATGGTTCCATATAAATTTTTGGATTATTTATTCTAGTTCTGTGAATAATGTCATGGTAATTTGATAGGGATCACATTAAATCTGTAGATTGCTTTAGGTAGTACTGCCATTTTAACAATATTAATTCTTCCAATCCAAGAGCATGGGACATCTTTCCATTTCTTTGAATCCTCTTATTTCCTTTTATAATGTTTCTCAGCATATAAGTCTTTCACCTCCTTGGTCAGGTTTATTCCCAGGGTTTTTTTTTTTTCGGTGCATTTTTAAAAGATATTTTTGTTGTTGTTGCTTTACATTCTCTTTCTGATATTTCATTGTTATTGTAAAGAAATGCAACCAATTTCTGAATGTTAATCATGTATCCTGCTACTTTGCTGAATTCATTTATTAGATTTATAGTTTTTGTCTGGAGCCCTTAGTGATCTGCATGTAGTGACAATTTTACCTCTCCCCTTCTAAGTTGGATATCTTTTATTTCTTTTTCTTGCCTGCCTGCTGTGGCTAGGACTTCCAATACTATGTTGAATTGATGTGGTAAGAGCATCAGGTCTTAATGAAGCTAGTAGCCCAACCTCTTCCATTTACCCAAATCATAGGTATTTTCTTCCATTTGAAAGGCTATCTGATTGTCTATCTGTCCCTAGCAGCATCAGTCTGCTAATGGTCACAGCAAGTAAGTCATTAGTATCTCAAGCTAGAATTTCAGAAATGATTTCATAGAGTGTCATAGGATATGGTTAATTTGAAACACAACAAGGTAAATTGGGAAACATTAACTCTCTTTAAGAATGAAGCACAAATAATAAAATTAAAATTGATCTATAGAAGAGATCAATTGACTGCTAGAAATAATATTTTACAGTCAGTTCTCAACTATCCATATTCAGAAAAAGTGGCACAGATAACTGAACACAGCAGTTAAGTTTTAAATAGTATTTGTCTTTAGAACCCTTTATTTATTTATTTGTACCAAAGTTACCTTTCTAATAATGTTTTGCTTATATTAATTTTTAAATGAGGATGTAGCTCCCTAATAAGCAGCAATTGATTACAGAGATGACTCATAGTCATGCTAGCTAAGAGTAGGAAGTCAAATGAGAGATTAAAATTTTACTATGCATTACATTTTCCAAACTCAAATAATTGAGAATGAGCTCTAAGCTTCTTGAATATGACCTCTTCAGCAGCTGCTCTCTGACCTTCCAGTTATACATGCCTGTGTGGGCCTCTCAATCTTCTTTATTTCTTCATAACACTTACCACTCCACATGTAATTATATGCTCAATCTCTGTTTTCCACACTGAAGCACGAACTCCAAAGAGGCAGAACAGAGTCTGCCTTGTTCTGTATTTTATCCCCAACATCTTGAAAGTTCACTGATACACAGTAGGTGTTCAACAAAAGTTTGTTCATTGAATGAATAAAATCTTCATCATTCTTCTAAATCATCTATGAAAAAATGAGAAATAATTATTTAACATTATACAGAATACATGATCATGTCCCCATGAGAAAGCCTGATCCAGGATGGGGGCTCCATGGACCCCAGTGGTCTTGTTCACTGCTGTGCACCAGCTCGCGGCACAGTCCTCGATTGATTGTAGGTTCTCAGAAAGTAGAATCAAGTTAGTAGGTCTACCACCCCCACTCACCCAAATTATATGTGCTTTTCTCCTATTTAAGAGGCTATCTCACTTGTGTCCCCAGGCATTGCAGCATCAATCAGCTAACAGTCACAGAAACTGTTTGGGACAATGAACAAGAAGAACCAAGAAAAACTTGTAAGACAGACTGTGCATATCTTTCCCACCAAGTTGCAGAGAGACAAAAAGGAGGTGTGATAGTTTTCATTTTAGAGAGGGCTGGTAGGGCTGAGAGCTGGTAAAGCTTTGCCCAACTAGGAAGAGAACCTGGGGCTCCTGATGTTTATTTCAATGGTAAAGTCATTAGTTTTCTCTCCTTCTCTCCCATCCCCCCTCTGTCTACAGCTGGCCTAATCTCTACTTATCTGTACTTCCATCATCTTCCTTGGGCACATCAGTACTTTAGAGTATGTGCAACCAATCTCTCAAAGTATTCTTTTGTTACTTTTAATTTTTTGTTACTATCCCACCCTAATGTTTCCCTCACATACAGTGTTCAGAATAGTAACCTTGCCGTTAGAATAAGGGTGGTCAGTGATATACTACATATTTCTGCCGTGAGATTCAGAGATGGAAGAAAGAGTGAGGGACTTGAAAATAAGTCAGTACAGGTCCCATAACACAGCCTTACACAGCAAAATGAATGCACATGAAACTTCCATCTGTCCCAACAACCATGGAGACCACCTAGTGCAGTGTCCTCATTTTACAAATCAGGGACACCGAGGCCCAGGCAAAATGACCATAAAATTTCAGAACTCACGTGAGATCCCAAGAGTCACCTGGATAACAAGGGAAACATTTTCTCTTTGTGGCAACACTCTAATTCAATGGATGGCTCCGTCCCTTCAGTATGTAAATAGATAAAGTCAACCCAATATTGAAAAAGTAAAATACAAAAGGATGAAAGCTTCTCCCTCAAGCAACCATCCTATGTATCCTAACTTTCATAACCAAACTCCTAGAAATAGAATTTGGCACTTACTGGTTTTATTTTCTCCCCTCAATTCCTCTTCAGAATCCCCACCCACTCTCTCAGCTCTTGTCCAGCTGCTAAGGGATCCACTCCAGATTCCAGCACTTAATTTATTCCTTCTCCTCCAGGATATCTGCTTTCACTTTTCCTCTTGGGAGGAGAGGGTGGGTTGCCAAAAGCCTATGAAACAATCCTAAAAACCTCTCAATTAAGTAAGATAATATTTATTACTTTTAACCTAAAGGACTCTTGTTTCAACAGAATACAATTTCACATCTGTGCAGATGGAGCCCAACTGATGGAAGACTCAGTAGACTGGTGGAGTTTTAATAAAATCATCTTCTTCCTGGTGTTTGAATGGTCCTATTCTCCTGCTATATGCAGCCAAGAAGAGTAAGTCAGAGCCTGGTGCTGTAGTGATGAGCTGGCATGTGGATCTTGCATTCTCGTCCCCCAAATAAACAAAAATTTCTTTATTCAATCCAATTTTCTAAATTTTGCAAAATAGGCAGGATATCAGTCAAAATGAATCCTGACCAATTATTCACGTCATTCAAATCACATGACATCCTTGCTCTATCAATTGCCATGAGGTTGGGAAGAAAAGGACGGGTCAGTTCTTGACTAGAAAAGTCTGGGCTTTGCTGTTGGTATTGCCACAATCACCAGCATCCTTAGTGACATGGGAGATAAATGTCTCAGCCTGGAAACAGAACCTGGACAGGGGTGCTTTATTTGAAAAGTGGAGTCCAGAGGCAGTGAGAGTTAATGAAAGGGGAATGTGACAGGGCAGGCTTGGGAAGCCACAGCGTGTCACTGCACTGACCACCGCTTTACCAAAGCGACAATACACACAGCTGGTGGCTCAGCAGGTGCAACTACTCAGCCACCTGGGATGTCTCCAGATGGGCTGTGCAGAGAAGCTACTCAAAGCAGTCCCTTCAAGGAGGAAGGAGAGGAAATCTTTCTGTTCAGCTCCTTCCCATCTTCAGTCTCCCAGCTTCACCACACAGGGAGTTCCTTCCCCAAATTCCAAGTCAGGTCATCCAACTCCCTCAATGGCTGCTGAAAAAGCCCATCCCAGTGATGCAGTGACCTGCTGCATCCAAGCCTGGATACGGCTGAGGAGCCAGAGACCCCAGGGGTACAGCTGGCCAGCCTCAGGTGGCAAAACTGGACAGGCCCACACAGAACCAATCAGTCTCATTAGCAGCTGAGGGCCTGGAAAGTAGGTGAGGTTTGGAGAATCTGATGAAGTATAAAAGATTATACTATACAACAGGAGTTAGGATTAAAATCATATCCAAAGCACAGAAATATATCCTCCTTCAACTTTTACCGAATATCTCTTTGTGCTTCGAGCCTGGACTATGTCCCTAATGACAAAAGTATAGTAAATATGCCAACCTAGGCATCCCAAAGGCTCAAACCAAATCACATGTTGTGTACCTGGGTGTGTGAGAGTGTTTGTGTGCATTCTAATTCCTTGAAAAAGACCTTGTGGTCTACTGTGAAGGCCACCAATGAGCTCCTAAGCACTAAATGCAATGAGTACCTTTCAGTGTTTACTTAACTTGATCTCTTTACAATATTTCACACAGCTGAACCTTTTTTCAATGTGAAACTTTTTCATCCCTTGGATTCCAAACCTGGTTCTTTTCTGACTCTCCTCTTCCTTTTTAGTCTCCTTTGGTGGGTACTTTTCTTCTGCTGACCCTGTGAAAGCTGGTCTTCCTTGGGTCTCCTTTCTCAGCCTGATGCCCTTTAGTCTACATGTTCTTTCTGGGGAAACTTATCTGTATCATTGCCTAAAACAGCTCCTCTGCACTAAGGATTCCCAAAGCTCCAGACTTATAAGATGCAATCCTGGCCCTCTATAGGGAAAAAAACAAAAGACATCAATTACTAGGACAGAGTGTAGGACAGAGTGCTGTCCTAGAAGGTGCTATGATAGCATTTGCACATGGAGCACACTCAGTCTGAAAAATTTGTTTCAACTAAGTTGAAAGGATAAGAAGGAATTATTTTGAAGATGAGAAGAAGGAGAAAATTCAGGGAAAAAAAATCCCCCCGAGAAACAGAGGTCTGAGAGAGCATGGAATCAGAAAAGAAGCAATGAATCTGAAAGGAGAGTGTGAACAATCTACAGAGACATCACTGGAAAGGCAAGCAAGGGAGGGTCATAGAGGCCTTACATGCCAGGCCACAGCATCTGGACATCATCCCGACAGCAGGATCAAGGCAAGGTCACCTTTTTATTTTCTAAATATTCCTGTGTGAAGACTGTGGTTTGAAGGAGATACCATGCAGGATGGAAACCAGCTAGGAGACTGTTGCCTCAACCCAAGCAAGACACTCTAAACGACTGAGTTTTGCAACAATGATCTTTGGTTTTACCATCTACAGTAAATTGCACAAGGCAAATTCTGAGCTAATTCCAACATTTTTGTCTATATACTTATGGACAATGAATTGCTTTCTTAATTTTCAAACATTTACTTGATTTCTGGGTATTCCAGGCAATTGTTCCTTCAGGGCTCTCTAGCAACTCTGAGAGATTAAAATTATTTATAACTGTCCAAATCACATTTTTCTCTAGAAGCTCCTTATGAATTTTTAAATTCATTAAATAATATTTATTGAACAGATACAAGAGAAAAAGTCCCCTGTCAGTTACTGTGAGTTATACAAAGAAGAGTAAGACCCAAGTCCCCAGGAAGTCACAGTTTAGTAGGAGAGAGTCAGAAAGAGCATCAGTTGTGAATCAGAACAGATGAGAGAAGGGCCAGGATAGAGGTTCCAGCAGTGTGACATGCTTGACTGCTGAGGAGGAAGTATGTAGCTATGTTTGGGAGGTTTGGATTAGGCATGACCTTGAAATGACTAGGATCTCAATTAGGCAGGGATGAAGGGACAGGTGTCTCTGACAAAATCCCAGGAGCATGACATCACTGTTAATTGGCTAGGCTTAGTTAAAGTAGAATGTGTGCAGAGGGACCTAGTGAAGGAAAGAAAAATGGTGGACAGATCAGGAAGACCTGAAGATCCAGGTTCAGGCCATGGCAGTTGAGCAGTTTGAGCAGACGTCTTCTGGAGCAACTGTGGTCCCCATGAGAGCATTCCACAAAGCCATTTGCAATGTGCCGACTCAGCAAATTATTCCTACAACTGTTTGAATTGAAGCAAATTGAATCTATCTTCACTTTGAGAGCACTACCTTCTTCTTCTTAACCCAAAGAAGACAAGAGTTTCCTCACCAGTAGCAGCAGTCTGAGCAAATATCTAGACGCATCCTCAGATGTTCCCAGTCCCCAGCTTGAGTGAGCATGCAGGGTTGTCTAGATATATATTTCTTTTCACTGAGAGGAACCTCCATTACTTTAGACTTTAGAGGACAGGGCTGCTATTTTATGAAGCCTGTATGAAGTCAAAGTTTCCTAATAAAACATCAATATGTAACCTACTTAAATCCAAGAGGCCCAAAGCTAAAATACACTAGTGAAGGGACAAGTTAATTTGTTGAACTAACATTCTAAATTGAATTGACTGAGGAGATCTAGAAATAAGATCAAGAAGACTTATCCCCTTTAAGGGAAACTTGAGGAACCCCACCTCAAAGTATGGCAAAAGAGAGAGAGAGAGAGAACAGAAACTAGGGACCAAGAACAAAGTCTCTGACTTCAATAAGGGCCAAAACAATATACTCCAGGCTGTTCAAGACTAAAAAAAAAAAAAAACTGTTTAAAATTAACTGATGTTATGCACACTGTTGTGTTTGTTTTTTCAGCAGCTTTGGCAAGACATAGAAATATTTTGTCTCCTAATTTGATTGTATAATCTACCTACTTCATCAAATGTTAAGGTTGTGAAAAAAAAATCACATTACTTTCTCATTGTTAATTTATACCTATCCTAGATTTGTGTCTGTTTTCTTCGTTTGTGTGTTTGTATATTTATTTTTCAGTTTCTTCCCAAGGCCAAAATGGTGGACAGGAGGCAAGTAAAAAGGAACAAGGAGAGATATCGTGGTAAGCGTGCCATAAGAAATGGTTCCTATCTTTCCTCACATGTTTGGAATTTAGAACTATTTGCTCCATCTTTTCTGTCACCTCTCAGTGTGTTTATGACCTCCTGTGAGTGCAGAATGAGACATGGAGGATGAGCAAGCTAGACCATGTTCTACACGGCACACTGTTCTTTTTATTTTGGTATATAGGAACCATAGGAGTTAAAGGTTCCTATATTAGTTTCCTGTGGCCATCAAATATAACAAGTTATACCACAAACCTGGTGCTTAAAACAATAAAAATTATTTTCTCACAGTCCTGCCGGCTGAAAGTCCAAAATCAAGGTATCCACCAAGCCACACTCCCTCAGGAGGCTCTGGGGAGAATCCTTCCTTACCTCTTCCAGCTTCTGGTGGCCACTGGCATTTCCCGACTTCCTGTAGCTGTGGCCGTATCATTCCAATCTCTTCTGTGTCTTCACATTGCCTTATCCTGTGTCCTTTCTTCTGTCTCAAATCTCCCCCTGCTTTTCTCTCATAAGGACATCATAAGGATTTAGGGCACACCACATAATCCAAGATGATCTCTTTATCTCAAGATCCTTGACTTACATTTGCAATGATGCTTTTTCCAAATAAGATAACATCCATAGATTTCAGGAATTAGGATGTGAGCATAACTTTTTGGAGGCCACCATTCAAAGCACTACAAGGCCCACAGAGATAGAGGTAACTTTCACGATGGCCTCCAGAGCCCTGCCTCAAAGAATCAACCATTCTCCCAACCAGTGCCCACAAATATCTTCCCAAATCTGAGTCAAAGCACTAAATTGGTTAATGTGTTTCTAAGAAAAGCAAATGGCAGTCTGCTCCTCTTTGACAATTTAGACAAAGGCTATGAAATACCTGATGAGCAATTCTTTCAGCAGAAGGTAGAACTTTTGAACACTAGGATTTAGGTACTTCATTTACATGCCACTTATAAACTCTTTTAATATGTATAGGCTATTGTTAGTATGAAGTCTTTTGGAAAGAAATATGCTCAAAATGGTAACATTTTACCTCAGAAATGACATAGAACACTTTGCCTTCATGTACATTACATTTCAAAAGAAGGTAGATATTATCCTGTCTTGTATCAAATGACCTTAAGATTATTTTTTTGAAACTGTAATATAAAACATCTTTTTGTCTTTTGCTCTGTGTCGGTATCCATTCCTTTTGAAATGACCCCTATATTTGACATTCTATATAACATTTTCCTGTCTTCTCTGGGAATTGCAAAAGATCCTTCATGGACACATTAATTGCTTGTGACATCCACAGCCCTTTTGAACACTGGCGTTTTCTTGGTGAATCAGTAAATACTCTGTTATTTGGAGGACACATTGTTGCAAAACACCTTGCCTGAATCTTGCTTTCTACTTAAACAACATAATCCCACCAGACAGAGTTATAGTTTCACTGCTGCCCCGGCATACTGCATTCAGTAGAGATTGGGTGTTACAGTAGCTTCAGAAACAACTCAGTCAAAGTACAAGTAATGATTTCTTTTGTGGGTATATTAATCTCACATAAACTAAGCGTTGCATTTTAGACAATAAGGCTTGCAAAAGATCTCTCAAATCTATATTTTTTAAAATGCTTTATATTATGTTCTTCCAAAACATACCTTACTTCATTGACCTTCAAGCACATTAACATCTGCAGGGAGATTTCTTTTTTTTTTTTTTTGTGGTACGCGGGCCTCTCACTGTTGTGGCCTCTCCCATTGCGGAGCACAGGCTCCGGACCCGCAGGCTCAGTGGCCGTGGCTCACGGATCCAGCCGCTCCGCAGCATGTGGGATCTTCCTGGACCGGGACACGAACCCGTGTCCCCTGCATCATCAGGCGGACTCTCAATAACTGCGCCACCAGGGAAACCCGACAGGGAGATTTCTTGAAATCCATATTTTGTGCATAAAGTCTCTAATTCAGCCTTTAGTGAGGAAATAGACTCGTACTAAAACGTCAGCAAATCATCCACTTCTGACAGTAGATGTGCTGAATGACAAAGAAAAGCATTAAGCTTGTCTTAAAAGAAAATGCAGTGTGGCTAAAGACACTGGTACAGGGACTTCCCTGGTGGCACAGTGGTTAAGAATCCACCTACCAGTGTAGGGGACACGGATTTGAGCCCTGGTTCAGGAAGATCCCACATGCTGTGGAGCAACAAAGCCCATGTCCCACAACTACTGAGCCTGTGCTCTAGAGCCCACGAGCCACAACTACTGAGCCCGTGTGTCACAACTACTGAAGCCCCTGCTCCTAGAGCCCATGCTCCACAAGAAGAGAAGCCACAACAGTGAGAAGGCCGTGCACCACAACGAAGAGTAACCCCCTCTCACCGCAACTAGAGAAAGCCTGCACACAGCAACGAAGACATAACACAGCCAAAAATTAATTAATTAATCAATTAAGTTTTTTTTTTTTTTTTTTTTTTTTTTTGCGGTACGCGGGCCTCTCACCTTCGCGGCCCCTCCCGTTGCGGAGCGCAGGCTCAGCGGCCATGGCCCATGGGCCCAGCCACTCCGCGGCACGCGGGATCCTCCCAGACCGGGGCACGAACCCGCGTCCCGTGCATCAGCAGGCGGACTCCCAACCACTGCGCCACCAGGGAAGCCCTAATCAATTAATTTTTAAAAAATAAAAAAAATAAAAAAAACACTGGTACATCCAAGGCAAATGTTCAAAAAATAGGCACTCTTTAACACACCAATATCTGATTTACAAAGATTCCCAAATATAAATCGTAGGTTGCAATCTGTCACTAGCACCATGATGATACTCAGCACTATTTTCCACCACCCTGGCTACAGTCTCTAACTTTTCCTTTGTGGCCATGAGATAAATACTCTCATTTCCCCAACCTCTTCTCCCCACTCTCCTGTTTCTTGCTTTTCATCCCTCACAGCTGAGTGAATTTGAAACAGGTCTTCTTTTTTCTTAGTGGGAATATATTTAACATATAAACATTGTGTGAGTTTAAAGTGTACAACATGTTGATTTGATACATTTCTGTATCGCAATATGATTGCCCTTATAGCATTAGCTAACACCTCCACTCATGAAATAATTATCATTTCTATTTTGCGGTGGGAATAATTCACATCTAGTACCTTCTTAAGTTTGATGTTTATAATGTGGTGTTGTGGTCTGCAGTCACTGTGCTGTGCGTTACATCTCCAAGACTTAGTTATCTACTGGTTGTACGTCAGGCCTTCTTTCGGAAGTGTCCACACACCCTCATCTCTCTCTATCCCTTCCTTCAACTCTTTCTCTATTACTTCAGAAATTTTTCATACTCTTTTTTCTTCTTACTTTGTTGCATTTATATGTCAAATAAAAAGTCTATAGTCATGACTGTGAAGCATAAGTGTAGCATCCATGACATCACTAAATCAAGGGAAAGGAAAGCCATATATTTAGACACAAAACATGGCATAATAAGACACCAGCACCTCAACCGCCAAGCTCCTTGAAACACCCACAAAGGCTTCTCTCTCTAACTTAATGTCATATGTTCCTCTGGTTTGACCGATTTGCTTCTAGTGCTGACGTTCAAATAAATTCAAAACTATTTCTTGCCTATTTTCAAGTTTTCTGTTTTGTGCTTTAGCACTATACATGATGGTTTTCTCTCTGTCTGCTTAGGTTTAGGGGTAACATTGTAGCTTGGAGCCATGGGCACTAAGAAACCAGTAGGATGTTTTACAGGTTCAGAAATCCTGAAGTCATCTTTGCAAAAGTTATGACAGCTCGATTTCTGACCCTGCCCAGCTCCCTACTGATGCAATAAGAAAAAAAATATCATAGAAATTGTGTAGGATGGAATTTCCTGGTAGTCCAGTGTTCAGGACACCAGAGTTTCACGGCTGAGGGCCTGGGTTCAATTCCTGGTCAGGAAACTAAGATCCCACAAGCCCCACAGCGCAGTCAAAAAAATGAAAAATTTAATAAATAAAGTCTATGAGGGAAATTAAAAAAAAAAAAGAAATCATGTAGGAGGTAGTTAACCTGCGAACAAGTAGATATCTTTTGAACTTAGCCATGGAATAAGGCATGAATATAGCCCCAAAATTAAAATATGGTTTTAGACAATCATAGTCTAAACAAAATAATTTCCCTTGCTTTATTATCTTATGCTTCTACTTTATACTAATTTAAAGAGAAACTTTCAACTTTGCATTGTAAAACAATTATGAGGACAATGGGTGCTTTCTTTGACTCTTCCCTGGAGGCAAAGACATAAAGGCATAGCTTTAAAAAGCCTATTTAATTTGTTTGTTAGTTGGGGGAATGGGTGCTAATTAATCTAGTTTTGGGAATGCTAGATAATATCTATGTTCCATTGCTTGTACATGATGCTGTCCAAGTAATTCCTCCCAAGGACTTTTATACAAGACTCTTCAGCCCAAAACTTCTGGCTTGAAACTTTTCAAGGTCTTTGGGGTGACCATTAGAGAAGAACATGCTTAAGAAACTATCATCTTCTTTTATTCTTTCATCCTGGTAGGAAGCTGTGCTCTTCTCGAAGGTTAATGAGGTTGCAGAACCTCAGGGAGTGTGTCCAGGATACCCATTTCAATTGCTCTCACATGCTTCTCTTGTTTAATTTTTGGAAGCACAGTCTGGAGCCTGTGTTCTGAGCTGCCTGCCGCTCAGCCCACGAGGGCTTCCTTCAGAAGCTGGTTGGACCCAGAAACAGTCAGACGCCTGTGGAATCTTTAAACACTTTTCTGACAGAAGGTTTGGCCATTTCTTCTACCGGTGCTCATTTTAAAGTTAAGCACATGAACACACATTTTTTGAATCCCAAAGAAGACTTTTAATTGATTCGCTGAATATTTTAAGGTCTATTAATTCTATTGATGTTGCAAACACTGCAATTCATTCCAGCTGCTGTTCTAATCACATTCATTAACAGGCCTATTTTTACCTGCCACCTAATATTTTACATTGCATCAATAAATCTTCAGGTTTCTGGCCAAATTGTGTACAAAACATAATGAATTGCACAACCTCCTGATTGTACCACAGGGGTTGGGTTATCCAGCAGCCCTGCTTCTGAGGAGGGCTAATCAGGCATGAAGATAAAGGTGATAGACTAAAGAATGCATATACTACTCATTTGTGACATTACAAATGTAACATGGGATTATTTCAAGTACAGGTTTTCCTTGCATAGTCTACTCATTTAATCTGTATTTTATATTATAAAAAGTGTAAAAGGAACATAACCAGTCACTCAGATATAGGTGAAAGATTTTATAGTAGGTTAAAATAACTCATATACCAATGTCCTCTATGAGACACAATTTTTTTTTTCAGTAATGATGTTTAGTTTGGATGTATCCATTTACAGTAACTTTCTCCATCCTTGTGGACTGGCATTAGGCATTTCTGAAAAAATGGCTCAGAATTAGGTGTATAGCATGTGTCAATAAAACGTAGAACAAGTAAATAATTCACATGGTAAACCAACTGAGTATCTTGGGGTCATTTGCTGACACTATGTGCACTGAAATAAGAGGAAGCAGAAAAGCTCATTGATAGAGTTCAGAGTTAGATCTCTCCAGATGATCAGTAAATATTCTGTCATTAAATGACAATTCAGAGAAATGTAGAATTACAATTAAGAGACCTCATGGATGTGACTCCTAGCTTTGTTGCATACAAGCTGTGAGCCTGGGTAAGTTAATTAACCTGTGTGAAATCTACATTTTTCTTATACACTATGAAATAAAATCCTGCACATAAGGAGCTTAAAACAGTGCCTGGTGTATAATAAGCCCTCTAAAAATGTAAGCTAAGAAAAGTTGTATTTTGCATTCAACTACCATTGTTTCTCTTAAGTTGGGTTTTATATCATAATAAAAGCCAAAAATCCTTCTACCAAAGCCCTAGTTAAATCACTTGACTCCCACCTTGTTACCTCTTCATAAAAACCCTTCTGATATCATCACTTCTACTCTCACACTCATTTACCTCCAGCCATCCCAGCCTCCTAGCTGATATTGGAAGATGTCAGGTACAATTCTACCTCAGAGCCTTTCCATTTGCAAATAGAAAATACCATGTCTACAAATGCTCTTCTATAGATATCTTCCTAGATTTCTTAACTCCTGTAGATCTTTGCTCAAACCTCAAGGTCCTCCCTGATCACCCTCATTTACAATTTCAACCATGCTTCCCAACATTTCATATCATCCTTCCCTGCTTTATTTTTCCCTTCCCTTTTTTATTTTAATTGTTTATTACTGTTGCACCATTTACACAATTACATATAATTTCAATGCATCTGTTGTACACATTTTTTTTTGTTTTTTTATTTTTTTTTCCATTTTCTAATGAGTGATGTGTTGGAGTTTGTGACAGGATGGAAGAGAAAACTGGAACTGTGATGAATGCAGACTTTTTTTTTTCATTTCCACCGACCAGTAAACAGAACTACAGGTGCACCCAACCATGGACATACACTAACTGGTCATGAGAAATCTAGGGAGGCTAAGTAGGATGAAAGAATGTTTGTTACTCCCAAAAAGACCTGGGGAGGAAGAATGGAGTATTGGCATCAAGATACATGTGAACAGGCTAAGCAGGCTGTCTGAAAGTTGGCATTCATCCACAACATTAAAAAAATTTCAAAATAAGAAAGCTGTAAATGAAAAAGAAAACAGAAAATGCTGCCTTCATGAACATCCGATTGCCTCGGCACAGGCCCTGTGGGCAGAATCAAACGCATCACTCCCAATCCCCTTGCAGAAGACAAGACATTCAGATCTTAGTGGCGGAGTGCATGTAACAGCAGTTCAGGTACAAAAGATGTACTGTACTTTCAGACATTGATCTTTAAAATCCAGGACTGATTGGTAGAGTTGACTGAAAGTATATTAGGTATTTACCCACAAAAATACTATTTGGATTCTCCCAACACCCTCCCTCCCTTGAAAGGACCACATGCTTGTTCTTGGGCAATACATACCATTATTTCCAATTTGAAACAAGTTAGTATAGGAGAGAGACAGAGAGACAAAAAGACAGAGAAGGAGTCAGAGAGACAGGTTGTTGTTAAGCGGTATTCTTCGTTCCATTGGTTGTCCTTCTTACTCTTTCACTGCTAAGGTTTGATCAGAATTAGCTGCTGGGGTCTCGGCAGATTTGACCTCGTCTGTGGGGGCTGCAGGGGCTTGGCCTTGGGCATGGAACTGAGTGCTTCCGTGGCTGCCAGGATCTCCATGGAGGATGGGGCAGCCTCAGTGTTGCCGGGTTTTGAGTCTTAAGATGGGGCCCCGTCACTTTTTGTCTCCTGCGCGGCAGGAGCTGCAGGAGCCTGAGGCTTTGCGGGTTCCTCTCCCTTCTTGCTCTTGTCATCCTTGGTGGGGCCAAGGGCTCCGCAGCCTAGGTCTCCAAAGTTTTAGGGGCGTTGCCACCTGCAGCTGGCCGGAGGCAGCCGCCGGCTCCTGCTCAGCATCCTTTGGGGGTCCCGGCTTCCACTCAGCTCCCTCCGTCTGCTCCGTCTCTGCCTTCAGAGTGTCTTCCTTGGCTGCCTCTTTGTCTTTCTCACCTTCCTTGTCTTCAGGCTTGTTGGCAGCATCCTAGGCATCCTTCTCCAGCTTCTCCTCCTTGTCCTCCTTCACCTCTGGGGTCTCTGCAGCACCCTGGGTCTCATTGTCCTTCGGGGTTTCCCCCTCTTCTGTCCCAGCTCCTTTGGCCTTCTTGTCTTTGTCCTTAGCCCTCTCATCATTCACATTGTACCCCTTCTTCTTACTCAGCTTGTCTCCCAACTTGGAGTTCGGGTCTGGGTGCCTGTGCTGCCCTGGGTCGCTGGCGGAGGCTCTCTCCCCGGCTCTATGGTGGAGACTGCAGCTAGGAGTGAGTTGGAGTGCTGCCGCAGCCGTGGTCTCCACAGACACTACTGCCACCCACACTTGCAATCCTAATGATTGTTTAATACAAAAAAGCTAATTAAACTATACCAGTATCAAAATAGATAAAACACATAACTAGAGACAAAGAGGGAAACATAAGAAAGGGTCAACCATTTTAATCCTTTCTTAATTTGTGTTTACCTAATATCACAATCTTAAAATATAGAAATAAAATATAGAACTACAAGGAGAAATAGAAAAGCCAATAATCATAGTGGAAAACACAATCACAATTTTCTCAGTAAATGATAGAAGTAGAGAAAAGATCAGTAAACATTTGGAAGATCTGAACAGCATGATTAATAGACTTAATCGACTTAAACTAATTAATAGACTTAAACTAATTGACTTGTAGAAAACAGTACCCAACAACTGCAGAATACCCATTCTTTTCACACACACACTATGCATTGTTAAAAATTGACTATATGCTAAGTCATCAAGAAAACTCAACAAATTTCAAAGGATTTTAATGATCAAAATATGTTCTATAACTACAAATCTATTAAACTTAAAATCACTAACAAAAAAACGTAGAAAATCTCCATATATATATGAATTAATAAGTATACTTATTATTTGACTAACTTATGATAATCAAAATATTGTGGAATGCAGCTAGGCCCATTCTCAGAGGGAAATGCAGGGTATTCATTACAAAAGAAGAAAAGATGAAATCAAAAAGCTAAACATCTGTCTCATGAAGTTAGCAATAGAACAGTGAAATAAACCTAAATAAAAGAAAAGAAACTGAAAGGTAAGAATAGAAACTGATATAATAGAAGACACACATAAAATAGACAGTATTGACAAGAACAAAAGTTGTTTCATTATAAGAAGCAATGCATTTGAGAAACCTCTCCAAGACACAGATCAAGAAAAAAAGAGAAAAGCCACAAATAATCAATTTAAGTTAGAAATGGAGAACGTCAGAAGATATTTTAAAAAATGACAAGACAATATTGTGAAAAAGATCTTAAGAAGATATTGTTGAAACTATAACAAAATGCTCACCAGTCCTTTTCAAAGTGGTACTGGCAATCCTTGTTAATGTAACAAGACAAGAAAATTAAATGAAAGGTACATAGATTGGGAAGAAAGACATAAAACTGTCTTTGTTCACAAATGACATGATTGTCTATGTAGAAAATCTCAAAAAATCAAAAAAAAAACCTTCTGCAACTTATAAGCAATTACAGCAAGTTTGCAGGATACAACATTAATATACAAAGTCAATTGCTTTCCTATAAACCAACAATGAACAAGTGGAATTTAAAATTAAAAACACAATATGCTTTACATCAGCACCCCCAAAAATGAAATACTTAGGTATAAATCTAACAAAATATGTTCAAGATTTATACAAGGAAAACTACAAAACTCTAATGAACAAAATCAAAGAACCAAAGTAAATGGAGAGATATTTCATGTTCATTGATAGGAGAACTCAATGGTATCAAAATGTCAGTTCTTCACAACTTAATCTACAGATTCAAGGCAAGCTCATTCAAAATCCCAGCAAGTTATTTTATGGTTATTGACAAACTGATTCTAAAGTTTATAGGAAGAGGCAAAATACCCAGAACAACCAACATGATATTGAAGAATAAAGTTGGAAGACTGATGCTACCCAACCTCAAGACATTATAAAGCTGTAATAATGAAGACAGTGAGGTACTGACAAAAATAATGTACAAATGGATCAATGGAACAGAATAGAGAGCCTAGAAATACACCCCCATAAATATAGTCAACTGATCTTTGACTAAGGAGAAAAGATAATACAATGGAGCAAAGATAATCTGTTTAAGAAATAAATAGTGCTGGAACAACCAGAGATTCACATGCAAAAAAACAAACAAAGAAAAAAAGAATCTAGACACAGACCTCTCTTTCCAAAACTTAACTCTAAATGTATCATAGGTCAAAATGTAAAATGCAAACTATGAAACTCCTAGAAAATAACATAAGAGAAAACCTAGATGACCTTGACTATGGTGATGCCTTTTTTGATGTAACACAAAATGCATGATCCATGAAAGAAATAGTTGACATGCTGCGCTTTACTAAAATTAAAAACTTCTTCTCTGCAAAAGGCAATTCAAAAGAATTGGAAGACAAGCCAAAGATTGGGAGAAAATATTTGCAAAAAATAGAACTGACAAAGGATGGTTGACCAAATATTTTGTTAATGAAAATGTACAAAGAACTCTTAAAACTCAACAATAAGAAAACAACCAGGTTAAAAAATGGGCCAAAGACCTTAACAAACACCTCACCAAAGAAGATATTTAGATAGCAAATAAATATATGAAAAGATGTTCCATATCATATGCCATCAGGGAAATGCAAATTAAGACAAAAATGAAATACTACTACAAATCTTTTGAATGGCCCAAATCTGAAACACTGACAACACCAAACACTGGCAAGGATTTGGAGCAAGAGGAACACACATTTGTTGTTTGTAGGAACACAAAATGGTACAGCCACTTTGGAAGACAGTTTAGCAGTTTCTTACAAAAGTAAACATACTCGTACCCCACAATCCAGCAGGCATGCTCCTTGGTATTTATCCAATGGAGTGGAAAACTTATGTCCTCACAAAAAAACCTACACATGGATGTTTATAGCAGCTTTATTCATAATTGTCAAAACTTGGAAGCAACCAAGATGTCCTTTGGTAGGTGAATGGATAAACTGTGGTGCATCCAGACAGTGGAATATTATTCAGTGCTGAAAATAAATGAGCTGTTAAGCCATGAAAAGAAATGAGGAAAACTTAAATTCATATTACTAAATGAAAGAGGCAAATCTGAAAAGACTACATACCATATGATTCCAACTATATGACATTCTGGAAAAGGTAAAACCATAGAGACTATAAAAAGATCAGTGGTTGCCAAGGGTGAGGGCTGGGGGAGGAATGAATAGGAAGAGTACAGCATATTTTTAGGGCAGTGGAAATACTCTCTATGATACTATAACAATGAATATATATCATTATACATTTGTCCAAACCCATACAGAGTATACAAAAAGTGAACCCTAAAGTAAACTATAGACTTGGATGATTATGATGCGTCAATGTAGGTTCATCCTTGGTAATAGATGTACCATTCTGGTGAGTGATAATGGAAAAGACTATGCATGTGTGGAGGCAGGGGGTATATCAAAAATATCTATACCTTCCTCTACATTTTGTTATGAAACTAAAAATGCTCTAAAAAATAAATTATTTAAATATATATAGTGAAATGCACAAATCCTAAAAAAATTCAAAGAAATAGGAAAGTAAAAATAGTCCTATAATTATTAAATTTGTTAAATCAGTAAATAAAAATCTTCCTACCAAGAAAATTCCAGATCCAAGTTTTATTGGTGAAGAAATAACTACAAATCTATACAAGCCCCTTAGAGAATATAAAAATAGCTCATTTTTATGAGACTAGCATGATCTTGATGCCAAAACCTGATAAAACCATTATAAGAAAGGAGAATTATGGACCAATCTCATTCATGAGCATAGGATTCCAGTAATACAAGACTCAGTATTACAAATATATTGGTTCTCCATTGGATTTTCTATAGAGTCAAAGAAATCATATTTAAAACCCCAACATTTTTTTCTGAGGAAACTGATGATCCATTTCTAAAATTATATGGAAATGCAAGTAGCTAAAAATATGCAAACTCTCTTCAAGATAGACAAGATGAGAGAAGTTGCTCCACTAGATAGCAAGATTTATTATAAAGCTACTATAATTAAGAAATATGATATTGGTGACAGTTTGACAAATAGACCAATGGAATAAAAAAGAAAGTCCAGAAATAGATCCATAAATATACAGTCACTTGATTTATGACAACATAACAATGCAATCAGAGGTAAAAGGATAGCCTTTTAAGTAAATGGTGCTGAGTCAGTTGGATATCCTTGTGGGAAAAAGGAAACTTGACTCGTACCTCCTGCCAAGCAAAATATCAATTCCCAGAAGATAAAGGCAAACAGTAACACTTTAGGATATAAGAGAATATCTTCATTACATTGAACTAAGGAAATATTTTTTAAGCAACACACATGCCACAAAGAAAGAAAAATCACCATAAAGGGAAAGTCTTTGAATTGGACTACACTAAAACTAGGAACATTTTTCACCAAAAGATAACATTAAGAAAGTGAAAAGGCAAACCATAGATTGGAAGAAAATGTTTGTTTTATATCCATAAAACCAACAACAGGCAAGAATATATAAAATACTCTGAGAGCTCTTACTGTCCAAAAGAAAAATGGGCAAGAAACCATAACAGGCACTTCACAAAGAGAATATCTATGTAAGGAAACATACTCAACTTCATTAGTAATCGAGAAAATATGAGTTAAAACCCCAGTGATATGCCACTATGCAATTATCAGAATGTTTAAAAGAAAGAATGATGTTATGGAGTATTTGCAAGAATGTAGAGCAATGGGAATTCTTATACATGCTGTTATGAATATAAATTTGGAAAACAGTTTCTCATTATATGCTAAAGTTGAACTTAAATAGAGCCCATCATCCAACCACCCCATTCCCAGATCATATACCCAGTAGTAGTGTATGCAGAGCAGCACTATTCAAATTAGCCAAATTTGAAAAGAACCCAAAGTTCACCAACAGAATGGATAAATAATTTGTGGTGCATCCATTCAACAGAATAATACACACCAATAAAATTGACCTATCTACAGCTACATGAAACAACATGGACAACCTCACAAATACAATGAGCAGAGAAGCAAGACACAAAAATTGCACACTTTGTGTCTTAGCCTGTTTAGGCTACTATAACAGAATACTCTAGACTGAGTGGCTTAAACAAAAAACATTTATTTCTCACAGTTCTGGAGGCCAGGAAGTCCAAGATTAAGTTGCTAGTTGCTAGCGCATTCAGAGTTTGAGTCTCCTCTTCCTGGTCCACAGATGGCTGTCTTCTCACTGTGTCCTCAAATGGAAGAAGAGGTGAAGGAGATGTCTGCCTCTTTTAAAAGGGCACTAATCCCATTCACAGTGGCTCCACTCTCATGACCTAATCACCCCTCATTGGACCTGCCTCCTACACCATCACTTTGGGGATTAAGTTTCAACATATGAATTTGGGGGGGACACAAACATTATCTATAGTGCTATATAAATCAACTATATAGAGTTCAAAAGCAAGAAAAACTAAATTATAGTATTAAGATTAAAGAAGTGGAGGAGGAAAACAGGCAAGAAGTGGAATGGACTAGGAAGGGGCTATCTGAGGTGATGGCAAACTGTCTTTCTTGACCTCAACTGTGGTTACACAGGCTTTCCACTGGTGATGATTCACTGAGGGGCACATATGTTTCTGTGCCCTTTTCTTAAGTGTGATAACTTCACATAAAATGCAGTTGAAGTTTGTAATAATATCTTTAAGTTTTTATTTATAGGAATTTTATTCTCAGATATCATGCATAAGAATATTAAAAATTAGGTTCAAACATTATGAAAGCAGAAAACTGAAAACAGCTTAAATACCCATCAGTAGGTGACAGGTTCAATAAATTATAACACATCCAGGAACACTGTGGACACTTTAAAAAGAATGGTACTGATATGGGACAATCTTCCACATAGATTTAAGCAAACAACAAGCAAGAGACATAGAACCATGTGCAGAGTATGCTATCATTATATTTGTGTATAAAACTGAGGTGGAGGATACATGTATGTGTGTTTTATATGCATATAATGTTTCTGGAAGAACAGGTGAAAAATAAAACCCCATAACAGTGGTTGTCTCTGAAGTGGGGAATTGGAACACCAGAGGTCATGGATGAGAAGGAAACTTTCTTTTCACTGTACCTGTGGGCATCATGTGAACGTAATCACAAATATGTTACCTTTCAAAATAATATATAAAAAGGTGAGATATATTTTTTAATAAACTGAAATAATTTTGAGAGCTCAGTTCCCAATTATTGTTGCATTTGGATATTTGCATAGATTAAAATGCACTTTCTTTGGGAAACTGACACAGCGTGGAATAGAGGCTGGGAACAAGTGTCCATGAGGGGAAACAAGGGAGGCTGAAAGACAGGGGTCAAGCAGAGATCTGTCTGAGAAGCCAGGTCACATGGAGAAGGTCCCCTGTCTGAACAGGGCTTGCAGCAGGGATGAGCCAGGCAAGGCCAGAGAAATAGCCAAGATGCTCAGGTCAGGGAAACTAGACAATAGCAAACGCATGAGAGGCAAAGGGCCTACAGAAGGGAGACTTCCCAGGGCGGGAAAATGCCTGTGACCTTCGCTGCTTGTTCTCAGGAGCTTGACATTGCTGGCAGAGTGAAACGAGCCAAGAAAAAGAAGAAATCATGCTCTCACCTACTTATTTGTATTGATCCAAAATATGACCAGCCCCAGAATGAAGTCTTTGTCTCCTCCACAGTACCTGTTTATAGTGCTGTGCACACAATGGTCTTAAAAAGGAGCTGTTGATGCACCCCATTTCCTAAAGTACAAAAATGTAAACTTTCCTCCCAGTGGCTTAGCAGGTTTCTAGACCATCAGCCTGGCAGTGACCCTGAGCCACTGGCTGATGGGCAAAAGGGTACATAAAAGATACCAGCCTTTGATTACCTTTGCCTTATGCCCCTGAACTGATCATTCCACACTTTTTCTGTTAAACAGATTCATCCTGTTAACAACCATCGTATCAACTTTTCACCCTTAAAATTTGTTGAAGGGATGTAGGTTTTGAAGAATACATTCCGGGGTATCAGATGCCATACTAAGTGCTCTGTTACATCGGTCTCCAGAACCCTACAGACTCTCACGAGGGCAGAAAAGCATGTAAGGGAAGAAAACTGAACAGAGGTATAGTGCCAAGGCCACAGTATGAAGGAAATCCATTTTCCAAGTCATATTCTAGCCAACAGGGTCCTTTTGCCATTTAACACATCTATACCTTCTGTATTGTGATGCCAAGTTTATTCTCAGTGCAGATTTCTGTAAATCACATCCAAAATATGATTTGAAAAAAAATGCACCTTCTTATGAGCCCACTGCGTACTTGAAAGACCCAGTACACAAATCATTTGCACCTGTACCATTTCCATCCAGTTCTAAGCTAATTTTAAAAAGGCTCTGAAAGCCTGCCAAGAGCACATGTGCACAGAAGATAAAATGTAATAGCAATTAATCCAATCATCTCTGATTTAACGTTAATTTAACCCAGTGGATTATGCCTTGTTTTGTGTGCAACTGTGTTGATCCTGCTACATTTCAGAGAGCCCCCAAATCAATCAAGTCACAATCCCTAATTGCAGTCAAAATGGGGAATTCCACTCAGCAGGGCCCTTCTCTAGAGTATCTATTCCTCCCAAGGAAGAAAGGGAAGTCAAAGAAAGAGGCGTCTCTAATAGCAGGCTGCTAACATCGCAGCTGATGGTGTCAGAACTAGCAAGGAAGAGTGGCCTCCTGTTTGCTGGCATATTCAGTTGCACTGCGGCTTCTTGCCAGAATGAACAGGAAAGGGCCAGCAGAGAAAAGCCAATGGAAGCACAGTTGCTGTTTAAACTAGAAACAAACAACAACACAACAAATTCTGGAGGTGCAATGCTTTCCTTTCCCTTTATTTGCACTATAGATTGAATAACTACAGCAGTTAAAGCCCTGAATTAGGAAGGCTGTAATTGAAAACTAATACCATGCTACCCACTGGGTCTGATTTAACTGCGTTAGAATGTAGGTCTGCATTCTTGGAACCAAGGCTGATTGTGAGAACATTTATATTATCATGTGCAAGGAACAGAGGAAGTTTCAAGTTGCTAATTCCTCCTGTTTGGATTTTATTGAGAACTGAAATAACAAAAAGTGTTACCTGGGCTCAGGGGCAGCCCAGAAGTTCAATTGTAGTTCAGCCTTAGTTAAGGATTACTTAATAGATACTTCACATAAAGTGCTACCATGTTCTTTTTCATAATTTTTCTCTCCCCTCCTCCTTTCCTTTGCAGCTGAGAATAATTAACTGTTCTTTTGTGAGTGTCATTTGTTCTCAAGGAATTAAATGCCACCTTATTTCCCAGAACAAGAATTCAACTGTCATAATTATAGCTTCATTTCAGAAGCAAAAAAAAAAAAAAAAATCATAATTTATTACAGATTGTTCAGCATGTGAGATAGGTTTAAATGTCATTGGAAGTAAATTGTGGCATGTCATGAAGGGGTTTTAGCCACCACTGTAATTGATTTATAATTTCACATTTAAAATGAACAACATTCAGCCATTGTTCTTATATTATATAACTCTGACAGCAATCCCTTGAGAATGAGGCATTCAACTTGGTCAATACACAATAATAATAATAACAATAATAATAATAACAATAACAATGATATGCCAGTTTTAAAGATAAGCAATGAAATTAGCATAAGCACTGAGAACATATGTGTTAAAAATGGGAGCTCAATCTCTATAATAAAAGGTAAAAATCTATTTCAGAAGAAATGCATTTGAATATCAGCATTGAACTCCATTATATTAAATGACTCTCAGGGGTTTTAATGAAACTCATAAAATAAAGAACCATCAGAATTAAGGTTTAAACTATTTTCTACCCAGAGTTATAAGGAAAGATACAATAATTGAAGTAGGTGGAGATGAATTTTTCCACATCTAATTTCAAGCAGATTAAGAATCAATTCCACTTTGAACAGTAATTTACTAGGTTTGCAGCGTGATCCTAGTCTCCTGGGATTACACGGTGACCATAGGTGGTATGGGGGAGGGACTATATAAATACCTGATTAGACTATTAAGTGCCAGCAGATCTGTTTTGTGCCAGATGAAGTGAGTCCCGTGATGGTTCTCATAGCTCAACATCACATCAATGGATTTGTGCCCCTTGAATGTGAATGTAGAAACAAATCCAAACTCACACAATGACAGGAACAAACCGTGCTGTGGAGGCCAAACCATGAGTCACACTTTAGAAGCAAAATCAGAATATTCCCCAATCTATAGCCTTTTGAAACACCTTATTTTTCCCTTCTGGGAAAGCCAGTACTTTATTCTTTGTTTTCAAAAAGTCAACTTTATAGTTTGGATACAGAAAACCTTTTGAAAGGCAACGTATGGTAGGCTGAATAATGGTACTTCAAAGATGTTGGTGTCCTAGTTCCCAGAACCTGGGAATGCCACCTTATATAGCAAAGGGAGGGACTTGGCAGATGTGATTAAATGTAAGCGTTTTGCAGTAGGGAGATATCCTGGATTATCAGGGTGGATCCTAAATGTAATCACAATGCCTTTATAAGAGGGAGGTTGAGGAAGTTTTGACCACAGTAGAAGAGAAGACGATGTGACCACAGGAGCAGAGATTAGAGAGATGTCACAAGCCAAGGAATGTTAACAGCCTCTCAAAGTGGAAGCCTTGGAGCCTTGAGAAGGACCAAGCCTGCTGACACCTTGATTTTAGCCCTGGAAGACTCATTTCAGACTTCTGATCTCTAGAATGATAGGAGAATAAATTAGTGTTGTTTTAACACTAAGTTTATGGTAATTTGTTACACTGATAACAGAAAATTAAAACACAGGGAAAGAGTCTGATTTACTAAAAAGTGTGTCCAAAGATCAAGTTACCTCCATGTTGAGAACTAACCCAGCAGCTGAGCTCCACTCTGGCTTTGAGTTGAGGCTTCCAGTTTAATCATGACCTAGACGCCTCCTCTGTTGCCACTTAAGCAGTTCCTGTAGTTGTCTTTCTGGGGGACAATGATCCAAAACTCTGACAACATTGTCAATTTAAGAAAGGAGTGATATTTAGCTTGATTTAAAAGAGTCCCTTTTGGGAGAGTTAAATGAATATAGTGCTCTAAAATGAGCTGTGACATTATTTATGCCTTATAAAAGAGAAATTGCATTTCTTTGAAAACACTAACGTATCACAAGATTTCCAAAATATATAGCTTGTGATTTTTCCAAACAGCATTCTGTTGACCTGGTAAATGATTGCTCTAGACTTGCCACTTACCATTCAATAAATGTTTGCAGTACATCAAGGATTTACAATGTAAATTCTTGACCCAGTTTTTGATATAACTATTTATTCAGTCTGCCATAACGAGAGGAAGAAAAAATAAGACACTTCTAATCAACTATTGGGATGACACATAAAACGGTTTTATCTGGGTTCACTGGACAGTAATTTCCTATTGCAAATACAATGGGAGAATATTCATTCCACTTTCTTTGATCCCCCACCAGGGGACACCTTCTAAGTGTTTTTGTAACAGTTTCCATCTCTCTCCCCAACCTACCACTGGATATGGGCCAGCTACCACTGGACCTAAGTTATTAAAAATCTAGGCAAACTCAGCCACAGGGAAAAGAATGAACACTCAGTCTAGCAACATTGATTTCACTGAAAGGTGAGCCTCATGGTCATTTTTCTAGCATCATTTCACATTCATTCATTTATTCATTCACTCAACAAATATCTACATTGTACCTACTCTGTGTGATGTCACCAAGGGAACTAAATAGGTGAAGCAGAGAAATCCTATCCAGTGAATACATAACTATATTAGGTAATGACTTTCATTTATTGAGTACTTCCTATATGTCAGGGATGGTGATAGATCACTTCACATAACTTTTCCAATATGTTATGTTATTATTCCTATTCTCTATTTACAATGAAGTAGTTAAGACTCAGGGGATAAGAAATTCAGCCAAGTTTTGAGAAGAGGTTCAGTGGTAGACCCTCAAATTCTGTTCTAATTATACAAAGCCTGTGTCCTAACCTCCTTGACAAGATAAAGCAAATTAATTTCCAAAAGAAAAATATAAAGGGCATGATGTGTGGGTGTTGATTACATTCCCTAGGTGATCTGGGAAGACTTTGTGAGAGAAGTAGTACTTAATCTTCATTGTGAAGACTGAGAAGGAATTGAACATATGCTGATGGGATAAAGTCATTCCAGGCAGAGTGAACCATCAGAGCAAAGACACTAAGGTGGGAAATCACGGAACACACAAAGGGAAAGGGAGTAACTCATTGTAACTGGACGTGGGGGGCAGCACAAGTAGCCAGGAATAAAGCTAGAAATGTTGTTGGCTTGGTGCCAGATCACAGAGGGCCTTAAGTACAAGCTATGGAATTTGCTATGGAGGAAATAATGGAGAACTAGTGTCAAGCAATTGGTCAACACTAGTTGGGGAAATGGGACATACCTCTGTCAATGATGTAGAATACTGTTGCAAGCAACAGATTAACATATTCAAATTAATGTTAATCATTAAATATTTAATGGAAAAAATAATAAGGGCTTTTAAGTAATTAGTATCACACAAAGTGAAACATAACTGCTGATAAAAGAGAGTGGTATTCCAAATAAATTTTCATTATTTCTGAAGCATACCACTTCTGCTCTTTATTTCAAAAAAACAAGTAATGTGCTTTGGCAACGTTTGAGGCTTGTAAGGCGGAGAACACAAAAACTCCTGCCCTCCAAGAGTCTACACTCCAGTGGGAGAGTGTGATAAACTGCATTACTATTCACAGTTTTTGGTGGCCCTCCCTCCCATGGGAGTATAATACATCTCCACTTAGGATTTGCTTTAGCTAAGGAAATACAGGCAGAGGCAGTGTTTCCAGGCAGAAGAATTCAAGCCAGATGTGATCTCACTTACATGTGGAATCTAACAACAAACAAATTGATACAGTGAACAAATTGGTGGTTTTCAGAGGCAGGGGGTGGAGAGGGTGGTAAAAAGTACAAAATTCCAGTTAAAAAATAAATAAGCCCTGGTGACGTAATGTATAACATGATGACTGTAGATAATAAGACTGTATTGTATATTTGAAAGTTGCTAATAGAGAAAATCTTAAAAGTTCTCATCACAAGAAAAAAATTTGTATTTTTTATATGTGGTGATGGTTATTAATTAGACTAATTGTAGTGATCATTTCATAATATTATACATATATCAAATCATTATGTTGTTTGCCTAAAACTAATGTAATGTTATATGTCAATTATATTTCAATTGTTTAAAAAACCAGATGTGTACTTTGCCATGATTTCCCTTTTTCCTCTGCCATGAGCCCAATAATATCCCAGACAGAAATAGGGCTTGTTCTCCATTAGCCTGGGTCCTGACAAGGAGAAGAGCCATGACAAATCATGATGGAAATGTAACACAAGCACATTGTCAACCTTTGTCATTGTAAGCCAGAAAGATGTTGAGGTTGTTTGTTACACAGTATAACTTAATGTAAGCTGACTGCTACAACAAACTGAGAGCATACGTAACCACAATATAAGGTCAGGTCTATAAGAGAAATATGGGATTTCAAAGGAGGAAGAGATCATTTATTTCTAGGTCACATTATCATGAGCCCAGCCAAAAAATGTTCACTTTTTCTTCCAGTGGCTTTTTGTTTTATTTTGCTTGGCTTTGCTTTAGATTTAACACGAGTAAAACAAAGACCTGACAACTAACTAATCAGCTAACCTCAGCAGACCAACAATCATTCCCTCATTCTCTCCCTTACACTTGACCTTCAGTCCCTACACACTTCAAAGTCTGTCATCAACAGCCAACCAAAGTGCCACCAGGCAGTGAATGAGCCCCTAATTCCCTCAACACACACTCATTAAGCATCTATTATGCATAGGTTCCATGAGCACCAGAGAATCAGAGATGGAAGAAAAGAGTACCTGAAGGTGCTCAACAGCTGGCGAAAGCTCAGACAAGAGTCACTCAATCACAATAGACTTATCTGGGTGCTCTGGGCTACCACAGAGTAATGGAGCATGAGAGAAAGATGTCTAGGGGGACCTGGCCTTGGGAGAGTAGAGGAGTGGTATCAGGACACACTTCCTGGAAGAAGTGAAACCTGAATCAGTGTTGAAGGAAGGAAAGGAGTTAATCAGACAAAGGGAAGTAAGGAACTATCATTTGCAAAAGCACAGAGCAGTGGGGCAGCTAGGCTTGGAAGAGCTGCCATGTTTGGACAGAAGGTATGAGATATGAGAGTGGAGGAACAGAGAAGGGTAAGATCAAGAAAGGTCTTATAAGCCACACTAAAAGTTTGGATTTTATCCTAAAGGCAATCTGATGCAATTGAAAGCTTTCAAGCTGCAGCATGGCATGATCAGATTTGCATTTTAGAAAGATTTCCTTGTCAGCTCCAGGAAGGAGGGGTTTGAGATGGGGCTGGAAGATTTTGGATCAGAGAAGCTAGTTAGAAAACTCTTGCCATAAACCCAGGTGGGAAATTGTGAGAATCTGAACTGACGTAGAGCCTGTTTCCTACTCTGAAATATGAAAGAAATAAAGCTTCTCAAACACATTTAAGAAGAAAATTAGCTCATAGTTAGTGAACTGCAAAGCCAGCAAGGAAGCACCAAAGCTTTTCTGATTCCACTCTGCCTCACTGAAGAGCTCTGAATTTTTTGCATTTATATTGTCTCTTTTGTAATTAAGTTCCATGCCCACAACTTGATTAGTTAAAAAATTACTCTCCCACACTTTTCCTCTTCCTAGACGCCCTCCTCCATTCACACAGGCATGTAAATATGTTCCTAACAAGTGTGCTCATTCATTCATTCATTCATTTATCCCACAACTGTTTATTGAGTACCCATTATGTAGCAGGCACTTGCTAGATGAAGTGTACCTAAAAAAACACAAAACAAAGTCCTTGCCTCCTGGAAGTGTCAGCCTACTGGAGAAACACATGATAAATATAAAAACAAATAAATAATTATAAAATGCAAATCCCTATGAATAAACAGCAGCAGAACACTGAATGCTAGAATGGCAGGTATGCACGTGTACTCATAGCAATGTCCTAAAAGGCTTACCCAAGAAGTCAGTCAGTTGAGATGGGAGCACTAATATGTTTACATTTAATTTACATCAATATCATTTTAGAAAAGAAGGATTGGTACATCTAAGCTGGTGCTATTACCCCAAAATACTAACATTTAAAATACAAGGTCACATTTTCCTAGCTAGCAAGGCCCACAATTGCAGGGGCAGGGAGTGAGGGGTTGGGAAATGTGGCTTCCATCTCTGGGCTCACTGAGTTTGTAATGCTCAGGGCATCTCTGGGAGGCACTCACTGGAGCATTTCAGTATTGATTCAATACCTCTAGTAGGTCTTGCATGAGGTCATGGCGAGGCTGGACCTGGTAAGTTCGGTGCACTTAGGGCTGAGTTCTGAAGTTGGACTGACTTGCACAATTGCAGCTCATTTTCATGAAACAGAACCAAAATCCTTTTTAATGCTTTCTTTTTAAAATAGCTCCAGTTCAAGAAAAATTGAGTTCCTCATTAGTTGTAAGTTCCCCTTATTGCTAGCTCAGAGATTGAAATCCACAAATCACTCACCAAACAGCATTAGCGGTGGGCCATTTTGAAGCAGCCTTTTCGCAGATTAACTTTATATCTCCTCAAGATAAAGATCATCTGCTAGACAGGTAAGTCCAGTTCTGTTGGGGGCTGGGTGGGGCGGACTGAATTCAGGGCTTTTCTGTAGACTGTAGAGTCAGCTAACAACTAGGTTCTGGCCACCAGCTCGCAGCCAGCTGGACAACAAATCACTTTCAGCCACCGCCCAACAAGCTTGGATTTAAACCACTGACCAATAGGTCAAAGATCCTTTACTACATCTTGGCTCTTCTACACCACACTTTCATCTGTCATTGTTTTGCCCCAGGCCCAATAATTGGATGAAAAGAAATTTGATTAAGCGTAAGATTTATGAGGTTCTACATTGAGACAAATTGTAATTCGATATAAGCCCATTCTCGAAAAAGGGCTAGAATATAAACAAGGTTCTTTACTCTTTTATCTATACCTTTACAAACACATGCATACACGCATGCCCATACAAATATCCATACATACTGTTTGTCAACTTGTCACTCAGAAAGACTAATGACAATTATTTACCTTGAGCATTTGGCAGATATAATGGGACAGTACTTTGGCAGTGATCAAAAATCATCTTCCTTTATGGTTCTTAATCAAAAATGTATTTCCCATTGACTAACCCCAAGAAAAGGTTATCATCTACTTCTGCCTGTACTTATTTCAGTACTAACAAGAGATTCTTTTCTCTCCCATCCTCAGCAGTGCAGAATTACCATCATTCCAAAGACCTCTTTGGGTTCCTTGATCAGAAGAGGCATTTAACGATGTCATCCATGATGTATTGCGTATTTAATTGTACTATGCAGCTATTCAAAAAGCATTCAGAAGTAATCATTTAGCATTAATATCCCAGGGCAATCCAAGGTCACAGTACATTAAAAACTAATTCACAGTGGTTCAAGAATGCATTTTTCATGTATGGAGTAACATAATTCTTTTATGATAAAAGTGATAGCGGTGTTACAGAATGATGAGATATAAGATATTCTGAATATCCATCATTGGACCTACTGGACAAATGGCAAAGTCAGACCTTTGTTGTTCTCATAACTCAACACACCACTAATCTGTATTAAACACCACTGACCTTGTTAACCTTTTATATGACTGACCACATTTCAAGGAGAAACAGTACCTTATTTATTATCAGAGACAATACAAATATTCAATATTTATTGTGATCATTTCACTCTCATATTTTACTATCTCCTATTTTCTATGGTCATTCTAATATCTAAAATTTCAACACATCTATAGGTAAAGGCTGTCTAGCGAAAAATTATACACACACATTTATGAGTGTGTGTATGTATTTTATCAACTTTCTTACAGGAATGCTATGGAAGATAAAATTATTATAACTTCCATAAAATATCTACCATGCTAAAATAATACTTTCCTGAGGCAACCGGCCCTCTACACAATGAAGCTTGGGCAGGCTCCATCCTCCAGGACCTATCATCTCTCACACTCCACACCATTAGCAGTGCTGTACTACAATTTGCTGCCATTCAGCAGGCAACACATGAGGAGTTATTTCAGCAATTCACAGGCAATATTGTCATTTGTTAATATACTAAACTCTGCATTCAAAAGTACCAGATTACCTTACCAGTCCACTGGTGTTATTTTTCCTATTTCTTTATATTTCACATCCCCAAATCCATCTTCCAAATCAGTCCATACAGATTGGATAGAAGTCAGAAGTCTTATCCTGTTCAGAGGGTCATTCAAAACTATTAATAAGCATTATCATAACCTGTGTTTAGGGCACTATTCTAGGTGCTAGGTATGAGTTGAGGTTGGGCATATCTATATGGAGACATGATACTGAATTTATAAAACACAAATAAAATACAGGCAGACCTCATTTTATTGTTCTTTACAGATGTTGCTCTTTTTTTTCAAATTAAATGTTTGTGGAAACTCTGTGTTGAGCAAGTCTATTGGCACCGTTTTGCCAAAAGCTTTTGCTCACTTCTCCTCTCTGTGTCATATTTTGGTAATTCTCACAATATTTCAACCTTTTTCATTATTACTATATGTGTTATGATGATCTGTGATCAGTGAACTTTGATGTTACTGTTGCAATTGTTCTAGGGCACCACAAACCATGCCCATATAAGATGGTGAACTTAATTAAGAAATATTGTGTAAGTTCTGACTGATCCACCAACAGGCTATTCCCCCCATCTCTCTCCCTTTTCCTGGTCCTCCCTATTCCCTGAGATACAACAATACTGAAATTAGACCAATTAATAGCCTTACAGTGGCCTCTAAGTGTACAAGTGAAAAGAAGAGTCACATGTCTCTCACTTTAAATCAAAAGCTAGAAATGACTAAGCTCAGTGAGGAAGGCATGTCAAAAGCCAAGATACACTGAAAGCTAGGCCTCTTGCACCAAACAGTTAGCTAAGTTGTGAGTACAAAGGAAACATTCTTGAAGGAAGTTAAAAGTGCTACTCCAGTGAACGCACAAATGATAAGAAAGCAAAACAGTCCTATTGCTGACAAGGAGAAAGTTTTAGTGATCTGGATAGAAGATCCAATAGCTACAACATTCCTTTAAACAAAAGTTTAATCCAGAGCAAGGCCCTAACTCTCTCCAATTCTATGAAGGCTGAGAGAGGGGAGGAAGCTGCAGAAGAAAAGTCTGAAGCTAGCAGAACTTGGTTCATGAGGTTTAAGGAAAGAAGCCATTCCCAAAATATAAATGTGCAAAGTGAAGCAGCAAATCCTGATGTAGAAGCTGCAGCAAGTTATCCAGAAGATCTCACTAAGGTAATTAATGAAGGTGGCTACACGAAACCAACAGATTTTTCAATGTAGACGAAACCATCTGACATTGGAAGGAGACTCCATCTATGAATCTCATAGATAGAGAGGAGAAGTCAATTCCTGGCTTCAAAATTTCAAGGATGGGCTGAATCTCTTGTTAGGGACAAACACAGCTGGTGACTTGAAGTTGAAGTCAAAGCTCATTTACCATTGGAAAAATCCTAGGGCTCTTAAGAATCATGCTAAATCTACTCCTCCTGTGCTCTATAAATGGAAAAACAAAGCCTGGATGACAGCACATCTGTTTATGATATGGTTTACTGAATATTTTAAGCCCACTGTTGAGACCTACTGCTCAGAAAAATATATATATTTCTTTCAGAATATTACTGCTCATGCACCTGGTCATCCAAGACCTCTGATGGAGAAGTAAAGTGAGATTAATGTTGTTTTCATGCCTGCTAACACAACATCCATTCTGCAGTCCATGGATCAAGGAATCATATTGACTTTCAAGTAATATTATTTAAGAAATAACATGTCATAACGCTATAGCTGCCATAGATTGTGATTCCTCTGGTGAATCTGGGCAAAGTAAATTGAAAACCTTCTAGAAAGGATTCACCATTCTACATGCCATTAGGAACATTTGTGATTCATGAGAAGAGATCAAAATATCAACCTTAACAAGAGTTTGGAAGAAGTTGATTCCAAACTTCATGGATGACCTTGAGGGGTTCAAGACTTGAATGGAGGAAGTAACTACAGATAAGGTAGAAATAGCAAGAGAATTAGAATTAGAAGTGGAGCCTGAAAATGGTACTGAATTGCTGCAATCTCATAATAAAACTTTAATGAATGAAGAGTTGCTTCTTATAGATGAGCAAAGAAAGTGACTTCTTGAGATGGAATGTACCCCTGGTGAAGATGCCGTGAATATTATTGAAATAGCAACAAAGAATTTAGAATATTTCATAAACGCAGTTGATAAAGCAGCAGCAGTGTTTGAAAGAATTGACTCAAAATTTGAAAGAAGATCTGTGGATAAAATGCTACCAAATAGCATTGCAAGCTACAGAGAAATCATTCATGAAAAGTCAATCGGTGCAGCAAACTTCACTGTTGTTCTAAGAAATTCCCACAGCCGCCCCAGCCTTCAACAACCACCTCCCTGATTAGTCAGCAGCCACCAAAATCGAGGCAAGACTCTCTACGAGCAAAAAGATTATGACTTGCTGAAGGCTCAGATGATGGTTAGCAATTTTTACCAATAAAGTATTATTTAATTAAGGTATGTACATTTTTTAGACATAATACTATTGCACAATTAATAGACACAGTATAGTGTAAACATAACTTTTTTATGCACTGGGAAGACAAAAAATTTGTGTGACTCACTTTATTGCGGTATTCAATTTATTGCAGTTGTCTGGAACCAAACTCACAACATCTTTGAGGTATGCCTGTACGAGATTTGGCAAGTGATAACAGAAAACTGGAACAGGCATTGTATGACTAATAGTCAATGAGGAATGCAGATGCTCAAGTGTGAATTTGGAAGCAATAATATCACTGGTCTCCACCTGTCCTGTCCCTTGACCTCCAGGACAGCCATATTATAGCTCCAGGAACATATGTTCATGTTTCACCACCCTAGTTGCCTTTCTCCAGACTCCTGAGAAGTTCTTTTCCCAGCACTGCAAGGGGAATGGAGAGTTCTAAGGATCTGATGAAATTTTAAAAATGTATAAGATCTGGGAAACTATCCCCAGGTTGAGCAATGGGATAGATCCTTAAACTATTATAAATCTCTATTTTCAAACAATTTTAACACAAAAAGCCATCTTTGGGTGAATTAAGGAAACCAGTCATTCTGATTGCCGGTACTTTACATAGAAAGCTCTCTGCATTCATTTAATTGACTATCACCTTTCCTAGTTCTAGTCAGTAAATCCAGAAGCCAGTGGAACCTGGGGAATTCTTCAAACACTTATGCAAGTTGCTTTGGCCTCTCAGCCTCTTGATGATGAAAAGTAAACCATTTCTTCCTCCTTCCCATTCTCTCTTTTTTCCCTTTGTCTTCCTCTTATCCAATTTTTTATGAGTGTAAGACTTGGAGAACTAGAAAGATTATACCAAATTCAAAACGGAAGAGGCTATAAGAAATGGAATAAAATATGGTGGGTTACCTAAAAATCTCTCAAAGGAGTCACTGCTACATTAGATCAATCTCCCACATTGTTTCCACATAGCCAACTTCTCCATCACAGATCCTTGGGAAAGCCAGTGACATTGACTGATAGAGAATCGTGTAAATCTAAGATTAGCATTGATTGGAGTCTGCATTTTAGCATTTCTTATTTGGAGAGTATCGTAAATATACACACCCTGGCTTTTCCCATCCTCCTGTCAATCAACAGTCTTGGACAAATCTTATAGTCTTAGACATATACTGGCCTCCCTCATGAACAGAGCAAGGGAAGCAGGATTTACTAATATAATAATTTCCTTCTAAAATGAAATAACTCTTCTATAATTTCCTCAGGCACATTTATTGTTATCTTCACCCCCCCATCAACAACGTTACTGTCATCAACATCTCCATGTGTCTGCATCCCTAACAAACGATGCAGAGAGATGAGAGAAGAAAGCTAGCTAAGAGTTGCCAGTCCTGAGTTCCAATGTCTGTCACTCTCAAGTTTTCTGATCATATGCAAGTCATATAAACACTCCAGTCTTATTTTTATCATCTCTAAGATGAAAGTGTTAGATAACTCTCCTGTGTCCCTTCTAGATTTAATTTTCTATAATTCTAATTTAAAATGTTATCAATGAACAAAACCTTCCCGGTTGGACAGAAACTATCATGGAAAAATTGATCCAGACACTAATTCTTAAAAATAAGAGGATATTGTTAGTCTTACCTTGAAGATTTAGAAACTGGAGTTCCGAATGGTTAAATTACTTGCCCAAGGTCAGTAAGTTTATGAGTGGTGGGATCAGTAGTCAAATTCTGATATGGTAGAGCAGAGCCTATGGAGTCAGATCTGGATTTTAATTTTGGTTCTACCACCTGCTATGTGACCTCAGGCAAGTTGCTTGAGTTCTCTGAGCATTGATTTTCTCATTAATAGTATAAAGGGAAATAGTATATCACCTACATCTCAGGATTGTTTTGATTTAACACATGTGAAAAATACCTAGTTAGTGCTTGACACATAGTAGGGTTGCAGAAAGTGTTAGTGTCTTCTCTTGGTGACACCATGTTGCCCATGTGCATCAAAGGGAAGGTAAGCGTTCGGTCTAACACTGAGAAGGTGCTGGCAGCCATTGTTTGTTGTAGTGGCTGGTTGACTAGAATTTAATCTCTGTGTCCTACTGCCCTCTTCTGGATATCCAACATCAGATCTGCTTGGGAATTCAGTTTACTGGTCCCATCTAATTGAGCAAACTCTGGACCTGGTTCAATAATGCCCACTCCAGAGAGGCAATAGAATCCAGAATCAATTTCTGGATGCAACAAGTGTACATTGACAAGAGAGCCAAGAGCTAGAAATGATAAGGGATTACTGACTGCCATACCTGGTAAGTCTATGGTATGATGAAGTGGTTTAAGGTGCGGTTCCTTTCATGTGTGTGCCAAGTAGTCTAACTCTGTTTGACAGTTCCAAATCCATTACAAACACTAACCAACATTAAACATGTGTGGATAAACAGACATGAGTAAACAAAAATACACTTTGAGATGGACTTGGAAGGGAACGCTAACCTGTTTGAGGTTACTCACACCTCCAGCCTATCTGTTCAGCCATTGGTTTTGAACACTTATTTTTATCCAAGCTTTTAAACATTTAATTGTATTTATTCACAGAAATATAATTCATCTGTTTCTAAGTCGTTTACACCTTTTGTAACAAAGCACTGTTTTGTATTAAGCTGATGTCCAAAAAGCCAAAGACAACTTTCTAAGTATTCAGATATTTAGAAGTTTTTCTTAGGTGAACACGGTGAAATGTGTCAAATGAATTACAAAATATTTGCATTTAAAGTAGTTAGCATATCACAAGATAATGTACAGGTATTCAAAATATTGGAGAGTAAAAAAGAAAAAAAAATTTTAAGTAAAAAGTATTGGAGAGTAAAAGTCAAATTACATTTGAAATGTACAAAGAGAAATTATAAACATTCTGAAAATAAATCCTTCTATAAAGTGAAGAATGATTTTCTGTGCCTAATCACGCTCTTATTTATGTTTTACAAATCTCTATTATCACACATTGAGTGTGTTAAAGTGGGATCTGCAAAGCAATATTACTTATTAGAAAACAGTAAGAACTGTCCTTGTTTTGACTTCATAGATGAGAAGGAGGGATGGAGTAGCAGCCCATCTCAGGACTACAAGATACTAGACATCTGCTATGTTCCCTTCAAGAACACATGCACACTTTCAGACACACACACATGCACACACACACATGCACACAATTCACATGTCCATCTATTCATTCAGCAAATACTAGCGGCCTATAATTAAGACCCAATTCAAAAATCATCTGATCAAAAAATCCCCAACATGCCTCAACAAAATGAATGACCCTTTTCTCTATTATCCTGCCCACTTATTCATTCTTCTATTATTGCCTTTATTGCATTATGATTATTATTTATATGTCTACCCCTCATCTAGACCAAGAACTCAACAGAAGTATGATCTCTATGTCGTATTCAGATTTTTGTCCCCAGCACCTAACCTGATGCCTGGAACAAGTAGATGCTTCAATAAATGTGATTGTGAAAATCGATAACTTGTTTGAAATTCTCTCGTTGTTTTGTCTGTGTGCTGGGTATTACATATCTGAGTCAGCCAACTTCTAAAACACTTCTCTGCCCACAGACAGCAGCCACATCTCAGTGAATTCAGTAGAAGTGGTGGGTTTTCAGTCACAGACGGTATTCAGTCATAGACTGGGCAACACCTCAGTGAGAACTGAAATATGAAATGGATGTATGGGCCAGATAACATTTCAGGTCCTTCCAGACATGGCCTCCTCTGATTCTAAGGAAATGTGTCCTTTCTCATCTACCTGTTCACCCTCTTTCTACTTTCTGAGAACCCAAGAACCTTCAACGATACTGAATTCCTGAATACCCAAGATGTTTCGCACATACTAGAGAAGCCAAAATGTACTAGGAAGGTGGACTCTGGCCCTGTAAGTCACTAGGGAACTTGGTTAGAGTTCCTCCTCTCTCTCGTCGTCTCCTAAATTCTAAGGTTGTTCATCATTTTTTACTAATTTGCACACTTTCCAGCTGGGGCTCATTCTCTCTCACGTACGTTGGGATTCCCCAGTCACATGGACCCTCCCACCAGCTGTAATCACAGCTGAAACAAGCGCCACTATGCACGAGGTGCTCTGCTGGACACGTTACATTCATGAGGTCATTTTGCCCCTAACAGTCAAGTACACTGTGATACCCATGTTAAAGGATTAAGAAACAAAAACTGAGAACTTTGCCTGATTTCTACCACTAAAGAGTAGTGGAGCTGCAATTCAAGTCCATAGCCTTCCTATTCTGGGATGCAGTAACCCTAACCCCTAAGCCAGTGCTTTTCAGACTTTACTGTGCACACAAATGGTCTGCGGCTCATAATTACAAGCAGGTCCTGATTTAGTCAATCTGGGGAGGGGCCTGAGATTCCGCATTTCTCACAAGCTCCCAGAAGATGGATGTGCTCACCCTCTGATGACTCTTTCAGTAGCAAGACACTGTGCCATTCACACTTCCTAATTTCTGCCATGCCTTTAGGCTTTGAACAGCTAGTTCTTCTTGGTGTCTCCCCAGATTTGGAGCCAACCAAGAAGATAAGATGAGAGCACAGTGGGTGGGTTAATCATTTCTGGCACATGCACTCAGTCCATGAGTTATTTACCCACCCGACTAACTAGCACCATGACTGACCAGACAGAAGTCAGGTGACTTGATGTGCCCTGCAAGCATCCTCAGTCCACTGAAGAAGAAAAAAGACAGTCTTGTAACTCATTCCCCTCTGACCTAAACCCATCAGAATTTAAATTTAACTGTCAAAAGCAATATATATATATAAATACATAAACAATGCATGAAGCTATTTCACAATATGTTATTTTAACTATCTACTCTTAAAGCAATTGGTAATAAAAGGTAAGGGTTTTTTTAAGCTAAGCAAAAATACCAACATTGAAAGAAGATCAGGACAAGCAAATTTAATGACTTAATATGACACAATATAAAATCATTCCACTTGAACAACTTTTAATTCATTATAATGCATATATGCCAATTATGCCTGATTTATTAAGAGAAGTTCAGCAGCACTGGATCCTGATAACATCGGTTGCCATGGCATCCAGCATTTACAAGGACATCTTAAGGATCACAATGATGGTGTTAAGGTGATAAGTGTGACCTTCCATGGATTTAATGATAGATAATAATACTGTCCCATCAAAGAAAACACCTCAGACTCAAGGTAGAGCATATATGCATATATGCAGCTTCTGATTTTATTAGAGATAGTATAAAAGCACCCAGAAGGAAATTGCATCACTTAGAAGAAAGTTTGTGTGTTTGTGTATATATACACACACATATACTTGCATATTCATATATCACAGGCACATACATTTAATTGACTATTACATTAGTCACCATATTCAATTAAAGGACGAACCTTGGGGGAGGGAAGACTAAGTGAAGCACAGGGATTTTTCAGGCAGTGAAAGTATTCTGTATGATACTGTAATGGTGGATACATGACATTATACATTTGCCAAAACCCATGAAACTATACAAAACAAAGCATGAAACAATGTAAATTATGGACTTTAGTCAATAATGGGTTGATATCAGTTCACTAATGCTAACATATGTACTTCACAAATAGAAGATAATAATGGGAGAATTCTGTGGGGGTGGGTGTGAATCTCTATACTACACACTCAAGTTTTTCTGAAAAATTTAAAACTGCTCTAAAACATAGTCTCTTTCGTAGTAATAATTCCTCCTAGAGGAACCACTAAAGAAAAAGCTCATAAATTAAGATGGTACAGTCAAGAAATAAGTGGTACTGCCAGGTGAGAAATTAAAAATATCTGTCTCACAAACTGGCCCTATTCATTTCTCACTTTCTGTCCCCTTTCTGCATTCCCAACATGCACATGCACACACACAGTGTCCTCATGCTGCCCTGTGCTTGACCAGAGCCTTCCACCATCCTCCTGACAGGAGTCCATCCATATTCCAGACCTTGACTTGCCCATAAAAACATACCCACACTATGCTCCACGGTGAGGACAGGGCTTCTGTCCTCACAGAAATGATGCCAAAGGGGAGAAGGAAGTATTCCAACCACATCATACAAGTGTCGTGTAGACACTTGCATTCACTCTCGCCAGATAACGCCATGGTCCCACAGCTTGGCTTAATCAAAGTTGCATGTCTTCAGCAGGCACCCAAGAAACGATTTTAATGGCAAGAAAAGCATCTTTCAGATTCCCAGGTCTGGAAAGGGGATATTTTGAAACATATGAGCCATTTGATGGCTTCAAACCCACCACAACCATCTCAAGAGCTGCTCTCTTTGCCTGTCAGTAGAAAAGGAAGGAAAGTCTACCTTCTACACCAAGCCAAGTACATGTCAATGAAGCTCATCACATGAAGGGAAGAAAGTTCCTCTACATATGTGGTTATTTCATTATGACTGTCCTGCTTTCATCACTGTCACTCCTCTTCTGGTTTTGAAAAACATTCTCACATGTTCCTAAAGGCAATTCTGTTTTGATCTCTGCCCAGGGATAGTGACTGCGGCTGCTGGGATCGTGGAGACAGAAGCAGAAGAAAGTTTGGTGTCAAAGACAGAAGAAGAAAAAGTAAAGGCGAAAAGTGTAGCTATTCATGAGTTAATAAATTGCTCCACATACTTCTTGTAAGGTCCTCCTACCCTTTAAAAAAGATCCTTCTCCTGGGTATTTTCCTTCTGTCCGTATTTCCTCTCCCCTTGAGTACCCGACGACTGTCTCTGAACTTTATAGGAAACATCGACCCCAGTGTTGCCCAGCGTTATTCTATTCCACTTCAGCAAGGAGGCCTGGGAACCAAAATCCCTGAAAGAATGATCTTCTGTCTACAATTATTGTTATAAGTGTTCCTCTGGAACTCACTACTGGCCGTATGGTCTTTAGTTTTATTTGAGAACATTCTTGGCTTGTTTTCTATTAAAGGCAAAGCAGGAAGAGAGCATAGTAAATGAAAAGATATTTCCAGCCAGGTCCTCAGTGAGATTTACTTTTCAGTAAATAAAGTACCCCCGGGAATAAACTGCTCATCCTTTGAGATGTATTACTATAGTTCCTGTCATATCTGTCAATTCAGGAAAAGAGACAATTTGCTAAGTATCCTGTTTCCCTGGAAATTAATTCTTCTGTGAACTGCTTCAACCGCTTTATCCTTTTACCTCCTAGATCAAATATAGACTCTTGGCTTCCTCTTCAGAACCACCCAACACTTCAGCTCCCTCTCAGAGGCTCTCTTGCCCTCTTGACAAGCTGCGCTGTGGCCAGCCCATCAGCCGCTTTCTGGCTTTCCTGCCTGTGCACGTGACAGCCTCAGACTCATTGAAAATGCCAACTGCCTCATCCATTAACTGACTCCATCCCAGAAGAAGACCCAAACTGATTAAACCAAAATGTTTATTCTTTCCCAGAACACCCCACTAGCTCCTTCTTTTTGGCCTTAATAGCAAGCAGATTGTTATCCTTCTTCTGTTCTTTAAAATAGTCTTCCATATTCAAAATGGATTAACAATGAGAACTACTTGAACTATCAGGTCCTACCTGTCCCAGTTCTGCCCACCAGCAAGTACTAAAGTCAGCAGATTTAGTCTTTCCTGGTACCCAGTGTTGGGGTTTGGGATTGGTAAGCAATCATCTTTCCCTTTCTGGGTTCTTAACCATTTGAGAGCAGACATGAGCAGCTAGAGAGGAATCAGAATCCCTGATTTATTGTTTTGAAAGCTGGATTGGAGAATGTGGCAAGGCTTCTGTCCTCCCTCCTGAAAATTGGGTCCTAACTGTCCCTGACTCAAGCAGCCTGTGGCCAGGGGAAAAGCGGAAGCCAAGTAGCAGAGATCTGGTCAGGCCTGGGAGGAATGTGTACTTCTTGGTCTGTTTACCACTGGAGAGTGGAGACACAGTCTTCCATGATGATGGGGCTCCAGCAGGTCGAGAAGATCAAAAGAAGAGAAGCAGGTGTTAAATACTTCATCCATTAGCTGATCCTGTCCTAGAAGTTATACTGTAGAAACAAAAAGTCTCAAAGTCTCAGGGGCTTACAGACATCAAGGATTATTTCTTGCTCATGTATGTTATGCGGCCATGTGCCCCTCAGCTCCACACCGTCTTAATTCTAGGACCAAATTAATTCATCTGGGGCATTGCCAGCCAGTTGGCAGAGGGGAAAGACATATAGCAAATCTCATCCTGGTGTTTAAAGCTGCTGCTCAGAAGTGATCCACTACACTTCCATGTATTAACAGTAAAGAATTTGGCTTTGCCCAGAGCCATCTCAACTTTGCTCCCAGTTTCTGGGAGATAATCTATGTCCTGCCTCATAGGAATGTCTTCATTTAGGCCAGGGCTGGTTATATGAACCTTAAGAGAGCCAGCAACACCTGGTGGTCTTAAGGTGGGGGGGTGGCCATGCCAGAAAAACCAACCATGGGACTTAGGAGAGGTGCTTTCAGTCAACCACCTCAGCAATTAATCAATAAATCATGCCGATGTAATGGAGCCCCAATAAAAACTCTGAAGTCAAAGCTCAGGTGAAACTTCCCTGATTGGCAATACACTATGCATATGGTTTCACATTGATGCTGGGAGGGTGACACATCCTGAGCACAGTGGAACCCTTCCAGACTCTGCTCTATGTGTGGTTTCCTTTGGCTGACTTTTCATCTATATATGTTTCCTATAATAAATGTAACCATGAAAACAATAGCTTTCCTGGAGTTCTGTGAGTCTTTATAGCAAATATGAAAACTGAGAGTAGTGTGGGGAACCTCTGAACTTGCACTAGGTGTCAGAAGTGAGGGTGGTCTTATGTGGACTCTCCCTCTAACCTTGTAGCTGGTATCAGAATTTTTAAGCAGAATTGGCAGCCTGGAGGACTGTGCCCTCAAACTTTCAGTTTGGCTAACTCTGAGTAACTTCCATTCACATTTCTTCAGATAGAGCAAATCCTAGACCACGTTGTCTGAATTCATTGAGGCAGGGATGTATGGTCCTCCCACAAGAAGGAAGGATCTACCACAGTATTTCAGGTAAAGAATTATAAAGACTTGAACTGAAGTGGCACCAGAGTGATGACAAGAAAAGACTAGATATGATAAAACAAAACCAAAATCAAGAAGATTTGGTGGTTGATTGCATGTAAGAGTAATGAAGTTAAAAGAAGTGAGAATCATTTCCACCGTTGTAGATCGTTGGTGATATCATTCACTGAGAAGAACTGGATTGGAGATAAAAGGATTAATATTTAACATGTTAAATTTGAGGATCATTCAGGAAGAGGTGTTTGGTTAGATTGCATTGATCTAGAACTCAATAGAGGAGTGATAGCTAGAGATAAGGGTTTAGAATACATCTCTGAATAGGGAGTAGTTGAGTGAATGAGATCACTAAGGGTATCTAGAATATAAAATGGGGAGGGCTGAGGATGGAATCCCAGGGCAATGCTTTCCAGCCTTTTTTCATGTCAAGACACATAGACATTTGTGCAGCTCACTGGGTTAAAAAGACAAGGCAGATCAAGTCTGCAGGCACCCAGCCTGTAGGCTCTAGCCACTGCAAGGACTGAGGGGGTCACTATCTATGATGATAGGGAAGCTCAGCCCTGCAAAATAAATACATCTAGGTAACTGGAAAAGGACAAAGGAAACTGAGGAAGGAAGGAAATTGGAACAATTGCCATCGTGGAGGCCGGGAGAGGGAAGATTTGTTAAAAGGAACTTCAGAGAGGTTGCATAAAATGAAAACTGAGAAGTATGAGTCAGTCTTGGCAAAGAGTAAGTCAACGATGAACTGAGAGAAAGGGGTTTTGTGGAGAGGTGGTGTAGAATCAAAACTAGAGGGGGGGCTTCCCTGGTGGCGCAGTGGTTGGGAGTCCACCTGCCGATGCAGGGGACACCGGTTCATGCCCCGGTCCGGGAGGATCCCACATGCCGCAGAGCGGCTGGGCCCGTGAGCCATGGCTGCCGAGCCTGCGCATCCGGAGCCTGTGCTCTGCAACGGGAGAGGTCACAACAGTGAGAGGCCCGTGTACCACAAAAAAAAAAAAAAAAAAAAAAAAAACTAGAGGGAGATGAAGGATAAAAGTGATAGAAAAAGATAAAACATGAGTAGAGGTAACTCTAAGGCTGGGCTATGGATGAGACGAAAGACATTGATGATAGCTAGAGTTTGTCATCAGGTGTAGGGGGAATTTTTTTAAGATGGGCAAGACTCGAGCATTTCTAAAAGATGAAGATGAAGTACCAGCGGAAAAGGAGAAGTTCACAGTGAGGAAGGAGAGAGGGCAGTGATTTGTAAACAAGGATATTCAGAGGATGGGACCCAGAGCCCATATTAAGAGGAGGAAGGACAAAGAATAAAGGAAGGAGGATTCATTAGAGCAGATATTGTTGAGCCATTGGTGCTGGGTAGCAGGCATGTTCAACTCTTTTCTATCTGAAGTAGAAATTTCTGCCACCTGTACAGTACGAAAGCCATGAGGCAGAAGTTCAGAAAATACTATAAGCAAAGGTGCACGTGGTGCTTCAGGGTGGTGTTCCATTAAACTTGGAGTGTAGAAAACCTTGTACCTTCTGTGTGTCTATATCCAAGTGAAGTAAAAAGGACTTACTCTCAGAAAGTTAATTAGCCTCCAAAAAAAAAATCTGTCCTTTTTCACTCCATCACAAGACAATCCTCTGATTCATCACCTCCATTTTCTTCCTACCTCAATCCATTCCAAATAAATTGCCCCTCTTTTTGTTACTTTAATATAATAAGCATGCTCCTGACTCAGGGCCTTTACACAAGCTATTCTTTCTGTGTAGAAGCTTCTTTGTCCAGCTATCGGTATGACATCCTCTCTCAATTGTTTATATCTCTACTAAAACCTCATATTACTTTAGAAGATTTCCTGTTCAATTATTTAAATAATACCCTTCCCTCTCTTTATTTCTACCCTGTTTTATATTTATTTGTAAGTTTTATCCTCACTGACACGTTTTTCATTTAACTGTTTGCTTAATGTCTGTTCCTTCCTCCAACTCTGACCTTCGAGACAGGGGCTTGGTCTGTTTTGTAACCTGCTGTACACCAGTGGCTAGAAGGGTGCCTGGAAAATTCATGGCAATAAACATTTGCTGATAGAATTCCACCTCCTTTCTACTTAGTGTATTCTTTAGTGAAGTTGCTTCCCCCTTTCCGGTGTCCATGTCTTTTCACTTCCCTGTTTTTCCATCAGATAAGGAAAGGATCTGCTGTTAGATAATTGTACCATAATTGCTTGATTACTCTTCAGTATGATGATTTTTGGTCAATGTATTTCCTTAGATATCAATTTACAATCCAAAATTTTATTTCTATTTGTGTAATAAAATGCTTTTTCCATGTTAAAATAAATTTCAGCATCATAAGCAAATATTCAGAAATATTTTTAAACACAGGCCTTTTAGGTTGGCTAAGGGATGGGGGAGACAATGGGGAAAGTCTCTCTCTTAACTAATCCTGCCTTATTATGTGCCATTTCAGATCCCTTTGGTTTACAGTCCCCTGTTCCAGCCAGCACTGCACCAACCAGCCCCACACGGGCTCCAAACAACTTCATGCAGGTCCAACCTGACAGAGCCTTGCCTCATGCCACACTGTTGGCCTCTCATCTCATGTTCAAGGCTTCCCTCTAGATGCTGGCAGGCCCTACTTGGCAACCAGGAATGCACAATCAGGCATTGAAAACAGTTTATAGCCTGGGGGATAGAACTTTGGACAAAGAGAGATTGGAGTCAGTGGATAAATCCTTCCCCACCTTCTGTCTCTGCTGTGGAATTTTGCCTCAGGATGAATCACACCTGGAATGTCACCCATATCTGATTTGGATGATATATATATGAGATTTGGGACTTTAGACAGTTGATGCTGGAATGAATTAAGACTTTGGGGCTGTTGAGATAAAATAAATGTGTTTTGCACGCAAGAAGGGCATGATGGGGGTGGCACAGAGAATGCTATGGACTGAATTGTGTCCCCCTAAAACTCATGTTGACACTCTAACACTCAATGTGACTGTATTTGGAGATAGGGCCTGTAAGGAAGTAACTAAGGTTAAATAAGGTCAGAAGGGTGGAGTCCTAATCCCATCGGACTAGTGTCATTATAAGAAGAGGAAGAGGCACCAGAGTTTTCCCTCTGCCATGTGAGGGCACAGAAGGACAGCAGCCAAAGAACTCTCACTAGAATCCAATCCATGTTGACACCCTGATCTTGGACTTCCAGCATCCAGAACTATGAGAAAATAAATTTCTGTTGTCTATGCCACCCAGTCTATGGTATTTTGTTACAGCAGCCAAGCCGACTAATACAGCCCTCAAGCAAATTGTCCTAAAATGTACCTTATACAACTTCTTGTAAGACAGCCAGGAGATCAAGCAGTCAGTCTCATCTAGGCAACTAGTTTGATAATATACCTCATTGTATCTCTCACTCCTTCCCCACCTCCCTTCCCTTGGTCCTCATTTCTATTCTCTGTAATAACACCTCCTATTAGCATCAGGCTAATAGGAAATGAGGGGAAAGAGTTCTAGGCACAAAGACCTCAAGTGCAAAGGTCCTGAGGCAAGACATTGCTTCACGTTCACAGAAGCACCGAGATACCAGTATGGCTGGAGGGAGTCAGCAGGATAGAAAGTATCAGGAAATGAGATCAGTGAGTTATCAGAGAACAAGATCATGTCGGCTCTGTTGGAGAACCTTGCAGTCAATGTAAGGATTTTGGATTTTGCTCTGAGATGGCACCTTTGGAAGATTTTGAACAGTTGAGTGACAGGACCTGACTTGGGATTTCCCAAAAATATTTAAAAGATCACTTTGAGATCTGTGATGAGAAGGGGAGACAAGGGTAAAAGCCGGGACACCAGTTAGGGTGGGGACTGGTGCTGTGATCTAGACAAGAGATGCTGGCTTGAGCCAAAATAACAGAGTAGAAATGTTTTTATTTTTAAAATAGTGTTCAGATTCTGAATTTATTTTCAAGAAGGAACCATCAGGATTTCAGGAAGTTCACATCTTCCTTGCTCACCATGGAATTCCCAATGCCTAGAATAGGTAAGTGATCCATCCAAACCAGGCACTTCTCTGAGCAATCTAGAATCTTGTACGGGCTCAATATCAGCCTTACCAGGCCATGTCTTTCTGAAAATCCGGGCAACTTTTGTTCATATCTGGCATTCTGCCATCTCCCTCACATTTTCTTTAATTTCTCTTGGACTACTGGCAGCAAATCTGAGAAAATATCTAAACATCTATAAGTTTACATGTTTACAAGAAAACATTTGTCTACATAATTCCTCTGCATTAACAATAATTGATTTCCTTTTAAACATAGGTAATTTCATTCTATTTTCTTTATTTATCTTGAACTTCTGTTTACTCAATAGTATCTTTTATTTTTCCTACTAGCACCAAGAATGGAAGCCACCTGCAACACTGCCTATAATTAATATGACTGTACTATTCACCTGTCTGCATTAATATGGCTTTAATATTCCACGAAAATTCTGCCAGGAAGTTTTCCAAGAAAATGAAGTTGCATTGCTTTTTGTTTCAGGAACATTCTGAAAATCCATTTCTCCAAACAATGAACAACTCTACTACCCTCATCAGAGTTAATAGCTCCTTCTGCAGAAATAGGCCTCCCAACCAGACTCACAACGTGATAGTTTACCCTTCAAAATCCACCTGGCCATCATTTCTAAACAATTACATCATGAATTTTGCCCCATCCCAATCAGGCCCCCCTATTGAAAGAACTGTTCTTAACTCAGACGCCTAAAAACCTCATAAATACCCATTTTTACCCTCTTTCCGGTAAAACAGTTGTCTTCCTTACTGCTTCATTTTATCAAATGTGTCTTTTAGTGTCTTTTCAGTAAATGTTAACAGTTGATGGATTTTTATTCCTTTTTAGAGAATATGGAAGCCAAATAGGACCATGTAATTTCTATTTCCCTCTATCATTTTAACATTAAATCCTCCAGTAATGAGACTATTTGTTCTCCCTTTTTTGCTTTTTGGGGGGACTTTTTTTCAATCTTAGTGCATTTAGAGCTTTTTAATCTTCCACACATTGTTTCTTCTTTCACTTCTAAGCCTTCATCTCCTCACCTTCCAATGAGAGAAAATACTGCCTGCATCACAAGAAAATGAGGAGATTAAGCAAGATACTAATTGAGAATATATTTTGCTATGCAAATATCAGGGACAAAGTCCACCTTCATTTTCCCATAGCTCTTTGCATTTATCTCTATTTTAGTACCTACGTGTGGCTCTCTCTCTTTCACTATAAACCTTGAAAAAGTAAGAGTTGTTATCCTTTTATCTGCCTTAAAACTTTGCGCAGTCACAGTATTTGATCTAAAGTTGGTTCTTTGCAACACAGGGCAGAGAGGAAGGAGGTCAGACTGGGCAAAGGAGAGGGCTGCAGACAAAGGAACAGGCAGAAGAGTGTTTAACAAGTTTTGACTAAACTTGGAGACCTGAAGGCAAGTGGGCAGGTGCTGAACCAAGGTTAGGATCAAAAGTTCAAGTGCATACATGGAGGCAAGTGGCACCAATTACCTTTTGGTGAGGAACATCCTTGTCATAGAGAGGCCAAGCCCCCACAAAGGGCAGATGTGTTCCTGAATTGCCCTACTACGGTCAGAGTCCATATTTCATTTTTATAGTTTCTTTTTCCTCCCAAGTAAGCTTTCCTTCTATGGTCTCTGGCTATAAAAACCATTAAGTTAACTCAAAAATTCTCTTTCCAACCTTACTACAGCGTCCTGCTCTATCCAAAATTTTCTTCCTCTACCATTAGGAATGCCAAGATAACCAAGTCACTTTCTCAGAATATCCCACAATAGGTGATTGGAAAAGAAATCAGACTTACCCAGGACCACTGGAGAGCAAAAGGACAGTGTCTAACAAGTATTTAATGGACAGTTTTCTACATAATATCTGAGCCTCTTCATTCTGCGAGAGGACATCCATTTACTCTGGCTCATGTTCAAACTGCTCTGGACAGGAAAGTGTTCTGTGCTTTCCCTAAGGGCATTACAGTACCTTCAGATCAGAAGAGCAAGCTCCTGTAACCCCAAGATGCACACATTTTCAGAGGAATGCCATCTTTCCGTGAGCTGAGGCCCTCTCACTTTTATTTTTGAGCATTGTAAATAGTAAGAAGACTATGCTACCAAAAAAGGAGAGGAGGGATTTTTTTTTCACGCCCAAACACAAGAAATGTACTACAGAATTTGCCTTAAGTTCTTTTTAGTTGGGATTGCTTTATTTAAATATATTATTTTCATATCAGGAACTAGCAGCAAAACTAATTATTTACTGATATGTGCATATACGCAAACAAAAACACACACGTGTAAAACACCTTTCTAATGGATTTCTCAACAGTATTTCTAGTCAAGTGTCACAAAATCAGATGCCTCTAGGGATAAGGTAAAATGTTCAGTAATAGGGAATAGTAAAGACCATGGCAAACTTGACAGTACATGCCCTGCCTAAAAATATTCAAATTTATTTTTTACCAGTACTATTTTTGCTAATTAAAGCTATCCCTGGCCATATTCAACTATGGGGGTCCAAGTTTGCGATCTCTGCAAACAACTAACTTCTGTCAAGACTCCACATTCTATTTCTCTATCTCTGTTGCTCTAAATGGACCATAAAACTCTTCACTTTTGGTCTTACATGCAGCAAAACATTCTTGGAGACACCTCATCACAGTATGAATTCTAATCTCTGGAATGTTCTCCAGTTGTGCTTCTAATATCAATAGCATTCTATTAGCTGGCCTCCAAAATATTATCTGGAGACATACTCAAGTTAATCAAGTGGCTAATAACAATAATAAAAATAGGTACCTTTTATTATGTGCATATTACATGTTAATCATGAAATTGTTGCTCCCCCCACATTTAATAAATAATACATAGTCAACAAAGGCAACATCTGATGTTTAAGCCACAATTCAACTGACTCATATTGTGAAAATACATACTGTATTGCATGGGTAACAATCACTATATCTATACAGTAGCCAGTTTAGACTTAGCTGTTGAGTGTTTGTGAGAGAGAGAGACAGAGAGAGAGAGTATGCTACAATCTCCAGGTAATTTTATCTTCCAATGTGTGAATATGTGTTTGAACAAACAGCTGGCTGGCATGTAGCTTTACCCACTACACGTTCAGCTCTCACTATCATCTAGGATCTCTCAAGCGGCTTTGCAAAGACATTAAAATCATATTATTTTTATGTTAACATAATATTTAAAATTTATTTCTCAATTTAATGAAATAACTAATGAAAGTTATTTTTCCCTTAAGGAATGATTCTAATTGTGTGATAACATGTAGCTCTGACAAGTCAGAAGTGAGGCAGAAGACTCTAAAGTGTTAGCACTGCCATGGAAAGTTAGTCCAAGCTGCAATGTTCTTATTAGTAAGGATTAATTATTTGAAATAAACATGCTGAGTAACAAGCAGATACAAGGTTGTGATGTCAGGAAGTTTTTACTAAGGGCCTAGAATTCCTTTTAAAATTCTAGGAAGAATGTGTGAATATGAGTATAAAAATTCACCTTTTAGAGCAAGGGTGGAAAAACTTTTGCTGTGGAGGACAGACAGTAAATATTTTAGGCATTTCAGGCCATACAGTCTCCATCTCGATTACTCGTCTCTGCCCTTGTAATAGGAAAGAAGCCACAGGACAACAGCCCTAGAGACAATGTGTAAATGCATGGGCATGGCTGTGTTCCAAAACAAATTTAAGGATGCTGTAATCTGAATTTCATAAATTTTCATGTGTCACAAAACATTATTTTTCTTTTGATATTTTACAATCATTTAAATATATAATAACATTCTTAGCTCATGGACTATCCACAAACATGCAGGAGGACAAATCTGGCCCACAGGCTGTAGTTTCCCGTGTTAACAATCCTAAAACCTAAACTTCGAAAGGGTGATTGAATGAGATCTTCTATGGATTAAGAAATTCAAGAAAGAGACAATTAAGTTAGTATGGCTTCATAGTTTCCCCTCCCAGCATCATTTCATATTAACTTCCCCTCCTTTCTATGCAAGGCACTTCCGATTAACCACTGGACCTGGCAGAAGCCCTCTCCACCCTGATCTTATTCATATCTTCCTTCTCATATAAGAAGGCTAAAATGTGACCTAGGGTTTCTCCAGTTTAATTGTAAAGTTAGACAAGTATTTTTGAGGAATAATTAGCACTATGGGAAAAAATGCTCACAGTATGTTAAGTAAAATGATCAGAAAACCACACTATATACACAATATGATCTCAATCCTTAAAGGAGAGTTACTTTTTGTTGATTAATTTTGAAGGTGGTTTGAATTTTGTGTAGATTGTTCTCAGACTTTTCAAAGGCTTAATTAATTATTTAAGAATAAAACATATGACATTCTTTGTTTCCCTTCTAAATATCATCCAAACCCTTGGAGCTGATCTCCCTCCTGTGTGAGGCTTCCACTAACTCTGATTTGAATCTCCTGACCTTAAATCCCAATCCTTGAGTTTCATCTTCTGTCTGAAAATAGAAACTCTAACAAGAGCCACTGTAAATAACAGTTGTGGTTCTAAAGGCTGCTAGACTGTTCTAGGGAAGGGAGGCCTTATTAGAGAGAGACTTTTAAAATCACTTTGTCCCTGTCTGTGAATGGCTTTATTATTTAGCTGTTACCTGATAATTAACACAGATCGACCAATTAGGCTAACATTAGTGTCACCTGATGCTTGCTCTGAATCCTGGCTTTTCTGTTTACTGCAAATCAAGCCTACTGATTAAATAAATTTGAATGCCAATAGATAAAGCAGAGCAAGAATTGATTCAAAAAAATACTATATTCAGTGGATTTGTTAATGCTTCCTTCCCAAATTGACATCGACTCAAAAGGAAGGGGAGGGCATCAAATTTAGCTACCTCTATGATAAAAAGTTAGAGTAGGTTAGAATTTGCAGAACTGAAGTAAAACTAAGCAACACACTCTACTACTTAAAGGGCCTAGTCCTGCAGTCACTTCTTAGGCAATGTAAACATAATATAAACTGGACAGTGTTCAGATGCATTAGCTAGTTGCTTTTGCTATGCATTCATCTCACATGCCCTGTGTTCTTGGAATCAGGTGTCAGATAGCAGGGAGGGTCAGAGCATAAACTGTGACAGTAGCATGAGCTAGTTTTAACCATGTGACTAAAGTTCACTTGATGTGTCTTAGATTAAGGGTTTAGAGTTCTATGCTGATTTGTGTAGTCTGAGTTGAGTGCACAAAATGAAATTTTAACCCAAAACTCTACCATGCTCTCTCTTGCATTTATTATTTCTAGTATTAGAAACACCACACTTTTTACTTTGCTATAACCTACTAGCTCATTATTCGGTCTCGCAATTTTGGCCTTTTCTCTCCTCTCACCCAGCCTATGAATTACCAGCACAGCTCTGATCATGTCAGTCCCCTGCTTCAAAATCCTTCATGGGCTCCCCTCTGCCAACTGAATATATTTTTATAATAAATTCAAGACTTTTTACAGTTGGCCCCAGCTTTTCCATATTGTTTTCTAGTATTCGTGTATGCATAGCCCAATCTTCAGTCTTTCCTAGAATATGCCTTGAGCTTTCTTTCCATTCTCTTCCCTGTTGTGTTAGCCTATAATAACAATAAGTGATAATAATGGTAATAGACATCATCTATTGAGTCTTTACTAGATCCACATAATTTTCTAACCACTTTACATGCATTATCTCCTTTGATCCTCATAATGAGAAAGTCAAGTACCTTGCCCACAATCACCTACACAATTTTAAGGCATCTGAATCATATGCCCGTTTCCTTAACCACTTCATTATACTACCTCCTTCGCCTCTCTCTCTTCCAAATGTCCTTACCACCCACCTCCACAAAACCACACACACACACACACACACACACACACACACACGCACATGCTCATGGAAATTCTACCCATTTTTCAAGACCCACTCCAAATGCTAGCTACCTCCTGCATAAAGTCTCCCCTGATCCCACCCCTCCTGCCTTAAGTGTTCTGCCTCTTCCAAAGCTCCAGAATATGTCTTCTGCCTAAGAATCCCTCAGGTTTCAACAGCTGGAGATATCAAAGTAAGATCATTTATTCTACAATAGCAAAATTATAATGACTCCAAACCCTGTCCCATGAATCACAGGAATTCTATTTTTCTACCAGTTTCCCTCCATATATAACTTCTGGGAACTTCGTAGAATACTTACATGTTCCAAATCTATCTTGTGACCTCCCTCCATCACCCGTGTCCTGAATTACTATTATATCAGAACTCTCCTGGGGTCTCTTTTAGGTGTTTTCTCTTCCCGTAGTGATTTGTTTCAAGATTGGACACCCATCCGCTCTGTTGACTATCAACTCCCCACAAATAGACCACCAGGAAAACCTGCTGATTCAGCAAAGCTAAGTTTATCAGATTTACCACAGTGATGGAGAGCAACACTATGACGATATCTTAGTAATGTCTCCAAGAGGGAGGCCAGAGAGGATGTTCATAGGATTCAGAGATGTGCTTTAAGGGGGAGCCTTTTAAGGTGGAGATTTTTTTTTATATAGATAATACATTTTTATTATTATTATTTTTTAACATCTTTATTGGGGTATAATTGCTTTACAATGGTGTGTTAGTTTCTGCTTTACAACAAAGTGAATCAGTTATACATATACATATGTTCCCATATCTCTTCCCTCTTGCATCTCCCTCCCTCACACCCTCCCTATCCCACCCCTCCAGGCGGTCACAAAGCACCGAGCCGATATCCCTGTGCCATGCGTCTGCTTCCCACTAGCTATCTACCTTATGTTTGTTAGTGTATATATGTCCATGACTCTCTCTCGCCCTGTCACAGCTCACCCTCCCCTCTCCCCATATCCTCAAGCCCGTTCTCCAGTAGGTCTGTGTCTTTATTCCTGTCTTACCCCTAGGTTCTTCATGACATTATTTTTTTCTTAAATTCCATATATATGTGTTAGCATACGGTATTTGTCTTTCTCTTTCTGACTTACTTCACTCTGTATGACAGACTCTAGGTCTATCCACCTCATTACAAATAGCTCAATTTCGTTTCTTTTTATGGCTGAGTAATATTCCATTGTATATATGTGCCACATCTTCTTTATCCATTCATCCGATGATGGGCACTTAGGTTGTTTCCATCTCTGGGCTATTGTAAATAGAGGTGCAATGAACATTTTGGTACATGACTCTTTTTGAATTTTGGTTTTCTCAGGGTATATGCCCAGTAGCGGGATTCCTGGGTCATATGGTAGTTCTATTTGTAGTTTTTTAAGGAACCTCCATACTGTTCTCCGTAGTGACTGAACCAATTCACATTCCCACCAGCAGTGCAAGAGTGTTCCCTTTTCTCCACACCCACTCCAGCATTTATTGTTTCTAGATTTTTGATGATGGCCATTCTGACTGGTGTGAGATGATATCTCATTGTAGATTTGATTTGCATTTCTCTAATGATTAATGATGTTGAACATTCTTTCATATGTTTGTTGGCAGTCTGTATATCTTCTTTGGAGAAATGTCTATTTAGGTCTTCTGCCCATTTTTGGATTGGGTTGTTTGGTTTTTTGTTATTGAGCTGCATGAGCTGCTTGTAAATTTTGGAGATTAATCCTTTGTCAGTTTCTTCATTTGCAAATATTTTCTCCCATTCTGAGGGTTGTCTTTTGGTCTTGTTTATGGTTTCCTTTGCTGTGCAAAAGCTTTGGAGTTTCATTAGGTCCCATTTGTTTATTTTTGTTTTTATTTCCATTTCTCTAGGAGGTGGGTCAGAAAGGATCTTGCTGTGATTTATGTCATAGAGTGTCCTGCCTATATTTTCCTCTAAGAGTTTGATAGTTTCTGGCCTTACATTTAGGTTTTTAATCCATTTTGAGCTTATTTTTGTGTATGGTGTTAGGGAGTGATGTAATCTCATACTTTTACATGTATCTGTCCAGTTTTCCCAGCACCACTTATTGAAGAGGCTGTCCTTTCTCCTAAGGTGGAGAATTATTGAGGTTAGACAAATTTTATGATATACTAATTTTGGATTGATGTACAAGGCAACACGTCTTGAAGCAAGTAGTGATAAACTATTATCTGATAAGTGAACTGTTGCCTAAATGAGCAATCTATCATCCTGATAGAACTCTTTGCCCATGTGACCAAACTCTTTGCCCAGGTAAAAGTAATCTTTAAGAATTTTCCTGAAGCAAGAAGTTATTTACTGGTTTACAGTTTTATCTTACTGAGGAAGAATTTCGCAGAACAATTAGGTCACGCTGACATAGGTGGTCTCACTTCCAAACGTCTCTCCAATTCCTGATTCATTGCTAGACTCAGCTATGGTATATAACAAAACTTTTGGAGCTCTCATACGACTATGGAGGTACAGTGCAGACAGCCCCGCTTTTGCTCCTAATAGCAGATACTCTTGGAGCTCACAGATCCTAAAGTCAACTAACTGCAGAGTCACTGTTTAACCCCCCAGAATAAAAGAATGAAAAGAATTCAAAGGTGGAAATTGAAGATTAATGGGCAAGGTAGCAGATCAGGGGGAAATTAAAGAGGAATCATTGATTTTTAGGGCATCAATCATGGGTTGCCATGATATTGTGTTGCTGAAAGCTTTGTTATTGTTTTTCCATTTGAAGCTCTCTGGTAGCATTTCCCAAGCGAAGTCTTCAGGTTCACGTTATGTGGGAAGCCCTAACAGGCTGAAATGGGAGACTGAGGTCAAGTGATCTACTCAGCATGTATTGATTTTAGAACTCTTAACTCCCATACTCCTTTCTACCCCCAGCCCCGTGCATGTACCTCAATGTGGTGCTTTTTGAATTTATCCACTGAAATATCCCTAATAACAGAGAGCAAACTTTTACCTTACTGCTGGTAATATTACTACTTCAGGGAAAAGAGCCATGTTTAAACTGGGGTTTCTAAAACCACCCCCATGGCCACTAAGTTTGAGAGACACAGCCTCACATTTATCAACTTATTTGTTATTACTCTGAAAGGTTAAGATGCTGTTATTATAGCTGCTGACATAATAATTGTCCCCCGAAGTTTAGTCTGTAAGAACCTTCTTTATGAAAGAATGAATTTCCTCCCTGTATGGTTGAGGTTCAACATGAGCTTGTTTTCATTTTTAATTTTTATTTTACATTATCTCTCACTGCCATAAACACAGGCGTGCGTGCGCGCGCGCGCACACACACACACACACACACACACACACACACACACACACACACACCCCTTTCAGATTCTGTAGCCTCAGGTGAGCCAGGCTGACTGAAAAATCCTCTAAATGAAAGCTTCCCGTGGAGTAGAACAAACAGGCATCACCTTTTACCCTGTTCCTCCCAACACTTCCTCAGGGGCTCACAGAGGTAAGCGGGGGTGAGTACGAGGAAGGATTAGGTGGAGGAAAAAGGGAATCCCAGACCTACTCTCTGGAGGCCATCTACTCAGAGACCCTTGAAAGCCCTCCAAACTGTTCAATCAGACCAGGCCTCATGTTTCTGGGTGTAATGAAGGCTGCAGAAGTAATAGAAACATACTTGCCACTGTCAAAACTAATCTGCTAATAGGAAAGTTTGTGGCAAGCCTTGGGTAGCTCCTATCTGGGAGGAAACCGGTTTCCTATTTAGAGAAAATGGAGCTGTTATTCTTAAGCAGAGAGATGCCTATTGTGTGGGTAATTACAAGGAGGCCCGGCTGACCTGGCAATGAGGTAGTGTAGCTGAGTACCTGAAGGCAAGGGGAGCCTGAAATGAAAGCAGAGGCCCCATCTGCCAGGCTGTAATGATTGTGCTATTTGGAGGCAGAAAGGTTTGTCTGAAGCAGCTGGTTTCTCTCCAAGTGACCTTTCAGCATTTCTGCTTTTGCCGTCTGACAGATGTGTCAACTCAATAATTTCAAAAGCCCCTGAGTAAATAACCAATTGTGAGCAAGGATGACCCAAAGCAATGACAAAATGGCTCCACACGGCGCATTATAGAGCATAATACCGAGGGACGGAGTCAGGAACATTATCAGAAGGAAAAAACATTTTAGTCTTTATTTTTGACTAAATGGCTTTCCTACCCACACATCAGTTGTTTTTGAGTGCGGGGGGGTTGGGGGGCAGAGAATAGGGAAATGTGGATCGGTCGGAAGGGCTTTGTAGTGGCTTTGCCTCTTTCAGGCTCACATCAGCTGGGCACGGGCCTCAGGTGGCATCTGGGCACTGGGAATGGACCCCGCGCTCGCACCCTCATGCAGCTGGCAGGAAGGACCACAGCTAATTTGCACTGTGGCTGATGGGGGCTGTGGAGACACAACTGCAATCAGACCAGGCCTGATGGTGCTTAAAGTCTTGCAAAGAGTTTTCACAGGCAAGGCAGGTGCTGTTATCTGGAAACGAAGGGGGCAGGGGGTACAGAAAGCCAAAGCTGAAAGGATCCAGTGCAGCAGGAGCTGAGCGACATGGGAGCATGACTGCCCATGATTCCTCCTTCAGGGGCGTACAAAGCACCCTTGCCTGGAAATCTGATAGAAACACCATCAAACTAAGGTGAGAAGAGCCCCGCCCAGACACTGAGCCTGCCGGGGCCCCTCAGTTGGTGGAAGATGCTTCTAGAATCGCATGTTGTAAGACATGGATGTTCAAATGTTCTTTCAATTTAACTACATTGAAAGTGTTAGGAATTTTCTGCACCCCTCTCCCAATTTTTAATGTGTTACATAAGTTTAGATTAAACTGAATATTATCCTTCAAAGGCAAATCTTCCAGAGACAAATCATTATTAGGAGAGAATTCACGTAGTAAGCACAAGCTGTGGTGTGCTGAAGCCAGCTCATATCAGCTCATGAAAGTCAATGTCAAATTTTTAGGAATTTTGCAAACTGACTTTTAAACCATCGGTAGCTTGGTATTGGTCACAGTGGTAGTATTTACATCATGGAAATTGGCAAACACTATATACATTAGGGCTTTTTTTCCCCTCAGAGAGCTGGTTGTTACACATTTACCAGAACAACACTGGCACAGGTGAATCTGAGCATTAGAGAATACTTCCATTTGGCCATGAGGTCCAGCTTCCTCTCTCCTTTACCAAGTTTGTATTGCAGATTTTAAACTCAATTAATAACAAAGCTGAGGTTGATCAATGATATACGGTATTTGCTCGTTCAAAACTTATGATTATGTTCTTTTTATTAAAAAAGTATTGCCTGTACTTTAAGGTAAAACTTCCTCAAAATAGCATACAAAGTTCTCCATATTTGTATAACCTTAGTCTGACTGCTCATCAAAATAAAGTTTCTGCTCAATTTTGGCTGATCTGGTCCATAAAATGCCCAGAATACTCCATGCTCATTACTGACATCAAGGCTTTGCTCATTTATGGACTCCTTGTCAGAACTGCATGGCCCTGTCCTACTACTCAGCTAATCCTATGCTTTCTTCAAAGTCCAACTTCAACCCACCTGCCCCAGCTCTTCTCTCACAACTCTAGTCCTAAAAGATTTGTCTCCTTTTACCTATAACTTCCATGTTATTTTTTTGCTTTGACCTCTCACTTTGACTCTTAATCATACAATACACTAGCTTGCATTTGCACTTTGTTCTTTTCCATAAGAATGCCTTGTCAACTCATAAAGTATTACCTCCTGCAGGCCAATGATTTATATTACATAAGATAGTATATATCTTCCTCAGGTCCTGGCACAGCCCTATCTAACACATAGTAAGTTCTTAAGATGGTGATAATCAACTCACTGAACATGGACTCTCTAAGGGAGCCTTTAATAGATACTGCCCCCCAGGACTTTTCTGCTGGTGCAGTGGTTAAGACTCCGTGCTCCCAATGCAGGGGGCCCAGGTTTGATCCCTGGTTAGGGAACTAGATCCCACATGCATGCCACAACTAAGAGTTCGCATGCCACAACTAAGGATCTGGCGAGCCACAACTAAGGAGCCCATATGCAGCAACTAACGAGCATGCCTGCCACAACTAAGACACAGGGCAACCAAATAAATAAATAAATAAAAATAAAATATATATTAAAAAAAAATAGATAGCGCCCCCAGCCCTCAACTCACAGAGATCCTGATTGAGTCGGTTTGTTGTGTTATAACAGTTTCCTAATACTTACAAATCCACCTACTTTATTGCTACCCAGTCCAGAATCCCTGGGTGATTTTAACATACAACTATGGTTGAGAATCATGACTTAAAAGTTATATGGATGAATGGGTGGATTGTTGGACATAAAACTAAATCATACAAAACAATTATCAACATCTCTTTTTCTTTTTTTAACCAAGCTTGACGCACAGCTAACTGAAATGTAATGCTATGGTCTTCGACACTCTCTACTTGACCATGAGCTCCTTAAGAACAATGAATAATTCCTATTTGTAGAAAGATCTCCATATATCACAGTGTCTGGCACCAAGTAGGTCTTGGATACATAGAGATGATTGATGTTTCCATTTTATCCACTTATATTCCTCCTGCCTCACCAACCTGGCTGGTGAAAACTTCCAGATCTCAACTTAGATGAGAGCAAAATAAAAATGTTGTTGTGTTTTAAAGCTATGATTTTTAATAAGACAAAGGAATGGATAAGTTAAATGCTTGATGAAGATGATGGAAGGAAAAAGGCAGAACAGTTGTCTTTCTTGTTTGCTTCCATTTTTCCTCCATGAAGGAGAATGATATTCAGGTTGCAATGGATGGAGCACAAATCTTAGTAGGAGAGATAGTAAGAGAGTGTCTAGCAGCTTTAAAATGTGTTCAAGCCCAGATGCATTACATCTAAGTCAATTAGAACAATTTGCAGCTGTTATCACAGCTGCTAGTGTCCTGGAAAAAAAAAAAGCAGAGGGAATGGGAAAATTGCCAGAAGATCAGAGCTAAGCATATGCCTCAGATTTCAAAAAGGGGAATTTCATATTCCAAAGCCAGATGAGTTTGACTTTTATACCCAGAACATTCTAAAGTGTATTCTTCACTAGATAATTTGTATGCACTTACTAGGGAAAGGGGTGATCACCACAGGCCAGAATGAGATTGCCAAAAAATAATTCAGTGCAAACTATTTTTATATGGTTACTATATTAGAAGGAAAGTAGATGGAAAGAATATCACAGGCAAAATTCATTCAAACACCAGTCATGATTGAGTCAAAGAAAATACATTGAGTCCTTGGAGTTCATCCCCAAATGCCCAACAAAACACAGTTATTGCCTTCAAGGGGATTTCAGTCTAGAGGGAGAAATAGAAAAGAAGACAAGGTCAGTCTTCATGGAGTAAAACATGGATGTAAGGAAGAAAGATGAAAGGAAGGTCTTAGACGAGGGAAAGTAGTTGAAGAGACTGGCATCTCAACTAGGATCAGGACAATGAGAAATGAGACAGGCCAAAAGAGCTGAGGACTGGACACTGGGGACCAGGAATATGCCAGATGAAGGAAACGGGGTGAAAAGCTTTAGGGTGATAGAGTGCATGATGGCTTAAGGAGCTGCAAGAAGTTCAGGAAGACTGGAACATAGAATTCAAAGTGTAGAGTAAGGCACGAAGAGAGAACGGTAGGAGAAGCAGGCAAAAGTCAGACCTGAAAACCGTGGTAAAGAGTTTGGACTTTACTGGAGAAACTTTGAAAGATATTAAGCCAGAAAATGCAAATTGATTTCACCAAGACATTTGACAATCTGTCATCACATTTTTGTGGATACAGTGGAGAACGATGGACTAGGCAGTTATGAAGTACGTACACTTGTAACCATTTGGAAAACTGTCCTATAAAATGTTAATGCATAAAATTGTTAGCAAATAGAAAGAACTTTGTTAGCATTTTTCTACACTCTTTCCTTGATTCTACTTTATTCAGCAAATGTGTCAAGAACTGGGGCAAAATCTTTTTACAGGTGATGCAAAGCTAAGAAGAAGGCAAATGTATTGTTCAACATTATCACGATTTGGGAAGCTTTCAACAGGATAGGATTAAGGGTCTAACCCAGCAAGATAAAATTTTAAACTGCATTTATGTTTAAAAAATAATCTATTGTAGAAGAATAAAATAGGCAATCCCCACTTTATAGCACTTCATGTGAAAATATAAATTCTAAGGTCAAAAACACTGTTATATTAGAGAGCCCTGTGACCCTCTTGCTAGAATTAAAAAAAAAAAAAGACTCTCAGTGATACCATTGTGTTTGAACCAAGATGGGCAACGGCTCCACTAAATACACTAGCTCACATTTGGAGAACTATGTCCAGTTCTAGATCCTGATACTCAGTGTCATATACCTTCCATGTTGTCAAGGTATTTGACAACATGGAAGGTATATGATGTAAAAAATGTATAAAGATATATGTTAAAAATATAGAGGACTTTAAATTTTTAAAAGAATAATTTCAGAGGATTAAAATAGAGCTACTAAGTGAAATCTCTATATAAGGTAGATAGTTTTAAAAAAATAATTTTGGGGATTGAGGGAACTGTACAGCATTGGATGACTAGAAATTTAGAATTTGTAAATGGAATGGGCAGCCTTATGGCTTGTGATCTTCCTATCACTAGAGAGGTTTACACCATCTCTCAGAGTTTTTCGCTGAAGATTAAAATGTCTATTAATGAACTCAAGATATTGGAGATGTCCACCTAGTTTGTTGGGGATATTTGATGTTCTGTCAAATTGTATTGTCTTGATAAAATTCCAAAACTGGTCCCAGAAGAGATCACAATAGACCTTCCTTTCCATCATTACAACTTACTTAAACCCTTTTTTCTCCTTTAAATCTTAATATAAAACCCCTCCCCCCACACATGCAATACTATAACTTTATTAAAGAAAAACTAGTTTCTTTTAAAGGAAAATACCATTTGCTCTATTTGTTCTTTCCCTATTTACACAACAATCTATTGCAATCTGGGTTTCTGCCACAACTGTTCCACTCAACTGGCTCTCACAATGGTCAGTAACATCCTACTGTTTGCCTAATAGGATGGACAGATTCCCTTGCAATTATTTCTTTATCTCCCTCCAGCATTTGTCCTTGTTGACCATTTTTTTTTTAAAATTCTCTTCCACATTAACCTTCAAGATTTTCCTCATGACTGACTGGCTCTTCTTTTTAAGTTTCCTTGTCTCTCTCTAATAGCCACTTAAGAATTGATCTTTACCAAGATTTTACTCTCAGCACTTTACTTATCTCATTGCTCATGTTCTCCCTTGGGTAATCTCATCCATGCACAAACTTCAACTAATGCTTGCAGATGGTGACATCTGACCTCTAGGTTCACATCTCTACTTGCATATGCAATAGGCTTATGATTTCAAACTGACCAGAACCAACCTCATCATTTTCCTTGCCCCAACACATCAAAAAAAAAAAAAAAAAAAAAAAAAGAAGGGGAAAGTCCTTATATAAACCTAAATTGTCTGCCTTTCTTATTTGGCTTTACCTTTCTGCCATGACTTTGATTCTGACAATGAATGACCAGGATACAAAAAATAGAATATTAAGACATTTAGCAGATAGAGACTAGAAACTCTTTTTTCAAAAAGTATGCAAAAACCAGGTTAGTGTTTCTTCAGATTCCTACCACTATTAAAAGAAATGAAATTAGAAGAGTAGCTATAATCAGGTGCAATTGCCAGTCCATAATTGATTTTTTTCAACTTACAAAAGCTCAGACCCCAAACTGGAACAGACACACAGAACTCTGGGAATTCAGATGTTCGGTTTAGAAAGAGATTTTGTGAATAAGTCTTGCAGGTTGAAGCTCACTAAATTCCTCCTATCTTGGCAGTTTACATGACAAAACAATATAAGCTGCTATGTTTCAAGATAAAAAAATCTTTAAAACTCTAATGCTTTTTTTGTAAATACAGGTGAATTTGTTGTCTGAGGTACTCTTCTTCCTTTCACGAGTGAGGCTAAAATCTTCTCTGATAAGGTCAGCATCTTTTTTGTGTGGTGAATCCTCAGGTGGAGGCTACCACCATGAAAATGAAGTCATAAAAAGGAAATCCCAGACCGAGACTGCATACGCCAAAGTATCATGCACCCCAGCATATGTACAGAGGGCAAGCCTATTATTCCACACCTCGTGCTATGCCAGTGCAGATTCTAGAAGCAAAGAAATAAACAGTTATTTTTACAAAGCAGTATTATTTGTTGGCATGCAGTAAATCTGCTTGAAATTCTAACAACTTCTCTGCATAGAATATCCACCCACCTAACATTCTTTCTTTAGATGCAATCTTATAATAGCAAATCTGCAATTACATTTCCTATTTTCATTTATTTCCAAGAACACTGTTGGCCTCTACTGTATAAGAACTATAGTGCACCTATCTCCATTAGTGTTGTAACATGGGTTTTATAAAATCATATTACAAAATGTGGGTCAGTGATCACTGAGTCATGTAATTTATCAAGACAATACCCAGATGCATAGTTTGACATTCGTTTTGCAGGGATGCAATCTACTGGTATAAACAACTCCGCAATGCCTACCGTTCTTCAGAAGCAAAAGTCATTTGCAACTAGGGGAAAAAAAATCAATAACCAGAGTTCCACTATCAAATATTTAATGTCCCAGTAAGATAATATATCAGTGAGAACTGACAGCACACCTCCATTGGATAATACATCATCTCTTCAGCTTGACCTGCTAATTATGTCTCCAGATTCAGAGTTTTAGAACCAAAAAGGACTTTGTCTCCTCACCCAATCTCCTGATTTTACCAAGGAGGACACTGAAGTACATAGCACAAGTACAATATATAAGGACAAGTAACTTGCTTAGTAGTTGGTGATAAAGTCTAGAACAAATGCATCCCTTATAAAAATTCAGTAAATACCAAGTCCAATTCTTTTCAGATTTCATATATTGTACTGTTTCTCTATTTCCTTCATCACACTATTAGGATACAATTAATTTCTTAATCTCTATATTACATTTAATTAAATCAACATTTTGTTTTAGTACCTGTTTCATAGCAGGTACCAATTCTATATTAGAAATAATAGTGGTGCCTCTCCCCTATGTACCACCAAAGCAGGACTTTTAAGAGCGATTGGAGATAAGATGCAATTGTTCCCCTCTTAGCTCTGTGACAGTTTCTTCTCAGTCTTACTTGCTGGCATCTCTTCCCAGTTTCCCCTTAAAATTTATTTCTCTCCTTGCCCATTTTCTCTTATGGCACTACCTAATCTCCTTCATGATCTCATCACTCACAAGATCTTGGCTGTAACCTCACCCCTGATTTTTCCTAAGTGTGTGTCTTCTGAGTCTTGGCTCCATATAAGCAGGTTACTGCATCTCCATTGGATGTCTTGCAGGTTCCTTAAGCTCAGAACGTCCATAAGTGAAGATATCACTACAGCCCTTCGCTGAGGTCCTTATTAGAGGTAACAGTCACAGCTCCACTATGCAAGTGCTCTATTTCACCTGTCAATTGTGGTGTCTATCTCTCCTACTAAAGTTAAAGTCTCTCGAAGGCAGATCCTATGTCTTTTCATCTAGGTATCCTCAGCACTCACCACTTCTCTTGGGGCCTGATAGATATATAATGAATATTTATGGAATGAATAAATAAAACCATTGTCTGTGCATCACTCAAACCAAAATCCTGAGTATATCCAATTACTTTATAAGTCCTGTACATTTTATTCTCTTAAATATCTCCTCAAACCATATCTTCCTCTTTAAAAATATTGCCTTGGTTTAGGTTCACTTACTTTTTACTGAGGCCATTGTCACACCACCTAAATGTTCTCTCTGTTTCCAGAATAATCATTTCCCACTCAATCTCATACATAGAACATTCTAAAACTCAACTCAGATTATGTTTCTTCTTTGCTTAAAATCCTTTTGTGACTCCGCATCACCCAAGTGAAGAACTATGATATACAATACCTACTGTGATCTTTCTCCTTCCTACCTGAATAGGAAGGAAGAGCATCTCTTGCTCTTTTCCAGCCTTACAACTCACACTGCATCCACAGTAAACTTCTGCCATTTCTCTCTGCACATGGTGCTGCCTTTGCCTAGAATGCCCCTGGCCCACCTACTACAATTTTTAACTAAAAGCTTGTCTCTTGAGTTCCTCCCAAGCAAACTTCAAAGCTCCTTCTTGACACTCCCCATTGTGCCTTATACACAATTATATTTCTTTTATAATACTTGTGGCATTTAAATCTCTGTGTGTATATTTTCCCCCAACTGGATGATGAGTTGCTTGAGTAAGAGGCTTAGCCTTTTCTACTGTGTAGGCTCAGAGTTTAAGAAAGCTTCTGGCACATAGAAGGCATTCATTAAATAATAATGATTATTGTATAATAATACACACAGCCTATACAGAACCTCAAAGTCTTTAAATTTTCCCACATGTGTTTTAAATCAAGACTTCGCTTAATACTGTTTTGTCTGCTTTAGTGTTACTAGAGACAATTTATCTCCCCAAGATATATAGGAGACTGGAACAAATAGTGGGCAGAGAAAATGGTCAAAAGACAGGGCCATGGTAAACAATCAGTTATAGCTTTCCATCTGGAGAAGGGTAAGAAGTAGAGAGAAGTAGAATGAAAGGAAAACAGGGAAGAAAGAGGAAGAGACAGAAAAATGAGACAGAGGGAAGTTATTTGAGTTAAGGCCAACATAATCCACTACCCTTCATCTCTACCATGGTGACCCACATCATCACTTTCCTGGTCTTCTTTACTGGCTTTTATTTTTTTATTTATTAATTTATTTATAAAACAACATTGGGATCATAGAGTACATGCTATTTTTTTACTTGAGTATAATTGATTTACAATGTTGCATCAGTTCTGCTGTACAACAAAGTGAATCAGCTATATGTATACATATATTCCCTCCTTCTTGGACCTCCCTCACACCCACCCCCATCCCACCCATCTAGGTCATCACAGAACACCGAGCTGAGCTTCCTGTGCTATACAGCAAGTTCCCACAAGCTCTCTATTTTATACATGGTAGTATATATGGGTCAGTCCTAATCTCCCAATTCATCCCACCCTCCCCTTCCCCACTGTGTCCACATGTCCATTCTCTATGTCTGTGTCTCTATTCCTTCCCTGCAAATAGGTTCATCTGTACCATTTTTCTAGATTCAACATATGTGTGTTAATAAACAATATTTGTTCTTCTCTTTCAGACTTATTTCACTCTGTATGACAGACTCTAGGTCCCTCCACATCTCTACAAATGACCCAATTTCATTCATTTTTATGGATGAGTAATATTCCATTGTATATATGCACCACATCTTCTTTATCCATTCAGCTGTCAATGGACATTTAGGTTGCTTCCATGTCCTGGCTATTGTAAATAGTGCTACAATGAACATTGGAGTACATGTGTCTCTTTGAATTATGGTTTTCTCAGAGTATATGCCTAGTAGTGGGATTGCTGAATCATATGGTCATTCTATTTTAAGATTTTTAAGGAACCTCCATACTGTTCTCCATAGTGGCTGTAACAGTTTATATTCTGACCAACAGTGCAAGAGTGTTCCCTTTTCTCCACGCCCTCTCCAGCATTTATTGTTTGTAGATGCTTTATGATGGCCATTCTGACTGGTGTGAGGTGATACCTCATTGCAGTTTTGATCTGCAATTATCTAATAATTAGTGATGTTGAGCATTTTTTCATGTGCCTCTTGGTCATATGTATGTGTTCTTTGGAGAAATGTCTATTTGGGTGTTTGGCCCATTTTTTGACTGGGTTGATTTTTTTTTGTTATTGAACTGCATGAGCTGTTTGTATATTTTGGAGATTAATCCTTTGTCAGTTTCCTTGTTTACAAATATAATCTCCCATTCTGAGGGTTGTCTTTTTTTCTTGTTTATGGTTTCCTTTGTTGTATAAAAGCTTTTAAGTTTCATAAGGTCCCATTTGTTTATTTTTGTTTTTATTTTCATTACTCTGAGGTGGGTCAAAAAACTCTTGCTGTGATTTATGTCAAAGAGTGTTCTTCCTATGTTTTCCTCTAAGAGTTTTATAGTGTCCAGTCTTACATTATTTATGTCTTTAACCCATTTTGAGTTTATTTTTGTGTATGGTGTTAGGGCGTGTTCTAATTTCATTCTTTTACATGTAGCTGTCCAGTTTTCCCAGCTCCACTTATTGAAGACACTGTCTTTACTCCATTGTATATTCTTGCCTCCTTTTTCATAGATTAGGTGACCATAGGTGCATGGGTTTATCTCTGGGCTTTCTATCCTGTTCCATTGATCTATCTTTCTGTTTTTGTGCCAGTACCATACTGTCTTGATTACTATAGCTTTGTAGTATAGTCTGAAGTCAGGGAGGCTGATTCTGTCAGCTCCAATTTTCTTTCACAAGATTGTGTTGGCTTTTCGGGGTCTTTTGTGTTTCCATACAAATTGTAAAATTTTTGTTCTAATTCTGTGAAAAATGTCATTGGTAATTTGATAGGGATTGCATCAAATCTATAGATTGCTTTAGGTAATATAGTCATTTTCACAATATTTATACTGTCAATCCAGGAACATGGTATTTCTCCATCTGTTTTTGTCATCTTTGATTTCCTTCATCAGTGTCTTACAGTTTTCTGAATACAGTCTTTTGCCTCCTTAGGTAGGTTTTATTCCTAGGTATTTTATTCTTTTTGTTGTGATGGTAAATGGGATTGTTTCTTTAATTTCTCTTTCTGATCTTTCGTTGTTGGTGTATAGGAATGCAAGAGACTTCTGTGCATTAATTTTGTATCCTGCAACTTTACCAAATTCATTTATCAGCTCTTGTAGTTTTCTGCTGGCATCTTTAGGATTTTCTATGTATAGTATCATGTCATCTGCAAACAGTGACAGTTTTATTTCTTCTTTTCCGATTTGGATTCCTTTTATTTCTTTTTCTTCTTGGATTGCCATGGCTAGGACTTCCAAAACTGTGTTGAATAATAGTGTTGAAAGTGGACATCCTTGTCTTTTTCCTAATCTTAGAGGAAATGATTTCAGTTTTTCATCATTGAGAATGATGTGGGTTTGTCGTATATGGTTTTATTATGTTGAGGTACATTCCCTCTATGCCCACTTTCTGGAGAGGATTTAGCATAATGGGTATTGAATTTTGTCCAAATATTTTTCTGCATCTATTGATATGATCATATGGTTTTTATTTCTCAATTTGTTAATATGGTGTATCACATTGATTAATTTGCATATATTGAAGAATCCTTACATCCCTGGGATAAATTCCACTAGATCATGGTGTATGATCCTTTTAATGTGCTGTTGGATTCTGTTTGCTAGTATTATGTTGAGGATTTTGTGTCTCTGTTCATCAGTGATATTGGTCTGTAATTTTCTTTTTTGTGTGATATCTTTGTCTGCTTTTTTTATCAGAGTGATGGTGGCCTTGTAGAACAAGATTAGGAGTGTTCCTCCCTCTGCAATTTTTGGAAGTGTTTGAGATGGTTAGGTGTTAGCTCTTCTCTAAATGTTTGATAGAATTTGCTGCAAAGCTATGTGGTCCTGGGCTTTTGTTTGTTGGAAGATTTTTATTTACAGTTTCAATTTTATTACTTGTAATTGGTTTGTTTATATTTTCTATTTCTTCCTGGTTCGGTCTTGGAAGTTTGTACCTTGCTAAGAATTTGTCTGTTTCTTCCAGGTTGTCCATTTTATTGGCCTAGCATTGCTTGTAGTAGTCTCTTATGATCCTTTGTATTTCTGCAGTGTCAGTTGTAATTTCTCCTTTTTCATTTCTTGTTTTATTGATTTGAATGTTCTCCCTTTTTTTCTTGATGACTCTGGCTAATGGTTTCTCAATTTTGTTTATCTTCTCAAAGAACCAGCTTTTAGTTTTATTGATCTTTGCTATTGTTTTCTTTGTTTCTATTTCATTAATTTCTGCTCTGATTTTTATGATTTCTTTCCTTCTACTAACTTTGTTTTTTTGGGGTTTTTTTCGGTTTTTTTTTTTTTTTGGTTCTTCTTTCTCTAGTTGCTTTAGGTGTTAGGATAGATCATTTATTTGAGATTTTTCTTGTTTCTTGAGGTGAGATTTAATTGCTATAAACTTCCCCCTTAGAATTGCTTTTGCTACCTCCCATAGGTTTTGGGTCATCATGTTTTTGTCGTCACTTGTGTCTATGTATTTTTTTATTTCCTCCCTGATTTCTTCAGTGATCGCTTGGTTATTTAGTAGAGAATTGTTTAGCCTCCATGTGTTTGTGTTTTTTACAGTTTTTTCCTGTAATTGATTTCTAATCTGATAGTGTTGTGATCAGAAAAGCTGCTTGATATGATTTCAATTTTCTTAAATTTACCAAGGCTTGATTTGTGACCCAAGATGTGATCTATCCTGGAGAATGTTCCATGTGCACTTGAGAAGACAGTGTATTCTGTTGCTTTCAGGTGGAATGTCCTATAAATATCAATTAAGGCTATCTGGTCTATTGTGTCATTTAAAGCTTGTGTTTCCTTATTTATTTTCTGTCTGGATGATCTGTCCATCATGTAAGTGAGGTGTTAAAGTCCCCCACTATTATTGTGTTACTGTTGATTTCCCCTTTAATGGCTCTTAGTATTGAGGTGCTCCTATGTTGGGTGCATAAATATTTATAATTGTTATATCTTCTTCTTGGATTCATCCCTTAATCATTATGAAATGTCCTTCCTTGCCTCTTGTAACAGTCTTTATTTTAAAGTTGGCTTTATCTGATATGAGTATTGCGACTCCAGCTTTCTTTTGATTTCCATTTGCATGGATTATCTTTTTCCATCCCCTCACTTTCAGTCTGTATGTGTCCCTGGTTCTGAAGTGGGTCTCTTGTAGACAGCATATATAAGGTTGTAGTTTTGTATCCATTCTGCCAGTCTGTGCCTTTTGGTTGGAATATTTAATCCATTTACATTCAATGTAATTATCAATATGTATGTTCCTGTTAGCATTTTCTTAATTGTTTTGGGTTAGTTTTTGTGGGTCTTTTACTCCTCTTGTGTTTCCCACCTAGAGAAATTCCTTTAGGATTTGTTGTAAAGTTTGGTGTTGTCAAATTCTCTTAGCTTTTGCTTGTCTATAAAGCTTTTGATTTCTCCATGAAATCTGAATAAGATCCTTGCTGGGTAGAGTAATCTTAGTTGTAGGTTTTTCCCTTTCATCACTTTAAATATGTCCTGCCACTCCCTTCTGGCTGACAGAGTTTCTGCTGAAAAATCAGCTGATAACCTTATGGAGATTCCCTTGTATGTTATTTGTTGCTTTTCCCTTGCTGCTTTTAATATTTTTTATTTAATTTTTTTAGTTTGATTAATATGTGTCTTTCCGTGTTTCTCCTTGGGTTTATCCTGTATGGGACTTTCTGCACTTGGGTGACTATTTCCTTTCCCACATTAGGGAAGTTTTTGACTATAATCTCTTCAAATATTTTCTCAGACTCTTTCTCTGTCTCTTCTTCTTGAACCCCTGTAATTTGAATGTTGGTGCATTTAATGTTGTCCCAGAGGTCTCTGAGATTGTTCTCATTTCTTTTCATTCTTTTTCTTTATTCTACTCCTCGGCAGTTATTTCCACCATTCTATATCTCCAACTCACTTATTAGTTCTTCTCTCTCAGTTATTCTGCTATTGATTCCTTCTAGGGTATTTTTCATTTAAGTTATTGCATTGTTCATCACCGTTTGTTTGTTCTTTAGATCTTCTAGGTCCTTGTTAAACATTTCTTGTATTTTCTTGATCTGTGCCTCCATTCTATTTCTGAGATTTTGGATCATCTTGACTATCATTACTCTGAATTCTTTTTCAGGTAGGTTGCCTATTTCCTCTTCATTTATTTGGTCTTGTAGGTTTTTACCTTGCTCCTTTTTAACATAACTTTTTGTCATCTCATTTATTTTTGATGGGTGGGGCTGTGTTCCTGTCTTGCTTGTTGTTTGGCCTGAGAAATCCAGCACTGGCGTTTACAGGCAGTTGGATGGAGCCAGGTGTTTGTGCCAAGATGAGGCCTTCCAGGAGAGCTCACACTGATTAATATTCCCTGGGATCTGAGTTTCTGTTAACCCAGTGGTTTGGACACAGTGTTCCCACCACAGGAGCTCAGGCCCAACCCCCAGCCTGGGAACCAAGACCCCACAAGCCATACACCGTGACAAAAACCAAAAAAAAGCAACAAAGGAAAAGGAGCCGAACAATAATAAAGAATAAAAAATAAAATAAAATTATAAAAATAAAAAACACATTAGAAAAAGTAAAAATGAAAAAAGAAAAAACAGCAAAGCAAAACAGAACCACAACAGAAATAAATAAAGTTTTCAACAAAGGTAATACATGGGCAATTATAAAAGCTATACTATTGCAACACGGTTTGTAACTTCAGTTTTAGTTTCCTACATGATTCAAGAGACTTATTTTTTTAATTATTAGTCAAAATACTAATATTATTGGAACTTTTCATTTGTAACTCCACATTTTGTTTTCTGTATAATTTAAGAGACTAATGTATTTAAAAGAGTTTTTAGTTTATGTTTTGGGGCACATGATACATAAAGATGTAATTTTGTGACATCAACAGCTAAAAGGGTGGGGATGATGCTATAAAGAATCAGAGTTTTTGTATGCTGTTGAAGTTAAAAACTCAGATTACAGTGTTATAACTTTAGGATATTATATATAATTTCCATGATAATCACAAAGAAAATAGTTAGAGAATATACACAAAATGAAATGAGAAAGGAACACAAACATTTCACTACAAAAAATCAACAAAACACATAAGAGAATAATTCAGGAAATGGGGGTGGGGAAGGGGGTAGTTCTAAGACATTTAGAAAAGAAATGACAAAATGAAGGAAGTAAGTCTTCCTTATCATTACTTACTTTAAATGTAAATGGATTAACTTTTTCAACTAAAAGACAGAGATTGGCAGAATGGATAACACACATGATCCAACTATATGATTTCTACAAGAGACTTGCTTTAGATCCAAAGACATAAATAAATTGAAAGTAAAAGAACTGAAAAAGATATTCCATGCAAATAATAACCAAAAGAGAGCAGGGTTATCTATAGTAATAGCAAAAAAATAGACCTTAAGTCAAAAAATTACAAGAGGCAAAGAAGGTTGTTATATGTTAATAAAAGGTTTAGTACAATAAGAAAATATAACAATTATAAACATTTATATACCTAACAACAGACCAGCAAAATGTATGAAGCAAAAACTGACAGAATTAAAGGGAGAAATAGACAGTTCTACAATAATGGTTGAAGACTTCACTACCCCACTCTCAATAATGAATAAAACAACCAGACAGAAGGTAAGTAAGGAAATAGAGGACTTTTAACAACATAATAAGCCAACAAGATATAAGGGGCAAATATAGAACAATTTACCTAACAACAACAGCAGACATATTTTTCTCAAGTGCACATGGGTCAGTTTTCAAGATAGAACATATGTTAGGCCACAAATTAGGTCTCAATACAAAGAAAACTACAGACCAATATCTTCTATGGACATTGATACAAAAATTCTCAACAAAATACTAGAAAACCAATTCAGCAGCATATTAAAAGGATTACACACTACAACCAAGTAGAGCTGACTTATTCCTAGAATTCAAGGATGGTTCAACATCCAAAAATCAAGAAATATAGTACACCATATTAACATAATGAAGGTGGGGAGTGGGAGAGAACTACATGATCACCTCAACTGATGCAGAAAACTCATTTGCCAAAGTTCAACACACTTTCATGATCAAAAATACTCACCAAACTAGGAATAGAAGGAAACTACTTCAACATAATAAAAGCCATATATGAAAAGCCCACAACAAACATCATAATCAATGATAAATGACTGAAAGCTTTTCCTCTAAGCTCATAAACAAGGCAAGAATATCTACTTTTGCCACTTCTATTCAAAATTGTACTGGAAATTCTAGCCAGAGCAATTAGGCAAGAAAAATGAAATGAAAGGTATCCAAATTGGAAAGGAAGAGGTAAAATTATTTCTGTACACAGATGATATAACCGTACATGTAGAAAACTCTGAAGTTTCAAATAAATAAATAAAACTGCTGGGGGCTTCCCTGGAGGCGCAGTGGTTGAGAGTTCGCCTGCCGATGCAGGGGACATGGGTTCGTGCCCCGGTCCGGGAGGATCCCACATGCCGCAGAACGGCTGGGCCTGTGAGCCATGGCTGCTGGGCCTGCACGTCCGGAGCCTGTGCTCCACAGCGGGAGAGGCCACAACAATGAGAGGCCCGTGAACAGAAAAAAAAAAAAAAAAAAAACTGCTGGAACTAATAAATGAATTCAGCAAAATAGCAGTATAGAAAGTCAAAACACAAAAATCAGTTGTCTTTCTTTACATTAACAATCATTAATCTTCAAAGGAAATTACAAAACAATTCTATTTACAATAGCATCAAAAAGAATAAAATACTTAGGAATTAACTTAACCAAGGAGGCAAAAGATTTGTATAATGAAAACAAAACATGCTGAAAGAAGTTAAAGAAGACATAAATGGAAACACATCCCATGTTCATGGATTGGAAGACTTAATATTGTGAAGATGTCAATACTACCTAAAGCAATCTACAAATTCAGTACAATCACTATTGAAATCCCAATGACTTTTTTTGCATAAATAGAAAAACACATCCCAAAATTCATATGGAATCTCAAGGTACCCTGAATATCCAAAAACAAAAAAAAAATCATGAAAAAGAACAAAGCCTAAGCACTCACACTTCCTGATTTCAAAGCTTACTGCAAAGCTATAATAATCAAAATAGTGTGGTTTTGGCATAAAAAGACAATGTAATAAGTGAGCCCAGAAATAAATCCTTCCATGTATTTCCAAATTGTTTTTGAAAAGGATGCCAACATTCACTGGGGAATGGAGAGTCTTTTCAACAAATGGTGCTGGAAAAATTGAATATTCACATGCAAAAAGTGAAGTTGGACTCTTATCTGACATCACGTACAAAAATTTAATTCAAAATAGATCAAAGACTTAAGTGTATAAACTAAAATTATAAAACTCTCAGAAGAAAACAGCAAAAGCACTATGACACACTGGATGTGTCAATGATTTCATGGGTATGACACCAAAGACACAAACAACAAAAGAAAAAATAGACAAATTGGACTTCCTGAAAATTAGAAAATTTTGTGCATCAACAGACAATATCAACAGAGTAAAAATGCAACCTACATAATGGGAAAAAATACTTGCAAGCCATATGTTTGATATGGGATTAACATCCAGAATATATAAGGAACTCCTAAATACAAACAACAAAAACCTAATTTTAAAATGGGCAAAGAACTTGAATAGATATTTTTTCAAATAAAATATACAAATGACCAATAAGCACATGAAAAGATGCTCAACATCCCTAATCATTAGGAAAACGCAAATCAAAGCTATAACAAGATACTACCTCCTACCCATTAGGATGGCAACTATGAAGAAAGAAAAGAACAAATGTTGGTGAGAATGTAGAGAAATCTTTGTACTGTGTTAGTGAGAATGTAAAATGGTACAGCTGCTATGGAAATTAGTATGGCAGTTCCTCAAAAAATTAAAAATAGAATTACCATATGATCCAGCAATTCCACATCTGGATACATACCCAAAAGAATTGAAAGCAGAGCCTCAAAGAGATATTTAAACATGCTTGTTCATAGCAGCATTATTCACAATAACTAAAAGGTTAAAGCACAAATGGGACCTAATTAAACTTAAAAGCTTTTGCACAGCAAAGGAAACCATAAACAAAATGAAAAGACAACACTCAGAATGGGAGAAAATATGTGCAGAGACTGACAAGGGATTAATCTCCAAAATATACAAACAGCTCATGCAGCTCAATATCAAGAAAACAAAAAACCCAATCAAAAAATGGGCAGAAGATCTAAATAGACATTTCTCCAAAGAAGACATACAGATGGCCATGAGGCATATGAAAAGATGCTCAACATCACTAATTATCAGAGAACTGCAGATCAAAACTACAATAAAGTACCACCTCATACCAGTCAGAATGGCCATCACCAAAAAATCTAGAAACAATAAATGCTAGAGAGGGTGCGGAGAAAAGCGAACCCTCCTACACTGTTAGTGAGAATGTAAATTGGTACAGCCACTATGGAGAACAGCATGGAGGTTCCTTAAAAAACTAAAAATAGAGCTACCATATGATCCAACAATCCCACTCCTGGGCATATACCTGGACAAAACTATAATTCAAAAAGATACATGCACCCTTATGTTCATGGCAACACTATTCACAATAGCCAAAACATGGAAAAAACCTAAATGTCCATCAACAGATAAATGGATAAAGAAGATGTGGTACTTATACACAACGGAATATTACTCAGCCATAAAAAAGAATGAAATAATGCCATTTGAAGCAACATGGCTAGACTTAGAGATCGTCATACTAAATGAAATAATTCAGATAGAGAAAGACAAATATATGATATTACTTATATGTGGAATCTAAAAAAAATAATACAAATGAATCTATTTACAAAACAGAAATAGAGATGTAGAAAACAAACTTATGGTTACCAAGGGAGAAAGCAGGTAAGGGAGAAATCTCCCAATGAAATGGGAGATTGGGATTGACATATACACACTAGTATATATAAAATAGATAACTAATAAGAACCTACTGTAAAGCACAGGGAACTCTACTCAGTACTCTGTAATGATCTATATGGGAATAGAATCTAAAAAAGAGTGGATATATGTATATGTATAACTAATTCACTTTGCTGTACAGCAGAAATGAACACAACATTGTAAATCAACTAACCTCCAATAAAAATTAATTTTAAAAAAGTGAAAGCAACCCGTGTCCATCACTGAAAAAAGTCAATAAGCAAAATGTAAGGTATACAATGGAATATTATTCAGCCTTAAAAAGAAATTCTGATATGTGCTACAACATGGATAAACCTTGAGGACATTGTGTTAAGTGAAATAAGCCAGTCACAAAAAGACAAATACTGTATGATTCCACTTATATGAGGTACTTAGAGTAATCAAAGTCATAGAGACAGAAAGTAGAATGGTGGTTGCCAGGGGCTAGGGAGAGAGGAGAATGGGGAGTTATTGTTTAAGTACAGAGTTTTAATTACAAGATGAAAAGAGTAATGGAGATAGAGGGTGGTGACGGTTGCACTATGCTAATGTGTTTAATACCACTGAACTGTACACTTAAAAACGATTGAGGCCCTTTTTTTTATCTTTCCAAATAGCTTTTAAAAATTTATTGGGGTATAGTTGCTTCACAATGTTGTGCTAGTTTCTGCAGTACAGCGAAGTGAATCAGCCATATGTATACACATATCCCCTCCCTTCTGGACTTCCCTGCCATCTAGGTCACCACAGAGCACTGAGTAGAGTTCCCCACGCTATACAGCACTAGTTATCTATTCTCACTAGTTATCTATTCCACACATAGCAGTGTATACATGTCAGTCCCAATCTCCCAATTCATCCCACCGCCCCTTACCCCCTTGGTGTCCATATATTTGTCCATCGACATGAACAGATAAAGAAGATGTGATATATATATACAATGGAATACTACTCAGCCATTAAAAGGAACAAAATTGGGTTATTTGTAGAGAGGTGGACGGACCCAGAGACTGTCATACAGAGTGAAGTCAGAAAGAGAAAAACAAATATAGTATATTAACACATACATGTAGAATCTAGAAAAATGGTACAGATGAACCTATTTGCAAAGTAGAAATAGAGACACAGACGTAGAGAGCAAATTTTAGGTTATGTGTATTTTACCACAATAAAAAAAAATTTAAGAATGAAAGAGGAGAAAAAAACATGTTATATTAGATTGTAGTCCAATTTCAAGCTGAAGAATGTAAATCATTTTCCAAGATACTTTTTGTGCCCTGCATGGAGACTTAAGTTTAGAGGATTTGTGGACACAAATTGGAGGCTCAAAGCAGTAGTCCGAGCAGGATGTGTGTGTTCTGCATCCATCATTGCTAAGATGAGTTTCCCAGGCTGATTTCCCTGCTCTGATTCTCTTAAAATATTGGCATTTAAATTGTCTAAGGTGGACCTCCAACCAAGACTGCAGGCAGCCACAATACTGAATGTTTAAGCAAGGTCTAAAGTAGATCATTCACTTGCCTATTTCCTAGGGGGACTTTAATAAAGAAGCTTTCCCTCTGAGTTTAAAATCATGCCATTTGGGGGCTTCCCTAGTGGCGCAGTGGTTGAGAGTCCGCCTGCCAATGCAGGGGACACGGGTTCGTGCCCCGGTCTGGGAAGATCCCACATGCCACGGAGCGGCTAGGCCCGTGAGCCTGCGCGTCCGGAGCCTGTGCTCCGCAACGGGAGAGGCCACGACAGTGAGAGGCCCGCGTACTGCAAAAAATAAAAAATAATAATAATAATAAAAATAAAAATAAATAAAATCATGCCATTTTGAAAGCTGGGTAAACTTTCTAGCTCTAACCTCTAGATGGCATCAAATATGACCCCAGCCACTAAACGAGTGGTTTCCTTAATGCCTGATTGGTTATATTTGTCAGATTGTTCTTCTACTACACAGAAATTAAGACCAAAGGGAAAAGGGTAGTTTTATTTCCTGTGGCCTTCTCTTCACCAGATGGAGGAAAAGGGAACTAGTTAATTAAGAGGGAAAATGAAGAAAAGAGGAAGCAATTGCATCTTGTAATCCTCCAGTGCATGTGTGGCCAAATGTAGCTCCTCAGAGAAATTCACTCAGTGGCTTCCACATCAGGCCAAACAACAGGCTCCATGCCAGAAAAGAGAAAGCAAGTGCTCAAATGCTGTGGAACATTCAGGAAGATTACTCACTGGAGTATACCCTGTCCATTCCCACAGACATAGGCAAACATGGCTCTCAACCTTGAACCTTTTCTTTGGCTCTTACTAAGTTATGGGTTTCTCAAGGGAGAAGCTGCTAGTCATGTGTGAAGTTTGTTTTCCTTCATCAAAAGTGTCACTGCTCCGCACCTGAGAGTGTATTACTTCTGCTGCATCTGCCTTAGAGCTCTGCTCAGCCCTCTTTGTTACTGAGGCATCAGCTTGGAGCATGACTCCGACACACAAACTCCCCACACCCAAACATACTCTCGGTGCATAGAATGCTTCTTGGAAAAAGCACCTCAGCCTGGCAGATGGACACATGTGTCCTGAGATGAATGAACTACGTAGACCAAAGCTGTCATCAAAATTCCCCAAACTATAATACCAGTCGTTAATGTCTAAAACTACACGGAAATATGTGTGGCTGAAGCCCAGAAGAAATAAAAATCAATACACCTTCTTGTTATGTTTCTTGGAACAGCAGTCCAGGAAGTAAAGAATTACAGTGTGGACCTAGATATATTTTTGCACATTCTTACAGATGCATGATATTAAAGACAGTTATTAAATAAAAGAAATATGCTTGAGGGCATTTTTTGAGGAATAAGGCTAAAGAACTTCCTGAACATTCAACAGATGCATGAAAGTACTGTTTGCATACAGCCAGATCGCTGTATCCATACTGCAGTGCAGCGCAGTGCCGGCCTTGGTGGCATAGAGCTGAACAGGAATTTACAGGCTGGTAGCAAAAGCATGTAATAAAACATGCAAATAAAGAGTGACAAAAGTTATAATAGAAAAAATAGAGGGCTGTGGCATTAGGGGGCCTACACTAACATAAAGGGTCTTTCTGAAAATAAGTGATGAGATCCAAATAATTTTAACTTAAGCTTCCTGTGAGAGCTGCTTTTTGAAGTTCTGGTATGAATGGAAGGGCGTTAAAGTATCATCTCTCCATCTTTCTGTATCAGATAAAAGTCAGAGCCAAATGAGGCAAGCAGACAGAAAGGTGGAGATGCTGCCATTGCTTTGAGAGCTGCTACTGCCTGGAGGCAGCTGACAATAGAGAAATTATTAGTCCCAACCCTTAACCAGGGGACACTCAACAGTGTCTTCTTTGCTCACATTTTCATGCAAACCCCACTCTACAGTATTGGCTTGCTCATCTGCCCAAAGGACTGGGATTTTAAGCCATTTTGGACAAGTACATATGGAACTAGAAAGCGTTAACTCGTATATATTTCAATATCACTTTATCTTATATTAGTGGAATCAACATATTAAATTGTGCTATACTACATACAACAGTTATAATAGGGAAGTTATCCATTCCTTCTGGAAATTATTGCTGTTGCATGGACCCTATCAATTAAAAAGGAAAACCAGGGGTTAAATTCATTGGCTATGAGAGGGTAAAGTTAACTCTGATTAGTAGAAATAAAATGACTTAATTTGAAAGTACACAGGTCAGTGAGAACCTTATCAAAGAGACACAAACTAGGGAGAAACCACAGACGGAACTGTAGAAAATGTCTCATTCTTGTGACCATGAAATTAAGGGAAGTCAATGTCAGTTCAAGTGGAGGAGAAGCTCCAAAGAGCTCCAAAGAGGTGAACCCCTGCTCTGTTAAAGATAGCCTCAGAAAGCAGCATGCTTCCTTCACCATACTGGTGAAATTATTATAATGAAAAAACTATAAACATCTAAAACAAATAGTAATTACAACCAGAGTAACATAATTTCTGGTTTTCTGCATCTTGAGGGAAGATCCAAGAAGGAACTTGAGAAGGAATTTTGTGATAAAAAAAAAAATGAGATCAGCAAGGAAAAGAATTTGAGTTCCATATTCCAGAGCCCCTGGGCTAAGTCAGTATGGATAATAAATCATGTAGTTTCATGAGGTCTGGCCCACTCCCCTCCCGAACAGTATAGCTGCTAGGAAGGAACCTTGGAAGAATAGGAGGTGACAGAAAACTCATTTCCTGGTAACTTGTAAACTTTGCTTTAGGACGGGAGCAATCCTAGCACGGACTGCTGCTCAGCTGGTTCTCCCTCCCCCTGTTACTGTCAGCTGCTACTCCTACAAGGGCAGCTTGCTCTCACCAAGCACTTGCTATGCGTCAGACAGACATAGGTTTTATCATTTCCATTTTCAGATGAGGAAAGTGAGATTAAGTAACTCAACCAAAGCTACGAAAAGCACTAGGTGGAAGGGCAGTATTGAGATCCAAGCCTGCTGGCCATGAAGCCCATGTTCTCAAACTCTGGACTACAAACTATGAGACCTTCATGTCTTAAAAGACCTATACTGCTGACCTCCAAAGTATGGGGCAAGGCGATCCACTATTTTGAGAAAATGAAATATTAGAACTTCTTTAGAAAATATCAGAACATCTTTTTCTATTCATTTTCAGTCAAAAAATAAGAAATTGTTATGCCAATATTTAGTATACTGGTTGAGCCCAGTGCATGTGTCAGCTTGTTTGCTGGGCACTCAAATACAGCATGGAGTATTCTGGAGGAAGAAAGGGGTTCACCCACTTAGCGGTTCACAATGGAACCTTCCCTTGTTCTTTTATATCAATATATTGCAGCATGTTGCAGTTTACTGTACCTAGGTAGATACAGGTGATGTTTTAACAATGAATAAAATGTAAATGCTTTTTTAAAAATTTGCTTAGGAGAGCATTTGGAAACTAGTTATTTGCAAATGTGTGTGTAGTTATATGTTTCTGTTGCAAAAGACATAATTTGTGTGTCTATCAATCACCTTTCTGATCACTTCAACACTCTCTGCCCCACCTCTCTCCTGTCCAGTCCCTGTGTGGTGCATAGACTCTGGCGTCCTTCAAGCAGTTGACAGCACCCAACTGTTTGGGATGCTTCTTTCTTGCCTCCCACCTCAGGTTTTTTCCTGTTGACTTGGAGGGGTGAAAGGCCACAAGACCCGGCTGAGCACCCACACAAGCACAATCCAAAGTGAATTTTTGAACCCACACAAGTGCAATCCAAAGTGAATTTATGGAGGATGGGAGCGAGACAATACGTTTTCGCCATTCCTTCCCCTGGAGGGACTGTCCTGAGAAGCAGTCATTTATATAGCCTTTGTGAAGACCATCTCTCAAAATCGAAAATCAGTCATGCTCTGTGGACAACTCAATAATACGTCCTTGACAGGCTCTCCCTTTCCATGTCCCTCCCTCCTGCTCCCTAGGATTGTACAGTTCTAAATAAAACCCAAGTTCTGCTTTCTGGAAAATCCAGGCTAAGGCAGGATGTGCCCTCTAAAATCTCCCTTATCTGTACCAAGAAAAAAATGGGAACAAAATATTATAACCAGTTTCAACATCCGCAAAGTAATATATTAGTTGGCTTTAATCTCATTTGTTAAAATACAAAAATGCAACACCTTCCAAGGAGTATGCAAGAGCAGCTGATTAAATCAGGAATGATAGGAATTTTTTTGCAGAATTTAAACAATAACAATAAAAAAGCTTTTGTATAAAGGGTGGATGATTGACAAATGCATATCATAATTAAGGGCAGCTAATGATGTACCTCTTCCATAAGGACCCAAGTATATTTGTGAGGCATCTTTTTCAGCTAAGAACTTAGAAACAGATCTTTGTATAGCTGAATCACAAAGTGTAGGCCATGATTCAAACCAAAAATAATGAAGTATATTCAACCACATTTATGAAAACAAAAAATTTTTGTATTATTAATAAAACTTTAAAATTAATTTTTAAATATTTCATCTTTAGCTTTTTATTTTCTATTTTATGGACATTTTATGATTCCTACACATACAATTTTAAATCAGTAAATAAACATATATTGGGATGAATCCTCAAAATTATTCTATTAATGGGATGTGTGTTCAGAAAATGTTTGCAGACAACTGACACAGATTGCCTGAACTTGATTCCTAATTCAGCCTCTTACAACTTGTGTGACCTGGGACAAATTACTTAATCTTTCTGAATTTGCCATTTGTAAACTGAGAATTATAATAATATTCACCTTGTAAAATTGTCATGAGGATTGTAGGTAAAAGGCTAAGAAATGCACCTGACACATAGCTAGGAACGCACAAATGTTTATTATTATTATTAACACGATTCTAATGCAAGCTCAATATCTTCTTTACTTGCCCGACAGAAAGACCACTAGCCAACACAGGCAAAGTATTGTATAACCAGGTGCTTTCAAAGGCTGGGGTAGGCGTTCCTGAAAGTAAAAATCCGCCTAGAAAAGGTAAAGAGCCTTTCAGAGAAGAAAGTCTTCAGGTTTAAAAGAGTTTTGAGATCTGGTCCAAGCCATTTACATTCTGCCCTCCGTATCCACAGGTTCAGCATCTGAGGATTCAACGAAAGAAGGATCAAAAATTCTGGGAACACTTAAGAAAATTTGAGAAAATCGGACCGCGGTCGGGTGAATCCGCAGATGCTGAACCTGCGGATAGGGAGGATGGACTTACTACACTGTTTTACATAAGAGACTTGAGCGTCTGCGGATTTGGGTGTCTGCGAGGAGTCCTGGAACCAGTCTCCCGTGGATACCGAGGCAAGACTGTATTTTACAAATAAGAAAACTGTGGATCAAAGGGGTGGATTCATTTTCCAGGCGAATGAATGGTAGAGCCACTTCTGTCTTAATTCTGCACACACAAAGGTCTTCACACAATACATAAGGCTCTGGCTTTACTGCAGTCAAAAACGTCTACATCTGCACCTTTCTGTCCCTGAAGTCTGCCAATCACAGTGGTGAAAAAAATTATATTTGTAAAATGGGAATGATAATAATATTTACCTTGTAAAACATAACACAACTTAAGGATGATAGCTCTGAAGAAAGACAGTGAACTTTCAAATATGGTACAAAATTGCAGTCAACTGCAATCCAAGAAGCAGTTCTGTGAGTCGAACCAGAAACCATTTTCTCCCAAGACATTAAGTAGGCTATGGTAAGTTTACAACCCCTAACACTCCCTAACCCCCTTTCTGCCTTATTTTTCCACCATTGCAGTTATCAATATCTTAACGTGTTCTGTGTGTTGCTGATTTACCTTGTTTAGTGACTGTCTATTCATCGACAGTGAAAGCTCCAGAAAGGCAGGGGTTTTTGTCTGTTTCCCCTGTGCAAATATTTACTGAGTGAATAGATATGACCTTTTGATTCATTCCTGCCACTTTGCCTGTTAACCCTTGGCTTCTATGAATACACAGTAGCACCGATTTCCTAAATTAAATTTCACAGAAGCCTCCTAGACACCTGACCACATAGAATTGGTTCTTCAAATAAATATCTGATTTCAATGATTTGATTAAAATGTACTATTACAGTACATGCGAGCTAAAGCCTACTAATTCTACTAATGGCAGATAAAATCTCTAACCCCTGAGACAAGGCACTTCTCATATTAATGACTTCCATTGTATACTTTACTTTGTGTCTTGTTGCATTTACCACAACTGTAATTAAATCACTATATATGTCACTTATTTGTTCAATGACTATCTTCTCTGCTAAACTGTAACTTCCATGAAAACAGGGACCATCATGTCCATCACTGTATTTCCAAGACCTAGCAGAACCTAGCAAATAGTTAACACTCAATAAGCACACACCAAATGAACGAACAAGCAGAAATTTAATAAGTATTCCATCTTGAACTGATTCTGGAAAAAAAAAAAAAAGGATTTAACAGCACATGATATAAGCTATAAATTCGGTCCTTGAAGTCATTTAAGCAAACTCTAGAGAGCTGAGTAACTATTCCTTCAAATGAAGCCAGTTCCTAGTGTTTTTCATCTAAAGCTTATGATATACAGTTACTTCTAGGAAGATATTTTCAGTTATTTCTTTTATATCCCCCAAATCAATATTGCAGGCTCAATAAGGAAAACTTCAATCTCCCAGCAATTTTGCCTTTGACCCCAAGTGAATTGTACTGTCCAGGTTCCTGGTTTCCTTCCAAAATCTGTATCTGGTTTTAAGATAAATTTTCCCAAATAAGCCATAAACATGATTTTGATGACTGAAGAATATTTTCATTTTAGATGAATAAACCAGAGGTAATTCAGACTTTTAAAATTTGTGACCTATGTAATTTGTGACCTATGTACCTACACATACTTGCTTTCATTTCCAAGTTTCCATCACTGTGAGCTCTTAGAGTGAAATAATATCCTTTTTTCTCTTGAGCGTTTTTCCTGGTTCCTAAGAGAATAAAATAGAAGCAAATTAAACCAAGTTTCTTTCATGTTAAAGAGATATATAAGAGCAAGTAAAACCCCCTACCCACACACATATAAACAATTCTCTGCCAAAATAATATTGTGTTCATCTTACAATATCCTTAGAGTTTAAGAATTCACAGAAGATTTAACATAATGGCAGTCAGTACTTGGAACTAGACAGACTGGAAAGAAGGAACGATCCTGTTTAGTCCTGGCAATTCACAAATAAAATGCTAAAGGAAATAAGACATGAGTAATTAGAAGAGAAGTCCTCAAACAAAGAACTGGAAAATTAGAAAAAAGAAGAAGAAAGGGTAGTCTGTCATGCTGTTATGCCTTAAAATAACTGTCAAATTCCTAACACTAGCAAGCCAAAGTATTTCTGTACACTATATAAAGTATGCCATTGTACATTAACATTATGCCTCTATAATCTTCTCAATATCAATGGCCCTCTCTCCAGAAGCCAAAATGTGAACACTTTGTGAATGTTTGTGAACAACCTCCTGAAGAAACCAGACATCCTAAGGACTATCCTATAATGAGGTGATAAAAGTGAGTAGTATTTTGACCTATAACGGAAGTAAGGCAGGATGGGGGAGTTTTTAATTGACTCTACTAGGCTTCAAGTTACATAGATATACTTCATGTACTCAAACACAAACAGTACATGATTGGGCACAGCCAGGTGTATGTTATCTGTTGTCACAATAGTAATGTGTAACAAACCAAAAAACCTCAGTGGCATTTAACAACAAATGTTTATTGCTCACATACCTGGAGTGGTTGACTAGATGGCTAGAAGCCTCTGCTTTTCTTGCCTGGGCTCACTCATATATCAGTGTTGGCTGGCTGTAAGCTAACCTAGAATAGCCTCAGCTGGGACATCTGGATCTTCAGCTCTGATCACATCTCTGATCCTTTCCTTGTGTCTCCAGAAGATAGTTGGGTATATTCTCATAAACAAGACAGAGGGGCAAGAGTGTACATGCATTTTGCAAGCTTCTGATTGTATCATGTTTACTAAACTCCTATCAGCTAAAACAATAGGCCAATAAACATGGCCCAGGCCAGTATCAAAATAGGTATACACTAGAAAGTTACACAGCAAAGCACATGGATATGGGGGCTCAGGGGGTAAAGAATTGGAGCAAATTGGCAATCTACCACATCAGATTACCCAGTATTATTTTAGTACTATTCTAGGCACTGTAGGAGGTCCAAAATTGATATAGTGCCCCATATTTTAAAGGTCTTAAAGAAATGTTTTTTTCAAAATGTGGGCCATGACCCCTTAGTGGGTCATTAAATCAACTTAGTGGATTATGATCAGCATTTTTAATGGGATGGAGTGTAATGCAATGGCGAATAGAATAGAATAGAATAGAATAGAATAGAATAGAATAGAATAGAATAGAATAGAATAGAATAGAATAGAATAGGATAGGATAGGATAGAAAGTATCAGAGTCTGCAACCCATAAGGTAAGTATTGTTTCATAAAACCTTTGACTGGAGTGTGTGCATGTACACACAAATGTTAGTTCCAATGAAAAATATATATCTTACTGTAGATTTCAGACAGAAATTTGAAAGTCACTGTTTTAAAGCATACTGAACCAAAGTAAAATTCCGATTTTGCATGTTCTTCATCTTTTATCTTTACTGCCATCAGTGGGAACCAATGAATGATGAACTCTCAGCAAAAGAGTAAAACCTAGATCTTCACTAAGCAGTGTCCCATGAGCAAGAAGCCATTTGGTGGGGTGGGGAAAGTTTACCTTGCTGGTATAAGTCATGGTCTCAGACCTCAAAGAAGCTTACATATTGCTATTAATAGCCCAATCTAATACATAGGAAAATATTCTACAACATCACTAAGTTGAACGTGTTACAATCAGGTGATAATTGAATGATGAGTTTGAAAAAAATATTAAGATAAAATAACTCCCAAATACATAATGGTAACCCTCCCAGGAGTTTTTGTTTTTGTTTTTTGTTTTTTTGGTGTTTTGTTTTGTTTTTTGCTGTGAGCTTCTACTTTGTACTTAGAACTTAAGAACAACACTGCAAAGTGGATATTATGGTTATCATCTCTTAGCTATGTGACTTGGAGTAAAACCAAGCAGGTCCCTTAAGGACCCTCTCTAGTATACAAGCCCTTAGCCTTTGTCCCCCATCTCTTGAAATAAAAAGGCTCTGCTTCAAGCCTCCCCTGAGTCTCAGAAGGCTGGCTCAAGAGTTAACGATTAGGAAAATGTGAACATGTAGTAACAAAACTAGCTATTGGGCCAGAAACTGGTAACAATTTAAACAATATATCAGCCATATAGCAGAGTCACAGGACCTTTAGCTCCTCCTTGAAGCACATAGATAATAATGTCTAATGCACATTCCTAAGTTGTTTTTATAGAAACCAGACTCCTACCAGCTAGCAACTGCTGATCACAGCATGTAGTCTCCAAGCCAGTTGGGACCAGAAGGCTAATGATGTTGATTTCTGAAACATCACCCTGTTACCTTACCACCAACCAATCAGAAGAAAGTCCATAGGTTGATCAGACACCCTGTAACCCCCACCCCTAATGTTGCCTTTAAAAACCCTTTCCTGAAAGCCATAGGGAGTTCTGGTCCTTTGAGCACTAGCTGCCCATTTTCCTTGCTTGACACCTGCAGTAAACACTGTACTTTCCTTCATCACAAGCCAGTGTCAGTAGATTGGCTTTGCTGTGTGTCAGGCAAGCAGACCCAAATTCCAGTTTGGTTACAAGAGCATATTATTTAATCTCTCAATCCCCATTTCCTTATCTGTAAAAATGGTACCATAATATCCACTTCATAGAATTCCTAAGTGTTTGGCACCAAGTAGGATCTCAAAGCAAAAACTAGTTTGTCCTTTATTTATCTTTGTAAATCCCATGACACCTAGCAGGATACCTAGCACATAGTAGGTGCTCAGCTAGTCAGTTTATAAAAAATGGATTATCCTCTCTAGAGCCAGGAATATTTCCTTTGGACCACCTGGCCCTTCTGTCAAAAAAAGTTCTCATGTAAAGGCAGCAATTCTCAATAGAAAATTTATCTCCCTGTCTCAAGACTGAGAACAATTGATTACTCAGCCACCTTGGAAAGTTCTTATCTCTTTTACCACCACGGATATTATATGAGATTATCTCCTTCCTTCTTCTTGCTTCCTCAGAAAATGAGGTGTTATGACTTTTCTTAAGCTGGGGCTCTGTGGTTCTTTGTTGTCATTTGACATTAAACCTTAAGTAGGTCACTTCCTATATTCCATAGGTGGTTCTGAAACAGTTCTTAATGAACAAGAGTCGTATTCCACTTATTTCGGATATTGTGTTCCCCCTCTTCTTGTGCATGCTTTCTGTCTCTGTGTGGAAATATGTTTATGGAATTTTTTGTTTCATTGACTGTCTTTTTTGCAGGGTAATTGAAAGGTTAAATGTCTTTAAGAACTCAAATTAAAATACTTAGCATTGAATAATAAATAAAAATTTTTTATGGGTGTTCAATAGAACCTATAAAGAACTAAATATATTTTTAAAAAGATAAGAGGTAAGGTAAGCTTCTTTACTTTTTTTAAAATACGAACTTAACTAGTTAATATATCATTTTCCTTACATAGTCTTTAAATCTCTTTGCAGTATCACACTCTTCCAGATTCCTTTAAGAATATAATCATTCTCTTTAAAAAACAACTGATCCTGATTCTATCTATTCCAAATCAAATAACCACATATGTGAAGAGAAGTGTTTCCTTTGGATACAGGATTCATAATAACTCACATCAGCTGGGTCCAAAATAAGGCAATCATTTAAGAAGTAAGTATGTATTTCTAAGAATTTTAGCAGCCAAATGAATACTAGAGATGGGACTTCTTCTCACACAATATGGTTCTGCTCACTAACAAGACAGACCAAGCTTGCCTTAGATACATATATTACACCATCAAATTCATCTATATGTATGAAATACATTGTCCCACTTGATATTATTTGCATTGCACATATTTGTTTTATCCTTTAAAGGACATATTGTTGCAAGAGACTTGAATGCAAGAATGGGAAATGATTCTTCCACATGGAATGTGTGGAAGACCTGGGCTAGACGATCTCAGATTCTAGAGAAAGTTATGCAATTGAAAAGGCCAGCATTTAATCAAAATAATTTGCAATCACAACTAATTTCAGTAGAACCTTAACATTAGCAAATATAACATTTATGGTTTTGAGCACTTCAAAGTGATGCTAAAATTCCAAAGCATGTCATCATTTGTAATGTTGTTCGTATGTTAATTTGAACTGCATGCATTGTAATACGGCCTTACCTAAAGCAAAAATAGGAGAGAAGGGTGTGAGGAATCAGGTGGCAGAGAGAAGAGCATGAGGAACATGAGGGCACTGAGCTTGGCTTTGTTGTTCTCTTATCACTGAATGTGAACAGATCATTTAATTTTGAGTTATACTTTATTACATTTTACAAGGGAACTCATTTTCTAGGGGAGTAATAATGAGGTTATATCCCTTGAGGATGTCAACAATCTAGTCCACTGCAAAATATCAACCTGAGAATCTTCCCTTACATTTCTCATCAAGAGACCCCATACTTGCAGTTAGCTGTACTTTCAACAGGTCAATTCAATACTCTGTTAGATTGACAGCTTCTGAGTGGTGCAGCATGAGATGACACCAGAGAATTCCATGATAATAAGCCCACTCTCCCGTTTCCTTCATTGTACAAATGCTATGGATCAGGTAAGCCTGGATCCAGATAGGGGTGCTGGCTGAAGTTTTGTGGGCAGGAAAAGTAAACTCATTTAGAATAGGTATTTATTCCTATTAGAGCAAATCATTGGCACTTCCAGGATGAAGAGAGCCCAATGTAGTCAACTTGTCACCAAGTAGCTAGTTGGCCTCAGCTGCTTGTGAGGAATAGTGTCCTGTCAGGGCTCTGACAGGACAACAGGGCTTGAGACCTGTTGCTGGCAGGTTGGACACTCGGAGTTGGCAATAGCAATATTTGCCTTCATAAGTAGGAATCTATGCTGTTAAACCCATAAGTACCTTTCACCTCTGCCTCTATGGCCTCTTCATTCATATGCTTAGTGTGTAGTTCTGAAATGGGAAAGACATAGGCTGGCTAATGTCAACTGCCTGACTTGCATTGTCTACTAGATCATTTTAGTGCCATTGAATAGTATATACTTTCTAGTAAGCACAAATTAATAAGTGATAACAAAAATCATACTTCATGCCAACTTCCATATGTCCATCCACCTGCCTCTACCCCAGACTTTATCTCTGATCTTTCAGTCTTTTTTTCCTTCCAGGCCCTTGACCAAACCCTCCAGGACATTCAACATGGCCCAGATACATGGACCATTTCTTCTTACTGGTAAAGTGGGTGACCAGGTACACTGCTCAAAGCTCTACCATGGGAAGACTTTTTTCTTCAATGTTAGCTTTCAAGGCCACCCTGCTTGCGGCTGTATTGCATCTGCCATCCATTTTTGGCTTACAACCATGTACCAAGTCAACCCATCCATAAACCAACCTCAGGTTTATCCTCTTCCTTCAACTGGTTGTATGCACCTCCCTCCCCATCTCAACCTCCTGCCAGGTATGAGCTGAGCCATAGGTGCTGGCGTACCATTGTGGGTGATATGGGCACGGCAGGTATCTCGACTATTCATGCCGTCTGGTCCTCAGTCTGGGTGTACTCAACTTTGTGACTTGTGTCCAACAGAACCCAACTCATAATAAGCAGTTCCTGATGCATGGTCACTTAGGTCTGTTGGAGTATATGACCCAAATGACAGAGCTGCTTCCACCACAGACTGAACCTGCTGCAGAGCCTTTTCCTGTTCCAAGCCTCTCTCAAAACTGACAGCCTTTGGGGTCACGTGATATATGAGCTGGAGCAGTATTCCTACATGTAGAATGTGTTCTTCCAGGACCTGAATAAGCCTAGTAGGGATTGTGCTGACCTCTTTGTGATAATGGATGAAGGTTGAGGCAAGTTGTCTTATATTTTGGAGATGTCCCAGCATGCTCCTAGGACCACTAGACCCCTGAAAACTTTGCCCAAGTGGTAGGTTCTAAAGTCTTTGTAGAATTTATCTTCCACCTTGTAGACTGAGGACCAAAGTCTCCAGCGCGCTAACTCTTGCACGTCCTGCCTGAGCAGCATGCTATCCACAATGTGATAAATCAGCTGATGTTCTACATTATGTCCCAGCAATCTAGATATTTTCAGACTGTATTATGGCAGAGGTCCAAGACTTAACATAGTCCTAGAGCAAAACTATAAATGTATATTTTTTTCCCTCCTTGTGAATGCAAACCTTTTCTAACCTCTTCCCTGATAGGGAAAGAAAAGAGTCCCATTACCAAATCAACAGCTGCAGATTGTGTAACAAGGCCATGTTAATCTACTCTAGCAAACCAGATCCTCTCTGCCACAATCTCTGCAATCGAGGCTGCTACTTGATTGAGTCTAACGGCGGTATACGGTCATTCTCCAAGATGCCTCCAGTTTCTGCAGGGGCCAGACTGGTAAATTAAATAGTGACATGATGAGGATCATCCTTAAGATCCCGGCGCTAATCTTCACTCTCTCTTATAATATGATATTACCTTTTGTTTAGTATCTTGGCTAGGCAGTTTCAAAGACTTCCTCTTTGCCCCCCATGCTACCATAACTCTTACCCCACAGGCTAAGGATAAAATTGCAAATTCTTCAATTCCCATTTTATATTCAGGAACTGAGGAAAAGACCACCTAGTGAGTTCACAGACCCAGTGTATCCATGGCAAGCTGGACTTTGGCCAGGATTCCATTTATTACATGCTCTTCCTATATCACAAATCTAACAGTGGGACCATAATGATGCTTCAGGTCTCCAAGTATCAATGTAAGATCTTATGTCTAACAATCGCTGAAATGCCTAATATTCCCCTTTCCCCATTGTACAATCACTCAGATAAATAGCCATAGGTCCCACTGTGGAGGGACTGGAGGAATCATTACCATGTATACTTGCCATGGTGATACCACATCCTTCCCACTGGAACCCAGCCACGTCTTCAGGCACTGGGTTCTGGGTCTGAAAACTGGCTCAGGTCTGAAAACTGCAAAAGGGATTGTGACTTTCTATTGGTGTGACCACTCTCAGTTTCCTGCTCTTTTATGATTGTTTTCTTTGATTAAATATATGTATTGAGCAATACCATCTTTGACTCTTCTTCTATTTTACCCCTAACAATGTTATTTATATTCTGTTAACTATCTTTCTGCAATTCTCTGTAGGTTAAGCCTCCTTGGCTGCCACTCAATCCTGGCAGTTGTCCCAAAAATTGCAACCCCGGGCTTCTGGCAGTTAAATGTAGCCACCTGGCCTCTACAACTTCGGAGGTCTGTAATCCTCATTAGTATCAATGAGCCAAGCTCTGTGACAGCCTCTCCTACCATCAGCTTTTGTCTGCAGAAGAAAGCCATGTGGAAATAGACAAAGACCACCTGAATGATAAGAAACAGAGGCTGTTTATTCAGAGCTCTCTACAGCAAAGGAGTCAGCCACCATCACTCATGTTTGATGGAGACTCAAAGGCAGGCAAGGGGAGTGGAAAAGCTTCACAGTGAAAATTAAGGGAAGATTTTAGGTATGTTCTGATTGCAGGGTAGTTTGCACGAGGAAGCTGGAGGCAGGCTAACTAGGAGGGCATCTTATGAGATTGTTTTCGGGAGCATATTTGGCTTTCAGTGGTTGGTCCTGAGTTGGAATCAATAAAAAATAACGAAGCTGCCGATTATTGGCTAAGTCCTGACCCTGGGCTAATTGCAGCAGAGGTTGTGATTGTGAATATTTGTATATTTAGTCCCTCAGCCACCACTGAACCTCCTGGTGTTGTTGGTGTCTCTCTATTCTGGGCTTGGTGTAATTCCTGGCCTTTCTGTGAAATATACTTCTCAGCTGTGTTTTCTGGCCTTGCATAATTTATCTAGTCCAGAAGACCTACCTCCCTTCTTCCGTCATTTGTCACAGTAATGCAGACTTTTCAACCATGGGCCATTGTTTTCAGCAGGCTTTTGGGGTCTTTGCCAAGGTATTGAATCCTGCATTTTGCAAAAATGTCCCCAAGTTCACAAACTCACTCTTATCCAGTCTTATGTCCCAGACCTCTTGATCAAGCAACCACAAATCCTGTCCCTTGGGAGCTGCCCAGCTCCTACCAGTTAATGCTGGCTAATTCTTACAGTTCCCTTTCCTCTCTTATCAGGCCCAGCATGTCCCTTGTTGGGTTTTGCTACAACTTAACCCTAGTTATCAACCCAGTGGTCATGAGAAGAGGTAAGGGGAGATCCTGAGAGGGGGGCCTACTGCCTTGCTAAAAAGACATCACAGTGTGTTCCCACCAGGGGAGAATGCTATCTCTTAATAGGAAGGAGTGGGCCACCTCCGCAACTCTGAGGACTCAATGGAATATGGAGAGCCCAAATCTTTGAGGGTGTCATTACAGATGTCCTCATCTGATGTGTCAGGGTCCCAGGTTTGCCCAACCAGAATCCTGGTCTTGGCATAATAGAACTTTCATTTATATTCAATCGTCTTAGTAGCTTGGCAACACTATTAAATCCTGAGTTTAGTCTTCAGCTTGTTCTGCTCCCTCACTGCAGGCAATAAGGGACTCTGCAAACCACAGGCTTTCTGGCAATATTCAATTGTTTCTTAACTGCCCTCAACTTTTCATTATGCCTCTATAGGTCATCAGTGCAACTTAGTAACAACCAGGCAATTCTGCTAGTTTTAGCAATTGGACTGCCATTTTGTGCCAGAGCATCTGTGCCCCAAGTCTCATTGGATCCAATCCCCAAAACACATCTTACCTCCTGCTTTCCTGCACCACTCCTGCAACCAACAGTGTCAGCTGGATCTTCTGGGAAGCAGACACCCAGATGGAGGTAAGAGTGCAAGAAGCATATGGGATAAGTGTACGTGATAAAGGGGGATGGAAGAAAATTGGGCATGAAGGGCTAACTATGATGCAAACCTGACAAAGTCTCAGTCAACCCAGTTAGTAGCTCCAAGGGTAAGGAATATCCCCCATTGGGCAGATATGGTCAGTCATTGGCCGAGGGCTGTCCGGGAAGCTGAGGTGACTCTGAAGTTGCTAAGAGCTGGAGAATTGTCAGTTTACTGCCTTTCTTGCAGCTGCACAGCAAGTTCTCTCTTGAGGGTCATCCAAGCAGACCTCCATGCTGCTACATCATCCAAGTGCCAACGTTTATATTTCCTTTCTTTTTCTTGACCTTGTTGACTACAACTTCCAGACAAATGTTAGTTAGTGGCAAATAGCTTTCTCTGACTTTTTTAATTTGATGGTAAAACCTCAAGAGTGTCCCCTATAAGCATAATTTGGCTATTGGTTTTGGAGATTCTTTATCATGTTAAGGAAGGGTCATCTTTTATAGCATAATTAAGGCTAGTTATTAGGAAGGAGTGAAAATGCATGCTCAGCATCTGCTAAGATTTTCTCTTTTTGAGCTGTTGATGTAATAATACTAGAGTTCTTAGCTGTCTGGTTCTTGTTTCTTGTCTTTTAGTTTCCTTGATTTTATCCTTTTACCCTGAGCATTCTCTAAGAAACTTCTCTCTCTCTGGTCCTTTCCCTAGTCAGGTTACCCTTCTCTAGCCCACAGCACACAGATCTCTGTAGCTACCTGCTTGGTCATGCTCCTGTGACTAAAGGAACTCAGTAATTGAGGCTCTTTCTTTATTTTTTAAAACTCTTACACTTATCCCATAATTTAAGAGCCCTAGAACGATCTCTAGCTCAAATCCAGTGTCCCTATTTATTCAAATAATGCCTTAATGTCAAAATATGCAGCAGAGAGTTTTCCTACCACAAATTCTATTCTACACTGTAGGTGCCAATCCATGCAAAATTATTGACTTAATCACTTACAGTATAATTTATATAAAATAGACCAAAAGAATAGTCTGCTCTTAGAGGAAATAAGGACTGCCTTCTCTCTTTTCTTACCACCCAGGAATTTTCAGAATATCCTTTCAAAAATCAGCACCACCTTGCCCTTCCACACTGCATGTCTGGATGTCTCAATATAATATCCTATAGGAAGAGCACAAATGCTTAGAGATAGCTTTTCTATTATGTACTATTACTACATTCTAATCTATTATGCACTATTACTATATTCTATTTCTTCTATTAGAGAAAATGGTTAAAATTTGAGACTTGTGGCATTTATTACTCTATTGTCAGCCATTTTTTGGGTCAGGTTGCATGATCTTGATATTGTTCCTGGGTTTTTAATTGTCCTTCAGAGCCTTTACTGTAATATCAAAAAGGGTGGATCAAAATGGATGGGAAATGGGCTCCTGACAGAGCAGATTCAGCTCCAAACAGCACAAATGTCCTAGCCTGCCTGCTCTTTAATTTTTACCCAAACCATTTGATACATTTTTTGATAATCTGGATACATGACCTCCTGTCATAGCCTCTTCCTTTATGCTGCTAACATAATCCTATTATCATTCTGAGAATGGCTTCAAGGAGCCACTAAGCTTTTGGGGCAATTACTACCATGAGGAACAGCTCAATATCAATTAGACCAACACTAGGATTGCTGCTTTTCACAAACACTCTTCAGCATTTTGATAGCAAATACAGAGCAACTCTATAAAAAGGTTAACTCATTTCATTAGTTAATGGAGAATTTTGCAATTAACTCAACCAAACAGAGTCACTGGAATACAGTCCCACACAAAATTAAATATTCTACAAGTTCTACTATGCCAGAGACAGAATACTATCAAAATTGGAGCCTAGCACCAAGGCCAGACTGACGAGGATGCTGGTGATAGAACTATGCAGAAAACAATGTCATTGATCCACCCAGACCACTTCAGACCCTTCCCACCATTTTTGAATGTCCCCTCACTAGATTCTGTGTGCTTTGGCTCCCAATGACCAGCACTCATGTGTGTTCTTCAGATGACAACCCTCATGGTACTGGAGTGGCTTTCCCTGCATGGGCAGAGAGCCAGGAGGACCTGGCATTTATACCTCAGCTCACAGCCCCACCACAGGGAGTCATTGTCAATCAATCTGAATAGTGGGTGCAAGGGTACAAAAGCCCAACTCTTCTGCCTCAGGTAGGAAAATTCTGAGGTATAAGGTATATCCCCGAGTTCTTTTGTGGATCAGGCAAAGCTACCCATATTAGTCAGAATTCTCCAGAGAAACAGAACCAATAGGATAGCTAGCTAGCTAGCTAGCTAGATAGATGATAGATAGAAAATGATAATTTGGATCATTTGATTATGAAGGCTGAGAAGCCCCACAATCTGCCATCTACAAGTTGGAAACCCAGGAAATCCAGTGGTGTAATTCAGTCTGAGTCTGAAGGCCTGCCTGAGAACCAGGGGAAATGGTGGTATAAATCCCAGTCTCAGGGCAGAACAGATGAGAGGAGATGTCCCAGCTCAAGCAGTGAGGCAGGGAAAAAGGAATGAATTCCTCCTCCTTCTGCCTTTTGTTCTATTCAGGCCCTCAGTGGATTGGGTGATGCCCAAGTTGCATGATCTTGGGGAGGGGAAATTCTTTACTGAGTCCACCGATTCAAATGCTAACCTCATCCAGAAACAACCTCACAAGTACACCCAGAAATAATGCTTAATCTGGGCCCACTGTGGCCAGTCAAGTTGCCACATAAAGTTAACCATCACGCCACCTCCATCACCTCCAAAGGACTCTACCTGAGATCCCAGCCTTGCTTGGCTTCCTTCCCTGCCCTGCCCTGCTTCTCCTTCTCTCTTCTTCCAGGGACACCTTCTTAACAAAGCACTTACACACAGACCCTCATGTACAATCTGCTTCAAGAAAACCTGACTTAAGATAAACTGTTAATAGTTTTCCACTGAGAGCCATTTGGCCCCGGGAAGTGGGAGGCTGAGCTCACAAGAAAAGGTCATATAGCACCAGCTGTGGGGTGAAGGAGAAGCTGGGAACCCAACTGAGTCTGATGTCTCTGATCAAAAGCCAAGAGGAGAGAGTTCATATTGGAGAGGAAAGTGAACCTCACCTTCTGGGTTGAAAGAATTTATACATTTAATTATCTTATTTTAAAAGGCCCATGATCTCAAAATAAACACTGTAAAAAGCCTTCCAGCTGGCTGACTAAACACGTGTATTCACATCTCCTCTGTCACAGTTTGGGCTTTCTGGGAAGCAGACTTGGATTTCGAGGTTAGCATGAACAAGGTTTATTAAGGAATACTCTTGGGGTCAACATCTGTGGAAGGGAAGGGAAGAATAAAATAGACAGAGGGAGAAGCTGGGGTGGGTGAATTCTCAATGTAGGCCTCTGCTGACCCCACAGGAAGCTCTGAGGCTGGGTGGTCTTCTGAATTGTAGCAAGTTGGCTGAAAATGTTGAGCCTTGAGTTGATGAGTCATTGGTTGAAGGCTCTCCCAGGAAAGGCGCCAGCCTTGGTCAGCTGGAGGAATAAGCCCTTCAGTCCTGAATGGGATCTTGACAGCACACACAGCATCCTCTACATCCTTCCTCACAAAATCCTATTGAAATAACAGGCAAAATATAAAAATGGATTTATAATGAAATCAAATGAATCTGGAATATCAGGAGAGGTATCTCTAGCAAAACTGAACAAGGAAAACTTTCTGGAATAAATTGGTGAGAAAGGATTGCTAAAATTGCCCAATAAAATGAAGAGACTGAAGTGATTTTCAGGTGTCAGAGAAATATCCCAAACAAGTCCCAAAATATCTCAGGCAGAGCCCTAAATAACCTGAACATTAGAAGCAGCAATGGGTGAGTGAGAATGCATGCCACAGGCATCGAGCTGGGTAATTAACTGCAGAGTGAAACAATTGAGCCAGCCCTGCACTTTCCAAGAAGCCAGGGAAATCAAGTGCAGAAAGTAGTTCCAAAAAATGAATGGGGGCCAGGAAGTAGGGGAGAGCAGTGAGTAATAAACTGAGTTAAATGCTGCTGGAGATTAAATAAGGTCTAAAAATTCAGCGCCCCACTTTACAGGTAAGGGAAATGAAAAAGAAAAAAAGATTCAATGACTTGGCTGAAGTTCACACAGCCTCTTTTGTTTCTTTCTTTTTTTTAAATTTCATTGAAGTATAGTTGATTTACAATGTTGTGTCAATTTCTTCTGTACAGCAAAGTAACTCAGTTATACCTATATATTCTTTCTCATATTCTTTTCCATTATGGTTTCTCACAGGATATTGAATATAGTTCCCTGTACTATACACTAGGACCTTGTTGTTTATCCCCTCTATATATACTAGTTTGCCTCTGTTAATCCTGAACTACAATTCCTTCCCTCCCCTACCCACCCCACCTTGGCAACCACAAGTCTGTTCTCTACATCTGTGAGTCTGTTTTTGTTTTGTAGATGTGCTGATACAAATCAGCTTCTTTTTTTAAAATACAACTTTATTGAAATATATTTTACATTTTATAAAATTCATTCGTTTTATGTGTACAATTAAAAGACTTTTAGCAACTTTACCAAATGGTTGCTACCATTACCATAAATTAATCTAAGAAAACGTTTATCCCCATTAGATCCCTCATGTTCATTTACAGTTAATCCATCCCACCCCTAGCTTCAAGCAACCACTAAATTACTTTCTTTTTATATTAACTTACATTTTCTGGGCATTTTGTAGAAATGGAATCAAGCAATATGTAGTTGTTTGTGTTTGGCTTCCATCACTTAGCACAAGGTGTTTGTGGTTCAGCCATGAAGTAGCAAGCAGGTGTCAGTAGTTTCTTCCTTTTTATTGCTGAGTAGTATTCAATGGAGCATCTACCAATTTTGTCTATCTCTTCATTAGTTGATGGACATTTAGGCTGTTCCCAGTTTGGGCTATTATGAGTAATGCTGCTATGAACATTCATGAGTCACACAGCTTCTAATTGCATTACTGGAATACAAACCTAGACCGTAAGAAGAAAGTTCACATTCCATCTTATGCTGCTTGGAGTGAAACAGCTTCCTCTGATTTATTTTCACAAAGATGTCTTCCTGTTTCAGTCACTGGGCCATGGAGATTGTGCCACGTTCAAACTCACCGCTGGCAGATCCACACCACTAGCCCTCCATCCACAACAGGACATGAATGAATGCCAGGGTGGTGCCACTTAGGTTTCAAACTAGGATCCCCAGAGGCAAGATAAATGGAATTGATGTAGGTAAAGTCCATAGACTAATACCTGAACCATGTGTAGTATTTGTTAGTATGATTAGTATCCATAAAGTTATGGCTGACTTAACTTTTATTTTTTGAGATAGTAGCAAATTATTTAATTTGGCTTAGGTAAGAAAGATGTTTCTTATTTATGAAATTATAACAGTTAATAACTATAAATCATACTAAGTATGAAATCTATGCATTAAAAAAGTTAATGCATATAAAAAAGTTAATAAAAAAAGTTAATAATAAAATTTTGCTATAAAAAAGTTAATAATAAAATGTGGTTATAACTATAGACTGGTGAAGAATAAAACTGCTCAGCACTCTTCTTCTGAACCGTGTTCTCCTCCTGAATCCTCTGTATCAATCGTTGGCATTCCCATCCACCCAGCCACCAAGATAGAAGCCAGAGAGACATCCTATAGCTTCTCCATCCCTCTCATTTCTTCTATCCACCAAATTAGTCATCAGGTCTCCCCTCTCTTCCCTCCTTCCCACCCTACTGCACCTGCCATGTCCTGCAAAGATCCAAACTCATCATTTGGCATCGTCTACATTGTAGACTAAAAGATTTTCCATGATCTGGCCCCACCTCACCTCTCCAGGCTCATCTCCCACCCCTCCTTGCCTTGATGTTTCAGAAACACCAAAGCACTTGTAATTCCTCACACACACTTGTTCTCACAAATTATTCTTTCTGCCTAGAATCTCCAACAGTACCTCAACCTGCTTTTTCAGTTCCATAGTTTAATGTTAAACTCAAGAACCACTAGGCCCAAAATACCTTTCTTGACCCCCAAAACCTGGATCAAATCCCTCTTCTCTGACTCCTCAGTCCCCAGGCATGCCTCATCCTTGCATTTATCACTTTCTAGTGTAATGACCTCTTCATGGGAAGTTCCAGAGTAAGACAATTCCCAGTTCAAATCTGGCTGTGACACTGACTAGCTCTGTCACTTACAAGCTTGCAATCTTGAGCAAGCCCGTTACAGTCTCAGTTTTCTAACCTGAAAAATGGGGTTATTTCATCAGTGCATATTGATTCAGTAGATCCTTGGGCAGATGAGTGAGTGGAGAAAAGAATGGGGGTGTCCACCAGCTACTCTTTCATTGATTACAATGGACATCCGGGGAGGTATCTGAGGGTTTCAGGATTATTTACTTGTTTCTCGGGCACATCACACTCATCTTTCTGTACCTACCTGAGCCGTCTTCGTACCTCCCTCACGCCCAGGCTGCAGGCATCCTAGGCAGCCTCTCCAAACTCTGGGCAGGAGTGGAGTGGTCTGCACCCCTTCATACAGCACTCAGCTCCATCCGTGCATGGTTTTCTGAATGTAAGAAACTCCTTAGAGAAATAATCTTAGTGTTTTGCTTTACTTTTCTTTATGGAACAAAAAAACAAGAAATATATATAATGGAGTTGGGGGAGGGAGAAACCTCTCTTTCCTCAGAGCTGAAAAGGACAAGTGACCGTAAAATGAGAACATTCAACCCCCAGCTGAGAAATAAAAACAGAGAGAGGGCCATTAGGCCCAGAGTTGTCACCTGTGTCCCTCCCCTCTCTGGCTGCTCATGGGCAGGAGGGAGCTCAGAGGGAGCTAAATGGCTCTGCTCCCTGTGAGGTAGGGCCCTTCTGCTGCTGGCCGGCCTGGCCTGTTTTTTTAGTCGCTGCTGTCTTCTCCTGACAGCAGCTCTGCAATGGGAAGGAAGGACACCCAAGCTGTATTACTGCCACATATTTATTCATTCCTTCCAAAGGTAAAAAAAAAAAAAAATAACAATTCCAAGAATTTCCCTTCCAATCTACATTCTTGGCAAACACATTTTTAATAAGATAACGTAAATCCTGCTATGTACCAAACTTGTGTTTTCCTTTGACAGTCAGCCACCCGGCCCATTTCATACAAGGCATCAGACTCCATCTCCCAGTGTCTTGGGTTCGCTTGGTGAAGTCTAAGTGTAATATAAAATATTGCCTCTAAAAATGTGTATACTGTAGTACAAAAATGGACAGATGTTTCCTAGTGAGTAATGAATACTATTTTTCTCCAGTTTTCCTAACAGGCTAAAACTAAAAACAAACACACATCTATACATACACTAGACCCATCTCAATAATAAGAATGTAACTGACAGTCCAAAAATTTTAGAGGTCAAAAAACAGACTTTTTTCTCCTTTTATTGTCTCTTTTTATTTAGACAACATCCAAATTCTTCCTCTAAGCCACTTAACACCATTACTAAAATTTCAAACTATTGTAGAATATATATCTACACATTTGCATGTACATATATATGTGTATGTATTTATATGTTTACATGTATATGTATGCATACACACACACAATGTTCTTAGGAAAAATCAGTTCATTGCATTAATTAACCTGTTCAAGACAGGTAAACTGAAGGGAAAGGGGCAAGCTGGGACATTTTGATCCTGCCTTACATTCTTACACCATGCTTGAAATGGGACCTCAGAGAAACACAGAGTGTTGGAACCAGAAGTTCCTTCAAGATCAAAGGGCAAACTCCTTTCACCACTGAGGAAACCAGGGCCCAGAAAAGAAAAGTGACTTCCAGACCACACAGCCAGATGGCAGAAGAGCTGTAAAAAACATACATAGATTCTAATAAGACAACTCCTGGGTGACATGGTTATGAAATATGGGGTAGAGAGAGGTACCAGTCAGCCTCTCATCTGGAAGAAAGTTCCTTAAAACCTTCAAGACAGAAAGTTCCAAACTCAATAATCTTTGGACCTGATCATGGCATAGCAAGTAAGTACCAGCACTAATGTTGGCAGGGGTCCATGAGCGGGGGGGGGGGGGGGTGTGTGTGCGTGTGTGTGTGTGTGTGTGGTGTGTGCAGGCACAGCCGGGAAGGGGGAACTCTGCCCCATGAATGTGGTCATGAAGGGCAAGCCTTGCCCCAGGTTCCTCCTATTCTCTTCTTACCCTCTTCCTCTGCTACCATTTTTCTTCTTTCTTCTCTTATCCTACCAGGTACCTAAACTGCTCCTCTGGGCTCCCTGTCTGCACATGGTCAGTCTCAGTCCAGGGACTTCAGTGACTCCAACAACTATCTCATATCAACAGTTCAGTGATATAATTCGTGACACCATGGCCTAATGTTTAAAAGACCTCTTCAGTCTCAAAAAAAGGTTGGGGAGGGCAGGATCATGACATCATATGATATGATATTGTTCAGTTAATCAGCAATAATTTTTGAGAATCCACCATAGTAGAATGTCCTAATCAATTGTAGAAAACAACAGTGGCAAGAGGCCACAGTGGGCACTGGGCTTGCACTTGCTCCGAGGTGGAGGTGGCACTCTGGAGCTCACAGAGAGCTCTGAAGGGGCAGAGAAGAGAGGGAAAGGGAGAGAGGGGAAGGGAAGAGAGAGAATTCACTGAAGAGCTCCTTTGCACAGGTGACAAAGTGGGTGCTTTATGCATGCAACCCCAATGTCAATCTGAAGAAAGACCAGGAGTAAAACAGCACAAATTCTTCCATCTCATAAAAGCATTACTTATTATACACATGAAATTAACAAAATCATTTAAATGTATTTGATGTTTAAAGAATTTCAGTCACAAAATTTCAATTTTTTTCTATTCTATTACATCATTTTTTTAAAGTGGATTAAATAGGTTGCAGTTCAAAGAAAGGTTAGATTCTGTCACTAGCCTACAAAAGTTTTCAGAGAAAAACGATGCCTCTCAAAACCGATCACATCTAGACTATATATTTATTTGTCAAATCTGTGCATTGTGAATGTTACTTCTACATTAATATTTCTGCACACAATATATTTTTCACAGAAATTGTCATGAGGTCATTAAATCCTACTTAAGGCTTCCAGAAATGATACAGAGAGAGAGAGAGAAGATAGGGATAGATAGATAATCTTAGATGTGAAGGAGAGGCAAAGGGGCAGATTTTTATTAAATGAAAGGTGAACTAAATGTTTTCATTTGAAAAAATATATAGATATTAGCCATGTAGTAAAACCCTTAGACTTCAGATCTAAATTACACTTACACATCTTTGTGATGGAAGAAATTTTCACATAGTACGGTATGGGGAAATCATTCTGGCTTATATAAGATTTGGCTTGAACATTACGCTAACTAGAACAGCCTGTCTTATGACTTGTCTAACATACATTATACATCTGCTTTAATCATTAAAGAGAGAATGCATTTACCAGATTGTTTAGAATGTCCACTTTGAAGATAATGATAAATGTCCCCCTCCTCCTATGGCACCAATGCTAGTACTCCTTCAAAGACGAGGTTTCCTTCTCAGACACCAGGGTCATGTGGACTCACTGTGTACATGCTAATCTGCCTCTTTTGAAACCTTGGAGGAATGTACCCCTGTCAGGTTTGATGTTTGTTCTTTGTTCTGACAAGTCACTCAGGCATCCAAAATGGAGCCAAGTGGCCGCTGTGGATATGGTTTCAGACACATTCCTTCATCACCGAGAACTTGAATTTTCTGAACTGTATCAAACTCAAGGTCACTACCAGCCATTTTCAAAAAAATATCTGCTGGCAGATGCCACTGCAACTTTATAACTATGCAACCATTTTGGACCCCAATCAATCCCTGCTTAACAAGCACCCTCACTTCTTGCCAGCTCCAATTCTAATTCCTCACAAAGAACTTATGTAATTTTGTGCTTTTTGCCTATACAAGCCTCCTCCATTTTGTAGTCTAGTGGAACGCAATTCAAGTGCTTCTTGAATCTGTCTCCCAGGCTATAGTTCTCAGTTTGATTTGAATAAAATTATTTTCTATTCCCGTTATAAATTGTTTATTGATTATTTCCATGGATATTTGTTATAAGAACTTGATAAGCAAAGGTACTGAGACCATTGTTCTCTTAAAGTCCTGTAATCCTAAGAAATAATTCCAAATAAATTTTAAATAATGGAGATTTCATTTTTCTACTTCATACTGAAGAGGAGAAAGGGGAAGAAGGTTAACATTTATTGACAGCTACCTGATACCTAGTGTTAGATACTTTAGAACCATTATTTACTTTCTTTTAAAGAGGTTCCTATTGAAATCAAAATTATGATCATTTGCAATATCTCCATATCAGTTTTCAAATTATAGCAAACATTGGAATTAGAAACTAATTTTAATGATTATAAATATTGCAAAATAAAAATATATTTTGTTCACAAACCTAGTGCCCTTTATATCACTAAAAAGCACCAGAATATTTGAAGATTTTGATAAACATATCAAATTACAGGCAATCCATTGCAACAATAAATTAACTGCACCAAAAACAAGGACTGAATTTTCTTCCTGGTGGGGGGGAGGAAACTGACTTCTTTTTTCCCTTTCTATTAGTTTTTTGAAGTAATAAAAGCCTATTAATATATAGTGACACATTTCGATGTGAAAAATGCAGGCTGTGCAAAGCTTGTGGCTCTCACTGAACTAACAATAGACCCACATTGCACAGATGGGAGTTCCCTTCCTTATTCACCTCATAAATGTTAAGAGTAGCACACACAGCTTTTTCACTGTAGATGAACACTTGGTAAACACTATCATCGAGACCTTTAACTTGTGTGTTTCCCTAGGCTTGATGTAACTAAGTTTGTAGCTTTGATCTGACAAGAGTAAGAGATTTTTCATTGAATACATATATCCCCATAATTGTAGCACATTCTCAGTGGTTGTTCTCAGCACATGGTTAGTTGTTAGTTTTTGTTTCTTCTTTTTTTTCTTTTTTGTTTTAATTTCAAGAAAAACTAATGAGTTTCCAGGAGCAGTGTGAGTGCTTTGGGGCTGAATGTGATTTAAAACCGGCAGTAAAAGAAAAAGAAGACAGGGAAGGTAGCTGGTTAATTGACCTTTATTGTGCCTTCTGGTTCATTTAGAAATGGAAATTAAATTAACATGATAATTCAGTCCTACTGTGTTAAGGCTGCTATAAACCCATTGAGTTTTATGGCCATTGATTTAGCATTTTTTTCTATTAACTGGCTTTAATTTTCAAAATTGTCATGCAGGTTCTGAAAAGTGTTTCATCCGCTCTGGTTCCTCCAAGTTACTAATGTGTAGCCTTTCCTTTAATAGTAGTCACTTAATTATTCAAGCACAGAAGGCCCAACTGCCCTCAAATGCCTGAATTAATTTAGAAATTAACCCCACTGAAACTCTTTTTAAGAAGTAAGGAATGTTCAGGGATAGTAAACGTCAGTGAAATTTCCTAATGCATATATCTAATTTTTTAAATATTGTACCTTAAAACTAATCCAGGCAAATGGAGAGAGAGGAGAAGATTTTATGTTGGTGTTTCTTTTTACGGCTTCTTGATAACATGAAAGTCTTTTAAAATGCAGCCATTCCTTGTAGTTCATTTAGATGCCCAAACGTCTTTTTAGCTACTAGTTTAGAATTACGAGCAGTCAAAATTTCTATTTTTGAACTTTTAAAAGGTATCAATTTTTACTTAAAGTTAAAATGATTTTCTTGATTCTCTCTTTAGCAGATGTAGGTCTTAAGTATATAGCTCACAGAGCACATTTTTAATTACTAACTCAAATATTAGTTTTATTTTGAAAGTTATTGACACTTGAGGTCTCAGAGAGTTTCAAAAGGATTCTTTAACTTAACCTCATAGTATTTCTGCAAAGTAGAAACATGATAATTTTACCTTTCTGATTCTTTACCACTAAAGAAAAAGAAGGTAATTGATGGGCCCACAGACCCACAACTAGAACACTAGGCCTGCAAACAGTGCTGGACTTTCAACCCCAGTTTATAAATTCAAAGAACTGATGAATGACTCTTTTTTGACTAAATTGTGAACATTTTTTTGTTATTTTCAAATGGTATGTTCAATTAAAATACCTCAATTTTTTAAAATGCTGCATCATGGCTGATCTGTTTATATTAGAGTCTAAATGGCTGTTTTTATGTGTACTTTTGATAGTTTTAACAATTGGAAATAGTAATTAAAGACCCTCAGAGCATCTGAAGATATTGCTGTTGGAAAATGGCAGATAAATATTTTACTCCCTTCTGGGCAAAGTTAATCAGGTTCTTCATTATCCAAGCACTTTTGCCTTAGATGATGTTTCCACTCCAAGTCAATGTTTTTCCAAAGTTACATATACTTCCTGGTTTAATGAACAGCTAGTATAATACCTAACAGAAAATGCATACCTATAAGAAGAGGTGTATTATTTCCTTAAAAGGAGAGCAAAAAATGGGCGTGTGAAGAAGTGCTGGGGTGGAAAGGATTTAGAAGCACATGCTAATAAAGATGGTGGAAGGAATGCTACCAGAAGATCTTTTGTACTTCCTAGTATTAGTAGAGCATCTTGCACCCAGAAGACTCAACACATAAATTTTAACAATTGCAAACACTTAACTATACAGCACTGACTGTGTGCCCTGCACTATTTGTTCTAAGGATCTTATATGTATTTACTCATATAATCCTCACACAAAGTGAGTACAGCAATTACCCTTCCCACCATACAGATAAGGAAATAGAAGTGTTACTGAAAGTGGGGGTCTGGTTGCTCACCACCCTGAAGCCAATAAAGAGGCAAGGTTGGTGGAAAGGAAAGTTTGCTTTATATCAGAGGCCAGCAATGGTTGGGGTGTGGGCAGGGGCAGACTTCTGTACAAAGGCCGACTCTCCCCACTGGCGATCAGTGGGCAAGAGCTTTTATAGACGGAGGGAGGGGGCTACATGTAGAAACAGCACAGTCAGCTCTGACAGTCTTCTTGAAATTATTCGTGCCGTGGTCTGATCAGCATCATCTTGATTGTTTTTAGTTCTGGGGTTGATTTTTCCCATTTCTTTGAGGGCAGCTCTCAGAATTGTGGCAGCTTATGTCATGGCTGCAGTCTGGTCATCATGTAGTTAACTTCTTCCACCTGGTGGGGGTTTCAGTGTCTATCAGATAGCTCAAAGGATATGGCTCAGAATATTATCTATAGCCCTTGAAGAGGAACAAAATGTCCTTCACTTTGCTTAATGACTAATCTATTCTTATTTGGTCTTGTTTGACTGTTTTCCTCTGTTTCTGCATTTTCTCACTTCTCTGATTAAACGTATTGTTTGGCTAAAGTTTTTTCACAGACAAAAGGCAGGCTGAGGGCTTCCCTGGTGGCACAGTGGTTAAGAATCCGCCTGCCAATGCAGGGGACACAGGTTCGATCTCTGGTCCGGGAAGATCCCACATGCCGCAGAGCAACTAAACCCATGAGCCATAACTACTGAGCCTGTGCTCTAGCCCGTGAGCCGCAACTACTGAGCCTGCATGCCACAACTACTGAAGCCCATGTGCCTAGAGCCTGTGCTCCACAACAAGAGAACCCACCGCAATGAGAAGCCTGTGCACCGCAACAAAGAGTAGCCCCCGCTCGTCACAACCAGAGAAAAGCCCGGGCGCAGCAACAAACACCCAATATAGTCAAAAGTAAAATAAATTAAATTAAGTAAATAAATTTATTTAGAAAAAAAAAAGGCAGGCTGAGTACATGGTGGGGGACAAAGGAGTTAAGCAGCTTATGCAGGGATTTGAACTCATGCTGTCTGGCTATTACAACCTGCATTGAATGACTGCTATTCTCTTGTATCTGTTGATTTCATTTGACATTCATTCATTCCCACTCATGAGGCCTGATAATTTGGATCATTTTGGACTCATCCCTTGTCATTTTTCTCTTTCCTGCATACCTCCTCTCCATCCCCATCCCTCACACCCTGTTCATCTTAAATCCTAGAATCCTATCAGTTTTTATTCCCCAATCATGAAATCTAAACACATTCCCTTGAGGAGAATTTATAAAGTGTTCAATGGTGCTAATATTTCTAAATTTGAAACCCCTGACCTCTGCTCTGAGGGTAAGAAGCAGAATGAGCGTGAAGGAGGGAGGATGAGAGTGAGTGCAAGGGGAGAAAGAGCACTCCAGCCTCCTTTTCCTGTGTTTTTTATGGCTTTGGGTTTACACAATTTGCTGGAGTAGCTTTTGGTTTCTTTCTCAAGCACTGTGCCTGCGATGCAGGAGCTGCCAAAATAGAAGTGATTCATCTTTCTCCTTTTCACAAACTGTGTACCTCATACTTACCTCTAATGATAGCACCTATAACACTTTACTCCTTACACGGTGGTCTCCTTTAGATTCCCAAAATTTGGACTCAAAGGGTGGTTGATAAGGACTGTAACTGACATAAAACTATATCCTGAAAACCTTGAATGATGTCTGGCTCGTTCCTCTTCAATAAATGACTGATGACTGAGTTAGTGAATGTCTGAAATAAACCAGCCTTCACCAAGAATAATAAATGAGAGTAGAAACCATGTTCTAGTTATATCTTTTCTAGAAAAAGAAAGTTTGAGGAAATGTAGCAATATCAGTATAAATAAATACTAATGTTTACTAATTTTACACTTATTTTAAGAAATAAATGTTTATTTCTGATAAGGAACCAAGATGGCGGAGTAGAAGGACGTGCTCTCACTCCCTCTTCTGAGAACACCAGAGTCACAGCTAGCTGCTGGACAATCATCAACAGGATGACACTGGAGCTCACCAGAAAGTGTACCCCACATCCAAAGACAAAGGAGGAGCCACAATGAGATGGTATTAGGGATGCAATCAGAGTAAAATCAAATCCATAACTGCTGGGTGGGTGACTCAAAGACTGGAGAACACTTGTACCACAGAAATCCACCCACTGGAGTGAAGGCTCTGAGCCCCACGTCAGGCTTCCCAACCTGGGGGTTTGGCAATGGGAGGAGGACTTCCCAGAGAATCAGACTTTGAAGCCTAGTGAGACAAGATTGCAGGATTTCAACAGGACTGGTGGGAAACAGAGACTCCACTCTTGGAGGGCACACACAAAGTAGTGTGCGCATTGGGACCCAGTGGAAGGAGCAGTGACCCCAGGGGAGACTGAGCCAGACCTACCTGCTAGTGTTGGAGGGTCTCTTGCAGAGGCAGGGGGTGGCTGTGGCTCACCATGGGGATGAGAACACTGGTGGCAGAGGTTCTGAGGGGTGCTCCTTGGTGTGAGGCCTCCCGGTGTCTGTCATTGGTCCCACCAAAGAGCCCAGGTAGACTCCAGTGTTGGGTCGCCTCAGGCCAAACAACCAACAGGGAGGGAACCCAGCCCCACCCATCAGCAGTCAAGCGGATTAAAATTTTACTGAGCTCTGCCCACCAGAGCAACAGTCAGCTCTACCCACCATCAGTCCCTCCCATCAGGAAACTTACAGAAGCCCTTAGATAGCCTCATCCACCAGAGGGCAGACAGCAGAAGCAAGAACTACAATCCTGCAGCCTGTGGAACAAAAACCACATTCACAGAAAGACAGACAAGATGAAAAGGCAGAGGGCTATGTACCAGATGAAGGATCAAGATAAAACCCCAGAAAAACAACTAAATGAAGTGGAGATAGGCAACCTTCCAGAAAAAGAATTCAGAATAATGATAGTGAAGATGATCCAGGACCTAGGAAAAAGAATGGAGGCAAAGATTGAGAAGATGCAAGAAATGTTTAACAAAGACCTAGAAGAATTAAAGAAGAAACAAACAGAGATGAACAATACAATAACTGAAATGAAAAATACACTAGAAGGAATCAATAGCAGAATTACTGAGGCAGAAGAACGGATAAGTGACCTGGAAGACAGAATGGTAGAATTCACTGCTGTAGAACAAAATAAAGAAAAAAGAATGAAAAGAAATGAAGACAGTCTAAGAGACCTCTGGGACAACATTAAATGCAACAACATTCGCATTATAGGGGTCCCAGAAGGAGAAGAGAGAGAGAAAGAATCAGAGAAAATATTTGAAGAGATTATAGTCGAAAAGTTCCCTAACATGGGAAAGGAAATAGTCACCCAAGTCCAGGAAACACAGTGAGTCCTATACAGGATAAACCCAATGAGAAACACGCTGAGACACATATTAATCAAATTGGCAAAAATTAAAGGCAAAGAAAAATTATTGAAAGCAGCAAGGGAAAAATGACAACATACAATGGAACTCCCATAAGGTTAACAGCTGATTTCTCAGCAGAAACTCTACAAGCCAGAAGCGACTGGCATGATATACTTAAAGTGATGAAAGGGAAGAAACTACAACCAAGATTACTCTACCCAGCAAGGATCTCATTCAGATTCGATGGAGAAATCAAAAGCTTTACAGACAAGCAAAAGCTAAGAGAATTCAGCACCATCAAACCAGCTCTACAACAAATGCTAAAGGAACTTCTCTAAGTGAGAAACACAAGAGAAGAAAAGGACCTACAAAAACAAACCCAAAACAATTCAGAAAATGGTCATAGGAACATACATATCGATAATTACCTTAAACGTGAATGGATTAAATATTCCAACCAAAAGACACAGGCTCACTGAATGGATACAAAAACATGACCCATATATATGCTGTCTTCAAAAGACCCACTTCAGACCTAGGGACACATACAGACTGAAAGTGAGGGGATGGAAAAAGGTATTCCATGCAAATGGAAATCAAAAGAAAGCTGGAATAGCAATACTCATATCAGGTAAAATAGACTTTAAAATAAAGAATGTGACAAGAGACAAAGAAGGACACTACATAACAATCAAGGGATCAATCCAAGAAGAAGATAAAACAATTATAAATATATATGCACCCAACATAGGAGCACCTCAATACATAAGGCAACTGCTAACTCCTTCAGTCTTCAAGGGTTTACCTTCTATCCAGTTTCTCAGGGAATAAATCTCACTTTCTTCCTCACACATTGTTTACCATGGTTTGGTGTTTTATATTCTCCTCAAGTCTTTCATAAATCCTTTTTCCCTACTCGTAGCAGAAAACAAAAAGTAAAGGGGGGGAAGAAGGAAGGAAAAAAAAGAAAGATTTAAACCTTAAATTTGTACAATGTTGTATGTCAAATATATTCAACTAAAACATAAAAAAATAATAAAGGAATAAAAAGCATCATCAGAAAATTACTTATACCCACTTCTAACCCTGAGATGGTCTACTTTATACATGTCTTCAAAAAACTCATCCTCCTTCCCAATAACACTATAATTTTCAGAGAATGTTTTATACCCTTGCAGTAGCAGAATTCTAGAAATTTTTATAACCTGATCCAACTTTCTGGCACAAGACATTTACTTTATTACTTTGTTGAATATTGAAAATGGATATTCAGACAGAATATACATTTTTTCACACAGAGTTATATAATTACAGTAAAAGCTTCTCAAAACAGAGTCCTGAAAGAAAACCTTGTCTATTTATCCTATAACATCTTGGTGTCACCAGTAAGTCCTGGGAAGAACATGTAGTCTGCAAGGACAGAGCAGAGGAGTAGCCATTTCAAGAGCTGGGTCAAGCTGAACACATTACTTCTTACATTATAATCACTGAATCAAGGAGAAAATTTAATAAAAGGATAACTAAGAAATAGAGCCAAATTTGGAAGTCAGGAGAAAACAAATTATGAATCAAACTGTGGGACAAGGTGAAGGCATGCATAGATGAAAGAGAAAAAATCAATAACAAAGGAAACTAAAAGGAAGCAGTGAAATGAGCATACATGCATATATTTCCTAGCTCTACCCATCAAGAGGGCATAGAAGTAATGATACCCAGTATCAATGAGCACAACCAACTCCCAGTTCTCGGTTTCTAATACCATTCTCCAGTGAAAGAAAGCAGAGCTCCTTAGAGAAATGAATGATTCTAGGACTGGGACAGAATTTACAAAATGAGAATGGAGTATCCTGTAAAGCCAGAAGTAAAGAAGTGCTTAAGAAACAAAAGGACGGGAGCATAGTGAAGGGACAGAGAAGCCAACTGAAAGAGCTCCCAACTGTTAAAGTTGGAACAGTTTAAAGAACAAAGTAATGTAGTACTGGCTTATAACCCAAAACAAAATAAATATCCATGGGTTCATGTTAACATTAAAAAAATGATTGAGTAAATAAATAAATGGAGAAGAGACAAACCTCCCACACAGAAAAATTCCAAGTAATTTATGTAGGTACTCCTCCACTCAAAAAAGTAAAGTTTAACACCCAACTTGTATGACCTGTGCTTAGTGGCATACTTCCAAATAGAGTGTAAGAAGGGGGAGAAAAAATAACTTTACTGGCAAACACTACCTCAGCCAGGTGATCAAGTTAATATCCACAGTGATAAATCATGTTGATAGTATTTACCTTTGATATTATGTGACAAGAATGGCACTTTAACTCTGAGGTCTTCCTCCCCAAAATCTATTACCCCAGTCTAACCATGAGAAAAATATCAGAAAACCCCAAATTGAGGCACATTTTGCAGAATACCTGACCAGCACTCCTCAAAACTGCCAAGGTCATCAAAACTAAGGAAAGCCTGAGAAACTATCAAAGGAGGGGGCCAAAAAGACATGATGACTAAATAGAATGTGGTACCTTGAATGGTATCCTAGAACAGAAAACGTATGTTAAGGAAAAATTAGTGGAGGCCAGGGGGCTTCCCTGGTGGCGCAGTGGTTGAGGGTCCGCCTGCCGATGCAGGGGACACGGGTTCGTGCCCTGGACCGGGAAGATCCCACATGCCGCGGAGCGGCTGGGCCCATGAGCCATGGCCGCTGAGCCTGCGCATCTGGAGCCTGTGCTCTGCAATGGGAGAGGCCACAAAAAAATTAGTGGAGGCCAAATAAACTGTGAACATTAGTTAATACTAACATACCAATCTGGTTCCTTAGTTGTGATAAATGTACCATAGTAATGTAAGATGTTAATAGTAGGGAAAACTGGGTGATAGGGTAGATGAGAACTCCCTATGCTATCTGTGCAACTTGTCTGTAAATCAAAAGTTATTCTAAAATAAAAAGTTTTTTTTTTTTTTCAAAAGCAATAAATAAAAGGAAGTAGTAAGAAGCAAGGTACAGGCACAGGATTATACACTTAAGCCCAGCATCTAAGTGCTTGAAAACCGAGCATCCTTCAGACATTCCTTTTCTGTCAGTCTTGGTGCGTCTCAGTGGGCCTAGAAAAGATGTATGAAGTAGTTAAATTAGCCTGGACCCATGGCGACTTTTAAAAATACATATTGGTTGATCATACTGCAAAATCAACCACAGTGCAGACATACCTGTTATATTTTTGACTTCCCATATCATTTCCTTTGTCAAGGAGTCCTACCTTCCACAGGAGCTTGCAGATGACCTAAGCATACGACCAGTCACAATGCCCTATCACCCTGGGCACAGTGGTTGTGTAACAGAGAAGAACAAACCTGACATACTGGATGTGTTCCTTTAGCTCTAACCTTTGTGTTCTGTTGCCTGTGCTTAGTCATGCTGGCTCTGCACCTCCGTAAAAGAATGTGGCCTAGAGCCTGAAATATACACAATAGCCCATTCTCAAGGCTCTAACTCCCAGGCTTGACCTTTAAAAGTATAATACTTTTGGGGCTTCCCTGGTGGTGCAGTGGTTGAGAGTCCACCTGCCAACGCAGGGGTACACGGGTCCGTGCCCCAGTCCGGGAAGATCCCACATGCCGCGGAGCAGCTGGACCCGTGAGCCATGGCCACTGAGTCTGTGCATCCGGAGCCTGTGCTCCACAACGGGAGAGGCCACAACAGTGAGAGGCCCGCATACCGCAAAAAAAAAAAAAGTAAAATACTTTTCATTCAGATAGAGATAAAAAGAATAACATTTGTCTTGTTGGAGGTTTGCAGGAACATTGTGACCAGATCTAGTGGGACAACTACAAGAACAAAGGATTATCACATCCCCTCCAGGGTCTGGCTGGCACCAAGAAGTTTGTAACAACCAGCCACAGTCCCTCTCTTTTAGTATAAAAGAAGCCTGAATTCTAACTTGGGTAAGATGGTTCTTTGGGACACTAGTCCATGATCTTCTCCGTCTGCTGTCTTTCCTAATAAAGTCATTATTCCTTGCCCTAACACCTCATCTCTTGATTTATTGGCCTGTCATGTGGTGAGCAGTAAGAGCTCAGACTCGGTAAAATTTGGTCCAGAAGTGAATGTGGAACCCAAAGAGCCAAGCATAGTCATTTTTGGTGGATTGGTGTAAGTACTCAGTATCCTTCTGAAACGGTGAGCTGTATTAAGCTATGTAAACCTAGAGGTATGAGGACCATCTTTTCCAACGGAGAGAGCTTGCTAGATAAAACACCCCAGAGGAAAAAAGAAATAGACATGGGAAGAGAGAAATTTCTGATGACATCATCTGAGACCTGAATCCAATATGCACATCGTTAACACCACTTTTTGGAATCTCAGTTATTTGAAATGGTAAATTCCTGGTTTTCTTTAAGTGACTTTGAGTTGTGTTTCTGTTACAATAAAAAATCCTGATTAACAAAAGCAGTCCAAGACTGAATAGATGAATACTCAACTGGTCTAGCATTTGTTTATTAATTTTAGTTATTTGTATATTGGAATACTCAACATTAAAGAGTACATGCTATTTGCAAAGGCTGTGCTAGGTCCTGGAAATAAGTATCAATCTCTTCCTCAAGAGCATACAGTCTGCAGGAGAGACAGACAGGCAGTGTGATAGACACTGATATATGCATTACTGAATGCAATCAACCTTGAAAGATGGGCACTCGATGCAGAGTAGGGTGACATCCTGAGGAAAAGATGTCTGAAATGGGTTTAGAAGGATTTAAAGGAGTAAACAAGCTGAGTTAAGGGTGGAGGGAAAGTGTCAGGATGGTAAGAGGCAGCTACTGCTTGATAGGGCATTCTATGTGGCACAGAGGTGTCAGAAGCCTGACTGCCTTGAGGATCTGCAAGTAGTTCAGCATGACTGATTTGTGGGTAGAAGGAAGGAAGTGGCAAGAGGTGAGGCAGCTCCTGGATTTGAACTGTAGCCTAAAGACAATCAAGGGCTACAGATAATTGTTATGTTCTGACAATTATGTCTATCAATGTGGATAAATGATACACATTTTTAATGTTTGAACTCTCTCTCTCTCTCTCTCTCTCTCTCTCTCACACACACACACACACACACACACACACACACACACACACACACACACACACACGTCGATACCTGCAGCTCAGTCAGGCATATACCCTTTTCCAAGTCCAGTCACAACTAGCTCTCAGCTCAAAATTCAAGCTGATTGCCCAGGACTCAGCAAAGCATCAAGGCAAACATGGTTCCAGTTTTAGCAGATAAATTATTAATGGGTAACTTGGAGGTGATATTCCTTTTTGCACATTTGATCAGCACAGATCAGTTCTTGGATCAGCACACACTTCAAATTCCCAATAACAATTTTTGTAAAAGTTTTCCTTGGACTGAATAAGATCTGTATCCATCTCTGTCTTTTCTCCTTTGGAAAATGTTCTCTAGCTTAGCAAAGGCTCACTTACTACATAAGAGCACTGAGAATATGTTACTACTGGTTCATGAAATTCAATGAGAATTTACTAACAAGAATTGTGGTGTCAGAGATCAATTTTAAAAATATAGATCTGGTTCAATCAAACAAATACCCGTTAAGTTCCCACCCTGCGAAAGCCACTATTCTGGAGGCTCTGGGGAGTGCAATCTGAATGCCCCACGCAAAAACAAATTTTCTCAATCATGCTATGAAGGGTTCTTTACATATCAAAGTTGGCAGGAAAGAGAGAACTAAAATTGTTTCAAACTGTTGTTGGCAGTAAGCTTCTGTCTGTGTTAATTACACTCTATGTTTGATGCTCATCATTCAGTCAACAGTCAACGCATTGTAGACTTTCTGTGCTTGACTAAATACCAAATTACTGTGTGAAGCTTTTTGGATTTCTGAGTATATCAAATTTATAGCATTCCCAGACTTGATGATCTAATAGCTGGGGGTGTTTCCAGCCCTAACTCCTTTGAGAAATAACTAATCATTGAAAATCTTGGGTACAAATACAGACACATACGTTAGGAAGGACTTAAAAGCTTAGAACCATTTAGAAATACAGATTTTTTTAAGGAAGCTCTTTTAACTTTAAATTTGAAAGGATAGATGACTTCGGAAGAAAAAATATTGCACAATATGTTAGTATTGTCTACTTACACGTTATTACATAATGCATAAACATCATCAAAAAAACTTAACAGAATTTGGGTGTGTATGCATATATGTGCTTGTATGTTGCACATTTGGTATGAGGGTGAGGGAGAGAGCTATTAAGAATAATTTAAGGTAAAGATCACAATGAACAGAAATCAAAGAAAAAACACAAGCTTTGTATAGGTTAGTTTTAAGTTTAGTATTCAGTTCTCAAAGTATATGTTATAACAGGTAGAGAGCAGTTAGTACCCCACAGACTGCTTACATTCAGAGGAGCGCTGGAGCCAGCTTGGACCAGCCTGCAAGAGCCAATTTTGTAGAGCTTTTCTCACCTCCACATTCAGCAACTTACTACGGATAACTTGAAATTGGCTATCGTGTGAACAGTTACACCACAGAAACCGGTAAATCCTATAAATCAGAGCTTATTTTTTTCCCAGGAGAGCTGATTGATAAACATTTACCAGGACATAACTCTGTGTGTGTGTATACACAGATACAAAATATATGTTAGGGAATAGAAGGCTACACAGAGCTATAATGTAAGGATTGGTTTATTTTTTTACCCTCATATTGGAGATTGAGCAGCTTTTCTTCTTAGTGGTTATAGATATATAGGTAGATGGTAAATAGATGATAGATAATTAGGGGGAAATGACTCAATAATGAAATCATTACTATAACAAAAAATAATAAAATTGGAATAAACCTGGTAGCTAATAGATGTAGAAAAATTGTAATGGCTTTACTAAAACAAAAATTTCTTAAGCATTTTATAAATTTGTTTGAGTTAGGAAGATAATTTAGTCTACATCTAATCTAACTACCCAGTTCACGTATAAAGAGACTGAGGTACAGAACATTTAAGTGACTAAACTATAATTATAAAACTAGGCAAGTGGCCAAGCCAGAGCAAGACTCAGATTTTCTCACTCAGGTTTCTAACGGGTCCATTAGATCTACTGGGTTCCTTTTCATGGTATCTTAGGCTGAAATTGCCAAAACAAGCTTCAATTTTTCCAGCAAATGTTTTTCATTATTAAAAGAAAATACTAGTTGCTATCAGCCCTTTTAAGAGAGTAGAAATATATTACAGCTGTTTCTTTAAAGCAGACCTCCCACAGATCTTCCCAAGGCTTGACTAAAGTCACCAGTATCTTCTAGATGGAAAGATTACAGCACAAGATTTGAGAGGTTAGGATGATCTAAGTATTTTCTTTCATAAAATTTCTCTTGAATTGATCATGTTTGCAGTTTCCCCCCACTATTTAAGTCAAAATTAAACAGACATGGTTTTCCTCTTCTCAGAGTATGAAGCTCATTTTAGAACTGAAGGAGAAAGCTGCCCAGCACTATTGTAAGATATCGAATTGTTAAGCTACTAATGAAAATATCTGCCAGATTTACAACTAATATATGACTTGCTCTTTGTTCTCTAAAATACCCTGTTCAAAGGGAATGCTTACACATGGACAGTTTACATTTCATAAACTATTAGACTGCTAGAAACTTCGTTCCTAGGAACGGAAGGAAGCCAATTCCCATCTCCCTCCCATTTGAAGATTCCTCTTATCAGGCATTGCTAATGGCATTCACTCTATCTTTTCCATTGACAAAAACATCCATTCATCTGCTAAAAATAAATTGAGGCAATAGTGTGTAAAGAATAGGTTTTAGAGCCAAACACTCAGGTTCAAATCCCAATTCAGCTACTTCCTAACTGTGTAACTTTGAAACAGTTACTTAACCTCTCTGAGCCTCAATTTCCTTGTCTGTAAATGCCTAGGATGGTAGTACATAGAATTAATTTCATTTGTTAAGATTAAAGAGAGAACATTTCTAAAGAATTTGATAGAATAGATAGTGCATAGTAGATACTCAACAAAACTTAGTTCCTTCTTGTCCTTCCCACCCTCTCCGCTGGCTAGTTGTTGGAGATACAGAAATTAATCATGATCCCTGCACTAAAGGTATTTATAATACAGGAGGAGAAAAGATTTCTAAATGACTCATTTCCACACAGTATAACTTGGTGAAGCAATTGGGATCTCATCAGGAAACAGAAGGTATCTCAAATTGGATAATTTGAAGAGGGTCTAATAAAGGGACTATTTCCAAAGTATGGGTATAGTGAGGAAAACCACAGGAGATAGTGCAGTGTCCCAGGGCTGAAAACTGTGGGACACAGCGCCTGTTCTGAGCCTGACGGACTAGAGGAAGAGCAGATACAACTTCCTGAAAGGAAAGAATGCAACAGCGGGGTGTGGGTGCTTGCTCAAGCCAGTTCCAGAGAACTGACAGTGTACATTTCTTTCCAGCTCCACATTGCGTAAGGTACATTGTTTGCTTGAAATCGGCCGTGGTGGGACTATTTACACCACAGAAGTGGGCAAACACTACAAGTCAGGGCTTCCTCAACCCCCAGGCTGGTTGTTAACCATTTACCAGAATATCAACCTTTGCTGTGGGAAGCAACCAGCCCAGAGTAAATCCACAGAAAGGAAACTAGGGGAATAAAGCGCCCACATTTATTCTCCTTTTTCCCTCTCTTCTCCTGATAATGTCCAAACCTGATCAGAAGCCGGAGATCAAGAAATGGTATCCATTCAGCCTGACTGCTCAGGCAACTAGCAGGGTGGAGAGGACGGAAAGAGTAGATGTGAAGCTGAAAACAGAAACATACAGGACATATAATAGAAGAAAGGATACAGATCTATGGAAGTATCAAGGAAGAAATATTATTTCCTGGGGAAGTCAGGGAAGATAGAGAGGAGATGGGTCTTGAAGGCTGAGTACGAGTTTACCTAATGTAGAAGAAGACAAAAGAAGACAAAGGACATTACAGACGGGAAAACTGTGACGGGAAAAAAATTCTAGGTGCCTAATCCTGCTGAAGAGCTGATAAATATTTAAAAAAAAAAAAAACCTCTTTATTATGGTATAATTTTAGATTTACAAAAAAGTTGCAAAGAGAGTACAGAGAATTCCCACACACCCTTGATCCAGCTTCCCCTGATGTTAACATCTTACATAACAATTGACCTTCAGTGATGGGTTTGTGTGTACACATGCAGGCAGATAGAGACATGTGCACACACACACAGAGCATGAGAGAGGCAAGAGCTGATGTATTCAAAGACTAGTAGGGTACAACAGAGTGTTTGGGGTGGAGGCCTGGCAATTATGGAGGATAAGGATGGAAAAATATTCTGAGGTCACATTGAAAAGTATCCACTTTTTTGCATCTCAGGGCCACTATCCCCACTGAGGCCTCCAGCATCTCTCACCTGAATGCATCTCTCACCACAGTCCCTTCCAATCTACTCTACATTACAGCCAAGCTGATATTCCTAAAAGACAAATCTCATCCTGTCCCTCCTCTACCGAAGAACAATGAGTAGCTTCTTATTGCCCTCAAAATAGAGTCCAACTCCCATGCACAGCTTTAATGCTTTCCTTGTCCTCTCCAACCTCTCCTGCCCCTCCTGCAGCTTTCCTCCCCATTCTTTTGTCCCCTCAATCTCCAGAAGCAGAAAATGGTTTTTCAGTTCCACTTCAGTTTCTCTCACTTTTCCTCCCCTTCACCTGGCCAACTTCATCTTCAGATCTCAGCCCTGACGTTACTCCCACCTCAGCCATCCCTGACCTCCCCCCAGACCTGTTTCCTCCCATGATGCTCCAGGCATAGTCCTGCCCTAGTTCGTATCATCCTGAACTGCAGTTGCCAGCCCCCCTTGTCTGTCTCCCTCTCTAAACTCTAGAATCCTTGAAAACTTTATATCTCCAATAACTAGCACAGAGTCCAGCATATAAAGGGCACTCAAAAAATCTTGATTGGATAAATCTCTAATGGTGAAATATCAGGCACAGAGACAGGCATCCAGTGAGATGTTTTTGCTGAAATATTCTCGTAGTTAACTATGAAGGAGACTTCCTGTTCTGTCTCTAATGATTCAGCTTGGACTGGCTAAATCCATAGAATAGGTTGGCTGTTGACCTTACTTGCTGTATAACAGGCACAAACAGTGTAAGTTACCAGTAGTGACACATAGAATAATGTTAAAATGAGATTTATTGAGAAAAACATACAAGCAGAACAGCAACAGAGCGCCTATAGTTCCTCGAGCTCCCAGAGAGTTCAGTCAGCCCAATACAGTGGAGGCACCGCGGAAAACGCTCCAGAAAGGAATCTGCACCCCAGTGTTGCCAGAAAGCAGATGCCAGAAGCTGGGAGGAGAGCAGAGAACACCCATGGACTAGCTAACAAGGGAACTTCTAGGCTAGGGGTCAGGGCAAGTACATCTGGTGACCTTGTCCCCTTCTGATGAGTGAGCTCCCTGCCAAGCCACCTAATGGAAGCAGGAGACAGCCACCAGGTAATCAACTGACAGAATGTGTATTTCGTCTCCTGTGACGCTCCAATATGCTGAAATTTCAGAAAGAAGCATAATTCAAGGGCACAAAATTGTCTCAGCCACTCACCTTTTGGAGTTGCTTCAACCCATCCTCAAACATGGAACCCCCTTTCCCAGCACAAACCAGGGATCAAAACACTTAGAGTGTCCTCCTCATGCATATAGCCACACTCTCAAGTGGTGTGAATTGAAGGACACAGTTCCAGTTATATATTGCTGCATGACAAATTGTCCCAAAGCTTAGTGGCTTAAACAGCAATAATCATTTTATTATCTCTGGTCATCATCTGGGAGGGCCTTCGCTGGCTGATTCTGGCTCCAAGTCATTCAGTCATATGATGGCTGGTGCTGGAACAGCTGGTGGCTGGCCAGGCACCTCTATCCTCAGTAGTATCCAGGCTTCTCTGTGTGGTCTCTCCCCTTGAGCTACTCTGCACTTCCTCATAGCCCAATGGCCTCAAGTCATTTTGATTACTTACACAGAAGCTTAGAGCTACAAAGCAATTATTCCAATGATCAATGGAAGCTGCATCACCTTTTATGATCTAGCATTGGAAGTCCCATAATGTCATAGTGACCAAAGTCATGAGCCCACCCAGATTCAAGAGAAGGGAACATAGACCCTACCTCTCAGTGTCACATTGCAAGATCATGTGAGGGGAGAGATTTTGTTGCAGTCATCTTTGGAACATACAGTCTGCTGAAGGCGCCAAGAAGGTGCTGGTCCAAAGATAGCCCTCCCCCAAACCTGCTATGGTACTCAACTTCCACCATTAATTTTCTATCAGTTACTATTCTTACATAGGTAAGGTCCCATGGGAAAGGGGTACAGAATATGGGCTCAAAATGGCAGCAAGAGGCCAGAAAGAGAGGAAAAGATTTTGATTCCTTGAGCAACACAGTAAGATTTTTATTTTAGAACTATCTAGTTGTGTTGTGGAAAGTGAATTGGAGAAAACAAAACTAAGGTAGGAAAATCAAGTGGGATGTTGTTTGTCATCTTTGCCTCTAATCTCTGTGTGTGCTTTAGTTCTCTTGTTTTTAAAATGAGAAAAACAGTAGCACTTACTGCAAGGAGAAATTGTGAGATTAAATATAAGTTAATATTATATAACTAGGGTGGGCTTCCCTGGTGGTGCAGTGGTTGAGAGTCCGCCTGCTGATGCAGGAGACACGGGTTCGTTCCCCGGTCCGGGAAGATCCCACATGCCTCGGAGCGGCTGGGCCCGTGAGCCATGGCCGGTGAGCCTGCGCGTCCGGAGCCTGTGCTCCGCAACGGGAGAGGCCACAACAGTGAGAGGCCCGCGTACCGCAAAAAAAAGAAAAAAAAAAAAGAATGACAAGTATGTTTTGACTTTGAGCAAACAGTTGGGTGATAATGGATAAGAAACAGGGAGGGAGACAGCTCTCCTATCCCCAGTCACAGGCCTAAACATTCCTCGGGCTTCCTTTCAAAATGCTCTCCTTAGTTGTTAAAGCTTCAAGTACCTTACAAGTTTCTCAACTGCTCTAAGCTTCATTCCTTCATCTGTGAAAAGGAGATAACAATAAAGTGTAAATGTGCACTTCATGTGAATTTAACTCTATGATCTCAGCAAAAGAGACAGAATAAGAGTAAGCATGAGCCCAAGAGGAAAAATAAACTATGTAACCGTAATTTAAACTATTCCACTCAATGAGCATAGCTCTAAAATGAACGTGCTGAGGAAGGGAAGAATCTATTACCCCATTCTGTTCGTTCCCACTTCTCTTCTACATTGTTTGATTATAAAAGTTAAATGTACACCTTCATATGATATGGCCCCAAATAAAATCCAGTACAACCAGGACCCATCTTTAGTTCCTTGATCAAAACTCTTTCAAACAAGGAATCATAACAAAATAAAACATACAAAACTTTAATCATTTATTTTAACTTAAAACAGACAAATATAAATTTTTCATCCTATCTTTTGATATAGAGCCAAGGTTTAAGAAAAGTTTTTAATTTATTTTTTCTTAATATGGGTCCACTGATTGGAGTTCCATACCATATTCCTTGAGTAAAGTTTAACACTTTCCTGTTTACGGTAAGAATACAAGTTTAGAGTCAAAAATGACAAGGTCGTGACCTAGGAAATGAATGAGGTGGTAGCATAGCTCAGATTTGTGTGAGTTTAAAAGACATCGTCTGATCCAGTTACAGTCTATGATCTGTCTCTCTGGGATGACATTGCACATTTATTAAAGTGGGCTTCATGTCTGCATAACCCTCGTGCTGGTTCCAGTCCTGACTGATCTCTCCCTTGGTTCAAACACTCCTGATTAAATTAATACGGCTCGATACCATATTGCCATATACTTCTCCTCTACTTTCTCCCCTCTGGGTTTTAATCATAACGCAGATATACAAATAAGCAACTAAACCACCTGAAGCGCTTCCCCAAAAATGTGTCAGAATAATATGATTCCTTTTCAAATTATCAAACTAACAGAAAACTCAGGAGGCATCACTGAGGACACCAAACAGAGTGTCTTCTTGCCCCCAGCAAAGAGTCAGAGGAACTCCCCACACTAACCTTTCCCTTTCCACAAACTTCTCCAGTATGCCCCCTCTCAATCCCTCATCCTGAACCTCTCTCTTTCAGAGCTAACTCTCTGTTTTACATTCTGGTGCTAAGTACAAGATGGAAGGTTATCCAAAATCTCATGCACAAGTTGTCCTGGGAGTGTCGTTGCTGTCCTGGTTTACTTGCTGCCTGCCTGCCTCTCTTTGTGCGCCCTCACCTTGGTGTCATTGCCAGGTCATTGCCAAGCCTGGAGCCTTCCCTAGTTGCCTTCTCTGCATTCCCACGGCCACTTCCTGAGCCCAAGTCCCGTCATTCTAAGAAACAGCTTCCTCAATGGGCTCCCAGCTGCCCACTCTTTTCCCACACTGTCACACAAGTTGAGTTTCTCTCTCATCTTGTCAGTCCCTTTCTCCAAAATCTTCAGTGATTCTGTGGCTTGGGTTAAAGTCCCGGTTTTCCAACAAGACTCACCAAGTCTTTCTCAATCTGTCCAGCCACACCTGCAGCCCCTTCACCTCCCCAGTGCTCTTTATCTGAGCCTAAATGATGCACCAGTTCCTCCCGGTCCTTGTTCCAGATCGTTCTTTCTGGAACACCCTTCTCTCCAATCCCATGATGAAATCCTGCTCATCCATCCAGACCCAGGTTAAATGGCACCTTTTCTGGATTCATTCATTCACTCGTGCATTCATTCACTAGGCCCCAGTCACATTCCAGGCCCTGGTGTTGCAGTCGTCAGCGGAACTGGCACTCAGATCTCACAACGCAGTGAGAGACGCAGACATCAGGCAGTAATCACACAAAGAGTGTAAGATTGAAACTATGGCAAGTCTGAAAAAAAAAAGAAGTGCTTCTGGCAGAGCAAACACAACTTGCTAAGGCCATCTGGTAGAGGAGTGCCCCGCAAATAGGAGAGAGCAAGGAAAAGCCAGACTGGGAGAAGAGAGCAAGACGGTGAGGGGCCATGAGTGAGCTTGTGGAGGCCCGACCACGTGAGGCCTTGAAATCCATAAAAACAAAAAAACTTTTTAAAAATTTTGAGACCGGGAGCTTCCCTGGTGGTGCAGTGGTTGAGAGTCCGCCTGCCGATGCAGGAGACACGGGTTCGTGCCCCGGTCCGGGAAGATTCCACATGCCGCGGAGCGGCTGGGCCCGTGAGCCATGGCCACTGAGCCTGCGCGTCCGGAGCCTGTGCTCTGCAACGGGAGAGGCCACAACAGTAACAAGCCCGTGTACCGCAAAAAAAGAAAGAAAAAAAAATTTTTTTGAGACCGATGGGAAGACACTGCAGAGTTTTCAGTGGAAGTATGACTGGATGAGTTTTGCTTTCTGAAGAGATCTTTGTCTGCCATCTGGAGAATGGATGCAGAGGGGCTGGGAGAAGAGCCACTGAAGAGGGAATTAAGTATAATTCCTTTACCATACACCAGTAAGTGCATGGACAAGAGGCCCAGTCTTATGCTGTGCAGTATAGAAAACAATCTTGCGTTCCTTACTTGCCATGGGTAATCTGCAAGGTAGATAAGCCAACATACCGTAAAGGTGAAATCTTCTTGCTCTCCATCTGATTCTGAGCACCAGACCTCCACACCAGCATTCCTGTGCACATCCACCCCACCTCCAGCATCCTTTGGCCTAGTATTAGAAAAAGACTGTCCTCTTGCTTCCAGATACTCTAAAACAAAGAAATATTATCCCATATTTCTCTATACTTGATCATTATATTTGTTTTGATATAGCCATGAATATTTTCTTCTAAGAACAAAAATGTTCATTCCTTCTTGTATATGGTTCTTGAGATGACATCATAGTTAATACTCCTAAATATTTGTATGTTTGGCATTTTAATATTATCATTTTTCTTTTTACTTGAGAATTAGAAGTAGAACCAGCTAACATACTTTGGTTATGTTAATTGCCAAAATACACACACAAGTGTACACACTCACACACATATATAGCAGGAAGAAATGTAACGTATTTGTGGCACACTGATAATCTGAGGTATCAAGCAGCATGTAGTATTCATACCCCCTGCAACACCGGCATTCAGACCAGGAGACACTGAGTCACCATTTGCCATGGGGAAGTAGTTGTTCCCATCATCAACCCACATGAACCAAAAGGAAGGAACGAAAAGTTGCTTTTTTATTCTAAATCTGAAAACACATACAGTTGACATATATGGGAAGTAGTAAAAAGAAATGCCCCAGTTTTGTCTTTGAGATAAAAGACCTCAGGTGTAAGAAAGGGGATACTGGTACACATTTGCAAAGCAGGGGAGCTGGTCTTCACCCGACCTCTCCACCCACAGCACCAATGCCTACTCCCCTCTGCCATTCCAAAAGGGCTTGAGCCTGTGGAAAGAGGAGAGATGGAGGAGTCCAAATAAGATTAAAAGTGAAAAGAATGAGCAGTGGGGAATTTTTTATTCTTTTCCACCTCTGACCAAACTAGGGGCTTGAGGGGTACCAGGGCATTCTCCTATGATGTTTGGAATGCCTGGGGAAAAAAAGACTGCTGATACATTTTCCAGGTACAGTTGGAGAATACTGTCTTTGCAAACCTATCCAGCCCCATGAGACTTGAAGGAAACAAGAGTGTGCTGGCCTGTGCACAGAGACACGAGAGGGGGGCCCCCCACCAGCCTCAGCAATGAGCAATTCTAGGAGCCCATCTGGGGAAGAACATTCAACAGGAGGGGGAGGAGAATGAAGCTGCCTGTGGAGTGGGAAGGAGGACGGTTGCTGCCGTGTGATTCCTCCAGGTGTCGGTCAGAGTAGGATAATAGACTAAAGGAATATTAGCAGAACAGAAAATGCATGGTGTCTTCCCAGTCTTCAACATCACAAGAGTGACTTATCCTTCCCTCAGTGTCATTTAGAAGTTATATCAGGAGAAATGGAGAGGAAGAAATTTTGCACAGAGAAAACAATCTTGATCTAGTTGAACACTGGACTGATGAAACCATGAACTGGCCTATGTCCATATTGTAGAACTTGACCAAGAAATTCGTGTATCGGAGAGGTTTTATTGGAAAACAAGCTGAAGACTCAGAGGCAGAAACTAAAGTCAGTTTAGAAATAAAGTTACTCTTTGGAACAAAACTATATGACCGTAGAGTCAATACCAATTACACATATATATCACACAGCACAGAATAATATAGTAATTTCCTAGACACCAATTTTGGCCTGACTGCTTTGGAAGTGAGTGAATGAGATACGAGCATGATGAAAAGGAATGTTTAAAAGGATTCTTTGATCGAGAATATAAACACTGTCTAATGGTGGCGTTTGGTTTGCCAAGAAAAGCCAGAAGGCACGAGACTGAACCAGGTAATTCAAGAGCTTGAAGTGTCAGCCCGCCAAGGAGCAACCCCTCCTATGCAACAGCAACTCAAGTCAGGGGAATTAAAAGTGGATTTTCCATTCTAAATCTGCGAACAAATACAGATGATTTATGGGTATGAGACCTCTCCCTCTCAGCTGAGTCCTGGCCCCTCCGTAAGATCCACTTTGCTTGTTGGCAAAAGTACTACTTGAGAGAATTAGAGTAACCTAATCTGGCTGCAGTCAAAGCGGGCAACTTGGCTTCCAAATCCATTGGGGCCAAACCAGGATTTCTTTCCTTCTAGATTTTGAAGATGATAATATGTATGTTAACTATATTTAAACTATTCTTTTCAAAGCTCACAAGAGAAAGCTGCAAACCTGTGCCCACTCCACCCCCCGCATGAGCAAAACAGAGAAAGAAACCAAAATCAAAGACCCTTTTGCTAAAATCTGTGAAAGTCAGGCTTTGGTTAGTTAGTTTGGTTAGTTATTTTTCCTGCCAAAAGCAAATAACTGTCCCCTCCCACCTCTTTACCTCCTCCTGTTCTGGCTTCTTTCCCCTGGCAATCATCCGGGATTCACACTTTGGCATGAATGAGGTGGAAAAGGGAGGGTTTTGCAGAGGGGAAGAAGGCTGCCTGGCTGGGGTCAGAATCAAAACACCCATATACTAGGGAGCGTCATCTGCGAGCCCAAGTGCTACGTCTCAGGAATGGCTCCTAAGGGCAGAGCAGAAACAGCAAACAATAAAGAAGCAGATATCAGGCTGGCAGCAGGTGGAACAGGTGCAGAGAGATGGGCACCTCCAATGTCAAGGTGAAATCGGTCACTGGGATATTCTTTAAGAAAGCTAACAGGCTGCCTGAAAGGGCCCGTGCCACTCTCAAAGTGAGAAATACTCCTGAATTGTTATTATTTATCTGGAGCCCCAGGTGTGCACTGAGCTCTGTAATAAGTAGCACGTGCCAAAGCAAAGAGCAGAGCCCTTGCCCCAAAGAGTTTGCCATCTAAAGGCACATTTGGGTACAGTTAAACTCCACAAATCGGCAAAGCAGAAAATAAACACAGCACGCTCAGACACCGAGGAATAGATCTTTGCTGAATGTGTCAAAGCTTTCAGAAACAGGAGGGATTTTTGGAGAGTTGTGGCTTTCAGTTCAGGTTGCATTGGATTGTAAAAAAGAGAGAAAAAAGAAAAATTTGCTGTTAGAAGGATTTAAAGAGATCTAGACAGGCTAGAACAATGAGATGGCTAAATGCAAAGAGATGGATTTAAATAAGATCTGCAGTATAATGATCTCCATTTGGGTACAAAATAAAATTAAGCTTAGGAACTGACTACACGTTCACACAACCAACACCACGTTGAAGTTGAACTCCCCAGACAAGCTGATCTTAAGAGGAGCTGGTAAAGGACTCTCTAGGATGAGCAAGGTGATGGTTTGTCTCAGGGCAGTCTCCGAGCAGGGCTGACTCTTATGTGACACACAGATCAGGTCAGTGGGACGTCATGTGGAGCAGTGGTCGAGAGACCAGGTTCCGGATACAAAACAACAGATTATAGGTCAGCTCTCTACCTGTCACTGACTTGGGAAAGTTAGTTTATTTCTCTGTTACAGTTCCCTCATTCGTTAAAAAAAAAAAACAGGAACGAAAGAAGGAAGGAAGGAAAGGGAGGCAGAAGGGAGGGAAGAAAGAAACAGAACAGAAAAGAACATGCTAATAACACCTAATTTTATGGGAAACTATAGGCTTAGCACAGCGTGAGGCGTAGAGTGAGGTATTATTACAGCCAAGCCTCCAGTACCCTCCCAGCCTCTCCTTCCGCCCTCCACTGAAAGTCTGCTTCTCCCCCAGCCCAGCTCCTGAGCCCCGGTTCTGGTAACCTGCCTCTGTGGCCTTCAGGGTGGGAAGCAAGGCTGATGTAGCAGAGGCATACACTCCATGAAAGGCCCCTCCCCAGGTCTTCTTTGTAATTCATTTTCATCTTGGTGAAAACTCTCCCATATTTACATTTCTGCAGAAAAACAGAACCAGGACTTGTAGTTCACAATTTACATTACTGATTCCATGTGATATCATGGTTCATGATTAATTAGCTTCCTACAGTTTTAAAAATGCAGTGTGATGGGAACTTCCTCGTGCGGGAGGCCTTGTATCCAGCCCCCTGGCCCTTCCCCACATGGTCTCCTGCTTGGTCCTCGTCACTCTTCCTTCCAGGGCCTGAGCAACAGCCATCTGTTGGCAGTACCTCCCGGATGTGGCCCTGACCCGGTGCTCCATCCACCTGTCTGAACACTCCCCCTCTCTCGGGATCCCCGCTTGAGAGAGACCTGCAATCTCTGCTCTCCCTTAGGCATGGGGCTTCTCTGCAGACTGAGCCTGCAGGGGGACCCCTTCTGCCAGGATTTCATGCCAGCCCAGACCTGCTGTTTGTCACCTGCTCCACCACTTCCCCAGCTGCCCATCGTTGGCTCGTCAAAGCCCCCCACCCACCCAGCCTCCCTCAGCAGATACTTGTCTGATTGAAGCAGAGAGTGTGCCCCAGCAAGACCTCTTATCTCCTCCCAAATCCTGGATCATACACTACTTCCAACACAATTTTACCGACGATTCACTACCACAACGGGGAGAATACTGTATCAACAGAAGACAAACTTCAACTCCATTTTCTTATGGAATGCCACATGTTGATTCCAATGTTATTAAAGTCACTGGCGTTGACTGGGGAGCATCGTAATAACATTCTCTGATGCTACTTGCTGTGTGCCCCCGTGACTGTGCCCTTTCGTCCTGAGTAGCATCCCAGCAGCAAAGCCTATTCGTGCATTCTACACGCCATCTTCTTCCTTGTTATTGGATGACTTTTCACTTGGCCTTTTCCGGAGATCAGCCCCTCAGAATGTCATCTGGAAGAATGGAGAGTGGAAACACTGCTTTAAATTAAAAAGCAAAAAATGTAAAGAGAGAGAGAGACTTTTCATCAGCCTAAATTAGACCCAATTTTCCCACTCTGTCACCATCCTCTCAGGGGCTGGCACCTTCTTCAGAAGCTGTCCCTATTTCTTCTAACTATGACAGAGGGGGGCAGGGAGAGAGAGAGAGAGAGAGAGAGAGAGAGCGCCATCCAATGCATTGGATAGATTTGGCTGGATTGATGTCATTGCTCATTAAGGAAACAGGCAATCTGCTTTTCATTCTCATTGTAGAAAATAAATCTGCACAGAACCCAGCCAAATAATGTGTAGCAAATGATCAATGTTATCTGAGGGAGAAGATGATTGATCCTTTATTTCTTACACCCTCTCATGCATAATGCAACAAATCTACGATGTCCTCAGCTTGCCTCAGGACCTAGCCATGATGTACCGTATTACCATGCACGACACTCACTCTGAATTTCTAGTGACAATCTCCATATCCCTGAGTTAGTGGCAGCCAGGAATGCTTCAGAATTCAAGAGTCCCTGATAGTGGTATGATGGATTTTCAAATCCCTTCCAGGCCTTCTTACAAACACACGCATGACTCATGGCAAGTCTCAGAGACTTCAGGTCTCCATATCCGCTAATGCAAAACAGAATTGGAAATGTTGGCTTCTTTCAGAATGTCACATAAAAGATCAGAAAAGTAGGAATCTTCTGAAGCACCAAAAATGACAGAGATGGCTAACAAGGAAAATTAACCATGTTTACTTCGCACGATGACAATTAAATTTCAGAGGACCAAGGTATTTGTTTGTGATTTTGGAGAAAGCTGGCTCCTCAAATGTTGTATTTTAAGTTGATATTATTTTGTGGCAATTTCTATACACTCAATAAATAATGATAGTGATGATGATAACAATAATGGCACTAGTATTTGTAGACACTTATTGGACAGGCTTTGAGTTAAGCACTGTATATGTGTTATCTCATGTAATAGAGTCTGAGGCTTGGAGAACTTAATTAACTCGCCCATAGTTCATGGCTAAAAACCAGTAGATTCCAGAGTCAACACTACTAATCTGTATATATGAATGTTACTGGAGTGGAATTGGGGCCAAAATGGAAAAATCAAAATGGATCATCAAAGTGTAATTGGCCATCTTCAATAACTAGGCTGGTAGAACACTTAGTAAATCTAGCAAAATGAAAAGAGCAGATGAGTTTTAGCTCTTACTATGACCCAGTCATCATACTAGATTATTAACATAAATTTCAATAATAATAATAATGTTAAAACAATAACCAATCTCTGGGGTATAATATCACCCCTCTACTGGTTATTAAGCAATTGTTTCTCAGTTTCAAACCAACTGTTTTTCTGTTCTACTCTCTGTGCTGGGGCTGAGAATCTGCAGACCTCATTTCTGCTTTGCCAGCTGATCCATTAGGCTCTGCCAATAGGGAGCACCAGAGAGAGACTGCAAGGCTTCAGGAGGAAGCAGGGATTTGATGCTTCTGGTTTTATTTCCTGTTCTTGTCAGCATCATCTCAGCAACAATTCTTAGCCCTGGCAGCAGCAGCTCATTCCAGCTTGCAGCAGTAGCTTTCATTCCATTAGCAATAGCGATTCAACTGTGTACTTTTTCTACCACTCATAGAACCAGCCTCATGATGCTACCCTTCAGTGACCCCAGCCCAGCCAGCCAGCACAGCCTCCTCAGAGATCAGCATACAAGCTCTGCAGGGCCCCTTCTCCAATCCTCTGAGTTGTAAGAAGTCCAACTTATTCCTTTTGTTTCCCCAGCCAAGGGTCTTGGTAGCTGCTTCCTGCATCATCACCTCCATGATACCTAGGTATTCATTTTTAACCTTTCATTTCTCCAATCCCAGATTAACAATTCTTAATATTAACTTCTCCCTGTTAATATAACTGGTACAGTTGCTGCCTCCTGACCAGAACCCAAGTGATACAACCCTCAATTCAGAGATGACAGTAAGTTGCTCACATTCACTACTGAGTTGATTAAAGGAGTTGAGGTGAAATCAAACCACAGGTCTATCTGTTCTCCAATTCCCCATTATGCCTCCCCAAATAAGGCAACGGTATCTATTTTTGCCTATGTTGAATAAAAGGACACACATGGAAAACATACAACAGCATGCAAATTATAGCCAAAAAATATCTGGATGCTGTGTAAAATGATGGCATTGCATGCATTGAAATTTCTTATCAATATTTGTATTAATAATAATAATGACTGTCATGTCTGTTAAGGGGATTCCATCACACTGAAATGTCTTGTTCAGTGAGTTAGGTTGCTTCTCTGTTTAATACAATGTAAGTCCCTCTCAGGGTACAAGAAAATGCCATGCAACCCTCTACTGGTATGTCCAGTGATCACAACACCTGCATAGTTCTAACTCTGCAATGAAATTTTGGGCAGAGAACAAGAAATGAGTTGTAACCCAAGCCATCATCATTCTCAAAATTAAAAAGGCATCCAAAACTTTAAAAAGATCTTGGTAGATTTGTCACTTGTATCTAGCAGGACTCCATGATGTAATGACAGATACCCCAGAGACCAAGAGAGTGTAGGATTAAAGGGCATACTGTGTGTGCCAAAATGGACAGTGACCTCAGACTCACTAGACCAGCAAGGTAATTATTACAGCTATACCTACTCTCTAAGACTTAAGATGGTTGACGAATGCAAAGACTAAGAATACTGGGAGTTCAAAATCTATACTGATCAGAAGCCAAGAAATCAGAAATGATTCCCAGACGAGAACACTAAGGCCTCACCAGGACATGATATAAAATAAGGTAAACTATGCTTATTAAGGTAAATAGGCCTAGAAATATTTACAAGTCTTATATTACCCCAGGTCCATAGCACACATATTAAAATGAAAGTAGACGTTCTTATGCCTCCTGAGATTGAGACACACACACACACACACACACACGCACACAATTTCTCCTTAGAAAATTTTGTTGTTTTCCAAATCACAGGTGCATGGTACTAGTATTTTTTGTTTTTTACTATGTGTTAAAGTGTAAATATAATGGGAGGGACTATCTTTTCTCTTTACATTTGCAAATTCACCCAAAGGCCATATTGCAGGGAGTCCATCTAAGGCACACGACAAACACACTCACATTTCTAGAAAATCCTAACAGAGCCCATGGGACATAATGAGTAATTTGACCAACGTGGTGGCCTAAACCACAGTAAAAGGTAAAGTGGTGGCCTGTAGAGAAAAATTGTCACCTTCTTCCAAAGTAATGCTTCATTCTAAATAAGGGCGCCTGGCAACACCTACCACAATGTAACACATCCAGCGGATACCTAATAAATACTGGTTGCCTCTGATAACACTGACAGAACACAAAGGCATTATAATGAATAGTGGGTGATAAAAATATATACAGGTAATGGCTTAGTAGTGGTTGTCTCTTTCAACAGCAGTTTAGAGCAACGAAGGCTGCTATTATGGTATAGAGAGATAACACTAGATGTGAAAACTGAAATTCCCTCATCTTGTGTCACCCAAGGAAAAAGGAACTAGGATGAGGGCACAGGTTTCCTTTTAGCAGCATAAAAGAAACATAAAAGAAGTCACTGATCATTTGGAAGCTGTACTCAAGAATCCACACCATCTATTAATTTGGAGACAGTCAGGAAACAACCACCCATTGCAACAGAAGGTGGTAAAAGTCAACATATAAGAGATAATTGGTGGTTAACATTATTAGTGGTCCTAAAAGTCATTGTGCACATGTGCTGCTGCATGGACTTAGGAATTCACCAAGCCCAACAGCTAAGGGCTAGAATGTAGGGAATTAAAGTTATAATGTAACCAAGCTTATTTATCTCATCTATAAAGAAGGGAAGTATCAACAGAAGAAGATGTGTAATCAAGGAAAAGGAAGGCTGCAGAAAACCATAATTCGAAAAGATACATGCACCACAATGTTCTTTGCAGCACTATTTACAATATCCAGGACATGGAAGCAACCTAAATGTCCATAGATAGAGGAATGGATAAAGACGATGTGGTATATATATATATATATATATACAATGGAATATTACTCAGCCATAAGAAACAAAATAATGCCATTTGCAGCAACATGGATGGACCTAGAGATTATCATACTGAGAGAAGTAAGTCAGACAGAGAAAGACAAATATCATATGATATCGCTCATATGTGGAATCTAAAAAAGTGGTACAAATGAACCTATTTACAAAACAGAAATAGAGTCACAGATGTAGAAAACAAATTTATGGTTACCAAGGGGGAAAGTGGGGGAGGGATAAATTGGGAGACTGTGATTGACATGTACACTACTATATATAAAATAGATAACAAATAAGAACCTACTGTATAGCACAGAGAATCTACTCAATACTCTGTAATGACCAATATGGGAAAAAGATCCAAAAAAGAGTGGATGTATGTATATGTATAACTGATTCACTTTGCTATACACCTGAAACTAACACAACATTGTAAATCAACTATACTGTAATAAAATTAACATTAAAAAAAGGAAAAGGAAGGCCAAAGAATGTGAATTTGTCAGTGTTTATCCAATAGATAAACATTGTATTAAGAAACACCTGTTCTTGTTACTGAAACAACTCTACTTTAGGGTGCAGGAATAATTAACCTAGGTATAAGAGGCTGGCTTAAGAAATAGGTGGTTAGGAGAACCTTCAAGATGGTGGGGGAGTAAGCTGTGGAGATCACCTTCCTCCTCACAAATACATCAAAAATACATCTACATGTGGAACAACTCCTACAGGACACCTATTGAACGCTGGCAGAAGACCTCAGACTTCCCAAAAGGCAAGAAACTCCCCCATGTACCTGGGTAGGGTAAAAGAAAAAAGAAAAAACAGACACAAAAAAAATAGGGATGGGACTTGCACCACTTAGAGGGAGCTGTGAGGGAGGAAAATTTTCCATACACTAGGAAGCCCCTTCACTGGTGGAGATGTGGGGGGGGAGGTGGCAGGGGGAAGATTCAGAGCCATGGAGGAGAGCGCAGCAACAGGGGTGCAGAGGGCAAAGCGGAGAGATTCCCGCTCAGATGATCGGTGCCAAGCAGCACTCACCAGCCTGAGACGCTTGTCTGCTCACCTGCAGAGGTGGGTGGGGGCTGGGAGCTGAGGCTTGGGCTTCAGAGGTCAGATCTCAGGGAGAGGACTGGGGTTGGCTGTGTGAACACAGCCTGAACACAGCTGTGCACCACAGCTAGCCGGGAGGGAGTCTGGGAAAAAGTCTGGAACTACCTAAGAGGCAAGAAACCATTGTTTCAGGGTGCACAAGGAGAGAGGATTCAGAGCACCACCCAAATGAACTCCAGAGATGGACGCGAGCTGGGGCTATCAGCGCAGACACCAGAGACGGGCATGAAATGCTAACACTGCTGCTGCAGCCACCAAGAATCCTGGATGCAAGCACAGGTCACTATCCACATCTCCCTTCCAGGGAGTATGTGCAGCCCACCCCTGCCAGGGTCCCGTGATCCAGGGACAGCATCCCCGGGAGAACACATGGCATGGCCCAGGCAGTTGCAACATGATTACGGCCTCTGCCACCACAGACTCGTCCCGCATTCCATACCCCTCCATCCCCCGAGCCTGAGTGAGCCAGAGCCACATAATCAGCCACTCCTTTAACCCCCTCCTGTCTGGGTGAAGAACAGATGCCAGTGGGTGACCTACATGCAGAGCCAGGGCCAAAGACAAAGCTGAACCCAAGGAGGTGTCCGAACAAAGAAGAGAAAGGGAAATTTCTCCATGCAGCCTCAGGAGCAGTGGATTAATCTCCACAATCAACTTGATGTATCCTGCATCTGTGGAATACCTGAGTAGACAATGAATCAGCCCAAAATTGAGGTGGTGAATTTTGGAAGCAACTATAGACTTGGGGTTTGCTCTATGTGACTGACTAGTTTCTGATTTTTATGTATATCTTAGTTTAATTTTTACCACTTGTTATCACTGGTGGATTTTTTTATTGGTTTTGTTGCTCTCCTCTCTTTTCTTTTTTATTACTTTTTTATTTTAATAATATTATTTTAATTTTTTATTTTAATAACTTTATTTTTTATATTATTTTATTTTTTCTTTCTTTCTTTTTTTTCTCCCTTTTCTTCTGAGCCATGTAGCCATGGTGCTCTGGCTGGATGTCAGGCCTCAGCCTCTGAGGTGAGAGAGCCAAGTTCAGGACACTGGTCCACCAGAGACCTCCGGCCACACATAATATCAGTCGGTGAGAGCTGTCCCAGAGATATCCATCTCAACGCTAAGACCCATCTCCACTCAAAGACCAGCAAGCTCCAGTGCTGGATGCCCCATGTCAAAAAACTAACAGGATAGGAACACAACCCCACCCATTAGCAGGGAGACTACCTAAAATCATATAACTTCACAGACACCACAAAACACACAACTGGATGTGGTCCTGCCCACCAGAAAGACAAGATGCAACCTCATCTACCAGAACACAGGCACCAGTTCCCTCCACAAGGAAAACTAAACACACCACTAAGCAAACCTAACCCACTGGGGGCAGACACCAAAAAGAATGGGAACTATGAACCTGCAGCCTGCAAAATGGACACCTCAAACACAGTAAGTTAAGCAAAATGAGAACACAGAGAAAAACACAGTAGATGAAGGAGGAAGGGAAAAACCCACCAGATCAAATAAATGAAGAGGGAATAGGCAATCTACCTGAAAAAGAATTCAGAGTAATGATAGTAAACATGATCCAAACTCTTGCAAATAGAAAGGAGAAAATATAAGAAATGTTTAACAAGGACCCAGAAGAACTAAAGGGCAAACAAACAATGATGAACAACACAGTAAATGAAATTAAATATTCTCTAGAAGGAATCAATAGCAGAATAACTCAGACAGAAGAACAGATAAGTGACCTGGAAGATAAAATAGTGGAAATAACTACTGCAGAGCAGAATAAAGAAAAAAGAATGAAAAGAATGGAGAACAATCTCAGAGACCTCTGGGATAACAATAAGTGCACCAACATTCTAATTATTGTGGTCCCAGAAGAAGAAAAGAAAAAGAAAGGGACTGAGAAAATATTTGAAGAGATTATAGTTGAACTCCCCCAGTATGGGAAAGAAAATAGTCAATCAAGTCCAGGAAGTGCAGAGAGTTCAATACAGGATAAATCCAAGGAGAAACACACTGACACATATTAATCAAACTATCAGAGATTAAATACAAAGAAAAAAATATTAAAAGCAGCAAGGGAAAAGCAACAAATAACATAAAAGGGAATCCCCATAAGGTTAATAGCTGATCTTTCAGCAGAAACTCTGCAAGCCAGAAGGGAGTGGCAGGACATATGTAAAGTGATGAAAGGGCAAAGCCTACAACCAAGATTACTCTACCCAGCAAAGATCTCATTCAGATTCGACGGAGAAATCAAAACATTTACAGACAAGCAAAAGCCAAGAGAATTCCACACCACCAAACCAGCTTTACAACAAATGTTAAAGGAACTTCCCTAGGTAGGAAACACAAGAGAAGGAAAAGACCTACAATAAAAACCCAAAATATTTAAGAAAATGGTAATAGGAACATATATATTGATAACTACCTTAAATGTAAATGGATTAAATGTTCTAACCAAAAGACATAGACTGGCTGAATGGACACAAAAACAAGACTGGTAGATATGCTGCCTACAAGAGACCCACTTCAGTCTTAAGGACACATACAGAGAGAAAGTGAGGGGATGGAAAAAGTTATTCAATGCAAATGGAAATCAAAAGAAACCTGGAGCAGCAATTCTCATATCAGACAAAACAGACTTTAAAATAAAAACTATTACAAGAGACAAAGAAGAACACTACATAATGATCAAGGGATCAATCCAGAAGAAGATATAACAATTGTAAATCTTTATGCACCCAACAAAGGAGCACCTCAATACATAAGGCAAATGCTAACAGCCATAAAATGGGAAACTGACACAATATACACAATAATAGTAAGGGACTTTAACACCCCACTTTCACCAATGAACAGATCATCCAAAATGAAAATAAATAAGGAAACACAAGCTTTAAATGACACATTAAACAAGATGGATTTAATTGATAAGACATTCAATCCAAAATCAACAGAATACACTTTCTTCTCAAGTGCTCATGGAACATCCTCCAGGATAGATCATATCTTGGGTCACAAATCAAGCCTTGGTGAATTTAAGAAAATTGAAATCATATCAAGTATCTTTTCTGACCACAATGCTATGACACTAGATATCAACTACAGGGGAAAAAAAACTATAAAAAATACAAACACATGGAGGCTAAACACTATGCTACTAAATAACCAAGAGATCATTGAAGAAATCAAAGAGGAAATCAAATACCTAGAAACAAATGACAATGAAAACAAGTCAACCCAAAACCTATGGGATGCAGCAAAAGCAGTTCTAAGAGGGATGTTTATAGCAATACAATCCTACTTCAAGAAAGTTGAAGTTTTTCACCATTGTTCTCAATGGTGAAAAACTGAAACCATTTCCCCTAAGATCAGGAAAAATACAGGGTTGCCCACTCTCACCACAATTATTCAACATAGTTTTGGAAGTTTTAGCCACAGCAATCAGAGAAGAAAAAGAAATAAAAGGAATCCAAATCGGAAAAGAAGAAGTAAAGCTGTCACTGTTTGCAGATGACATGATACTGTACATAGAGAATCCTAAAGATGCTACCAGAAAACTACTAGAGCTAATCAATGAATTTGGTAAAGTAGCAGAATACAATATTAATGCACAGAAATCTCTTGCATTCCTATACACTAATGATGAAAAACCTGAAAGAGAAATTAAGGAAACACTCCCATTTACCATTGCAAAAAAAAAAAGAATAAAATACCTAGGAATAAACCTACTGAAGGAGACAAAGGCCTGTATGCAGAAAACTATAAGACACTGATGAAAGAAATTAAAGATAATATAAACAGATGGAGAGATATACCATGTTCTTGGATTGGAAGAATCAACATTGTGAAAATGACTATACTTCCCAAAACAACCTACAGATTCAATGCAATCTCTATCAAACTACCAATGGCATTTTTCACAGAACTAGAACAAAAAATTTCAAAATTTGTATGGAAACACATAAAACCCTGAATAGGCAAAACAATCTTCAGAAAGAAAAATGGAGCTGGAGGAATCAGGCTCCTTGATTTCAGACTACAGAGCTACAGTAATCAAGACAGTATGGTACTGGCACAAAAACAGTAATATAGATCAATGGAACAGGATAGAAAGCCCAGAGATAAACCCACACACATATGGTCACCTTATTTTTGATAAAGAAGGCAAGAATATACAATGGAGAATAGACAGCCTCTTCAATAAGTGGTTCTGGGAAAACTGAACAGCTACATGTAAAAGAATGAAATTTGAACACTCCCTAACACCATACACAAAAATAAACTCAAAATGGATTAAAGACCTAAATATAAGGCCAGACACTATAAAACTCTTAGATGAAAACATAGGGAGAACATTCTATGATATAAATCACAGCAAGATCCTTTTTGACCCACCTCCTAGAGTAATGGAAATAAAAAAATAAATAAACAAATGGGATCTAATGAAACTTAAAAGCTTTTGCACAGCACAGGAAATCATACACAAGATGAAAAGACAACTCTCATTATGGGAGAAGATATTTGCAAATGAAGCAACCGACAAAGGATTAATCTCCAAAATATACAAGCAGCTCATGCAGCTCAATATCAAAAAAACAAACAACCCAATCCAAAAATGGACAGAAGACCTAAACAGACATTTCTCCAAAGAAGATATTCAGATTGCCAACAAGCACATGAAAGGATGCTCAACATCACTAATCATTAGAGAAATGCAAATCAAAACTACAATGAGGCATCACCTCACACCAGTCAGAATGGCCATCATCAAAAAATCTACAAACAATGCTGGAGTGGGTGTAGAGAAAAGGGAACCCTCTTGCACTGTTGGTGGGAATGTAAACTGATACAGCCACTATGGAGAACAGTATGGAGGTTCCTTAAAAAACTAAAATTAAAACTACCATATGACCCAGCAATCCAATTACTGGGCATATACCCTGAGAAAACCATAATTCAAAGAGACACATGCACTCCAATGTTCATTGCAGAACTATTTACAATAGCCAGGACATGGAAGCAACTTAAGTATCCATCAACAGGTGAATGGAGAAAGAAGATGTGGCACATATATACAATGGAATATTACTCAGACATAAAAAGAAACTAAATTGAGTTATTTATAGTGAAGTGGATGGAGAGAAAAACAAATACCATATGCTAACACGTATATATGTAGTCTAAAAAAAAGATAATTGTATCTGAAGAACCTAGGGGCAGGACAGGAATAAAGACACAGACGTAGAGAATGGACTTGTGGGCACAGGGAGGGGGAACTGTAAGCTGTGACAAAGTGAGAGAGCAGCATGGACATATATACACTACCAGATGTAAAATAGATAGCTAGTGTGAAGCAGCTGCATAGCACAGGGAGATCAGCTCGGTGCTTTGTGAACACCTAGAGGGGTGGGATAGGGAGGGTGGGAGGGAGACGCAAGAGAGTGGGGATATGAGGATATATATATACATATAGCTGAGTCACTTTGTTATACAGCAGAAACTAGCACAACAATGTAAAGCAATTATACTCCAATAAAGATGTTAAAATAAATAGAGAAATAAAAATTCTGAAAAAAAAAAGGAAATAGGTGGTTAAGGGATAGAAAAGGAAATTAGTATAAGTCACATCAAGCTGTTTTAGTGTCACATAGGGTAGTAAAGGCAGGCCTTGCAGTCCTGAAATCCATATTCATAAACAGTTTAGGGGATTCATACTCCATGAGGGAGAGGGCACTCAATAAGTTACAACTGCATCTGGGTACTTGCAGTACACACCACCCATCTGATTTGGGAAACCTGGGCATAATAGTGATTGGTAGACATAAAAAATGAAGGAAGAGATTGTGCTGTGCTTATAAAAATGGCCAGCAGAAGACAGATGTCCATACTTTCTGGACTGGTCTGTTTCATTAAGGTAGTGCATCTTCTCAGATCAGGTAACATTCAAAACATATATTTAGCGGGTGTTACTTGGTACTCCAGATCCGAACTGACTCCACCCTGAGAATGAATTCCTGGACATTAATGTTCAAACCAACCCACTCCCACCTTGAAATGTCTGACTTGAGCAGCCAGCTGCCTTATTCACACCTCTGTCTCTGCCACAGCAGTCCAGAGTCTGCCTCCCAGTAGAAGGAAGGGTTTGAACGTACACATTTACTTTGTGGTGTGTCTTGAAGTCACCTCCCTTCTCATGTCTATAGTTAATCTCTCCAGTTAAGTCATAAGCAAAATCATGAGCATGACCATGTCCTAAATGACTTTCTATTATAAACTAACATTCATCATTGAGCATACTATATTCCAGGCCTGGCAAGAAGAACTTTAAACAACAACACTGTGAGGTAAGTTTTTTTTTTTTTTTTTCATTTTACACAGGAAGAAATCAATGCATGAGTTATTTAAGAAAGAGTTGGATAATTTGCTTGTGATTAAGTGCCAGGGTTGGATTCAAGTACAGGCACATGTTCATAACTGTGAAAAGGTGGTGTAGTGTAATGGCTGAATAGATAAAAGGATATATCCTTCAGTTATTCACTGTATTCTGTTTCAGTTTTTGAAAGGGTATGGTGCTGGTATAAGAATAGATGGATTGTTGCACAACTATCTGAACATACTTAATGCCATAGAATTGTGCACTTAAACATGGTTAAAATGGTGAATTTTACGTATATTGAATCACAATTTTAAAAGTAAAAAATAAATCTCAACCTAAAAAAGAAGAATAGATGAATTAACAGAAGAGTAATTTCAGAAATAGAACCAGTATGTATCAGAATTTATAATCTGATAAAGCCCCTCAAAACAATAATGAAATAATGGAAAATTTAGTAATGATGGAGACCCCGGCTAACCATTTAAGGAGAAAAAGTTGTTGAGTTTCTAACCCATCCTGTATACTGGAATGTATGAAACATTCTAGTTAGATTAAAGATTCAAATAGTAACAAATAAGTAATAGAAGTACTAGAAGAAAATACAAATGAAATTGATAAAATCTTGGTCTAGAAATTATACCAAAGATAGAATTCATGAAGGAAAGAGATGGATAGATTTGATAATAATCACTTTTAAAGTTTCTGTTTGACACAAAACGTCATTAACAAAGTTCTTAAAAAGTCATTTGAGGGACTTCCCTGGTGGTGCAGTGGTTAAGAATCCACCTGCCAATTCAGGGGACACGGATTCGAAGAAGATCCGGGAAGATCCCACATGCCACGGAGCAACTAAGCCCATGCGCCACAACTAATGAGCCTGCACTCTAGAGCCCGCGAGCCACAACTATTGAAGCCCGTGCACCTAAAGCCCAGGCTCTGCAACAAGGGAAGCCACCACAATGAGAAGCCTATGCACCACAGCGAAGAGTAGCCCCTGCCCGCCGCAACTAGAGAAAAGCCCGCAAGCAGCAAAAAAGACTCAACACAGCCAAAAATAAATAAATAAATTTATTTTTTAAAAAAACACCGAATTGTACACTTGAAAATGGTGGATTTTATGTGAATTATATCTCAATTTAAAAAGTATTGGGGAAATTGATTATAATCAATATAATATCAAGTTAGATCCATACATCAAAATAAATCCTAGATGAACTAAATCATTACATTAAATATACATGAATACTGAATTGCTCTAAGAATTATAAAATTTCCACACATAAAAATAAAAGGTGAAACCTCAAAGGAAAATATCACTAGATTTTACCAAATAAAAATGAAGAAAAAAAGAAAGTCAGTTGACAAATTCGAGGTTAGGGGAGAGAATTTATGACAAAATAATTAATATGCTTATAATATAAGGAAATTTAAAGATCAATAATGAAAATATAAACAGCTCAATATGAAAATGAACAAAAGTTATGAAGAGGCAGATTGTAAAAGAAAGAATACAAATGGCATTCAAGTGTATAAAAGATGATCTATCTTATTAGTAATAAAATAAATGCAAATTAGGACAATGAACTGATAATATGTTTGATTTAACAGATTAATATAGATTTTTTAAAAACACAAAATGTAATGTTGGCAGGCGTTTGAGGGCACACAGTCATTCTCATACACTATTGGCAGGAACAAAAATTGGTTTAACATCTTTAGGTGACAGTTTGGCTATAGCTATCAATTTTTTTCCCAGAAATTCTATTTCCTAATGTAATTTGTCAAATGTGTGGGAGGAAGAAAGGATGGCAAAGGTATTCAGCATAGAGTGTGTAGCAGAATAGTGGAAACAAACTAAATGTCCATCTGTAGGGAATCAGCTTAATAACTAATGATAAATCCATACAATTGATTACTATGTGGTTATTTAAAACTATGTCATAGGCTTAATGTATGGACATGAAATAATGACCATGGTATTATCAAGTGACAGTAGCAGATTATTAAATGATGTGAATGTAATTGTTCCATTATTATGTAAAAAAAACTAAAGTGTATGTGTGTTGGGGGAGTTATACATGTGTAATAAACAGTATGGAAAAAGGACACCAAGACAATAATTACCTTTGGATGATGGGATTTCAATTCAAAGATACGTCATTTCTCTTTTATTTTTTTCATTTTTTTTCGTTTTATTAATGAGCATATTTTAGTTTTACATTTAAAAGATAGACAAAAGTCATAGTACTTCACAAAAATGAAACTTTCTCATCCTCTGAGATTCTTTTCATGAGAGCTCTTATTACACTAGTTTATGATTTGTTTGCTCACAAAGTGAACAAGTGCCTAATCCCTTGGAAAGGATAAATCCCTGAGCTTCCATGGCCGGGGGAGCCTTCATCACCTGCTAGACCAAGAGTAGAATCAGGCCTCTGTGGATCCGTTTACTGTTAGCAGAAATTTTCAGATGCTGTCCCGAGAGATCATTCGTGTGAACTCTCCCTTGTTCTAAACTCATGAAACCTCTATAACGAGTAAGGTATTTGGTTCATCCTCACGTATTTTCCGTTTGCCTCCGAGTTCTTGATTGGTGGGTGGATTAGCAATGAGTATTGAATTCTTCAAGAAAAGTCAAAGACTGAACTCTCAGCGCTATTCTTATGCCGTGTCTTAAATTTAGAAAACAAAGGAAAAGTTCATGAAACATTTTGTGACTCTCAAATCTGCCACCTGCCACCATCCCTGTTTACCCATACACACATCAATATATATCCACAGACATCATTATGCCCACCTCTTGAAGGGCTCAGGCAGAAAAGCCAGAGAAGTCAAGGAGAATCCTCTCTGGGGACAACATGTGTCCCTTACTTGAGCAATTACAGCCTTGGGTTTGTCCAGACTGGACAGGCTGACTTTGTCTCTTAAATTCTTTATTAAACAACATCTGTACCTCGCTCTCCTATTGTGAGGGAAGAGATGAATTCTCACGCAGCCTGACAACAGCTGTTTTATCATTCCTTCTACAGTCTCTGAGAACACCGAGGAAAAACTCCCAACTGTGAAGCCAGGATGATTGGAAACACCCTGAGTGCCAGATTAAAAAGCAAGAAAATTGCACCAAACCTCAGAGAGATTTTTTTCTATGCTTCACACAGAGGCCCCCCACCATCACTGACTCCTGGATTAAATTGTTAGAGTTTAATGAATTATTATCATGTTCCTGTGGAAAACTATAATTTCAGACTTTTTTGTTTGTTTTTAACTAAAAGCTCTGTGTACTGGCTGGGAATTTTTCTATCAATGCTGATAAAAAAAACCCAAAAACCTGTTTTTGACATAGAAACATCCCCCTCGCCCTGATCACTGCATTCTTCAGGCATACTTCACTCAGTGAGATTCCAGACAAGTAATGTTACATTTCATCCTCATATCAGCAATTGTTACATCAAAAAGAAAAGACAGAGACATAACTAAATGAATTGCACAGAGAAAACGAGGTGGACAGGAAGAGACAGCTTTCATTTGCACATTTATATAGCTCAAGAATCTACTAAAGGTATATAAGAAATAAAATCTGAAAACATGTTTACCCATTTTTTTTTCATTTGTTAGAAAACCTCCATTTTAAAAAAGGTAAAGCATAAATAGTTGAGTAGAGAAGACTATATGGTGAATTATTCATTCTAGCTAGGCCATTCCAGGTCACAAGACAGGAGACTTCTTATAATCTTACATATAATAGAGATCTAGGATGACAGAAGCTTTGTTAAATCAACCCATACTGCATTCAATTCTTCTGAACGCAGTACTGATAAGGCATTGGTAGACCCAGGAGAGAAACATCTGAGACGAATTGTCAGGTATCAGAGAAAATCAGGTCAGAATGGAAGGCTATTTTTTTAAAGCAATTTGTCCAGAAAGCCAGACAAAGGGAAAATATTGTAGAAGATTCGTGACTCCATGCTTCCATTATTAAGATGACGGTAATAATAGGCCAAACAGCAGATTTTTAGGGTAAAGGGAGAAGGAACAAATCAAGCCCATGATTCATTTTTTAGAACATTTTAAATAATCATAAAAATATGTGTGTATAGAGGCAAGTTTGAAAAATATTGAAAAGCAAAATTAAGAATCTCTCCTCTTACCATTCAGAAATAAAAACAATCATTAACACCTGGCATAAATTCTTTCAGTCTACTTTATGTGGAGTTATATGTATTCGATGATGATGATAATCTAAAACATACAAATTTATATATATATATATATATATATATATAAAATTCTCCCTGAAATAGGATTTGTATTACATTAAATATTTATAACCTGCTTTTTTTACTAAACATTCTTGAATATTTTAATTGTAATGTTACAATATTTTAGATTTGGTTACACTCATCATCAAAAATGGTTTTCGGCACCAATATAAAGTTTAAAAAAATCTTGACACAGGTTTTTGACACAAGCAATTTCCTGACATATAAGACATGTATACCCGATCCTAGCTTTGCACTATCCCATAGGATATCATGAATTGTCTGGGAAAAGAAAATAAGTAAAACAACTTCTCTAAGCTTCAGTTTCTACATCTGTAAAATGCCATAGTGTTGTTGCAGGCTCCTTATCTTGCTTCATTCAGGCCTGGAATTAGTTACACAAGCAAAATGTCAGTTAAAAGAGGAGTCCTAAAATGATACAAACACACCTAAATTATTTTATAGTAACTTAAAACATAAAGAAATATTCATCAAGCTTATGAAATAGTACTAAGACCCTTTTATTCCTTCCTTGCATAAACCACACCCATAATGTTTCTACAATTTCGTCTTACTTTTCTTTTGAAATTTATTTTATTTTTTTATACAGCAGGTTCTTATTAGTTATCTATTGTATACATATTAGTTATCTATTGTATACATATTAGTGTATATATGTCAATCCCAATCTCCCAGTTCATCCCACCACCATCCCATTTTACTTTCTTTAAAGAGAAACAGAACAGACTGTTTTACATTCATAAAACAATCTAAGTGCAAAATCCTTCTGCATTTCCCTCCCGCCCCCCCACACTAAATTTAATAGCAATTTGGTAGTGACTTCTCTTATTAAGACTTTCTAAAGATTCAACTTTTTTTCATAAAAGAGAAAAAAACCCTCTTTCTTTCCCATCTATATATCCTCATTTTCCATAATATTTAATCAATTATTATAATTCCAACAAGAATAACATGTGAAAAACAGGTTTGGGAATAAGTTCAACTGACCCACAAGAGCCCATCCCTCTGCTGAGGGCAGCTGAAGGACTCAGCCCTCCAGAGAATAATGCAGTGGCCTTGAGCACCTTGTGTACTATTAGACCAGTCAGCACGTGTTACAGGGAAGGAAAGTGTCAGATACAATAGCCATGGGCTAAGTGTCCAAGGTTGCTGTAAACATTAAATGAGGCAATGCAAAATACTTAGCACAATGCTTGGCAGTAAATTAGCTCTTGATAAACATTAGCTAAAAGGAAAGAGAGAGAATAAAAAAATAACAAAACCTGTTCTGGTGTTTGCTCACAACCATTGAAATCTAGTCAAGCTTCACCAAGATCAAGCAAAGAGAGCCTAGATGTTGAGAACTTGATGTCATGTCATGTCATCAGATCTTGAAGAGCATCTGGTATGAATCAGATGCAACAAAGTGAAAGTACTTTCTAAAATGCAAGTTTTCTGGCTCTGATGACACATTATCATTGGATACTTGGATCCCAGAGTCAGCTGAAGCAGTATAGACTTAGAAGCTGAAACAAATGTTGGATCAAACAGGCTAATAATCAGGAAAAAAAGAAAGTAACTGGGAACATTAGATATTGGCTGTCCTTTTAGCCCAAACTATCGGCTTCATTATCTCTGGAATTTTTTTATGTTTATATTTGTAAATGGCTGTTGAGTGTGCTTATTTTTCACTTCAAGCCAAGTGCCAGTAAATAAAGTGCCGGTGAAGATTTAACTTAAAAGAAATTATAAACCTGCATCACCCTGGCTTTAATCAATGTGTGCCATCATCCTTCTCTATCCTAGAAAATTCATCTCTCACCACCAGCCTAAGCTGAGCTGTTTCCTTTCAAGTTTTCCCTGCAGCAAAAAGGATGACAGCTAAAACAGGGTTTCAATGAGTTGCACTTTGAGGACCTATGGAATGCAGTTCAATAGTAAGTAGAAGGACCTTAACTTTCTATGAAACACAGAGCTAACAGAGCAGACACTCACAATCAGTAGATGGAGTGTCAACAATGTAAATAAATAAGAACAGTGTGAGGAACACAATCAAAATCCTTGAGAACAAGTTATTGCTGATTTCTCTTGCAGATAATGGATGCTTAAAAGACTTTAGATGAATAGGAGTTAGGGGAGTCCTAGGACCAGGGTTGTGAATGATGAGGAAATGTCATCAAAGAACTATTGCTGAAGTTTTAGTGTGAAATGCCCATTAGTAGTAATAGAAAGGGTAAGAAAAGAGAAGTTTCCTTACATGACAATTTGGAGCAAATAATTGGGTCACAGGCCAAATCTGGGTCATGTCCATTTGGTTCAACCTTCTTAGAGTCATAGCTCTCAGAAAATCTGTGGGAAAGCTATGGACCTCAAAAGAGTTTTGCAGTGTCTTATAAAACTACATGCACTTACCATATAAGCCAGCAATTGTACTGTTGGGCACTTGTCCCAAAGAAATGAAAACTTTTGGTCCACACTAAAACCTGTACAGTAATGTTCATAGCAGCTGTATTCATAATAGCCAAAAACTGGAAACAACTTAAATGTTCTTCAATGGGCAAATGACTAAAAACAAAATTGTGGTACAACCCTACAGTACCACTTACTGCTCAGCAATAAAAAAGAGTGAACTATTGATACGCTCAACAACTTGAATGAATCTCCAGGGAGTTGTGCTGAGCGTAAAAAAAAAAAAGAGAATCTCAAAAGACTACAAGTCATATGATTCCATTTATATAACATTCTTGAAATAGCAAATATACAAGATTGAGGAACAGATTAGTGGCTGCCAGGGATTAGGGATAGCGAGGAGAGAGGTGGATGAGGCTGCCAAAGGGGTGGCAGGAGGGATCCTTGTGATTATGGACAGTGCTGTACCTTGATTATGGTAGTGGTTAAGTGAATCTGCACATGATACAATGGCATAGTACTACACACACACACACAGGTACATGTAAAACTGGTAAGATCACATGAAGCTCTGTAGTCAGTTACCAATGTCAGTTTCCTGGGTTTGATATTGTATTACAGTTAAGAAATATGTTACCAATGGTCCTGAAACACAGGACCCTTCTATACATTTTATTAACATGCTCTGAAGCTATAATTATTTCAAAATATATATTTTTAAAAGGTAGGTCTTTATATACTGATATGGTAATATGACTTTATGTTATTAAAGTCAGTATCAAATAGAATTATGGTATGAACCTCTGATGAGATTGAGAATGTAAAGAGTGAAAAGTGGAGAAAAATGAATTCTAACTTTTTACTTGATATGCTTCTGTGATGGTTGATTTTTTTACTTGATATTCTTCTGTACAATTTGAAGTTTTTACAGTATAAACATATTATTCATCATTTATATTTTTAACATCTTTATTGGACTATAATTGCTTAACAACAGTGTGTTAGTTTCTGCTCTATAACAAAGTGAATCAGCTATACATATACATATATCCCCATATCTCCTCCTTCTTGTTTCTCCCTCCAACCCTCACTATCCCACCCCTCTGGGTGGACACAAAGCACTGAGCTGATCTTGCTGTGCCATGTGGCTGCTTCCCACTAGCTATCTATTTTACACCTGGTACAGTATATATGTCCATGACACTCTCTCACTTCATCCCAGCTTACCTTTCCCCGCTTCCCTGTGTCCTCAAGTCCATTCTCTATGTCTGGGTCTTTATACCTGTCCTGCCCCTAGCTTCTTCAGAACCATTTTTTTTTTAGATTCCACATATATGTGTTACAACACAGTATTTGTTTTTCTCTTTCTGACTTATTTCACTCTGTATGACAGACTCTAGGTCCATCCACCTCACTACAAATAACTCAATTTCGTTTCCTTTTATAGCTGAGTAATATTCCACTGTATATATGTGCCACATCTTCTATATCCATTTATCAGTCTATGGACAGTTCGGTTGCTTCCATGCCCTGGCTATTGTAAGTAGAGCTGCAAAGAACATTGTGGTACATGACTCTTTTTGAATTATGGTTTTCTCAGGGTATATGCCCAGTAGTGGGATTGCTTGGTCATATGGTAGTTTTATTTTTAGATTTTTAAGGAACCTCTATACTGTTCTCCATAGTGGCTGTATCAGTTTACATTTCCACCAACAGTGCAGGAGGGTCCCCTTTTAGCCACACCCTCTCCAGCATTTATTGTTTGTAGATTTTTTGATGATGGCCATTCTGACTGGTGTGATGTGATACCTCATTAGAGTTTTGATTTGCATTTCTCTAATGATTAGTGATGTCGAGCATCCTTTCATGTGTTTGTTGGCCATCTGTATGTCTTCTTTGGAGAACTGTCTATTTAGGTCTTCTGCCCATTTTTGAGGGTTGTCTTCTCGTCTTGTTTATGGTTTCCTTTGCTGTGCAACAGCTTTGAAGTTTCATTAGGTCCCATTTGTTTATTTTTGTTTTTATTTCCATTTCTCTAGAACGTGGGTCAAAAAGGATCTTGCTGTGATTTATGTAATAGAGTGTTCTGCTTATGTCTTCCTCTAAGAGTTTTATACTGTCTGGCTTTACATTTAAGTCTTTAACCCGTTTTGAGTTTATTTTTGTGTATGGTGTTAGGGAGTGTTCAAATTTCATTCTTTTACATGTAGCTGTCCAGTTTTACCAGCACCACTTACTGAAGAGGCTGTCTTTTCTCCATTGTATATTCTTGCCTCCTTTGTCAAAGATAAAGTGACCATATGTGCGTGGGTTTATCTCTGGGATTTCTATCCTGTTCCATTGATCTATCTTTCTGTTTTTGTGCCAGTGCCATACTGTCTTGATTACTGTAGCTTTGTAGTATAGTCTGTAATCAGAGAGCCTGATTGCTCAAGCTCCATTTTTCTTTCTCAAGATTGTTTTGGCTATTTGGGTTTTTTTGTGTTTCTATACAAACTTTAAAATTTTTTGTTCTAGTTCTGTGAAAAATGCCATTGGTTGTTTGATAGGGATTGCACTGAATCTGTAGATTGTTTTGGGAAGTATAGTCATTTTCACAATGTTGATTCTTCCGATCCAAGGACATGGTATATCTCTCCATCTGTTTGTAACATCTTTAATTTTTTTCATCAGTGTCTCATAGTTTTCTGCATACAGGTACGTTGTCTCCTTAGGTAGGTTTATTCCTAGGTATTTTACTGTTTTTGTTGCAATGGTAAATGGGAGTGTTTCCTTAACTTCTCTTTCAGATTTTTCATCATTAGTGTTTAGAAATGCAAGAGATTTCTGTGCATTATTTTTGTATCCTGCTACTTTACCAAATTCATTGATTTGCTCTAGCAGTTTTCTGGTAGCATCTTTAGGATTCTCTATGTACAGTATCATGGCATCTGCACACAGTGACAGCTTTACTTCATCTTTTCCGATTTGGAATCCTTTTATTTCTTTTTCTTCTCTGATTGCTGTGGCTAAAACTTCCAAAACTATGTTGAATAATAGTGGTGAGAGTGGGCAACCTTGTCTTATTCCGGACCTTGGTGGAAATGGTTTCAGTTTTCCACCATTGGGAACGATGTTGGCTGTGGGTTTGTCATATATAGCATTTATTATGTTGAGGCAAATTCCCTCTATACCTACTTTCTGGAGGGTTTTCATCATAAATGGGTGTTGAATTTTCTTGAAAGGTTTTCTGCATGTGTGGAGATGATCATATGGTTTTTTTCCTTCAGTTTGTTAATATGGTGTATCACATTGACTAATTTCCATATATTGAAGAATCCTTGTATTCCTGGGATAAACCCAACTTGATCTTGGTGTATTATCCTTTTAATGTGTTGTTGGATTCTGTTTGCTAGAATTTTGTTGAAGATTTTTGCATCTCTATTCATTAGTGATATTGGTCTGTAGCTTTCTTTCTTTGTGACATCTTTGTCTGGTTTTGGTATCAGGGTGATGTTGGCATTGTAGAATGAGTTTGGAGTGTTCCTCCCTCTGCTATATTTTGGAAGAGTTTGAGAAGGATGGGTGTTAGCTTTTCTCTAGATGCTTGATAGAATACACCTCTGAATCCATGTGGTCCTGGGCTTTTGCTTGATGGAAGATTTTTAATCACAATTTCATTTCAGTGCTTGTGATTGGTCTATTTCTCTTTTCTATTTCTTCCTGGTTCAGTCTCAGAAGGTTGTGCTTTTCTATGAATTTGTCCGTTTCTTCCATGTTGTCCATTTTATTGGTATATAGTTCCTTGTAGTAATCTCTCATGATCCTATGTATTTCTGCAGTGTCAGTTGTTAGTTCTCTGTTTTCATGTCTTATTCTATTGATCTGAGTCATCTCCCTTTTTTTCTTCATAAATCTGGCTAATGGTTTATCAATTTTGCTTATCATCTCAAAGAAGCAGCTTTTAGTTTTATTGATCTTTGCTATCGTTTTCTTCCTTTTTTTTCCCATTTATTTCTGATCTGATTTTTATGATTTCTTTCCTTCTGCTAACTTTGGGGGTTTTTGTTCTTATTTCTCTGATTACTTTAGGTGTAAGGTTAGGTTGTTTATTTGAGATGTTTGTTTTTCTTGAGGTAGGATTGTATTGCTGTAAACTTCCCTCTTAGAACTGCTTTTGCTGCATCCCATAGGTTTTAGGCCGTCATGTTTTCATTGTCATTTGTCTCTAGGTATTTTTTGATTTCCTCTTTGATTTCTTCAGTGATCTCTTGGTTATTTAGTATTGTACTGTTTAGCCTCCATGTATTTGTATTTTTTACATTTTTTTCCTGTAATTGATATCTAGTCTCATAATGTTGTGGTCAGAAAAGATACTTGATATGATTTCAATTTTCTTAAATTTACCAAGGCTTGATTTGTGACCCAAGATATGATCTATCCTGGAGAATGTTCCATGAGCACTTGAGAAGAAAGTGTATTCTGTTGTTTTGGATAGAATGTCCTATAAATGTCAATTAAGTCCACCTTGTTTAATGCATCATTTAAAGCTTGTATTTCCTTATTTATTTTCATTTTGGATGATTTGTCCATTGGTGAAAGTGGCGTATTAAATTCCCCTAGTATGATTGTGTTACTGTTGCTTTCCCCTTTTATGGCTGTTAGAATTTGCCTTATGTATTTAGGTGCTCCTATGTTGGGTGCATAAAGATTTACAATTGTTATATCTTCTTCATGGATTGATCCCTTGATCATTATGTAGTGTCCTTCTTTGTCTCTTGTAATAGTCTTTATTTTTAAATCTTTTTTTTTCTGATATGAGAATTGCTACTCCAGCTTTCTCTTGATTTCCTTTTGCATGGAATGTCTTTTTCCATCCTCTCAATCTGCATGTGTCCCTAGGTCTGAAGTGCGTCTCTTGTAGGCAGCATATCTACCAGTCTTGTTTTTGATTCATTCAGCCAGTCTATGTCTTTTGGTTAGAGCATATAATCCATTTACATTTAAGGTGGTTATCAATATATATGTTCCTATTACGATTTTCTTAATTGTTTTGGGTTTGTTATTGTAGGTCTTTCCCTTCTCTTGTGTTTCCTGCCTAGAGAAGTTCCTTTAGCATTTGTTCTAAAGATGGTTTGGTGGTGTGGAAATCTCTTAGCTTTTGCTTGTCTGTAAAGGTTTTGATTTCTCCATCAAATCTTAATGAGATCCTTGCTGCATAGAATAATCTTGGTTGTAAGTTTTTCCCTTTCATCACTTTAAATATGTCCTGCACTCCCTTCTGGCTTGCACAGTTTCTGCTGAAAGATCAGCTGTTAACTTTATGGGGATTCCTTTGTATATTATTTGTTGTTTTTCCCTTGCTGCTCTTAATGTTTTTTCTTTGTATTTAATTTTTGATAGTTTGATTAATATGTGTCTTGGCACATATTTCTCCTTGGATTTATCCTGTATGGGACTATCTGCACTTCCTGCACTTGATTGACTATTTCCTTTCCCATACTGGGGAAGTTTTCAACTATAATCTCTTCAAATATTTTCTCAGATCCGTTTCTTTTTCTCTTCTTCTTCTGGGACCCCTATAATTAGAATATTGGTGCATTTATTGTTGTCCCAGAAGTCTCTGAGACTGTCCTCAATTCTTTTCATTCTTTTTTCTTTATTCTGCTCTCCATAGTTATTTCCACTATTTTATCTTCCAGGTCACTTATCCATTCTTCTGCCTCAGTTATTCTGCTATTGATTCCTTTTAGAGAATTTTCAATTTCATTTATTGTGTTGTTCATCATTGTTTGTTTGCTCTTTAGTTCTTCTAGGTCCTTGTTAAATGTTTCTTGTATTTTTTCCATTCTATTTCCAAGATTTTGGATCATGTTTACTATCATTAGTCTGAATTCTTTTTCAGGTAGACTGCCTATTTCCTCTTCGTTTGTTTGGTCTGGTGGGTTTTTACCTTCCTCCTTCATCTGCTGTGTGTTTCTCTGTCTTCTCATTTTGCTTAACTTACTGTGTTTGGGGTCTCCATTTTGCAGGCTGAAGGTTCATAGTTCCCGTTGTTTTTGGTGTCTGCCCCCAGTGGCTAAGGTTGGTTCAGTGGATTGTGAGACTTCCTGGTGGAGGGGACTGGTGCCTGTGTTCTGGTGGATGAGGCTGGATCTTGTCTTTTTGGTGGTCAGGACCATGTTCAGTGGTGTGTTTTGGGTTGTCAGTGAACTTAGTATGATTTTAGGTAGCCTCTCTGCTAATGGGTGGGGTTGTGTTCCTGTCTTTCTAGTTGTTTGGCATAGGGTGTCCAGCACTGTAGCTTGCTGGTAGTTGAGTGGAGAGGGCCTTAGTTTTGAGATGGAGATCTCTGGGAGAGCTTATCCCGTTTGATATTACTTGGGGCTGGGAGGTCTCCGGTGGATCAGTGTCCTGAACTCGGCTCTCCCACCTCAGAGGCTTAGGCCTGATATTCGGCCGGAGCACCAAGACCCTGTCAGCCACACAGCTCTGAAGAAAAGGGAGAAAAAGAAAGAAAGAAAATAAATAAATAAAATAAAATAAATAATTAAAATAAAAAACTATTATTACAGTTAAAAAAGTATATTAAAAAAGAAAGAGTCATGAGAGTAACCAAACCAAAAAACAAATCCACCAATGATAACAAGCACAAAAATCTATACTAAAATAAAATGACAGACAGAACCATAGGACAAATGGTAAAAGCAAAGCTATACAGACAAAATCACACAAAGAAGCATACATATACACACTCAGAAAAAGAGCAAAAGGGGGAAAATATATATATATATATATGTAAAAAAAGGAAGAGAGCAAGAAAATCAATAAACAAATCTACTAAAGGAAATAAGCTCTAAATACTAAACTAAGATAAACATAAAAGCAGAAACAAATTAGATGCAGAAAGCAAACCCCAAGTCTACAGTTGCTCCCAAAGGCCACCTCCTCAATTTGGGATGATTCGTTGTCTATTCAGGTATTCCACAGATGCAGGGCACATCAAGTTGATTGTAGAGATTTAATCCGCTGTTCCTGAGGCTTCTCGGAGAAATTTCCCTTTCTCTTCTTTGTTTGCACAGCTCCTGGGGTTCTGCTTAGGAATTGGCCCTGCCTCTGCGTGTAGGTCGCCTGAGGGCATCTGTTCCCTGCCCAAACAGGACAGGGTTAAAGTAGCAGCTGATTAGGGGGCTGTGGCTCACTCAGGCCAGGGGGAGGGAGAGGAACAGAATGCGGGGCAAGCCTGCAGGGGCAGAGGGCAGCATGATGTTGCAACAGTCTGAGGCATGCCATGCGTTCTCCCGGGGAAGTTGTCCCTGGATCACAGGACCCTGGCAGTGGTGGGCTGCACAGGCTCCCAGGAGGGAAGGTGTGGATAGTGACCTGTGCTTGCACACAGGCTTCTTGGTGGTTGCAGAAGCAGCCTTAGTGTTTCATGCCCGTCTCTGGTGTCCACGCTGATAGCCGCGGCTCGTGCCCATCTCTGGAGCTCATTTAGGCAGCGCTCTGAATCCTCGCACACCCCGAAACAATGGTCTCTTGCCTCTTAGGCCATTCCAGACTTTTTCCCGGACTCCCTCCTTACTAGCTGTGGCATACTAGCTCCCTTCAGGCTGTGTTCACGCAGCCAACTCCAGTCCTCTCCCTGGGATCTGACCTCTGAAGCCAGAGTCTCAGCTCCTAGCCCCCATCCACCCCGGCAGGTGAGCAGACAAGCCTCTCAGGCTGGTGAGTTTTGGTCGGCATCAATCCTCTGTGCAGGAATCTCTCTGCCTTGCCCTCTGCACCCCTGTTGCTGTGCTCTCCTCCGTAGCTCCAAAGCTTCCCCCCAACCCACCCCCCGTCTCCACCAGTGAAGGGGCTTCCTAGTGTGTGGAAACTTTTCCTCCTTCACAGCTCCCTCCCAGAGATGCAGGTCCCATCCCTATTATTTTGTCTCTGTTTTTCCTTTTTTCTTTTGCCCTACCCAGGTACATGGGGAGTTTCCTACCTTTTGGGAAGTCTGAGGTCTTCTGCCAGTGTTCAGTAGGTGTTCTGTGGAAGTTATTCCACATATAGATATATTTTTGATGTATTTGTGGGGAGGAAGGTGATCTCCACATCTTATTCCTCTGCCATCTTGAAGGTCCCTCTACACATCTTTTAAAAAGCAAGTAAGCATAATATAATAAGAAAAAATTTTTTAAATCTGTAGACCCTCTCCCTGGAAAAAATCATATGCAATTATGTACATAATTTTAGCAATCTCATGGACCCCAAATTCCATCCATATATTTCCTAAAGAGAGATATGTCCCTCTGACTAGGTATCACTGCTTTAAAACATGGATGCCTGCATGAGTGAAGAGAAATAGGGTCAGGCGACCTATTACATATATTCTGTAATCACCCTGTGTTCTATTTGCTATGACACCCAGTCACCTTCAAGTGGGAAATAAAGATATTTTGTTTGTTTCTTTGGAAGTGACTAGATGTGGAACTCTGAATTGCAACTTTAGGAAGCATACCAATGGTGTTCATAACCTGGTGTTTGCCTGGGTCATGCGGCCAGTGAAAGGCAGAGCCAGGATTCGAACCCAAAGCTTCCTGACCCTAGACAAGGTTCCACGCCTACTCCACTATTCCATATATTGTGGAGGAAGATGTCAGCTCCATTTGTGGACACATGGCTAGACCTCCAGATGAATTTTTTGAACGGACAGTGGAAAGGCATAAAGTCAGGGGGAAATCGGAGCTGGTGAATGGAATTCAGAAGCTTCATGGAGGTTCCGTAAGGATTAGTGAAGTCACTGAACTGAATAATCAATAACAGATCATTTATAATTATTAACTTGCACATTCATGGGCTGCGATGTAATCATGTTTGCCTGAAGAGCCAACACAGCAGTTTTAAAGGGATTCGCAAACACAAGAAAGCTGCTGTTCTCTCCAGTAAGCAATATTTTAGTGGCAAAACACCCTGTGAATGGTTTGTGAGTACAAAGCAGCAAGCGTGTGAATAGCTTTTTACAATGTCACGTTCTCTCCTTCCACTTGGGAAGGAAGCACAATGCTACCATAAGCAGATACTAGCAGCACAGATGCTGGCGCTGATGTGAGCATAAATGCTGTCCCGCACCAAAATAAAAATATTCCCAAAGTACCACGCCTGCATAAATCTTATATTTTTATGAATCACTGCCATTATGGCAACCACACACTGAAAATTTGTCTTAGGATGTGAATGATCTTTCTAGATAGTTTAGCTTATCTTAGACTCTTCATAATTTATACTTGTCCATGTATCATATCCAAACAGGGCTTTGCTTCCTAGATTGCTCAAGTGGCAGCCGCCTGTACTTTGTATGGCTACAGTTCGAAAATATAGTTTAATTGTAATCAGAGGAGCAAAATCTTTCTGATGCCTCTGCTGCCATGTTGTAAACATCCAACCACAGATTCAACATTAATTCTTCCATTTCTTATCAACAGCAGTTTTCCAGAGCCCACAAATATATCTACCATACAATTTTATGCTTTGTAAAAGGTGACCTATACTTTCTTTTCAAATGCAGTTTCCTTAATGAAAATAGTGTAATGTCAGTCCATGCAAAGCAAATGCATATTAATATGCGTTTACATCTGTCTCATATTAATATTCATGCCTGAATCCACATCCCTACACAAAGCCAATTTTCTGACCATCTGTGTGATGGCTGGTGGATGCAATGAATAAATTTTATTTGTGAGGGGAGTGATAAATCATGTATCTTCAGTTTTTCACCCACAATCTTTCCTCTTAGGTGCAAAAATGTTTTCATCATAGTTTGGAATATTTAAGTAAACGAAACAGGTTAACCCTTTAATATTCCTACACATACAGGCAATTTTATGCAATCTCAACACCTCTAACCAACCATAAGAAGGAACTATGGATTTGCTTGGTTGAATTTGACATCTCTGATTCCTATGTAAATTCCAGTCTTTTATAATAATTTTCTATGTTGTTTAAAATGTACTCTAGCTGTTTTTGAAAAGAAATTTTGAAAAGCTTCTAGATGTAAAAAAGATCTCTGCAAAAAGAGTATATTCCTGAAGAAAGTCCTTACAGCCATCAAATAACTTAAAAGTTATATCAAGTATAACCTTACACAAGGAAAGATTTCAAACAGGGAACGTTTATCAGTATTTAGATAATGATCTCGGTACTTACAATTTTACCCAAGTGAAATATCAAGATTTCAGCAGTAACAATGTTTTTGTAAAATTGGTGATCTTCTGGGGAATACTGCAACCAAATCTTAAAAACAATTACCTTTCAGGATATGAGACAAATGCAGTTAATCAACCTGGCAAGCAGAGCCCAAAAGGAAGGATTGAATTAAAAATCATATCATGGTAGGCAGAGTCTGAAAAGTATTGCATGCTGAAGAAAGAAGTTAAGATCTGATGGCTTGAATAATGAAAACTGTATCGGGTGGTCTAAGATGATTTCTTTGCCTCTTCCAGGGATGCTTTCTATGAATTCTAAATGGTTGGGCTACTAGATTGAATCAAAACCCAAAGTTTACATTTGATTTAATTTACCTTCTCTGAGTTAACAGGGCTATCCTAAGGTCCCTAAAAATGTCACAAACAGCACAAACCACAACTTCGAGGTCAAAGCAGAAAAATCAAGCTGCTGAAAATTTCTACTTCTGCTGTAATGGCACCAAACAGAGTGACAAGGTAAATCGGGAACCCTCAGAGCTATCAATCTCCTGTAGATACAGCCCCACTTAGCACATGAATTTTCAAAACATAAATAGAGCAGAGTCAGAGAAATTTTGTCTCAAATAAGCACCAGTTACTGACTGAGCACCTGCTCCTTGCAAGGCACCATGCTGAAAGGAGCTTCTGGTGCCATGCTGCCCTCAGAAAGCTTAGCACCTAGTTGGTAATGAAGGCAGGTTCTCCCACACGAAGATTCTCAATCAACCATTAACTTGGTGTATGATAAATATGAAGTGAATGCTGTAAAAGGAATTTAAAAGAGGCTGAGATTTCCACAAGCCCAGGAAATCAAGGAATCTCATCCAGAGGAATATAGAGTCAGTCTTAAAGGCTGAAAAGATTCAGATGGTCAGAAAAAAGGAGAAGTCATATCAGATGGGATAAGCTGTACAAAGGCTCAGAGCAGGAAGTATTTAGCAGGAGGATGCAGAAGTAATAGGGGAAATTGTGGGTAGGCCACTCTGGCTACTTCTGAGAATTAATGTTCAAAACTAGGGGAGTTAAGGGAAATGAGTTTAAGTAGTACACATGTGGGCATTAAATAACATTGAATTATAAAGTCAGAAAAATAATCTCTTAGCAACTCTGTTAATTCTCCTAATTGCCTCAAGAAGCAAATCTCCCTTTGGTGCCAATATATCTTTCACACCACTCCAGTACTTGCTAAATCTCTCTTTTTAACAAAGAGAGAGCCTGCCTCAGGCTCAAAGGATAAAGACTAGAATTAATAACATAGTTTGGTTTCATGGTGTTTGTTTTTAGTATTATTTTATTTTATACCAAGTAGAATTTACTCGTCTTCCATTTGTGGTGGTAATATAAAATTTCTTTTTAAGGAAAATATATTTAGGATTTTTTTAATTAGTTGTTTTTAAAGATAAATAATAAATTACTGAATGTGATGAAAAAAAGGACTAAAGTTTGGAAAGAACTAGTCTGACATAGTAACTGGCAAGATGGAAAGAAGGGTTGGATTCAGTCCAGTAATACCTCAATATAGAAGCTGACCAGATTGAATTACAGCCTTTGATTTCAATTCCATTTGTAATTCTAAGTATGTCAGTTTCCCTTATATATGGGCATTGCTGAGGTCACGTTTGTAAAATCTCCTTAAGGCCTAGAATTTTTTCAAAATATATCTAACTTTTTTTTCACATAAATGCAAAAGGAACATTATTTAAATGAGAGGTAGAGAAAAACAGAATAGGTCACCAAGCCCTATCCCTTGGAGATTTAACATAAGAGATATAAACATAAAATACTTCATCTGCAACAAAAGGATTTTGCTTTCATTAGATTGCTCAGGATTTCACACCATATACTTAAGTATGATTTAGCATAACATTGATACTTGTTTATATTTGCCACCTACCTATTTCACAGTGATATTGTAAGGATTAGTGTTATAATATTTCTCAAGTCTTTTCTTTTCTTAAAAGAAACTATACACTATAAAATCAAGGTAATAGTAATAATAGTCATCATCATAATAGTAATAACTGCTCATGTATTTTCAAATATGGGCTCTGTGTTGATGGAAAGGGAAATTAGGATGCAAGCTAAAAATGCAGGCTTATCAGCTGGTTAGAACACAGAGACCTAGGATGGTATAACAGTGATGTTATCTACAGTTTTTCAAGGTCTGGAGGAGGGTCTGAGGTTCTGCATTTGTAGTGACTCCCAAGTAGTTGATGCTGCTGGTCTGAGGCCACTCTTGGGGAGTAAGGCCTTAGACTACACCACTCTTTCAGGGGCACATCTGAAATATGTGCCATTAACTGTCAGAGGACTTAAGGAAGCATGTCTAAACACATCTTGACAAATCTGTCACTGCTGCTGATGTCTTCCCTGTTTTTCTCACCTTTGCACCCAGTATTCTGTTTCCATTGTCCAAACCACCACATGCATGAAAATTATTCCTCTCATTATCTCCCTGCCCTCTCACTCCCAAGCCAGAAGTGAACTCTTTGAGAGCAGAAACCCATCATTTATTCTAAAAATTGATCATAGGTTTGAACAAAGATTTGTGCTCAAAAATGTTGATTTCAGAACTTTTTGTAACATCAAAAAGTAGGAAAATTGTTTCTTTTAAAATATTTTAAAATGTGGGTTATGTTCATGATATGGCATCATGTTAAAAAGCAGGATCAAAAACTATGGATGTATCATCTAAATTTCAATATAGTGAGATTTCCTCATGCAACTCAGACCAGCATGAAATTTAAAGCTTCTGAATTGTTTACTTTTGGAATTTTCTGTTTAGCATTTTTGGACGGAGGTTGACCTCAGGTTACTCTGCCAGTAGCTCCCTGTAGGCTTAGCCTTACTCCAGAATTCCTACATTTTTCATGAGATTACGGGATGTCCTGGAACATGGACCCTTAAAAAAACCTGAAAACCAAGTTTTAACATTGGCACTCCTGGTTCTTGCACCTCTGGACACCCTGGTTTCCCTGGTTCTCCGGTGTGGAAATGGCAGATCTAGGGACTTCTGGAGCTCCAAAATCATCTGTGTGGCTGACAGAGTCTTGGTGCTCCAGCCAGGTTTCAAGCCTATGCCTGTGAGGTGGGAGACCTGAGTTCAGGACACTGGTCCAGCAGAGAAATCCCGTATCCACATAATATCAAATGGCAAAAATTCTCCCAGAGATTTCCATCTCAAAGTTAAGACCCAGATCCACTCGACGACCAGCAAGTTACAGTGCTGGACACCCTATACCAAACAACTAGCAAAACAGGAACACAACGCCACCCATTAGCAGAGAGGCTGCCTAAAATCATAATAAGTCCACAGACACCCCAAAACATACCACCAGACGTGGACCTGCCCACCAGAGAGACAAGATCCAGCCTCATCCACCAGCATACAGGCACCAGTCCCCTCCACCAGGAAGCCTACACAACCCACTGAACCAAACTTAGACACTGGGAGCAGACACCAAAAACAACAGGAATTATGAAAATGCAGCCTGCGAAAAGGAGACCCCAAACAGAGTAAGTTAAGCAAAATGAGAAGACAGAGAAACACACAGCAGATGAAGGAGGAAGGTAAAAACCCACCAGACCTAACAAATGAAGAGGAAATAGGCAGTCTCCTGAAAAAGAATTCAGAGTAATGATACTAAAGATGATCCAAAATCTTGGAGATAGTATGGAGAAAATAAAAGAAAAGCTTAACAAGGACCTAGAAGAACTAAAGAGCAAACAAACAATGATGAACAACACAGTAAATGAAATTTAAAATTCGCTAGAAAGAATCAATAGCAGAAAAACTGAGACAGAAGAACGGATAAGTGACCTGGAAGCTAAAATAGTGGAAATAACTATCACAGAGGAGAATAAAGAAAAAAGAATGAAAAGAATGACAGACAGTCTCAGAGACCACTGGAACAACATTAAATGCACCAAATTCTAATTATAGGTGTCCCAGAAGAAGAAGAGAAAAAGAAACGGATCTGAGAAAATATTTGAAGAGATTATAGTTGAAAACTTCCCCAGTATGGGAAAGGAAATAGTCAATCAAGTGCAGGAAGTGCAGAGAGTCCATACAGGATAAATCCAAGCAGAAACACGTGCCGAGACATATATTAATCAAACTATCAAAAATTAAATACAAAGAAAAAATATTAAAAGCAGCAAGGGAAAAATAACATACAAGGGAATCCCCATAAGGTTAATAGCTGATCTTTCAGCAGAAACTCTGCAAGCCAGAAGGGGGTGGCAGGACATATTTAAAGTGATGAAAGGGAAAAACATACAACCAAGATTACTTGATCAGGCAAGAATCTCATTCATATTCGACAGAGAAATTAAAACCTTTACAGACAAGCAAAAGCTAAGAGATTTCCACATCACCAAAACAGCTTTCCAACAAATGCTAAAGGAACTTCTCTAGGCAGGAAACACAAGAGAAGGGAAAGACCTACAATAACAAACCCAAAACTATTAAGAAAATGGTAACAGGAACATAAATATTGATAACTACCTTAAATGTAAATGGATTAAATGCTCTAACCAAAAGAAACAGACTGGCTGAATGGATACAAAAACAAGTCTGCTAGATATGCTGTCTACAAGAGACCCACTTCAGTCCTAGGGACACATATAGATTGAAAGTGAGCAGATGGAAAAAGGTATTCCATGCAAATGGAAATCAAAAGAAAGCTGGAGTAGCAATTCTCATATCAGAAAAAAATAGATTTTAAAATAAAGACTATTACAAGAGACAAAGAAGAACACTACATAATGATTAATGGAACAATCCAAGAACAAGATATAAAAATTGTACATATTTATGCACCCAACATAGGAACACCTCAATACATAAGGTAAATGCTAACAGCCAAAAAAGGGGAAATAGACAGTAACACATTCATAGTAGGGGACTTTAACACCCCACTTTCACCAATGGACAGATCATCCAAAATAAAAATAAATAAAGAAAAACAAGCTTTAAATGACGCATTAAACAAGGTGGACTTAATTGATATTTATAGGACATTCCATCCAAAAACAACAGAATACACTTTCTTCCCAATTGCTCATGGAAAAATCTCCAGGATAGATCATATATTGGGTCACAAATCAAGCCCTGGTAAATTTAAGAAAACTGAAATCATATCAAGTATCTTTTCCAACCACAATGCTGTGAGACTAGATACCAGTTACAGGAAAAAATCTGTAAAAAATACAAACACATGGAGGCTAAACAATACACTACTAAGTAACAAAGAAATCACTGAAGAAATCAAAGAAGAAATTAAAAAATACCGAGAAACAAATGACAATGAAAACACGATGACCCAAAACCTTTGGGATCAGCAAAAGCAGTTCTAAGAGGGAAGTTTATGGCAATACAATCCTACCTCAAGAAAAACAAACATCTCAAATAAACAACCTAACCTTGCACTTAAAGCAATTAGAGAAAGAAGAACAAAAAACCCCCCAAAGTTAGCAGAAGGAAAGAAACCATAAAGATCAGGTCAGAAATAAATGAAAAAGACATGAAGAAAACAATAGCAAAGATCAATAAAACTAAAAGTTGGTTATTTGAGAATATAAACAAAATTGCTAAACCATTAGCCAGACTCATCAAGAAAAAAAGGGAGAAGACTCAAATCAGCAGAATTAGAAATGAAAAAGGAGAAGTAACAACTGACACTGCAGAAATACAAAGAATCATGAGAGATTACTACAAGCAACTATATGTCAATAAAAATGACAACCTGGAAGAAATGGACAAATTCTTAGAAAAGCACAACCTTCCGAGACTGAACCAGGAAGAAACAGAAAAGATAAACAGACCAATCACAAGCACTGAAATTGAGACTGTGATTAAAAATCTTCCAACAAACAAAATCCCATGCCCAGATGGCTTCACAGGCGAATTCTACCAAACATTTAGAGAAGAGCTAACACCTATTCTCAAAATCTTCCACAATATAGCAGAGGGAGGAGCACTCCCAACCTCATTCTACGAGGCCACCATCACCCTGATACCAAAATGAGACAAAGATGCCACAAAGAAAGAAAACTATTGGACAATATCACTGATGAACATAGATGCAAAAATCCTCAACAAAATACTAGCAAACAGAATCCAACAGCACATTAAAAGGATCATACACCATGATCAAGTGGGGTTTATCCCAGGAATGCAAGGATTCTTCAGTATATGCAAATCAATCAAAGTGATACACTATATTAACAAATTGAAGGAGAAAAACCATATGATCATCTCAATACATGCAGAAAAAGCTTTTGACAAAATTCAACACTCATTTATGATAAAAACCCTCCAGAATGTACTCATAGAGGGAACTTACCTCAACATACTAAAGGCCGTATATGACAAACCCACAGCCCACATCATTCTCAATGGTGAAAAACTGAAACCATTTCCTCTAAGATCAGGAAAAAGACAAGGTTGTCCACTCTCACCACTATTATTCAACATAGTTGTGGAAGTTTTAGCCACAGCAATCAGAGAAGAAAAAGAAATAAAAGGAATCCAAATCAGAAAAGAAGAAGTAAAGCTGTCACTCTTTAGAGATGACATGATACTGTACATAGAGAAACCTAAAGATGCTACCAGAAAACTACTGAAGCTAATCTATGAATTTGGTAAAGTAGCAGGATACAAAATTAATGCCCCAAAATCTCTTGCATTCCTATACACTAATGATGAAAAGTCTGAAAGAGAAATTAAATAAACACTCCCACTTACCACGGCAATAAAAAGAATAAAATACCTAGGATTAAACCTACCTAAGGAGACAAAATACTTGCATGCAGAAAACGATAAGACACTGATGAAAAAAATTAAAGATGATACCAATAGGTGGAGAGATATACCATGTTCTTGGACTGGAAGAATCAATATTATGAAAATGACTATACTACCCAAAGCAAGCTACAGATTCAATGCAATTGCTATCGAACAACCACTGGCATTTTTCACAGAACTAGAACAAAAAATTTCACAATTTGTATGGAAACAGAAACGACCCCAAATAGCCAAAGTAATCTTGAGAAAGAAAAATGGAGCTGGAGGATAAGGCTCCCGGACTTCAAACTATATGACAAAGGTACAGTCATCAAGACAGTATGGTACTGGCACAAACAGAAATATAGATTGATGGAACAGGATAGAAAGCCCAGAGATTGGTTGGGGGGAAGACGGCGGAAGAGTAAGACATGGAGATCATCATCCTCCCCACAGATACACCAGAAATACATCTACACGTGGAATAACGCCTACAGAACACCTACTGAACGCTGGCAGAAGACCTCAGACCTCCCAAAAGGCAAGAAAGTCCCTACGTACCTGGGTAGGGCAAAAGAAAAAAGAATAAACAGAGACAAAAGGATAGGGACGGGACCTGCACCAGTGGGAGGGAGCTGTGAAGGAGGAAAGGTTTCAACACACTAGGAGCCCCTTCGCAGGTGGAGACTCCGGGTGGCGGAGGGGGAAAGCTTCGGAGCTGCGGAGGAGAGCACAGCAACAGGGGTGCGGAGGGCAAAGCAGAGAGATTCCCGCACAGAGGATCGGTGCCAACCGGCACTCACCAGCCCGAGAGGCTTGTCACTCACCCTCCAGAGCGGGCGGGGCTGGGAGCTGAGGCTCGGGCTTCAGGGAGAGGTCGGAGCGCAGGGAGAGGACTGGGGTTGGTGGCGTGAACAAAGCCTGCAGGGGGTTAGTGAACCACGGCTAGCCAGGTGGGAGTCTGGGGAAAAGTCTGGACCTGCCGAAGAGGCAAGAGACTTTTTCTTCCCTCTTGTTTCCTGCTGCGCTAGGAGAGGGGATTAAGAGCACTGCTTAAAGGAGCTCCAGAGACGGCCTTGAGCCGCGGCTAAAATCGCGGACCCCAGAGACGGGCATGAGACGCTAAGGCTGCTGCTGCCACCACCAAGAAGCCTGTGTGCGAGCACAGGTCACTATCCACACCCCGCTTCCGGGAGCCTGTGCAGCCTGCCACTGCCAGGGTCCCGGGATCCAGGGACAACTTCCCTGGGAGAACGCATGGCGCGCCTCAGGCAGGTGCAACGTCACGGCGGCCTCTGCCACCGCAGGCTTGCCCCGTACTCCGTACCCCTCCCTCCCCTCGGCCTGAGTGAGCCAGAGCCCCCGAAGCAGCTGCTCCTTTAACTCCGTCCTGTCTGAGCGAAGAACAGATGCCCTTCAGCGAGCAGCCTCAGAAGCAGCGGATTTAAGCTCCACAATCAACTTGATGTACCCTGCATCTGTGGAATACATGAATAGACAATGAATCATTCCAAATTGAGCAGGTGGACTTTGAGAGCAAGATTTACTATATTTTCCCCTTTTCCTCTTTTGTGAGTGTGTATGTGTATGCTTCTGTGTGAGATTTTGTCTGTATAGCTTTGCTGTCACCATTTGTCCTAGGGTTCTATCCGTCTGTTGTTTTTTTTTTCTTTTCTTTAAAAAAATTTTTTTTTCTTAATAATTATTTTATATTTTAATAACTTTATTTCTTTATCGTACTTTATTTTATCTTTTCTTTCTTTCTTTCCTTCCTTCCTTCATTCCTTCCTCCCTCCCTCCCTCCCTCCCTCCCTCCTTTCTTTCTTTCTTTCTTTCTTTCTTTCTTTCTTTCTTTCTTTCTTTTCTTTTCTTTTCTTTCTACTTTTTCTCCCTTTTATTCTGAGCCATGTGGATGAAAGGCTCTGGTGCTGCAGTCAGGAGTCAGTGCTATGCCTCTGAGGTGGGAGAGCCAACGTCAGGACACTGGTCCACAAGAGACCTCCCAGCTCCACATAATATCAAACGGTGAAAATCTCCCAGAGATCTCCATCTCAACACCAGCACCCAGCTTCACTCAATGACCAGCAAGCTACAGTGATGGACACCCTATGACAAACAACTAGCAAGACAGGAACAAAACACCACCCATTAGCAGAGAGGCTGCCTGAAATCATAATAAGGCTACAGACTCCCCAAAACACACCACCAGACGTGGACCTGCCTACCAGAAAGACAAGATCCAGCCTCATCCACCAGAACACAGGCACCAGTCCCCTCCACCAGGAAGTCTCACAATCCACTGAACCAACCTTAGCCACTGGGGACAGACACCAAAAACAACGGAAACTATGAACCTGCAGCCTGCAAAAAAGGAAACCCCAAACACAGTAAGATAAACAAAATGAGAAGACAGAGAAACACACAGCAGATGAAGGAGGAAGGTAAAAACCCACCAGACCTAACAAATGAAGAGGAAATAGGCAGTCTACCTGAAAAAGAATTCAGAATAATGATACTAAAGATGATCCAAAATCTTGGAAATAGAATAGACAAAATGCAAGAAACATTTAACAAGGACCTAGAAGAACTAAAGAGCAAACAAACAATGATGAACAACATAATAAATGAAATTGAAAATTCTCTAAAAGGAATCAATAGCAGAATAACTGAGGCAGAAGAATGGATAAGTGACCTGAAAGATAAAATAGTGGAAATAACTACTGCAGAGCAGAATAAAGAAAAAAGAATGAAAAGAACTGAGGACAGTCTCAGAGACCTCTGGGACAACATTAAATGAACCAACATTCGAATTATAGGGGTTCCAGAAGAAAAAGAGAAAAAGAAAGGGACAGAGAAAATAGTTGAAGAGATTATAGTTGAAAACTTCCCTAATATGGGAAAGGAAACAGTTAATCAAGTCCAGGAAGCACAGAGTGTCCCATAGAGGATAAATCCAAGGAGAAATACACCAAGACAAATATTAATCAAACTGTCAAAAATTAAATAAAAGAAAGCATATTAAAAGCAGCAAGGGAAAAACAACAAATAACACACAAGGGAATCCCCATAAGGTTAACAGCTGATCTTTCAGCAGAAACTCTGCAAGCCAGAAGGGACTGGCAGGACATATTTAAAGTGATGAAGGAGAAAAACCTGCACCAAGATTATTCTATCCAGCAAGGATCTCATTCAGATTTGATGGAGAAATTAAAACCTTTACAGACAAGCAAGAGCAGAGAGAGTTCAGCACCACCAAACCAGCTTTACAACAAATGCTAAAGGAACTTCTCTAGGCAAGAAACTCAAGAGAAGGAAAAGACCTACAATAACGAACCCAAAACAATTCAGAAAATGGGAATAGGAACATACATATCGATAATTACCTTAAATGTAAATGGACTAAATGCTCCCACCAAAAGACACAGATTGGCTGAATGGATACAAAAACAAGACCCATATATATGCTGTCTACAAGAGACCACTTCAGACCTAGAGACACATACAGACTGAAAGTAAGGGGATGGAAAAAGATATTCCATGCATATGGAAGCCAAAAGAAAGCTGGAGTAGCAATTCTCATGTCAGACAAAATAGACTTTAAAATAAAGACTATTAAAAGAGACAAAGAAGAACACTACATAATTATCAAGGGATCGATCCAAGAAGAAGATAAAACAATTGTAAATATTTATGCACCCAACATAGGAGCACCTCAATACATAAGGCAAATACTAACAGCCATAAAAGGGGAAATCGACAGTAACACATTCATAGTTGGGGACTTTAACACCCCACTTTCACCAATGGACAGATCATCCAAAATGAAAATAAATAAGGAAACACAACTTTTAACTGATACATTAAACAAGATGGACTAAATTGATATTGACATTCCATCCAAAAACAGAAAACACATTTTTCAAAAGTGCTCATGGAACGTTCTCCAGGATAGATCATATCTTGGGTCACAAATCAAGCCTTGGTAAATTTAAGAAAATTGAAATTGTATCAAGTATCTTTTCCGACCACAAAGCTATGAGACTAGGTATCAATTACAGGAAAAGATCTGTAAAAAATACAAACACATGAAGGCTAAACAATACACTACTTAATAACGAAGTGATCATTGAAGAAATCAAAGAGGAAATAAAAAAATACCTAGAAACAAATGACAATGGAGACACTATAATGAAAACCTATGGGATGCAGCAAAAGCAGTTCTAAGAGGGAAGTTTATAGCAATACAATCCTACCTTAAGAAACAGGAAACATCTCGAATAAACAACATAACCTTGCACCTAAAGCAATTAGAGAAAGAAGAACAATAAACCTCCAAAGTTAGCAGAAGGAAAGAAATCATAAATATCAGATCAGAAATAAATGAAAAAGAAATGAAGCAAACGATAGTAAAAATCAATAAAACTAAAATCTGGTTCTTCAAGAAGATAAACAAAATTGATAAACCATTAGCCAGACTCATCAAGAAAAAAAATGGAGAAGACTCAAATCAATAGAATTAGAAGTGATAAAGGACAAGTAACAACTGACACTGCAGAAATACAAAAGATCATGAGAGATTACTACAACCAACAATATGCCAATAAAATGGACAACCTGGAAGAAATGGACAAATTCTTAGAAATGCACAACCTGCCAAGACTGAATCAGGAAGAAATAGAAAATATGAACAGACCAATCACAAGCACTGAAATTGAAACTGTGATTAAAAATCTGCAAACAAACAAAAGCCCAGGACCAGATGCCTTCACAGGCGAATTCTATCAAACATTTACAGAACAGCTAACACCGATCCTTCTCAAACTCTTCCAAAAGCAGAGGGAGGAACACTCCCAAACTCATTCTACGAGGCCACCATCACCTTGCTACCAAAACCAGACAAGGATGTTACAAAGAAAGAAATCTACAGGCCAATATCACTGATATTTTTACATAGATGCAAAAATTCTCAACTAAATACTAGCAAATAGAATCCAACAGCATATAAAAAGGATCATACACCAGTGGGGTTTATTCCAGGAATACAAGGACTCTTCAATATACGCAAATCAATCAATGTGATACACCATAATAACAAATTGAAAGAGAAAAACCATATGATCATCTCAATAGATGCAGAGAAAGCTTCTGACAAAATTCAACACCAATTTATGATAAAAACCCTGCAGAAAGTAGGCATAGAGGAAACTTTCCTCAACATAATAAAGGCCATATAAGACAAACCCACAGCCAACATCGTCCTTAATGGTGAAAAACTGAAAGCATTTCCACTAAGATCAGGAACAAGACAAGGTTGCCCACTCTCACCACTCTTACTCAACATAGTTTTGGAAGTTTTAGCCACAGAAATCAGAGAAGAAAAGGAAATAAAAGGAATCCAATTTGGAAAAGAAGAAGTAAAGCTGCCACTGTTTGCAGATGATATGATACTATACATAGAGAATCCTAAAGATGCTACCAGAAAACTATTAGAGCTAATCAATGAATTTGGTAAAGTAGCAGGATACAAAATTAATGCACAGAAATCTCTGGCATTCCTATATACTAATGATGAAAAATCTGAAAGTGAAATCAAGAAAACACTCCCATTTACCATTGCAACAAAAAGAATAAAATATCTAGGAATAAACCTACCTAAGGAGACAAAAGACCTGTATGCAGAAAATTATAAGACACTGATGAAAGAAATTAAAGAAGATACAAATAGATGGAGAGATATACCATGTTCTTGGATTGGAAGAATCAACATTGTGAAAATGACTCTACTACCCAAAGCAATCTACAGATTCAATGCAATCCCTATCAAAGTACCACTGGCATTTTTCACAGAACTAGAACAAAAAGTTTCACAATTTGTATGGAAACACAAAAGACCCCGAATAGCGAAAGCAATCTTGAGAACGAAAAACGGAGCTGGAGGAATCAGGCTCCCTGACTTCAGACTATACTACAAGCTACACTAATAGAGACAGTATGGTACTGGCACAAAAACAGAAAGATAGATCAATGGAACAGGATAGAAAGCCACGAGATAAACCCACGCACATATGGTCACCTTATCTTTGATAAAGGAGGCAGGAATGTACAGTGGAGAAAGGACAGCCTCTTCAATAAGTGGTGCTGGGAAAACTGGACAGGTACATGTAAAAGTATGAGATTAGATCACTGCCTAACACCATACACAAAAATAAGCTCAAAATGGATTAAAGCCCTAAATGTAAGGCCAGAAACGATCAAACTCTTAGAGGAAAACATAGGCAGAACACTCTATGACATAAATCACAGCAAGATGCTTTTTGACCCACCTCCTAGAGAAATGGAAATAAAAACAAAAATAAACAAATGGGACTTATGAAACTTCAAAGCTTTTACACAGCAAAGGAAACCATAAACAAGACCAAAAGACAACCTTCAGAATGGGAGAAAATATTTGCACATGAAGCAAGTGACAAAGGATTAATCTCCAAAATTTACAAGCAGCTCATGCAGCTCAATAACAAAAAAACAAATAGCCCAATCCAAAAATGGGCAGAAGACCTAAATAGACATTTATCCAAAGAAGATATACAGAGTGCCAACAAACACATGAAAGAATGCTCAACATCACTACTCATTAGAGAAATGCAAATCAAAACTACAATGAGATATCATCTCACACCAGTCAGAATGGCCATCATCAAAATATCTACAAACAATAACTGCTGGAGAGGGTGTGGAGAAATGAGAACCCTCTTGCACTGTTGATGGGCATGTAAATTGATACAGCCACTATGGAGAACAGTATGGAGGTTCCTTAAAAAACTAAAAATAGAACTACCATACAACCCAGCAATCCCACTACTGGGCATACACCCTGAGGAAACCATAATTCAAAAAGAGTCATGTACCACAATGTTCATTGCATCTCTATTTACAATAGGCAGGTCATGGAAACAACCTAATTGTCCAACGACTGATGAATGGAGAAGAAGATGTGGTACATATATACAATGGAATATTACTCAGCCATAAAAAGAAATGAAATTGAGTTATTTGCAGTAAGGTGGATGGACCTAGAGTCTGTCATACAGAGTGAAGCAAGTCAGAAAGAGAAAAACAAATACCGTATGCTAAAAGAGAAAAACAAATGCTGTATGCTAAAAGAGAAAAACAAATACCGTATGCTAACACAAATATATGGAATCAAAAAAAAAAGTTTATGAAGAAGCTAGGGGAAGGACAGGAATAAAGATGCAGACGTAGAGAATGGACTTGAGGACACAGGGAGGGGGAACTGTAAGCTGGGACGAAATGAGAGAGTGGCGTGGACATATATACACTACCAAATGTAAAATAGCTAGCTAGTGGGAAGCAGCCACATAGCACAGGGAGATCAGCTCGGTGCTCTGTCACCACCTAGAGTGGTGGGCTAGGGAGGGTGGGAGGGAGATGCAAGAGGGAGGAGATATGGGTATATATGTATATGTATAGCTGTTTCACTTTGTTATAAAGCAGAAACTAACACACCATTGTAAAGCAATTATACTCCAATAAAGATGTTAAAAACAAAAAAGAAATTTAAATATAGGTAGAGAGAAATATTGATAGCATGTGTAATTATTAAACTCATTAGCATTTTGTCTTTTCTCTTCTGCTGAGTGATCATTAGCAAGCAGATGGAAATGTAATTTTCCCCTTCCCTCTTGCTGAAGAACAGCAAGGCCTGTGAGATTGGAGACTCTTGCTCCAAAATGGATTGAACATCTTTGGTATTTCAATCATAGCAAGAGTGAGCAAGCTGGACATTTATCTTGGTGGGGGGGATGATTTAAGGGTAACAGAGAACATGGCCCAGACATAGAGAGAGAGTTGGATTTCTTAAGACTAGGAGATGGAAGAATCAAGTGATGGGTTTCTGTTCCCGGGCTGTATTGTATGTGCCCCACAGGTGTGCATGGCTCTTGGAGATCTGGGGCCTGAACATCAGCCCCTTCTGAGCCCTGACACCAGGGAGCTCCACCACTGAATGGTCTGTGAGGGCTGGGACCACAGCTTAAGCTCAGAAGCTTTTCCAATTTTCCCAGGTTGTTAAGCCTTTGGGGTCTTTAACAATCTCAAGGGAGTCACTGGCCAACCCCAATAGCAGGTAGGTGAGGGGCTAAGTCATATTTAATGGGATGTGGGGGAAATTTTTTTAATGTGATTTTTTCCTTGCATTAAAATATTATAGGAAAGAACATATACATTTAGGCAGATAGATAGATAGATAGACAGATAGATAGATAGATAGATAGATAGACATGAAACACTAGAAGGAAATACTCCAAAATGTTAATGGTAGTTAACATTTGGAAGTTGGTTTGTAGGCATTTTTTTTCTTCTTTATATATTTTATATTTTTCCAAAATTCTGAAAAACACCTAAGTTGCTTTTAGAATTAGGAAAAAATACAAGAAATGTCATTCTTTAAAATCAAAGCACATCGCTTATTCACCTTTTTTATATGCGGCATCTAGCCCACTTCTGGTACACACAGCAGGCAGTCAAAAAATGATAACTAAATTAAATTAAATAAACAATTCAAAGCCCAGGCTATCATGGTAAGTTAATATAATCACCCTGCTGTGCAAGAAACAGTCCATGCACATATGAAAGAAAGTTATTCTGAGAATAGCTATTCTGAAAATATCATTCTATATAAGACTATTAAAATTATCATGAGAGGAGTATTATGTAAGCATTAAACAAAGGCAATCTGGGCTCATGGACAGTGTCCTTAATTTGGAGATAGACTTCATTTAGGTCCCCATGTTATCACTAAGTTTATCCTTTTGGTTAGTCACTGACCTCTCCAAACCTCCAATACCTCATCTATAAACATAAGTTCCATCAATTGAAACATGGCATCGTTAAGGTCAAATGGAGCGTAGAATGTCAAAGCAATTTTGAAACTATGATATTCTATACCAGACTATTTTGATGATTAGAGAATGTATTTGGTAGAATGTAAAGACTAAGAACATATTGGTTAATTATTTTAAATCATTTATCAAGTGAAAAAAAATTAAACAAGACATTCGTATCATGCTCCTGCCTCTTTGTCCAGTCAGTGATCTTATATCAGCCGTTAACATAATGACAAACTAATGTGATAAAAAATAAAGTTAGAAGAAATGGAGGCAGGTTAGTGACTCCCTATACTTTGCCACGTGGTTCAATCACATTTTCATTCATTCAAGAATATTGATTGTGTCAGACACTTCTAGGGGCTGGAGACTCAGGAGTGAGCCAGATAGGTGTCTCTGCCCTTGTATAGCTTTCGTTTCAGTGGGGAAGAGATCAACAATCAACAAGTAAACAAATAAACAAAAAAATCTAAGATTGAGATACATGCTATGAAGAAAATAAGCAGGACTGCGGTCACCACCTCCAAGATGGTCCGCAATGATCCTGCCTCCTGATGTTCACACCGTTGTGTAGTCCTCTCCCCCTTATATAAAGTTGGTCTGACTGACCAGTACAATGTGGAAGAAGTGATGGTTTGTCACTTTCAAGATTAAGTTAGAGAAGACACTATGTCTTCTATTCCTGTCACCCTCTCATGTTCTGGCTCACTCTGGGGGAGAAGCCAACTGCCATGTATCGAGGACACCCAGACAGCCTATGAGGAGTCCCACGTGGCAACTGAGTGTCCTCAATAAGACACTGAGGTGCCCCTGGCAATGGGTGAACAGTCTTAGAAGCAGATCCACCAGCCCTTCAGGGGACTGTACCCAGCCGACAGCTTGACTGCAACCTCATGAGAGACCCTGAGCCAGCCCACTAGCTCTCAGATTCCTGACACACAGAAAATTTGAGATGGACAATAAGTCTTGTTTTAAGCTGCTGAGTTTGGGGCAAGTTGTTAGACATTTGTTAGATAACTAGTTACAGATACGATGAAATAAATTGGGCCATGGTTTGAGAAGAACTACTTGAGGAGATTATATTTGTTCCAAGACCTGAAGGACAAGAATGACTATGCAAAGAAAAGGTAGATTAAGGAGAGAACCAGCAGAATTGGGAAGGACTTGGAATGTTTGAGAAGCAAACAACCTTTTCTCCCCAGTCTGAGTCTGTGCACTGATTAGACAAATCTCCACTCTGACCCTCACAGGTACCCTAATGCTGGCAATGCCCATTTCCCACGGCCTCATCTCCCACACTTATGCTCTTTCCTCCAGGCTTTCTCAATAGAGGAACTAATGGGTTTAAAACCCCACAGTCTGGTCTATTGAGACCCCAGAGTATAGTGACCAAAAACACTCAGTGGTACCAGAGGTTCTTAGATACGAAACTCAGCTCCACGGTCTTCATCTCTCTAAACCTCATTTTGGTCATTTATTAAATAAGCCTTTCAAAGATTAAATGAAATAACATATGTAAAATAGCACAGGCCTGGCCATGGGAAATACACAGATATGGGAGCTATCATTCAATTATTTCTCTTCCTTGCCTGGCCAAATCCCTCTCACTCTTTAGAATCAAACCAAAGGTAGATCTCATCCAAGAAGTTTCTGCCACTACACTTACCCCCTCTTTTGAACTTGTAATGCATGCATTGCCAACTGACACCCTCCCTGGGGATAGATGGCGCATGAGGGCTATTGCTCTCTGCGGAAACTACAAGGGTGTTCAGGACAATTTTTTAAGCCATGGGCAGGCTTCCCTTTCTTATCTGCTACAGGCCCCAGTGACAGAAGGTCTGCTCCCTCCTCTCTCTTCTGTACTACCTTCTTGAGGTTGGTTGTGGAGTAGGACATAGCCTCTAAAATACCCACCCCTTCCTTGTTGCCACAAAGGAAAACACAGGGGCCTTTATAACCCAATGTCAGCTGCCTGATGTCCTCTTGAAACTTTCTGGAACTGAGGGGCATAGATGGCATCAATTTAAGAAATGCTCAAGCATGAATTAACATCACCCCAGTATCTCAGGACTCTCAAAAAATGCTGTTTCCCTAGTCTCCCCTCATTTTGATTGCTTGCTTCCAGTGAGTTCTTTCCACTGCTAGTTTGTGTCTTCCCTCTTCCAGTCATTCTCTCCTCTCCAGCCCGAATCCACACCAATGTGGGATGGGGCTCCCTTTTCCTTTCCAGTCTCCCACAAATGATCACCACTGGACAGGGGTGTAAGGCAGAGCTCTGAGAGCAACAAAGGAACTTCAGTGCAATCTGCACAACAAACAGCCAAACACTTATTATTACAACTCCTGTTACTAACATTCCACCAGCTCCAGCCTCCTGAAATTTGTTGTCCTTCCCCAAACACACTGATAATCACCACGGAGGAAAAAAAGCTTAAAAAAAAAACAAAAACAGGAAGTTCAAAGGGTAAAAAATATTACACATTTCTTGCCATGGATTCTAGAGCTATCATTCTGACTCTCTTTCTCAAATGGCACCAAAGCCCAGTTAACCAAAGATTTGTCCTTTTTTTTTCTTCTTGCTGTTGTTCTCTCTAAAGGATTGCCTCTTTTCTACAGTCACACACCTTACATTAGATTAAACTCTATTTTCTTCAAGAACCCTCCTTGCCTTAAACCAAAGACGCAAACCAGAGTTGTGAACTATTGTCTATGTGCCTACCTTCCTGCAATGTGTGATCGACATTTCCAAGCTCCTCCACAATGGAGGGTCCCACCTCCAAGGGTTCCCAAGTTCTCACCCGCCCTAATTGACGTTAACAGCTTAGCCTTCCTTCCCCTGCTTGATTAGAAATCCTTTGGGGCACATGCCTATGGTCTTTACTTTTTTGATCCTGTGCCCCCAGTACCTACTCCAAGTCACAGAAGGCCTTATGTCCTAATTGACTGATTGATTCTCAAACCCACACCCACTTATCAGTTTTTGCTTTCTTTGTAACTGACCTCATCCACATTTACCCATGGCAAAGGCGCCATATGTCAGTTCTTATGTTGGACTAAATAAAGAAAAGAAATTTAGAAAGAGCTTCACACATCATCTGGGTAATTATCCTGCATTTATAATAGACCAGATTAATGTCCCTGCATTAATAAATGACTCAAATGCTGCTGTAAGGGCTGAGCTGATTATCTGAGTTGATTACTTAACTCACTCTATTTTAAAAATCCTGTGATCTGATGTGGCAGAACAGAACCGAAATGTTCTTTAGCTTCAGCAAGGAATAAAGTTGTTCTCTGATATGGGGGTGGGGTGATTGGCTGGTGGATTCCAGACTTGACAGCACAGCCACAAGAGCCCAAAGAGTGGGCGGTTTTGTGGTCTGCTTGGCTCCTTGCCTGGCTTCCTTCTTAACATTCAAACCTAAATCCACTTAAGCCTTTACTTTAAAATCTGGCCCTGCTCCAGACTCAGATGACAAGCTTGTCCACTTGCCCTAAGCTGAGGAAGTACAAAGGAGCCTTAAGCCAATAACCTGGACAGTTGGTAGGACTTTATTCTGGGTTCCGGCTTCATTTTGGTACTGGTACCCTAGTTCCCAGATAAGTAGGTTTCTGCTTTGTAACCAAGTGGCAGTATGTTGCCCTATAGGTAAGTCCCAGCTCCCAACCCCATGTGGGCATCCATGGCAAAAAAAATTGCCTCCCTGGAATCCTGGAATTCACCTATCCTGTTCTTGCTTGGGTTTGATAAATCTTGAATTTAGCTTGAGCTTTCCAATGATACTTTACCCCATCTCTTCCTACCTCCACAGACAATCCTCCCCATTGTGGATCAAAAGTGCTCAATCCTTAAATCAGTGCTTCCTAAACTTTTACAACGTCCTGGCACACATAGGAAATAAGACTTATTCATTTCTGAGATGTAATTGACATATAACATTGTATTAATTTCAGAGGTACAACACAATGATTCGATATTTGTATATATTGTGAAATGATCTCCACAGTAAGTATAAAATCCATCACCTCACATAGTTACACCAGTTTTTTTTCTTGTGATGAAACTTGTAAGATCTCCTCCTCAGTGACTTTCACATATACAAAACAGTATTATTAACTATCACCACACTGCGTATACAAGACTTGTTCTCAGTCAGAGGTGACTGGCCCAAGGAGGGACCCCAGCCACCCCAGACCCTTCCGAGCCACATACCTGCTTAGGGGACCACTACTTGGGCACACTGGTAACCCATTCATGGCCTGCCTGCATGCTTATTCTTTGGACAACCTGTCCATAAGGGGCTAGGTGGCCTTTGGGTCCATTGTTCTCACAGTTGGTCTTTGGGTCAGCTTGGACTTTCAGGCCTTCTTATCCTTTAGCCCTGGTTTTCTCTGTAAAGTAGTAATGTTTCTATATTGTACGTCAACTCAAACAAAGGTGTGAGGGATGCAGGTATGGAAAACTTGAATTTTCTTCAAACCTAAGTTGCCTATTCAAAAAGCCTGCCAATTCAAAAGAATGAGGATCTCAGAGATAAGGTAGAAGACTTGAAAAGCAAGGCTTCTCTCTTTTCCTACCTTCCATTACACGTTTCCCACATACAGTTAGTGTTATTACATTACGTGACTTTAAATAATATTACTAGCTCCCAAACACGTGGCAACGATTTTATGCCACGCAACAGGCTAAACTCTTTCCAGGCATCATCTTGTTGATTCCTCACATCATCTCTGAGGCAGAAATCATCCCCATTTCACAGGTGAGCAAACAGAGGCTGAGGGTTAAACAACTACCCCAGGAAGTGATATCCAGAACTTGAACTCAGATCAGTCTGACTCCAAAATCCTTGCTCTTAAGTGAGATCAATCATGTAAAGCATTAGCATTGTGTCTGGAATATTGTAATATACTAGGTATAAAACTTATTCCAAAGACTCTTTTTTAAGCAATATCATATTTCTTTATTTTCTTTGAACCAAATTAAATCTGACTTCAAGTCCCTATTCCATAGCTGGATTTTAACCTCAGTCGTTATGGAATGTCCCCTCCATTGGGAGACTCATCTCCTTAGGTCTTCCGCGTTTCTGCACATCTGCTGAGCAGAGGTACTAACTGCCCTTTGTTCCAGATCATCTTTTCAAAGATATTTCTATAGCAAACAGCCTCAGAAGACAGAGGGAACGTCTCCCTCCAGAGCAAAGGGCAGGCATGCTTACCGTCCATTATACAAGACTGGCATTCCCTAAGCTCAGGGTTCCTGTCCTATAATATAACCCACTGCTTGTGTAGATATCATCTGGCCCTCCTCACGTCACCCTATGGGCACTGGAACTGAGGGAATCAATACAAAAATGATGATACTATGGTTACTAGTATTGCTGTAATAATCTACCCTTTATCTCTGATCTAAGAGTGTAATATCTTCTGCCAGCATCCATGAAACAGTTATGCGTTAACTTATCAGCTTGGAAGTAGGATAAGGTCTCAGACCCTTCACAGTTCTTAAAACCCTTCCCTCTCTAAAAATCTCACAAAAACCTGAGAGGCTTATATAGTACCCAGAAAAACACACAGACCTTCAATCTCCCATCCATGTGGTCACAGCAGATGCTTTATGACTGAGGCTCACTTTGTCAAGAGAGGGACCTCGACCCCAATGGCCCTGAGTCAAAATAGACAGTGGAATCTTTGCCTTGACTAGCAAATCCTGGGCCTAGGGTCCAGCCTTCATACTGCCATTCCCCTCTAGCCCTGCTACTCCTGGGTCCGCTGTGACAGAACAGAGTGTAGGTCTCCTCAACGTTAAGATCTTGCTAGTCTCGGAGGATTTCTTCTCTCTCCTGTTCTTCCATCTCTTCTCTCTCTTTTTCCTGCTCTCTCCTGATCTCCAGGGCACCTTAGTATAATCACCTCAACAAGTTTCGTCTTCCACCAAAAACAGGAAGAGAAGTCCCCTCCTGGGCCATGCTTCCCCTGAGGTAAGTGAACCCAAGGAGTGGCCACCTCCTCTCTAGCCCAGGAAAGACAAAACGCAGCTCATGTCTCAATAAAGGATCCTGCCATGACAGTAACCTCCCAGCGTGGTTAATTGTGATTCTGTTCACTTTTTCTACCAGTAGTATCTCTTTACCCCTTTTTTGTATCTTTGGCTTCAGGTGTACGCAGGGAATGTTTCTCTTGGTCTCTCCCTCAATTACATTGAGCCAATGGGAAGGAAACTATCTTAGCTTTCTTTCTTCCGGCCCATCAAATTAAGAACATTATCTGAAGTACCACCACAAAAAAATAAACAAAATAATGATGATGATGTGATGATGATGACAATTAACACTCTCTTTGTAACCTACATATATTTCTTCTTCTTGCTTGGCTGGCCCCAACAAAGAAGTTTGGGAAAATGAGCTGAGAGAAAGTGAAACCAATTCTGCTTTAAAAGGATTCTTGACAATCTTTGGGTTTTGCCTTATTTGCAACCAATTAGGTCAACGCTGATAGACTTTAACCACTGATTTTACTGAAATGTGTATGGCAGTTGACATAACTGCACTGGCAAGATTTCCTACAGGTGCCAACTCTTCTGCTCTCCCAATTTTAAATAAATCTTCAACTCTCTTACTCCCTGAGCAGTCCTGGGTATGTGTCAGCACTTGGTTTTAATGACGCAGTCTCCATCTACCTCTCCTGCAAGGCATGGACAATGCATACACCCTTGGGGTTACGAGCTTGTCTAGTTACAAAGAAATGTGGCCCTAGTTATATTTTCAGAGATCCCACATAAATAATTCTAGGCTGCAAAAGAAGCAACTGAATCATCTCTCTCATATTTTATCCCCCTTGGAATTTGGGGGACTGTAAACTCCCTCTTGCATGAGGGCAGCGTCCTCTTCATGCTGTCTCCCCTAAGCCTAGAACAGTGCTTTGCTCCTAAAAAAGTATTCAATAAATATTTGTTGACTAAATGAATGACTATGTGAATAAATGAATATATTTTAAGAGCTAAAAGATTAAAATATCGTTGGATTCAGATCCAACGTGAAAATGCTGCTGTTTTGGTTTTTTATGGAATCAGCCCTTAAATAAATTGTTCCCTGTAAGTTTGGTACTTCAAGCGGGTCCTCTCCTATCAACAAAACAAAATTATTCACCACCTGAACCCTGTAAATATCAGGGTGCTTTCCTTCCAGGTGTTTGTTAGTGTAATCATGTACCGTGTTTCTCAACAGGGGCACCTCCGCCAGTTTGTCTGGGATAGTTCCAAGCACTGCAGGATACAACCCCATTCCTGTCCCCACTAAATGTCAGAGAGGTGTTGCCCAGTGTGACTTCCCACAACATCCCCACTTATTACTCAACGCTCCCCTTCAGAACTGATTCTAGATTTTTATTGGTTGAATCGTATCTAGGACTCCCCCATTTCCTTAAAGATGAAGTTCAAACCTAATCAAACCCGATCAAGTCCTTCATGACTTATTCCATTGCCACTGGCATTCTTATTTCCTGCGATAGCCCCACATACCCTTGCCTCCAGCATCACCAAGCTCCCTGCTGCCGCGCACATGTGCCTTGCTCTTCCCTGTGCCTGGACCTTCACTCATGCTTCTCCCTCCGCCTAGATGTCCATCCAGTCCCTGTCCCCCACACCCACCCAACTAACTAGGACTCATCCTGCAAGGACAGCTCGAGGATCTCCTTGTTTTGGCAGCATGTCCTGACAATCTCTCCATATCGGCCACCACTCAGAAATTTTACACCTGTTTGTTTCATTATCAGTCTCCCCCCCCACCGCCATTGACCACTGGGATCTCTGGAAATAGAGAGTTTGGCTTCCCCAAACTTCTGATTCCTCAGTACCTAACACTACATGCACTAGAGCATACCACGTAACCCACTGAGGTATGCCGTGTGCAGTATACACATAAAGGATGTCACTCGATAGCAATGCCCTGGGAGCATGCCACATGTTGGGCTCTGGGAATAAGACTGACATGAGCCCTTCCCTCCTGTCTAGAGGAGAGGACAGACATTAAACTAGTAATTTAAAGTGTGGCGTGAATAATAAAAGAGAAGGTACAGAGGGAGGGCTATGGGAGAGTAGAGCCTGGGGCTCTGTCATGCCTGGGCCCCACAAGGGCAGGATGAGCAGGGTTAGCTGAGCAAGCTTCCTTGCTTGTCCCCTCTCAAGCTTCCTTGAGAATGCCCCCAGCAGAGGCAGGATGTGGAAGGGTCAAGAGTGACACTCTGTTCACTCTCTTTCACAGCTTTATTAATGCATTCAGAGTCAAGTTCTGGAGTCCAGCTCCCTAGGGCAGCACGCAGGGGCCACCGTTCCTGATGCATCTGACTCTGAGCTAGTCACACATCAGCCTCAGTTCTCATTTCTGTCAAATGGGGATCATGATCTTACTCTATGACACGTTTGCTATAGACAGGATTATCTATTTAAAGTGCCTAGCACATGGTCTGGCACCTAGTAAGAGCCCCGTAAAGATTACCTCTTATCAATTATTATTATTGTTCAACAAACATTTATGGGCCTGCACACCGTGTGCTAGCTACTCACTAATCACGGGATGAAAAAGAAGTAAGATGTGATGCCGGCACTGGAAGGGCAGGAGACAGATGTGAGCGAATGCAGGAAATGCACACAAAGGAAATGCTCCACAAAACATGGTTTGGGTGGCTGCCGTTGTTGTTGTTGGAAGTAGTAATGGTAATAAACTGGCGCAATGGAGTGCCCGCGGGGTTACGGTGGAATCTGGGCGCTCATTCGCCCTCTGCCTTCCCTCCTGCTTCCATACCCCGCCTGTGACACCGTCCTTATCCCCTAAGCCAGCCCCAGCACCGTCAGCATTAAAGACCTAATACCGGCCGCCCCCTCTGTGCTCCAGTTTAGCGCTGAATGAATGAGAGTGTCTTGTCTTGTTTGCTGCTTTTTCACAAGTGGGACTAGAAAAATAGATAGGCCTGTAAATGGTGTGCTCTACAATGTTAAAATAAGGGAAGGGAATGGACCTGGGAGCCTGTTCCAAGGGTCAAAGAAATATGTTTGTCATGAAAAAGTCATATATCAAAACTGGCCAACAAATCATGTGGCATCTTGGAGTCATTTTATTATAGTTAACTTTCCTTACTGTTGGTTAAAAATAGATTTCTCCATCCCTAATCCTGACCAGACATATTAAGTCAGAAAGTCCGTGGGTGAAATGTGGGAATCTGTTTTTAACGTGCTGCCCAAATGATAATTACTAAAGAGAACTTTGGGAAATACTGGCTTGTTCCAGTTACTGCTGCTGAGAACCAAACACACCAAAACTAAGTGGTATAAAATAACCACGTTATTATTTTCACAGATTCTGGGGATCAGTGATTTGGAGAAGAAAAAGGGAGAGTGCTTGTCTCTACTCCTCAGTGCCTGCAAAGACTGCCACCTGAAGGTTCCACTCTGTCAGCCAGCGTGCCCACAGCTGCCTCTCCAGCATGGCGGTCTCAAGTGTGGGTAGATTTCTTTACAAGGTGGCTGGCTTCTGTCAGAGTGAGCACCCCCAGAGGACTGGGTGAACACTGCATGGCCCCTTCTGACTGAGCCTCAGAATCACATGGCATCACTTCCACTACATTCTGTGGGTCAAAGCCGCCACAGACCCACCTAGATTCAAATGGAAGGGACATGATACTGTATAGCCCAGGGAACTCTACCTAATGCACCGTGATGTCCTAAATGGGAGGGAAGTCCAAAAGGGAGGGGATACCTGTATGTGTATGGCTGATTCATTTTGTTGTGCAGTAGAGACTAACACAACATTGTAAAGCAACCATACTCCAGTAAAAAATGAAAAGAAAGAAAGAAATAAAAGGGAAGGGAAATGACCCAACCTCTCAATGGGAGGAGTATCAAAGAATTCGGGGCCATGTTTTTAAACTGCCATGTCTTCTTTCAATCCTTAACGTGCACCCGGAAACTCTCCTTTTCTTTAGACATTCTTCACATTTGAAAGGTTTTGACAAATACCAGAGCAAGGCTGTAGCTTACTGGTTCCTTGGGACCCATCAGTATTCCCAGATGATGCCTGAATCTGCTTATGGGAATATTCTTCTTTGTAAAGTTGCTTCCTAATACCTTCAATTCAGAAGCAGTTCCTGTTAATCGTGCCTTTAAATCCAATGCCATTAATCCATCCTCTCTTTGGACCTCCTCAGAGAGGTTCAGGAACACTAACAACATCTTACTCACCTTTCTGGTTCACATAAAACTAAGAATTAACATCCTTGTAGTACACAGATTATGAATGATGCCTTTTTTCCCTGATATTTCCTATAAAGTATTCAGTCTTACATAAAATATTGTGATCCAAAGTCTACAAGAGATTAAAGGGTGAATTTTCATCCTAATTCTTCATTCACATATACAGTTCTTTTGGCTGGTGTCTGCCTTGTTTATGCATTTGAACATGTTTTATTCATGTTCCTCTATATAATTGTCCATGCTTATGTCACACAATCCATTCAAATGCCTAAATATTATAAATACACACATAATTTTATACTACTTGGGATTACATAGAAATTAGATGTGTCAGGCTTTTGTATGTTTTGATGATATGACGCTAAAATAGTTGAGTCCATAAGTTCAAAATTTGAAGCATATTAATCACTTTGTTACAGTAAAATGCACAGATGAGGTCGAACAATAGCAGTCTGTGTGATTGCTCTAGCAAGTTTTATTAGAAATGTGTGTATTTTTCCCCCAAAGCCATCTTCATTTTTCTTTCCTTCTATGTAAAATCGGTTCCGGAAAAAAAAAAGATTCAAATCCACATTGTCATTTTCAAGGAATCCCACTACCTAATATGAGGTATTTTATCACATTGGTAATCATATTCAGACAAAGTTTTTTTTGGACATGTGAAATCTTCAATTCAGCTCAATGGCTATAGAACTAAATCAGTGCACTGTCACAAATATAACCGCATAGGCTCGATCACACATAACAACCCTTCCGTACAGCTCGTCTAATCTGATATCACTGCCTAAATTACCATGGAGTTTTAAAGAATGCTGTGCATTTGTTTTTGAATACACAGCGTATTTTCTTCTAATTACATTCTGATCAGATTTCACAGAGGAAAATACATCTGGCCCATCAATGGCATAAAATGGGTATTTCCTCAGGGGTGCGTAAAGTGAATATAAATCTCCGCTCCTGCCTGAGATTTGCAGAGGTGCGAACACACAGGTCACTTGCACGCTGATTTTTCTTTGTGATTGGGGAGCAGTGCTTGCAAGCTCTCTGCAGTGTAATGAGATCGTGGGCAGTGTGGCTTACATGTATAAAGGTTTCGCTCTTTTGCAAGTAGTCCCTCTGCCCCTGTACGTTAGGTCCCTACATTGCCTTAATGTACCAGCCTCCCATTTCCATTTATTTGAGGAAAAAATAAAAGCAGTTATTTCCTTTAGTTTACTCATACTGAAAGAAAAAAATCACATATAGGCATACAGTTGTGTACTACGTAGATGATATTAAATAAATACATTATAGTGGCTTTCATTTTTAATGGCTCTATCTTTTTTCCTTTTGATTGCCTTCACCAATAAAAGTGTAGTCTGTAGAAAAGCACCCTTCTGGATAATCCACTGTCTCATTTTAACTCATTTTTATCAAGGAATTCCCCCTGCAGCAATCTCCACTGCCAGCCATTAGCCGTGCACATCTGCCCGCAGTAATGACCACTCCTGTGTACATACCTGACTGCCATCTAATTTAGACCTCACCCATAGAACGCTAATGCAACGTCTCCAGGGCCAGCTAAATTCTAGACTGTTGGTGCGTTACAGTTATCACTTCATTTGGTCCTTGGAAGTGAATTAAGAGCTCCTGAGGTTGAAAATAAGTCAAACGCTTATGCTGGGGACCCTCATCTTACCCGTGTCCAGGCTCATGTATGTTCTGACAGAGTATGTGTCACATCACAGCCCTCAGAACTTTATTGCAGTTGTGGCCAAAATAACAGACATTTCAATCCAGTCCCTTCCTCTGTACAACTATGGGTATGTTAGTGTGATCACAAAGAAACAAATTTTGTATCAATAAATAGACCATTTATTAAAATTTGTGCTGACTTTTATTTCTCTTTGACCTGTTTTCTTACTTCTGTGAACAGGTCCCAATTTAAAGGGATTATTTAATTGAAGCAACAGAAATTAAAGGAATAATTTCAAAATTCTCATAAAATGCATCCATATCCCTGTGTTCAGACTCTGAACCTTTTGCCTTTTCTACTAAATTGTAAGGGACTAGAGAGCAGGAGCCATAGAGGGACACTGTATTCTCTACTAAGGTGGATGGACCATCAGAAGACATTAGTAAGGACAGTCGTAAAATGCCACTTAAAGAATCCACTGAACAAGTGCATTTCTGGAGATAAGAATGGTCAGGAGACTACCACAGGGATCCAGACAAGAAATCAGGATGCTTTGACTAACACTGAGGATGTCTCAAGAGATATTTTGGAAAGAGAAGTAATAGGACTTAGATATGGACAGTGACGGTCTAGGAATGAGGCCGACTTCGATCTTAGCTCTGACGTATAAAAATCTTGGAAGTCATCACTCCCATCCTTAAACAAGAAAAATCTGGACAAACTGAAAATCACTTTTCTTGGACCTATCATAGAACTGAGGTAGCAGGGCAAACCATCTCCCTTAAATCTAGAGAGACAGGCACAGCCCGGGGGGTAAAACAATCGAAATTAGTTTCCCTGGAGCAAAAGCCAGAGGAGCCATAAACTGGTAGGAAGCTTAACTGGTAATGTTGACAAATTGCTGGAGGCTCAGTGTAGACTGGTGTAAGAGTGAGAGATTCCTGGGGGAGGGATCCTCCCTGAGTTTTCCCTCCAGGAACCCCACCATGTTCTCACAGGAAGGATCTGAGAAAGAACTCTTCCCACTCCTAGCCCTGGCATGGGGAGGGGGAGAGCAACTGCTGTGAAACCCACCCAGAGCAATCTCTATAACAAAATCCTAGTCTCCAGAGGAAAGTGTTTCACCTCAGCACAATTCTGAAACCTTATCTCACTTGGGGAAAGGAATTCCCTCCCCTTCCAGCCTCCTCCAGTCTTCCTGTCACACTTAAGGGGGGAAGAGAAAAGCCCATATTCATAAAGAACTAGGCTTCAATGAAACAGATTGGGAAAACTGCAGTCCAGGAGTGGAGCATGGCGCAAGGGGGAAAAAACTATACCACTGGGAGAGGGACAGAAAACCTTGTGAAGGCCACATCCTGGAGACATAGGCTCCTATGAACCTATGACCAACACTTAGAAGATTATAGAACACACCCCCGCCCCCACACCCTACAACTGCACCAATAGGTTCCAGTATAATAATAGTGGATTACAGCTAAAAGAGGAGGTGAGAGATGCAAACTCTCTCCAAGGAACAGTACATAGGGAAGAGTCAAAACCAAAAGGGTGAACAAAAACAGGGACTAGAGGAAACTCAGGCCTCTGGTACATCCAACTGCTAGCCAGATTAACATACACCCTCCCACTAAAGACCTATTTCTCTCAATTTGTAGCTCCCAATACAACATGCCTGGCTTTCAAAAAAAAAATTACTAGGTGTGACAAAAGGCAAGAAAAAATAGTCTGTAGAGAAAAAAACATCATCAGAACCAGACTCAAATATGACACGGATGTTAGAATTATACAGAGAATTTAAAATAACTATAATATGTAAAGGGCTCTAATGAAAAAAGTTAGTAGACAGTATGCAAGAAAAGATGGGAAATGTAAGCATGGAAATGGAAACTCAAAGATAGAATCAAAAGGAAATGCTAGAAATCATAAACACAGTAATAGAAATGAAGAATGTCTTTGACTGACTCATCAGTAGAGGGAGTTGAAGCTCAGTCTCAAGTGATAGAGCAGACAGTGTTGGCATTCATTAAGAAAGGGAAATACAGACAGAGGAACCAGCTTAGACCAAAGATGATGTTTTCCATATCTGACCTGAAAGAGGTGGTTTCCCAGGTAGGTGGTCATGAGTGTTAATAGAGGTGGACTGAAAGTAGACATTCAAAAGAAAAGGAATGGTTAAGATGCCAAAGAATGGCTAAGAAAAATGAGCAGTAAAAGTGCACACTGGGTTTGGCATTAGGTGATTACTGGTGATTAAAGCCGGAGCATAAAAGCCAGGGCAGCTTCCATGGGATGCTGGGACAGAACCCAGATTAGAGGGGAAGACAAGTCAAAGGAAGAGAGAAAGTGCATGCAGGGAGCCTGGGCTCCTCTTGCAAAATCTTCTCAGGAATGAGGTATGGTGGGGAGGAAGGACAATAGATTCAGGATGAAGAGCTGGAGAGTGTTTCTAAACATGGGAAAGTTGTGAGACTACTCATAAGTTGAGCATAAAATATTAAATATGTAGTAAGAAAGAGAACAGATTTATGGAGTAAGTACTATTCAAAATTAACTGGTAGAACTGGGACCCTAAATGCAGGAGGAGGAACCACCTTCAGAAAGAAGGAAAGGCCATCTCTTCCACTGAAAGAGCTCTTTTTCATAGCAAAAGGAGTGAAGGGGGAAATGAGGCTATGGATACAGGTAAGTGTGCAGATGCAACTGGGGGCAAGAAATTGAAAGAATTCATGCAGACTGCTTGATAGAGCCATATTATTCCGGAGACCAGTCATTTTCAAACACTTGACATTTTGTACTTGAGTATCCCCGCAAAATGTGTATATTTATGTATGTGTCACAAAATGCCACTGTCAATATTTATTTAACTAAAGCTTAATTTCTTTCTGTATTTAGATAAAAAGGCATTGTATACTACATACACCACATACCCCAAGATCATTGTGCTCCCTCCCTAGAGCATACATCTTGAAGGTACCAGTCTGCAGCAGATTTTTTTTAAGGTTATGTGAAAGGAACTTGGTCAGCAAAAACCTAAACTCTTCTAATTTAGTTTCTGAATCAACCTGACCACCCACATGGACCTGAGAGCACCTCTCTTTAGCACTCGTGCCCACCTACCTTGGAAACCAACTCTTGGTCCTCCAGCATCTATCTTGAGCCAAGCAACATTTGCCCAGTTTCCTATCCCAGCTTCCTCCCCAGACAGAGCTCTTTGATGTGGCAAAATTATGAACAACATTTAGAGATTCACATCTTCCTAGCTGAAGTCATTCCCTCCAATGTCCCTTTCCTGTGTGTGGTGCCTAAAGGCAATCCCCACTTGGTTTGCCCTGGACTTGCAGACAAAAGCCAACAATTCCGAGCTAGTCCACAGCAGTCCTGCATTGCTGATTGAGCTTTGCTGTCACCTCCCTTGCTGTCAGCTGTCATTCTTCTCTTCCATTAGTATGATTGTGACTTGCAACTTCCCTGCCGTCTTCCAGTTTTCTGCTTCTTAGCTTCTCTGGGCTAGGGACAAAAGACACCTGAAGGGCTTCCCTGGTGGCGCAGTGGTTGAGAGTCCGCCTGCCGATGCAGGGGACGCGGGTTCGTGCCCCGGTCCGGGAAGATCCCACATGCCGCGGAGCGGCTGGGCCCGTGAGCCATGGCCGCTGAGCCTGCGCGTCTGGAGCCTGTGCTCCGCAACGGGAGAGGCCACAACAGTGAGAGGCCCGCGTACCGCAAAAAAAAAAAAAAAAATTATAGCCTAGTGACCACAAAGATCTCAGGCCTACAAACTGTGTATTTAGAAGCCAATGCTTATATATACAGTATTTCCCAGATTCTGGACATGCAGATTGTCTCCAGAGCCCTTCCCAGGTATCTGCAAATTCTGAAAGGCTTTTTTTATTCTTCTTGTATATACTTTGGTGGGAGAGTTGGTGACAAGGAAGCATTCAAAAGGTGGAAAGTGGAAAGGAAGGAGAAATCAATGGCCCTGGCCAAGACTGCAGCTAGTCACCCTCTATCTTTGACTAGTTATTCTAAGCAACCCCAGTGCTGGTGGCTCCCTTACCCAGTTGCTGACGCACCACATCCAGCCACCACCACCACACTCATGTACTCCTTAGGTAACACAAGGCACTTCTGCCAAGTGCACATCTTGTTCCTGGATGGGATGTGACCATGAAAGGGTCCAGATTATACAGTCTCACTAAAAGCAGTACAAAGGTAAAAGGAGGTTTTCATGAGGAAGCAATATTTTGGCTTGTGTTTTGGACAGATAACCAGCAGCAACATGGAGATGGGAAGATGGGTTAAGAGGTTGTGCCTATAATCCAAGCCTACTGACGATGACCTAAGCTAAATCCTTAGCCATAAAGAAACAAAGAGGAAGATGAGTCCTGCTGACTTTAGAGAGGCAGACTCAACAAAGCTCTGCAGCTGTTTGGGTACAGGTGAGGTTTCCAACCTAGGACGCTGGGGGATGGTGAAGTTGTGGGAGGGTTCAGAACACAGGAACACAGGCAGGTCAGAATGGAAGCAGGAGATCATGGGACAGGCTTGGGACACAGTGCATTGGAGTTCCACGTAGTCAAAGCTGTGCCGTAGGTAGCGGGACGTATCCTCTTTCCTGTGTGTTAACACCTTTTGGGCACAGTGCTGTTCAACAAAGTCTCGTTAAGCACTGCTGTGTTCCATGCCCAAAGCAATGCTATACATCCATTATTTCATTTCATCCTCTATTGCCTCATCCAGTAGGTTTGTCAGCTCCATGTTGACATATGAGGAAACTGTGGCTCAGAAAGCTTAATTTTCCCAAGGCCAGAGAGCTCTTTGAGCCATGCTCTCCCTGCTACTCATCTCCATAGCAACACCCTAGACACCCCACGCTGGGCTCTCCCATTCTGCTCTCATGCTCTGAGTCCTTGGGGAAGGAAGGTGGTCCTCAATTCCTGATGGGTTAGGAATTTAAGAATACCTATGCTTGAAGAACTCAGAAGAAGAGTCCTTCTAAGCCTACCTCACAACCTCGCACCATGGAGAAGCAACAGAGCATAGTGGTGATGGGCACAGACTCTGAATCCATCCTGCTGGGTTTGGATACCTGCTTTGCCAATTACTATCAATAGTTGTGTGACCTCTGGTAGGTTCTTTAACCTCTCTGTGCCTTGCTTTACCCACTTGTAACTAAAATATTAGTACAAAACCAATATTGTTATTGTGAACATTGAGTTAGTATAGAAATAGAAAGTACTTAGAATAACATCTGGCACACGGTATGTACTACTTACATGGAGCTAGCTGACAGTCCTGTTGGAATATCTCTAGTGACATCAATTTTACTGCCAGTCTCCTTGAAATGCTGTGTCCTAATGGAAGCAGTCAGGCAACCTGGGCCCTGGTAATAACTAAGATATATCACTATAATTATGTTGTTACTGCTTCTTTTTAACTTTTTTATTTTACCTAATTAAGTCCACACATTGATACTGCAAAATCTTATTATTAATCTGGTGCAAAGTACCAGATTAGAGGTTGAAAGACCTGAGAAGTGAATCAGAAAAATACCTGTCCAGAAGTAGCTTACTGTATTAAGTAAACTCTGTCAAACACAGTGATCAATTTGTCCAAACAAAAAGCCAACTCAGTAAAACCTGTATTTTTGGTCTAAGTTTCTTTTTCCTCAGTCAGAACAAAGACATGGTTCAGAGATGGTAGTTACTGATTGGACATCAACGTGGCATCCCTATACTCTCAAGGAAGCTCAAGTAATCTCCCTCAGGTTCCATGGGGACATGTGAGCCACAGATGTAAAGTGGCTTAACCAAAGCCACCAGGCTAATTTCCATCATAGGTGGAAACAAAATCAATCGCTCCAACTCCAAATACAGTGAGCTTACCACTAGACATGCTGACTTGACATTCTGCTCCCCGCTCCACTAGGTCACTGCTCAACATGCTTTTTTGATCATGTAACCCTATCAGTAAAAAAACAATTGAGCAGACAACACAATACATGCATTATAAATATTCTGCTATACCAATACATTAATTACATTATAAAAACTACAAAACTGTAAATTTAAGAGTTGAGTTTTTTTTTTCTTTACCTAAGCGGATCATCTTGTGCATACCTGGAGTGGATGGTCCTCTCCCTTTTAGAAAGCACAGTGCTGGGTGCTGTCCCAGGAAGCCAGTGGAAATAGTAGAGAACAGCTTTTGTGACCGTATCTGTCTTCTCCTGTCACTGTAATAGACCCACAAATTCAGCAGCTTAAAACGACACATTTATTTTCTCCTGGCTCCATGAGTCAGGAGTCCGGGCACAGCATGGCTCAGGTGGTTCTCTCTAAGTGTCTCACAAGGCTGAAAATCAAGGTGTCTGCAGGGCTGTGCTCCTCTCTGGAGGTACTAGGGGAGAAGTCAGGTCCCTGAGGTTGTAGGACTAAGGTCCCTGTTTCCTTGCCAGCTGTTGGCCAGGGGTTGGTCTCGGCTTCTAGAGACTGCTCATCTTCCCAGGCTTGGGACCCTTCATCTTCAAAGCCAGCAAATGGTGGGTTGAATCTTTCCCAGACTTCGAATCTCTCTGATTTCCCTTCTGCCTCATCTCTCTGACAGTCAAATCACTTCTCTAAGACTCAATTTCTTCGGCAGAAAAATAGGGAAAACACCATCTACCTCAGATGACTGGTTTGAGGATTCGATGGGATAATAGATATGAAATTATTTTGAATACTGTGAAGCAACAGATGTGAGGAGAGGTGGGATTTGGGGGGAATTAAAAGGGAAAAGAAAGGACAGGGAAGCTTTTCTCTGCATTTAAGATGATCAGTATGACTCTGATGATAGAAGAATAGAGTCCGAAGAACACTAAAATTAAGGGAGATATTATTTGTAAAAGCATTTTGTAAATGCTATAGTGGTATAGAAAAGTTGGAAATTTTTATAAAATATACACCAAATGAAACACAAATGAACATTAGGGCTTATTGAGATTTACCCTGTATCCCCAAAACGATCATAATTTAAAATCGAAATGAGGAAAAACTGAACATGAGCCAGCATAATACCACAGAGCTACAGATAAGCAAACACCATTTGGTAAGAACAAGTATGCCCTGGGCTCCACAGATATTGTCATGGAGTCAGTTACTTAACTTCACGCCCCAAATGTAAAATGGGAATAAAAATAATAATAGCACCTACCGTAGGGTTGTGAGAATTAAAGAACGCATGTAGGATACTTAGCATGGTGCTAGGCTATAAATATTATCTATTATTTCATCATTGAACTCCAAAGAATGAGACTATGATCAATGAGTCATAAAGCCAAAAATGTGGCAACCAATAATCTGTTGCTAGCTCACAGCCCTTTTAAGACAGTAAAAAGACTCACATATCCCTCAAAAAATAATATGCAAAAAGAATAAAAATATCTTTCAAGTCACTGTAGATAACAGGTATTTTACCCATTATGTACTCTAACCTGATGTTGTGTTTTTGTAGCTTTCAGGACATGGAGCAATCATTCAGCTAAAAGCAAAGGGTTTTATGAATTTGCAGTTCTGGAAGATGCTTCCGGCAGGTGTACCTTCATCCTGAGAAGATTTAGTTAGGGCTTGGTTGCCTAGATTGTTGACACCTGGTGGTTTTTATAGCACATGCTCAACTAAGAGTAATGGCAAAGGAGAGGATCGGGTGTAGACAGATGCATTACACTCTGGGCATGAGCAAACTCTGCATTATCCAGCTGCACGTCACACATTCAAGCATTACACACACCACAGCAACTGTGCCCCAGTCTTGGCAGAATTTCAAGATACTCTGAACTTGAATGCCCCCAAGAGACCTGTTGAGGAACAAAAAGAAAGTAAAAGTAGAGATTTAAAATATCAAATGCCTTACTGCCTGATGTGTTACTGTTTAACAGATGTAATTTAAAACGAAAATCAAAGGACTTTTCCTTTCAATGTGACAGGCCCAAGGGAAATTCTTAAAATAGAAAATATGAAGCAAATCCAAGTTAAGATTCTATGAGAAATGAAAGAAAGAAAGAAAACACTGAAAGAAAAGTCAGTGAAAGAAGAAAAACTATAAAAGGACAACAGTGAGACTTCAGAATGGCTGGAAATTTGGAGGAGACTATTTCAAAAAATGTATTTCTTCATACAACAAATATTAACTAAGCACCTACTATATATCAAGCACTATGCTAGGAGGCCTCAGAGAGCTAACCTATGGGGGGGAACAAGTAAACAGAGAGGGACATTTCATGACAGGTGTAAGTAAAAACAGAATGACAGGGAAAGGCCAGAGGAGGGGCACCTAGCTCTGTGGCATCAGGTAAGAAGGAAGAAGATAAACACAAGAAGACAAAAGACCGTCAATAGAAAAGGGAGATAGAGCTGCCCCGACCGAGGGAAAGTCCTTCCTCTCTGGACCTCAGTTCTCCCAGACATAAATGAAGGTTCCTGGGCTGTGTAATCAGCTCAGGAATCCTATGAATACTGTAAGCAGAAGATCATTTTAATTCCTCTCATTCTTCATACTCCACCTTCAATATGTTGGAAATGCTATCAGTGCTACATTCAAAATATATCTCCAGAATCTGACCTCCTCTCTCTCTCCATCCATCATTGTCCCTGTGGCCTGAGTCAACATCACCTCTCATCTGGATTGATGCCATGTCCTCCTACCCAGTCTGCTTCTATACTCCATTCTCAAGAGCAGCCAGAGGGAGCCCATTCTCCTGGAGCAGGGCAGTCCTCTGTCCAGAATATTGCAGTGCCTTCCCACTGCCCTCAGGCTCATGGACACAGTATGGTCTCTGCCCCACCCCACCTCCACTCCTGTTACGCCCCCTTGCACACTCCTCTCCAGCTGCACTGGCCTATTTGCCATTCTTCCAACACTCTTCACAGGAACCCCTCTCTTTGCTCTAGCAGTTCTTGCTCTTGCCTCAGGTTCGCTCTGCTGATGTTCTCATCTCCCTCAAAGCTTTTCTCAAATTTTGTAACTGAGCGGGACCCTCTGGGGCCTTCCTGGGACAGACCCCTCCCCCATATCCTCTGCTTTAACTCCTCTCTTAAGTAGCCTAGAAAATAGTATCTGACGCACGTTTCCTGAGTTGTTTTACAGACTCGAAAACCCCCACCAAATGGAAGATGTTAACCACGTGATGACCATGAACATGTAGCCCCCAGGCTCCCCAGCCTGGAGCCTAAAGACTGGTAATGTTAACCCCTGTTACTTCACCATCAGCCAATCAGAGGTTGTGCATGAGCTGATCACATACCCTGGGATGCCCCTCCCCACGTTGCCTTTAAAAATTCTTTGCTGAAACCCATGGGGACTTCGGGTGTTTTGAGCACTAGCTACCCTGGACTCCTTGCTTGGCACCTGCAATAAATGCTGCACTTCCCTTCACCACAACCTGGCGTCAGTAGATTGTCTTTACTGCATGTGGGGGAGCAGACCCAAGTTTGGTTCAGTTACAATTTCACATTCTCTGCGAGGCCTACTCTGACCATCTAGGAAACCCTACAACCTATGCCTACACTCCTGTTTGTCCTCGTCATCTGATAATTTACTTAGTTGTTGTGTGTATTGCTTATTGTCACCCTCCTCCCCTCTAGAATGGAAACTCCAAGAGGGCAGGGATCTTTGTGTGCTTTGCTAACCACTAGCCACTGTGTCTTAGAACAGTACCTAGGACACAATAAGCACCTAGTAAGTATTTGTTGAATGAGTGAATACACCAATCTAAAGACAGATAAAAAAGCAAGCAAATCACAGGATCTGCTGGGAAGACTCCTGGTCACCTTTTCTTCACGCAGCTCACTGTGCAGTTTAATAGAAGATAGGAAGGGAGAAGACTGGGCCCTCACAGAACCAGTGCACCAGAGAGCATGGCAGAATGAAAGAATACAGCACAGGATGTCTGAAACAGGATTTTAGTTTTGATTTTGCCACTACTGTGTGACCTGGGCTTCAATTTTCTTGTTTATAAAAGGAGAGGTTAGGTTAGATCAGGAAGAGGCAAACCTCTGCCCTCGGGCCAGATCCACCCCACTTCCCTGTTTTTATAAACAAAGTTTTATTAGAACACAACCACGCCCATTCATTTACATATTGTCTAGGGCTGCTTAATGCCACAGCTGCAGAGCTGAGCAGTGATGACGGAGACAGTACAGTCTGCAGAGCCTAAAACACTTACACACCCGAACCTTTACAGAAAAAGTCTGCCAACCCCTGGGCTAAACCACCAGCATGTAAGAGCCAGACAAGCAGACTTTGTTTTGTTCACCACCTTCCCCCCAGCAGTTAGACCTGTGCCTGGCATATGGCAGGTATTCAATACATATTTGAAGAACTCAGAGGTTTTCAGACTACTTCACTGAGCCTTGAGCAGGTTAAATAATAATAGCAGTAGCTGATAGTACCACATGCAAGGAACAGCCTAAGCACTTAACTTATATCAACAACCCCATGAGAAAAGTTTTATTCATATCACCCCCATTTTATAGATGGATAAACTGAGATAAAAGAGGATTAAGTAACTTGCCCTTCTAAGCAAGTGGGACAAGTTGGGACCTGAACCCAAGCAGTCTAATGCCACAGTTCATACTTGTAACCACTGCACACACTGCCCCTCACCTGGCCAAAGGGACAAGGACAACTGCTTGTTTATCTGTTTTGTCTGTTGGCTTCTACACTTGCTTTTCCTTAAAGAAAGGATCTCTAAATTTTTTAAAGTTTGAAAATCACTGAACTGAATCTAAGTCACTTTAACACTCTAAAATCTAATTTTAGCAGAGCTACTCTAAAGAAAAAAGTTAATAAAATTGCAACCTGTGCCCCGACCTTCCCTCTTCACACACGGGGCCCAAAAAACATTGTTACATGAGTCCATGGCAGGACACCACACGCCCTGAACTGCAGAAGATGGAGAAGACTCACTGCTTCTCAAAGAAAGAATAACTAAAAAAACAATTGTAACTTTTATATCCATTGCACTCTCCAAAAACTATAGGAAAGAACAGATTCAAAGGGAATTAGAATCTAATTCAACTTTTAATTGATTCACTTATTGCAGAAGCTTAGAGGATGAGCTGGAAAGGTGCACAACACATGAAGAATTCCAAAGACTGACTCTGCAGCTGGTAAAAGCATGGAGTGGCATGAAATTTCACTCCAAATTCCAAGGCTCCTGCTCTTGGCCCTAAGCTGCTCTTATTTTTCAGCATGTGAGCACATGTTTTCCAACACAGAGACATCAATAAGTCAGGCCAAGGATAATCTCTAGGTCATTAATTAAACCCTGTGTACAGGCATGCACACGATATCATCGTACACAGCATACGGAGCCATAAACACTACGTGGAACCAGCAACTACAAATCATGAGCATATAATTCCCTTGAGCTTCATAAACCATAAAAATGAAGCTCAAGTGGTTTGTGCAGTCATTTGAATCCCAGAAGGAAATGCAGCACCGTGATTCAAAAGTTGCTTATTGTTTACTTTTATATAATGGATGGATCCTACTTCTCAATTCACGCGTGCCCTCCTCCCACTGGGGCCATCCATCCTCATCCATCCATCCTGACTCTCCCTGTCAGCCATCCCCTCCCAGCCTGGCTTCCCCCAAGCTCTCCCCTCTTCACAGAAAAGGCTCCTCCATGGCAGGAGCAGAGACAGCAGCCTGGTGGGAGTCTGGGGCTTCTCATCTTACCAGCAAATTTGAACAATTCACAAGAGCAGTGGAACTCTGTGAATCATCAATAACTGTTTTTCATGGGACACAGGATATGTAACGCTGCATTCCATGTATTATGACCTACTTATAGATTTGGAAAAACAATGGTTATTGAGCATTAATTTCTTTGTTATTGTTTTAAATGATTTCTTCCCATTCCCTTGTCCTCAAACTCAAGTCTCCACTCAAAACTATGATATCCTTTCCTTAAATCCTACACATTCATCCACTTATTAACCTAACAATAAGAAAACAAATATTTAGTGATCACTGATTATGTACTTAGAAATGTGCAGTAATCAGAAAGATGTTTTCTTCTCACAAGAATGTGCAATCTGGTTTTAAAGTAAAATAAAATAAAATACACTGCAGAGCATGGGAATTGGAGTCAGGTAAACCAGGGTTCTATCTGAATTCTGCTGCTTCTTAACTGTGTGGTATTAGGTGTGACAATTTCTGACAGCAATAATTTTCTCATCAGAATAAGTGAAAATGGTAATATTTGCTTCTCTGAGTTGCTGTGAGAGTTCATAACATATACCTCTTACTTGCTACATGCCCTTGGGTAAGTTACATAACTAGTCAGTGCCTCCGTTTCCTCAGTCTGTAAAATGGGGACTATAAGTGTTCTTCTCCTAAGGTTATTCTGAGGATTAAATGTGTTACTACATGCAAAACATGCAGAAGAGTACTTGGTACATCATAAGTGCTCAGTAAATGTTAGTGGCTCTGATTGTTTCTCTACATGAAGTGCCTATTCCATACCATTTAGTAGGTGTTCAAAGTATTATAAAATAATATCAGTAATAAATAAGAAGTTATTTCATGCCAAATTGTGTATAGACTAAAATAATTTTTTAAGCAGAGAAACACTCCCCAAAGAAGTGAACACAGGGACTCAAACACTATACATCCACGTTAAAAGCAGCATCATTCACAACAGCCAGAATGCGGAAGAAACCCAAGTGTCCACTGACAGGTGAATAGGTAAACAAAGGTGGTACGTACATATAATGGAGTTTTACTCAGCCTTAAAAAGGAATGAAATTCTGATGTATGCTACAACATGGATGAAACCTGAAGACATTATGCTACATGAAAGAAGCCAGTCACAAGGGCACAAATATTGTATGATTCCACTTACATGAGGTACCTAGAGAAGTCAAATTTATGGAAACAGAAAGTAACAAGGTGGCTTCCAGGAGCTGGAGAGATGGGGTATAGAGTTTCAATTTGGGGAAGATGAAAAATTTCTGGAGATGGTGGTGATGGTTGCACGACAATGCAAACGTAGTTAATGCCACATTGTACACTAAAAAATAATTAAAACGGTAAATTTTATATTATGTAACTTTATCGCACAAAAAAGTTTAGAAACAGAGGGCACTGTGAAGAGGGCCCAAGAAGTCTAGGAAGTCTCCTTAGAGCAAGTGGCACAATAACTGCACCTTAAAAGATAGAAAGATCTGGGGGAATGTCATGTTTCCATGACATGACATGACTTGTCATGTCAAGTGAGGGGAACATGCAAGTGAGGGCCCGGTTGGGAAAGGAGCAAGATGGCACGAGGCAGGCCCAGCCGGAGGCGGGCTCTCTGCTGACTGGGGAGAGCGGAACCACAGTGACGAGGCCTGGGTGCAGCCCACACCTCCTCCTTCCTGCCAAGTTACCAGCGCCCACCCTCAAGCCATCCTGCGCTAACTTCAGAATTCATGCCACCTCTCAAACGAGTACCTTTCATCTCTCTTCACAGTTCCTCTTCCTTGGAAATTCCTTTTGTCTGATGAATTCCACTCCCTCAAAACCAGGTTCCAAGGTCACCTCCTTGGCAAAGGCTTCCCTGACTCCGGAACTTCCCCTACACTTTCTCTCCTCAACAAGAACCAATGCTCTTCAAAAGTGGGGCTTTTATCTTTTTCCTATGTCCAGGTCCTGGCACCATGCCAGATGCATTGTTGGTGCTCAATAAATTTGTGTGGAGCGGGTGAATCCTGGGGAAGCTCAATCAGTAGAGCTGAGACTCGATGCACTGGGTACTGGTTAAGACAGGGAGGTGATGATGTGAGCGGGGGTGAAGGAAGGATAAGTCCCCAAACAAGCACACGCAATGGATTGGAAGGGCAGAGAGACTGAGGCCAAGGAAGCAACCAGGAGGACCACGCCCAAGTCCAGGCAGGGAGATATGGGGGTCTGGATTAAGTAATTATGATGAGGATGGAGAGAACTATTTAGAGAACACCCCCCCCCCCAGTAACTGATTAAAAATGAAAAGTCAAGAGCATTGATAAAGTTTTTTAATGGGTTAATTTTTTTTTTTTTTTTTTTTTTTTTTGCGGTGTGCGGTCTCTCACTGTTGTGGCCTCTCCCGTTGCGGAGCACAGGCTCCGGATGCGCAGGCTCAGCGGCCATGGCTCACGGGCCCAACCGCTCCACGGCATGTGGGATCTTCCCGGACCGGGGTACGAACCCGCGTCCCCTGCATCGGCAGGCGGACTCTCAACCACTGCGCCACCAGGGAAGCCTGGGTTAAATTTTTTACTGTGAATGGTTGAAATTATATGGCTTCATTGATTGAGACCTAGAGAATGGCAGGATGAAGATGTTTCATGGGCAGAGTTCTGGTTTCCCGTGAAGCTGAGCCTCTGTGTTTACAGGAAGAGAAGAATGACAAGAAGTCCTGCCCGAAGAGTCACTCACACATCACTCTCCAGGCTGCTACCTTTTCAACCTATTCCAGGCCCCTTTCTTTGTTATCCCATCTTTAAAGGCCCCTGTCTTCACAAAACAAAGAGACTAGTCTTCAAAGCTACTTCATTACCAGAACTTAAAAAATAAAAATTAAGTTCAGTTATATATAACATTCAGTAGGAGACAAGTAGAAGGAACTTAACATACCTCCTTGAAGGAAAGAGTAACCTGGTCTAAACACCAGAAGGGTATATTTTAAGGTCCCTGTGTGACTCTAAACAAGGGAGACACATCCCTTACTTACCCTCTCCCCACTGTGGTGGCCTCTGGGTCAATGCTAACTTTGGCCTCCTGCCTGCCAATCAGACTGACCAGAAAAATGCCATAGCTTAGAGGACTCACATGCTCTAACAGAAATAATCCAAGGTGCCTTCCAGTTTCCTCTTAAGGGACATTGACTATTTGCCAATATACATACTGCAGGTTTGCAACAAGAAATTTTTGCTTCAGATAGTGGGAAGCTCCTGGTCTAAATATACATTGGTGGTGAACACAGTTATATCAGGGAATCATGACAGGGTAACAGACGGATGCTCTTATCTCTGCCTTCAGGAGATGACTATCTCACTATTATCACCCTCCAACACAAAGGGGGAAACTGAGTCCCCTGAAAACAGGCTTTCCCATTGAGGGTACACTGATTGACACGGACAGCACCACTGCAGTGCTAGGAGCCATCCTCAGAACACCAAAAGGCTACATATGGCCAAAAGGCTATGGAAAAATAAGCAGAATTGTTTAATAATTAAATCAGTATTATGTCAGTGCTGGACTTCCTTCGGGAAAAATTATTTCTCAGACAATCAACAAATAATTTGAGATGGGTGGACTACCTGCCGACTGATAATGGTGATTTTCACAAAACTCAAGTCATAAAACTCCAGGAAATGAAACTAAAAAGCAAGGTAAGTCACCATCAGTTTATTTATGTTATTCATACCATTCTAATTGTAAAACTCAGTCTAAAGATGATCATCCCAGCAGGGTTACGGAGGTTCCATCTCAGTGCTTGCCACTGTTTCCAAAGACACATGTGCTCCTGCCTGCCCTTCCCACATACAGAGCCACTCGCTGGTCCCCCGAGAAGGTGACAAAGAGTTGTTCTCCCCCTTCAATCCCTGCATCGCTAGAACCACTAAACATAGACTCTCAGGATTTTAAGCCTAGGAGAGCACTCATTTACTAGTTCTCTCCCAGAAAATACAAACAAGGATCATAGAATGAATCCTGGAAACACTCATTGATTTCTAAATGCTGGTCCTAGGACCTGTGGCCATTAGGATGACATTTTTTACCAGTCCAAGGAAAAATGAGGAGAATAAGGATGATGGGATGAGTTTTCCAAAAGATAAATTTGTTGAATTTAAAGAACTGGATTTTTTTTCCTGATAATATATGCTTCCTATATACACAGATGTGAATGTCATTTTATTCACAAAATGTAGGTAACACATCATACTAGATTTTTTAATATCCTTACAAAATATGATTGTCAATCCCCAAACATTGTTTTTGAAATACTGTTAGCTGATGAGATTTAATAGATTGGGAACTGTCCACTTGTCTAGCTTTCTCTCCTTTGCTTTAATCTTTGGGGCCACGGGCGCACTCCTCAGCTCACCGTGCACAGCCATCATCAATCCGCACAAGGCTCCCCTTCCTGCATCAGCTTACCCTCATCCCTGCTCCACATTCCTCCTCCACTCCACCAGCTAAGTGCCCACCTCATAATGGTTACTGAAAAAGATAAGCAACAGTCCATGCACATTAAAAGAGTATTTACACACAAGCAGCATCATTTATTTTATAAGTATCTATACACATCCAAGAACCTACATCAGTTCTCTCATTTTATGAATAAAGTAATTGAGGACCAAAGAAGTGAAGTGACTTGCCCTTGGTCACAAGAAGGTATAAGCCATCTTGTACTCCCTCTATTTTTCAATAAGGTTTTTGGCCATTTCCCTAAAAGAAAATACACATATACACACTTTTTTAAATTTCTGAAAGAAATAAAATTAATTACCCTCGTTCATTGAAATACTCATTAAATCTCAAAATCAAAACTTCCTGAGTCTAGCTATTTCTATAAGGTTATACTGATCACTTGAAAGGTCTTGTGGACTTGATTCATCTAGGATATCACGAGTTGGAAAACAATTTAATAGGCATATTTTTAATGTGATATACATAAATTTGCTTTAGGGATCCTCAGAGGTGTTTTTGTTAAAAAACAAAAAAAAATCAGGGACCATTTTAACCAAACAATCTAGAAACTCATTTAGGATGCCTCTTAGCTCACCCCATTTTTTCAAACCTTGAGTCCTATCTTCTCTGGCATCTCCTTTCCAGATCCCAAGAGAAAGCATTTTCCTCAAGTCCCACCACCACCACTTGCATTCTATTTTCTACCTTCAAGGTCGGCTTTAGAAAATGTCTCCTTTAGATACATCAGAGTCAGACTCCCCCACGGGCATGTCCAGCTGAAGCCACAGGCTGGAGCACTGCACAACTCTTTTCTCACACCCCCATTAGAATTCATGAAGCAACTGATTCTAGTATATGCACCCAAAATATTTAATTTGTTACTTCCAAGTACAAATCATAGGGTAATTTCATCTAAGTGTTTATAAAATACTGTAAAGTAGCATCCTATTGTTACCCGCCCTTCATCTACAAGAAACGATGCCTTCATTGATGGGCTACCTGCCCCATAGGTTCTGACAAAGGAGATGGCTTAATTGAAGACTTGTTTATTTTATAATGAATAGCAGAAAAAGGGTCCTGTTCTTGGCTTGGAGATTCCAAATTTAAACTGAAATCCCTCTAAAAGCCAGTAACCAATTCTATGACCTAACAGAGCCCAGCAGTATATCACTGCAAGCCTGTAAAGCCACAGGCAACCTTGAACATCCGCACTATGTCAAGAGCTTTAGTACTCCTTGGTTGAGAAGTGTCACAAGAATTAGGTTCTCTAATCACCAGCCTGAGACTAACACTGTGGAGTTTATTTCAGCAGAAGTGATGTTATTTCATAGCAAGAATGGCTTTCACTGCTGTATGAAAGAAAACATCCTTGCATTAACCATTTGCGTCCACCACTAATTATAACCATCCAACTTCTTTCTATAAACCACTCTCTGATCGCAGCAGGACTACCCACTATTAAAATGCTTATTGGTTCGATTCCTTCTTCTATGGCTTTTCTTAGACCTCACCCTGATGAAGTAAGCTTTAGTCTCTTACACATTGCTTCTACTGTATTTGTAAAAAATAAATCTTCAGATAAAGTACTCTATGTTTTAAAAGACAAAACAGAGACCTTCAAGATGGCGGAGGAGTAAGATGTGGACACCACCTTCCTCCCCACTAATACATCAGAAATACATCTACATGTGGAACAACTCCTACAAAACACCTACTGACCACAGGTAGAAGACCTCAGACTTCCCAAAAGGCAAGAAACTCCCCATGTACCTGGCCATGTGGCTGACAGGGTCTTAGTACTCTGGCCAGGTGTCAGGCCTGTGCCTCTGAGATGGGAGAGCCGAGTTCAGCACATTGGTCTACCAAAAACCTCCTGTCTCAACATAATATCAAACGGCAAAAGCTCTCCCAAAGATCTCCATCTCAACGTTAACACCAGCTACACTCAAAAACCAGCAAGCTACAGTGCTAGATACCCTATGCCAAACAACTAGCAAGACAGGTACACAACCCCACTCATTAGCAGAGAGGCTGCCTAAAATCGTAAGGTCACAGACACCCCAAAATACAACACCAGACACTGTCCTGTACACCAGAAAGACAAGGTCCAGCCTCATCCACCAGAACACAGGCACCAGTCCCTTCCACTAGGAAATCTCACAACCCACTGAACAAACCGTAGCCACTGGGGGGCAGACACCAAACACAACAGGAAATACGAACCTCCAGCCCCTGCAGACTGTGAAAAGGAGACCCTAAACACAGTAAGTTAAGCAAAATGAGAAGACAGAGAAACACACAGCAGATGACGGAGGAAGGTAAAAACCCACCAGACCAAACAAATGAAGAGGAAATAGGCAGTCTACCTGAAAAAGAAATCAGAGTAATGATAGTAAAGATGATCCAAAATCTTGGAGATAGTATGGAGAAAATAAAAGAAACATGTAACAAGGACCTAGAAGAACTAAAGATGAAACAAGCAATGATGAACAACACAATAAATGAAATTAAAAATTCTATAGAAGGAATCAATAGCAGAATAACTGAGGCAGAAGAATGGATAAGTGACCTGGAAAATAAAATAGTGCAAATAACTACTGCACAGCAGAATAAAGAAAAAAGAATGAAAAGAATTGAGGACAGTCTCAGAGACCTCTGGGACAAAAATAAATGCACCAACATTCTAATTATAGGGGTCCCAGAAGAAGAAGAGAGAAAGAAAGGGACTGAGAAAATATTTGAAGAGATTGTAGTTGAAAACTTCCCCAATGTGGGAAAGGAAATAGTCAATCAAGTGCAGGAAGTGCAGAAAGTCCCATACAGGATAAATCCAAGGAGAAACATGTGCCAAGACACATATTAATCAAACTATGAAAAATTAAATACAAAGAAAAAAATTAAGAGCAGCAAGGGAAAAACAACAAATAACATACAAAGGAATCCCCATAACGTTAACAGCTGATCTTTCAGCAGAAACTCTGCAAGCCAGAAGGGAGTGGCAAGACATATTTAAAGTGATGAAAAGGAAAAACTTACAACCAAGATTACTCTACTGAGCAAGGATCTCATTCAGATTTGACAGAGAAACTAAAACCCTTGCAGACAAGCAAAAGCTAAGAGAATTCAGCACCACCAAACCAGCCTTACAACAAATGCGAAAGAACTTCTCTAGGCAGGAAACACAAGAGAAGGGAAAGACCTACAATAACAAACACAAAACAATTAAGAAAATGGTAATAGGAACATATATATTTATAACTACCTTAAATGTAATTGTATTATATGCTCTAGCCAAAAGACATAGACTGGCTGAAGGAATCAAAAACAAGACAAGTATATATGCTGTCTACAAGAGACCCACTTCAGTCCTAGGGGCACATACAGATTGAAAGTGAGGGGATGGAAAAAGTTGTTCAATGCAAATGGAAATCAAAAGAAAGCTGGAGTAGCAATTCTCATATCATAAAACATAGACTTTAAAATAAAGACTATTACACGAGACAAAGAAGGACACTACACAATGATCAAGGGATCAATCCAAGAAGATATAACGATTGTAAATCTTTATGCACCCAACATAGGATCATCTCAATACATAAGGGAAATGCTAACAGCCATAAAAGGGGAAATCAACAGTAACACAATCATAGTAAGGACCTTTAACACCCCACTTTCACTAATGAATAGATCATCCAAAATGAAAATAAATAAGGAAACAAAAGCTTTACATAATACATTAAACAAGATGTACTTAATCGATATTTATAGGACATTCCATCCAAAAACAACACAATACACTTTCTTCTCAAGTGCTCATGGAACATTCTCCAGGATAAATCATATTCTAGGTCACAATCAAGCCTTGGTAAATTTAAGAAAATGGAAATTGTATCAATTATCTTTTCCGACCACAAAGGCTATGAGACTAGATATCAATTACTTGAAAACATCTGTAAAAAATACAAAATCATGGAGGCTAAACAATACACGACTTAATAACTAAGAGATCACTGAAGAAATTAAAAAGGAAATCAAAAAAATACCTAGAAACACATGGCAGTGAAAACAGCACGACCCAAAACCTTTGGGATCAGCAAAGGCAGTTCGAAGAGGGAAGTGTGTAGCAATCCAATCCTACCTCAAGAAACAATAAACATCTCAAATAAACAACCTAAACTTACACCTAAACAATTAGAGAAAGAAGAACAAAAAAACCCTCAATGTTAGCACAAGGAAAGAAGTCATAAAGATCATATCAGAAATAAATGAAAAAGAAATGAAGAAAACAATAGCAAAAATCAATAAAACTAAATGCTGGTTCTTTGAAAAGATAAACAAAATTGATAAAGCACTAGCCAGACTCATCAAGAAAAAAGGGAGAAGACTCAAATCAATAGAATTAGAAATGAAAAAGGAGAAATAACAACTGACACTGCAGAAATACAAAGGAACATGAGAGATTACTACAAGCAACCATATGCCAGTAAAATGGACAACCTCGAAGAAATGGACAAATTCTTAGGAAAGCACAACCTTCTGAGACTGAACCAGGAAGAAAGAGAAAAGATAAACAGACCGATCACAAGCACTGAAATTGAGACTATGATTAAAAATCTTCCAACAAACAAAAGCCCAGGACCAGAGGGCTTCACAGGCAAATTCTACCAAGCATTTAGAGAAGAGCTAACACCTATCCTTCTCAAACTCTTCCAAAATACAGCAGAGGGAGGAATACTCCTAAACTCATTCTACGAGGCCACCATCACCCTGATACCAAAACCAGACAAAGATGTCACAAAGAAAGAAAACTACAGAACAATATCACTGATGAACATAGATGCAAAAATCCTCAACAAAATACTAGCAAACAGAATCCAACAGCACATTAAAAGGATCATACACCAGGATCAAGTGGGGTTTATCCCAGGAATGCAAGGATTCTTCAGTATATGCAAATCAATCAATGTGATAAACCATATAAACAAATTGAAGGAGAAAAACCATATGATCATCTCAATAGATGCAGAAAAAGTTTTTGACAAAATTCAACACCCATTTTTGATAAAACCCCCCAGGGAGTAGGCACAGAGGGAACTTACCTCAACATAATAAAGGCCATATACAACAAACACACAGCCAACATTGTTCTCAATGGTGAAAAACTGAAAGCATTTCCTCTAAGATCAGGAACAAGACAAGGTTGTCCACTCTCACCACTATTATTCAACATAGTTTTGGAAGTTTTAGCCACAGCAATCAGAGAAGGAAAAGAAACAAAAGGATTCCAAAATGGAAAAGAAGTAAAGCTGTCACTGTTTGCAGATGACATGATACTATACATACAGAATCCTAAAGATGCTACCAGAAAACTGCTAGAGCTAATCAATGAATTTGGTAAAGTAACAGGATACAAAAATGATGCACAGAAATCTCTTGCACACTTATACACTAATGATGAAATATCTGAAAGAGAAATTAAGGAATCACTCCCATTTACCATTGTAACAAAAAGAATAAAATACCTAGGAATAAACCTACCTAAGGAGACTAAACACCTGTATGCAGAAAACTATAAGACACTGATGAAAGAAATGAGAGATGATAAAAACAGATGGAGAGATATACCATGTTCTTGGATTGGAAGAATCAACATTGTGAAAATGACTCTACTACCCAAAGCAATCTACATATTCAATGCAATCCCTATCAAACTACCAATGGCATTTTTCACAGAACTAGAACAAAAAATTGCACAATTTGTATGGGAACACAAAAGACCCCAAATAGCCAAAACAATCTTGAGAAAGAAGAACGGAGCTTGAGGAATCAGGCTCCCTGACTTCAGACTATACTACAAAGCTACAGTAATCAAGACAGTATGGTACTGGCACAAAAACAGAAATATAGATCAAAGGAACAGGATAGAAAGCCCAGAGATAAACCCATGCACATATGGACACCTTATTTTTGTTAAAGGAGGCAGAATATACAATGGAGAAAAGACAGCCTCTTCAATAAGTGGTGCTGGGAAATCTGGACAGCTACATGTAAAAGAATGAAATTAGAACACTCCTTAACACCATACATAAAACTAAACTCAAAATGAGTTACAGACCTTAATGTAAGGCCAGACACTATCAAACTCTTAGAGGAAAACATAGGCAGAACACTCTATGACATAAATCACAGCAAGATTCTTTTTGACCCACCTTCTAGAGAAATGGAAATAAAAACAAAAATAAACAAATGGGACCTAATGAAACTTAAAAGCTTTTGCACAGCAAAGGAAACCATAAACAAGACGAAAAGACAACCCTCAGAATGGGAGAAAATATTTCGAAATGAAGCAACTGACAAAGGATTAATATCCAAAATTTACAAGCAGCTCATGCAGCTCAGTATCTAAAAAAGAAACAACCCAATCCCAAACTGGGCAGAAGACCTAAATAGACATTTCTCCAAAGAAGATATACAGACTGCCAACAAACACATGAAAGAATGCTCAACATCACCGATCATTAGAGAAATGCAAATCAAAACTACAATGAGGTATCACCTCACACCAGTCAGAATGGCCATCATCAAAAAATCTACAAACAATGCTGGAGTGGGTGTAGAGAAAAGGGAACCCTCTTGCACTGTTGGTGGGCATGTAAACTGATACAGCCACTAAGGAGAACAATACGGAGGTCCATAAAATACTAAAAATATAGCTACCACACAAGGCAGCAATCCCACTACTGGGCATATACCCTGAGAAAACCATAATTCAAAAAGAGTCATGTACCACAATGTTCATTGCAGCTCTATTTACAATAGCCAGGACATGGAAGCAACCTAAGTATCCACCAACAGATGAATGGATAAAGAAGATGTGGCACATCTATACAATGGAATAGTACTCATCCATAAAAAGAAACGAAATTGAGTTATTTGTAGTGAGGTGGATGGACCTAGAGTCTGTCATACAGAATGAAGTAAGTCAGAAAGAGAAAAACAAATACAGTATGCTAAAACATGTATATGGAATCTAAGAAAAAAACACAAATGGTTCTGAAAAACCTAGGGGCAGGACAGGAATAAAGATGCAGATGTAGAGAATGGACTTGATGACACGGGGAGGGGGAAGGGTAAGCTGGGACGAAGTGAGAGAGTGACATGGACATATATACACTACTAAACGTAAAATAGATAGCTAGTGGGAAGCAGCCACATAGCACAGGGAGATCAGCTCGGTGCTTTGTGACCACCTAGAGGGTTGGGATAGGGAGGGTTTGAGGGAGACACAAGAAGGAGAAGATATGGGGATATATGTATATGTATAGCTGATTCGCTTTGTTATAAAGCAGAAACTAACACACCTTTGTAAAGCAATTATACTCCAATAAAGATGTTAAATAAAAGACAAAACAGCATTAAAACTGAACTGATTTCTCATGGAATTTGATCAGTTTAGCCACATAATCACTAATCTGATCTTTACACCAATTAGAAAAGAATGTCTTTTTTTTCTTCTGGTTTAACTGTTTGTTGGAAGGGAGGAAGGAAGGAAGGAAGGAAAGAAGGAAGGAAGGAAGGGATGGTCCAATGCCCATCTGGCCTTGAAGGCAGGATGTGTGTCCCCTACTTGCGTACCTTGTCTTATATTTCCCCTCTCAGTAGAGCCCAGAATTGTGCACACACACTGATGATCTTTTTTCCAATCCAATTTCCCACCATTCTGAACAACCTTAAACTAGGTTGCTCATCAGACAATAAGCAGAGGCACCTGGCAATCCAGAGAAGCCCACAGTGTCATGATGCCCGACTTAACCTCTGCATCCATAGCTTTTCCAACATTTACTAACCATGTGGGTCAAAAGCTACATTCCCAACCACAGACAAAGCTGCAACATCAGCAGCAGCTGTCTCCCTCTTCCAGACTACTGCCAGCCTTACGAACTGGTGAGTAGAAGAATGGAAGGGAAGAGAATGAAATGGAATAGAATGGAATGGAATAGAATAGAATAGGATAGGATAGGATAGGATAGGATAGGGTAGGATAGGATAGGATAGAATAGCTCTTCATCCTTCCGGGGGATACAAGCCTCTTTGATTAAGTAAAAATAAAATCTTTTAAAACCGTGCTTCATAATGTTACCTCACAGTTTTTTTTTCTTGTCACTTATGTTACAGCAGCATGGATACCTTTAGCCTAAAATGACATGTGACTTGAGAGTAGGAAAAATGGCACACAATTCTCCCTAAGAAAAGATAAATGATTGTGAAAATACATAGGTGTGGATACAGACGAATGTAATTTTCATCCTTTAAAAGAAAGAGAGAAAGTGAGCGAGAAACAAAGAAATATTGCTGGAGTCCTGGGTGACCCACACAGATCAAATTATACAGGATGGGGTAATATGATTGCCCGTTCTCAAATCAGCCGGCAGATGTGCCGCTGCTTTCGCGTGAGTTGCGAGTGACAGCAGAGCCCTGCTGGAAGTCCTACTAAAAGGGAATTACAAGGGTGTGTGTTACTGCAGCAAAATTAAATACAGAAGCACAACCTGCCTAAGGCCTAAAAATCACAGAACCATTGTCTTAACCTTCCAAACACTGTGCATTGAAAGAAAGGGGTATCATTTTTAAAAATTAAGATTGAGCACAGCAGTGTAACTTAGTTTGACTATTTTGTGTGCCATTAAATCATTGACTCAATTCATCTTTGCTCTTTCTTCCTCCTGATGGCCTCTTCCCTTGTTTATGCTGCCCCCTCGATCTTGACTTTCAATCATGAGATTTCAATCATAAGACTGAAAGTCAAGGATTTAGAAATTATTTCCTCCAAAGAACATTTTAAATAAAACATGTGTGGTAAACAGTTTTTATATACCTCAGTAAATACACTTCCATCATCAAAAACAATCTCATAGCTTTTGAACAAACTAGAATTCTAGCTTTAGAAGAACTATAGCTTCAACCATTAGGGAATCTGGTCGGTTCAGTCAAATCATTTTACGTGTCTGAAAATGTCAGTCAAACTCGTTTTTACACTATATGGATTAGTGATTTTCAAACTGTGTTCCCAGAGCCACAGAACTCCAGAGGACGAAGAGAGATCTCTCACCCTCAGCCCTGTCGACTCTACCTGCCTATCTGCCACACCCCACTGAATCACCTCTGTCACCACCAGGTACCAGCCACTGTCCTTTCACTCAGACCAGTGCAGAAGCCTCTTTACAGCTTTCCTTGATTCTTCCTCTGCCCACCTCCATCTGTTCTTCATATGGCAGCCCCAGCACTCTTTTTAAAACATAAACTAGTTCATATTTCTCCCCTGCCTAAGCTTTTTTAACAGCTCCGCATTTTATTTCAAAGAACATTTAAGCTCCTTGCCTCACCTTAAAAAACTCTGCATAACCTGGCATGTATCTACCCATCCTCCAGTTTGTGCCACTCTCTCCCTTACTCACAAAAGCTGCAGTTACAGAAGAAAATATTTTCCCTTCCATGCCTTGAAAATACCAAGCTCCTTCACACCTCAAGGAGTGCAAACCTCAGGGCCTTTGCACATGCTACTCACTCTCTTTTCAGGGCTGGCTTCTCTTCATCTTCAGTTTGAGCCTCCATGCCCCCTCCTCAAAGAAGCTGTCCCTGACCACCCTATCTAAGTAGTTTTTCTCCCCAGCATGGTTCTCTCCCACTGTATCCTATTCATTTCTTTCACGGCAGCCATCACAAAGTGTAATCATCAAGTTATTTATTCAATTTACTGATTTACTGACTGTACCCCCAACTAGACTGAGTTCCACGAGGAGTGATGTTAACACCCATTCCCAGATTCCTTTTGGGCTGTGCCCCTGCCTTATTTCACCATCAGCTTTTAGCAAAATGATAATGCAATTAATGTTTGATAGCTAAATGAAGGAAGGAAGGAATAAATGAGGGAATAAATGAACAAATCAGCCCATTTGTAACAAAGGCGTAAAAGGAGAACATATACAATAGGTAGGCCTAACCACTGCACTCATATCATTACGGCCTGAAATTTAAATTGATAGGAATTCTACATAATCTGAAGTTTCCTTACATGCCCTTTCCTCCCACATCTTAGGGGAAGAGGACAAGGAAAGGGATTAGAAGAAAGTCTTGGATCTGGTTCTCCCCACTCCAACCAGCCTTGCCTCCTGTTTGATGGGGCAAACCAAGGCAAGCACCTGGGTGAGCCTGAACCCCTCCGCCAGCAGCTCTCAGCCCTGGTTTAGGAAGCGATCTTTCTTATTGGCCCATGGTCCTCCTTGTGTGTCGCTCGGGCAGCAAATTCTATGCTTCCTACCCAATTCTATGAGCTCTCCTGGAGCACATATAACATCTGGCAGTATCCTGAAATCACACATCTGGATGCTGCAAAGGTATCTCCATATATAACCCTACTGTTCTGCAGGGAGAAACATTATTTTTGGTTGAAATCACTTTTTCATTTATACCAGGTCAAAGGAAGTTCATTCTTCCCATTGTTCAATTTTCCTCTGAGTCGGATTTTTAATTTTGTCTCATTTTAAAATATTTTTAAATGTACTATTTTATATAGATATGCAGCTAGAAGCAAAGGCATGTATTAAGTCTAATTTACAAGAATGAATATATATACATACATATATATAAAAATTAAGTCTTATTTAAAATTCTAATCCACCATGCAATGTCAATGGTTTCTACACAGCCATTTATCACACAGTTTATCAATACACTTTAACATTTTTTTGATTTCAAAGAGATTGTTAACTCAAATCTGTCTTAATATTGGGAAGCTCACCTACCAGAAAGTTTTAACTCAATACCAAAAAGAGAGAAGAAACTGATTTATTGTAAAATTTCTAGAAGCAAGTGATGTAATAATTTTCACAAATGATATTCATTTTAAAACTGAATGTCCATGCTCAGAGTTTGCAGACAAATTATAGAGCATTCTGTCACTTCTACATGCTAACAAAATTATAAAGCAATGTTCACACCATTTGGAAGAAAGCTTCTGTTTCAATAATTTGGTCAAATGTTGAGAAAATGGGACCTCAAAAGAATCATAAAGTGTGGAAAAGAATGATGATTGCAGGTCTTTTAAATATTGAAGTTAAAATCAAGCCAAATGGATTTTCTTGAAAAACAATTTGAGGCAGATATAATTTAAGCTTCCAAAAGAAAGAAATCATTTCTCTGAGGATCTGATGTTTGCATAGAAGACTACCTGGTGACCAATCCCAGCTCTGTTATATTTTATTTCTTAACCCTCTCTCTTTATTTCTTTACCGATTTATACATACTTTTCTCTTTTTACTTTAATTTCTTCCTCCTCTTTGCTTTCTGAAAAAAAAAAGAAGAAAGGAAGGAAGGAAGGAAGGGACTTAGGAGCAGGGGAAGGAGTCTGACATTCACAGTTTTTCCTAGTTCATGTGATGAGTAGTAAGCACCAAAATATTTCCTATCAAGGACAGTCACTTGAAAAATGGGAGCCTCGGCACACTGTGTCTTTGATAGACTCCACCCGCTTTCCACATCCTCTCCCCAGATGTAAGAGGCCTGCCATTCTCCCCTCAAAGGACACCCGCTCTACCACCCTAACTTCGGTCATTATTATTATTATTTCAATGCTATTATTTCAATTTGCCCCCCTCAAAGCAGTGTCTGACTGTTGCCTGCTCTCTATCTCCCTTTTATCATAAACTACCTACTTTCTGTCTCATTCTTCTAGAAACTGCCTTTCCAGGAAGCATTGAGACTAGGTGGAAAAGACATGGACTCTGGAGTTAACACCTCTGGGTTTGAAAACTAGCTGTGCAACGTATAGCTGTGTGACTTTGGGCAACTTACTTAACCTCTCTGAGACCCAGCTTCCCTGGATGTAAAATGGGAATAATAATTTTGTCTGCATTTGTTGTTAGGATGTCTAAGTATAATAAACTTATTGTGAAGGGGTTTTTTACAGAGGTTGGCATACAGTAAGTACTTGATAAATGAAGGTGGTAGATATTATAATACTTAATATTTTTAACCTAACTTTCAGTTTGGAAAATATCTGATCAACAAATAAATGTGAACATATGAAGAGTTAATATAGAATAATGTTTGAGAACCTTTACTTTGCATTTTTCATCCTAAGATCAGACTTGAATCATTCCCAAAGATACTGTGAAAAAAAGTTCTAGAAAAAATTGGTTGTAAATTAGAGTGACAATATTGAGATGAACAAATTGTTCAGAAAGAAGGCACCGAAGAAAAGCAGAAGTGTTCCGTGAACCAAGAAATTTAGTCATTTATTCAACAAAATTCACTTCAGGTCAGCAAACCTTTATAAAGCACCTACTACCTGCCAAACACTGGGAATAGAGAGATGAATAAAACATGCTCCCTGCCATCGAAGAATTTGCACACCAGTAAGGGACACATACCAAATTCTTTCAAAAATGATAAAATGAGTGACATGAGGGGGGTAGGCAAGGGGTCCTAAGGGAGCATACGAGAGGGACCCTTCACCTAATCTGTGGTCAAGGAAAGGCTTTCTGGAAAAGTCGACACCTGAACTGTCTTTAAAAACGAATCCAAATTATCTGTGTGAAGAAGGATGGAAGGGCAACCACTGCAGGCAGAATGAACTGCTTGAAGAGAAACAGGAAACATTAGGGCATGTGCAAAAGTATCCAGCAGGAAAGCGTTTTTAGAATAAACAGTGTTCTGGGAGATGGGCAGCAAAGAAGGTCAAGCAGAGCAGAGAAGCACAGGGCCTTGTATGCTGTGCCAAGAGGCTTGCCCTTTGCTCTCCTTGTGATAGAGGCATGTCAAAGGGAGCTGACATGTGTGGATTTGGTCTTGAGGGATCACTCTGGCTGCAGAGTGAAGGGATAGGCTTGGGGATGGGGTGAGAGGGAAAGGGTATGAGAGGGGAAGCAGGAATACAAGTTAGGCTTGTACGACAAAAATCCAAGAGAGAGTCCAAGTTCTTGACCTGAGAGATGCTATAAGTAGATTCATGGAATATTTAGAAGGTAAAATCAACAGGTTACACATAAAACCATGAAGAAATAATAAAGCAAATATCAAAATGTCAGACTCTGACTAATGGTTTCCAAATACTGGAAGTGGTCACAAGTACATACGGTACTTATATTAACTGAAGCTCCTGATTTGCCATCTGTAAATCAATGTAGTCTTTACTCTCTACACCTCACACATCTGTTTAATAAAATATTTTAAATTTCTATTGTCAGTTTTTAAGAAATATGTGGAGCTTTGGAGCTAGACACATAGGCTAGACTCCAAAGTGGTGCTCCCTTGAAATTCTTTTTGCATTAGGTCCTATTTCTTTGCCACCGATTCTTAATTAAGGCAGATATAAGACTGTCCACACACTCAAATTATTTGACAAACTTGAATAAAATGGCAAATATTCTTGATCAAACAATCACTTTTAACAGTGTTGTAAAAATTAAATTAACTCATCAGTTCAAGCAAGATGGTTGAATTAGTTGTCCTGTTGACACAGTTTCTTTAAAAAAAAAAAATGATCTGCCATTGCACAAAAGCCAAATATTCTTATGCATTGGAGTTTGATGCATCAAAAAAACAAAGTTTTCAAACTAGAGTGCCTAATCAAGGAGCTTTAATCATTACTGAGCGATGGGAACATTTATAATACAGTAAAAAATCCATTAAAAATTAGTTAATAGCTTTCCCTCAGTAATAATCACACTGTTGAATAGAGATATTCTAATGCATTCAGTATTTTAAAACAATGGTGGGTTAAATGTCAACCAATAGTGGAATGACTGAAAATGGTACTAGGTTTCTTTTGGAGATGATGAAAATATTCTAAAGTTAGATGGTGGTGGAAGTTACATAACTGTAGATACACTAAAATTCATTGGTTTGTACACTTAAAACAGGTGCACTTTATGGTATGTAAATTATATCTAAATAAATGTTTTGTTTTAAAGCCAAAAGTAGCAGCAGCATTTTAAATCACACACCAATCCTCTCTCTCTGAAGAAGGAAGAGATTTCCAAATGAACAACAACCATGGTCTCAGGGGCAAAGAGCACTTGGAGGAACAGTCATCAGAACCCTGAAGGGACAACAAATGCCATTATCAACAACAACAAAAAACATATGGTGGGTAATTTGAAAAAAGATCATCAATATTCTCAGCCTCAGGAGTTTGGAATATTCTTGGGATGCCGCGGTGGTCACATGAGGACATAGTAAAAACACAAGGAAAGTCACAGGATGCACATTAGCGGTGCCAGCAAAGAACTTCCATTAGGGAAAGGGCCATGTGGGTGCTCTTTGGGGAAACAATGCAGCTTTCCCGGGACTTGCACCACATTTTGAATGAAGAATACACTGAATTTGAGTAGGCAAAACAAAGCTGGATCAGAGATGGCATGAAAAAGACCAAGAGGTGGGCTTCCCTGGTGGCGCAGTGGTTGAGAGTCCGCCTGCCGATACAGCGGACACGGGTTCGTGCCCCAGTCCGGGAAGATCCCACATGCTGCGGAGTGGCTGGGCCCATGAGCCATGGCCGCTGAGCCTGCGCGTCCGGAGCCTGTGCTCCACAACGGGAGAGGCCACAACAGTGAGAGGCCCGCGTACCGCCAAAAAAAAAAAAAAAAGACTACGGATCATGCCATTCAAGGTAGGTTTTGTTATAATCTACCAGCAATAATAATAATAATAATAATAATAATATATTTGCTTTTACCAGCAACGGAGTCTAAACTCTTAAGTTCTGGGGAAGATGAAAGAAAAACATAAAAAACAACATTGTAAATAGACTAATTTTGACCTGTCAAATCCAGATGTGAAGAGGAGAGAGTAAAAACATTTTAATGATTGAAAAGAGGAAATGTTTCAGAGAAAGAGCCCAGTGACCGCAAGCATTTAGAAGAAGAACAGGAGAGAGACAGAGAAGATTCCAAATGGCCACTGGCTTTTTAACCTGAAGGAAGAGACAGAAACAAGGGGATTTACAATACTACAGTTTGGAAGAGAGAAAGGTTGTTTGGGATATTGAACTTGAGGACAGACCCCCTAAGTGAAGTTATCTTACCAAATTGGGACTGGTTACGAGACACGTGAAGAGGAAGGAGAAAGAGGCAATGTTACCTGCACCCTTACCTTCCATTTTCTCATTCTTAGGTATAAAGGACTGGGACCCAGAAAATTGTCTGAGTCCTCAGAACTTCAGCTTTTAATTAAAGATATTTGGTATCCTCGAGTATGTGTAGTTACAAAACAGTTAAAGTATGAATTAACAAGAATTCCAATGTCTTGAACGTATAATTCAACAGCAACATATTATTGCTAGTTAAAGCAATTTTCAAGGCATGAACGATATTAGTTTTACAAGAACATTTGTTTCACGTGTTTTTCTTCTAGAAAATTAATAATTCTGGCAATGTGTTTGTGATGTTCTTTCTAACATGCGTTGTAGAAGGATATTGTCACAACTGCTGCTTTGTGTATTCTGGCTCTCGAAGATGATTTCGCACTTACTAAGTCTGAAACTTAAATCGTGGGTTTGGCCATGGCTATTGCCAGACAGCAATATCACAGAGTTAGGATGAAGTTAAGAAATTTTTCTTGTTGTTTTGGATTTCTAACTTTATTCAGAAAAAAAAAACCTACATAATTTCAGAATTACAGGCATGTGAGGTATTGACTAATATTTTTCTTTAAACGAACAGTTTTTGCTAGTTCTGAGAGTCTGCAGGGCATGTGCTGTTGAAACAGCTCTTTCCCAAACTAAGCAATAAATCTAGAATGACAGCTACACAAAGCCATCATCAGGTCGGGGAAGGGCTGTGTTCAGAGTGTAGGCATTCAGGTAATTGGAGAGTAAGAGGGAAACAGTGAGATGACAGGACCCTACTGTTGGAAGAGATAGCAGAGATCATTTTTAAATTATAATCTGTTCAAAATCATCATATTTGAGAGTATATAGAAGATCTTGAAGTGGTTTTAATGCTAATCACAGAGCTCATCAAAAATTTAATTTACCTCCTAAAATATTTAGGTTACCCTCTTAAACAACAGCACCAAGAACTGATTAACTTTTGTAATTAAAAAGACATTTTGCAGAAAAGCCAATATGAATCAAGATGTGAAAAACTATGAGTTTTAGAGACCTTTTTAATGGAAATTAAAATGCTCTTTATTTTAATTTATGCATTTACGTTTTTGGTCTTACATGGCATTTGGTCAGATACCAAGGGAAAAACGGAAGGAAAGGAAAGAAGAACTTATGGGGGTTGTTTGTTTGTTTGTTTTGCTTGTTTTTGGTCACACAGCATGACTTGTGGGATCTTAGTTCCCTGACCAGGGATTGAACCTGGGCCTTCAGCAGTGAAAGTGAAGAGTCCTAACCACTGGACCACCAGGGAATTCCTGAACTTAAGTTTTTAAATATCCATTCAGTGAAATAAATGGAATTGTATGCTGGGAACATTTCTCACTAGAGTTACAAAAATTATAAATTTATTAATGAAAAGATAAATTTTCATCAGATTCACCATAATTTTGTTTTCCATTAAAATTCTTAAGACATCTCTCATAAAAGCATTTTTAAAATTTTTACAAAGGGTAGGCAGATCTTTCTGAAGCCAGCAAGTATATTTTAGGTATCTGGCGTGGAGATGTGTATATCTGCTCTATAATGCTCCCTTTACCTTACTGGCACAGCATTAAGAGAAAATGGCAAAGTGTCTCTGGAAAACTGATTCTGAACTCTTTTAAGACTAAAGAATGTCTTATAGCTTAAAGAGAAAGAAATATACAAGAGGCATAAAAATAAAATGGGTGATACAACTTGAAAAGTTTTTTTTTTTTTAATTAGAACTAGAACTTCAAATATTTAGCTGGAAGATATTGTCAATTATACAAGTTTTCCAAAAGGCAGCATCTCAAACACCTCATGGAAGATGGCATGATTTAATGAGATCTCTAAGACGAGGAGCTAGTTTTCCCCATCCACCGGCATCACAATGAGAAAATAACTCTTCTACAGAAATATCCAAGACGAGGAAGCACTGTTTGTGGATTTTACATAAATTTGTAAAATTACTGCCTAGAAGATATGATTACAAACAAGTTGAAATCAAACATTTCTAACTCTAAGGTGGTTCAATACATAACTTGCTATAGGAGACCTGGGAACACTGATGACAACTGGGAAGACCTCTTTAACAGTAAACCAGAGACATCTACTGTCTGAAAATGGAAATAGCAACAAAAGCCATTTTATACATGGTTTGTAGAGGGCTCTGGGAAAAAGTGATGAGGCTGTCATAGGTGCAGCTAATTCTGGAAACCAGGATGAGCCTTGGCTGCTGAGAGGGTGAGTATTTTGCAGAGACAGAAGGAAGAAGAGAAGAAAAACAGAAAGAGGGGAGTTGCTTTGGCATAAGTGATGACCACGTAGAGATACATGGCCAGAGTGAGGTGAAGAGGAATGCAGGATCCTGGAGAAAGTGTTACCAGCAAACATTATTTTTTCCCTGAGCACTCAGCCCTTTTCAGGGAAAATCTCTCTCCTGAGCCTTTTACTGTATATAGTTTTCTTTTTTCTCCTTCTTTCTTACCCTCTTCTCTAATTGCATTTTCTACAAACCTTTTAGGGGTGGAAATCTGTTGATGATACAGATTTTTTAAATTGCTTCATAAATTAAGGAATTTCTGGCTTTAAGACAATACGATAAACTTTTAAAACTACACTTATCCTTATGCACCATCTAGTCTTCATTTCAGATAAGGAAACCGAAGCTAGGAAAATTTAGGTGACCTTGGAGTCATCCAGCTGGTGAGTGACAGAACTCAGACTGGATACAAGCTTTCCTTATGGACTGGGCCCAGTGGGAATAAATTTTCCTGCAAGGTGGCCACTTTTACAAAATGTTCCTCAAAAGTTTTCCCACCTCCAGCCTGTTTTTATTTGTTTTACATATGTTTGGAATTTCAGAGGCTTAAAAAATTATACATTTTCTTCGAGTTGCTTTGAGGAAAATCAAAATTTAATATAAATACATAGCTGCAAGAGAAAATAAAATGGGCAGTTCTCTCTTAGTTGATGTATCCAATATGTTTCTGAAAAGAATGAACTGATTTAAATATAAATTTTGTGTTTTGATGGCCTTTTTTAACACAATACAACAAAATGAAACACTTAGCTTTTTATCTTTAATTCTTTCTATCTGTATGCAGCTTTTTGCCATAACACTATCATTCATTGTAGAATGCAACTTCCCAGAGGGTCAGGAAGTAGTCTAATTTTTTTGTAAAGCAAGTAGCTTAGGGTGACCTGGGAATTTACCTTTATGGTAAAGTTTTTAAATATTAATTTTGATTAATCAATGTTTTAAAGAAGATTTCTTTTATCCTACAATTCGCATTGTAAAAATTAAATATGCAATGCCTTTGCAAGTCAGCTGCCATATAAACCAGAGAATCACTTCCTTTAATACATACTTCATCTGCAAGTAAAAAGCTTCAAACGCGCCTTTTTATTTTAATGAGATATTTTATATATTCACACTTTCTCCCCCAGGAACATCCTGGAGAGGAAATTTCAAATTAGTAACCAGGAGATTATTTTCACTGTAATCTTTTTATAAAGAAAACAGAACAAGGCCAGACTATCGTCCAAAATCATTCTAGGTAGACAGGCTGACGATGTTGAATTTAACCTGAGCCCCGTGTTCCTGGCAAACAGCGAAGGTTACAGGAATTCTCCCACTCTTTTGTGTCCTGGAAAACAGCTTAGAACCACCCTTCCCACATGACTCGACTTAGTTGAGACTCACAGATGCCCTTTGTTTACCTGTGGCAAGGCCAGCCTTTGCTTCACAAATGATTAGCTCAATCCCTTGTCCCCACTGACAAACGGGAATAAAATGTTTGGTAACCAAACTTTGGTTAAGCTCCTCTCCTTTCTCAGTCCCTGAACTTGAGCCTACTCTCAGCCTGAGACAGCATACAGCCCCTATATATGGGTCCTCCTGGAGAAGAGGCTGGTGTCAAGATAAAACATTCTCTGATCTACTGTCCTGTCTGCCATCCTTTCATCCCACTTCCCCACACCAGGCTCTTTCTAGCTTTGTCCACTCCTCTTATAAAAGCCCTTTTGCCTAACTCTTAAGACACTGCAGATCTCACGGTCACTGGTTCTCTGTACGGCAGTAGCCCCCTCACAACATTGCAATAGACCCTTCCCCCCTTTGCAATAATCCTTGCAAATAAAGTCTCTCCTTACTAAGTCCACTTTATAAATATTTGACAAAATCAAGAATTCTAATTAAAACTGAGGGAAATTGACTAAATAAAGCAGATCAGGATTATAAGATAAAGTCTTCTTTTCCTAGAAGCAAAATCATACAATGTTCATAAGGGTAATCATATTTCTCAAATTTTTTTTCTGTTCTCCAAGATAAAATTTCAAAGCTTTTCAAGGGCAATGCTTTCTGGAAAATGTCTGTATTCAAATGAATAGTGAATTATTTTCACAAATTGTTCTAAAATCCCAGTATTTTCCAAGCTTCATTCTGGAATGTCAAGTTCCCCAAATTGGCCCAGATCCAAGCTTACCTTTCATGAGTGAAAAAACTACTTATTTAGTATTAGCTCACTAAATCTTGCAATTCAGTATTGTACAGTGGGGTGAGAAATCTAAACATCTTTATTCAAAATTCCTGTCAAATTGCTCAGTACTCATTTGTTTACCAGAATAAAAATCTAATTTTTCAATGACAAAACCATACATTGTGAGGCCCAGTGCTACTGAAAATCTTCAGGACATTTCTATGGTCAGAACTGACCAATACCATATGCCATATTATGTAAACAAATACGTAACATTGGGCTCAATTGCATAAACCACAGGAGGAAACAAAAATGATGAGATGAACAGATGTCTTAGAAGCATAATCATTTCTCTGACAATCCAGGAGACAAAGACCTATGTTTCCCTTTGGTCTGTAAAAATCGGTTGGAAATCTTTACATACCCACTCTTTATTTTTTTAATTTTATATATATACATATATATGAAACATTAATGAAACAATTAGTTGGCATTTCATAAACTTAACAGATATAGGTAACTGTGAATTAACTTAACTAATGCCCTTCTACACATGTTGGAAAAAAATCACTCATTTCCCTTGACATCAGTTCTAGGCTCAGATCCAATGCCTGTATACTCTGATTCATTTCTACTGCATTTATTTAATGCTGCTATTTATTTATTCCTTTATTTGCTAAATACTTATTGGACACCTACTGTGTGCTAAGCACTGGGGATACAGTTCTAAACAAAATAGACGAAAATCTCTGTCCTCATGGAACATGCAATTTAGACAGAAAATGAACCAGATTAATGAGCAAAATATATAGAATACTAGATGTATTTTGTACTAAAGAGAAAAAGTAAAGTAGGAAAGTGAGTTACAAAATGTAGTGGGGCAGGAGGATTTCAGGCACTGACAAGATGTATTTGAGTCGAGCTCTCAAGGAAGTGAAAGAGCTAGCCAAGCAGATATCTGGCACTCCTGGCAAAGGGGGCAGCAAGTGCAAAGGCACGGAGGCAGGAACACTGCCACATGCAGTGCTGAGCACTGCAGAGGATATGAAGATGAAGAAGCTCAAAGGGCTTAAAATCATGTAAGGAAGCTGACAATACAAATGTACTAAAACTAATATCCAATAGACTTTTTGAAGAGTTGGAAGAGAGATACACACATGATTCCACAGCAGTTTAGATTCCACAGCAACAGTTGGAAAATCTCAGCAGGCAGGGGCAGGTTGGGTTGGGGTTATGGGAGGTGGGGTGGGGGGGTGGGGGGCGGGCAGTCCCTAAAGGAGCTCAAATCTGAGAAGAGTCTGTACAAAGGACGTGGGCCGGTGAAGCAGCACCCACGGGGCCAACTAGAGTTAGGACCATAACGGGGGAAATATAAATATCATGTAGATATATAAGCATATGGATATGATGTAAATTTATAAATATAAATATTCCACAATGTTTATATTATATATAAAACACGTTTGGACATATACTAAATATATCATGTTTCCCTGTGCATAGAACCTTCCTCGGGATCCTCAAACGTGTATATCAAAAGGGCCTCTGCTTATGTTTGTTATTTGAGAAAAAGAAGTGGACAGTTCTTTGTCAAATATGAAGCCTTATAAATGGATGTGGGATCCAGCTTTAATTTAGAACCCGGAGAAGTCCAGATGATTATTTTCTCTCACCTCTGCAAACAACCACCTTTTAACAATATCTTGAAGTGTATACAATACATTTCCTTCACGGCCCCCTACCCTCCACCTGCAGGCCTCGTCCTCTGCCTTCTCCTTCCAGGGATCGAAGCCCTGCCTGCTCGGCACTCTCTGGGAACATCTTTCTCCCAACACGCCCCCCACCACTCCCCTTTTCTTCCAGCCACTCGGTCTCTGCTAGGGTCGGAAGGATTCAAGCGAGAGCAAGACACGTTGTCCGTGGCCTCGACGTGGGGGAGGTTAGGGAAGGCCCCAGGAGGAAGGGGTTAATAAAGCAAGACCTGAACCCTGGGAGAAAGGCTAAAACCTGCTCCCTATTCTGAAGAAAGTTAGCTGAGGAAATCAGTTATCCAAAAGCGTTAACGATAACTGGTAGTATAATGTGTTTTCCCTCGGAGCACACTTACTATTTTTAAGAGGTTGTTCTAACTAAAAGAAACCGACCTCGGGTGGTGGCCTCCTGAGAGGAGGCTCTTGGAGAGGGGTCTTTGGAGGCCCCTCCCAGCGGTAAGTCTGGGGGTCTAGGCCTCGGGCAGGTAACCCAGCCTGAGGAAGAGCTCACACAGAACCAGCAGTCTACGGGGCAAAATTCACCCACCCCCGCTTGGCACTGGCCGTCCTGTCTCCCGTCTTGTTTCTTTTCACACCACAGTCATTCCAAGGGGAATGCTTGCATTCCTCATTTTGGATTAGTATCTGTCTGATGGTTAATAAATGAATATGAATCCTCTCAGTTTTAAAATTCATGTCCATCAGAATGTTAATAATCCTCTGCCCCAATTCCATTTCTTTCCATTGATTTGTAGAAATATGATGTCTGTTTCCCCATTAGGTTATCTAAGAATTACTGAGTTGCTATTTACTATCAAATGCCGCATTCTGCTATTCTATGTATTATCCCTTTAAAAAGCCCTAAAAGCACCCTCGAATCTTCATTTACAGTATCTAGCAATTGTGCCTTTTTACAACGCAGAAAACCTAAATTAATATTTAAGTTGGTGGTCATATTTCCACACCACTTTCTTTCTTTTTGAATCTTTAAAAAATATCTTTAGGGCTTCCCTGGTGGCACAGTGGTTGAGAGTCCGCCTGCCGATGCAGGGGACACGGGTTCGTGACCCGGTCCGGGAAGATCCCACATGCCGCGGAGCGGCTGGGCCCGTGAGCCATGGCCGCTGAGCCTGCGCGTTGCTCCGCAACAGGAGAGGCCACAACAGGGAGAGGATCGCGTACCACGAAAAAATATATATATATCTTTATACATAAATTTTAAATTCCATTTCTAATTTTATTCCATTCTCTTGTGAAAACAGCAATTAAAATATTTGTAATGAATACACATTCTGGCATTTAAAAACATTATAAAATCAAAGTGGAAAAATATTAGAGATTCTGATATTCAGATCAAGATTCAGATCAAGATGGTGATTAGTCTTTATATAAATTTATTACTTTAAAGTAATTATTTTAAAATGTTCCTTTAACATGAAAGTAATTAATTTTATTCTAAAAGCATAAAGAAAAGCCCAGGAAAGACTTGCATTTTCTTATTTGGGGGCTTATTAACTACAATTAAGCAGTTTAAAAAGCTATCTGCATTTTTTCACTTGCCCTATACACAGTTCAAAAGCAATCGTTTGCTGCCCCCTGGCTGTAAAGAGATTCCTTACCTTCGAATAAAACTATTGTCTTTAAAAGAAAAAATTACTGTATATCGAGAAAGTGAAGTGGAGAATATAGAAAATGTATCACCTCCCATAGGTATCAGGGTATTAATTAATACTGATTAAGAACCTAAACTTTTAGATCAGACTGCCTACCATGTATTAGCTGTGTGACCTTAGTCAAATTACTGAACCTCTCTCTGAAGTTTCCTAATCCATATTAATAAAGCTAATGAGAATAGTGATGTCTACCTCCTATGATTAGTAAGAGAATTAAATAAGCTCATAAAGTGTTTCAACTGTTTGCACAGGTGTTAGGTATTAGTAGATGCCATATTTAAAAGCAATAGTGGGTAACTGGAAATTGTCCACCTTAATACCAACACTGCTAATCTCTCTGACCCTGCTCCATTTTTTCCTTTTGTTGTAGTACTTATTACCGTCTAACATATTGTAGAATTGGATTATTTATGACATCTATTATTCTTTGCTGGCATCTCACCACTGAGTAAACTCCAAGGGCACAGGGATGTTTGTTTTGCTCTTTGAGGCATATCACGCACCACATCAGAGTCTGGTACATAATAGGTACTTAATAAATATTGCTATTGAATGAATTTGTGGCCATAATTTTGTCTATATTCATAAAACCTTAGACTTAAGGTTGCAAGGAGTTTTCAAGAACAGCACATTCATTCCTCAGACTTTTGTTGAAGACTTACTTGTGACCAATGTTGTTCAAGGGGCATGGTCTATAAAACGACTACTGCACAATTTGCAACCAAGGAGCAAACAAGCACAAAAATAAATAATTTCCGTACAATTTCAATACAGTAACATTAAGAAAAAATATTGAGGATTAAAAATGAGAGAGTGTAAATCTCTCCAGAGGAGTCAGAGACAACTGAGCTGAGGTGAGAGGCATGCTCCGGGCAAAGGGCACAGGGTGTGTTCCAGCAGAGGAACAGCTTAAAATGGAACCATGAAAGAGCACAGTATCTGGGGGACATAGAGGAGCACAGGGTGCTGATGATGGGGAAAGGAGATTGGTTGTGATAATTATTGGCTGACATGCCCTTAGGTGAGCAAGGGCCATGTTTGTGATTATAGGTGTCAACAGAGTTTTTGCTTTGGTTTGGTTTGAGCCGGCAACGCTACAAGCTGAGAGAAACGGTACCGATGAGGGGCAGGGACCGGGCTAAGAAAGGCCAGGAGGCCAGGATGCTATAGGTGGATAATCCAAGGTCAGAGCAAACAAGGAACTAGGAAATATAAAGACATGAGTCAGAGGAAGTCATGGGGAAGAGGTCAAGAAGGTAACTATGGCTCTATACTGTATGGGGGTCCAAAGTATTATAAAAATGTTTTGTTAAATTAAAAAGAAAAGTTTTATGGATCAATGTGTCAAAAAGACTAGCACCAGATATAGAGGGAGGCTGAACAGAATTGGGATGGCAAAAGAATTAAAGTACCCAGCCTTGGACCAGAAGAGAACCTAGCTAAGCGGCCTCTCCAGAACAACTGGAATCATTTAACATTAATCCAGAGTCACCATATTGTCATGCCTGGGTAGAGTCACAAACGTGTGTGTGTGTGTGTGTGTGTGTGTGTGTGTGTGTGTGTGTTTTAATATTTAAGTTTCCTGGTTACCTAGTATAATGCATTCCACAGTGTGGATGCAGTTTTTCTCCTGATATTAAGAAGGGGAACCTGAACTGAGTGACCCTGACTAGCATTGAAGCCACCATCCTAGTGTCCAGAGAGGGCAAATCAGCTACAGAACACTAGTTAGTGGACAGTCCAAACAGATTCTCCTTGCCTAGGTGTGCTATCCCCTTCGAAGTTCAGGCAATGCATCCAGTAGGCCAGCATGCTGACATGGTATACAAGAAGGCCAGCTGGAACTTACAGGATGATAGCATGTTAGTCCAGCACTGGGCTTTAACAATCATCATGTCCAGAAGATGGCATACTTGGAGGATGTGGAGATCACACCTCCTCACAACTAGGGCATCTACTAGGTGCTGGTGGGGGACCTCGGACACCTAAGGGGATGGGAGGAATCCCCACACGGGGAGGAATCCCCTTCCCCATATGGGAGGGAAGGGGCGGGGGAGAAGAGTGGAGGCAGGACAAGACTGTTACCGGAGGAGGGCCTGAAGAGGGGAGAGGTTCCCACACTCCGAGGGGCCCACTCACAGCGAGGGGATCAGTGGGGACAGGGAGGGACTGTCAGGGGATCAGAGGTGAACACGGCCAGTGCCTCCCCCACCTGCCTGGACCCCAGCAAGCCTGCTGGGGTCCTGGGCCTGAACCCCCACCCCCCAGGGTCCCCCCAGCTGCATGGATCCCAGGCCTGCCCCACCCCCCAGGACCCCCTCCAGCTCCGTGGGTCCCTGGGGCTTGAGCCCTGCCCCCCCCCAAGGCCTCTTCCAGCCACATGAGTCCCAGGCCTGAGCCCCACCCCAGCTGGGGCCTCCTCCAGCTGTGCAGGTCCCAGCAGACCTGAGTACCACCCCCTACAAGGCCTCCGAGGGCCGTGCGGGTCCCAGCCCTAAGCCCCGCCTCCACCAAAGCCTCCTCTGGCCACATGGGTCCTGGTAGACTGAGTGCCGCCCCGACCGGGCCTCCTCTGGCAGCACAGGTCCAGGCAGGCCGGAGCACCACCCCCCTCCAAGGTCTCCTCCAGCTGTGCCGGGCCCTACAGGCAGGCCTGTGGAGGCCTGCACCCCAGCTGGCCTGTGTGGGCATGTGTGCTCCAGGCCAGCTTCATGAATAGACACTGATGAAAGGAAAACAGAGGTGAGGCTGACACAGTGGGTCCAGAGACCTACCTAGAGGTCTCGGAGGCCTACGGAGGAGGCAGGGGTAGGCTGTAGCTCATCGTGGGGGCAAGAACACTGATAGGGGAGGCACCAGGGAATTTTTTATTTTTTTATTTTTTCCTTATTTTTATTCTTTTTTATTATTTTTCTTTATTTTTTGCTGTTGTGGTTCTGTTTTGTTTTGTTGTTGTTATTTCATTTTTATTGTTACTCTTTCTAATTTTATTTTATTTTTTACTTTTTGTTATTATTCTGCTCTTTTCTATTTGTTGCTTTTTTTTTTTTTCTTTTGCCATGCTGCACAGCTGGCAGGGTTTTGGTTCCCAGGCCAGGGTTCGGGCCTGAATTCCTGTGGTGGGAGTGCTGAGCCCAACGCACTGAGCTAACAGAGAACTTCAGGTCCCAGGGAATATTAATCAGTGTGAGATCTCTCAGAGGTCCTCATCTCGGCACCAAGACCCAGCTCTGCCCAACTGCCTGCAAACTCTAGTGCTGGATGCCTCAGGCCAAACAACCAGCAAGACAGGTATACAGCCCCACCCATCAAAAAAAATGAGACAACAAAAATATGTTACAGATGAAGAAGCAAGGTAAAAACCTACAAGACCAAATGAATGAAGAGGAATTAGGCAACTTACCTGAAAAAGAATTCAGAGTAATGATAGCAAAGATGATCCAAAATCTCAGAAATAGGATGGAGGCACAGATCGAGAAAATACAAGAAATGTTTTAAAAGGACCTAGAAGAACTAAAGAACAAACAGTGATGAACAACACAATAACAGGAATAAAAAATACACTAGAAGGAATCAATAGCAGAATAACAGAGACAGAAGAACCAATAAGTGAGCTGGAAGATAGAAGGGTGGAAATAACTGCCGAGGAGCAGAATAAAGAAAAAAGAAAGAAAAGAATTAAGGACAGTCTCAGAGCCTCTGGGACAACATTAAACACGACAACATTAGAATTATAGGCACCCAAAAGAAGAAGAGAAAGGCAAAGGATCTGAGAAAATATTTGAAGAGATTACAGTCAAAAACTTCCCTAACATGAGAAAGAAAATAGGCACCCAAGTCCAGTAAACGCACAGAGTCCCATACAGGAGAAACTGAAGGAGAAACATGCCAAAACACATATTAATCAAACTAACAAAAATTAAATTCAAAGAAAAAATATTAAAAACAGCAAAGGAAAAAGCAAAAAAATAACATACAAGGTAATCCCCATAAGGTTATCAGCTGACTTTTCAGCAGAAACTCTGCAGGCCAGAAGGGAGCAGCAGGATATATTTAAAGTGACGAAAGGGAAAAACCTACAACCAAGATTACTCTACCCAGCAAGGATCTCATTCAGATTCAACAGAGAAATCAAAAGCTTTACAGACAAGCAAAAGCTAAGAGAATTCAGCACCACCAAACCAGCTTTAAAACAAACGCTAAAGGAACTTCTCTAGGTGGGAAACAAAGAAAAGAAAAAACCTACCAACACAAACACAAAACAATAAAGAAAATGGTAATAGGAATATACATATCGATAATGGATTAAAGGCTCCAACCAAAAGGCACACATTAGCTGAATGGATACAAAACCTAGACCTTTATATATGCTGTCTACAAGAGACACACTTCAGACCTAGAGACACATACAGACTGAAAGTAAGGGGATGGAAAAAGATATTACATGCAAATGGAAATCAAAAGAAAGCTGGAGTAGCACTACTGTATCAGATACACCAGACTTTGAAATAAAGACTCTTATAAGAGACAAGGAAGGACACTACATAATGATCAAGGGATCAATCAAAGAAGAGGACATAACAATTGTAAATATTTATGCACCCGACATAGGACCACCTAAATGCATAAGGCAAATGCTAGCAAACATAAAAGGGGAAATCAACAGTAACACAATATGGTGGGGGACGTCAACACCCCAATTTCACTAATGCACAAATCATCCAGACAGGAAATAAATAAGGACACACAAGCTTTAAATAACACAACTGACCAGACAGACTTAATTGATATTTATAGAACATTCCACTTGAAAGCAGCAGAATACACTCTCTTCTCAAGTGCACATGGAAAAATCTGCAGGATACATCACATCTTGGGTCACAAATCAAGCCATGGTAAATTTAAGAAAATTGAAATCACATCAAGCATCTTGTCCAACCACAACACTATGAGATTAGAAATAAATTACAGGGGGAAAAAACTGTAAAAGCACATACACATGGAGGCTAAACAATACACTATTATAACCATGAGATAACTGAAAAATATCAGAGAGGAAATTTAAAACTACATAGAAACAAACAATTAAAACATGAAAACCCAAAACCTATGGGATGCAGCAAAAGCAGTTCTAAGAGGGAAGTTTATAGCAATTCAATCCCACCTCAAGAAACAAGAAAAATCTCAAATAAACAACCTAACCTTACACCTAAAGCAACTAGAGAAAGAAGAACAAACAAAACCCAAAGTTAGTAGAAGGAAAGAAATCATAGAAATCAGAGCAGAATAAATAAAATAGAAATGAAGAAAACAATAGCTAAAATCAAAGAAAAGAAAAGCTACTTCTTTGAGAAGATAAACAAAATTGATAAATCTTTAGCCAGACTTGTCAAGAAAAAAAAGGAGAGGATTCAAATCAATAAAATTAGAAATGAAAAAGGAGAAATTACAACTGACACTGCAGAAATGCAAAGGATCATAAGAGAGTACTACAAGCAACTACAGGCCAACAAAATGGACAACATGGAAAAAATGGACAAATTCATAGAAAGGTACAACTTTCCAAGACTTAACCAGGAAGAAATAGAATATATAAAGAAACCAGTCACAAGTAATGAAATTGAAACTTCAATTAAAAATCTTCCAACAAACAAAAGTCCAGGACCAGATGGCTTCATAGGTGAATTCTATCAAACACTGAGCAAAGAACTAACACCCATGCTTCTAAAACTCTTCCAAAAAATTGCAGAGGAAGGAACACTCCCAAGTTCATTCTACAAGGCCATCATCACCCTGATACCAAAACCAGACAAAGATATAACATAAAAAGAAAATTACAGACCAATATCACTGACAAACATAGACACAAAAATACTCAACAAAATACTAGCAAACAGAATCCAACAACACATTAAAAGGGTCATACAACATGATCAAGTGGGATTTATCCCAGGGATGCAAGGATTTTTCAATATATGCAAATCAATCAATGTGATACACCATATCAACAAATTAAAGAATAAAAACCATATCATCATCTCAATAGATGCAGAAAAAGCTTTTGACAAAATTCAATACCATTTATGATAAAAACTCTCCAGAAAGTGGGCATAGAGGGAACATACCTCAACATAATAAAGGCCATATACAACAAACCCACATCTAACATCATTCTCAATGGTGAAAAATTGAAAGCATTTCCTCTAAGATCAGGAACAAGACAAGGATGTCCACTCTCGCCACTATTATTCAACATAGTTTGGAAGTCCTAGCCACAGCAATCTAAAAAGAAAAAGAAATAAAAGGAATATAAATTGGAAAGGAAGAAGTAAAACTGTCACTGTTTGCAGATGACATGATACTATACATAGAAAATCCTAAAGATGCCACCAGAAAACTACTAGAGCTAATCCATGAATTTGGTAAAGTTGCAGGATACAAAATTAATGCACAGAAATATCTTGCATTCCTATACACTAACAACGAAAGATCAGAATGAAAAATTCAGGAAACAATCCCATTTACCATTGCAACAAGAATAAAATACCTAGGAATAAACCTAACTGAGGAGGTAAAAGACCGGTACTAAGAAAACTATAAGAGACTGTTGAAAGAAATCAAAGACCTGTATGCAGAAAACTAAAAGACACTGATGAAAGAAATTAAAGATGACACAAACAGATGGAGAGACATACCATGTTCCTGGATTGGAAGAATTAATATTGTGAAAATGACTACACTACCCAAAGCAATCTATAGAGTCAATGCAATCCCTATCAAATTACCAATGGCATTTTGCACAGAATTAGGACAAAATATTTTACAATTTACATGGAAACACAAAAGACACTGAAAAGCCAAAGCAATCTTGAGAAAGAAAAACAGGGCTGGAAGAATCAGCCTCCCTGACTTCAGACTATACTACAAAGCTACAATAATCAAGACAGTATGGTACTGGCACAAAAACAGAAATATAGATCAATGGAACAGGACAGAAAGCCCAGAGATAAACCCATGCACCTATGGTCACCTAATCTATGAGAAAGGAGGCAAGAATATACAATGGAGAAAAGACTGTCCCTTTAATAAGTGGTGCTGGGAAAACTGGACATCTACATGTAAAAGAATGAAATTGGAACACTTCCTAACACCATATACAAAAATAAACTTAAAATGGATTAAAGACCTAAATGTAATACCAGACACTATAAAACTCTTAGAGGAAAACATAGGCAGAACACACTTTGACATAAATCACAGCAAGATCTTTTCTGACCCACCTCCTAATGAAAATAAAAACATAAATAAACAAATGGGACCTAATGAAACTTAAAAGCTTTTGCACAACAAAGAAAATCATAAATGAGATGGAAAGACAACACTCAGAATGGGAGAAAATATTTGCAAACAAAGCAATGGACAAGGGACTAATCTCCAAAACAAGTCATGCAGCTCAATACCAAAAAAACAAACAACCCAATCAAAAAATGGGCAGAAGACCTAAATAGACATTTCTCCAAAAAAGACATACAGATGGCCAAGAGGCACATGAAAAAATGCTCAGCATCACTAATTATTAGAGAAATGCAGATCAAAACTGCAATGAGGTATCACCTCACACCGGTCAGAATGGCCATCATTAAAATATCTACAAACAATAAATGCTCAAGAGGGTGTGGAGAAAAGGGAACTGTCTTGCATTGTTGGTGGGAATGTAAATTGATACAGCCACTATGGAGAATAGTATGGAGGTTCCTTAAAAAACTAAAAATAGAACTATCATATGATCCAGCAATCCCACTACCGGGCATATACCCTGAGAAAACCATAATTCAAAGAGACACATACACTCCAATGTTCATTGCAGAACTATTTACAATAGCCAGGACATGGAAGCAACCTCAATGTCCATCAACAGATGAATGGATAAAGAAGATATGGTACATATATAAAATGGAATATTAGCCATAAAAAGAATGAAATCGGGTCATTTGTAGAGAGGCGGATGGACCTAGAGTCTGTCATACAGAGTGAAGTAAGTCAGAAAGAAAAAGACAAATATCGTATATTAACTCATATATGTGGAATGTAGGAAAATGGTACAGATGAACCTATTTGCAGGGCAGGAATAGAGATGTAGATGCAGAGAACGGACATATGGACATGGTGGGGGGAGGAGGATTGGGATGAACTGGGAGATTGGGATTGACATATATACATTACCATGTGTAAAACAGATAGCTAGTGGGAACCTGCTGTATAGCACAGGGAGCTCAGCTTGGTGCTCTGTGGTGACCTAGATGGGTGGGATGGCGGGCGGGGGGGCAGAGGGAGGTACAAGAGGGAGGGATATATGTATACAAATAGCTGATTCACTTCATTATAAAGCAGAAACTAACATAACATTGTAAAGCAACTATACCTCTCCCCCCGCACCCAAAAAAAAAATCATTATGTCCAGTCCTCTCACTCTGAGAGCTCCTGGTATTAGTTACCCGGCTAGCTGGTAACTCTCACTACTCTGCCAACTTGCCTGGTGGCCAGGCAGTTGCTACAGTGAGTTCAGGCAAGGAAAAACAACCTTCGAACTACTTACTTTGTACACAAAATGATGAATTGATTGATTAAATTTTTCCACCTTTTCAATTGCTCTTCTGACACAATGCAGATCCTGTCATAGGGAAATGTAATTTCCTTCCATGGATTGATCATATTAAAAACCACATAAAAATGTTTCCTTGACAATTTTTACTGAAACCTCTTTAAAGGCAGGAAATTTCAATGACATGCCATTGAGAATTTTTCAGATTTACAATTGTGAAATGATATCTATGTTGGAGATGGGATAATCTCCAATTATTTTATATTATTTTTTAACTAGTCAAAGTTATATAACACAGATATTAGCATACAGGCCTCAGAAAGATTTTTTCTAAAGGGCAGATAGTAAATATTTTCTGCTTTTCAGTTCACATGGTCTCTGTTACAACTACTCGTGGGAGACCTTCAAGATGGCAGAAGAGTAAGACGTGGAGATCACCTTCCTCCCCACAAATACATCAGAAACACATCTACATGTGGAACAACTCCTACAGAACACCACCTGAACGCTGGCAGAAGACCTCAGACCTCCCAAAAGGCAAGAAACTCCCCACGAACCTGGGTAGGGCAAAAGAAAAAAGAATAAACAGAGACAAAAGGATAGGGACGGGACCTACACCAGTGGGAGGGAGCTATAAAGGAAGAAAGGTTTCCACACACTAGGAAGACTCTTCGGGGGCAGAGACTGCGGGTGGTGGGGGGGGAAGCTTCGGAGCCACGGAGGAGAGCACAGCAATGGGGGTGCGGAGGGCAAAGTAGTGAGATTCCCACACAGAATATCGGTGACGATCAGCACTCACCAGCCTGAGATCCTTGTCTGCTCACACATAGGGCAGGTGGGGGCTGAGAGCTGAGGCTCTAGCTTCGGAGGTCAGATCCCAGGGAGAGGACTGGGGTTGGCTGCATGAACACAGCCTGAAGGGGGCTAGTGCGCCACAGCTAGCCGGGAGGGAGTCCGGGAAAAAATGTGGAACTGCAAGAGACAAGAGACAAGAGACAATTGTTTTGGGGTGCACGACAATTGTTTTGGGGTGCACGAGGAGAGGGGATTCAGAGCACCCCCTAAATGAGCTCCAGAAACGGGCGTGAGCCGCAGCTATCAGCACGGACACCAGACATGGGCATGAGACACTAAGGCTGCTGCTGCAGCCACCAAGAAGCCTGTGTGCAAGCACAGGTCACTATCCACACCTCCCCTCCCAGGAGCCCGTGCAGCCTGCCACTACCAGGGTCCCGTGATCCAAGGACAACTTCCCCGGGAGAACACAGAGCACCTCAGGCTGTTGCAACGTCAGGCTGGCCTCTGCTGCCGCAGGCTCGCCCTGCATTCCGAACCCTTCCCTCCACACGGCCTGAGTGAGCCAGAGCCCCCTAATCAGTTGCTACTTTAACCCTGTCCTGTCTGAGTGAAGAACAGATGCCCTCAGGCGACCTACATGCAGAGTCACAGCCGAATCCAAAGCTGAACCGCAGGAGATGTGCAAACAATGAAGAGAAAGGGAACTCTCTCCCAGCAGCCTCGGGGGCAGCAGATTAATTCTCCACAATCAACTTGATGTACCCTGCATCTGTGGAATACTGAATAGACAACGAATCATCCAAAAATTGAGATGGTAGACTTTGGGAGCAACAATATATAATTTTTTCTTTTCCTCTTTTTATGAGTGTGTATGTGTATGCTTCTCTGTGTGATTTTGTCTGTATAGTTTTGCTTTTACCATTTGTCCTAGGATTCTGTCTGTCCGTTTTGTTGCTTTTTTTTTTTGGTTTTTGTTTTTTTCTATTTTTCTTTAGTATAGTTTTTAGAGTTTGTTATCATTGGTGGATTTGTTTTTTGGTTTGGTTGCTCTCCTCTTTCTTTTTATTTTTTTCATTACTTTTTAATTTTTTTAATTTTAATAATTATTTTTTGTTTTAATAACTTTATTTTATTCTATTTTTTTCTTTCCTTCTTTCTTTATTTCTCCCTTTTTTCTGAGCCGTGTGGCTGACAGAGTCTTGGTTCTCCAGACGGGTGTCAGGCCTGTGCCTCTGAGGTGGGGGAGCCAAGTTCAGGACATTGGTCCACTAGAGACCTCCCAACTCCACGTAATTCAAACTATGCAAGCTCTCCCAGAGATCTCCATCTCAACGATAAGACATGGCTCCACCTAATTCAAATGATAAAAGCTCTCCCAGATATGTCCATCTCAATGCTAAGACACAGCTCCATTCAACTACCAGCAAGCTACGGTGCTGGACTCCCTATGCCAAACAACTAGCAACACAGGAACACAACCCTACCCATTAGCAGAGAGGCCGCCTAAAATCATATTAAGGTCACAGATGCCCCAAAACACACCACCGGACGTGGACCAGCCCACCAGAAAGACAAGATCCAGCCTCATCCACCAGAAACAGGCACCAGTCCCGTCCACCAGGAAGCCTACACAACCCAATGAACCAACATTAGCCACTGGGGGTAGACACCAAACACAACAGGAACTACGAACCTGCACTCTGCAAAAAGGAGACCCCGAGCACAGTAAGTTAAGCAAAATGAGAAGACAGAGAAACACACAGCAGATGAAGGAGCAAGGTAAAAACCCACCAGACCAAACAAATGAAGAGGAAATAGGCAGTCTACCTGAAAAAGAATTCAGAGTAATGATAGTTAAGATGATCCAAAATCTTGGAAAGAGAATGGAGAAAATACAGAAACAGGACCTAGAAGAAGTAAAGAGCAAACACACAATGGTGAACAACACAATAAATAAAATTAAAAATTCTTTAGAAGGAATCAACAGCAGAATAATGGAGACAGACAAACGGATAAGTAACCTGGAAGATAAAATAGTGGAAATAACTACTGCAGAGCAGAATAAAGAAAAAAGAATGAAAAGAATTGAGGACAGTCTCAGAGACCTCTGGGACAACAGTAAATGCACCAACAATTGAATTATTTGGGTCCCAGAAGAAGAAGAGAAAAAGAAAGGGACTGAGAAAATATTTGAAGATATTATAGTTGAAAACTTCCCTAATATGAGAAAGGAAACAGTTAATCAAATCCAGGAAGTGCAAAGGGTCCCATACAGGATAAATCCAAGGAGAAAAAAGCCAAGACACATATTAACCAAACTATCAAAAATTAAATACAAATAAAAAGTATTAAAAGCAGCAAGGGAAAAACAACAAATAACATACAAGGGAATCCCCATAAGGTTAACAGCTGATCTTTCAGCAGAAACTCTGCAAACCAGAAGGGAGTGACAAGACATAATGAACGTGATGAAAGGGAAAGACCTACAACCAAGATTACTCTACCCAGCAAGGATCTCATCCAGATTTGACGGAGAAGTTAAAACCTTACAGACAAGCAAGAGCAGAGAGAGTTCAGCACCACCAAACCAGCTTTACATCAAATTCTAAAGGAATTTATCTACGCAGGAAACACAAGAGAAGGAAAAGAACTACAATAACAAACACAAAACAATTAAGAAAATGGTAATAGGTACATACATAACGATAACTAACTTAAATGTAAATGGACTAAATGCTCCCAACAAAAGACACAGATTGGCTGAATGGATACAAAAACAAGACCCATATATATGCTCTCTACAACAGACCCACTTCAGACCTAGAGACACATACATCCTGAAACTGAGGGTATGGAAAAAGATATTCCATGCAAAAGGAAATCAAAAGAAAGCTGGAGTAGCAATTCTCATATCAGACAAAATAGACTTTAAAATAAAGACTATTACAAGAGACAAAAAGGGACACTACATAATGATCAAGGGATCAATCCAAGAAGAAGATATAACAATTGTAAATATTTATGCACCCAACATAGGAGCACCTCAATACATAAGGCAAATGGTAACAGCCATAAAAGGGGAAATCAACAGTAACACAATCATAGTAGGAAACTTTAACACCCCACTTCCACCAATGGACAGGTCATCCAAAATGAAAATAAATAAGGAAACACAAGCTTTAAATGATACATTAAACAAGATGGACTTAATTGGTATTTATAGGACATTCCATCCAAAAACAACACAATAGACTTTCTTCCCAAATACTCATGGCACATTCTCCAGGAGAGATCATATCTTGGGTCACAGATAAAGCCTTGGTAAATTTAAGAAAACTGAAATCATATCAAGTATCTTTGCCAACCACAACACTATGAGACTACAGAAAAAAATCTATAAAATATACGAACACATGGAAGCTAAACAATACACTACTAATTAACCAAGAAACCACCAAAGAAATCAAAGAGGAGATCAAAAAAATACCTAGAAACAAATGACAATGAAAACATGATGACCCAAAACCTATGGGATGCAGCAAAAGCAGTTCTAAGCGGGAAGTTTATAGCAATACAATCCTACCTCAAGAAACAACAAACATCTCAAATAAACAATCTAACCTTACACCTAAAGCAACTAGAGAAAGAAGAACAAAAAACCCCCAAAGTTAGCAGAAGGAAAGAAATAATAAAGATCAGATCAGAAATAAATGAAAAAAAAATGAAGGAAATAATAGCAAAGATCAATAAAACTAAAAGCTGGTTCTTTGAGAAGATAAACGAAATTGAAAACCATTAGCCAGACTCATCAAAAAAAAAAAAAAAGGGAGAAGACTCAAACCAATAGAATTAGAAATGAAACAGGAGAAGTAACAACTGACACTGCAGAAATACAAAGGAACATGAGAGATTACTACAACCAACTATATGCCAATACAATGGACAACCTGGAAGAAAAGGACAAGTTCTTAGAAAAGCACAACCTTCCGAGACTGAACCAGGAAGAAATAGAAAATATAAACAGACCAATCACAAGCACTGAAATTGAGACCGTGATTAAAAATCTTCCAACAAACAAAAGCCCAGGACCAGATGGCTTCACAGGCAAATTCTATCAAACATTTAGAGAACAGCTAACACCTATCTTGCTCAAACTCTTCCAAAATATAGCAGAGGGAGGAACACTCCCAAACTCATTCTACGAGGCTACAATCACAGTCATATGAAAATCAGACAAAGATGCCACAAAGAAAGAAAACTACAGGCAAATATCACTGATGAACATAGATGCAAAAGTCCTCAACAAAATACTAGCAAACAGAATCCAACAGCACATTAAAAGGGTCATACACCAGGATCAAGTGGGGTTTATGCCAGGAATGCAATGATTCTTCAATATATGCAAATCAATCAATGTGATACACCATATTAACAAACTCAGGAAGAAAAACCATATGATCATCTCAGTAGATGAATAAAAAGCTTCAGAAAAAATTCAATACCCATTTATGATAAAAAAAAAAAAACCCTCCAGAAAGTAGGCATAGAGGGAACGTACCTCAACATAATAAAGGCCATGTCGCTCTCAAAGGTGAAAAACTGATACCATATCCTCTAAGATCAGGAACAAGACAAGGTTGTCCACTCTCACTACTATTATTCAACATAGTTTTGGAAGTTTTAGCCACAGCAATCAGAGAAGAAAAAGAAATAAAAGGAATCCAAATTGGAAAAGAAGAAGTAAAGCTGTCACTGTTTGCAGATGACATGATACTATACATAGAGAATCCTAAAGATGCTACCAGAAAACTACTAGAGCTAATCAATGAATTTGGTAAAGTAGCAGGATACAAAATTAATGCACAGAAATCACTTGCACTCCTATACATTAATGATGAAAAATCTGAAAGAGAAATTAAGGAAATACTCCCATTTATCACTGCAACAAAAACAATAAAATACCTAGGAATAAACCTACCTAAGGAGATAAAAGACCTGTATGCAGAAAACTATAAGACACTGATGAAAGACATTAAACACAATACAAACAGATGGAGAGATATACCATGTTCTTGGACTGGAAGAATCAACATTGTGAAAATGATTATACTATGCAAAGCAATCTACAGATTCAATTCAATGCAATCCCTATCAAACTACCAATGGCATTTTTCACAGAACTAGAACAAAAAATTGCACAATTTGTATGGAAACACAAAAGACCCCAAACAGCCAAAGCAATCTTGAGAAAGAAAAATGGAGCTGGAGGAATCAGGCTCCCAGACTTCAGACTATACTATAACGCTACAGTAATCAAGACAGTATGGTACTGGCACAAAAACAGAAATATAGATCAATGGAACAGAATAGAAAGCCCAGAGATAGACCCATGCACATATGGTCACCTTATTTTTCATAAAAGAGTCAAGAATATACAATGGAGAAAAGACAGCCTCTTCAATAAGTGGTGCTGGGAAAACTGGACAGCTACATGTAAAAGAATGAAATTAGAACACTCCTTAACACCATACATAAAAATAAACTCAAAACGGGTTAAAGACTTAAATGTAAGGCCAGACTCTATAAAACTCTTACAAGAAAACATAGGCAGAACACTCTATGACATAAATCACAGCAAGATCCTTTTTGCCCCACCCCTAGAGAAATGGAAATAAAAACAAAAATAAACAAATGGGACCTAATGAAACTTAAAAGCTTTTGCACAGCACAGGAAACCATAAACAAGACGAAAAGACAACCCTCAGAATGGGAGAAAATATTTAGAAATGAAGCAACTGACAAAGGATTAATATCCAAAATTTACAAGCAGCTCATGCAGCTCAGTATCAAAAAAAGAAACAACCCAATCCAAAAATGGGCAGAAGACCTAAATAGACATTTCTCCAAAGAAGATATACAGATTGCCAACAAAAACATGAAAGGATGCTCAACATCACTAATCATTAGAGAAATGCAACTCAAAACTACAATGATGTATCACCTGACACCAGTCACAATGGCCATCAGCAAAAAATCTACAAACAATAAATGCTGGAGAGCGTGTGGAGAAAAGAGAACCCTGTTACACTGTTGGTGGGAATGTAAACTGATACAGCCACTATGGAGAACAGTATAGAGGTCCATAAAATACTAAAAGTATAGCTACCATACGGCCCAGCAATCCCACTACTGGGCATATACCCCGAGAAAACCATAATTCTAAAGAGTCATGTAGCACAATGTTCATTGCAGCTCTATTTACAACAGTCTGGACATGGAAGCAACCTAAGTGTCCATCAACAGATGAATGGATAAAGAAGATGTGGCACATATATAAAATGAAATATTAATCAGCCATAAAAAGAAATGAAATTGAGTTATGTGCAGTGAAGTGAATGGGCCTAGAGTCTGTCATACAGAGTGAAGTAAGTCAGAAAGAGAAAAACAAATACCATATGCTAACACATATATATGGAATCTAAAACAAAATGGTTATGAAGAACCTAGGGGCAGGACAGGAATAAAGACACAGATGTAGAGAATGGACTTGAGGACAAGGGGAGAGGGAAGGGTAGGCTGGGATGAAGTGAGAGAGTGCATGGAGTTATATATACTACCAAATGTAAAATAGATAGCTAGTGGGAAGCAGCCACATAGCACAGGGAGATCAGCTCGGTGCTTTGTGACCACCTAGAGCGGTGTGATAGGGAGGGTGGGAGGGAGATGCAAGAGGGAGGAGATATGGGGATATATGTATATGTATAGCTGATTCACTTTGTTATAAAGCAGAAACTAACACACCTTTGTAAAGCAATTATACTCCAACAAAAATGTTAAAAAAAAATAAAAAGTACTCATATTGTGGCACAAAAGCAGCCATAGACAAAACATAAACAAATGGAGAATCTGTGTTCCAATAAAACTTTATTTACAATAACAGGCAGTAAGTTGGATTGTTTGCTGACCCCGATCTATATACATTTCTGTATCTTGTTTTCTGTATATGTCTTAGAGTGAATTTTATATCAGAATATTAGCGAGATCTCGTTTTTAAAGAAGTATATGAAAAGCTACTGTATGGATGTATCAAAATTTATTTAGCCAATCCTATACTGATACACATTTTGGTTGTTTTCTAATTTTTTGTTATTATAAATAATTGATAAAGTAAATTACATTTTACATACTTCTCTTTGTACATGTATGAACATATATCTTGGATATGTTCCTAGAGGTAGAAACATACAATTTAAATTGACATTGCCAAATTGCCCTCCAATTTTCCACTCCACCAACAATACATGAAACAGAATGTCTCATACGGCACCATATTGATATAGAAATAAAGTTCGGATCCAGCTTTATTATTTTACAGTTCTACAGAGGTATGCTCAGTTTTCCCAGGATCATGTAGTAAGTCCATTATCTTTACCTACTAATTTGAAACGTTATCTTTTACAAAGGTTTCCGTCTTTAATAATAGCGAAGAAAAATGTTCACTATCAACATACAAAATAAAGTATTTAAAATCTGAATGTCAAATTTTCATCAAAGCTATCTTCTCTTCCTCCCCTCAAATCTAGGAGTAAGCAATTTTATCTTGATGCTATGATGTATCAATCTATAAAAGGAACATGGAGATCAGTTTAGATGAACACATTACCCATGGTCTAATTCTGAAAACATCACAACTAGCTGTTGATACCATAAACATGAGAAGCAAGCAGTTGTGTGTGTGTATGTTTTTATTAAAGTACCACTATATTTTCTCATTCCTTTCTAAAATTCCACAATTCTATGAAAGAACAATATAAAGATCTGTACTCACAACCCTGAGACTATGTCACAGTCAGGTCTGTTGGGAGAAGAGACCTTTCATTGGGACATCTGTCCTTTGGCAGCTGGCACTGAACAATGCAAAGCATAAGGGTAGATTACCAAAGGTCACGCTAGATCTGCACTGTCCTACACACACTCCATATTGTTAGTATTGGACTATATGGTAACCAGTAGCTACACGTGGCTATAGAGCACTTGAAATGTAGATAGTCCAAAATAAGATTGGGATGCAAAATACACACTGCATTTCTAAGAAATTATGAAAAAAGAATGTAAAATATCTCAATAATTTTTATATTGTTTACATACTAAAATGCTAAAACTTTGAATATATTCATTAAATAAAATATGAAAATTAACTTTATTCTTTCTTTTTATTTTTTTAATGTAGCCACCACAAGATTTATAATTACAAACATGGCTCATTTTATATTTTTATTAGACAGTGGTATTAGTTCACAGCAATAGAACTTGTAACTTTAGGATATGACTTGAAGGATTAGCTGTGACTCTTGGAGACCACAAATAGGAACTGCAATCATAGGGATTCCTAAAAGTTCAGTGTGAATAGTAGATAACACAATACACTAGGAAGAAGGAACATTATTCATTCTGCAAATATGAATTTAGCACCAATTATTGCCAGGAACATGCCTGGTATTTGATCAGGACTATAGACTCCTTGATAACTGTATAACTTTGACCTTGTCAAATCATTAAACTTCTCTGAGTCCCATGGATTTGCATGTAAAATTGGCCTTGCCTGAAGAGAAGAGATTGGAATGAATGCACTCTTGAAATCCTTTTCTGCATCAAGATCTATGATTCTGTACATATTTCAATTTTGTAATCAAGGTCTCTAACTGGATATAAAACTGTATTAGAAAAGCTTACATCATAAATTTATAAACCACAGTTTTGCACATAATTTACTAAGAACATTTTCTCTCAGCATGTAACTATATTTCTTTAGTGTGTAAAACATTCAATTCTGTAATCAATAGTGAGCTAAAAAGAGAGACAAAATCATATTTTGTACCATATTCTGACGGTTTTATTTTGAGGTACATAGATTTTTTTTCATTTATTTATTTAACACATTTAATGAGTATAAGGCCAGATGCTATACAGGAAACAAACATTCATAATGATAGTCCCTGTTCTCAAATAACTTATCTCTGTAAAGCTTCCCCAACTTCCCTGGCCAGAGTTACTCCTAAAGGTAGAATTAGTTATTCCATTGTCCATGCCTCTATTACAACATTCAACATACTTTTTCTGTTTATATTTCTGCTTCCTCCCTAGACCATAATCTCCTTGGCAAAGGGATTATCTTATTCATCTTTGAACCCAGTACTTAACATATAAGGGATGCATGTTGAACAACCGACATGTGACTATTACCATAATCAATAAGGAAGAGATGGACAACCTGTGCTCCATATGTGACACCCTGAGAAGAACACACCATCAACTATGCAGTATTTTTTGCCAAGAACGCATAACCTCAGTCTGTTATTAGGAAACATCTGACAAGCACAAAATGATAAACATTCTACTAAGAAAGCGGGGCACAAAGGATTACAGTGTTACAAAATATTAATGTCACAAAAGACAAAAAGGTTATAGAAATGTTCTATATTAAAGAAAGCTAAAGAAACGTGACAATTAAATGTGATACCTTATCCTAGACTGGATCTTTTACTAGAATGGAAAAACTGCTATCAGGGATATTATTAGGTCAATGGACAAAACTGGACTATGAATGATAGACTAAGGTATTGTATCAATATTAACTTATGAATTTGATACCTTCATTATGGTTATGTAAAAAAGTATTCCTATTTTTAGGAAATATACATGAAGATACTTTAAAGGATTATAATATATGTAACCTTCAAATAGGTCAGCAAAAAATTCTGCACACATACACACACACACACACACATGCAAACATATGCACAGAGAACAAATGATAAAGCAAATGTGGTCAAATGTTAGCAATAGATGAACCTGGGTAAATAGTGTGTGCATATGTTCCTTGTACTGTTTTTATATTTGCAGTTTTGAAATTATTTCCAAATGAAATGTTTTTAAAAGGACAAATATATATACATATATATGTGTGTGTGTGTATATATATATATATATATATATATATACACATATGATGCTCAACTTCACTGCTATTCACAGAAATGCAAATTAAAACAAGGAGAAAGCATTATTCACTATTGGCAAAATTTTAAAGAATAGATAATATTCAGTAAACGCAAGGGTGTAGAGAAAGTAATACTTTTCTCACACACTGTTGAAAGGAACAGAAATTTATAAGTCTTTTTAGAGAATAATTTGGCACTTAAATCTTTTAGCCCAGAAATTTAAACTTTAAACCATTAACCTTTTAAACCCAAAAGTTCAACTTCTAGGAATTTTTCTTAAAGATTGCACACACCTTGTGCACATTGATAAGGTATAAAGTGATCACTTCAGTATTGTTTGTAATAGCAAAAAATGGTAGATAACCTACATATCCAACAATAGGTTAATAGTTAATGCATAATGAAACATTCATACCATGGAGTACTACATAGCCACTAAATAGAATGAGATAGACGTATATTTTGCTATACAAAAATTTCCAAGTACATTATCAATATATTTTAAACAATTTACAAAATAGCCTACATAGTATTTACAATTCCATAAAAACTTAACTTGTGTCATTGTATGTTTTATATTAATAGAAATATATATATATATATATACACACACGTTTCTTTTTATTGGCTGGAGTTTTATATAAAATAGTTAACCATACCATATATATAAGTATATGTACCATCTAAAACCCTAGTCAATAGAAAAGAAATATTTACCAAAAGAGACAGATCAAGCTGGCAGAGTAGGAGGATGCTGGGCTCACCTTCCCTCATGAACACATCAAAACTATAATGACATATAGAATGACTCTTGCTGAAATTGACCTGGGGACTAGCAGAACAGCTCTTCTACAACTAAGGTTATAAAGAAAGACCCACACAGAGTCTGGAAGGAAGTGAGGAGAAGCAATTTGGTAGGGACCTGCACCCCTAGTGGGGGAAACAGAGAGGAGAGGACATTACAAGCTCGGGGATCCTCCCTGCGGAGTAAGGGGTCCGAGCTACATATTAGACATGCCAGCCCTGGGGTGTGACACCATGAAGATGAAGCACCTTAGCTGGTCTAAAACCCACTGGGGCTTATCAGAAGGCTGTAAGAAACTGAGACTCCACTCTTAAAGAGCATGCACAGAGCCTGGCTCACTCCCAGTCATAGCGCTGAGGCAGCACTCCCCAGCATGCCAGGGCTGCCCCAGAGCACTCCTCCAGCCCGCACTGGGCTCCTGCTCCAGCCCCTCTTGCTCCAACACTGCTCCCCACTAAGAGGGAGTCCGCCATTGCCAACAAGAGTGCACAAACTTGGAGGGAATGGAGCCAGCTTGGACTCTGGCCCTGCCTCTGACCAGCATGGAGGCAGCCATTGCCAGCACATGCCTTCTGATTGCACGCAACTGCAAGGGAATGAGGCTAACTCCAGAGCAGAGACCACCATCATCATAGCATGCATCCCTGTGTATACTTGGGACAGGATAAGGCTAGCTCAGTGGTGTGACACCAACCCCTCCAGCCCAAACACAGGCTCTAACCAAGGCGCTTACCCCAGAGGAAAAATGAAACCAACACAGAAGTACAGCCCCAAGCCTCAAGCTCAGGCCCCATCCCAAACCAAGGCAAAGACTACCATCACACCTGGGAGAAATCTAGCTTCCTCAAAGTTCCTACTCCAGCCCCACGGGCTCTGCCCTAGCGCCTGATAGGGCAGTAACAGCCACTGATCACGGAAAAACCCCAACTTGCACCTGGCTCTTGCTCTAGTCACTCCGCCTCCAGACCCACCCACCACCAAAGTGGTGCTGCCAGCACACCCTGGGGAAGACATGATCCCTGCCTACTTCAGATCCAGTTCTCTGACCAAAGACACTGGGCACACACAGACTGAAAAGGGATGCTCTCACACAAGGACACGACTTCAAAACCAAGTCACCTAATTTCATAGAGACAAAGTTGAACAAAATGAAAAGACAGAGGAATATGTTTAAAATGAAAGAAAAAGAAAAACCCTGAACAAAAAACCTGATGAAACAGAAAGAAATAATTTATGGAAAAAAAAAAAGAGCTCAAAGCAATAATAAGCTGAACTGGGGAAAAGAATATATGAACACAGTAAGAATTTTAACAAAGAACTAGAAAATATTTTTTTTAAAAAAGAATCCGTCAGAACCAAAGAATACAATAACTGAAATGAAAAACACACTAGAGGGAATTAACAGCATATTAGGTGACAGAGAAGAACACATAAACAATCTGAAAGATCGAATAATGGAAATCATCCAATCACAGCAGCAAAAAGAAAAACACATTTAAAAAAATGAGAATAGTTTAAGGGACCTCTGAGAAAACATCAAGCATACTAACATTTGCATTATAGGAGGCCCAGAAGAAGAAGAGAGAGAAAAGGGTAAAAAGGTATTTGATGAAATTATGGCTGAAAACTTCCCGAACCTGAAGAAGAAAACAGATACCCAGGTCCATGAAGCACAGAGAGTCCCAAACAAGATGAACAAAAAGAGAAGCACACCAAGACATATCATAACTAAAATGGCAAAAGTTAAAGATAAAAAATAATTCTAAAGACAGGAAGAGAAAAATGAGTTATATACAAGGGAACCCCATAAGGCTATCAGCTGATTTTTCAGCAGAACCTTTGCAGGCCAGTAGGGAATGGCAAGATATATTTAAAGTGCTGAAAGGACAAAATCTACAACCTAGGGTACTCTACCCAGCAAGGTTATCATTCAGAATTGAAGAGGAGACAAAGAACTTCTCAGAGAAGCAAAAACTAAAAGAGTTCATCAATAATAAACCAGTCTTACAAGAAGTGTTAAAGGGTCTTCTTACTAAGTGGGAAAAAAAGGCTACAACAAGAAATAAGAAATTATAGAAAGGGAAAAATCCTGCTGGTAAAGGCTATGGATCAACCACTTAAATTAGCTAGTACAAAGGTTAAAAGACAAAGATTGTGAAGTCAACTATAACAACAATAAACAGTTAAGGGATAGACATCAAGATGTAAAATATGACATCAAAAACACAAAACAGGGTTCCCTGGTGGCACAGTGGTTGAGAGTCCACGTGCTGATGCAGGGGACATGGGTTCATGCCCCGGTCCGGGAAGATCCCACATGCCACAGAGCGGCTAGGCCCGTGAGCCATGGCTGCTAAGCCTGAGCGTCTGGAGCCTGTGCTCCACAACGGGAGAGGCCACAACAGTGAGAGGCCCACGTACCCCAAAAAAAAAAAAAAAAAAAAAAAAAAAACCACACACAAAACATGGTGGGGCAGCTGAAATGTAGAGCTTTTAGAATGTGTTTGAACTTAAATGACTACCAGTTTTTAATAAGTAGAAATGGTTATAGATCAACATGTAAATACAAATCAAAAAACCTACAATAGATATACAAAACTAGAGAGAAAGGAACACAAATATAACACTAAAGAAAATCATCAAACCACAAAACAAGAGACTAAAAGAAGAAAAAAAGAACAGAGAACTACAAAACAACCAGAACACAGAAAAAAAAAAAATGGCAATAAGTGCATGCCTATCAATAATCACTTTAAATGTCGATGGATTAAATGCCCAATCAAAAGACAAAGAGTGGCTAACTGGATGAAAAAATAAGACCCATCTATATGCTGCCTAAAAGATACTCACTTCTGAGCTAAAGACACACAGACTGAAAGTGAGGGGATGGAAAAACGCAAATGGAAACAAAGAGAAAGCTGGGTAGCAATATTCATATCAGAAAAAAAATAGACTTTAAAACAAAGTCTATAATAAAAAACAAAGAAGGGCATTATATAATGATAAAGAGAACAATACAAGAAGCAGATATAATGTTCATCAACATATATACAAATATTAACAGACATGAAGGGAGAAATTAACAATAATACAATAATAATAGGGGACTTTAACACCCCACTTACATCAATGGACAGATCATCCAGAAAAAAAATCAATAAGGAAACACTGGCCTTAGATCAGGGTCCCCAACCCCCAGGCCGCAGACCAGTACCAGTCCGCAGCCTGTTAGGAACTGGGCCACACAGTAAGAGGTAAGTAGTGGGCGAGTGAGTGAAACTTCATCTACCACTCGCTCCCAATCACTGGCGATCGTTGGCATTACTGCCTGAACCATCCCCCCTGCCCCCCGGTCCATGGAAAAATTGTCTTTCACAAAGCCGGTCCCTTGGGCCAAAAAGGTTGGGGACCACTGCCCTAAATGACACATTAGACCAGTTGGACTTAGTAGATATCTACAGGACATTCCATCCAATACCAGTAGAATACATATTCTTTTCAAGTGCACATGGAATATTTCTAGGAGAGACCACATACTAGGCCACAAAACAAGTCTCAACAAACTTAAAAGGATAGAAATTATATCGAGCATTTTTTCCACAATGGTGTGAAATTAGAAATCAATTACAGGAAGAAAAATGGGAAAAACACAATCACATGAAGACTAAACAATATGTTAATAAAAAAAACAATGGGTCAATGAAGAAATCAAAGAGGAAATCAGAAAATACCTTGCAACCAATTAGAATAAAGCCATAACCTTCCAAAAATCTATGGAATGCAACAAAACTAGAGAAGTTTATACTGATAGAGGCCTACCACATGAAACAAGAAAAATGCCAGATAAACTACCTAACCTACCACCTAAAGGAATTAGAAAAAGAACAAACAAACACCAAAGTCAGAAGAAGGAAGGAAATAATAAAGATCAGAGAGGAAACAAATTAAATAGAGACAAGAAAATGATGTAGAAAAGATCAATAAAACCAAGAACTTGGTTTTGGAAAAGATAAACAAAATAGATAAGCCATTAGAGAGACTCATTAAAAAATGGGGAAAGGACCAAAATGAACAAAATAAGAAATGAAAAACAAGTTACAATCAGAATCACAGAAATACAAATAATCATAAGAGAATTCTATGAACAGTTATATGCCAACAAACTGGACAACCTAGAAGAAATGGATAAATTCCTAGAAACATACAATCTTCTGAGACTGAATCAGGAAGAAATAAATAATCTGAAAATATCAATTATTAGTATTGAAATTGAAGCAGTGATCAAAAAACTCCCAACAAATACAAGTCCAGGATCAGACAGGGGAATTCTACTAAACATAAAAAGAACAGTTAATAACTATACTTCTCAAACTATTCCCAAAAATGAAGAGGAGAGAAAATTCCCAAATTTATTCTACAATGCCACTTTTACTCTAATACCAAAATCAGCCAAAGATACTACAAAAAAAAAAAAAGAAGAAGAAGAAGAAAGAAAGTAAAGAAAAGAAAGAAAATTACAGGCCAAAATCCCTGATGAATACAGATGCAAAAATCCTCAAAAATAATTTAGCAAATCAAATCAACATATAAATAGGTTCATAGACCATGATCAAGTTTGATTTCTTTCTTTTAAAAAATGTTTTATTTTTTTTTTTCTTCTTGGCCATGCCACACAGCATGTGGGATCTTTGCTCCCCAATCAGGGATCAAACCCGCAGCCCCTGCAGTAGAAGTGCAGAGTCTTAACCAATGGACCACCAGGGAAGTCCCAAGTTTGATTTCTTCCACGGATATAAGAATGGTTCAATGTCTGCAAATCAATCAATGTGATATACCACATTAGCAAAAGGAAAGATAAGAATCACACGATCTTCTCAATAGGTGGCAGAAAAAGCATCTGACAAAACTCAACACGCATTTATGATAAAAATGCTCAACAAAGTAGGTATAGAGGGAATATATCTCAACATAATAAAGGCCATATATGACAAGACCACAGCTAACATCATACTCAATGTAGAAAATTGGAAAGAATTTCCTTAAAGTTCAGGAATAAGACAAGGATGCCCACTCTTGCCACTTTTATTCAACATAGTATTGAAACTCCTAGCCACAGCAATCAGTCAAGAAAAAGAAACAAAAGGCATCCAAACTGGAAGGGAAGAAGTAAAACTGTCACTATTTGCAAATGACATGATACTGCATATAGGAAACCCTAAAGTCTCTGCCAGAAAACTATTAGAGCCCAATAAATGAATTCAGTAAAGCTGCAGGTATAAGATTAATATACAGAAATCTGTTGCTTTTTTTTTTTTAATTTGGCTGCACTGCACGTCTTGCAGGATCTTAGTTACCCGACCAGAGATCGAACCCAGGCCCCAGCAGTGAAAGTGCCATATCCTAACCAGTGGACTGCCAGGTAATTCCCCTAAGAAAACAATCCCATTTACAGTCACATCAAAAAGAATTAAATACCTAGGAATAAATATAACTAGGGAAGTGAAAGACCTATACTCTGAAAAATATAAAACACTGATGAAGGAAATTGAAGATGATACAAATAAATATAAAGATATCCCATGTTCATGGAAAGAATTAATATCATTAAAATGTCCATACTATGCAAAGCCATCTATAGATTCAGTGAAATCCCTATCAAAATACCCATAACATATTTCATAGAACAAGAACAAATAATCCTAAAATTTGTATAGAACCACAAAAAAACCCACAAATAGCCAAACAATCTTCAAAACAAAAATGAACAAAGTTGGAAGTGCCCTGCCCCTGACTTCAGAATACACTGCAAAGCTACAGGAATCAAAACAGTATGGTATGAGCACAAAAACAGACACATAGATCAATGGAACAGAATAGAGAGCCCAGAAATAAACCCATGCACATATGGTGAATTAAGCTATGACAAAGGAGGCAAAGTCATACAATGGGTAAAATACAGTCTTTTCAATAAGTGGTGATGGGAAAACTGGAGAGCTACATCTAAAAGAATAAACTTAGAACATTTCCTCATACCATATACAAAAATAAAATTGATTAACGACTGAAATGTAAGTCTGAAAATAATAAAACTCGAGAAGATAACCTAGGCAGTACACCCTTTGACATAAGTCTTAGTGATATTATTGCCGGGGGGTCTGCCTCCTCAATCAAGGGATACAAAAGCAAAACTAAACAAATGGAACCTAATTAAACTTAAAAGCTTTTCCACAGTGAAGTAAATCATCAACAAAACAGAAAGGCCACCTCCTGAATGGGAGAAGATATTTGAAAGTGGCATGTCTGATAACAGGTTAATATCCACAATATATAAAGAGCTCATAAAAATCAATATTAAAAAATGAATAATCCAATTTTAAAAATGGGCAGAATACCTGAGCTGACTTTTTTCAAAAGAAGACTTAGATGACATATATGATCATCTCAATAGATGCAGAAAAAGCTTCTGGTAAACATCTATTTATGATAAAAAAATCTCCAGAGAGTGGGCATAGAGGGAAAATACCTCAACATAATAAAGGCCATATATGACAAACCCACATCTAACATCATACTCTATGGTGAAAAGCTGAAAATTTTTTCTCTAAGATCAGGAACAAGAAGAGAATACTCACTCTCACCACTTTCCTTCAACATAGTTCTGGAAGTCCTAGCCACAGCAATCAGAAAAGAAAAAGAAATAAAAGTAATCCAAATTGGAAAGGAAGAAGTAAAACTGTCACTATTTGCAGATGACATGATACTATACTTAGAAAATCCTAAAGAAGCCACCAGAAAACTACTACAGCTCATCAATGAATTCAGTAAAGTTGCAGGATACGAAATTAATATATAGAAATCTGTTGCATTTCTATACATTAACAATGAACTATCAGAAAGAGAAAATAGGGAAACAATCCTGTTTACCATTGCAATATAAAGAATAAAATACCTAGGAATAAACCTACTTAAGTAAGTAAAAGACCTGTACTTGGAAAACTATAAGACACTGATGAAAGAAATTGAAGAGGACACAAAAGATGGAAAGATATACCATACTTATGGATTGGTAGAATTAATATTGTTAAAATGACCATAATACCCAAGGCAATCTACAAATTCAGTGCAATCCCTATCAAAATACCAATAGCATTTTTTCACAGAAATAGAAAAAATAATTTTAAAATTTGTATGGAAAAACAAAAGACTCCTAGTAGCCAAAACAATTTTAAGAAAGAAGAACAGAGCTGAAGGAATTATGTTCCCTGACTTCATACTATTCTACAAAGCTACAGTAATCAAAACAGTGTAGTACTGGCACAAAAACAGACACATAGATCAATAGAACAGAATAGAGAGCCCATAAATAAACCGACACACTCATGGTCAATTAATCTATCACAAAGGAGGCAAGAATATACAATGGAGAAAAGACAGTCTCTTCAATAAGTGGTGCTGGGGAAACTGGACAGCTACATGTAAAAGAATGAAATTAGAACATTCTTTAACACTATATACAAAAATAAACTCAAAATGAATTAAAGACCTAAATTGATATTATAAAACTCCTAGGGGAAAAAAAACATAAGCAGAACACTCTGACACAGCAATATTTTTTTTGGATCTGTCTCCTAAAGCAAAGGAAACAAGAGAAAAAAATAAACAAATGGGCCTAATTAAACTTAAAAGCTTTTATACAGCAAAGGAAACCACTGACAAAATGAAAAGAAAACCTACCGAATGAGAGAAGATATTTGCAAATGATATGACCAATAAGGGATTAATATCCAACATATATAAACAGCTCATACAACTCAACATCAAAAACACAAACCACCCAATTAAAAACTGGTCAGAAGAACTGAATAGACATTTTTCCAAAGAGAAAATGCAGATGGCCAACAGGCACATGAAAAGATGCTCAACATTGCTAATCATCAGGAAAATGCAAATCAAAACCATGATAAGATTTCACTTCATGCCTGTCAGAATGGCTATCATCAAAAAGAACACAAATTACAAATGTTGGTGAGAATGTGGAGAAAAGGGAACCCCTGTACACTGTTGGTGGGAACGTTAATTAGTGCAGTCACACTGAAAAATTGTATGGAGATTTCTCAAAAAACTAAAAATAGAGCTGGCAAATGACCCAGCAATTCCACTCCTGGGTATATATCCCCCAAAAACCCCAAAAACACTAATTCAAAAAGATACATGCACTCCAATGTTCACAGTAGCATTATTTACAATAGCCAAGATATGGAAGCAACTCATGTGCCCATCAACATATGAATGGATAAAGAAGATGTGTTATACATACACAATGGAAGGCTACTCAGCCATCAAAAAAGAAAATATTGCCATGTGCAACAACATGGATGGACTTGGAGGGTATTACGCTAAGTGAAATAAGTCAGACAGAGAAAGACAGATACTGCATGACATCACTTATATGTGGAGTCTAAAAAATATAACAAACTATTTTGAATATAACAAAAAAGCAGACTTACAGATATAGAGAAAAAACTACTGGTTACCACTGGGGAGAGGGGCAATATAGGATTTGGGGATTAAGAAGTACATAGTATTATGTATAAGCTACAAAGATAAACTGTACAACACATGGAATATAGCCAATATCTTGTGATAACTACATATGGAGTATAAGCTTTACAAATTGTGAATCACTATATTGTACACCTGCAACTTATATAATAGTGTACATCAACCATAACTCAATAAAAAAAGATAATATTACAGACAACTTTGAGCTTCTAGTCAACAACTTAGATAACATGGACTGGTAGGGAGCATTGAGTTGATGTTAATGTATAACCAAGACTAAGCCACTGTATGGGTTGTAGTTTCAAATATATTGTTAGTAACATTGATAATGTACCATGAAAATATTATTAATAAAAACAAAATGTGAGGAAAGGGAAGAGGTAGGAATTATGAAGATGCTAATTTCCTTATTTTTCATAGGAGAGTTAAACATAGAACCTGAAATTTAAGCACATGTTTACAAAATGTGAAAACTTCTATTCTTAATGACTTCCCTTTTTTTAATCTTAGATCTTTTAGGAACTAATATCTTGTGGAACAGGAATATTATTTTCTAAATTTCAAGACCTCCTTATACTGTACTTTATTTCTTTTTTCTCTGTTATTAAATTCAATAAAATTAAAGTTAACATTTTAATTAAAAACAATGTCTTTAAAAATATCCTATCTTTACCCCAATTTCAAAACAACTACAAAATTATAAGACTGTATAGTACTGGCACAAGGGTCAACATAAAAATCAATGGCAAGAAGTTGAGATCCAGAAATTAACCCTTATATTAATGATCAATTATTTTCAACAAGGGTACCAAGACACTCAGTGGGGAAAAAATTGTCTCTTCCATGAATGTTCTGGGACAACTGAATAATTACATGCAAAAGAATGAACTTTGACCCCTCCTCACACCATACACAAAATTTAGCTCAAACTAGACCATAGACATAAATGTAAGTGCCCAAACTATAAAATTCTTAAAAGAAAATATAGGAGTGATTCTTCGTGACCTTAGGTAGGAAAAGAAGGCTTTGCCTAAACTAAGCACCAAAAGCACTAGGTACAAAAGAAAAATTAGATAAACTGAATTTCATCAAAATTAAAAACTTTTGTGCTTCAAAAGATACTATCAAGAAAGTGAAAAGAGGGCTTCCCTGGTGGCACAGTGGTTGAGAGTCCACCTGCCGATGCAGGGGACATGGGTTCGTGCCCCAGTCCGGGAAGATCCCACATGCTGCGGAGCGGCTGGGCCCGTGAGCCATGGCCGCTAAGCCTGCGCGTCCAGAGCCTGTGCTCCGCAACGGGAGAGGCCACAACAGTAAGAGGCCCACATACCGCAAACAAAAAAAAAAAAAAAGGAAGAGAGTGAAAAGACAATCCATATATAGGAGAAAATATTTGCAAATCTATATATCTGATAAGGACTTATATCTAGAATATATAAAGAACATTTATAAGTCAGTAATAAAAAGACAAACAACCCAGTTTAAAAATAGACAAAAGATACAAATAGTTACTTCTCCAAAACAGATTTACAAATGGCCAATAAGAACATGAAAAGATGCTCAATGTTACTAGCCATCAGGGAAATGGAAATCAAAACCATTTTGAGATACCACTTCATACTCACTTGGATGGCTAGAATCAATAAAGTCAGATAATACCAAGTGTTGGTGAGGATGTGGAGAAATTGGAGCTCTCACACACTGCTAGTGGGAATGTAAAATGGTGCAGCCACTTTGCAAAATTGTCTGGAAGTTCCTCAAAAAGTTAAACATAGTATTATCAAAGGATCCAGTAATTCCACTCCTAGGTATATAACCATGAGAAATGGAAACATGTGTCCACACAAAACCTTGAAGGCACATGTTCATAGCAGCATGATTTGTAATAGCCAAAAAGTGGAAATAACCCAAATGTCTATCAACAGATGAATGGATAAGTCAAATTGGTATATCCATACAATGGAATATTACTCAGCAATAAAAAGAACAAAGTTCTGATACATATTATAAGATGAATGGACCCTTGAAAACATTATCTTAAGTGAAAAAGGTCAGTCACAAAAGACCACATATTGTATGATTTCATTTATATATGTCCCAAAGAGGTAAATCTATAGAGACTGAAAGTAGATTATTGATTGCCTGGGGCTGGGAGGATTGAGGAGAAATAGAGAGTGACCACTAATGTGTGCAGAGTTTCTTTTGGGGGTGATAAAAATGTTCTAAAATTGATTGTGGTAATAGATTGTACAAGTCTGTATATGTACTAAAAAAGATGGAATTGTACACTTTAAATAGGCAAATTGTATGGTGTATAAATTATATCACAATAAAGCTGTCCCCAAAAAGTGGATTAGGAAAATAAATTGTGGTTACAGCCATTAAAAATTTTTTTCACGTTAAGGCCAACTTGATTTATCTTAAAAATCAACAAACAAGTTTCTCTTGTTTCGAGTAATTAAATCCATTCAGAATATCTCTAATATAAATGGTTTAGAATTGGTCCAGCTATAAACAAATAGGCCAGTAGAATAGAATGCCTAGAAACAGGCAAAACTATGTATGGGAAATTGGTATATGACAGAAGTAGTAAAAAAAAAAAAAAAAAAAAAAGAAAGAAAAAATCAGTTAGGATGGGGGGGTGTTGAACCAAAACTTCAATACATTAATTTGGCACAAGTGGTTATCCATATAGAAAAAGATAAAATTAGATCTTAACCTCTGAATATATACAAAAATAAATTTCAACTAGATTAAAGACCTAATATTAAAAACTTCTGCTCTGCAAAAGTGATTACAAACAACATGAAAAGACAAACCATTTCTATACAGATACTCTAGAGAAAATAAAGTACATATACATTGCAGCATATTTTGTAAATAGGAAAAAAAACAACCAATATTTACCAGAAGAACGAAAACACCATCATTTATTCATACAAAAGAAATCTATACAGTACGAAATGTAACAACATGGATAAATCTCTAAAACATAATGCTGTGTTAAAAAGTAAATTTCAAAAAGGTATATAAAATATTATACCAGTTATGTAAAGTTCAAAAACATAAAAATAGTACATCATTAATAAACACATACACATAAAGTAGAAATATACAAACAAGCATGGAAAGAATACACACCACCTTGAAGATAGCAATATTATGAGACAAAAGGGACAGAGGGAATAAGATGAAGGGGTAGGGCTTTAACTCATCTAGAACTTTTGCTTATTTAAAAAAACTGAAGCAAATATGGTAAAATCCGCCCAGTAAATATACTACTATAGGGGTCAGTTAATTATTTTCTGTATGTTTGATATATTTCATAATGTAAAAAAAAAATCAAATAATGCCCCAAATAAAATTTTAAAACACATATAAAGATCTTATTTTTATAAGATTGCTTGTCTTCATGCCTATGTGTTTATATATGTGTGTGTATATATATATATGTATGTGTATATATGCTCTACCTCTATTTATTAGATAGGTAGATAGATCAATCTAGAAAAATGTTCACCTAATATTAACATAACATCATATAGCATTGGCATTTATTTTCTTTACTATGCTTTTCAAGTTTTGATGCTACTTCTAATAACAAATATATGTCTTTTTTTTCTAAAAGTCAAAGAGTTTTGCTTTATATTTTTCCATACCTTATTCATATTTCCTTGGTTTTTACCTAATGTACATTTCCTGTTCCAGGACCCACCCCATCCAGTATATCACATTACATTTAGTTGTCATGTCTCTTTAAGGTCTTCTTGGCTGTGACAGTTTCTCAGACTTTCCTTATTTTTAGTGACCTTGACAAATTTTAGGAGTAATGGTCAGGTATATTGTAAAGTATCCCTGAACTGGGATTTATCTGATGTGTTCCTCATGGTTACACTGGGGTTATGGGTTATCAGGAAGAAGACCGTAAGTTTAAGGTACATCATATAAAGGGTACATACTAGTAACATGACTTACCACCATTGATATTGACCTTAATCACCTGGCTGAGGTGGTGTGTGTCATGTTTCTCTGCTGTAAAGTTACTCTTTTTTCCCTCTTCGCGAGGAAGTCACCATGTGCTGCTCACACTTAAGGAGTGGGTAGCTATCCCCCACGTCTTTGAGGGCATAGCGTCTACAGAGAATATTTGGAATTACTAACACGGGAGATTTGTCTCTTCTTCTCCATTTATTTGTTTGTTTATTCCTTCCTTCCTTCAATCATTTATTTATCTCAGCATGAACTCAGGGATATTTACTTTTTAATGTGGGTTATAATCAATTACCACTTTATTTTATTGCTCAAATTGTCCCAACTTTGGTCATTGGGATCCCTTTCAACTGGCCCCTCTGTCTCTTTGACATAGCACCCTCAGTGTGTTGTTTTTGTTTTGTTTTATATCAATTTTTCAAAGCAATATGCATAAAGATCAATGTATTAATGAGAGAGATGCTAATAGATATATTAATAATGCTTAGTACACTGTCACGCACACTCAATCATAAGTAAAATTACTGATATAACTTAGCTAACAATAGTAGCTCAACAACAATATTATTAAAAAGTTCTACGTTATTTTTTTAATTTTTCACATTGGAAAACACTGATAGCTCTATTACTAGGAGTTAACCTCTGTGGAGCACTTACTATGTCGGGTACCATGCTAAGCGCTTAACATCTACTGTTCCATTTAACCCTCACAATAACCCTATGGCTAAACCTTGAGGAATATAAGGCTTAGTTTCATCACTCTAGGAGTCAAGGATGGTGCTTCTCAAAGTGTGGTCTCTGGACCAGCAGCATCAGTATCACCTGAGAATTTGTTATAAATGCATATTCTTGGCTCTCACTCCAGACCTGCCAAATCAGAAACTCTGGGGTGGGGCTTAGAAGGTTGTGTTTTAACATGCCCTCCAGGTGGTTCTGAGGCATGCTAACAGTTGAGAAAATGATGGAGCCAGAATTTAATTCCAGGTATGAGACTTCAGAGTCCATCAAAGCCCATGTGCTTTATCACTTAATAATACTCCACCCCTTAACTACTAAAAAGAAAACCGGCTATAGGTGATCTCTACTTAAAAACTGGTGTTAAATGAGATAGGATTCTGGGGTAGTTTCATTCTATACTCTTTGCTTCTAGTGCTTGACCAAGTAATTTTAAATACTAAATTCACCACTAGAAGGAGCCCCTATATCCCCTCAAGTATTGAATCTTTAAAGCAAAAAATAAAATCATACAAACCAAAAAAAGCCTAAAATTTTACTGGAGAGAGGTTTTATTTCTGTGCATCAGCATTAAAACAATTTGCTTAAGCTTCTTAACATGGGACAGCTGCATCTGAAGTTATATTGTTTAGGCATAAACACTAGCAAATAAATACAATATATCATGGTTGGTCATTTAACATCTTTCTTCATTTCTAAAATGGGACAGGGACTTCCCTGGTGGTCCAGTGGTAAAGAATCCGCCTTCCAATGCAGGGGATGCAGGTTCCATCCCTGGTCAGGGAACTAAGATCCCACATGCTGTGGGGCAACTAAGCCCACATGCCACAACTATTGAGCTTGCACACTTCAACGAGACGCCTCAGCTAGAAAGAAGCCCATATGCCGTACCTAGAGAGAAAACCCGAGCAGAGAGTGCGTAAAGAAAAGATCCTGCAGGCCTCAACAAAGATCCCGTGTGCCACAGCTAAGACCCAACGCAGCCAAAAGAAAAACATAAGGAAAATAAATAAATATTTTTTTAAAAATAAAATGGGACAAAAGGGTAGGGGAGGAGAAATATTAACAAAATAATAACATAATTTAAGTAAAATAATCTAATTTAAACATCATCTCTAAAGTTCTAAAGAAAGAATAGAAAAAAATTTTTAATGATTCAGTTATGTGTATAGCTGTCTCTTTCCACGTTATTCAGAGCACATGGATTAAAGATTGGTAAATCCAGCATCTGGTACATGATGAGTTCTCAGTAAGTAGGGCTGAATAAATGAGTGAATGAAGTTAATGTAACTCTTTGTCTCCACTGGACCTTTCTTAAGCCATCCCGCACTGGAATTTATTCAATTTTATACAAAATAAGATTGTGCTGTTTTTCACAATAAATATACAAATATCATATAGTGGTTTATGAAAAGGCAGTTGTAGTTTAAGAAAAGTCAGGTTACACTGCTTGTAACCTGGAACAATAATCCCGAGAGATTTTGGAATGCTACAACCAATGATGGGCACACCCTCTCCTTATTCCAAACATGAAATGATATTCATTGACTACTTAGTATTTTATGTTTATATTTGTTTAATAACTTTGGAAAAAAGCATAATGGGGGGGAGTGGATCCTGGTACAGTGGAAAGAGCACTGGAGAGAGAGGGAAGACAAAGGATTTAATTCCAGCTCCCCTACTATCTCATCATGTGACCTTGGCCATGGCACTTGGCCTCCCCAGGCCCCCAGCTCCTCTTCTATGAGAGGTGTCCTAGGAGAAAGTATAGTCTATAAGAAAGAAAGTTTCTCCAAGCAGTGCAAACACTGGAGAACAATTGTAATGATGCATGTTTTGAAATGTCTGTTGACAGGAGAATAAGATCAAAGAGACTAAATGTCAGGAGAAGGGTTCCTAGAACACATTCAGCCCATTCGTTGGGTGGAGACTGAAAGAGTGCACTTCAATATATATTTATTCAACAATTACTATACTATATATGAGGCATCTGCTAAAAGATATGAGTTACATGATGAATAAGATAGTCCTTACTATAGCACATCAATATCTTCACATAGATACCAAGATAAGGACTTTGATGGTTAATCTGTGTCACCTTGACTAGGCCACAGGATGCCCAGACATTTGGCTAAACATTACTCTGGGTGTGTTTGTAAGGGTGTTTCTGGATGGGCTCAACATTTGAATTGGTAGACCGAGGAAAAGGGATTGCCCTCCCTAATGTGGGTGGGCCTCATCCAACCAATTTAAGACCTGACAAAAACAAAAAGGCTGAGGAAGAGGGATTTCCTCCTGCCTGACTGTGTGAGCTGAGATTTTGGTTTTTTCCAGTCTTCAGACCCAGCCAGAAACATCAGCTCTTCTTGGGTCTTGAGCCTAATAGCTTTCATACTGGAATTCATGCCATTAGCTCTCCTGGGTTTCCAGCTTGCTGACTACAAATCTTGGGAATTGGCCTCCATAATTATAGGAGCCAATTCTTTATAAGAAAACCATATATATGGTTCTCTCTGGAGAACCCTGACTAATACAAGGACCAAACTCCTTAGCATGGCCGAGATGCCCTACAAGACCTGGCCCTACCTACCCTCCCACTGCAACACATATCATCATGCCCACTTCCTCTACTCCAGCCTCACTGGTTTTCTTCCATTTCCTCACACACACCATGCTCCCTCTGTCATGGGGTTTTCACTTACTCATTCACTGGCAAACTCAGCTAATTACTGAGTTCCTACTATGAGTCAAGGACTGTGGTGGTATGGGAAATCTAACATGAACATGACAGCAAAGTGCTTGGTTTCATGGAGAATATATTCTAGTCAGGGGAGGCAAACAACATATAAACAAATAGAGAGTAGCATGTGCTTCAAAGGAAACAAAAAAGGGTGATATGGTAACAGCTAGGTGATCAGAGAAAGCCTCACTCTCTAGATCTCTTTTAAGTAGAATTCTATATGATGAAAAGGGGCCAGGCATGTGGAGATATGAGAACGGAGTGTTCTAGGCAGAGAAAACAAACACAAAACTGACTCTGAAATGAGCTAGATATATGCTAGAGACAGAAAGAAAGATATTGTAGCTATAGCACACTGGGGCAGTGAGCGAAGGTAGGCAAGAGTGAGATACAGCCTTAATAGCCAGAGTAAGAATTTAAAATTTTATTTTAAGTACACTGGGAGTGTGTCTTAGTCCATTGAGCTGCTAGAGCAAAAATGCCACAAACTGGGTAGCATAGAAAAAAAAAAACAGAAATTTACTTCTCACAATTCATGATCCAAGATCATGGCACTGGCCAATTCAGTGCCTGCTGAGACCGTCTGCTCAGTACACGATGTCAGAAGGAGCTAGGGAGCTCTCCGGAGTCTCTTGTATAAGAGCACTTAATCCCATTCACGAGGTCTCTGCCCTCATGCCCTAAGCACCTTCCAAAGGCCCCACATCCTAATACCATCACCTTAGTGGGTAGGATTTCAACATATGAATTTTGGGGAGACATAAACATTCAGACGCATCCAGCAGAGGCTCTGAAAGGTTGGCGTGATCTGACCCACATCTTTTATTTTGCACTTCAGTGTGTAACTACGGACATGAAGAGACCAGTAAGAAGGGTTTGCAGTAAAGGTGAATGATGCCAGTAGTTTGGATTACGGTGATGTAGAAATGAAGAAGGAATGGTTCAGGATATGTTTTGGAGGTAGAACAGGTGAGAACTGCCAGCATGCCTGGGGAAAAGAAAGGATGACTGCTAGATTTCTGACTAGAACAATCAGCTGGAGGTTGGTACCATTTTCTGAAACATGAAGTTGAGGTATAGATGGGAATGGGATGGAGGGGGGAGGGCAATTTGCCTGTATTATCCTTCTCTTTGGACTGTTTTTCCTTCCCTCTTCACCTAGTTACCCCCTTCCCAATTATTGGATCTCAGCTCAAACATCACTTTAGTCCTTTCCCCAAATAGTTCAAAACAAACGTTTATATTCAGTACATGCTCTCTTGGTGTCATCTATTTTTCCTTAGTACTTGTGTCACATTGCAGAAGTGGCTACTAACATGTTGACTTTTTTGCCCCTGCTGACAGCCTTCCCACCAGAAGACTTGGTAGCGAGACCATCCTAGATCATCCAGCCACCAGCAGACCCGCCAGCTGACCAGGAATGTATGAAAGAGCCCAGATGAGCAAACCCAAAGTAGAAAAACCACCCAGCTCACTCACGGAATCCCGAGTTAGCTAAAGCATTGCTGTAAGCCACTAGGTTTTGTGGTGGTTTGCTACACAGCAAAAACTGATACAATAGCACACAACTCAGTTACAATCTTACATGTATCAATATTTGTTTGATTAGTGTCTATCCCTCCAAGTGGGCTCTGTAAGAGTAAAGACTATTCTGGTTTTAAGTTACCACTCCATGCTCAGAGCTCGGCATAACATCTGGAACACACCAGGCAGTCAATGGATAACTTCCTGAATGAATGCAAGGGGAGAAGAGAGGCATACACTGTAACATGAGAGAATAAAAGTTCTGTAAGAGAGGTAACATAGGACGGGGGACATCCGTTTGTCCAAAACAAAGTTTTATCAGCACCAAGTGCTGAGGAATACAAGGCCAAGATTACATTGCCTCTGCCTCCAAGAGCTCAAAAGTCTAGACTACGGGACACAGTACAAAATCAACAGAATACACGACTTTGGAAGGGGGCCCTAACGCTGTCTGGAAGAGGGAAGAGTGCAAATTGTCACGGTAGGGTTCTTGAAAGAAATAAAGCCTAGATTTAGTCCTGATGGTGTTTACTTGGAAGAGCAGCAGAAGTGAAGGCCAAGGATAGGGGGTTTTGTTTGTTATTTATCTCGGGTTATATCGCAAAGGTTTAAGTGTCTCCTCATCAAACTCTAAGGCCCTTCAGGGCCGGGAAGGTTACGGGCGGAGAGGGGATTCTTATCTTTGTATTATTCCCAGTGTCGAACATTACTTTTTCCACAAAATGGGAACTCAGTAAATATTTGCTGAATAAGTGAAAAGCTGAATAAATGAATAAGGCGGAAAGCACTGCTCCTTCCAAGAGCCCACAAGTTAGGCTTCAACACAGAGAAGTGGACAAGATGAGCACAGTTTCTAAGACTCAGCGTCGCATAAGCAGAGACTGGCCCCACTGGCCTCCAGTTTTCCCTCCCTCCTCGTTACCGTTTGACCCGCTTTTCTCCTGCAAACTTTGCTCACAGTCCAGCATGTAGGGACGGAGGCGGGAGTTTGGTGGCGGGTTGCCGCAGGACGCGGAGAGGCCCGGCAGCCCCCAGCCTTCCGCCGCGTTCCAGACGCTCGCGCGGGCAGGAGCACGCAGGTGGACGCGCCGGCCGCTGGGCGCGGGTGGGTGCCGGGTCACCTCTCTCTCTCGCTTCCGCGCTCCGGGACGCCGGCGCCGATCGCGCGGGCGCGCGCCGCGTTGCCGTGGAAACGCCGGGGCCGCCGCCGCGGCGCGTGGGGCGGGCTCTCGGGCTCTCGCGACCCCGCGCACGCCCGGGCGTTTCGGAACCCCTGTCTTTGGGCCGCAGCCCCGGGTCTCCGACCGTGCGCGAGGGAAGATGTTGAGGCGCAGCTTGGAAAACCGGTAACAGCCCCGGGGCCGCAGCTGCCCAGGGCCGCCACACGCGAGGGCTCGGGTGGGGGAGTGGAGCCTTCCTCCGTGGGCCTCCGCGCCGACCTCCGGCGCGGGGCCGGGGGCTGGACAGTAGCCGCCGCGCTCTGGGGCCTACCTCCCCGGTGGCCGGCCCTCACGCTCCCCAGGCGCCGGCCCCCGCACTGCCGCGGGCGGTGCAGACGCCGGGTGGCAGCCGGGCGCCCGGGCAGCATGGCGCGGAGCTGCCCCGGGAGCCGCCACCCCGCAGTGGCGCCGCCGGCCGGAGCCAGGCCTCTTCGTGCGCCTGCACTGTGGGATGTGGAGGCCAGGCCCCGAATGGGGACCTAGAGGAGGATCGGCCTTGGGAGATGGTGGGATCTTTGAAGGTTTGCGCCGTCGAAGCTGCAGAATACCCCGGGAATGTTGGGATAATCAAATTAACGTGAAGATGAAGCCATCTCATCTCAAATGAGAATGATTTGCTTTTTGTGTCACCTTTTTCTCTAGGGATGCTCAAACCAGACAACTGCAAGATGCTGTCACAAACGTGGAGAAGCACTTTGGAGAGCTGTGCCAAATCTTTGCTGCTTATGTGCGGAAAACTGCCAGACTGCGAGACAAAGCAGACCTCCTGGTGAATGAAATCAACGTGTATGCCTCTACAGAGACCCCGAAGTTAAAGCAGGGCCTGAAAACCTTTGCTGATGAGTTTGCCAAACTTCAGGATTATCGACAAGCAGAGGTATGGAGTGAAGTCACACCGTGATGTTATGAATGAGCCCTGACATAGTGGACGGAGGAGCCCTGAAGACTTGTAATCTACCTAACTGCAGTGGCGAACACACTTGATGATAAACGTACCTTTTCATGTCGGTAACATTGTGTAAGTCTATTAAAGGGACGCTTCCTGTGATTTTACCGTTTTCAAACTAAACTCTAGGGTGTCTTGAAGTACTGAATTTCCCCAAATTACTTGCCAACTTTTGGCCATGGGGTGGCTATTTGCAGGGCGTAGTAAACATAGTACCCCAGGGCAAGAAAAGGAGCATGATTTGTGTCTTGTGTGCAGGTAGGTATATTTTAAAGTATATATGGAGATGGAAGATGTTGGAAGTGGTAATGTGAGTGAATAAGTAGTAAATGAACAAAAGATTTTTGTTGCTGCTTCCATGCTCTGGAAAGTTGACCAATGTTTCATTGAAAGGCGGTGGGGGGGGGCGGAGGGGGAGTACAGTATTATTAATTCTAGTCACCATAGTATTATGCATACAAACCGGTAGTGAAATTTTGTGGAGTTTTTTGGTTTTTTTGTGGGTTTGTTTGGGTTTTTTTGCTTTGGGGTGGGGGGAGGGAAGAAGGTGGTGTTGTAATTGTTTAAATTGTTAAAGCCCATTTACTTTAATACCTCATCAGTACTTTCACTTATATTTACTTCAGGATTCAAGATACAGGTCAGAAATTTTCACTTTAACTTTTAACTTGTCAGAAGTTGCCCAATTAGAGCTGCATTGCTTCTTTCGTACTTTTCTCATCAGTGCTTTTCTTCCTTTTTAAAAGCCTAAAACAGAAATTTCAATTATCAAAAAAACCTCAGAATCAAAAAGAAGATAATGATCTTTGAACCTATAACTGCTAATCATACAGAAATTTGAGTAGTAATTACTTTTGGGGCTACTTTGGGGGAAAATGTTTCGTTCTTGTCATATGATATTTATTCTGTAATAAGCAACTCTCAGTTATGTGTAACTGGGAACTTAATGTTTCAAAAGTAGTTTATACTCACAGATAATACTAGAACCCTACGTTAGCCAATAATTTCAGTGCCCCTTTCTAGACAAAGTTTATGCTATTTACCAAATAGCAAACTGAATTGATTTACATTTGTTTTTTTTATTTCACTTGCTTACCAAATGGTGGAGGTGCTAAAGAACAATGAACAAAAGGTAGGCTACAAAAAGGAGAACAGAAAAAAAGACTTGGCTAATCTTTACACTGAATAATCAGTGTATGGATTATTTGAAATGGAATAAATAATCCTGAGTATTCATGGATTTGATTTTAGGATTCCTAATATTTAAATGCTCAATGAGAACTTGATCTTCTCCATTTTCCTAAAATTTTTTAAGTGAAACATTCATATACATTCTGTTTATAGAAACTAAACAAAAATGAATATGAAGTGATATACACTCACTGATTATATAAACCTGTATCATCAAAAAAAAAGCCTTTTTCCTGCTACAAAAGTAATACATGTTCATTTTAAACAATTAAATACATGTCATCTTGTATTAGCTATCCTGAAAAAGAAAATTTTAATGTCCAGGAGTTATTTTTCTTATGCTATAGTTATATACTTGCCTTAAAAAAAAATCTGTTTCTTTAGTGCCTTCCACTAGTGCTATTAGTAAAAGGAGAAATTACTCAAAATCTGATAAATATTGTAATGTTTAAGAAAAACTGTTTAATTTTAAATAAAAGAGAGATCCACCATACAGTATAACAGCTCAGAAACACTATCTTGTCCTCTAAGTGGTCTGTAGGCTTTTTTGCTTTTGGGGATTGTGTTGTTTTAAATGTTTCCAATATGCTATATTTTTCAGCTTTGATTTTCTTATCTGGAAGGTTGGGCTTTTACATTTCGGATATAATGTATGTAAAGTATCCATCCAAGTATTAAACACACTGAAAGTGGTAGCTGCAATAAAACTTGAGGTGTCTTAAAACTTACCAAAAGCTTTTATTGCTACTGCACAGCTTAACAGTTTTTAATGTATTTGAGTTTAGGTTCTGAGTCTTATCAATTTCTGGTGGTTATTCTTTTATTTATAAAGGTAACTGACATTTTAATTTTAAAAATTTCAAATATTAATCGGTGTAGTAATTATGTTCAGGTTTGACAGCACATGTTTTATTTCAGAATTTAAATTTTGATATGTCTATGTTTCTTTTCAGTTATATTTTATAATAATTTTCAATAGGTTGAAAGACTTGAAGCCAAAGTAGTTGAACCTTTGAAAGCTTATGGAACCATTGTAAAAATGAAACGAGTAAGTAAATTCATTTTTTCTACTATTATTAGGTATTCTGGCAAAACATATGAGGTTTCCAATAACTGTCCTTTTAATAAAAGGTACAGAGTAGTGTTTAGTCATTCTTTTTACACACTCTGAAGCATTCTTAGAACTTTGAGAATAAGGAAGTATTTTTATATACTACTGTAGCAGTTTTGTTTATTATGGAAACTTTAAAATATTTAATATTTATATTCATGAAGAACATGTGGACAGAAATTATTTTACTAAATGAATTTGTTTATATTTTTGTTTTAAAGCAGGCGATAACATGTAAACTAAAAATGAATGTGACAGAGTTTTTTTTAAATTTTTTTGAGGTATAATTGACATATATTAGTTTCAAGTGTACAACATAACGATTTGATGTTTGTGTATAATATGAAATGGCCACAATAAGTTTAGTTAACATCTGTCATGATACATAGTTACAAATTTTTTTTTCTTGTGATGAGAACTTTTAAGATCTAGTCTCCTAGCAACTTTCAAAATGCAGTACAGTATTATTAATTCTAGTCACCAGGGTATACATTACATTCCCAAAGTTCTATTTTTTAAATCAACTTTATTGAGGTATAATTTACATGCAGTAAAATGCTCTTGTTTTAAATGTACACTGAGTTTTAATAAGTGTGTATACATCTGTAACTACCACCACAATCAAAATTTTATGTGTGTGTATATACATATATATAAATATATATATAGTTTTGCATTGAAATTGTGTCATTATTTGAGAGGATATTAAACTACACACATGCACACAGTCTCACACAAAAAGACACACACTGATTATGCAATAGTAATAATTTCTGTGGTAGTGATGCCTGGATCAAATAGGGAGTGTTCTTCCCTTCTTAAAACAGAGAAGTGTATATTTTACTACTTAAATAAGAGATTTTTATTAACAAAAAAAAAAATGCCTGTTTGCAGGATGACCTCAAAGCAACATTAACAGCAAGGAATCGAGAAGCTAAACAGTTAACTCAGTTAGAAAGAACACGTCAGAGAAACCCATCTGATCGACATGTTATTGTATCCTTTGAATTTGGGTCTTTAAAAAGATATTTTGTAAGGTATGCAGTACAGAAGTAAATATATATGGAAATTATGCATTTCTACTTTAAATGTGCAAAGAATATGAATGTAAAGTTTGAAAAGAAACACATGCATTTACAAATTCTCACTATGGAAATTAGCTAATTTTAAAGAGAATACACAACTTAATTCAGTCTTATGTTGTTTTCCACAAGATATTCAAAATATAAAACACTCAAAAGTGTAGATGTTTTTATGAAGAATACAAAATTCTAAGATTTTTTACATAAATGATGACTAAATATTAATTATAAACTTAAAGATCTATCATTAATCTTAATATATCAATGCCTTCTCAGGCCTGCATTTGAGAAAAGGAAGGAACAATAATTTTTTTCCTGGTAAAATTCCCTTCATCTTAAAAAACAACAGCTATGTGAAACCACAATTATGACTTCCAGCCAAAGACCCTCAGGAGATTCAAGAGTATAATTGAGGTCCACAGCTGGACACAGATCTAAATAGGAGTGTCTACTGTAACAAGGTTCTTCTGTTCAGAATGATTATTTGTTAAACTAGAATGTGCCTTGTTCAAAACTAAACAGGGACTTCCCTGGTGGTGCAGTGGTTAAGAATCCGCCTGCCAGTGCATGGGACACGGGTTCGATCCCTGGTGAGGGAAGATCCCACATGCTGCGGAGCAACTAAGCCCGTGCACCACAACTACTGAGCCTGCGCTATAGAGCCCATGAGCCACAACTACTGAAGCCCGCGCACCTAGAGCCCATGTTTTGCAACAAGAGAAGCCACTGCAATGAGAAGCTGGTGCACCACAAGGAAGAGTAGCCCCTGCTCACCGTAACTAGAGAAAGCCCACATGCAGCAACGAAGACCCAATGCAGCCATAAATAAATAAATAAATAGTTAGATAAATAAATTAACTAAATAAAGAAAATAGCATCTGGCTAATTGCCAGCAACTGGGATAGGTGCAGTTGTATATAAAGTACTAACTTATCCCGCTGCCTCTTTTTCCCATTCCTTGTGTCTCCTCCCTACTTCCTTAAGGTTTTTTACAGCCTACCTTTGCCAGAAACCACATGAGGATTGACTCTTTGGGGACATTTGAGGTTCCAGAACACCTCCATTTCTGAGGGGAATCCCTTGATTAGTGATTTTGGACTGCACCAACAGCCTGGTCCTCCTTCCTTTGGACCAAAGATACATACGCCCAACCTTGTAATAAAAATGGGCAGCCACATGTCTGGGATCTACAAACTGGAGATTATAGAGTCTGGGTTTCAAGCAAGTCAGACAAACTACAGTATGCTGGAAAATCTGACTGACAACTATGGACTAAGGCAGAGACTAGGGAATATCACCAGTTTTTAAGAATCAAGCCAGAGGTCAAAATTTTGCTGCTTTGTTCGGAGGAGGGGAGAGTACATAAGGGCAGAAAAAATGTCACATCTGGAATCTTGAGGAGGTGGTTAAGATTGATTCAGGGGTATTGCTGTGGACACTCGATGTGGAAATAAATGTCTTCCTAAGACAGACGCCTCTGACTTTGGTACTTTGCTGTAAACAGTGCTGTGGAGGAGGCTGTCTTATACCATAGACAGAGCAGGTCAGGAGTTCACACAGGGGGAGATAAAGCAGCAACTGAATAGATTATGGCTGTAGATGAATTGCCACACTCAGTGGGAAAGGTATAGGACTCCAGTGGATTTTGACAACCTGAAACCAGAAAATAAAGGACAGTCTACATGTAAATGCATCCACTATAAATACACAGATATTCTATCATAGCATCATAGAATATTTACCAGGATAGACCCTTAAAATTCATCTGATCTTCAAAAGAAGTACACTAAAGTTCAGTATATAAAATAAAAGAGTAGTTCTGGTATAAGAGGATGGGGTAAAGAAGAATCCCAGTGTTCTGCCTGGGCCCTCTAAGGCCCCTGGTGGCTTCTGAAAAAGCTTCTTGCAACAGAAAAACACCAATCTGGCTCACTTTTATAAGCCATTTTGCACTCATGACTAATTTCATTAAATATACTGATATCCTTATTCATAAAGTTGTATCACAGTATTTTAATCAAAAGTATCCCCTACCCAAATTGGTATGTTATAGGATTTTGAAGAATTTTCAACAAAAGGAAGAAACAGAAATCTGTATCCACTTTGCTAAAAATAGCTGTGCGAATTTGGGCACGTGGCTATGCCCGAGTAAAAGGATTTGAGACTAAGAAATGAGTCATGGTTGCTGGAGTGTGGTGGAAGGTGGCTTCTGCTTCCCTGCTCTTTGCTAATTTAGCCAACTCTACCTACCCTTCCAGATTTTAAAATGAAACTGTCAATAAACGGGGAGGGAAAAGACGTTAAGTCAAAAGTAAGTAGTCACGGTAAAGAATTTCACAAGTCACATGTACTGAACAGTATTAGAAAAATAGTCTGCTTGAATATTCTCATTAGTAAAAGGTTAACATGCATCATAACTGTTAGAAATTTTTTCGTAATAAATCCTGTGATAGTTATATTTTTAAAAATCTGAAAATCAGTAATAAAGAGAATTGTTTTTGATTACTGGTTATGATTAAAAGCATAAAAGTTTGCATGGATTTAAAGAAAACTTTATACCCTATATAGCAAATATACACACACAGAGATATATATAAATAAGTTTTAAATGCTTAGTTTCTTGAAATTGTATATCTGAATTAACCTAGTTGTAAGTATATAATCAATATAAAGTTATGATTAATGTATAATCTAATTGCAAGAAGATATAATTCTATAATAGCATATGATTTTAATTTATTGGAAGAAATTGTTCTATTTGAAATGTATTTTTTTCCTTTATGAAAAATTTCAGTCACAGGTGGGTAATAAAGTGATGTGTGAAGAGATGGACCCCTATAGTAAACCTTTTTACTTATTTCAATTTATACATTTTCTTGAAAAAGAAAGCAAAGGCTTAAATGTCATAATATTATGTTTCACAAAACTTTGATTCACAACTGCAAATTTTTCCTATGGAGTAAATATTAAAATGATGATATGTGATACTTTTGAGTAAACATAATACTAACATAGGAAACAACATTATTAGAAAGAGTTTAATCAGAAAATTGGGCCATGTTTTTAAAAATATGTTATTGTTTAACAAAAAATTTTAAATATTTTGAGGCAAACTGTTGTCCTTAAAGGAAGAGATGATTTTTTTAAAGAGAAATACATGATTAGATTGGAAATGTTCTGCACTTTACAGCACTGTAGCCACTAGCTATATGTATGGCTATTGAGCTCTTGAAATGGCAACTAGAGAAACCAGTTTTTTAATTTACATTTGATTTTAATTAATTTAAATGTAAATAGCTACATGTTGCTAGTGGCCACCGTATTGATTGTACAACATGGATCTAGATAGTATGAGTACTTTGAAGGAAAGTATTAGATTTTCCATCTAATTTATTAGTTGCTGGTATATATTTTTTGTAATAAGCATTAACTAAGTAATAGTGTAATATTGTTAGCTTATAAGAAGAATATACAAATAGAAAATCCATGCTGAAATAAATATTTGTAGTGTATATCCTACTCTACCTGATTAGGATATTACAGAAGTAGAAACATTTCATGCATTTGGAGAACTAGAAGATTGAAAATACTTACGTATTTGGGGGGAGAAAGGGTTAAAGGGGAGAGAGATAGTGAGGAGAAAAGGAGAGTATGATAAATGGCAGAGACAGTGAAATATGTGAAAGCAGTAGAAAATATAGAAAATTGTTTTACAGTAAATCATCCAAGGGTGATATAGAAATAAAATGATTTTGTATGCAGAAAGGGAAGGAATTTTTGTTTTCTTTTGTTTGAGATCATGAATCATGTCACCTGAAAGATTTAAAGTTCTTTACTCTGCATGTGCTTATCGTATAGATCGTTTTACTTTATGTGGTAAAATATACTTTGAATGATTGACGCTGTTATGGCAAAAAGCCAGTACCATAGTGGTAGCGTTTACAAAAAGACTGAGTCGAATGGATTCTGACGTGAGTTTTTCCTGTACTTTGGCGGGGACACTTTTGTAGGCAGAAACTGAATTACAAAGGGCCACAATGGATGCTGCTCGAACAAGTCGCCATCTGGAGGAGACTATTGACAGCTTTGAAAAGCAGAAAATAAAGGATATAAAGGTAACAAAGTAACTGTTAAGGTTCAAAATATGTTTTCTAACCTTATTTTTTATTTAAATTTATGACAAATTTAAAGTACTGATTTTTTTAGTCCATAAATAGTCTGTGTGAAAAAGATGTAAACAGAAACATATCAAATATTATTTTCTTATGGAAACAATGGTATTTAAAGGGGCTCCATTCCCAACCAAAGGCCAGATATTCAAATGTTATTACAAATAGTGTTAATCACAGAAAAATGACATTTATTATGTTTTTATGTATCAGGTACGGCTCCAGGCACTTTACATAAATTATCTTTTAATCTTTACAGCAACCCCATGAAAGTGAGGTGGTGTTATCATATATTATGTAAAAAAAAAAAAAAATTAAGCAGAGATATAAAGTAACCTTTCTGAAGTATCATAGCCAAAAGTCTGAACCATAAACCAATTACGTATTTTAAAAATCTGTGCTTTCCATTATGATACACTATCACTAATTTTTATAGCTTATAGGTTTCTAATACCTACGTATTATCAAATAATTAAGAGTAGCTAACCACATAAACTTGCATCCACCATGGTATGGTGTCACAAGAATTGACTTATTATAACACATCAGTAGACATTCAGGATCATGGACTTGAGAAGGTCTTCAGTGACTTTCTCATAGGCATCTTGGAAAGATTCGGAGGATTACTTATGATCACGTTATGGCCTTTAAAACAAGTCATCTAAGGATGCCTTTTGGCTCACTGCAAATTTTCCTGGAACAGCTTTTAAAGAAGAGTATTTTTTGTCATTTTAATAACTTATTAACAAAGAAAATATCCTGCCTTCAAAAGTTACGTTCTTATCAATAAAATAGGCATTATCTGCCACTTAATTGAATCATTTCTCTCTCCAGTCCATGAAACAACATTCATTTGCCCTTTTATTTTTTTTAAATTTCCTATCATAGTTTCATAGGATTTCAGAACTTTGATTTTTCTGATAGCCAGGCTCAAACGTCTCTACTTTGGTCCTGAAGATTAAAAAAAAAAAAAAAAAAATTAAGCCTTTCCATTCACTCTGCACTCTGCTGTGTAGATTGCTACTCAGGAAGAGCACCTCAGGAGCTGCCCTGAGACAAACCCTTTTACCGACATAGAAGAGTGTGGGCAGGGCATTACATTTTACAACTGCTGACATCCTCTCTCAAATTGAGGGAGAAGGGAAGGACGATTAAAATAATTGGCTTTAATCTGAAAAATGAGATTGGAGACTTGTGAGGTATGTCTGATTCATTGCCACCTAAGTAAGGGCTTCTTTAGTGACTTGGGAGCCTGATTCCTCACTTTACCACTGTTCTTCATGCCTAAAAACTTCTCTTTTACACATGGCAATCTGCGTCTCTGATCTTTAGGCTCACTTCAGTGTTCCATCTGCATGCTGGCCAACTCTACAGGTGATTTTAATCCCATGAGCATCACCAGTTACAAAACGGGCAGAGACAGTGAGTGCAGAATTCCCAATTACAATTCCTACGACCTGGGATTTCCTGAAGCAGTAGGACATGGAGTAAGGGACTGCACAGTGGATGGTGCACAGAGAAGAAAAGGGCTTCCAAGCTTCTCTCTTGGCCTGCTATATCATGACCCTGGAAGAGGGAAGTCTTGTGGTGGTCACAAAAAAAGAAGACAGGAAAAAACCTACTTTTTTAAAAATGGAGAGAGAATTCATATACCGTACAATTCTCCTATTTAAAATGTACAGCTCAGTGGTTTTTAGTGTGTACAGATATGTACAACCATCATCACTCAATTTTAGAACATTTTTATCATCTCAAAGTGAGGCCTAGTACACTTTAACTTTTACCTTCCTGCTCCCCCAGCCCTCACCCCCAGCCTAAGCAACCATCACTAATCTCATGTCTCTTTGGATTTGGCTATTCTGAACATACATTTCATATGAATGGAATCATAAAATACATGGCTTTTGTAACTGGCTTCTTTCACTTAGCATGCTTTCAGGGTTTAGCCATAGTGTAGTATGTATCAGTATCTCATTCCTTTTTATGGTGGAATAATATTCCATTGTATGGATATTAAGCACATTATGTTTATCTTTTCATCAGTTGATGGACTTTCGGATTGTTTCTACCTTTTGGCTATTATGATTAATGATATAAACATTCATGGACAAGTTTTTGTATAGACATATTTTCATTTCTCTTGGACATTTCAGTTCAGTTCAACCATATAACCTGTTGAATGGCTGGTTCATATGGTAACTCTGTCTTTAATTATGTGAGAAACTGCCGGACTGTTTTCCAAAGTGGCTGTGCCATTGTATTTTCCCACCAGTAGTATATGAGGGTTCCAGTTTCTCTGCATCCTCACCAATACTTGTTGTTCATCAGACTTTTTCATTATAGCCATCCTAGTGGGTGTAGAGTGGTACCTTATTGTGATTTTGATTTGCATTTTCCTGCTGATGCTTATGGCCATTTGTGTATCTTTTTTGAAAAAAGTGTCTATTCAGATCTTTTAATTGGGTTATCTCTTTTTATTGCATTTTAAGAGTTCTTTATATATTCTGGATACAGATCCCTTATCAGATATGTTTTGCAGTTATTTTCTTCCATTCTGTGAGTTCTTTTCACTATCTTGATGGTGTCCCTTGAAGCACAAAGCTTTTTAATTTTGATGAAGTCCAGTTTATCTTTTTCTTTTGTTGCTTGTGCTTTTAGTGTCATATCTAAGGATCCATTGCCAAATCTGAGATTATAAAGATTTATCCCTATGTTTTCTTCTAACACGTTTATAGTTTTCATTGTTAAGTCTTTTATGCATTTAATTTTTGTGTATCATGTGAACTGAAGGTGTTAAACCCCATTCTTTTGCATGTGACTGACTATCCAGTTGTTCCAGCACCATTTATTGAAGAGACTGTTCTTTTCTCATTGAAGTCTAGGCACTCTTGTTGAAAATCAGTTGATGTGGTTTTGTTTCTGAACTCCCATTCTTATTGATCTATGTCTATCCTTATGCCAGTAGCACACTGTCCTGATTAATTAACAGTGCTTTGTAGTAACTTTTAAAATCAGGGTGTGTGAGTTCTATTTTGTTCCTTTTTAAGATTGTTTTCGCTATTCTGGATCTGTTGTAATTCGGTATGACTTTTTGAATCAGCTTGTCAGTTTCTACAAGTCAGCTGGGATGCTGACAGGGATTGCATCAAATCTGTAGGTCAATTTGAGGAGTACTGCCATCTTAAGATTAATTCTTCCAATCCATGAACGTGGGCTGGTTTTCCATTTATTTGAATCATCCTTAATTTCTTTTAACAATGTTTATAAGTTTCAAAGTGTAGGTTTTGTGCTTTTCTTTAACTTTTTCCAAAGTATTTTATGATTATTGATGCTACTGTAAATGGAATTTTGTTTACTTGATTTCATTTCAGTTCATTGCAAGTGCACAGAAATACCGTTGATTTTTGTGCATTGATCTTATATCTTGCAACCTTGCAAAACTCATTTATTAGGTCTGATAGTTTTTTGCAGATTCCTCAAGATTTTCTACGTACAAGATCATGTCATCTGTGAAAGTGTACACTTTTAATACAGGCCCCCATGACTCTAGCAAACTCCCAGAAATATGAGTTCCAGAGATTAATACCAGAGTCTGTTAAGGTTATGAATCTCTGTTCTGTATGTCTTTCCTCCTTACTGTCAAATTGTTCCTTTTCCAAGTTAGGCCTCATTTGAGATGTTTTATGATAAAGAGGGATGCACAGATCCTGTACCCAAAAGCCTCGAAAATCAATCAGAAGGGTTACTTTACCACCCCCTTATTTCTAACAAAAACAATATTCAGATATTGCCATGTTGATTTTACCATGTCTGACAAACACCTCTGTTTGTGAGATAAATTCTTGGAAAAGTCAAAACTGTTGATCCCGCTCATGTTTTGGGAGAATCAGACACAAAACATTTTTTTTTTTAAAGAACATTCTTATTGTACCTGTTATCAGGCTACTGCTTCAGATGGAGGCAGAGCTTCTGGGTCTTTCTTTAACCTCCCTGGGGGTAGAAATGATTGGCAGTAGTGAGCACTGCTCATAACTGTATTAACTGTGTTTGAGGTGGGGTTTAATTGACAAGTCCATCTGAATTTTAGCAGCAGTGTTAATTAGTAAGGTAGCACAATTTTTAGGAAAAGACTTTTGATAGGAACCTTGCAAAGGATCTGTCTTTCTGGGAAAAGCTGGTATGAACTTAGTTGTATAGAATGTGGAAGAAAAGTCACAATCCTATTTGTTTCCCATGTAATGGAAAAAGTCATCAGTTATATGGTGTCAAGGGAATTTCTGACCTATGAAAACGATCTTGACCAGGGGTCACTCCTGGAACAGATAGGGACAGGAATTCAGTACTGGTAAAGTCGCTGACGTGAGCAAGAAATAGCTTCAAAACTTAATTTTTAGTAACTTTATTTTTCTTATAAATAAATATGAAATCACCATGACTTTTTTTCATAAAATTGAGAAAAATGTAATAATTCCACTGCTCAGAAATAAGCCGTTTCGGTTTATATCCTTCCAGACTTTCTTTCTATGAAATATACTCAAGAAATATACTAATAAGAATAATAACAACAAATATTTCTTAGACATTAACTATGTCACACATTCTAAGCATTTTATATGGATTAACTCATTTCCTCCTCACAGTGTCCTATGAGAAAGGTAATATTATTACCACTATACAGTTTTATTTAAATGGGGCCACACTATATGTAGCATCTTTTTAAAATTTAATATATCATGGATATATTTGTGCTGAGGAAACAAAGATCCATATTGTCCATAATGGCACCATCATATGGTATTTTGCTATATGGATATATCAGTTTATTTAAACAGCCCTCATTGATGGACATCTAGATTATTTTTGCAATTACAGATCTCATTGCATCATTAAACATCAGCCTTTTTTCTGGTCCAGTTATTCTCTTGGGATAAATTACTAGAAGTGGCATTCTCATTCAAAAGAGCATACACACTTTCAATTTGGATAGCTGTTTTTAACTTCTGTCCACAAAGCTTTAACTAGTTAACATTTCTGCAGAACCTTACATGAGCACACCAATGTAACAATGACGAGTAGTAGTATTTTTAATAATAAAATAATCTAATAGGTGAAAAATCAGTATCATCTTAATTTGCTACAGTTACTACTGTTGAGGCAGAGTATTTTTTCATATATTTAATGACACATTTTTCTTTAGTAAATTACTCACATTTGACCTTAGCCTATAGTTTTATTGAGTGTTGGCATTTTTCTTATTAATTTGTAAAAATTCTTTATATTGAGAATATTAACCCATTATATTAAAGAGAGGATCTGTTGCAAATATATTTTCCCATTTTGTTGCTTATGGTATGTTTTTACCACCTTAAAGTCTTATTTTTGCTGCCAGATCTATTGATCTTCTCCTTTTTGATTTCTGCCTTGGTGTCATGCTTAGAAAGGAGTTTTCATCCCCAAGATTATATAATTATTTGCTCATATTTTCTAGTATTTGTATGATTTTTTAATATTTTAAATATTTTATTTTATGCAGTTGTATTTTGCCTATGGTATGAGGTAGATGTCTAACTTTATTATTCTCAAATGGATAGAAAATTCTCCTGACATCATTTATTAAATAGCCTCTACTCCGGAGAGCTGTCATTTCCCATTTGCCAAAATTATTAACAAGACCTTTTATGACTTTTTTGTTAAATATCCTGCTTTCTAATTAAACCAGATGGAGGCTTTAATGTTATGATAAGGAACATTTTCTAATTTAGCTGGTTTACTCCTTGGACAATAAAAACAGCACACTTGTGCTGAGCACTTACTCTAAGCCAGTTACCATACTGTACCTTTTCCTGGATTACATTTAATCCTTAAGGCAAAACCTAAGATGTTGAAATTAAGGAGAAAAGAACAAAGTGTTTAATATTACACAGCTGATTTGTTTCCGTCTTGATTTGAACCCAGGTTTATCTTAATCCAGAGCCCCTATTTTAAACTACTAGGCTACCTGCTTTGCAGAATACTTGCCAATGGGTAGAGAATTTCATATTAGCTCCCCCACCACCCCCACCAATAAAAATTAAGTACGTACCCAAATGGCCTTCTAGTCACACAAAATAAAATTGAAAATGAGGGAAAAAAAGTAATGTGTGAATGCCTCTGTCCCTGACCATACTGACCCATTCCAGATTAGCAGATTACATGAGATCATTGAAAGCTATGTTTATTTGAGGAAAATTTTTTCTAAATATGAATGGATCTTTCAAAGTTCCACCACCTTTCTGGTGACTCACTGAAATTATTTTATTTTAAAAACACAGTGTTTTTATGTTCTTTCTTATACCAGTTGTCATCTGATTCTTCCTTGCTATTATCCTCCTCCTTTCTGCCCATTTTCCCATGTTTCATGAAATTCTATCAATAGCTAGAAAGAAAAAGTATAACTGGTAGTTTTTCCTCCTTACTATACTCAGGGATATAACTGTCCTCTCTGATAATCTTAAGGCTTCATGGTTCTTGGGTCAAAAATTCCAAGTCTGGAATACTGCCTTAGCAATGCCACTGATTCTCCATCACTGTTTTTGACAGAAGAGTTAACAGGGCCATTCCCACCTTAAATAGATATATAGTATATGTTCTGTCAAGAAGTAAAAGGTCAAACCATAAAGGATTAAACCAAAGTATCACAAAACTTGAGTGATTTTTCACTCATTGTTCCAAGTAGTAAATAATAGCCATTTACTAATTAAAGCTACTTCTTAAAATGTTTTCTATCACTAAGTGAAATTAAATTTTGAGACTGCAAAATACTAACAGACTCAATGTTGAGCTCTGTCTTTTCAAATGAGAGTGTAATAGATTCTTTTATCAGAGGATATGGATAAACCAAAATAATGTATCATTCTTCAGTGACAGACATATCAACATATTTTCAGGGCTTACTTATGAGCTAAGGGGAATATAACTCCTATAAAATGCTATTATTAAGAAATTGTTAGTTCAGAGATGACATCACATTCAGAGATTTTGGCATCAGGGATTTAATAACTATATTCAAATATTCAAAAAATATTTTAAATTATTTTGAATTTTTTCCATATTCCTCAGTTACCACAGTGGAATAGACTTGAATTAAGCCTAAACCTACAGATTTAGGTGTAATAAGGCTGTAAATGTTTGGATTTCATTAGTTATTAAATAGTGTGCCAGTCTCTTAAAGATTTAGAATGTTCATTTGTAGAACTATTTAAAAATAGGAGTAATACCCAATTTACTTGAGCGATTTAAGCTTAACCCTTTACTTTCTAGCTAGTCAACTATCTTAGGAAGACTGACAAGAGAAGTACCAGCCCTAGTCAAAAGCCATTCTACCTCTAAGGTATTCCTATCTGGAGATTCTTGGTGTGGAATCCAAAGTTGCACCTTGGCATAATGCTGTTTATTAGTCAGTTGCCAGTCCAGTATACCAGAGCACTTTGTGACCTATATGAAGTGACAGTAAAGGTCATTGTCAGTTATAGTTATAAGTCATTTATCCCAGAGCCCAATCTTTGTATTTAGCCCTACATATGTGCTTGGCAGCTCAGAAGGGTTACTTTCAACTACAGATCTATTTCCACTGAGTAGCAATCAGAAGCCTGTTAGTTCTCCCTTAAATATTTTTCTAATCCTTAAGAATGGAGATGGAGAGGGGGAAAAAAAAATCACAGGACACTAAGGGATATCTGTATGGCTACTTTGCAAGGTGCAGGACCACTCCTATCTGGGTGGTTAACACAGGAGAACAGAAATGAAGGAAAATGAGTATTTGAATATTGCCTTCTAGCCTAACCCATCTCATCTATATTGCCCCTGAAAGGACAATGCTTGAGTATTTTCTGTCCTATTCTTATTCTGCCCACTTCTCTTTACATTAATGCTCTGATTTTTTATTTTGATAAGGGATAAGATAACAAAAGGATAGATCCTATTTTATTGAAAACTTGTCTGGCTTGTATACTTTCCCTACCCACCGATTATCTCACCTCTGCTTAGATCAACATGCACATCTTTATTCATTTCTCTTTGCTCATGACCTTCCCTACTGTAAGTTGTCATCATCATGCTCATAGAGTTTACCTGTAGTTTATTTTTAAAGGAAATGATTGATTCCAGCGAGAACAGCACAGTACAATGAGTAAGAGCTATAACTTTGAAGAGTCAGATCTAAGTCTTAACATTATAGCTGTGAGCAACACTGGACAAGTCATATATTTGTAAACTGGAAAGCTCTATGCAAATGTACGGTGCTATTATCAGTAGTAGGAATATCATTATTACCAAGTAATCCCTTTGTGGTTAGAGAATACAAGTATCATATAAATATGATGGGATAGAATTCTTGCCTAAAAAACATTCTTTTAAACATCAGTTGGAGTTGCTAACAAAAAACAGCTTCAGTACTAAACTGCTTTAGCTAATACTTATAGGCACTGAGCAACAGAGTACATAATGACATACATTTTAGTCAAATCTTTTTTAAAATCATAAATATCTAATAGAAGAACTGACTAAAAAAGGGAAGTAAATAATAAGATAGGAAATATTTTGTGTAATTTGAAAGTTTTGCTGCAGAAGGGCTTTGCAACTATTTTTATTCCAGTTATCTTTTGTACTTCATCTGCCCTGTGGAAAAACAGACACCTCTGTATCTCATAAAGTGCCAAGACTATATAGTAAGGAATAAATTTACTAAATTCATGAAGCAGTTTATATGATTGTTTAAATTCAAATCCTTGTGTTTTTAGACTATATTTTCAGAATTTATCACTATCGAAATGTTATTTCATGGCAAAGCTTTAGAGGTCTACACTGCTGCCTACCAAAATATACAAAAGATTGATGAAGAAGAAGATTTAGAGGTAAGACTACGTCCATCTAAGCTCAGTTCTTCTATTGATATGGAAATGTTTAAAAGAAAGCATTAGTTTGGGTAAAAATATCTTAAATTAGAACACTACATGGTTTAGATGTTATTGTATGCAGTTCCAAATAGCTGAACCTGTATGACTTTCTATTTATTTCTATTTATTTTTTAACTGTTCAAATTAACCATGGTAGAGTTCCAAGGATTAACATCTAGTAAAACATAGAAATAAAGCCATTACATGAAATAATGTATCATTTTGACTAGTGATATGTCACTTACATGTGCTAAAAATAGCATTTATTGATTTGAGCTAACATTTGAGTGTTTATGCCACAACACCCAAAGCTTTACAGGCATTTTCTCACTCACTCCTTTGATGTAGGTACTGTTATCATTCTCGTTTTACAACTAAAGAAACAGGTGTAGAGGTTTTAAGTAACTTAACTTGCCCTTGGCCACTTAGCTAGTAAATAGCAGAATCTGGCTTCTAACTAGTTTTGTGGGACTTAATCAGTAAGCTATGAAATAAATGTAGGTTTGCTTTGTACTGATAGTTAAATGCAAATAAATCTTACTGGCCAGCTAACATTAGAGCAATTAAATATCAAAGCCTGGTTTCAACCAGCTCACCTGTAGAGTTAATGTCCTACAATCTTACCTTCCAAAAGGGGAAAAAAAGGCAAAGTATTTTTGCTGAAATAGATAAAATATTCGAGATATACTCTGTCTACAGTAGAAGTGAAAAAGGCCACGTACTCTCAAGATAAAACCAGAATTTTGTATTAATAAGTGATAGAATTTGAGAGTGTCTGTCATTTCATAATTTTGAAGATTCCATTTTTTTTTTAACTGAAGTATCTATAAAGAGATCCCCTGGGCCTTCACTTTCCACTACTCTGCTGGTTCCAAGAAACTTGAATTCAGTAAAACCAGATTATAGCTTGGCCAAAATGAAGAAAAGTACGTGTTTTAGTATGTGTATATACATTTTCCAGTGCCAAAATCTGCTCTCAGTTTTACCTCAGTTAAGCATACATGATCATATTTCTATAACTGTTTGTTAATAGATGGCTTCTTAAGTGTCTATTCCCTCCAAATACTAAAGCTAAGGTTTCTAAATTTTTACTCCTTTTTATATCCTATTTTTTAAAAAAATAGATCAAGCTTTTATCTGTAATTTGTAAAAGTAGCAAATGTTTATATAGTGATTACTTTGAACCAGCTACTGATCTATGCATTTTCATTGTATTATTTTAACGCTACCATCAACTTTAATAAAAGTATTATCTTTACTTCTGTGGATGAGAAAACTGAGGCATGGTGAGGTTAAGGAACCTCCCAGAGGATCCCATAGCTAGTAAGTAACAAAGCTGGGAACCAAACCCAGAAGTTTGACTATAGACATTGTGTTTTTATCCTGTCTATACTGCCAGAAGCGTGGTTCTTGATGAGTGACATGAACCATTTCCTACAAGAAACAACACTATATTGAGTGGCAGGTTCAAAATTGATCCCTCGCTTTTCCTACAAGACTTAAGTTTCCTTTACAAGTATTTTCATTCTCCTTTTTCTAATACGCTTGACCCAATACACTTGTCACTAAAGTCACTAAAAGTTCCTTCAAGCCCTTTGGACCCCAAGATTTTCCTTCTCATTCCAGAGGTCCTAGATATCTTTTTTGTCACACCACTTCCTTTACCACTTCTCTTACCACTGTTCTTCATCAGCTAGCTAGCTAGGTTGTAGGATTCATTAAAAAAAATTCAAGATCTCAGGGCTGTGTGGTAGATGTGTTTTTGAGTATGAACTTCCCCATTTTTTCTATTGGGGCAGTATTGAGCAAGTTAACTTTTTCATGCTTCAGCTTCCTCATCTGTAAAATGGAGATACTTATAGTGCTTACCTCATAAAAAGTACATTCATCAACTGTTTATTGAGCACCTGTTATATGCCAGACACCATTCTAAGTGCCAAGGATTTAGCATTATAAGAATTGGTCCAAGTTGTCAAAAAAGCAGAAACTTAAAAGGAGTTCAGACATTTAAAAAATATACTGTGTGACTATTTACGTTTTATAATGTGAAGAAGAAAAAAATATACAAAGAAAAAATAAAGAAAAAATATAGTGTGCTGCAAGTGTATGTGATGGAGGATTCTAAATAGTCTAGAGAAAGAATGATTTCTTAATCAGAAGTTTGAGGGATAAGTAGGATACGTGGCAACAGCTTTCAGGCAGAGAGCTCAGATAGGTATACAAAGGTCCTGAGATGTCATGAACTATAGGCCTAAGCTATCACTACAATGCCATACAGAAACTGTGGAAAGGAGAAGAGAGCAGTCTGGGGAAAGTTGTGTGGGACAAGTCGAAGTAAAATTACATCAAACAGCTACCAAGATGAGGAAGGACCCTTTAAATACAAGTTTCTTGGAAACAAGTAGAGAAAATATGCAGAGAGGAACAGAGAAATAATTTGCTGTTCTTCTTAGATAGCAGTCCTGACTTACTCAGGCAGCAGCTAATTATTTGAATCTAGTTATCAGAAACCATCTTACCTGATTTGTTCTTCACATAAAAAGTATTGTCAGGCCCATATTCCCCTTCAAAAGATCACCTCTGTACATTCAGTTCAGAGCATATTTCAGATCTTGAGACTCACTCCTAGAAGAGATCTTGGACCATATTGGAAAATGCATTATTGCCAATAAATTAATATTCCTGTAAATCTGTTGTTTTGCAGTAGGAGACTAATATTCAACTGGTTTAGACTTTTACCCCAAAGGTTGTAAATTATCTTCCACTTCCCACTTTTATCTTTGCTAGAAAAGCTTAAAAAGGAATGTCATTCTAACAAAAATATATTTCTTCCAAATACCAGTGGATTGAGTCGTCCAGTTTTGATATCATACCAGGATGCCAGGTTCCATGTCTGGCACCAAAATATAATTGGGTCCTCAGTAAACTGTTCAATAACCTAATTATTAGCATGCCTGAATTGCCGTTAAACCAAGTCATACCACTTGCATCTTGCGTTAAGTTTCATCCCTTGATTCCTTTTGTGTCCTGCACTTCTTTAAGGTTTAAAGAAATGTGTAGAGACATCCCCTAGTTTGGGTCGTTTTTTCTCAAAACACCCAGATTAAGTTCATGTTAACATCATTCATTTACCAGGCTACTGTCTTAAGCTGGAAGGAACTGCAAAGATAAAACAAGGCTTCTTGCTCTAGAGGAACTTAAAACTAGTTGTAGAAACAGACATGTAATTACAAAACAGTGAGATAAAAGCTGTACTGAGGGTATAAACAATAGGAGCTACTGACTAGAGAACAGGGGAGAGCAGAAAAAAGATGGCATTTGACTTGGCTCCTGAAGGATGAGTAAGTGCGCTGAAATTCCAGGCTGAGGAACCAGCACTGCAAAGTCACAGTAGTATTACATGTTCTGCATATAGGTATATATGCTAAAAGTGAAGTATAATGGGTAGGTGTGGGTGATTGTAAGCCTTGAATGTCACCTAAGGCATTTAGACTCTCAATAGTCAGGAGCCAAAGTTTTCTAGTCAGAGAAAGTTGTCAAAAAAGGTAACGTGGGCTAAGGGAAACCCTTTAAAAATATTTCAGGTATGTGCAGTAGAAAAAGGGATGTGAAGAAATAGAGCAGCTAGCACATGCAGAGTTTCGTGATGGCATGCATGGATAAGAAGTTTCAGGACAAGGTCAGCTGAAGACAAAAAGACAACTTTGGTAACTGACAGCAAGACCAATTTCAGTGGAAGGGGAAAGCCTAACTGTAGTTTGTTGACAAATGAAGTAGAATGTTTGAGAAGATTTTTAAAAAGTAAAGTTATACCTTGAAGTAATTTTTTTTTTTAACGGATCTCGTTTGTGGGGGAGGAAAACTGGAGAAAGAGAGCTTTTGTTTGTTGAAGTTTCGCTAAAGGGAAAATGCACCTTGGAGAGAATCAGAATGACATTTGCTTTAAAAAAGGAAAAGGGGGCTTCCCTGGTGGCGCAGTGGTTGAGAGTTCACCTGCCAATGCAGGGGACGCGGGTCCATGCCCTGGTCCGGGAAGATCCCACATGCTGCGGAGCGGCTGGGCCCGTGAGCAATGGCCGCTGAGCCTGCGCATCCAGAGCCTGTGCTCCGCAACGGGAGAGGCCACAACAGTGAGAGGCCCGTGTACCACAAAAAAAAAAAAAAAGGAAAAGGATAGGGTGAAGAGTTGAGGGAAAAAAGAGGGAATATGAAGAAATTCCCATCTGACAGACTTGCCTTCTTTGTTACAGAAATGGTGGAAAAGCTACAGGTAGGGAAGCTTAAGACCACAGTAAGATTTGGAAATACTGCCAAGCAATGGCATTCCAGATCCTAGTGAGATTGGAATCCATAAATTAGAGTGGCTCCATTTACTCTTCTGTGATGTACTATGAAAGCCATCAGTGAATTTAAACTGATAAAGAGTTGAGGATAAGCAGAACAGAAAGAATCAAAGTTGTGACTTAGTCTTCCCACTGGCTTGCATACTCTTTGAATGTAGGAACTTTCCATGTTTCACCAGCAAAAGCTCTTAAGTGATTGTTTCAGGGCCCGTCATCATCTTAGGTGGTTCAATAGAATTTTTTAGCTTACATCTTTCCAACTTAAAATATTTATTTTATTTTTTTGATTTTTGTTTTAAATTTACAATAAATAAACTTTGTCCCCAGTGTGGGGAGGGGAGTTGCTTAAAAAAATTCTAAGCTAAGGGGGAACTTAACATGATAAACTAAAGGGAACTTAACATGATTTTCTAGATTTCCATTGTTTAGTATCACTTTATAATGTTTTATCATTGCAACAGGTTTTCCGAAATTCTCTGTATCCACCAGATTATTCATCCCGTTTAGATATCGTAAGAGCAAATTCAAAGTCACCTCTTCAGAGATCACTGTCAGCTAAGTGCGTATCTGGAACAGGACAGGTGAGCTAGAAACCATAATTTAAAGGAATGTGAGCTACTGCCTTTGGAATTGTTCAGTACTAAAAATGTTTCCCTTAAGTCACAGGACTTCGAATAACTTACCCTCTCTTACCCTCTTATGTAAAATAACATAAGACTGCACTAGGTTCGGCTCTTAATTCTTTTATCGTCTGTAAGATATTACTCTCTGAAGCAGAACACTTGGGAGCAGAGGTGGAAGGGACAGGAAAATGCTGATCTACATTTGTTCTCTGGTATAGCAGGAAGAGCACAGATTCTGAAATCAAACTATTTAGGATTTAAATCCCACTATCACAGCTTACTGGAAATGATACCTAAAAAGGGCTTTTGTTGAACATTATCATAGATCCAGAAGCACGTATCTTTAGGGTAAAGAATCAATTTTCTTTTCTTCTATATCCAGAAAGCCTGAAGTACCTGGTATCTAGAACAGGGAGGGGTCAACCACCTTTTTCTCTAAAGGGCCACACAGAAAATAGCAGGTTTTGTGGGCCATATGGTCTCTGCCCCAACCAAGAGCAGCCATAAACAATACATGAACAAATCAGTAGTTGTAATAAAACTTTATTTACAGAAACGCCACAAACTGGGCTATAGCTTGCCAACTCCTGATTTAGAAAGCTATGGCCTTTTTCATATCTAGCCTTCAGAATTCAAAATTTAGCAAAATATTTTCAAAATATAACTTTCAGGTAAGTGTGACCCAGTACCTTCTGTTTACATTTGATTCTCCTCTAAGCATTTATTTACTGCTTTTTATTTATGCATCTCTCCCCTTAATCAAATTATATTTTTATTATTCCAGTACTAAGTGCCTTGCACATAAATTCCATAAATCTAGTATTATAGTACTAGTATTATAGTACTATAGTATTATAGTATGCAGAGTTTTGACCTTTTAGAGCTAATAATATCACCTAAGTTAGCCAAGATCTGTGTAGCACTTTAGAATACATAATCCCAGGGTTTCCCAACCTCAGCACTATTAACTTTGAGCCAGATAATTTGGAGGGGGGGGAGGGAGGCAGGGGTACTGTCCTGTGCATTGTACAGATGTTGAGCAGCATCCCTAGCCTCTACCCACAAGATGCCAGTAACACACACCCCAGTTTTGACAATCAACAGTGTCTCCAGACATTGCCAGATGTCCCCTGGGTATAATCACCCTCAGAAAAGTTTGAAGCAGGATGATCCAAGTGGCAACAGTCAGGACTTAAAGCCAAGTAGTGAATTCAGATTCTCAACTCGTTACATTTAAATCACACTATTTTTAAAGTTTAATATTTCAGTTGCCTAGTTGAAATATCCTTGTGTTTTTGCCATCCCTTTAATGAGTTTCATTCAGATACCTGTTTTTGTGACCTAAGAACTGTTTAACTTAAAATATTTTTTGACATTTATAATATACAGAGACTATACTTTTCTCTGAAAGTCGGTTATTGAAGTACTGGTACCCAACTGGAATCAAATGGCTAATTTCACATTTTTCTTCAAAAAATAATATGAATGAAAAAATTTTGCGTCTGTTTTCAAACCTTAAGATACAATAATTCATAGGGAATTTTCATTACTAAAAATTACTACTTATGGACATTTTTCTGAAATATTTGTTCTACGTGTACTTCTCTATCAGGGCGTATTAAAAAGATACCAAGGGCTTCCCTGGTGGCGCAGTGGTTGAGAGTCCGCCTGCCGATGCAGGGGACACAGGTATGTGCCCCGGTCCGGGAAGATCCCACATGCCGCGGAACGGCCGGGCCCGTGAGCCATGGCCGCTGAGCCTGCGCGTCCGGAGCCTGTGCTCCGCATCCGCAACGGGAGAGGCCTCAACAGTGAGAGGCCCGCGTACCGCAAAAAAAAAAAAAAAAAAAAGATACCAAGCATGTAAAAATATTTTTTAGTTAGTATTATTTAAAATGTTTTAACTTTTAACAGGTATCCACCTGTCGACTAAGAAAGGATCAACAAATAGAAGATGATGAAGAGGATGAAGACTTAGATGTTACAGAAGAAGAAAATTAAATTTCTTAAGTAAACTTTGCATTTCCATTTTCATCTTAAATGACTTGGAATCCAGAATGACTAAAACTGTAAAACTTTATACTGGCTTGAAATGAAATGAAATCCTACTGGAAATGGAGAAATTATTAAAGGAAATTTATGCTGACCAAAAATAAAGTTTTAAAAAATATTACACACCAGTCATTTCAACATTCTGTCTAGCAGCATGTGATCTTTTTGTATAAGTTCCATTTTTTAAAAAAGATTATGTATTTCAGAAGTATTTCATATTAATGCATTATACCTAGTTGAGGTTACACTAGTTAAATAGATAACAACAACAACAAAAAAATCTAACAATTCCACTTGCTTCCTTTAGGTTAAGACACCATGCTTTCAAAACCAGAAAAGGGTCCTAGATAGTCATTCTGATGAAATACAAATTCTGTTCCATAAAGCTTTAATCAAAAAGCCAAGTTTTCTTTTTTTACTTTTTTTTCACTTCTACTACAACCTGAAGTTTCATCATTCAATATATAAATTTACTTTTCAACGAGAGTATTATAGTCACTCTTAACAATAATAGGACACTAGGATATTGGTGTTTTACAACTATACATAAAGCATAAATTTTAGCTTTAGAAAGCTACATTCAGCTTGATTCTGGTTTTAAAACGAAGCCACTGTCATACTAAAGTGCTATATATGGCACTACATCTTTTGCAAAGCTATGATTTGGTGGAATGTTGCCCTAAAAAACATCATGGAAAACCATAAATCAGTAAAAATTCTGTAAAACTTTTACCAAATTACCATCTAATCAATAAAAGAATGTACAGTCACTCTTGTTCCTGAAAATATAAAACAATTTAATCAGAGCCTTTCAGTATGTCTGATGCTTTTCTTCTTTGGATGGGGAATTGTACTTGTTATTTCATAGATCCCAGTCAGGCATATAAAAATTAGGAAATGATCATTTGGGATTACCACAAAAGGATAACAGAAAAATAAAACTTTCCAGAAAGCTTTTTTGACTTTGTTATTCATGGTTCTGTTCTTAACAAAGCACTGCTTCATGAAAATAGCCCTAAGTGATAAATTTACTTAGTTTTTAAGTAAAATATTCAAAACATTTTAAAATCCTAAATAATTTGATATTCTTAAAAAACTGAGGATATCATTGCATTTTTATTTTCTCAGTATTTAATCTTGGTATTTGTAGCTGGGAGAAAAAAAACACAGTTCTAGTATTGCTCTTGCTGCTTATGATAGCAATTCACTTCTCTTGAGCATCAGTTGCCCTATTTATAAAGTTAAAATAGTGCCTGATATATAAAGCAATCAGCAAATAATTCTGATATAAAATGTATGCTTTGGCTACTTCAAAAAAAATATTCTAAGGACAAAAGGAATATACAAAATACTTTCGATGTAAAATTAAATTTTAGATCAGACATAGGTTGGCAAACTCCTTAAAGGGTTACACAGTAAATATTTTTACAATTTGTGAGCTGAGAGACAAAATCAAGGCTATTACATAGGTACTTACGTAACCCTATTTAAAAATGTAAAAGCCTCTTTTAGCTTCCTTATAAAAAGACAGGCTATAGGCTTCCATTTCTTATCTCCAAAATAGGTTTATTAGGGTTATTGGAACTAAATGATATAGTTAATTCACATGTAATTAAAGATCATAAATACACAGTATCTATTACAGCTCAGTAAATATTAGCTTACATTTAATACAAAGATGGAGGTGATAGGGTCACTGCTTAATAGGTGATATATGGACCAAGAGCCATGCTCTTGACAGTATTTTCAGTAAGTGGTAAGTGTGTGCTCCTAACACAATGATTCTTACCTATCTCTTGGGATTAAGTTTACTTTCTAGGCATGATCTATATTTTTCAGAATACCTCGAGTCAAAAATGTTTGGCTTTAAGATAATTAAAATGCCACTGGGTATTAAACTAGAGAACCAGTATGCCACTGTACCTGATACATCTAGGAGAGGAAACAAAACTGGCTATGAGGTAATTACTGGAGCTGGGTGATGGGTGTATGAGGATTTAGTACACTATTCTCTTACCTGTTTGAAATTGGTGGTGTGCTGGTAGTTGGCTCTCTGGGATGGAAAATGCCCTGATCTTCTGCATTTACCAGTTTCCATGGTGTGAATACTCCTACCACGGCCAATTTAAGTTATCAACATGTCACTGAAGGCAGAGTTGGGAACAGATATGCAAAAATGGCTTCCAAGAAGTAGAAGCCAGCTTTCTGTAATAAACTTTTTAAAGTTAAAAAATATATTAAACCGAAGATTACGGAGTAAATTAACTATTCATATCAATCCATTAATTTTACAATCGAAATACAAAGCCTGTGTTTACTATTGTGATAGCCTCTTATCTACCACGACCATCCCAGCCTAGATTGAGAAGCAGTTCAATATTAAGTGATACTGCACTTTAAGCTTCATCTTAGCTTTTACTGATACATATTTAAGAAGCATTTTTAAGTCTTCCCATATCTCCTCCAATAAATTATCTAAATAATCTCTGAGCAGTTAAAAATATCATTTCTTCTTATTGTCATTTTCCTAGCTGCTTGTAAGCTTACTAGTTTCAAGAGCCATACTGATGTGCTTTTTTGAACCAAATTTACCAATTTATTCATTCCACTAGCAAGAACGACACTCAACATAATTAAAAACACAGAGGGCTTCCCTGGTGGTGCAGTGGTTGGGAGTCCGCCTGCCGATGCAGGGGACAGGGGTTCGCGCCCCGGTCCGGGAGGATCCCACATGCCGCGGAGCGGCTGGGCCCGTGAGCCATGGCCGCTGAGCCTGAGCGTCCGGAGCCTGTGCTCCGCAACGGAAGAGGCCACAACAGTGAGAGGCCCGCGTACTGCAAAAAAAAAAAAAAAAAAAACGCAGAAACTTCGGTTGGTTTTTCTTAGACTTCTTTAAATCACTAAAGATTAATCCAAAATACTTATAGCACTAACTGGCTAAATACTGACAAAGTATTCTACTTCTGCCATACCCTATTATTAAATGACTAAACTACTGATATAAATTCAAACTTTATTCTTATTTGCTCACTGTGGGAAATATCTAAATCACAGAATTGAGGAAAATTAACCTTGTTTTATGTAAACTATAAAAGGCCAACCAAAGTCAAATCATGTTTCATAAGATGAACAATTTTAAATTAGAAGCCAATACATAATGTTTGTCTCCCAGAGAAACCCTGGAAGTTTTAGTTACTTTGTCTTTTATTAACAATGTTTGGGCATACTAATTTTATCTTTTCTTAATGCTATTTTTAAAGCAAAAATGGAGGTAAGAAAATATCCTTTACTCTTGAAAATATTTTTAGCATGGTCTTACTAAAATTAAAAACAGCATTTAACAAAGTTAGCAGGCAAAAGTATTAAGAGCATGAACTGGAGTGTGTAGTCTGTCTGGGTTGAAACTGGCTCCATGATTTACTAGCTATGACTTTAGGCAAGTAACTTAAACTCTCTGAATTTCATTATCTCATTTGTGAAATAGCGCTAAATACTCTTAAGCTTCTTAGGGAATAATTAAGATTGACATTATGCATGTAAAGTACTTATACTGCCTAGCACACAGTAAGTGCCCAATGTAAGCATTAACATTATGATGGTATAGAAAATCAAATCCAGTATTTGCAAAATGTCTAAATGTCAAATATCAAAGAAGTCAAAATTCAATCTCACAAAAGTCTTGTTATATTTAGTCACTGAGTCTTTGGATAAAAAGTTTTGAAATTAAGAGATGAGAACCTAATTTGAAAAATACAATTTATATGAATCATCAGTAAATTCTTCCTAGAAACACAAACTATGTCCATTTATCAGATTCTTACCAGCATAAGCCTGAAAGTCCCCTTGTACCTATAATTACTTTTTTATTTTTTTGTCTTTAAGTATTTTGAGTAAATCTTATCAGTTTGGTTGATGAGATGTTGGAAGAAACCACAGAACTATACACAGCACTAATACACTATTATTACAGAATGTTTGGTCTCTCCTGTCATAAATATTACCTTATACAGCTGTTGGAAACCTTCACAAAAGAAGCTATAATATTTTTTTCTCTTTGTACAAATACAATTAGTTGGTTTATTCAGTTGCAATTTTTTTATTTTTATAAAATTTTGAAAGTTATGATCATCGAAGTTTTAAGAATTTCCTAAGCTTTTTACATAAGTAAATTTCAAGTTCACAGTCTGTCAATTTTGAACTATTTATGATTAAGGGGAGGCTTAACAGTAATATCTCAGACAAGGAAGAGGGCATTAATTCTGCAGGCAGTTAGCAATGAAAATGCTAACCCTGAACAGTCAGTCACTGACCATTTCCTTATACAGTTTGAGTAACAAGATGTAGACTACAGAATGGAAACAAAAGTGAATATAAAACTTATCTTCCCCAAATACAGTTCTACTATACAAGTCTTGACGTTTACCCATGACATCAACAAAAATTAATGCACTCAGGGAATTAGTTCTCTCCCCCACTGGTCAAAAAAAGGCATATATATTTTTAAGTTAGAAAAAGTGAACGGCAATTTGCAAGCAAAAGAAAACCAAATTCACATTCTATTTACATTTGTTCTATTCACAGGTCAAAATTAAAATGTTTCTTTTCATTAGTTAAAAGTAAACACTTAAAAAAATGCATTTTACTGCATCAATACTGTGGGGAGGTAATTCTGAATTTAGAAATGCTCTCTAGAGCAAAATTAACTTAACTTTGCGGGGGCCAACTGGCCTATCATTCAGATCTTTAATAGCAGCCATAGCTTCATTGTAGTTTATCATGGCAACAATGGCTTCCCCTGTAGGTAATCCTTGCTCGTTATACTGTATTGAAACTGAATCAGGTATGATTCTGTAACCATGGAAAAAGTCTAGAATTTCATTAACATTAGCTTTAAATGGAAGATTCATTATCTTAATGGGTGTTACTCTACCTGAATTACAATTTAATTTTGGATCAGGCATAAATCTCCCCTCAGGAAAACTTCCCATATTACGCTTTCCAAAATCAAACTTGCCACCTTCTGGGCGACCAAAATTCACAAAAGGGCGATGACTTCTAAAATCATCAGGGGGGCTCCTAAACTCCTCACCAGGAAGTCTAAAACTGTCAGTAAGTCTAGGGTCCTCCTCTGGAGCTTCCCTGAGGTCTTCCTCCGGGAGCCGCCTGAAGTCCTCATCGGAAGGGCTTCTAAAATCTTCCTCCTGGGGATTCCTGAAGTCCTCATCAGGAGGGTGCCTAAAGTCTTCATCTGGAGGACCCCTGAAATCTTCATCCAGTGAGTGCCTAAAATCTTCCTCTCGGGGGCGCCTGAAATGCTCCTGGGATGGCCGCCTGAAATGTTCCTGAGGCGGCCGTCTGAAATGCTCCTGGGGTGGCCGTCTGAAATGCTCTGGGGGCGGCCGCCGGAAATGCTCCTGAGGTGGCCGACGGAAGTGCTCCGGGGGCGGCCTCCGGAAATGCTCCGGGGGTGGCCGCCGGAAGTGTTCCGCAGGTGGCCGCCTGAAGTCCTTCTCAGGAGAACGCCGGAAATCCTCCTCAGGAGACCGCCTGAAGTCCTCCTCGTGGGGCCGCCTGAAGTCCTCCTCGGGAGGTCGCCGGAAGTCTTCCTCTGGAAGTCGCCTGAAATCCTCCTCAGGGGGCCGCCTGAAGTCTTCCTCAGGTGGCCGCCTCCATTCCCCCGGGGGAAGCCGTCTGAAGTCCTCCTCAGGAGGCCGTCTCCAATCCTCCTCAGGTGGCCTCCTGAAGTCTCCCTGGGGGGGCCGCCTCCAGTCCTCCTCAGGGGGTCTCCTGAAGTCTTCCTTGGGAGGCCGCCTGAAATCCTCCTCAGGTGGCCGCCTCCAGTCCTCCTCCCGAGAGTGCCTGAAATCCTCCTCCGGAGAGTGTCTGAAGTCCTCTTCCCAAGAGCGCCTGAAGTCCTCCTCAGGAGGCCGCCTGAAGTGTTCCTCCCGAAGGTGCCTGAAGTCTTCAGGGGAGTGCCTGAAATCCTCTGGGGAATGCCTAAAGTCTTCTGGAGGGCGCCTTTCAGGAGGTCGGAAATCCCCCTGGGGATGCTTGAAATTGTCCAGTTGCCTCAAGTCCTCCTGTTGATGCCTGAAGTTTTCAGAAGGGCCAACCGAGTATAATGGTAGATCATTTGAGTCAAATGAATGGGAATGATCATCTCTGTCACATGACTGTGAATGGTCATGCATTCTCTCACTGGACATTGAAGAAAAATTTACACCAAACTCCCGCATTTGTACCTCAGATATGAGCCTTAACAATACCTCTGTCCCCAAGAATCTTCGTCGGTTTAAACGTTCAGCTTTCATGGCCTGTTCTTCTGATCTGAATTTCACCAATGCTTCTCCTAGACCAACTCCTTTGTCATCATAAAGCAAGTAAATGTCATCCTCAGCAAGAGAAAAGTCTGCAAAGAACTTCTGCACTTCAACTTTTGTAACATCAAATGGAAAATTTCTTATATATATGCACAGTTTCTGGCCAGAATAGCCTTCTTGAGAGTATTTTTGTGAAACGTGTCCAAGCCTCTCTTTCTCTGTTGACGCTGGTCTTTTCTTTTCATAACAGTCAATGAACTTCAGCATCTGTTTTCTAGAAACTGGATCAATATGAACTGGACGATACTGTAAAACAGTCTTATGTAAACCCAGAGCAGTGTTATAGTCTTTCAGAGTCTTGAACATCACAAAGGCATATCTTGTTCTTCTTTCATCCTTATATAAAAACCTAATCTGTTCATTAGTCAGATCAGTATCTCTAAAGAAATTTCTTAAATCTCTTTTGTTAATACTTAGGGACAGATTTTTTAAGTGAACATAAAATCCAAGAGGAGAACGAGAACGTGTTCTTCTGGGAGATTTTGAATGAGATCGTTTCCAAAAATGTCTATCATTAATTCCTCTTGGTGGAGAATGTTCTTCAGTCCTCATAGAAATGTCACCCTCCTTAACTGCATTACCTCCAAACTCAATCCACTGTTGTTCCGAGCCTTGCATTACTTCAATAAATCTTGAACCCATAAAACTTCTATGACATTTAAGACCTCCTGAAGCATCGATACATGAAGCAAATTTTACTATGGCATCACCATTATTTCGGCCATCGTGATGCTTTAAGAAAATTACTCCATCCACACACAAACCAGAGAAAAAGACACGTACATCATCTTCGTTTACTAAGTAAGGCAAGCCTCGTAGAAACAAGTAAGGATTCTCTGCCTTCAACGGCCGTGTCTTTCTTGGCCTTAAATCACCTTGTCCTGTACCATTAGTATGAAACCCAGCATCTTGATTAATCGGAGAGCCATATCCAGAATTACTTGCTTCTTCTTTAATAGCCTCAACAAAATTAGATAAGCTGCCAACCCCTGGTGCCCCAGATCCTGGTCTCTCTCTTCCCATGCGATCAGTTCTTTTCATTTCTATAGTCTTCTGCATTTCTGCCTTACTACTAAGAAAAAGCTCTACAGATGAATCCTTGATAAACCCTCCTGAACGACTTATGGCACGTCTTGCATCTTCATCTGTTGCAAAGATAATAAAAGCCTCCCCAACTTCCCCTCCAATTATATGCACTCCTCCATCAGGAATAGTCAATCCCGTGAAGAAGTGACGAATATCCACAGGCCCCGCAATAAAAGGAAGCCCCAGTAAACGGATGACTACAGCCATGCTGAGCTCAAACCACAGCAATAATGACCTGCAGACAGAAAGGTACACATAATAGCAAGTCTTATTTTTGAAGTACCTAATCCCAAACTAAGCTTAATAGTTACTTGGTTCCTACCTTCTTCAGCATTTATAAATGAAAATAAGACATGAGTTCACAAAGATATTGACTGTATCTAATTCTTAAAAAGAAAAAAAGGAATAAACTTTCTCCCAACTAAACATACAAATAAATAAACCAGCTACTTTGAAGAAACATTTCCTATCACCTATCCTATACAGTATGAGCATCAAAAATATCACATCTTCTTTGTAAGTCTGCCAAGTGCTACTTCACAACAAGACCAAACTATTTTCAGACATATCTTCTACTGAAACATGGGAGAGAGAGCTTTGGTGATTAAAGAATTTTACCAACCACAACGAATTTTACATACTTAGAAAAGGCATCTATGGTCAGTATATAATCGCTGCTCATGATAATAAACTGCTTACCACTAGTGCACCACTGACCAGACATAAAGTACAGAAGCCATATGTACCTAGATGTACTATTCTACTTTGCATTTTTTTTTGTCAAGCTTCTGTGAAACGCCTTAAGCTCTGGATATCTTACCTTTTTTTTATTTCTTGGAGACCTGTTAATTCTGTAAAAGCAATTTAACTGTGGAAAGAAAATGAAATATAATTAATCCTTGGACCCTGCAATTGATCTTAAACAACGCCAGATTAGGATATTTACTTCAGAATTACCTAATAAAAATGAAGCAATATAAGAAGCACAACTAAGGGCATTACGAAATGGTTATCTTTGTTCCAAGGGGAAATTAATCATCCTTCAGCAAAAAGAAGGTACAGATTCCAAGTAGACATCGGCAAATTATTTAGAAGCAAAAAACCTGAAAATTTTAACAATCGGTCCTTGATTGGAAGTGACATGAGGAAAAAGGTGATGGACATGTTATATATTTTGATTGGAGTGTTGGTTATATGGTTGTATAAATTTATCAAGCCTTAATGAATTCTATCCTTAAGGTCTGTGCATTTCACTGTATATGAATTTTATATCCACTTTAAAAAAAAAAACTGTTCTACAAGTAAAATGACAATTTAACACCCCAAATTCCCAAAACACCTTCTATTCATTTCCACCCATGAAAAGACCAACATCTAATTCATTATGTCCAACTCTCCTGCAAATCTCCTCCCTTTCAAAACATAAGACCAAATCAAATTAATAAATGATACAGTGAACACTAATGTTTCAAATTCAAAAACCAATTTTTAAAGCAATAAATCCAAGACCAATGGCTACCATTTGGACACAATTTTACATTCTACATATACACCTCACATTTCTAAACATGGAACCAAATTTCCTGATTCCACTATAAATAAGACAAATAATAAAATATCCCTAAAATCTAAAATCTCAATTACTACTACTCTTATACTCAACTATTGCTACTCCTTATCTTAAACTCCTAAAAAACTAGTAAAATTCATCTTAAGCCAGAAAGAAAACATTCAGATAAACACAGAATCTTATGATGCTAATGTTTATTCCATTTCAAACAACTATCCTGCATTCTACCGAGGAAACCGAAATGAAAATGTAGAAAGGTAAAAATATAGTAAGAATATATTAGTTTGGGGCTTCCCTGGCGGCGCAGTGGTTGAGAGTCCGCCTGCCCATGCAGGGCACACGGGTTCGTGCCCCGGTCCGGGAGGATCCCACACGCCACGGAGCGGCTGGACCCGTGAGCCATGGCCGCTGAGCCTGCGCGTCCGGAGCCTGTGCTCCGCAACGGGAGAGGCCACAAGAGTGAGAGGACCCCGTACCGCAAAAAAAAAAGAATATATTAGTTTGGAATGTTTGGGGATATCAGTATTAACAACTGAAAAATCTGAATTTAATATTCCTTAAGGAAATTACATCTAATACTTTCAGATGTACCCAAACAAAGTAGTCTTAACCAAGTAAGTTTTTAAGACCGGCTAAATTAATGATTATAAGTTTATGTTTTTAGTGTGCAAATAAAGGTTGTTTTAATTCAGTACTTACACCTAAGTACCACTCATCCACAAAAGTGGTGTCTGAAAACATGTTCTTTGAGGTCTGCAAGGCTTATTTTCCTTTGAAAAATGTCCATAGATTACTTTTTAAACTACAAGCTAAACTAACAAGGATAGCAAGAAATTAACTGGCACATTTTACACATCTAAATTATCAGTGCCAAACTGATATTAAAAATATTAATGAGTTTTACTATAAAATATTTGCATGGTATGTGGGGGAGGGGCAGAGGACATATGGGAAATCTTTCTACCTTCCACTAAATATTACTGTGAAACTAAAAAACCGTTCTAAAAACTAGTCTATTAGAAAATATCTGCACTGTCTCCCCAACCCCACCCCCACCCACCCCCCGCCAAAAGTCGTGTATAAGCTTAGTTTCTTCAACAAACCAACATCCACACGAACATTTTAACAAAAACTACAAATGGCTTCTGGAATAGTTGTCCACATTACTGTTCCAAGACTTCTTCCTATGCAAAATGACTTAGCTCCTTTTTCGCTTTTAAAATATTTTAGAAAGCAGTGTAATAAACATCATTTTGTCCCTCCTAAACTTTCTTAAAAATTCAAAAAGGAACAGAAATATATCTACAGAAAAAGCTGAGAACATTTCACGGAGTAATTAATGCCAAATACAAAAAATGCCTTATAGGGGCTTCCCTGGTGGCGCAGTGGTTGAGAGTCTGCCTGCCGATGCAGGGGACGCGGGTTCGTGCCCCGGTCCGGAAGGATCCCACATGCCTCGGAGCGGCTGGGCCCGTGAGCCATGGCCGCTGAGCCTGCGCGTCCGGAGCCTGTGCTCTGCAACGGGAGAGGCCACAACAATGAGAGGCCCGCGTACCGCAAAAAACAACAACAACAAAAAAAGGCTTATAATTTATCCTCCCTAATTTGTAAACAATATTCTAAGTAGTTCCACGAGTACAAATTCGTGAATTGCAATTCAAGTAGAATATATAAAATGTTTCTTCTAATTTGCCACAAATATAACTACTGCTTAAACTTTTCTGCCCTTGAGATAGAAAGGTAATGTACCATTTATCCCTCTAAAAAACACACCTAGGAGACCACCTATAAGAAACCAGCTCTGAAAACGAGCATCTTTCCTGTGGTTCCCATGTTATTTCCTTAAGCAAATTCCCCAGAAATTCTATTCTTAGAACATTACACAAAAAAGTAAAACACAAAAATACCCTAAAATACTCTACACTTAAAATTTTTCTACTTACGAATGCAACAAAAGTATTTTTGTGGCTGTGTTGGTTTAAAGACAGTGATCTGTTAGAACTTCTAACCTATGAAAAGAAGGAAGTGGGTCCTTAAGAGCTCATTTAAGGGCAAGTCGCTGAAATTAACAAGCTCATTTTAAATAATTTTGCTAATTTTATCCAACGATTCATCCCACTTAATCATCATTATCACCAAAAAAAACCCCACGGAATGTGCATCTTTTCATCAAGATTGAAAGGGAAAAGGGAGGAAGGCTAAATTTAAATGGTATTATTTCAGATCCATTTATTTTAACTAGAGAATAGCAAGTCATTTTCCAGACATGGTGAGGGGGAGAACACTGCCACTATTTCTTAAAACCTAAAGTTAGGATGAAGCACATTTGAAGCACAAACGCAAGAGTTTCCCCTGCAGAAAATAATCTACCCCAGTCCACAATGATTCTTTATGACGATCTGCCTTTTATCCTTTTATAATGTAGATGGTTAAAATAAAAAACTAAAGGCATGACGACACAGAGCCAAGTCCCCAGTAGGAACCGTAAATGAAGATGAATCCACACGGCCCAGGAATTCCCATAACATCCATCATCCTCAAACGGATCATCCGAAGGCATTGCTTCTATAGCCCAAAGCCTTTGTCCATACTCCCAGGGGTCAGAGCTTCCTTCTTTCGCACCAGGCCAAAGTTGCTACGTGGGATCCGATGCTGTAGCCAGACCTTCAGCCAAAAATCAGCCTTCATATTAACCTGGACCGCCCAACCTCCGTGCCTTTCCGTTACACCGTCCCAAGGGCAAACACATTCCGCCCTAACTCGCCAAAGCGTGAACTGTCCCCAAATCTAACTGAAACACTTTAGCTCCCCTCAAGCCTAATGAGCCAGGCCTTCAGCGCTTTTCTGCCACCGCTGACTACGATGACATAGCAAAGAAAAAAAATACCTATGCAATCCTTCGAGATCTTCACTCTCAAGCAGACTGGCAAGTGCACACACACCACCACATGGACGGGGGAGTCGGTATTTAGCAAGGAAAGAGGGTGCCCTAACGACAGAAGCTACGCTAGTTCCTTGCGCGGCCCCGCCTTTCCCTGTGCTTCCGTCCCGGCCGCCAACCCCTCCCAGCCCCCGGCGCCCCAGGGGTAACTGCTTCGCACTTGGCAATAAACACACACCGCTGCTGCCGAGTCGGAACCACAAGGCTGGGGGCGGGGTGCACTCCTCGTCGCAGCAGCTTCCCCAAAAGAGGCAGACCCCTGAGTGAGCCTAGAAGAAGATGGCGCCCACTCTCCCCTCTGCTCCGGACAAACGGACGCACAGTTTGTCTGCCCATGCGCTCTCCAGGCGCAACCCACCACCCCGGCGCCCCGGCCACGTTTGCGCACGCGCCCAGACGCTCACCTACTTCCCGTCGTCCAGGGAAGGGAGGTGGCTCCCGCAAGCGCGCTCGCTCGCCTTGGAGTTGCTGAGCTCCTGCGCATGCTCGGATTCCAACCAAGCCGGGAACCTGAACAAGGAACAGGAGAGAGCTTCTGAGACAAAGTTCGGGGTTAACCCGTTGCTGCGGTGAGAGGCTTCAGTAAATAACAGCTGAAGTACACTGGACAAACGTTCGTGATTCCCAGGAGTTAAGAAAAGAGACGCAAAAGCGGAGAAAATTTTACGATTTCATCTTTTCAGCGCTGCAGTTATGTGTTCTAAGCATCTAACGAAAGCCTCTTTGTAAATACTTTTTAAAGACCAGAAAAATGTTAGTGTTGCTGCCTTAGATGTTACAGGTACAATGCCAACACCCAAGGGGCTTAATAAGTGCATGCATATTCAACTTTAGAGACATTTATGAAGTCTGTTAATGTCTTTATACAGTTCTTCCTACCTTTGGGTTTTTGGAAACAGAACACATAAAGCCAATTTTGCAAATTGGGAAGCGAAAAGCACAGTTACAGGCAAGTTCTGTGGTGCCTGCTTTGTAAGAACTGGTGAACAACCTTGTGTTTTATTTTATTATTTGCAAGTAACAAAGCAGCCCACCACATTTTATAATTACAGGATACATTTATGGGTGGATTCAAAGCTCACTAAGAAGCTATTACTTTAAAGCATTGTTACATATGAGAGAAAAAATGAGTTTTCAATATCTCTCTCACTGCAAAATACCCATTCTCTTTGAGAAAGAAAAGGTAGTTTAACAAGTGAATAAAAGGTAGTTCTCTGAGTGAGCTTAGCCTCTCTATGCCTCAGTTTCCTCATCTGTAAAATGGGGATAATATTAGTACCTGCCTCTTAAGGTTGCCAGAAATGTTGAATGAGCAAATATATGTAAATATCTGAGACTACATAAGTATTAGTGACTTGTTTCAAATGTCAAGGTGACCCCATAGACAAGCAGAAGATGTCACCTCAGGGAGCTAGGCTCAATGACTAGGCAGCATTTACCTTGATTATTTCCAAAACTCCAGGGTTTGGACCTAGCCTAGCAAGCTCAAGAACCTGAACTTAAAAACTAACATCTACTGAGAGTTTATTATGTGCCAGCCCCTGTGTATTATCTCGTTTTATTCTTACAACTACTTTTAGAGGTAGGTACTATTATTTTTCCTATTTTACAAATAAGAGAAACTAAGGCATAAAGGATTGCGTAGCTTGCCCCAGGTTACAGAGATAGTATTAACCAGGAATTGAACCCTAGTGGTTTGCTTCCAGAGAACACTGCTCTGAATTATACAGGGAGAGTATGCTATCTTCTGAGGCAGACTCCATGTAAACAAGCACACAGAAACAATGCTCCAAAATGTCAATATTGTCAATATTAATTCACAAGAAGAAACACTAGTAAAGTGAAACTGAGATCAACTCAGGCTGACCAGCACTTTACTGGCTGTAAACACTCTCTGTATGAAGTCAAATGATGAGAGGATTGTTTGCTAAGCATGAAAATAGAGCATGAGTTATCTAATGTCAAAAACTGTTTTTCAGTTAAGGGTACCTAAGAAACCCATCTAACCCATCTTAACAAAAATACAGCTGTCATTTAATGAGCACTTACTATAAGCCTCATCTGAACAAGTGTGCTTAGATCAGACTCCTTCCCTTGGAAAGGCTTAGACAGATATTGCCAGTTGCCCTTGTTTTTCGAAGATGACCATCCCCCTTCTATTCACAGATTTTCTCCAAACAGAACAATATAGTGAATGGCTGTTTTTTTCTTGTCTGCCTTCTGCCTTTCTCTGATGACTACACCATTACAATCAAAAGAAGAAAATTCCAGTCCAGGTAATTGAGTTTACCTATATGGTATTCTGGCTATTGAACAGTTTCTTGAGCCTTTAGTGTGTCAACATGAAAACGTAATCATTTTAGAAAACAGAAAGAAAGTTTCTGGAACAGCAAAACAGAAGACTGTACCCTGAAACATGGTAACCACATGGAGCCATCACCATTCTTTGGCTCTGCCTGGGCAATTAGTCAACTTTACTAGGCATGTTACCATGACTACAGCACTACTTACCTTCCTGCATGATTTTGCTATCAGACAGTTTTCAGCTGTCCTTCCTAGGTCTTCAACATCTACAAGAACAGCCTTTCATCACTTGGTCTCAGAGTTCCTCCATCTTCTAAACTCCAAGGACCCTCTTGCAAACCCTGACTTCCACTCAATTCAACTGGGATTTATTGAGCATGGACTGTGTGTCCAGAACCTTGCTAAGGCTCCTGACAGACAAAGCTGAAGAAATCACGGTCCTCTTTCCTCAAGAAGCTCATACTGTAGCAGAAGAGACAAGCCCACATGTGCAGCCAGTCATCACATACAGGAGGACATGTAGAGCATAGGGATTAAGACCGTGGGCTCTTGGATCAGCCAGATTCAAGTATAAATCCCAGCTCTTCCACTTCGTGACTATGGACAAATTCCTTATCCTTAAACTTCTCCATTTGTAGAGGAAGTTAACAGTACCCACCATGCAGGGCCATTATGAGGACTAAGTGAAATAATGCTTGTAAAGCATTTACAACAGTCCCTAAGACACAGTAAACTCCATTACAGTTGTCCCTCGGTATCCTCAGGGGATTAGTTCCAGGACCCCTTCAGATACCAAAATACAAGGATATTCAAGTCCCTTATATAAAATGTCATAGTCTTTGCATATAACCTATGCACATGCTTCTGTATATTTTACATCATCTCTAGATTACTTATAATACCTAGTACAGTATTAATGCTATGTAAATAGTTGCCAGTATGTGGCAAATTAAAGTTTTGCTTTTTGGAAATTTCTGGAATTTTTTCCCAAATATTTTCAAACTGCAGTTGGTTGAATCCATAAATGTGAAACCCATGGATATGAAGAGCCAACTGTATAACTTAGAACTCAAGAAGGTAGGCTCAGAAATCAGAATACCATAGTTCCAAGCCCAACTCTGCCACTTGCTAGCTGTATCATTTTAGTTGCTGAACTTCAGTTTCTTCACCCATCAAATGAAGATGACAATAGTAGAGTTGTTGTGTAGATAAAATGGTCTTATATATATAAGCATTAAAGAGCCACAGTAAAGCACCAGGAAAAGCATATAACATGAAAATCTTACATGTCTCTCTGGTGGCCTGTATGCTCCTTTCCAGTTTGTCCCCTGCAGTGGTTCTCAGGGGCTCACCTACAAAACCTCCAGGAATCACCGGAGCACTGTATGGATACTACTAATTAAATAAAGGAAGTTGCTCAGTTGTGTGTAACAGAAGTCAGATCCAAAAGACTTAACAGAATCAACAAATGAATGATGTGTGGTCAATTAGAATTGAACAGGACCCCAGCATTCTAACTTGGATAACTTCTTGCCTGATGTAAATAAGAGTCTTGTCTCCATGGTAGAAATATGGAGGAGACTGAGATCCTGAATAGTCTATGGATGCTATAGTTAACAAAAAGGAGACGTGCAGGAAGGGTACTGGATAAAATCTCTGGGTTTCAGTGATGAAGCTATGACCCCCAAATCTCACTGTAGAACCTATTTCTAGTGAACAGGCAGGACCATGTGTGAAACTGGATGTCTCCTTCTGCTTAGGCTTCCTTCCCCTGTGTTCCATCCAGTCCCAGGAACATAAAACAAAAGGAAGAAGCAAGAGGAAGACCTAAGAATCTACAGAGAAATTCTGAAGAGAGAACAAAAGGAGAAAACGAAAAAATAAAAGAGAGAGAGAGAGAATCCAGAAGACCTTGCATTGGAAAAGGCAGTCTCATGGAGCCCCCACTCAGCTGCATAAGAATGGACCTTGGGTCTGGAACACTTCCTTACCAAGGGTTAAGGAGCCCACACAGACCATGCCTGGTTTATTACGTTGTGTGGGAATATGTTTCCTTGTTTCAATCTCAATGAGTACTCTTTTGTCTCTGCTTAAAGCATGTGCCTCATATGGTACCTGACCAACCCCACTGTTATGACTGTCCTCTAAGGCGAGGGAACAGGGTTCCTTTCACTGCAGCATGAATGGGTGCAGCGCCTAGGCTAATTACCCTGTGTCAGCAGCAGGGAGAGACCCGCTAGCTGTGGGGTGCCGATGCCCATTATTGAAGCTGAGCTTGCTGTGCCTCTTCTCTATGTAAGTTAAGTGCTGTCCCATCCAGGGCTGGACTGCATTGTTTTTTGTTTTTTGTTTTTTTTGAAACTCCAATCAATACCAAGATGCAATGGGCAGACGTGTTTGGAGTTTTCCTCAGGATTGATAATTAGTGCATTGTACTCTGCCTGACACCATGCCATGTGGACACCAAAAAATTCTGTCCATAAGGACTATGGCCAGAGGCCTCGTGGTCTAGGTCTAACCCACATTGGTCCTCTGCTCCCTTCCCAGGGATGAAACGAGGGAAGAGAGCATTGAGCTCCCCTTAGAGTTCGGAAGATGACAATAAACTAGAGAATGAGGGAATGAAGCAAGTTTTGATCTTTTCCATTTCAACAAATGTGTATTAAATGCTTATAATGTATTACACACAACTCCAGGAGACAATGGTGAACAAAAATGGACATGGTATTTATTCTCGTGAAGACTATAGTTCAGGAGAAGAGAGAAAACTAGTGAAAGAATTATTAAACTAAATGTAAATTTACAACAGGGATAAGAGCTGTAAAAGGGAAATACATGTTCCTCTGAGAGTATTTCATAGGAGGGCCTGGCCTGCTCATGGAAGTCAGGAAGAGAAGTGACAGATGAGCTGGAAGGAAAGGAAGAATTAACAAGGTAAAGGGAAATTGCTGGGAAGGGGAAGGGAGGAGAGGTGGTGCAGGCAGAGAAGTGCACAGGCTCAGTGGCAATCAGAGAACTGAAAGAAGACCAGTGTGGGCAGAGTGCACAGGACAATGAAAGGCTGCAGGAAGAAGTCAGACCCTGCTGGGGGTTACGGTTCACGTTAAAGACTTTGAGCTCTCCAGTGGAAAACCAATGAACTATTTTCAACAGAGAGGTGACATACTAGACTTGCATTTCAAAAGATTACTCCAGCTGAGGTCTGGAGAATGGATTAGACTGTGGCAAGAGTATGCACATGAAGACAGGTCAACAGGTTATTTTGACTTCCAGTTTAAGGTGACAGTTTGAACTGTAGTTATTTTCACTCCTTTCAGAAATCCAAATAAAATATCAAAAAGGGAAATTTCAAAGGATTTCTGACAAGAATGAAGATGATAGGGTAGGAGACAACAGCAATAAAACTTTGCAAGCAGGAATGAGATGGATAGGTGATCGTTTCTTTTGTGAATCCAAGAGGATTCTGAACTGACAGTGGAAAAAGCTAAGAAGCAACCTTATATGCACCAAATAAGTCCTCAAAGGCTTAAGAGGCCTCAATATCTTCTGCTGCAGAAGGAAGTGAAAACAGAGTTGATTGAACATCAATTTACAAAGCACTGAAGACATGCACTTAAGGCTCTTTCCTTCCAGTACAAGAAACCTGTCTCTCCCCCACTATAGCAGAAGATTGAAGGTTTATTCTCTGGAGAGAGTTCCACGTAGGGACAATGGATACAGATGAGATCAGAGGCTCTATGTTGAAAAGAAGGGCATCATGTGAATGATGAAATTGAATGATGAAACTCACACTCTTTTCCCCACTAAAACTGGTAACCAAGCTTAAATCCTTCAGGGAGAAGATTATTTCTGGGGAATTCGATCAGCACAACAGGGGGGAAACTACTAAGTGTGGGGGAAGACTAAAGACATTTTCAGATATCCAAGGTCTCTAAAATTTCCATCTTATGACCCCTCTCAGGAAGCTGCTGAAGTATGTGCTCAGCCCAAAGAAAGAAGTAAACCAGGAAATAAGAGGATATACAATCCACTAAGCCTGAGATCTCTCTTCTCCTCTTCCAGCTTAATAGAGTGCATATTCTCTTCAATCTTGGTTTACTCCCTTGAGGAGAGATCATATAATATAGTGGTTAAGAGCATGGATGCCTGAGGCAACAAAAACAAAAATAAACCAGTGGGACTACATCAAACTAAGAAGTCTTATGCACAGCAAAGGAAACCATCAATAAAATAAAATGGCAACCTACCAAATAGGAGAAAATATTTGCAAATCATATATCTAACAAGAGTAACTATCTGAAATATATAAATCACTCATACAATTCAGTAGCAAAAGCCCCAAAAAATCCAATTTTAAAAGGGGCATAAGATCTGAATAGACATTTATCCAAAGAAGACATACAGATGGCCAACAGGCATGTGAAATGGAACTAAACATCACTAACCACTCAGGAAATCCAAATCAAAACCACAATGGGATAACACCTCACACCTGTTAGAATGGTTATTATCAAACAGACAAGAAATAAGTATTGGCCAGTATATAGAGAAAAGGGAAGCCTTGTGCACTCTTGGTGGAAATGTAAATTGGTGAGCCATTATGGAAAACAGTATGAAGGTTCCTAAAAAATTAAAAATAGAACTATCATATGATCTAGCAATTCCACTTCTGGGTTTTATCTGAAGAAAATGAAAATACTAACTCAAAAAGATATATGCACCCCCATGTTCACTGTAGCATTATTTATAATAGCCAAGGTATGAAAACAACCTGAGCATTCATCAATGGATGAATGGATAAAGAAGTTGTGATATATATACACACACACACACACACACACACACACACACACACACACACACACACACAGTGGAATATTATTCAGCCACAAAAAATAATGAAATCTTGCCATTTGCAATAACATGGATGGAACTTGAGGGCGTCATAGTAAGTGATAAGTCAGACAGGGAAAGACAAATACCATATGATCATATGATCTCACTTATGTGTGGAATCTTTAAAAAAAAAAAAAAAGCCAAACTCATAGATACAGAGAACAGATTGGTGGTTGCCAGAGGCAGGGGGTGAGCAAAATGGGTGGAGGGTGTCAAAAGGTACAAACTTCCAGTTATAAAATAAATAAGTCATGGGGATGTAATGTACAGCATTGTGAATATAGTTAATAATACTGTATTGTATATTTGAAAGTTGCTAAGAGAGCAGATCTTAAAAGTTCTCATCACAAGAAAAAGAATTTTTAACTATGTGTGGTGACAGATGTTAACCAGACTTATTGAGGTGATCATTTTGCAATATATACAAATATTGAATCATTATGTTGTACACCTGAAACTAATGTTACATGTCGGTTGTGCCTCAATAAAAATAAATAAATAAAATAAAATATTTTCCAAAAAAAATAAGAAGAGAAAAGGAACACAGATGCCTGGATCCTAATACAAGTTCTTATTGGCTCTCTCTCTTCCTAAATTTCCTCATCTATAAATGGGGGATAACAGTATCTACTTCAAAGGGCCACTGTACAGATTAAAACCACTTGGAGGATAACCTGGCCCATAGTAAATGTGTTAAATATATTGAAAGGAGACTCATAGTTCTGAGGAAGAATTGAGGATTTTTTTAAATGATAGCATATGATAACTAAAGAAGCAAAGAAGACACTCAAATAAGAGAAAGATAAAAATTGTGGTACAGTACATGACTCAAATGTGAACAGCATTTAAGTAGTCATAGTAATGTAAAAGTGATTACTACTCTAACTGAAAATTTAAAATAAATATATTAAAAAGATGGAGAAGTTCAGAAAATGTGATAAAAAGCAAATCTTCGTCTTCCATAGCAGGCAGACAACTGATAATGCCAACAGCTGAAAAATTAAGTTTAAAACAGGCCATTGCAGTAATTAAGGAGTGGGGGAGAGTTGTATTTAGGGTGGCAGTGATGGCAGAGATTAAGAAAAGTAAAAGAATTCAAGGGATATTTGGGCAATAAAGTCAAGAGATATTTAAAAGATAAAAATCAAGAAGTCTTGCTAATGGACTGAAATGGGAAGTTGAAGGGAAGGAAAGCATTAAAAGTTACTCCTAGAGTTTTGGCCTTTATTACAGTTTGGATGATGTTGCCATTAACTGAGATAGAGGACACTAGAAGAGAGCAAGTTTGGGGGTGGGAGAAGGGACGGAGATCATGAGCTGTTTTTGGACACCTGGATTTAAAGATACTCCATTCCACCCAAATGGAGTTTTTCAAGAAAACAGTGGAAATACTGATTCAGAGCTCAGAAAAATTATTTGGCCTGGATATACATATATATATGAGTCATCTACAAAAAGTGGTCATTGAAGTCATGGACGTGACTTTCCCCAGGAGGAAAACCAAAGAATGAGAAGAGTCAAAAGTCTAGGAGTGAGTCCTCAGGGATTCCACATTTAATAGCCAAGTAAAGGAGTCTGGGCCTACAAAGGGCAGAGAGCAGGAATAACCAGAAAGTTTATTCTAGGAATAACCTGGAGGAAAACCAGGAGAGTGTTCCATCATGGAGGCCAAGTTCAGTTTGGAACATAATGAATACAAAGCAGCAGTTGTTTATATCTAGTTGTTTTTATCTAAGAATCTGGAGATTGGGAAAGAGTGCAAGACTCACCACACAAAAGGCCCCAATTGTAGGATTTTGACCTAATTCCCCTTTTGACCACAACCTCCATTTCTGCACTTTGCATTTAGCCTTCATGTTCTTTGTAGTATTTTAGTTCATTAATCCCCTCATGGACTCACTTACCTTTCCCTTTTATTTGTTAATGCCCAGGAAAGCACATCCAGGGACTCAAGAGCACCAGTAAAGAATCAGGGTTAGGGCTTCCCTGGTGGCGCAGTGGTTGAGAGTCCGCCTGCCGATGCAGAAGATGCGGGTTCGTGCCCCGGTCCGGAAAGATCTCATGTGCCACGGAGTGGCTGGGCCCGTGAGCCATGGCCGCTGAGCCTGCGCGTCCGGAGCCTGTGCTCTGCAATGGGAAAGGCCACAAAAGAATCAGGGTTAAAAAAGCGTGGCCTCTGGTGTCAAATTGTCAGGGTTAGAATCATGATCTGAGTGTGACCCTAGGAAGTCATAGATGCTTTTTGAGCCTTGGTTTTCTCATCTGTAAAGTAAAGGTGATGATAATGGTCCCAATGTAGGATCAAATGAGATATTTCAGTGCCTAACACATTGAAAGCAAGAAATTAATATCAGTTATTTCAATTATTATCCATGGTCTTAACTCCCACCAACATATTAGATAATTCCTATAAGTTGAATTTCTACCTTTAAATTTTTTTCTTTAATCAGTAAGAAGCCTTTATCTGCCCCAAGTATTTTCTATATTCCTTTAATGTCACAGTTCACCCAGCCACCCAAATCAGAAAACCTGGGAACGATTCTTATTCCTGTTTACTTCCTCTATCCAAGTCATAAAATTCTCACAATTCTTCCTCCCAAACAGCTCTTTCATTTATCTTCTCCTGCCTCTCCCTTCTTCCCCTGCCCTATTTAGACCCTAGATTTCTGCTTTAGCTTCCCAAGTGGTCTCTACCTCTAGAGGTTTCCATATACTTCTTTTCTAGAATATTTTCTAAAATGCAAATCTGATCAACAATGGTAGGCAAATAACAGGCATTCAAGAACATTCATTTGTATTTCTTCCTACTTTTCCAGCCTCATCTATCTCCTGCCACTGACCATACACACCCCACATCTCAGGGATACTGAGATATGTGTCATTCACTGGTGTGCCTCCTCACTCATGCCTCTGGGTCTGTTCTGCTGGTCCCGCTACCTGTCCTGTCCTACAGTGTCTCTTACTCTGCGACTTCTTCACTGATCTCCCTCTTACCCACCAAGGCAGGGGTAATCCCATCTTCAAGTTGCACAGTCTCAATTAGAGCAGTTATCTCAAAATATTTTAATGATTCGTTTCTATGTATTTCTTTCTATGAAGCCCCTGAGGGAAAGTGCCAGGGATAGCTCTTGTCCCTAACAAGTGTCTACTCATAGAAGTGCTCAGTAAATGTTTGAAAAATGATTGAACTCCCCACCAAAGATGATATGCCCTCTGACTTCCCATAGGGCTCTCTTTCCTGGCAATTATGCCTCTCGTAACTCAGTTTAGGGATTCAAAAACACAATAGTCTTTGGAACACTCAAGATGATTCCCATTTCCAGCTCCAAACTCTTCATCAAGCCCTAGACCTCCACATCCATTTCTGTTATACCTCTCTACCTGAGTAAGCAACTTGTTCAACATAACCAAACTATACTTGTCCTCTCCATAAACTGTTCACTTTGACCCTAGGACTTTCCTAGCCTATCCTCTAGATGCTCCCACTCCAACGTGATCTAGCCTTTTTGCAGGTAAGGTCTAGACTTGCTGCCAATTTTCAACTCTAAATGATTTCCCTTCCAATTATCCACTCTACCTTTTCAAAATATTTCTTACTTTTACCTATGTTCTTTACTTAGAAAACTGATCTTGTTCAATTTCTCTGATCCCTAGCCCAAGATTTATTGATGGCTTCACTCATCTTTCTTTTTTCCTTCTAATCCCAGAATGACTTTCTTCCCCTTAGATGGTCCTCCTCCCACTCTTACTTTAAGTCCTTGACCCCTTCCCAGGAGCTCAAGAGAGAGTGAATTATTCCTCTCTTTATTTTAAATCTCTCTTCTACTACTCCTTTCCTTTACTCTCCACTTATAGACCTATTCTCCTTATCCTAAAGAAAAAATTAAAATTCTTTTAGCTCAGTCCCTTCTTTTGCCTTCCTTTCAATGCCAAAATAGTCTACATCTGGTGGTTGCTCTTTCTCAGTACTGTTCTATGATTTGCTTCTACCCCTATCACTGTAATAAAACTGCGCTCTGAAAGATCACTAATGATCCCCTAATTTCCAAATCCAAAGACTTTTTCTCCATCCTCAGCCTCCTTGACCTTTTGTAGCATTTATATTGTTAGGACACACAGCATTGTGGTTAAGCAGCCCCAAGAGTTAAACTGCCATAATTTAAAGTTGCTTCTGTAAATTGCAAGCCTTGAATTTTGGTAAGTTTTAAAAATCTTCTGTCTCCATTTGTCATCTATAAAAAAAGAGATGATAATAGCAGTATAGGTTTCTTAAGGGTGTTGAGTGGATGATAATTTTGGTAAGGCATGTTGCAGTGCCTATCTCATTCTAGGTGTTCAATAAGCATTTGCGATAGTGTTTGAACCCATCGTTTCACTTTTGGGGGGTAAAGTTCTTCTTAAGCTGACACTAAAACATGTTCTTCTTCTCATCCACTTCTATGTATAACTCTTTCACTTCTTTGCTGGGTGATACTGGGCATGTCTTTAAGCCTGATAAGTGGCGATTACTACCTATTCATAAAAAGATTGAAATGATACATGTAAGACGTTTAAGTTTAGCACAATATCTGGCATACAGAAAACATTTGCTTTTCTGACTAAAGAAACAGAGGAAACATCTCTGGTTCCGTAACTTTCCTTCTTCCTGTCTTAAATCTGAATGTTGATATCTGGTGTAAGGCAATCACATTGCAGGTAGGAGGGAAAAGCCAAGAAAACTGCAGAGATGACTATCTGATATCATTGAATGAACACCAGAAGCCCCTACCTCCAGAATTCCTATGTTTGTTTTTGTTTAAGCCACTGTGAACTGGTTTAAACTACCTGATCTTCTATTACTTGCAATGAAAATATTCCTAATGATACAGTCCCAATTTATGCTTAACAGTTGTAGCTAACAGTCTTTCTGTTATCCTTCTAGGCAGTTTATAAAGATGAACTGAGAGTATCTACAGTTATTTCCAACTTAACTACATCTATTTTGAATCCTTGTGCTACAGATAAACTAGTTAGCTCTTTGGGGAAGTTTTTTTAGGTGCAGTGCCCAAAAGTCTTAAACAACCACATAGTTCCACTGTCTGTGGTATAAAATGGCAGTATCATCTTGTTAACTAAAGACAATAGGTTTGTCCTACATATAGAATATGCCTTTTTTCTCTATCTATTCTGCAAAGAAGCCACTAAATAGATTGAGAAGATAGCAACTGAGTAAAGCAACTCGTTCAACATAACGAGTATGAAAAGATAACAATTTTGGAGTTGGCCAGATGGAGACAGAGTCTAGTTTCACCACTTCCTAAAATGTAAATTTTTTGATCCTCAGTTTCTTTAATTGTAAAAGTAGCCTAAAAAGGGGATAGCGTTCCTACAAAGGGTTATTATGAAGAGCTAAGGTTAATGCTGTCAAGTGCCTAGCATAGTGCACAGTGTGGAATACAAAGAATCTGCTCTTTTATTGCTTCAATTATATAGTAGACAGTGAGTAAATTTTACTGCCCTGACCACTCCCACAGAGCATTAAGGAGGACTAGAGTTAAAATTCACCCACAGGAAGCTTTTGAAGATTAATCTCAACTATTCTGACCATACTCTTTCTGAGCCCCGATTAACATTTATGGAGTCATATGTTTTTCAAAAATTATATTCAGATAAGTGATTTCTACTTCAAATTAGACACTCCAACAATATGGTAATTACTCAAAAAACATTTTTTATAATGCCTCTTTAAGGAACATTTTTCATAACATACACCTTCTGTGTCATAGGTATTAGCGACAGAGTGAATGCTGGTCTTTTGGGGAAGGTCACATGACAAATAATAGGCCTAATGGTGGCTAATAGTTAAAGTTATCTAACTTCCTTAGATGCATTTTCCCACACGTACTGAGAACATTATACGTGTGTGTGTATTTTCCTTAATAGTGATAAATCATCATTTTTATTTTGAAGTTTGTGGGTTTTTTGGAAAGCCAAAAGTCATTTTAAGATATCACTGATGAATAAGGTGACTTCAAAATATGCCAGATTTTATTGGGGGGGAGAACAAAATACAACAAAACAAATAGAATACAACAAAAGCAGAAGTGAGATTTAAATATTAAGAAATAAATTTTTCTTTTATGACCCAGAAACTGGCTTTGAAGGTAATTCTAAAATGTTTTGGGGTTAACAGCTTCCAAGAGTGCCCATTTTGAAAGACAACAATCGTGTATGTGTATATTTGATTAAAAAAAAATAAGTCCCTTTTTTATTCACAACTGGACTAAAGATCTCATTTTGTAAACATGATGTCTATGCTTAAAACACAGAACATAGAAACACAAAGAAAGGTCTGTCAGGAAAGATCTGTTTTTAGTGCTTGAGTCAATCTTCCAACATTGCTTATTTCAAATCAGTGTTTTTCCTACTTTTTGACCAATGTATTTTGACAAATACATTGTTGGAATGTGGCCTTTAACACGAAAATGACCTAGTCTGTGTAAATTTTGATGTAAATATGATTTAACAGTTTAATGAAGCAATACTTAATTTGTGTGATAAAAATCAGATATTTTCTTTTCTGTGGTTATCTATTTTGCGACCTCCTAAATTGATTTCACGTCCCGCTAATGGGTCGAGTAGCAGAGTTTGAAGCAAACGTTGTAAATAGCCGGTCCCACTTGCCAGGCTCCAGGGTTAGCTTGTCTCTAACTCATCCTTTCCCAGACCAGCCAGCTTCCCGCGGCTTTGGTAACCTAGCAACCAGACAGCGCAGGCAGACACTTCCGGACCACAGTTGTCCAATCAGCTCTGCAGAGTTGTCGCGGAGGCTGATGGGGCGCCGGAGACTGCGCGGCCGCGAGTGAGTGCATCTTGGTGACGGGCGGACGCGGGACTGTGGTGGCAATGGCGGCTTGGTCCACCTTAAACGCTGCGGGTGTGACTCTGTTCCTCTTGTTGGTCCTTCTTCGCGTCTCACAGGCTCAGACCTTCTTCTTCCCTTTCCGGCAGCCGGAGACATGCGGCCACAACCAGTACTTCGATATCTCCGCGCTCTCCTGTGTCGCGTGTGGAGCCAATCAGAGGCAGGATGCTCGAGGTGAGACGGTCCGGGATGGGCCCTAGCCAAAGTAACACCTCCGCCTTGATGCTGTCCCCAGACCCCTCGTCACTAAAATATCTTTTCGTCTGCGGAAGAATGTTTCAGAAGGGTTAACTGCCAACGCCTGAGAGGAGGGTTTCTTGGAGGATTGAAGTTTGCACACAACGAGTGAGGTTGGGGAAACCCTGAGTCCGCTACCTCATAGGCTGTCGAAATTAATTTCTCGGCTCCAGTCCCTCACTCCTCATCCGGGGGGTCTTTAGGGAGGCACCTGGAAAGCTGACTACCGAAGGAAGAAAAATAGAGAAGTAATCTGAGGTGCAGAGGAGCAGGTGACAGAACAGGTCAGGGAGGGAATGCAAATTAGCGCTTGTAAACTTTGATAGTTTTTGATCTTTTCAAATCCCAGAATTTAGAGCTGGAAGGGACCTTAACCGTAATCAGGTCCAGTCTTCTCGTTTTACAGATACAGAAATGGAAGCCCAGATGAGGTCGTAATGTCTTCTTTGTCTTCTAAATTGGGGACAGGAAGAACTCCTGTCTCTTTGCCCTCAGTCTTGACCTATGTGTTTCCACTATGCAGTCTGTCCGTAATATTATAGATTTCCTTAGGATTTAGCCCTTTCATTGTTGAATATTACTGATTGCCCTTAAAGTCTCTTTAGATTAAACTTAACTTTTTTTTTCTTGAGACGTTCATCATTTGGTCCTAGTTGTCCTCACTGAAACTGCTCAGAATAAGACTTTTCCCATATTATAAAGTTTAGAATGTTTTTAATCTCGGTTTGGGCACCCAGGTATTAACTTTCTGCCATCTTTAAATTTGATGTATCTTTATTTAAGTCACTGTGTAGGACAGGTCAGGATTCTCAGGTGAGGAAATATGAATGAGAAAGCATTTCCCAGACTCTAAAGTGTAAGGTTCATAGTTATGAACCCTGATATCATAAACATTCTACTACATGGATTCCTATGGGTGCTGATCCACTTAATGCCTTCTTAGAGAATGCTGTCCTTACCTATTCAGCAAATTGAGTAGTGATTATCTTATAAAGTTTACTATCTTTCCAAACAGAGGAAAACAGTGATTTATTTGAATCGAGATAACTTTCCTAATAAGGTTTTGTTTTGACAAAGTAAATTTGAATTCATTGAATATATGTGTATGGTTGGATGAAATAGAAATGCAAAATCTCCCATAGCAGTTAATCAGTAGTTTGGTTATTAGTTTAATAGTTATAACTTAATAGTTTATTTATGCTTGCACTTAAAATGGTAGCAAACACAATACCTACTGTGTGCCAGACGGATTCTAAGACCTTTACAGATAATAACTAACTTATATTAACCCCGTGAGGTAGGTACTATTTGTTGTTCCCATTTTACCAAATTGGAAGCCAAAGCACAGAGCCTTGCTCAGGGTCACACAACTAAGTAGCAGAATCAAGATTAGAACCTAGGCAGTACTGGCTCCACTGTATTCCTTTTTTTTTTTTAATATTTATTCATTTGGTTGCCCTGGGTCTTAGTTGTGGCAGGAGGGCTCCTTAGTTGCGGCTCGTGGGCTCCTTAGTTGTGGCATGCAAACTCTTAGTTGTGGCATGCATGTGGGATCTAGTTTCCTGACCAGGGATCAAACCCCAGCCCCCTGTATTGGGAGCACAGAGTCTTAACCACTGCTCCACCGGGAAGTCCCTCTGCTGTCTTGCTCTTAACTACTACTTCTCAAGATCTTAAGAGTTATTAAAATTTTCCTATCTTGGAGTTTTATTTATCAAGGTCAAAATTGGCTCTTTTCTTTTTAGGAACTGTATGTGTGTGTCTACCAGGATTTCAGATGATCTCTAATAATGGAGGACCTGATATTATTTGTAAAAAGTGCCCAGAAAACATGGTATGGAGTATTTATTTTAAAAAATAATCTTACTGTAAAAAATAGTAAATTAAATACCTTTGTTTTTTAAACTACAATTTAATGCTGTACTCTAATATTTTCCCACAGATTTTAAAATTATTAAGCCAACTTTGTTTTTACTAGAGTAAATTTTGGGAGATCAGTGAAATTTTGCAAACTTGGAAAAAACAAAGATATTGCTTTACTTTTTGAAATCTGAAAAAACACAAAGCTGTGAAAATTTGAGTGTCTTTATTTTTATTTCATAGAGAAACTGCGTTATAAAAGCAAATATCAATAGATGAGTGAATGATACATATATAGAGCAGTTTTTCATTTTTGTATCATTTGGTACAGAGTGAGTTCAGTGTCTTAGATTTAGCGTCAACAGTTTTATATAATGATTCATGTTCGTAATGATATCTGAGTGATAAGTTCATGAAATGCCAGTTTCATCAGTAAATAGGTTAATATCTGTTTTGTTAATCATTTCATTGTATCATAATTTTTGGAAAATTAGTAAATTAATAGTTACTATATATGATGATTCTTAATTAACAGAAATATATCTTTGAATCATTTTGGGTAATTAGGAGTCAGTGTGCCAGTTCTGCCTTTATAGTAATGTTTCTTCTCATTATTGTATTAAAAAAATTGAGTCTGGGAATTTAATATTTAATATATAAACCAGTCCTTGTTTATGACTAGTACTTACAGGTTTGATGATCATTTTGAAACTTTATATTTTTGGAAATATTGACCCTAGCTGAATTACAGTGATAAAAAGCTGCTAATATGAAATGGTGCCAAAGCAGATTTATTTTTCAGTGACATTACTAAGCTATCATAATTTTTAAATAGTCCTACATGTATAAATGTACTAACAAATATAGGAGCATTTCTTGATATATCCAGTCTTTTCAACCAAAACCTAAAATAATTTGTGGCATTGTTTTGTTGTTACCATTGTTTTCTATTAATTTTGGTTACATCCATATTTGTAATAAAATTACTGTATTTTTACCCCAGGTTTTTTTCTAAACCATATAATATTATAAGCCCAATTTTTGATGATGTCATATTTTATCAAAAACCTTTACTATTAGTGGATAAAAGGAAAGATCTCATAATTTAAACAACTTTAAGTATATTTATTTACAATAAAATTCATCCATTTTAAATCATAACTTAATTGTTAAAAGCTATTATATTTGAATTTTTAAAAATTAGAATAACTATTTTAGAACAGGTAAGACTAAACTATTAATTGGCTATCTGTTGATTAAATAGTGTGGAATTTCGTTGCATTTTTTCTTTGTAAATGCAAAAACTGAATGACTTAATTATGAGAGTAAGGACTCATTTAAATTGAAAATCATAAGGAAAAAAGAACTATTGCCTGGAGTTAATAGTAGTCAGTACTTATAGTAATGATAATATAGTAGTCAGTACTTGTAGTAATAACGTATAGCTTGATTTTTGAATATAAGCACAAATTGTCTATCCAGGAAATCTTTATGTGGCTCATATTTATGTAATTTATTTGCATAGCTCCTGCAAATTATACACTGTTGTGGCTTTTTGGACTTAATGATAAATTAAGGAGAACATTAATTAAGAAAGGGAAAATAATTTTTTTCTTTTAATTTAGAAAGGTGTTACTGAAGATGGCTGGAACTGTATTTCTTGCCCTGGTGGTTTAACTGCAGAAGGAAAATGCCACTGTCCCACTGGCCATATTTTAGGTAAGAAGTAGATTCTAGAATGTGTCCTTATAGACTTTTTTTTTCCTGTTTTTAATGTACATTGTATACATTGTAACCACAGGAAATATAAGTGGTATTTTTTATGTAAATACTTCATACCAAAAACATTGTTCTCCAGCATACTTTTTTCAGTTAATGGTATGATCTGTTAGATCTACCACATACTTTTTAATCCACTCCATGGTATTTCATAGCATTTTGCTATTTAAAATATTTAGATTATTTTCTAACAAATAATGTTTGGGGTTTTTTTGCGGTACGCGGGCCTCTCACTGTTGTGGCCTCTCCCGTTGCGGAGCACAGACTCCGGACGCGCAGGCTCAGCGGTCATGGCTCACGGGCCTAGCCTCTCCGCGGCATGTGGGATCTTACCGGACCGGGGCACGAACCCATGTCCCCTGTATCGGCAGGCGGACTCTCAACCACTGCGCCACCAGGGAAGCCCACAAATAATGTTTTGATGAATATTTTTATGCACATCTTCAAGTGTTTCTGTGGGTTAGGTATCTGAAAATGAAACTGTAGTATTATAAGGTATATGAATTTACAATTGTAATAGATACCACCAAAAGCCCTCTAAGTTGTGAAACTTATCAGAAGTCTATGAAAATACTTGTTTCCCCAAATCCAGTGTAACAGGAACATGCAGGTAAGAGGTAAGAAATTCTCTGAGGAAAATATATTAATTTAAGATGATGATGATGATTTGGAAATTGGTTTCTGTATTTTTTATGTGGGAATGGGGAAGGCTTCACTTTTTGATACTTTATTATGGATGGTGCTTGACATGACTTTATGCAAACAAGTTGTTTTGAGAATTACTAGAATAATAATTACAACTGGGTTTTACTAAGTGTATAGAAGCTTATATATTGACTATGAGTTAACATCTTATTGTTTCTAAATTGTTTAGTGGAAAGAGATGTTAATGGAAGGTTGTTGTCTGAAGCAACTTGTAAACTCTGTGAGGAAAGTGAAAACTCTTTTACAATAGCAAATGCTTTAGGAAACAGGTAAGCGGTATGCTGGGTGCTGACTTCATTAATATCTTATATTTATGTAGAATCTGTGCCTTTCCTATCAGATTCCTTGCTCCTCACAATAACCCAAGGAAGGATAGAAATAAACAGGTAAGGAAGCTGAGGCCCAGAAAATGAGACAGAATAGGGTTTAATTCTTGTTTCAGTGTCTTGTTGTTGTTTGACCTCACTCGATAAGTCTGTCTCCTTGTCTTCAGAATGTGGACATACCACCCACTTCATAGGCTGTTACCACAGCTCAGAAACATACTTTACATATCTAAAGTTCTTAGCTAAATACTACAGAGTAAGTGCTCAGTAAAAGGTACCGATTTTTGTTTGTCATGTAATTTGTACATAATCTATAATATAATGCATAGTATATAATAGTAACTTTTATTTGCAATCTACTTATTATATACTAGGTACTATCTTTATATATTATATTACATAAAATATGTTAATAAATGTGATGATAATTATCATAACCCAGGTATCCTGGTTTATAGCCTTATTCTCTTTCACTTCCTGTTCCCCGTTTATGCATGCATACCTGCACACCACACACACACCCCTCCGTTTCTTTAACTCAAACACATCATCCCTATTCCAGTTCTTCAATTTTTTTAGTTGCCTACATGCTGACCTCCCTCTAAATACTGTTTTCTCTTCAGTTCCCAAATTGGAGATAGAAAATACTTGAGCAGTTTCTCCTGGGGATACTTAGTGTTGGATCATCTTTTCTCTCAGGCTGACCTAGGTTGTAGCATCCTAATACAGACCACTGGGTTGATCCCCCGTTCCTCTCCTTTTATACCTCGCTAAGCCTAGTTTGAGTTCTGTGCTGTGCCCCAGCTCCTCCTCCTACCTGTTCTGTTTTGTAATGAGTACCCATAGAAACCTATCAGTGTCCCCACTAGTCCACTGCCCTCCCTCCCTCCCTCTATATCATTCATTAATGAAAAATATAAAGTATTTTCCTAAAATAAATAAAGAAGATGAAAAGACTTTAAGAGTGTTTGTTGTAGGTTTGATGAGGGTATAGATACTCGTTTCTTTTCAGCGTATGTTACCTTTTTGCTTTGTGGCAGAAAAATAAGGAAAGTATATTCGATAATAACTACTTATAAAAATGGATTTGGTTTCATTTATATGAGTTTGTTGGGCTCTTTTGTTATTTGAGTGACTTAACCATCTTTGCTATTCAATACTATTTATTTTATATTACCTGCGGCTTCAAAAGAATATTCGCCTATTATTGGTTAATTTTATTTATTTATACCTTGCCTTGTAATACAAAGAGTAGTATATCAGCATTAATACTTCTAATATGTTTACTTTATTACAAGTAATTGCTTAGTTGAATGAATCTATTCTAATATAATCAGTTAGGAAGACAAGTTCTCAATTAAATTAGGGCTAGTGTAATTTATTAACATTTAACAAATTATTTTTGTTATATTGACAGGTGTGTCCAATGTGAACCAACATTCATTAACACCAGCAGGTCCTGTGTATGTTCAGAACCTAACATTTTAGTAAGTCTAATCAAATTGATAATGTATATACTTTTAAATTAAATTACTTATATTCTTCCATAAACTTTTTTTTTTCTTATTTATTAATGAAGACAGGGGGATTATGTTTCAGCAGCACAGGGAATTTCCCTCCACGTATGATTTCAGCTGCACGTTATGGAGATCTTGTGAGTATGCTTCAGTTTTTTTTTTTGTTCTATTGTTAAGGATATTTCTGCATTTCTTCCTTTGGTAATTAATTTGGGGCTAAAATGAGAAACATTTATGTGTAAATCCCTTTAAAATAGAAATTATCAGTCAATAAGAAACATTAGACAACAACTCAGCATTATAATTTATAAGTACAGTTGCTCTCTTCTCTACCTCAGCTCATTTCTTTTTCAGTGGATCTCAGAATGTTTAAGCTGGAAAGGTCTTTTATAGATCCTATAAAGAATGCAGTATAATATAGTTAAGAGCACCAGAGACTCTAGAGTTGAACCCTGGATTTACCAGTCATTAGTTTTATACCTTTGGACTTTTCTAAACGTCAGTTTTATTGTCTGTAGGTTGGGTGTAATAATACCTACCTCACAGAGCCTGTACATGGTAGTCACTGGAGATTTGAGGATTATTTGTATCCGACCAAGTTCCTTGTTTATAGATGAGAGCGTGATGGCAGATAGTTAGAGCTTTTGCAACAGAATCTGGTGATAACAAGATCTGGGATGTAAAATGGGAAGTGGATGAATCGGAACTGAAGAGGTCATCAGTCCAAGAGAAGAGGAGTTAGATGACTAACTAGGAGTCAGTCAGAGTAGAGCTTGTGTGGATAGGCTAGGATCTGGTTGCTACAATCATCACTGAATAAATGAGAGTGACTAGGGGGGCTGTAAGGATAGCCGTGATGAGGGTGGAATCTGGAATCCTCATGAATAAAGCAAAAATTCCTCTCCTCCAGTATAGTCTTGTGGGATTACAGGCAAGTACCAAATATTTGCAGAAAAACAAATACTAAAATAGACATATACATAGGGAGCTTAAGATCATCCAAATATTGGCTCGTTTGTAGTAAGATTCATGTTTTCTGGGGCATTCTTCTCCGGTCTCTGATTATAGTGACATATACCATTATTAAATTTGCAGGCCTTTAATTTTCATTTTTTCCTTTTCAAAATAAGTAAAAATAATTTTGCCAAAAATTCCAACAATGTCTCTTTTTCATATTTGGTCTCAGATTACCAGTCATTTAGAGGTCACGTCCCCTTCAGTCTCCTCCAGTCTGGAACACGTCCTCAGTCTTTCCCTGCCTTTCATGAACTCGACAGTTTTGTCATTTTACTATTTTTTTTTTTTTTTGACCATGCCACATGGCTTGCGGGATCTTGTTCCCTGACCAGGGATTGAACCCTGGGCCACAGTAGTGAAAACCCAGAATCCTAACCTCTAGGCCACCAGGGAAGTCCCCTACCTCGACAGTTTTGAAGACTACAGGCCTTACAATCCGTAGGGTGACCCTCAACCTGGGTCCATCCAGTTTTTTTTCATAATCAGGACATGCCTGGCAGGAAACCACAAAAAAGATGTGCTCTTCTCAATCCATTGCGTCACATGAGGAGACACATGTTGTCCATCTGTCCCACCACTGGTGGTGTCAACCTAACCATCACCCCCTGCTGTAAACTCACCACATCTGCTATTAAGTTACCATTTTCTTTGTATTCGGTAGTTTTTTTTTTTTTTGCGGTACGCGGGCCTCTCACTGTTGTGGCCTGTCCCATTGTGGAGCACAGGCTCCAGACGTTCAGGCTCAGCGGCCATGGCTCACGGGCCCAGCTGCTCTGCGGCATGTGGGATCCTCCCGGACCAGGGCACAAACCCGTGTCCCCTGCATCGGCAGGCGGACTCTCAACCACTGCACCACCAGGGAAGCCCCTGTATTTGGTAGTATTTTTGAGGAGAATTTCCAAGGTTACACTTCTTCTTCTCTAAACCTTCTCTAAACTAAGTAGCTTTAGTTTCCACTGATGTCACTTGCCTTCATCAACCACTACTATGATGGTTGCCAAATGTTTCTATCATTCCTTCCACATTATTAACATTCTACTGTAAGGAATTTTCCCTTCCTCACCTTTATATATTTATTTGTTCAGTAAGGACAGTATGGATTTGTGGGTTCCTATTTTATTCATTTCTTATAATCCAGTATATGTATTGTTTGTTTTGGTGCTCAAATTGTCATAGATTTGGCCATTATTAGAAGCCCCTTTGAGTTGGTTCCTATGTCTTTTTGACATATCTCTATCATTCTTTGAGCATTTCCTTACTTTCTGGCACAATAAGATTTCCAGGCTCATTTTGTACTTTTCCTGCTTCAGCCCTGGAAACAGTTATTTCTCTAAGAAGCTCTTAAGGATAATACTTAGAAACCAAGCTTACCATGCTTAGTATGCCCTCTTTAGCAGACATAGCTAGAAAATATATACACACATTATGTATATACATACACATATCTATAACTATTTCTGTATCCTATAGTTTTATATAATTTTATAAGAGAGACATGCAGTCCTCCTCAGGTAATATACCAGACAATCAATAAAAACTTTCCAAATATATGAACCAGTGTCTTCCCATTCCCTTTTTCCAAAAACAGCTTACATCTTCGTTTGTTTTCCCAACTTTAATTTTGAAAAATTTTTAAGTTGCAGAAAAGTTGAAAAAAATAATAACTGTGCATATATCTTTTAGTAGTTTAACCAATTATTAATGTTTTGCCACATTTGCTTTATCTCTCTCTGTGTATGTGAGTGTATGCATATGCACACATACACATCCATATTTTTTTCTGAGCCACTTGAAAATAATTTGTAGCTATATAACATTTCACTCCTAAATACTTTATCATGTAGCTCCTAAGAACAAGGGCATTTTTCTGGTATCACACCTAATAAGATTAAAATTAATATAATAGAATTACCTGATATACTGTTCATACCCAACAAATTTCACCATTTGTTTCAATAAAGTCTTTTATCCCTCCCCACTTTTTTTGGCAAGGGGGACCCAGGATCAGTGAAAGACCCCGCACTGAGTTAATCTTTTTAGTCTCCTTTAATTTAGAACAGAGAGATCCTTGTTCTGTTTTGCTTTTTGGGTTTTTTGTTTTGGCTTTTTTTTTGTTTTTTTTTTTTTGCATTGACTCTTGGAGAGTCAAGGCCAGCTTTCTTGTAGAGCATCCCACACTCTGGATTTTTCTCATGATTAGACTCAGTGAAATGTCTTTTTGCAAAAATATGATATAGGTGTTGGGAATAGCCCATTGCATCAACAAGGAGCACATAAGGTCAGGATGTCCAGTTAGTGGTGATGCTAAATTGACTGCCTGGTCATGGTGCTGTCTGCCACTTCTCTCCATTGGAAAGGTACTGTGACTAATAAGTTAGTCTGAGATTTTACTTTGAGACTATGTACATATCTGTTTTAGCAGCCATTGATGAACCTTACCTGAATCAATTATTAAATTGGTTATTTCAAAATGATTTCACAGGGCTTCCCTGGTGGCACAGTGGTTGAGAGTCCGCCTGCCGATGCAGGGGACACGGGTTCGTGCCCCGGTCCAGGAAGGTCCCACATGCCGCAGAGCGGCTGGGCCTGTGAGCCACGGCGGCTGAGCCTGCGCGTCTGGAGCCTGTGCTCCGCAGCAGGAGAGGCCACAACAATGAGAGGCCTGCGTACCGCAAAAAAAAAAAAAAAAAAAAATGATTTCACAATTCTGTTGTTCCCTTTATATTTTTAGTTAGCAGTCTTCTAGAAAGAGTGCTTTCTTTTCTCTCTGTGCTTTTATTTTTTTTTAGCTTTACTGCAAACTCCAGGTATCATGAGTGTGTTATAATCTGTCACTGTTACTCTTCTTTTCAAAGCTCAAATTGCCTCAAATTTGGACTTCCTTTGGTGTAGCCCCTGTGTTATTTTGACATGTCTCTTTCAGTCTTTAGGCACTACCTTAGTTTCTCTATACTGTGTTCCAGGCTCAACCAATGTAATTATAATTTTAAATAGTCACGTAATACTCTAGTTTATGCATTGAAATTCATGTAATTGTATGTCTATTGACTATTTAGGTTTTCTGTTATTAATAATATTGCTGTCAACCATTTTATGCACAAAGATGTGTTTTTCCTTTTGGAGAGATTATTGCCTTAAGACAAATTTCCTAAGTGTTTCTAAAAATTCCGTGGATATTGTTTTACAAAGGATCATACAACTTTATCACTGGCATTGTCTGTGGCTTCATTTTACATGCATTTGCCAGTACTGTTGTTATCGCTTTCCATTTTTGCTCAGCCTTTTTGTGTGTGTTAGTCAACCTTCTATGCATAGGTTTTTTTCTTACAAAATGAGAATTTTTGCTTATTGAAGAGATGAAAATAATGAATAATGAAGTGACTCATAATTTTATTTTAGATTTCTTTGACAGTTGTGGTGTCATGATTCATATAATTTGGTTTTATCTCCATTGTCCATGTTCAGAGAATTTATTCTGAATGGTGCTTCTCGGTGTCTCATTTTTTAGCAGGATATGCAGATGAACTTTACAGCAGTGGTGCTTAACTAGAGGCTTGTACCTGCAGCTTTTAGAGCACATGTATGCCTTGGTCTCATCCTAGGCATTCTGTTTCATTTGGTTTAGAATGAAGCCAAGCATTTTCTGTTTTTAGGAAATTCCACAGTTGATTCTGATACCCATCATTGTTTGAGAATCACCACTTTGGAGATTTTACATATTAGTTACTCTGAATATCCCCAGTCTCCAGTTGCTTAGAAATCATTCACAGATATTTCTTTTTTATTACTTGCCAATTTAATACAGTGTAATAATCCTAAATCAGCAAATATTAACCAATACTAAGTCAGAATCTAGTTTTTCTTTTATTTTTTTGCACTTTGATTTTTGTTTTAGTGAAATGGGCATAATAGTGTTTTCTTGGTTTTTTTTTGATTATAGGCATACTTTGTTTCCTTATATCCTTTGCCTAAGTGATGTGATTTTGTAATTCAGTCCTATTTGTAATTACTGACATTGCTTAGAATTAATTCTTATATTGCCGTTAGAATCTATTTTTCTGATAATATTGAGAAAGTAATGTTAGTTATTTCCGACTCAGCAATATACATATTAATGTCTTCTAAACAGCGTAGGGTTAAGGAATTTCTATTTGAACTTAAAACTAAAATTCATCTTTGTGTTTACAGGGCATGTCTTTCACTTCAGAATGGTTTGCAGAGTATTTGCAGTCATCAGCAGCTGCTTGTTGGGTATATTTGAATTTCTAGAAAATAATTTTATTCCATTTCAAAGAATTGTGATACCATTTTTTTCCCCACTTAATAAAACTTTCCTCTCTAAGTAGATATATCTCCTTGGTCATTTTCTATAAGAAAAATAAACCCTTTCTAAGTGGACTGAAAGAGAATACTAAAGAAAATGTTATTCATTTCACATTTCATTATTCGTAAATTGAATGTGTCCAAACTTATTCAGCAGAAATTGAATGTTAGGGGAAACTGATTCATACTATCATTTAGTAAATGTTTATTGATGACCTACTGTATGCCAAGCTCTGTTCTCAAATCTTTAAGTTATCTATTTCAGGAAAAGGCAGAGAAAAATCCCCCGTAGAATTATATTGTAAGTAAATGTTAGGTGGTGCTAAGTGCTATAAAGACAAATAAATCAGGGTAAAGAGCATAGAGAGTGGAAGGTGGTGCTATTTTATGGAGGGTGGTCAGGACAGGCATCTCTGGGAGCGTGATATTTGAGTAAAGATCTGAAGGAAGTAGAAGAGAGCCTTGTAAATATCTAGGGGAAGAGTATTCTAAGCAGAGACTGTAGCAAGTGCAGAGGTCCCGAAGCAGGAGTTCTCTGGTGTTCATGCTAAAGAAACAGGAAGGAGACCTGAGTGGCTAGAACAGAGTGAGCAGGGAAAGTGGAGAGATGAGTTCACGGGTGAAGGGAGTGACTATGTTGAGGACTTGGAGTTTACTGGAAGGGATATAGAGGATTTTGTGCAAAGGAAGACAATGGTTGACCTCAGGTTTTGAAAAGATCACTCTAATATGGAGAGCACATTTTGTTGGGGCAAAGACAGAAGCGGGGGGACCATTTAGGAGAGTATTAGAGTAATCCAGGTGAGAGAAAGTGGACTCGTGGACAAGGGTGGTACCATGGAAGTGTGAGAAATGTTTAGCTTCTGGATATACTTTGAAGATTGAGCCAATAGGATTTAATGATGAGCTGGATACGAGAAGGGAGAGACAGAATATTACTGCAGTGATTTTTATTTGAATAACTAAAAATGGAGTGGTCTTTTCCTGAAAGGGAAAACTGAAAAAGAAGTTTAAGGGGCAAACTCAACAAATGATCTTATTTTGCTGTTCATAAACAAATTACTTAAAATGGATTAGATTTATATGCATAAGCTCTAATATAGGAACAAATTATTATTCTTTCAAAAATTATTCTGCATAATAGTTTTTTTAAATGTCATGCTGTTAGTTCTTCTTTTAATTGCTTGTCTTTATATTTCCACCTAAAATTTACAGTTAAAATGTACAAATTATTTATCTGCCATATAGAAAGTTCTTTTCTACTTAAATTAGAGGAAAGGTATTAAAAGCAAAAGAATGTCCAAAAAAAGAATTTGCAGAATAGGTAAAGTTAAAACCGAGCATAATTTTTATGTCAACTTTTGCTTAGGATGTTAAAGTCCATACATTTCTCTGTCATTGCTCTCTTGTAGGTGTATGCCAATCTGACATCTTGCCAAGCTCTTGGAAATATGTGTGTGATGAATATGAATTCTTATGACTCTACCACTTTTGATGCATGTCGACTGTTTCAGTTTATCTTTGAAAATACTGCTGGACTGGGCACTGTTCATTCTGTTTCATTTTGGTAAGGCTATTCTAATTGATGAACCATCATTTTGACGAAATTCAGTGCAATTACTTGCACAAATACATATTAAGAATTGTTCCCCATTATTAAAACAATTGTGATTGTTTATAGGAGACAGAATCTTCCATGGCTGTTCTATGGAGACCAGCTAGGATTAGCACCTCAAGTACTCAGTACTACACCTCTTCCTACAAATTTCAGTTTTAAAGGGGAAAACCAGGTACAAGTCACTATATTATTGAAGGATAACTACATTTTGATTTACAATTTTAAAAGGTAACAAGAATATTACTAGTCATAATTCTTGATAGGCTTTTAAAAATTTAATTACTAAACTAAATCTGAATATTAGCTGCTGAGGAACTAAAAATATAAAGTTTAGCTGCCTTACTTGAGTATATGATACCTCTGGATTATGTCGTATGGCAGCAAGTAGTACTTGTGGGGTTGGGAAGGACAGTTTTCATCACCAAATGCAAAGCCATCTCTGTCCTGTATCTCCACATGTATAAAAAGGGCTTCCAAAGATTGACTGGGATTCTTATGCCTTTCCTTAGCACTTCACAGCTCCAAATTCTTACCTCAACTTTTTGACCTTCTAGAATGAAAGAACAGATTTTTCCCTCCCCTACTCACCCCCCATACACACACACACACACACACACACACACACACACACACACACACACTCGCACACACACACACACACAACACACACATTTAACAGGTTTCAAATGAAGTTATCTGTCACCAGCGCTGCCTCTCAATTCTGAAATAATAGTTTTTGTGCGAAAACCCAGTCCATTTATTTTGGTGTGTTTTATCATAGAGATACTTAGATTAATGTTGCTTCAAAGTAAAGATAGTTGAATTCAATATTTGATCTCTGGAAAAAGAAAAGATCAATCAACAATGAAAAAAATTTTATAGGCTATTTTACTGAATATATACTCTGGAAGTCTAAACTCTGAAAGTTTGTATAGACTGTTGTATGTAATATATATATTTATAGAGTTTCAGAGTATGTGACATTATTTTATTCTTGTTTTTCTTTAATCAGTATACAAAACTGAAGTTTGTTGCTGCTTCTTATGATGTAAGAGGAAATTTTCTCAAGTGGCAAACTTTAGAAGGAGGTGTTTTACAGGTGAGTATGATTCTAGCTAGAGAATTCCTAACGTGTCTTATATTTGACTGAGGCAAAGATGAGAAAAAAACTAGATTATTGCTTGGATAGAGCATCAGTTGCTTGGTAGAGTTGATTTTTTTCATGTGTTTTAAATTGGAATTTCTTAAAACTACTTTAAGTTATGACTTATAACAAAGATGCTCCCTTAACTTTTCATTCCTTGATACATTGAATGAGTATTATATAAAGTATATGTCCATGTTGAGTGTTGAGAACCCTTGACTATAAGCAAAGAAAACATCTGTGAGAGATATTTATCAGTTGTATTCTTTTGCTGTAGCTTTGTCCAGACACAGAGACAAGATTAAATGCTGCTTATTCCTTTGGAACAACCTATCAGCAGAATGTAAGTTGGAACTATTTTAGGCAGTCTGTATTTTAGCTTCATTTTTTCACATCAGCAATAATTGGAATATCTTTGAGTTTTTGAAATTGGAAATTTCTTGTAGTAATGAATAATTTCACCGATTGATATAGTTTTTATTAATCTAATCAGCATGAAAAGAGTACCTTGTCATAGATAGAGTCTTAAACATCATAATTAGTTGTTTATTTACTTCTAGGCATATAGGTCATAAAAATAATCTCTACTTTTGAACATTTTAGAATAAAGCAAAAGTATTACTTCATTTTTAATGAACAATAAAGTGTTATCACTCCCTCCTCCCTCTACCCTCCAGAAACAAATAAAAATGCTTTCCTTTTCTCTCCTTCCATGCTTTCCTCCCTCCCTCCCTCCCTGACCTTCCTTCCTTTGGTAATGCATTTTAAAACTACAGTATGGTACAAAGGAATATTATGAGCCATTAAACGTTTGAAAGAAATTCACTAGTCTACAAAAATACTTCTTGATAAAATGCATATATGTACACCATAGAACAAAACTGTGCTTCCAGTTTTGTTAAAACCACAATAAAAAATACTATCAGGGAAAACAGATTAGAAGATAAACATTTTTAACAGCGGTTATCTCTGAATGGTGGGATTACAGGTGATTTTTTCTCTTTTTTATATTTTCCAAATTTTCTATCATGAACGTGCATTTACTTTTATTATCAGAAACGACTTCTATGTTATTTTAAAAAAATGCTATTTTGTGTCTACTTTGGGCCAGGAGAATCAAGACTTGTTAAATGCCCGCTGCTGTATGCTCAGCATTTTATCATTTTTATCTCATCTGATCCATGAAATAACTATGTGAAATACATATTATTTGTGTTTTATGAATGAGGAAATGGTGCTCAGTAAGATTAGGTAATTTACTCAAGGTGTTGCATCAAGTAAATGTTCTGTTAGGCTTGAAAATCATGGGTTTTCCATTGAACCTGGTTGCCTCTCAAGGAGTTCATAGCCTAGTAGAGAAAACAGCTATATAGACAGACAAAGAATTGCAAAGAGTGTGATGTGTTGTTCTATAGATATGAACAAGGTACCATGTTGGTCCAAAGGAGGGTTCATTAGCAGTTCCTAGGGAAATATGGAAAGGCTTTACAGAGTGAGTGATACTTGAGCTTGTAGAATGAATATGAGTTTGCCAGGAGAGCACAGTGGGGAAGGGAATGTCAAGCAGAAACACCATTTGCAATGTCAGAGAGATGTAGAATAGCACAGCATATTTAGAGACTGTAAGTAGATTAGTTTGACTGGACCATAGACAGAGAGGGAGCAGTGGGAGATAAACCTGGCTCTGTTAAGGGGAGCCAAATCATAAACAGCGGTGTACATCAGGAGAAAGAATTGGGACCTCATCCCATAGGATAGGAGTTTTTAAACCTTTTCACTGTACACTTACTGTTGAGAATGAATGGGTTGTAGGACAAGATCCAGGTGGTTCTTTACTGTTGGTTATTTTGGCCCTTATAAAAGAATCATACATAGTATTCATGTTTTGAAAGACACATGGAAATGTGGATAAACAAGGTAACTGAAAGCTTTTCATTTTACAATTAAAAAAACTTGTAAAGATAATAAATATGCTTTCTAATTTTCAATTTGGATACTTTCATTTTTCATTTTCTTTTCCAGTGTGAGATTCCTATCTCTAAGATCTTAACAGACTTCCCCACGCCTACATTTTATGATGTGTACCTTGAATATACTGATGAAAATCAACACCAATATATTTGGGCTGTGCCTGTGTTAAACTTAAATCTTCAGCACAATAAAATATTTGTGAACCAAGGTAAGGCGTCCATATATACCACTCTTTCTCTGAGCTGAAATCAATTAACCAGTCAACCAACATGATAATTTAATAAATCGCAGATTATAAGAATGGTCATAGATTCTCTCTGAGTATAAGTTTCTATATAGCATGCCTAAAAGTAAAACAGTAAGGTTGCTGGTATATTTAGAAATTTTTACTAAATATATCAGGCTTATTATTAAGAAATTATGTTATTGCTAAAAGTGTATCCTGAGAAAAATTAGTAGAACTGTAAAATCAGGGCTAATTTTAATAGAAAAATTAGTAGAATGGAAAAAGTTCTCCTTGAGAGCCATCTTGAAGAATTGAAGATACTTTTTAAATGCCATCTCTTTTTTTATTATTATAACAGACAGTAGCTCTGGCAAGTGGCTTCTGACTCGGCGCATTTTCTTAGTGGATGCACTAAGTGGAAGAGAAAATGACTTAGGAAGTCAGCCAAGATTAATTCGAGTTGCTACCCAAATATCACTGAGGTAAACAAACGTCTAATGCACTAAATGAGGCTTGGAGTATATGGGAAAATGTGGTAGTGAAAGTAGTGACCTGTAATTATCAGGTGAAAACAATAAGAACACCTGAACTGGAACAATACATACTGTGTTTTTAGATGTCCCGATAGATTGGGATACACTAATAGAGGGGAAAATTACGTCAGAAGAGATTAAGGACTTTTGCCAAAATTCATATTGTAGGCCCACTCTAGACCTACTAAATTAGAATGGGTTGAGAGGGGGAAAGTGAAGATCAGTGGGCTGAAGCAGGTATGTTAGAGCCTGCCAGGTGATTGCAATAGGCAGGCTTCTGCGGCTCCATCTCCTTTAACAGCTACTGTTCTAGGTTGGCCCTCATTAATTATCAACACCTCACTCTTCCTAGGATACTTTTTTTTAAAAATAAATTTACTTATTTATTTTTGGTTGTGTTGGGTCTTCCTTGCTGTGCACGGGCTTTCTCTAGTTGCAGCGAGCGGGGGCTACTCTTCATTGTGGTGCGCGGGCTTCTTATGGCGGTGGCTTCTCTTGTTGTGGAGCACAGGCTCTAGGTGTGCGGGCTTCAGTAGCTGTGGCACACAGGCTCAGTAGTTGTGGCTTGCAGGCTCTAGAGCACAGGTTCAGTAGTTGTGGCGCACGAGCTGAGTTGCTCCGTGGCATGTGGGATCTTCCCGGACCAGGGATCGAACCCGTGTCCCCTGCATTGGCAGGCGGATTCTTAACCACCGCTCCACCAGGGAAATACCTTCCTGGGATACTTTAATGATGACCCTGCCTTACGGTAGTGCCTTGCAGCCCTCATGCGTCTTCTCCAGTGTGAGATTCCTATCTCTAAGACCTTAACCAGCCTTCCCACTCCAATATTTTATGATGTGCACCTTGAATACACTGATGAAAATCAGCACCATCTTCTTTCTGGCACTTCAACATAGATTATTTTTTTCACTTTGATTTTTATGATAATCTTATCAGGTAGGCAGTACAGAAGTTTTGTCATATGCCTTGCTGAAATCCAACTGTGCTGTTTTTAGCAGTCCCTCAATCTAATGTAGTATCCCTAGTGAAAACGACATTGAAACTAGCCACGCGTGATTTGCTCTTGGAGAAACTATGCTGGCCACCGGTGCTTGGCATTTTCCTTTCTGAGTTTACAAACTGTACATTACTAATGCATTGAATTCAGCAAAATGTACCCCATTATGTGCCCTAAAGAGTATTAGATATGACACAGTATTTTGTTAAGAATTCATCTTCTTTGAAAATTAGGATATTATCTGCCTTCCTCTAGGCTTCATGTAACACTTCTCTTTTGAGTAGTCCTCAAAAGTGGTGCACAGTACTTCACTGATTTCATTTGTAAACTTCGTAGGACCTAGATCAACAAGAGTTTCTAATTTGTCTCAGAGGTTATATTTCAATATAAAGTTCTGACCACTTCAAATAGCCTATGTTGTTACCATTAGTTTATGTTTGACCTCTAGTTTTTAGTAACTGGTAGTTCTGAGATCACCAAGACTATCCGTATCTAATTCAGAAGAAACAATAAGTTAAATTTATGTTTAAGAGCCTAGATGTATTTATAACTAAAAATGAATTTTCTTTTAAACAGTATCCGCCTTGTACCCAACACAAAAAATGGAAATATCTACCCTCCCTTAATTACCATTGCCTACAGTGACATTGATATCAAAGATCCCAACAGCCAGTCTGTGAAGGTGAGTTCCTTCCTAATCATTGCCTCTCTATGTGTTCGTATAATGCTGATAGAGTTTGTGTTATGATCAAAAGACAATTAGTCCTTTTTAAAGTTTTAAATAAACATGGCACTTTATATAGTCAAGACTTAATTATTTTTTACTAATAGTGGTAAGAGGTGAGTTCTTATGGATCCTGGGTATAAAAAAGCAAGAATTATGTTTGTCAGTAGACAGCGTCACCAGCAGCTGGGCCTCCCTGTCAGTATCCTGGGGTAGGCGGAGCCATGCAGCATCTGTTCCCATCCTCTTTGGCCACCTTGCTTCTGTTAAGATTTTGCCTCCTTGACTAACTAAACCAGGAACTCAAACCTTAAGTGGGCATGTGTGTTCCTCTTCTCACCAGTCTTGCCCACTTGATAGAGACACAATTCAACAGGCAGAAAGAGAATCAAATTATCAGCTTTATAACTAGTAGCGCTAAAGTGAGCTAGAGAATGCAGTTTGGACCTTCAGCCAATTAGTCTTCTGCTATTTCCCAACTCAGTTAAGTTTAACCACAGAACTATAATCCTCCCCTGCCTGGCAGGGCCTGTATATGGAAGCGATACCATGTACACACTGAAAACGGGCTACACCAAAGAGAATGAGCCTGGGAAAGGCTGAGCCGCACGACACAGTTCCTCCTCTCTGCCTCGCCAGGCAGATGAAGCATCCCTGCTTTGATGAGGGGTAAATGAGAGAGGATAGAGGTCAAAAGCAGGCTAATCCTTCTCTACTTCTTCCTCATTCCCTGTCCTCTCCAGAAACATGAGAATTGGAAGGTGAGCATTCCTTACTCCAAGACTCACTAATAGCTTTTAATTTCTATTATTTTACTTTTCTGAATTTTAAAATTCTAGTTCTTCAGCCAGTGCTTTTGGCCTCTCTGTTGCACTTGTATGTGTGCTCAGCTACTATTGGATTCAGGCTTTCGTTAAGTGAAAAGTAGGCACATAAATAACTTTTCTTTGAAAGATTTCACATCCTCATTTGTATTACCTGGTTTCATGTTAAAATTAGCTTCGATTGCCTGTGTTTGTATACATTATAGTGAGAGGAGAAGAAAATCCAGAAACATGCTTAGTAACAACAAAAGACTGCCTGGTTTACGTCTTCCTGGAATGGTCATTCTTGGGTAGTCAAGAGTATATTTATCTTAACATAAAACACTTCTGGGTGTTTTCTTTAAATATTTTTCTTGTCCAAAATATTCTAAACTAAGTCTTGACAAATTGGAAAAAAAGTTGAGAGAATCATAAAACCATATTGAGGAAGTCCACCTCAAATTCATTCTAATTGTAGAATGTACAGTTCTTTCATCATTTCTTAATTTCTCATGACAGCTATTGTAAAAGTTCTACATTCATTTTAAGTATCCAGCTACATCTCTGCTCTCTCACCAAAGACAAATAACCTATCTTTGTATTTTACGGAGCAGATCAAAACCATCCAATACGAATTCCTTCAGATTTCCTCTTTAATACTTAAGTATCTCTGTTTCATTATCTTTCCTAACTCCTGTTCCTATTTCTAAGAAAAAAGGACCCTTCCCACTTTCTTAAGCAAATTTTCAACCTGTACTTGTTTAGAGTACTTCCTCCAGTATCCTGTTTCACCCACAACCCTTTATTCAGCCAGCTTCTCTGCTGGTCCCTTTCCTTTGCTTATAATACCCTTCAGGTTGCCCCATCTTAAAAACAAACTAACACGACCAAACAGTAAAATTATCCATCAGCTCTGCCAACTGTTCAGCTTGCTATCGTGTGTCTTTCCTTGATTTCCCAACCATTTACTCTTTCATCATTTGCAGTTTTGCTCTTGCCATTTGCTTCTTTGAAAACCTGTTTCATGAAGTCAGCAATGAATTCCACATACACTGGCTTTATTTCTTTAACTTGACACTTACACAGTTGACCCTTGAACAACATGGGTTTGAACTGCATGGGTCTACTTATACATGGGTTTTTTTTTTTCCTTCACTCAATATGTACCACAGCACTACACGAAGTTGGTTGAATCCATGGATGCGGAGGGCCAATTCTAAAGTTCTCTCTGGATTTTTGACTGCACGGGGGTTGGCGTCTCTAACCCCTGCATTGTTCAAGGGCCAGTTGTACAACATTTGACACTACTGGTGACCTCCTCCTTTTTGAAACTCCCTGTTTATGACCTTGCTAAGACTTAGGTATCTTCCCTCTCCTACTTCTCATACTCCTGTTTCTCTTAACCCTTTGCTGGTTCTTCTTTCTACTGTCTCAATATAATGGTATCCCTAAGATTCTTGTTCAGCCCTTTGATTAATCTGCCATCTTAGGCTGTGATTGTTTAGCCAGTTGCTGAATTCTTGATATGTAAGATCAGTCACACTCCTCAGTTACAGAAACCTATCAGAAAATGAAATACGATTAATTTGGCTTGACTGCTATTAATGAACCTACCTAGCTCCTAATGAAGCCCTCTTTCTTTAACATGTGTTCAAAAGGGATGTTTAAAGTAGCATGAATAATTCCCAAGAGCGTATTCATTTATGTATTGATACAAATAAGGGTCAACTCTAGTAACATTGATAGTTCAAAAGTATGGCATTTATGGTAAAATTCAGTTACAAATGTATTTTTCTAGTAAAAGTAGTTTTGTGTTATATAACTTCAGTATGGCTAATTCACTTTCTTTTAAATATCAGGTTTCTTTCTCGGTCACATATGAAATGGATCAAGGAGAAGCACATGTCCAGACAGATGTGAGTTTATTTTAACCTGTTAAAAATACTTACAGTATATTTTTTACTTAAAAAAAAAGGTTTTTACATGTACAGGAAAGTTGTCAAAATAGAGAGATTTGCCATATATCCCTCACCCAGCCTCCCCTAATGTTAACATCTTACATGATGGTAGTACAGTGATGTTAATCAGAAAATTAATATTGATGTAGTCCTAATCTGTTAACTAATCTAAATACTCTTTGGATTTTACAGATTTTTTTCACTATCTTTCTTCTGTTTTAGGACCCAGTCCAGGGTCACATATTACTTCTAGCCATCGTGTGTATCTTTAGATCTGTGACAGGTGCTCTGTCATTCTTTGTCTTTCATGACTGACACTGGTATTTTGGACCTCAGTTGGGTTTATCTGATATTTTCCCATGATTAAATGTAGTTTTAGCACAAATGCCACAGAAATGATGTTGTACCCTTCTCAGCAAATCATATCAGAAGATACTTGATGTCAGTGTATCTTATTAACAGTGATGTCACCTTCGATCATATGGCTAAGATGGTGTCCACAGAGTTCTCCACTGTATTTTTCCACTTATAATTAATAAGTGTCTTGTATCTTGTGAGGAGATACTTGAGATTATGCAAATATCCTGCTCCTCATTATTCTTTTGCCCTCTAATTTTAGCACCCATTGTTAATTCTTGCCAGTAAAAAGTGTTACTGTGACATTTGTCTGATGATGATTGTGTATTTCCATCATTTCTTCTGTATTTGTTAATTCAAGTTCTGCTATAAGGAGGAACTGTCCCTTTGTCCACATTGATTTATTTATTCAATTATTTATTTAAATCAGTGTGGACTCATGGATATTTATTTATTCTAACAATAATAATTCATTACTATCTACTTTCTTGCTCAAATTGTCCCAGATTTGACCGTTGGGAGTTCCTTAAATTTGGCTCCTATGTCCTTTTAGCCACCTTCCACCACCATTTTTTGAGTACTTCCTTACTTTCTGTTTACAGTATCTTTGAACATGGATGAAATTACATTATGAAATTACATAAATTCCAAATTTTTATTTTCCTTTAGATTGCTTTGGGTGTGTTGGGTGGACTAGCTGTTTTATTGTCTCTTTTGAAGACAGCAGGTTGGAAGAGACGCATTGGGAGTCCCATGATCGATTTACAGGTATGATCACAGGAATTTTTTAAGTATATTTTTATCTTTTGGCTATTTTATATCCTTCTAATAAAACACAGCTAGAGAATGAGTCAAAAGTTGCCTTGAGTTTCTCTGGTGTATATGACTATGAGAGGTGTATGCTCATTTCCCTCCCACGTTGCTGTGGGCCAGTCTGCACACAACAGCAGAGCTGTTCTTGTTTCCTCACGTCCTCACCAATCAATACTTGCTGTTTTTCAAGTCTTTCCATTTTTTGCCAATTTGGTGGGGTAAGTAGTATGTTATTCTTGATTTAATTTTCATTTCTCTGATTACTCTTCATATGCTTTATTAATCATTTGGGTTTCCCCTTCTGTGAACTTCCTGTTTGTATCCCTTGCCCATTTTTCTAATTAAGTTTTCAGTTTTTCTTGTTTATTTAAACAAGTTTTTATATTTTATTTATTTGGAGTTTTATGTATTTTCTAAATATAAATCCACTTTTGGTTTTTGATGTTGAAATTTATTCTCCAAGAGTGATTCATGTGTTATTTTATCTATGTGTTACTTTGTTTAACAGAAACTCTTGATTTTAATATTGTCAGATCTGAGTAGGTTTTCATATTATGGCATGTGCTTTTAGGATCTTGTTTAGGAAAGCCTCCCCTATCTCAAGATCAAAAAGGTATTCGCCCATATTTTACTCTATTAACTTTATAGTTTCTCTTCTCAATTAATCTTCTTTATGTTTGTTTTTATTTTTATCTATCATTTTTTGAATATTTACTATGTGCCAGGCACTTTTTTTTTTTTTTTTTTTTTTTTTTTTTTTTGGCGGTGCGCAGGTCTCTCACTGCTGTGGCCTCTCCCGTTGCGGAGCACAGGCTCCGGACGCACCGGCTCAGCGGCCATGGCTCACGGGTCCAGCCGCTCTGTGGCATGTGGGATCTTCCCAGACCGGGGCACAAACCCATGTCCCCTGCATCAGCAGGCGGACTCTCAACCACTGCGCCACCAGGGAAGCCCCTATTCATTTAATTTTTATAGCAACAAAGTAATAGGTGGTATTTCCATTTCGCTGATAAAGAACATGAGAAAGGCACGTAGTAAATTTGTTTGTGCTGGGATGTCTTCCTGGCTCCAGAGCCAGTGTGCCAAGGAATCAGAGGAGGGGGGCTTGATTTACTGTCTGGGATAGTCAAGAAAGGCTTCCAAGAGAAGTGAACTTTAAGCTGGGTTATCTGCGCGTTCCACAAATAGTCACTGACAGCCTACTGTCTGAGTGCCAGGTGCTCTACTAGGCACTGGGGGGATTGTGATAATGAGCAAAGAGAGACATCGTCTCTGCCCTCAGAGCTCATGAGAGTTTGCCAGAGAGAAAAAGAGAAGAATATTTGTAGAATCAATGCCCATTTCATTCCCCAAAACATTTGAGATGAAAGTGTGGAATAGTTAATTATTGAGTAAGTGGTTGGAACTGGCAGATGAGGCTAAATATTTAATTTTTGTCTAGGTTGTGGAGGACCTTGTGAGTCAGGAATTTATATTTTAATAAGGAGTCACTGTACATTTTTAAGAAGGGGAGTAACACAATCCAATTTACATTTTAGAAAGCCAACTCTGATGGTAGTATAGAGGATACATTGGAGAGAAGGATTCCAGACTCGAAGAAAATTAGGAGGCGGTTCTAAATTTCTTAGATGGTGAAAGATGAGAAGGGTTGAATAAGACAGAGGCTATTGGGAATGGATCAAAAGGTTAGGACCCAAAAGGTGTCTAGGAAGTGGCTGCAGTTGGTCTTTCTAACTGATCCACGTATACATGAAACAAGGCTTCAAGCTTGTAAATAACATGTTATTAAATAACATGTTATTAAAAGTAATAGTATAAATAGGTTGTGTCTATAATGGCTGTAATTCTCTTTTTAAATTGCAGACAGTTATGAAATTCTTGGTTTACTATGCTGGTGATCTGGCCAATGTTTTCTTTATCATCACTGTGGGAACAGGTCTTTACTGGCTTATTTTCTTCAAAGTAAGTGATTTTCTGAATTTAACCTAAGTGCCAATACCTGAATAACTTGTAAGCTTTCTTTATAAAGGAACTGTCTTTAGTGGAGGATATTTCTGATCAAGAGTATTGGGGCAAATGCTAAACTCACCATTCCCTGAGTGTGCTGTGTTTACTGAGTGCATCACCACCTTCCTCTTTTACGCTTTCTTTGGGTTATAACTTGTGTTTAGTAAAAACTTTGTATGGTCATATTTAGCAGCGTAATTTTTATCATAGGCACAGAAGTCTGTCTCTGTTTTGCTACCAATGCCGGCTCAGGAAGAACGTTTTGTTACTTATGTGGGATGTGCCTTTGCTCTGAAGGTAAGTTTCAAAGCACGGGTTACTGAATTTAAAAGACCTGCTAATAAGCATATAAGTCTTTAAAATTAAACTGCTTTCAAAATCTTTGGTGTAAAATTTAGTTTAATTTTGGAAGAAAGCATGAATTAATTCTGTTTTACTACTTTTATTTATAATAGATATCTTATTCTGAAGATCTGCCTTAAATATTTTTTTATTATTTAATTTAACCTGTTAATTGAGAGTAAAAGGTACCATGCTGGATAAAGTGCTGAACTCTTAGCATTTGTTCTCTGCCTCCATATTCCTTTCCTCCTCTCTCCATGGCAACCCCCCTCCCTACTTCATTGTTCTGTCGATGGATGTGAAGCTCTTTACATGCTTCTGTGGTAGATCTCATCCAATTGTGTTGTGATTATTAAGTGTCTGATGTTCCCACTGATCTGTGAGCTCCACGAAGAGAGGAATCATCCCATACTTAGATTTTTATCCCTTGTTTGATCAATAATGTACCTACTAGGAGGAAGCCTTAGTTTAAACATATTCTGTAAATGAAAATACCAGAAATAGGGGAAAAAAAACAACAGTGAGAGCATGCTAAAACTTTAATTAGGACAAGCAAATTATAGTTGGAAATACCTTTACTTATAAAGAAGTTAGATGATCTAGAAAACAAAGTATGCTTTTGGAAACCTTGGGAAAGAGAGACAATTAATGCAAGATCCCTGTATGAGGAGGAGGTAGTGTGTCTCCTTTCATATCCCTATTTCAAAGAAAGACAGAAAAAGGGAAGTCGAATTAATATGTATATAAAAATTCTGTGAATTTGGTGATTCCGTTATTTCGTGAGCTTCTGTTGATCCCCTAATGGTATTACGACTTTGTAACTTGTGAAAGTTATATATTGTTGTGATTACGGTATGTTTGTTTCTTTTTTTTTTTTGAAGTATAGTTGGTTTACAACATTGTGCCAATCTCTGCTGTGCAGCAAAGTGACTCAGTTATACACATAGAGACACTCTTTTTTTATATTCTTTTCCATTATGGTTTATCACAGGATATTGAGTATAGTTCCCTGTGCTATACATTAGGATCATGTTTATCCACTCTGTATATAATAGTTTGCATCTGCTAACCCCAAACTGCCAGTCCATCCCTCTCTGCCCCTCTCCCCTTGGCAACCACAAGTCTGTTCTCTATGTCTGTGAGTCTGTTTCTGTTTTCGTAGATAAGTTCATTTGTGTCATATTTTAGATTCCACATGTAAGTGATATCGTATGGTATTTGTCTTTCTCTTTCTGACTTCCTTCACTTAGTATGATAATCTCTAGTTGCATCCATGTTGCTGCAAATGGCATTATTTCGTTCTTTTTTATGGCTGAGTAGTATTCCATTGTATATATGTACCACATCTTCTTTATCCATTCATCTGTCGATGGACATTCTTAAAGAATCACTGTTGGTTTCATAAGCAGGCTTAATGCAGATACTTTAAGGTGCTTTGTTTGTCATTCTCAGGCTCTGCAATTTTTGCATAAGCTCATCTCCCAGATTACCATAGACATATTCTTTATTGATTGGGAGCGACCTAAAGGAAAGGTTCTTAAAGCTGTTGAAGGTAATGAAAGTAACCATTTGTACCAAGATTCTTTTGCCACCATTGTAGAGCAAAGAAGGTGAAACGCTTTTACTCATTTTATCCCCCCAACCAGGTGAGGGTGGTGTTCGGAGTGCTACCGTTCCAGTAAGCATATGGAGAACATATTTTGTGGCAAATGAATGGAATGAAATTCAGACTGTGAGAAAAATTAACCCACTCTTTCAAGTACTTACTGTCCTCTTCCTTTTGGAGGTATAAGCTGTTTGATGTAATTGTATACGACTTATGGGTACCTCATAAATGTTAATATAATTCCAGCTAAGTTTTCATGTCAGTGGAAGAGTTTTCTAAAGGTTAAAATATTGTAATCAAGCCATGAAAAAACACACATAACATGAAATTTACCATCTTAATCATTTTAAGTATACAGTCCAGTACTGTTAAGTACATTTCCATTGTTGTGCAGTAGTCTCTAGAATTCTGTTCATCTTGCAAAACTACAACTCTGTACCCATTAAACAACAGCTCCGTCTTCTCCCCTCTCCCCAGCGCCTGGAAACCACCATTCTACTTTCTGTCTCTTTGAATTTGTCTACTGTAGGTAAGGAGTGATTTTTAAACCACTGGTTTGTAGCAGAACCCCATAGGAAGCTTTTGCAGAATACCTATGCCTTACCTCACCCCTCGAGATTAAGTTCAATTCCGTAGCTCTGAGGCAAGCTCAAGTATCTGTATTTTAAGAAACCCCCACCCCATTATTCATATTCTCACTCCTGTATTAGAACCACTATTAGAAGGTTGAAATTTTCTAACAAATTATCATTGAACACCTACTATGGACTGTGTTCTGTCTTAAGAGCTGGGGCTGTAGCTTAACAAGACACACTGAATGGGTACATGCTTATGATCCCTTTACAGTTATTTCATGGGTCTGAGTAGAATTATTAAAGAAGTATTCAGTACTGAATATGAGACTGAAATATGGAAACTGTATGAGTAACAGGTTTTCTCTAGAATTAGCTGCTTAAGTAAGGTTACATATGAATTATTAACTTGTATGTCTGCCTTCCTTTTTCCTTCTTTCCCACTTTTCTCCTTCCTTTCCTTTTTAAACCTAGAGGAGTGTGTGTGTCCCTAGGATATATGAACACTGTCTCAAAAATTCATTTATAGTAGTGTTTTTTAAAGCTTTAAAAGGTGTTACGTGAGAAAAAAGTATTATAATGAAGTAAGTTTGGAAAACACTGGATTCAATAAAGTCATGTAGATTCCTTTACCATAAAACTTTCCAGAACTTTTATTCTATGAGGGTGAAAGGCATGGAGGTGAGTATAATATACTAACTTAACTTATTTGATCATGGTTTCCTTTTATCAAAGATGGTATCTTCCTCAAAAGACATTTTGGAAAATACTGTTTTAAAGTATAAAAGGTATTTTACATAGTTCCTGGCATATGTTAAAACTCATGAAATACTGGTTGTTCATTGGTAGTTTACTGAAGAAAGCTTTATTCTCTTGACAGAAATTTTTGAGCTTTGTCTGTGTATATGATAATGTTATATTTGGCCTTTAGTCATATTGAAGAGAATACCAAATGAACTAGCTAAATATTTTGTATTAAATACTTTGTAGTTAAAATACTGGATGATTATTTTTATCTAGATTTTCTACCATTTATACAAACTTGAATACTTTAGTTTTTCAAGGTAAGGGGTAGAGAGGAGGGTCTTATTTTCAGACTAGAGGAGTTTTCTTTATGTCTGTTTAAATTATTTTTTCTTATTATTTCAGGTTGTGGGATTCAAGAACTTAGCATTAATGGACTCATCTTCTAGTCTTTCCAGAAGCCCACCTAGCTACATAGCTCCTTATAGCCGCATTTTGAGATATGCGGTGTCTACCGCTCTTTGGCTAGTCATTGGAATTATACAGGTAACAAGAGATTGTTCTTTTAAGCAACATTGCCTCTCTATATTTTTAACTCTGTTTACATGCTAATCCTCAAATATTGACCACAACATGATTTCTATAGTATAAAGAAGGTGACAAGAACAACAATAATAATAACTAATAGCTAATTTTTACATAGTATGATAATCTAGGCACTGTGTTAATTTACTGCATTACACAAAGTAACTTACTTAATCTTCATAGTAGCCCTCAGAGATAGATTCTTTTAGTATCCTCATTTTATAGCTGAGGATGCTGAGGCACAGAAAGGTTAAATATTTGCCTAAAGTCCTGCAATTAGAAATTGGCAGAACTGGAATTTGAACCCAGGCAATCTGATTTCAGAGTCCATTTCTTCTCAATAGTGGGTCTCTGAAGGGTCTTTCAGAGTCTGCAGCTTTCTAGTCACAGGATTTAGTTTATATATAATGATAGGAATTGCTAAGGTACCCTTAATCTTTTCTTTTCTTTTGAAATATGACTTATAGTTTACATTTATTTATATATCATTAAACCTCTCAAAAACCAGTACCCCTTCTGAAATCTTCTCTGAAATATTTATTGAAATAGCTGAAACTAAAAATAAATCTTCTCAGGTCCCAGGGCTCTAGCAGAGGATCTTTTCTGTGCTTACTTCCCTTATCTTCTTAAAGCTTTAAAAAAAAGAATGAAGGAAGAAAAGAAAGAAGCAGCAGCTACAGCGCTTAACTCTGATCTCTGCATTTCTTTCTCTTGCTTACAGACACTCCCATGAGTGGAAAAAGGCTTTCTGTTTGATTAAGATCTCTCTAACTTTTAAGTAAGCAAATGAAGGTGGGACCTCTAGAAAGAATAGGTTGAACTTCGTGTAAACTGGAGAGCAAATATTTGCCTTAAAAGCTTATTTTAAACGATCTTTGGGATTGAAATCCCAAAATTCCTACAGAATTGGACTCAGGTGTCATTCTGAAACTTAAGAATAGACTCTTTAAATTTGCATTTATTTTAAGTTGGTGAGACTTGTTCAAACTTGAAGCTATAGGATAGAGCTAGTGAGGGATAGTTTGACAATTGGAAAAGAAAAAGAAACAGAAATTAGGATTTGAAATAAAATTTGATTAAAAGAATATGGGGTTTGATTTTTTTCCTTCCAGTTTTATTGAGATATAACTGACATACAACACTGTATAAGTTTAAGGCGTACAGCGTAATGATTTAACTTACACACATCATGAAATGATTACCACAATAAGTTTAGTGAACATCCATCATCTCATACAGATACAAAATTAAAGAAATAAAAAAAAATATTTTTCCCTTGTGATGAGAACTCTTAGGATTTATTCTCTTAATTTTTATGTATAACCTAAAACAGTGTTAATTTATCATGTTGCACATTGCATCCTTAGTACTTATTTATCTTATAACTGGAAGTTTGTGCCTTTTGACTGTCCTTATCCAGTTCCCCCCACTTCCCCCTCCAGCCCCCACCTCTGGTAACCAGAAATCTCATCTCTTCTTCTAAGAGTTTGTTCATTTGTCTGTTTGTTTTTGATGTATAATTAACCTACAACACTATGTTAGTTCCTGGAACACAGCATAGTGATTTGATATTTCTATGCATTTCAAAATGATCACCATGATAAGTCTAGTTACTGTCTGTCAACCGTATTATGGGGTTTGATGTTTATCATCAGTATAATAGTAAGAAAATATTTATTTTTACATATACCAATATAAGTTTTTGTGAATAGATGAGATTTATCTGGGTGTAGAGAATTTAAAGGAATACCATCTGAAGCTTTTCGTATTGATTGAGTACAACAATACGGAAACCCCAAATAGCAGTGGCTGAAATAAAAGTGACTTTTCTGTCTCCTGTGAGAAAGAAGAGCAGAGGTTGGCAATGCAGGGCCAGCAGGGTGGCTGCTGTCAGGCCCAGATGCCTGTTGTTCTGCTCTGCCCCTCAGGACTTCACCTCTAAGGTCACCTCGCAGTCCGTAATGGCTGATGGAGTTGCAGGGGTGAGCCAGGGGAGAAGACCTCACCCTTTCCTCTTTATTTGTTCACTATGAGTTTTAACTGAAAACATTAAAACAGCTTAACTACTCATAATAAATTATGAAACTGTAATAGTTAAATTGTATTATCATTTATGAGGCATTTATTCTTCCTTATTTTGTAGACCTGCAAGAAAGTTTGCATACTTGTGTTGTTTTCTGTTCTGCATTTCAGAGGAAGATTATTAAGAGAAAGTCTAAAAGTTTTATAAATCAAAACCCAACTGAGAAGTAAAATATAAAGAGAACAAAATTTATATATAGCTGAGCATAGGTGGTTTTTAGCTCACGTTTTAGGTATGAAAACAATTTAGCTCATTTCACATGAAACACAAGCAGGTAAAGTAGTAAAGCTGAATCATGAAAACCCCTATCAGTTATTTTTAGCATGCCTCTTAATTTTTCTTTCCCCTGGTTTCTTGTCTTGTGTGCCGGAGTCTCAAACAGAGCAAGTCTCGAACCACTTGAGGGGGTGTCAGTGATAAATGGGCCATGAAGGAAAATGTCAGCAAACACGAAAAAGCAAATCCTGCCATAACTTTGTAGTCCACCCAGACTGTTCAGCCACATACCCATCGATAAATCCAAGTATTGCAGAAAAAAATAATTCCCTGAAACCCCTGTTCAGCTAGCTTCTGGCCCTTATAATCCATTTGTGTGGGCAGTGAGCTCAGATGCTCCAGCATGACTGGATGAGGAGGTGGGCAGTGGAGCAAGGGCAGCCCAAACTCAACGACCATAAGGGCCGGGGTCTGGTCCTGTGTGCAGATTGGTGGGCCTGCCAATCCGGGGAGTACAATGGACGCTCACCCTCTCCTCTTTGAGAGCCCTTTCAGAAGTGTCTTTGACATCTCCTTGGTCAGAACTTGGTCACATGGCCACACTTCACTGCACTGTCAGCTGGGTAGACCCCCTCAAAGAAGGGGTCTGTCACTAAGGGGAAGGGAAAGGATTGTTCAGGCAGCAACTAGCTGTCTTGGGCACTACCGTCTAACCTCGTTCTTTGTTTCTCACTTTGCTGTCATTTGATACCATGGTCACATTCTCAAACTATCAGTGTTTATTCCTAAAATATCCATAAAAGTTCCTTTAGCCTATTACAGTTCCATAAATTTGTCTATACAAAATCTTCTTGATTCTCATAATATTAGGCTTTATTGTTCACTCCTTATATTTCCCCAAACCCAGCTTCTTCAATTTTTAAGTGGCATCTTTTAGTTTTTAAACTTTGAATGTTACTGTTTTTCATGTCATTTAAAGGAGTTTTAAAATGTGTTCAGAGACTATTTAGGATAGTTTTCTCAGTGTTCACCTGCTATATTCTTTTACATATCTGAGTACGTGTTATGTGCGAGGCACTGTGCTGAGCTCAAAGATATGCTGTAACAAGAACAAGTCACAGCTGTGACAAGTGCTGTGAAGGGCATCAGCAGGGAGATGAGATAGTGAGTAGAGGGGGAGGTAAGGGGAATGGAAGTTAGGAATGCGACAGCAGGCGACAGCTTTGAATTGGGTGGTTAGGAAATGTTATCCTTCTCTGAAGTGGATCTAAGAAGGCCTACAATGTAAACTTTTCTCTTGTGATTTATAAAACTTCCCTTTGTAGTATTGTTATTAAATCTATCTAAGAAAACACTTGAAACCATTCCATTTGAATGTTTAACACATTTTCTGTAGTTGAAACAGAATACTTGACATATGCTTTTTATGTGCTACTCTATCAGAGAAGATTAATTTGAAAAACAGCAATTTTTCTAGTGGCTTTTTGAATTTAGGAGATGAGCGGAATTGCAGAACCAGACCTAAATCTGTCCATTAATGCATTGGTTTATCCTAAAGCTTTTAAAGCCCCTTACTTCCTCCCCCTGTGTTTGTCCTATCTTATTTTAATGACACAGAAAAGTTTTTTAAATTCAAAATAAGCTCCCTCAGTGAATCTTAACACAATTGCAAAGCATTCTTCTTTTGACAGAAGAATCAGAAATGATAAGTAGGATTTTATCCCACAGGAATTGTTATTGGCCACTATGTTCTTGGTTGGAACTTCTTTTTTCTTATGACACTATACTGTGGCTATGAAAGAAAATTAAATCCTAAAATCTAATAAACATAAACTTGGCTTAATGTTTCAGATTGTGTTCTTTGCTGTCTTTTATGAGAGATTTGTAGAAGATAAAATTCGACAGTTTGTTGATTTGTGCTGTATGAGCAATGTAAGTACTTTCTGACTTTATCTTGCAACTGTTATTTCTCCCTTTTTAAAGGTCATGAGTACACTAAGAGAGGCTTTAAAAGTGATTTGCTATGATTGTATTTTTAGTCTGATTTCCACTGGTGGTTAATTCCAGAGATGGTTATAACAAGCTACAATTTAATATTTACTGTCTTAATTTTTCCTTCTTTATTTGCAGTTTCTTAATTATGAATTGCTTATGCCACCAAACAGTTGACTCAGCCTGAAGTCCCTGAAAAGTTTTCATATATCAACCCTGTTTCTTCCTTTCTTGGGAGTGTCTCCAGTCTCTTTTGCATCTACTTTTTAAAATAACCTCATTATCCTTTATTATCTTATTATTCTCTTTATATGTTTTCCAAGAATTCAACCCTCATTATTTTGAGAGAAAGGAAGCAATTTTAAGAAGAACTTAATTTTTATTGTTTTGCAGTTGAGTTGCTAACTGCTTCTTCTTCTCTTTTGGTAGATATCAGTGTTTCTCTTATCCCACAGATGTTTTGGTTATTACATTCATGGTAGATCAGTACATGGGCATGCTGATACTAATATGGAAGAAATGAATATGAATCTTAAAAGAGAAGCGGTATGAATGTATTTTATATCTTTTTGTTTTTTAAGTTGAGAGATGGTTTCTCTTAATCTGGGATTTGTAGTAATCTTTTTAAAAAATCCTCATTGATTACTTTTGAAAGTTGCTAGGATACCAGCTCATTATCCTGAACACTGAAAGAGAATGAATCAAATTCCATCCTACAGTTCTTTTATGAACTGTATTTCAAAGTAACCAAATAATTCATGAGGGAAAGATCTTTCTGTTGGAAGAAAGTAAAAGGAATTCTAAGTTAGAAAATCACCGTTTTGTAATGACTAATGGATTAATGCCTATAGGCTACAGTCATCAATGGATGCTAAAAATTAAGTGAAGGATGACAGGGAACTTTATAATGAGGAATCAGGTTGATATAATCTGAACACACTGGCTCAACCTTACTACAAGTAAAAGTTAGGAAAACTGACATTATGCACTTCCTGTTATGATGCAGTAGGGAAGTACATAATATCACCCATGAAATATTCTTGCCTAAGAAAATTGAACCTAAATGTAATCAAGCCTCTAGATCTAACCACCAGTTTACAGGAAATAGAGGGGATAGAGACAAAATAATACCACAGGAAGCAATTAGCCAGATGCAAAATGTTAGGATGTCTCACAGGACAAACGACCCAGTGTCTCCAACAAATCAAAGGCATGAAGAGAAAAGGAGAAGTGGTGGTGGTGGTGGAAGAAGACTGTTAGATATAAGAGAAATTTAAGAAAAAAAAATAATCAAATACAATATGTAGACTTTGATTGGATCCTGATTCAAACAAACCAACTATAAAAAAATCTTTGGGAAGAATCTTGGAGATTTAATAGACTAAAGACTAAATTATATTAAGGAAAGATTAATTTTATTAGGTGTGAAAATGGCATTTTTTTTCAAGGTCTTATTGGTTAGAGATACATACAGAAGTATTTGCAGATGAAATAACATGGTATCTGGGGTTTGCTTTAAAAGAAAAAAGTTGGGAGGATAGATGAAAATTGGTAAAATGTTGCTAATTGTTGAAGTTGGGTGATGGATGGTTTACTGTTCTTTCTACTATGTATATTAGAGAACTTCCATAAGAAAATTTAAAAAGAAAAATATGTACTTAAGAGGAAAAACCAAGAGGATTTATTGATTAAGGGACTATACCTGTGACTTGCAAGAACTTAATAGATTATAACAACATCTCAGAGAAGAACAATTTGTTTAATACATTGAACTGAATCAGTTGTTTAACTATTAGAAATTATACCTGGACTGAAAGGTTAAATTTAAAAATGAAACTATGAAAACCTAGAAAAGAATATTTCAGATTGGGAGATGACAATCTAAGCATAAAATACAGAAAGCATCAAAAAGTAACATTTGTTGATTTTACTTTATTAATGTAGAACATTTGTGTAGACAACAATTATATTAATAAAAGACATGGGGTAAAATTCTCATAGTAAATATGACAAACATATTGATAGCTGTTGAAAGTCATATAAATCAGTAAGCAAATTAAGTTAAAACCTCAGTGGAGGGACTTCCCTGGTGGTCCAGTGGTTAAGACTCCACACTTCCACTGCAGGGGACACAGGTTCAATCCCTGGTTGGGGAACTGAGATCCTGCATGCCGCAGAGCGTGGCCAAAAAACAAAAACAAAACAGAACAAAACAAAAAATTCCCATGGAAAAAGGACAAAAAGATTTTTTTAATATGTAAATAAACAGAAGAGACTAATAAACGTCTAAAAAATATTCACCTCATAAATCATAAAAGAAATGAATGTAAAAACAACATTTTTACTTTCTTCAAATTACCAAACTTTTTTTAAAAAAAGCTAATAGTTAGTAGAATCAAGGACAGGGTGAAATGGGCACTCGTCTCAGAATACATTTTTACAAACGCTGGAAAGCATTTGGCAAGAGTTTTTTAAGAATTCATTATCTTTGGGACTTCCCTGGTGGTCCAGTGGTACAGAATCCACCTTACAGTGCAGGGGACGCGGGTTCAATCCCTGGTCGGGGAACTAGGGTCCCACAGGCCACGGGACAGCTGGGCCCACGTGCCACAACTACTGAGCTCACGTGCCTCAACTAGAGGCCGCATGCCGCAAACTACAGAGCCCATGTGCTCTGGAGCCCACACACCACAGCGAGAGAGAGGAAAAACCTGCATGCCACAATTGGAGAGAAGCCCACGCACCACAAGGAAGAGCCAGCGTGCTGCAACTAAGACCTGATGCAGCCAAAAATAAAAACAATAAAGAGTTCATTATCTTTGACTTACTGATTCTATTAATCTAACTCAAGGAAATAATTAGCAATGTGAAAAACTACTTAGGTTCAGGATCTTCATCACAGGGCTTAATTTATAAGGGCAAAAAATACGTAAAAATGGGAGAATATTAAGTAAATTGGTTTACCTATACAGTGAAACCCTAGGTAAACATTAAAAATCATGTTTTATAGAACATTTAATGACATGGGGAGTTGCTGAGGATATAATGTTAAGTGAGAAAGAAATCAGTACGATCCCAGTTTTATGCCATCTATATGTATATGCCTAGACAACAACAGGAAATGAAATACCTTAAAATACCTGTATCTCTTGGTGTTCAGATTATAGGTGATTTTTTTTCTTTTTTTGTATTTCTCCATATTTTATAAATTATCTGTAGCAGCATGTGCTTTTTTAATCAGGAAAAAAAATTTTTTTTTTTTAATAGAGAAATTCACTACACATAGACTGCCTTTAAGTCAGTAGAAAACCAAGTGTTATATTATGTTTCCAGCTTAGGTTTAGATAAAGGAGGAGAATGTTAAGCTCCAGAGTAGGCAAATAAAATTGAGAATGGAGGCAAGAATACTTATGCTGAACCCTAAAGCATCTATGAGAATTGGCTAGGTCGGGGGTAGGGCAAACTGACAGGCATATGGTTCTCAGGATTCAAGTCGTGTCAAAGAGACTTGAGTATAACTGATTCACTTTGTTATAAAGCAGAAACTAACACACCATTGTAAAGCAATTATACTCCAATAAAGATGTAAAAATAATAATAATAATTAAAAAAAGAGATGAAATAGATATCTGGTCTATAACATTAACCATTGGGTCATGTATCACTACCTTTTTTATTGGAATTAATTAAGGAAGCATATTAAAGTGTTTAGAAAACAAAAAAGACCATTTATAAAAGTAGCTAATTCTAGGACTAGACTTTTTGTCATTTATTAAAGAGCAATAAATTAATTATAAAAAAGCTAAGAATGGGCTTCCCTGGTGGCGCAGTGGTTGAGAGTCTGCCTGCTAATGCAGGGGACACGGGTTCGAGCCCTGGTCTGGGAGGATCCCACATGCCTCGGAGCGGCTGGGCCCGTGAGCCACAACTACTGCACGTCTGGAGCCTGTGCTCTGCAACGAGAGAGGCCACGATAGTGAGGGGCCCGTGCACCACGATGAAGAGTGGCCCCCGCTTGCCACAGCTGGAGGAAGGCCTCACGCAGAAATGAGGACCCAACACGGCCATAAATAAATAAATAAATAAATAAATAAAAAGCCAAGCATTTGAAGCCCTTTAAAAAAAAAAAAAAAACTAAGAATATCAATATACAGTGAACTTAGTATGAGGTTTTTTTTAAGTAGGCAGAGTAAAGGAGATGATACAGCACCTGCAAGGAAGTAGGACGAAATAGAAATTAGTAAAACCTAGAGGGGAGTGGGAACCTTGAATACTGTTGGACTCTCATTGTCTCAAATATAATAGTTCAGTACAATTTCAGTTGGCTTCCAAATCTTGTAATGTTAAATATTGTATTTTCTTTTTAAGATAGGCAAAATTTTCATAATCTTGATCTTAATTTAAATTTTTTAACTTTTCAGGAAAATTTGTGTAGCCAAAGAGGTTTGATACCCAATACAGATGGTCAAACTTTTCAAATTGCTATTTCTAGCCAAATGAGACAACAGTATGACAGAATCCATGAGACACTAACAAGGGTTTGTATAAAGTACAATTCACATATATTTTGTCAGTATTTCATGTTATTTAGATACCAAGGATGTAAGGCATGTTGCATTTATCCTTGTCTCTTTTTCACGTTAGAAAAATGGCCCTGCTAGACTATTGAGTTCATCAGGAAGTACTTTTGAGCAGAGTATAAAAGCATATCATACTATGAATAAATTTCTTGGCTCTTTCATCGATCATGTATGTATCATCATTTATTTTTAAGCTAGAATCAAAATGCAATTTTAAAAAAGTTAACGAGGAGTGTCAATTATTTCTTCAGTCAACCAAGTCAATGGACTTATGCCTTGTGGGGTTTTTTGTTTGTTTGTTTGTTTTTGCTGTAAAAACTAATACTGTGGCTTAGGAATGGAGTTAAGTTATATAAAAGGAAAAGATTTTTACCTGTCTATTAGCATGATAATTACCTTAAAATATGTCTGTACTGGAATTTTGTTACTTAACAAATATTATCAATTATTTATTGTAGAAATATGCTATGATTGTATTCCTAAAAAGCTTGTTATAAATTGATTTTCAGTATATCTAGTCCTAAGTACTACTAATAGCATTTAAAATTTAAAACATTCTTAAAGAGTATTTTGTTATAAAGTCCAGCGTAGTAAATTGTCTTTAAAGAACAGATTTTCTTTGTGTCCTATTCATTTTTCTTTTTCTCTCCTTCTGATTTTACAAAAATTGGGAAGCATTCATTTCACTGCTGTTTTTGAAATGACTCTCGTTTTTTATATTAGGTTCATAAGGAAATGGACTACTTTATAAAAGATAAATTGCTTCTTGAAAGAATTCTTGGAATGGAATTCATGGAACCAATGGAAAAAAGCATCTTTTACAATGGTACCCTTCAAATGCCTTTGCTGAACTTGATTATTATTTTCCAAGTTTGAAAAAACATGCTTGTAATTCCTGTCTTTTGATTTTATACTTTTATATAGGAAACATAATGAACTTAGTTAACTTCAAGGAATTATGGTAGTTTTCTGTGTCCCATTTTATTATGTCATGTATCAATAGCAAGAAACAAATATATAAAAGATAATTATTCTACAAGAAAGTAAAAAAATCAAGATGTACAATCATCATCAACAATTTCTTCATCTCTATTGGGAAATTAGGAGAATATGAGCTAAGGCAGTAGTGATGAGGATAAAGAAGAAGAAAAGATTGCCAGAGATGTTAAGGAAAAGAGCGTAGGAGAGAAAGAGTAGTCAAAAATCATCCGGATTTCCAGCTTTTGTGACTAGGTGGTTGGTGGTGGTGCCACCCTTCTCTGAGACAGGAAGTGCAGATGGAGGACCAGGTTTTGAAGGAAAGAGGATGAATTTGGTTTTGAATATGTTGTGTCTTGAGGTACCTTTGGGACATCTAGGAAGAGATGTCCAGTAAGCCATTAAATGTAAGGAACTGGGGGACTGGATCTTAGGAGAAAGTAAAGGCACACAGTAAGCTGGGGAGTCTCATCAAATGAGATCATTGCTGGAGCGATGGCAGTGAAAGGTCACCCACGAAGAGTGTATATTGCTGGCTTGTTTATTTTTAAAAAATATGTATACAACTATATGTACAGAAGTGCATATCTTGTAAGGATATAGCTAAATGGCCAGTGAATTTTCACAAACTGAATATATTCCTATAACTAACTCCCTGATCAAAAAAGAATGTTAACAGCAAGCCAGATGTCCTCTTGTATAAAACAAGAGGTCCTAACTGGGTATCCATGGGCGGCTGAATCACTGAAGTGATTCTCTGTACCTCCCTGAAATTGTGTGCAAGATTTGTATATGTGTACTTCCCCCACTTCCTCTCGTGCAAGGGTCTGTAGCTTTCATTAGAATCTTAAAAGGGTGTTCACATCCCAGAAAGGATGAACCCCTACTTGGGGAGTGAGAAGAGAAAAGGTCTCAGAGAAGAACCTTAGGGGACTACTTGAGACATAAATTATAGCACACTATTCTAGTCCTTGCTGGTTTTGTTTTGCTTTTCATTTATTTATTTTAATTGAAGTACAGTTGATATACAATGCTGTGTTAATTCTCTGCTGTACAGAAAAGTGTGTTTTGCTTTTTAAACTTAATCTATCTCAGAGAATCTTTCTAAGATTCTTTAGCCTTTAGTTATATAAACAAATAGAGAAGGGATATTCATTACCTGATCATTGAAAGATATTGACTGTGTACTTAAACTACTAGCAATTACAACCCTTGGTGCAAATGATAAAACTACTTTTTATGAGCAGAGTTCTTTGATTAACCTTTTAGATTAGCAAATTTTAATACCCATTATTTTTTGTAAACCATGAAGTATTTTTTTCTTTTTTTAAATTCAGGTATAATTGACATACAATAGCCATGAAGTATTATAGTAACTAGTTGTTTTTAAATATCCAAGTTTTATCACCAGAAATTATCACAGGTTTATTCTATTTTTAAATTTCTAATTTATGTCTTACAAATTGCTTTTTTTGATAGATGAAAGTTATTCTTTCAGCAGTGTTCTGTATTATGGAAATGAAGCCACTCTTCTTATTTATGATCTGATGTTCTTCTGTGTTGTGGATTTGGCTTGCCAAAATTTTATTTTAGCATCCTTCCTTACGTACCTACAGCAAGAGGTAAATTTAAGAATTTTTTCTGGGTTTCATTTAAAAGAAGTATGTTAGAAGTAGATATTTATTTTTATAGCAGAGAGTAACAATGTATACTCTCACTAGGAATTTATAAAGATTTAGAATATGATTCTCCCTGCCAAAAAAAGGAAAAACATTTCAACGAGGTTCATTCTACACTTTCCTTCAGGTTCAATGAAGTACTGAGGTCTCGGGGAAGGCATAAGTTGCTTGAGCAAATGTGAAAGGAACCTAATAGGAAGACATTTAAATTACCCATCTCTCCTACATGCCAGCAGTGAGCAGTAATTAGAGTCCCATTCACCCTGTGCACCAGATGTTACTGTAACAAAAAGGCAAGCTCTGAGATGTAGCTGAGGCTCAGCCACTTTAACTTGTAACTCTCACACATCCCCTATCTGCTTGGATTAGAAAACAATTGCGTGGATGGGTGTGGAGCCTGAAATGGAGACGTCAAGAAAAACCAAATTTGTTCTAGAAATGTTAGTATTCATAACACCCAGATATTCCCCACTATGTCAAAGAAGTATATGAGTTAATAAGATATATTAGTTTTTGATAGCGATCTAGAATTAGAACAAATTCTGTTCCTAACAGTTCTTTTGACGTTTCCATAGCTTTTAGAGCTAGAGGAAACTTGTCTTGCCAAATATTTAAAAGTATATTCCTGTGAACCTAAGGGGATTTGTATTATTAATTTATAAAAATATATTCTGAATAGGGACGCACACTGCTTCAGTATTATGAAAGATGATAATAGTCTTGAAATAATTTTGTGTATTGCCATGGAATTCAGATGTCTGATACATGAAAATAAATAGTTGAGAGAATTAGCTAGTTTAATTTAGATATTTTAATTGATGTGCACAATTAATTTCCTTTATATATATTTTTTTCCTTCTGAATTGTTTTACTTTTTCTTCAGATTTTTAGATTTATTCGTAATACAGTAGGACAGAAGAATTTGGCATCCAAAACACTGGTGGATCAAAGATTTCTGATTTAATTTATTGAATAGATAAAGACAATTATAATCATGGCAAAAACAAAGTCATGATTATCAGGTTAGTTTGCCATATTTTTTAAAACTTGTAATACAAATTATTCTATTTTTATTTTTTAATCTACAGAAAGATTTATTTTTATAACTTGTAGATACATAACTTGCTTTGTGAACATGTAGTGTGATACAGTGGAAAATATTATTTTCCTATTATGCATGGTATTTAATTCACCAGCTTATAGACTAGATAGCTCTGACAATGGGACAAAAAAAAAATCTAAATATTGCTTTCAGCATAACATTTTTTTAATGATATTCAAAACAGTCCCCATCATTTGTCTCTGTAGATTATTTTATGAACTAGATTTACCTATATTTTCTCACACTGAAAAAGAATTTTGATTCCAATTTCAAGCCTAGTTTTCAATTCAGTATTTTGTTTTACATATTTTCTGGTTAAATAAATGTTGAAAATATTTTCAAGTTTACTTAGAAATTTGAAATTGTATATGGGCTGAATCAATTTGCCTCATTTTAATTGTTCACCCTGTTTGGCAGTGGACTGATTCACTATTGGAATAATAGGCACCTCGTGAAATGGTACATAGTCATTCCTTTGTATACCTGTATTATTAGGTCAATATACTCTTTCCATGAAGTATGTTTATATCTCTAATATCATTTACATTATTGAGCTGTAATATGTGACATTTTCCTCAGTATAGCTTTTTATACATTTATTCATTACTTAACATTTTAAGAGCACTCCCAAAACTTTGCTCTTCAATTATGTTTAAAGATTGTAAATAACAAACTGTAAGTTATGTTAACAAGGTGATTTATTGAAAGTAAACTTAGGCTTCATAAGTTAATAGGCTAGTATTTTTTTTTTAAATAAGGAAAAAAATATGAGGAGCCAAAATATAATTAATGTAAATCCTGAGCCATGTAGCTAATAGTTTTCCATGATATTATTTTTCTTCAATATGCTCTTTAATAATCCTTTTCATTGTGTACCATGAACTTGAAAGTCACCTTATTTCAAGTATAGTGGTCATTAACCCCCAAAGCAACATTTCTTACTGCCTTCTATGTTAATGTGTAAATACTTAAATGTAATGCTATGTAAATATTGTTTATATTACTGAATTGAAAATATAGAATAAAACATTTGGTGTTTCTCTTTCCTGTTTTATTAATATGTATTTTATGAAATAGCATTTAGGAATACAACAGTATTGGGGCGGGTGTCCCCAGCCATTGCTGAAGCTGAATCCTTTACATTCTCTGAATCTTGAGGATGACTGAGAAGAGGGGAGGCTAATAAGTTGAGGATTTGAAACTCTGGTTTCTTAAGGGTCACAGTACAGAAATGCCTTTCTAAAAGCCTCAGAGATAAGTAAATGTACCAGCATGGATTTTTAAATCCACCTACTCAGAAGCTGATGAAAGAAATACGACTCTCATTCTACATAAAAGAAGTTAATATTCGTGTGAATGTATCTAAGTGGAAATTTCAAAAAATATGATCCGTTGGCTCACCTGCTGATAAATTAAGACAGAGAAAAGACATTTAAAAAATCATTTTAAAGTAGTTTTGTACAATATTATTTTTATTTTGGTTAGATACATAAAAGGGTATACAGGTTTTCATATACTGTTGACTCTTGTGTTCATATTTCCACGGTTTAAACTTTGTGATCATGTGCTTAATTTTCTACTAGACCCATAATCTTTTGTCTATTTCTGTAAAACCAACCCACTGTACTTTGTATATTATATCCTTAATTTTACTGATTACATAGAAACATTTGATAAATCTCTTGGTCATTTCATAATAACCCTAGGTTCACCTAGAGGTTCTTTACAAGCTGCTTTGTGCTTTCTATCCTCCTTATTTATTTATTTTTTTTAATAAATTTATTTATTTATTTTTGGCTGTGTTGGGTCTTCGTTTCTGGGCGAGGGCTTTCTCTAGTTGCGGCAAGTGGGGGCCACTCTTCATCGTGGTGTGCGGGCCTCTCACTATCGCGGCCTGTCTTGTTGCAGAGCACAGGCTCCAGACGCTCAGGCTCAGTACTTATGGCTCACAGGCCCAGTTGCTCCGCGGCATGTGGGATCTTCCCAGACCAGGTCTCGAACCCGTGTCCCCTGCATTAGCAGGCAGATTCTCAACCACTGTGCCACCAGGGAAGCCCTATACTCCTTAGAAATGCATAGGCCCTTGAAATAATTCTGCAGATCAGTCTCTCTATTTGAGATGTTTATACTCGCTTACTTCTTTCATACTGCTGCCCTAGCAAACTGCCTTTTGAGAAGGCTCTGCTGTTTACCTAGATTGAGAAGCATTCAAAATGACCATTAACACAGTGCTTGCAAGCATGAAACATGTACCTTTTTGTTGTTGGTAAACATTGACAATAAAAGCTGAGAGGAAATAAATGTAAGTTGAAGAGCAGTGTGGCTTAATGGAAAAATGCTCCAAATTTAGTAACAGAAGCCGTGGATTTGAATTAGAATTTTGCCCTTTGTCACTTACTAGCTTTGTGACTTTACACCAAGTTGTTTGGCATCTTTGAGCTTCACTCCACATCTTTATAATGGAAATAATATCCTTTGCTTACCACTTGTAAGGATTAATTCATTAAGATAGGCTTATAATGGTAAACTATGAACACTGGAATTTTAAAATATTTTAGTTTGAAATATGTGCCTTCAAATGTATATTCTATCTTGCTAATAAATTAATTCTATGATATCAAAACTGAGATTACTGATTTCAGTAACTAAGTAATGAAAATCCTGGACCTTACTTCTGCCTCAGTCACCCCAGCCTCAACAAGGAAGAGGCCTTGGTAGATGTCAGACCTTTAGTGAAAGGAGGCAAGAAGGAGCTGTTACCCCATTTTGTAGGTGTGGTTTGTGGTACAGATTAGAAAAGAGTAGAGAGTGGAATGTTGTCTCTGGAAGGGAGGGTTTATTTCATTTGCTTATTCATTTATACATTCATTCAAGCAACATTTCTACCCATTCCCACTCCCTGGCCCCTCAGAAAGGTAAGACAATTAGTAGAGGAAACAGGTATAGTAACCATAATTACAGCAATCTGAAAAGTGCTGCAGCCACTAGGGTGTGATGTGAGGAAAGCTCGTAACCGCATCTCTGGTCATCAGGGCTTTGACCTGACAGAGTGGTATTTGATCTAAGATTTAAAGATAAGGCAAGTGCAATCAAAGCAAGGAACAATATATGCTCTGAGGTGAAGCACATGGCCATTGGCTACTACAGATTGTTTGAATACGGAATACATATATTGTTTATATATATATTTTTAATATTCTGTATATTATGATGTTTTAACATCTTAACATTTTTTTCAGACTGGGGAGAGACTGCCCTGCTGGGACTAGCCAATTCTTAGAGGTAGCAAAGGACCCACACAGAAGCAGGCCTCTGATATGCAAACTCACCAATCCAGAGCCATACCTGCACCATCTGGCCCTTACCCCCACTGGAAGCAATATTCCTCTGCCTTAGTCATCCCAGGACCAAGTACCAGGCAACCAGGGACCACTCCTATAGCTTAGAGCCTGCTGTAATTATTCAAAGTAACCAGTCCTAAATTGTTACCCTGCCCTGCCTTGCCTTTCCTGCAGAAATGCAGAAACTAATAAAGGCCATGGCCTAGGCTCTTCCCTCGCTCCTGTCCCTTTGCCTCCTGACCAACACTGGTGCTTCCCCATGTGGCTCTGCATGGCATGGGTGCCTCCTGTTTCTGACCTGTGAGTATAATAAACTTTGTTTTCCTGAGCCTCTACTGTGTCTCTTCTTGTGGCCGAAGCTGACTGACTATCCCGTAAAGGAACACACAACAGTACATTTGGGGGTTTTGGAGGGAGATGGTTGGAAAGGAAAACAGGAGCCATATCATTAAAGGCTTTTACATCAAGACACAGTGTATGCAGAGTTTAACCAAGCTAAGTTTCCCAGCCTACCTACAAATGAATACTCAGTACCCCGAAGAGTAAGTGAATGGACAGAGGTGCAAGAGGGGACCTTCCACAGTCAGATGGCTCTGGTATAATTGATGGTCCATGGGCTAGGAGACTGCCTGGCTGCATGTCATGGTTCACAAGAAAATACATTGCCTATAAGAGAGGCAGTAAGGCAGTAAAGGATAGTGGCTGAGAACACAAACTCTGGAGCCGCACTGCCTGTATTCAAGTCCTGGCACCACCACGTAGTAGCTGGGTGGTTTGGGGTATCTTGCTCATCTGTAAAAGGGGATAATAGTACCTATTTCATAGAGTTATTGGGAAGGTTAAATGAGTTAACGTGTGTACGGTGCTTAGAAGAGTGCCTGGCACATAGTAAATGCTATGTAGATGTTAGCTATGTAATAGTAGTAGTAGTAGTAGTGGTAGTAAGTCCCATGAATATTTAATTATGAAAGAAAGACCCAGATTAGTCCCCTGGGAGCTTGTATTAAGACACTGTCACATCGCTGGGAGTGCTAGAACAGTAGACAAACTGCCCAATCAAAGCAGTCTGTAGGATTTAATAAGTAACTTTCCTTCTATTATAGTTATTATTACAAAAGAAATACACGGCTGTGGCCCAAGGATAAGCAAATGACCATTGGGAGGGAGACTAGAAACAGCCACAGGTATACAGTCACTTGATTTATGACAAGGGTGACATGCAGTGCAGTGAGGAAAGGGTGGTTTCTCAATGTTCAATTGAATATCACAAGGGAAAAAATGAATCTTTACCCTAATGTTACACACAAAAATCAATTTCAGGGAGATGGTAGATCTAAATGTGAAAGTTTAAATGATAAAGCTTCTAGAAGATAACATTGGAAAATATGTTCATAACATTGGTGTAGGCCAAGATGTCTTAAGACCCAGAAAAGACCGACCATTGGTAAGTTGGACTTCACTATTTACATTAAATTTACAATTATGCATATTTACAGTAAATGTAAATTTTCCATTTACGTTGAAATTAGGAACTCTGTTCATCAAAAAATAGCATTATAAGAATGAAAAGACAAACTTCAATATGAGGAAAAAAATTGATAAACATATATCTGACAAAGCATTCCATCCAGAATAAAGAACTCATCAAATCAATAAGGAAAAGACAGACAATCCAATGGAAAAATGGGCAAAAAACTGAAGTATGCATCTCCCAAAACCGGGCTCGCAAATGACCAACCAGCACATGTGAAAAGTGCTCAACCTTAGTCATCGTGAGAATGCAAAATAAAATCAAGAGATACCACCGACTACCCAACCATCAAAATGGCTAATATCTTAAAATACCAGCTGTTGGTAAGGAAGTGGAACAAATGACTGATACTATGTTATACAAAGCGAGAGGATTTGTCTTATTAGACTGGACTATTTTCCAGGTATCTCAAAGATGTTAAGACTCAACGTCTCTGCCCTGTTTGACTGAAGCAGCGGTGACAGCGGATGGCAGTAGAGCGCATGCTGAACTCTGGCCAGCTTTCCAGGGTGTTGAGCTCCCTGGGCTGCAGAGCCTGGGGACAGGGTTCCCTAGCATCGCACTTCAGGACCTTGACCTTGTCACTGCTCCTCACTTCTACTGTCCCTCCCCGTATATGTAATGCTGAGGTTTTTTCAACCCAGGTTTGGGAATTGAATGCTAAAAGTAGAAATATAAGAGAGAGAATCACGAAACAGGTCATGTCTCGAGGAAAAAAAAACTCATTAAAATTCTAATGATTATGGAATCTTCCTTCATTTTAATAAAATACACATTTACATTAAAATCTTAAAAAAAAAACATTATCCAGAGTATGTAAGGCCTCTTTTATAAATATAATCTCACTAAATGGGGCCCTTTATGATATTTTCCTTATATGCTATGATATATGATATATCATAATGTAAAATGTGACATACTATATTGTATGTTAATACTATATGTTATATGTTTTAATGTGGCTACCTTAAACCTTCATCAAAAGGCAATATAGTTTCCAAAACCATGCAGCCCACGTTCTTTTCTTAGATTTTCTTAGAGTTTGTTTTACATGAGTGAGGCCTCTATATTAAGCAAGATTACAAGAGAGGTTTTCAGCATGTATAAGTGTGATGACACGTGTATGTTTCCCCCCTATTTTTTGTTTACGCAATATTTGTACTTTTTAATACTATGATGCTATTAGTTTTCTAGTTTATATCTCATATTTATTCTTTTACTTGATGGAATCAGAAGAAAATAGTCACACACAGTCTTGACCTGACTGAGAGAGCCATGGTCAAGCCTGTCACTGGGCCTGGTCTCTACCAGTCTGATCATCTTTAACTTGTACCTGTTTCTTTTCCTTGGGGAGAGAATGATGGAATTTATATATAGTGACCTGCTGCTTACTAAAACTACATCCTATAACTATGAGCTTACAAACAGCCTTCTCATATACATCTTCCAGTTACAAATCCATGTTTAAATGACATAGCAAATATAAACAAGATTTTTCACCAAAAATTTGTGTTTACCCCCCGCCCCACAATCAATCACTTTGGTTACTTGGGCACAACCGTGTGACAGAAAAGGAAGCTCCTGGGTAGCAGGTGGCACCACTTAGCCTCATCATTAAGGGAAAGATCAGGTCTGTTTTGATTTCTCTCTTATCCCAATTGTCTGGCATTGCACCTTGAAAATAATAGCAGGGACTTCCCTGGTGGCGCAAGAATCCGCCTGTCAATGCAGGGGACACAGGTTCGAGCCCTGGTCCGGGAAGAACCCACATGCCTGCAGAGCAACTAAGCCCGTGCGCCACAACTACTGAGTCCGCGTGCCAGAACTACTGAAGCCCGTGCGCCTAGAGCCCGTGCTCCACAGCAAGAAAAACCACTGCAAAGAGAAGCCTGCGCCCTACAATGAAGAGTAGCCCCCTCTCGCCACAACTAGAGAAAACCCGCTTGCAGCAATGAAGACCAAACACAGCCAAAAATAAATTAAAAAAAAAAAAAAAAAGCAAATGTGTAAAAGAATGAAAATGAATGAATGAATGAAGGGGTCTTCTGGTCAGAGTTATTGTCTATTATCACGAAGACTGGGGGAGATCTCGTGATGCCATTACTGCTTGCTCCTATAGAGCATAATCAATTTTCAAATATTTATCCAGTGTTTATACACGCCAGGTACTGGGCTAGGTCCTAAGGATACGAGGCCTTTTCCAGCTTCTAGGATCACCTGGATTCCTTGGCTCTTGGTTCCTTCCTCTTTCTTCAAGGCCAGCAGCGTAGCATCTTCAAATCCCTCTCAGCCTCTGAATCTCCTGCCTCAATACACTCTGTATTTAAAATACAGAGACTGATTTTACTTATAAGGACTCCTGTGATTATTGGGCCCACCAGATAATCACCATCTTAAGGTCATTAACTTAATCATATCTTCAGAGTCCTTTTTACCATGTAAGGTAATGTATTCACAGATTCTGGGGATTAGGACATGACTATCTTTGGAGGGGGGCATTATTCTGCTTACCACAAGCAATTAAAAGAAAATGTACAGGGTAAAAGAACATAAAACCTACACCTAAAATAGTTTGGGTAGCCTTGTTAAGGCCTGTTGTGGGAGGGTAGCAGAGATATAAAGGATGAGCAGAAGTCAGCCAGGATGATGGGGTGGAAATGAGGGTGAACATTTCCAGAGAGAAGGAACATGTGCAAAGGCCCTGAGGTAGGAGCAACTCCGTTTACAGGAGCTCGGGGTGGGCCATTTGACAGAACTTACCAACAGTAGAGAGAGGATTTGCTTAGAGTCAAGCATACAGTTTCAAAGCAAGAAAAAACTTAAGTTCTGGATTCTATCTACTTCCCCGTTGCAGCAGCCAGAGCAAGATTTAGTTTTGTTTGTTTTATTTAGCTAGCTAAATGTGGTTCCATCCACCGGACAGTTCTCATTTTCTGGAGCCTTTCTCAAATCCATCATCACACATATTTTCAAAGGATTGTTACCTAAAAGAGAGAGAGAGACCAAGCTCAGAACACAAAGCCAAGGCTCCAGTCCTACTTGGGGAAGGTCTGCTCCTTGCTGGGGGTCGCCTATTATTCCGATCATGTTTTCATGTTAGCAGTTTTCTTTTTGCAGCCACTCTTGTTGTGAGGAGCTGAAGGACGGAACTAACACAGCAGGAAAAAACAGCTGTTAGTAGACCAGGGCATTTAAAAAATAGTTTTAAAATAAATCATAGAGCTCTTTTTCCCCTTATGTCACTGTTGAACTTTTCTCAAGCCAGCTCTCATTGGGAATAATTGTAGCACTGTCTGCATGGCATTTTGATTCCCAATATTTTGATAAATATTTGTAGTTAGTGTTTCCATGGCACTTTGATTCCCAATATGTTAATAAATGTTTGGGTGTCATTCCATGTATTCTTTTCAGCTGCTTTGTATTATGAGCACAGCAATGCCAGCTGCCAGGGAGACTCATTAAATTGACATTTTCAATACTTCCGTAACTTACGAGAGCAATGTAGCCCTAACCCCCAGAGGGTAGAGGGTTATGAGATCTTATGACCAGAGTATCTATCCTAGATACTAACCAAACCAGAACTTCAAACCCATTTCTCTTATTATGCCCTCTCTCTTTGGTTATTATAAAGCTGCAGGAAGAGCCCTCCTTTAATCCCTTTTTTGGTTTTTTGTGTGCTTACCATAAAGAGGCAGAATAGAATTGTAGCGAAGAGCAAAAGCTTTGAATTCTGAGAGACCTGGATCTGAACTCCCCACTTCTCTGGTTCCTTTGTATGTGATCATAAGCAGACTCTTCAACCTCTTTGAGTCTGTTCTTCATCTGTCAAACTAGAAGATAACTGTCTCAAGAGGGTCCTTGTAAGGATCAAAGGAGATAATACACATAAAGTTGTTAGCACAGAGCCTGGAACAGGTAATTGCACAATGAATGTACATCACTGTGACTGAATTACTGTTTTGACAACCTCAAAACAATTGGATGTGACACATTCACTTATTTGAATGCTTCTGTGTAAACCTGTGGTGAGTATAGATATGACAGTCCAGAAGACAAGACGTGGCCAAAAAACGGTGCTCCAGAAAAAGAGAAACACCTTTGATTGACCAACAACCTCAAGATGGAACAACAGTGGGAGGAGTGTTAACTTCCTTAATGCAAGTTAAGGCCCCTTTAATTGAGTATCCAAAAGAAAGAAGGGAATGGCCCTACTATGTGCCACTCATCCATGGTGTCTGGTTCCAAATGTACCTGATTCTTAGGGGCCTTGACAAATTGGATTTTATTTGGAGGGTGGTGATTAGGATGATGAAGGATCTAGAGATGCCCCAGGAAGAATAACAGAAGGAACTGGAAAAAATTTGCCAGGACCACGGTGGCTTTCTTCAAATATTTGTCCCGTGGAAGATGGAGTTAATGTCCATACAGCTCCCAACCACTGACTTAGAATCAATGAATGGAAGCTATGAAACAGTGGATTTCAGCTCAAGAGAGGGAAGAACTTTCAGATAATTTAGAGACACCTAAATAACAGTGGTTCCTCGTCATTCAGGTCTTCCTACACACGCCTTAGAACGGCACATGTTGGGATGCAGAGAGGGGTTACCTTCCTTGGGGAAAGTGTGGACCATGTGGATTCCATGGTCCTTTCCCAGTCTGCCACTTGGGTGTGCACACAAAGCCTTCCCAGGAGGGATGGGATAAATTGGGGGATTGGGATTGACATATACACACTACTATATATAAAACAGATAACTAAGAAGAACCTACTGTATAGCACAGGGAACTCTGCTCAATACTCTGTAACAACCTATATGGGAATAGAATCTAAAAAAGAGTGGATATATGTATATGTATATCTGATTCACTGTTCTGTACAGCAGAAACTAACACAACATTGCAAATCAACTATACTGCAATAAAAGTTAATTCTAAACCTTCCCAGACAAAATCACCACATCAAACGAGGGTGTCTATTTGGCCCCTTGGATGGTGAGCCTTGAGAACTAAAATACTAAAGAACATTTATTCTTGGGCTTCCCTGGTGGCGCAGTGGTTGAGAATCTACCTGCCAATGCAAGGGACACGGGTTCGAGCCCTGGTCTGGGAAGATCTCACATGCCGCGGAGCAACTAGGCCCGTGAGCCATAACTACTGAGCCTGTGCGTCTGGAGCCTGTGCTCTGCCACAAGAGAGGCCGTGACAGTGAGAGGCCCGCGCACTGCAATGAAGAGTGGCCCCTGCTTGCCGCAACTAGAGAAAGCCCTTGCATAGAAATGAAGACCCAACGCAGCCAAAAATAAATAAATAAATTTATTAAAAAAAAGAACACTTATTCTTGCACACAGAAAAAGCTCAAGGATCAGAGACTAACTGGACACCAGGCTGTTATTTATATAGTCCTACCATTTTGGGAAATAGAATTTATCCCACGATGTACGTGTCTAAGTCCGCAAAGTAACAAGCCTCGTTATTAGGGTTGTCTTGAGGGGCTCTGTAAATAAGAAGTGGTTTATGAAAGTCTGAAATGGATGGAGATCAAATGAAAGCTCTGAAACTCATTTCTTCTTCCTCACAAAAGAAAGGAGTTCAAAGGTTAGATGAATATTTATCAGGCAGATCTTGGAAAGTATGCGAGACTGAAGTCAAAATGTTTGGGTTTAGTTCTGTCTCTATTGGTAACTAGACCTTGGCTAAACCAGCTTTGCTGTCTGGGCTTCTGTTCCATCATCTGTAGTCCCAGTAATCTCTAGGGCCTCTTCTATCTCTAAATACAAGATCCACAACTGACAACTTTCTCTATGTAAAATGCCAGATGAAGGTAATTAATGTTCGTACTGAGCCCACTTGCCCTTGGACTAGTCATTTAACCTAAAATTTAGTTTTATATATTTTAAATATATATATATATTTTATATATTTTAAATATATTTAAAATATAGTTTTATATATTTTAAAATGGTAAATAATAATCTTGAGAGGGCAAGTTTATAAGCAGCACATCAGTTTAAACTCAGACAATGTATGTGAAAGATGTTAATGGCCCCGACATTTGAACATAGCCTGTAATATGGAGTATGCCGCCACAAAGCCCCGAATTCCTATCCCAAATAAATCAACCCGTGGAAGAACACTGCTAGCTGTCTATGGAATATCCATTCTCCCCTCCTTCTTCACTATGGAACACTGGTTTCATTTGGGATGGAATATGCTCAGCTTCCATGGTGTAGGTGGCCATGTTTCATGGTGGCCTATGAGAGGCTAGCAGAAGTTCATTAGTACTTCTGAGAAGCTATTGATTTTCTGATAAAGAGAGATAAACTGAACTAACATACTTTTGCCCTTTCCCTCTTCCTGCCTGGAGTGTGGTCATTATGCCTGGAGGTGCCGAAGACATCTTGAGCTCAAGCATGAGGCTGCAGAGCAGGAGAGTACAGAAGACTGGGTCTTTGATGACTGCCTCGAGCAGTTAGGTCAGCCCAGGGCTGCTGGTACTTCTTGTTACTGGGAACTATTAACCCCTATTTGTAGACAGGTGTCCATTACATGCAATATAATGCAATCCTGACTTTTAAACACCCCCTCAACAACTACTTCCCAGTCAGCCCACACTAGTTAAACCATAGTAGGAATTTCACCTGATACAATGTCCTACCTCCTAAGAGTGCAAATACCCACTTACAGCCCACTCAACTCAATGACACAGTGGAGAATCCTCCTCTCATACCTTCCTCTCTGCTTCTTTCTTCTCAATATGCTATTCATGGTTTTCTGACAAGACATCATCTTCACCCTCAACAAGAACAGCAAGCAAGTAGTGAGTATCAACTCTGTTCCTTAAGAAACTTCTGATTAATTGACTGACTGCCAGCAGCATTGCTTAATTCAGGGGCATTTAATAGAAAAAAGAAGGCATTAGCTCAAGCTTTCTTGAATAACCCCTTTAAGGCTTATACTTACTGTTCCAGAAAACTACATTTAAGTGCTAAGAAGGCAAACACAATATTATTAATTGTTTAATTTTTATTATAACTAACATATTTCATGTTAAATTGGTTACACTAGTTGTTTTTACAGCTATTCACTTTATAGCATACTGGAGTCTTTTATAAAATTCTGTGTATATTACATTTATATCTGTTTTAAAGAACTCAAGAATAACGTTACAGTTTTAAGTGGTTATGTAAATTTATATGTATCTTTGCTTTCACGATTCGTGTTGGTTGTATTTATGGTTTATGCAATGCTGAGTTCTCAGTCAGGATGCTACTCTGCTATAATAATTTTCCTTGGATTAAAATAGATTCTATTTTGTAACATCCCGCTTTATGACACAGTTTCCAAGAATGCCTGCTCTCCTCTTAAGAACAGAAAATAAGATAGGTATATTTTTCTTCTTCCTATAAGGATTGGGCTCCTATGTCCCTGCTGGACAGGACGAGCTCTTCCACTCAAGCCTTCCCTCAAACTCATGACATTTCCTTCATCTGTCCTATAGGTATCTTTTCACTAACCATCTCAGTCCACTTCCCGAGTGTGCACGCCTGCCGCAGACCTCGGCTTCTGTTCTCTAAGCTTCTTCCTCCATCTCCCCCCAGCAGGCTGATCCTGTCTGTCACCCACACAGGGGCTCTTCTCCCTGTGACTGCATGGGCGCTAGCTGCTTGGCTTCTCAGTCCCACTGAGGGTTTCCATGAGAAATGCAATCACACGAAGTATTCTGTGTTGGGTTTCTTTTAACTTTCTGAAGATTCAGGAGATCCCAGTCGTGGCACAGCACTGGACATCTCCTCTCTCCCTTTGTCTCTGTCCTTCCCTCTCTTCCTCTTCCCACACCCCTCCCAAATTCACCCAGGAGCTCCTTGCGGAGTAACAAGACATACCCCACCACCGTAGACTCAGCTCTTAGCTCGGGCAAGAATGGCATTTTCCTAAGGGAGGCAAGCTCTCCCTGAGAGGGATGCTTGCATCAGTGGCTAACAGAATTTTCCTCCCATCTTGTTACACTTATAATCATCATACCCAAAAGGCATTTACTCACATATGTTCATGAATAACCAAAGAAAGTTCTGGCTCACAGAATGGTTTCATGATCTTGTACTTTAAACTTCGCTTTTACAAGGGCAGCAAGAGTAGAGACAGAGGGTTTGGACCATTCTTTAGCTTGCGGTGGGTCATGGAAGCTAACAGATGTGGAAATGGAATGTCCCCTGCCATCCCAATAAACAATGAATGTTGCCCACCAGCAAGTCATCAGCCACTGCAGCTGCCTTCCTGATGGTGCGCCCTGAGGGGAATTCAGGGGGAAGAAAACCAGAAAACATTCTGTGCTCTGAATACTGGCCCTAAATACTTAAGAAGCCCATCTAGGAAATAATTTCAATGAGCCCAGACTCCTGCATCTTCCCCTACATAGAAAAGCACTAAAACCAATAACTTGAGATGTCTGTTTTTTTGTGAATAGCAGTAACCTTTTGATGTTCGACTACACTTTTTTTTTTTCCAGTAAAAACTCCTGTGTATACTGGCTCCTCCCAGAAGAGTTCCTCAGAGCTGTCGGAGAGGCTGTCTCCAGGGCTACAGTCCTCAGTCAAGTCCCCAAATAAAACTTAACTCGCAAATTTTAGGTTGTGCGTTTTTCTTCAGTTGACACAGAATGAATCAGGATAAAAAAACACCCTCGAGGGCTTCCCTGGTGGCACAGTGGTTAAGAATCCGCCTGCCAGTGAAGGAGACATGGGTTCGAGCCCTGGTCCGGCAAGATCCCACATGCCGCGGAGCAACTAAGCCCGTGCGCCACAACTGCTGAGCCCGCTTGCCACAGCTACTGAAGCCCGTGTGCCTAGGGCCTCTGCTCCGCAACAAGAGAAGCCACCGCAGGGCTTCCCTGGTGGCGCAGTGGTTGAGAATCCGCCTGCTGATGCAGCGGACCCGGGTTCCTTCCCCGGTCAGGGAAGATCCCACATGCCGCGGAGCGGCTGGGCCCGTGAGCCATGTTCGCTGAGCCTGCGCATCCAGAGCCTGTGCTCCGCAACGGGAGAGGCCAAAACAGTGAGAAGCCCGCGTACCGCAAAAAAAAAAAAAAAAAAAAGCGAGAGAGAAGCCACCGCAATGAGAAGCCCGTGCACCACAGTGAAGAGTAGCCCCCACTCGCCCCAACTAGAGAAAAGCCCGCACGCAGCGACGAAGACCCAACACAGCCAAAAATAAATAAATAAATTTATTAAAAAACAAACAAAAAACAAACAAACAAACAAAAGACCCTCGAAACCCAGGTCACATCTTGTATATTTACTTCTGTTACAGTCACGTGTTAAGTGTTCCTAGTTTTACACACACTGAATTCGGGAGTATACACAGCATCTGATACTAAAACTCAATCATTTAAATGAAGAGACCTTAATGACAGGTAAGGGGAAATGGCCTGTGGGGTGGGTCAGGCAGTTCTGTGCGCTTGTGTGTGTGCACAAGTGCAGGTGCTCAGGGGTGTGGCATGGCTCACAGCAGAGGAGCGGTGCGAGTGGGAGCTGTGTTGGCTTATGTTCTTGGAGTCACTCTCACTCTGAATGGTTTTGATGAAGTCCTGTTCCTCATCTCACCTCCTGCAGCTACAGGTCTTGCTCCTGTCACGTCACCCCTATGGGGACCCCACCCCTCTTCCATCTTTCCCTGAAGTACTATTAACACTAGACATCTGTATTTTTTTTTGATTTCTGAATTTTTTATTTGTCAGCCTTTTAAAAATTTTTTGTTTAATTTCTTTTATTTTTTTAGCGTCTTTATTGGAGTATAATTGCCTTACAATGGTGTGTTATTTTCGGCTTTATAACAAAGTGAATCAGCTATACATATACATTTATCCCCATATCGCCTCCCTCTTGCGTCTCCCTCCCACCCTCCCTATCCCACCCCTCTAGGTGGCCACAAGGCACTGAGCTGATCTCCTTGTGCTATGTGGCTGCTTCCCACTAGCTATCTATTTTACGTTCGGTAGTGTATATAGGTCCATGCCACTCTCTCACTTTGTCACAGGTTATCCTTCCCCCTCCCCGTATCCTCAAATCCATTCTCTAGTAGGTCTGTGTCTTTATTCCTGTCTTGCCCCTAGGTTCTTCATGACCATTTTTCTTTCTCTTTTTTTAGATTCCATATATATGTGTTAGCCTACGGTATTTGTTTTTCTCTTTCTGACTTACTTCACTCTGTATGACAGACTCTAGTTCCATCCACCTCACTACAAATAACTCAGTTTTATTTCTTTTTATGACTGAGTAATATTCCATTGTATATATGTGCCACATCTTCTTTATCCATTCATCTGCTGATGGACACTTAGGTTACTTCCATGTCCTGGCTATTGTAAATAGAGCTGCAAAGAACATTGTGGTACATGACTCTTTTTGAATTATGGTTTTCTCAGGGTATATGCCCAGTAGTGGGATTGCTGGGTCGTATGGTAGTTCTATTTGTAGTTTTTTAAGGAACCTCCATACTGTTCTCCGTAGTGGCTGTATCAATTTACATTCTCACCAACAGTGCAAGAGGGTTCCCTTTTCTCCACACCCTCTCCAGCATTTATTGTTTGTAGATTTTTTGATGATGGCCATTCAGACCAGTGTGAGATGATATCTCATTGAAGTTTTGATTTGTATTTCTCTAATGATTAATGATGTTGACCATCCTTTCATGTGTTTGTTGGCAATCTGTATATCTTCTTTCGAGAAATGTCTATTTAGGTCTTCTGCCAATTTTTGGATTGGGTTGTTTGCTTTTTTGATATTGAGCTGCATGAGCTGCTTGTAAAATTTGGAGATTAATCCTTTGTCAGTTGCTTCATTTCTAAATATTTTCTCCCATTCTGAGGGTTGTCTTTTTGTCTTGTTTATGGTTTCCTTTGCTGTGCAAAAGCTTTGAAGTTTCATTAGGTCCCATTTGTTTATTTTTATTTCTATTTCTCTAGGAAGTGGGTCAAAAAGGATCTTGCTGTGATTTATGTCACAATGTTCTGCCTATGTTTTCCTCTAAGAGTTTTATAGTGTCTGGCCTTACATTTAGGTCTTTAGTCCATTTTGAGTTTATGTCACCCTTTTTTTAAGTCAATCAGTTTACATAACAATAAATTTACTCACAAGTTCTTTTTTTGCCCTGTGAAATATTTTATAAATACAAAATACATTGAAACTATATTTTGAAAAATTAAATGCTAAAAATAAATTTACTCATAAATTTTCTTAGGCTTATATTTCACTCTAGAAACCCAAACTGCCAACAGAGTTGGACTAACAACTACACACAGGCAGATTTATATTACTTACATAAATTATCTGTAAAAATTCATCAGGATAGAAAAATTGTTTTAATTTCCTTATTTCAAATGTCAAAGGCTACCATACTTTATTACTTTATATACTCATTGTTGAGTGTGTAATAGTCAGTTTGCGGGGTCTCATCTACATGTCTGGGTTTCCCAAATCAGTTAATTTACCTATTGATCTATCTATCTATCTATCTATCTATCCATCCAGTATGAGACTATTTCTATATCCAGAAAGAACATAATTTACACTAATAAAAAATTGCAAGGTATACATTTTCAGAAATTTTATGCATAATATTGTAGATGTTCCATAACTATTCTTGTCTTAGAAAATCAAAAAAGAATTTTACCCTTTCACAAATGGTGTTGACATCACTGTCTTTCATCAGATATCTTTTTTTCAAATCCTTAATAATTTCATCAGAATAAATGACTAGAAGTGAATTATTGGAACAGAGGGTATAACTATTCAGACCTATTTTTAAAATCATTACCATTATTATTAGAACAATGTTACTAATTTAAATTCCACTAAAAGAGTATGAAACTCCCTATTATTCTGCAGTATTTCTTTCTTTTTTAAAATTTATTTATTTTAATTTTTGGCTGTGTTGGGTCTTCCTTGCTGCGCGTGGGCTTTCCCTAGTTGTGGCAAGCGGGGGCTACTTTTCATTGCGGTGTGCAGGCTTCTCATTGTGGTGGCTTCTTTTGCTGTGAAGCACAGTCTCTAGGTGCATGGGCTTCAGTAGTTGTGGCATATGGCTCAGTAGTTGTGGCTCAAGGGCTCTAGAGTACAGGCTCAGTAGTTGTGGTGCATGGGCTTAGTTGCTCTGCAGCATGTGGAATCTTCCCACACCAGGGCTTGAACCCGTGTCCCCTGTGTTGGCAGGCAGATTCTTAACCACTGCACCACCAGGGAAGCCTCCATTCTGCAGTATTTCTAATATTCAAAATCTAACTCTTGATGTCTACATGCTATTTGTCTCTCAATTGAATTAATGCCATTGGCAGGTTGTACTTTCCAGAAAGTCTCATGGATGATCCATTTCTTGATTTCTTCCGTGTTTGATAATATTTGTTCTCTTTATACTCAAGAAAAGTCTGACTACGTTCAAAATTCTTGGCTTACATTTAGTTTTGTTGGACCCAGAGACATTACTTTATTGTTTGTAATTGAGTGTTACATTAATCCCGTTTACCATATTTTTAACATTTGCATTATCTTGGCTGAATTTCATCATTGAATAATTTTTGGTTTTTTTTTTTTTTTTTCAAGTAGGAGTTGTGTATGTCATATACCCTAAGTTCCTTCATGTCTGAAGATGTTTGTCTCTTAAACTTCGAATTCAAGACAGGTTACTTAGGTCTAACATCCTTGAGTCAAATTTTATTTCCAAATTTTGGAGACTCTTCCATGATGTCTGGACAGTAAATAATGCTGTAGAGAAGTCTGAGGGCAGTTTAACTTTCTTCTTTTGTAGGTGACTTTTTTTTCTGCCTGGATGCTTAAAGAATTTTATCTTTAAAGTCCAATTACTTACCTTAGAGTTAAACATACTGATATTAATTTTCTTCAAATAGAACGTGTACTTTTAGTTCTGGAGATTCAAATCTTCATTTTGAGGATTTTTTTCTTTGATTATATCTGTTAATACCTTTTTGCATCCATTTTATCCCTGTTAGATAACTGTATGTTTTAACAGTTTGCCAAAGACCTGGAATAACAGAGGAGGGGTTAAAGCATAGCATGGATCAGAAAACAACTTCAAGTTGAATGTTAAGCCTTGTTGTTCTCAGAGTCCTTCAGCCAACTCTCCACTGTGGGGAATTTACATTGTTGTCTTAACTTTCAGGCGCTGGCCTGCTGTGTGCTGCTGAGACCTACCTTCTTCTCCATCCTGATCTTTTTCCCATTTATCTTCTTCTTGGAGTCCCCAGGGTTCCTAAACCTTTTCCTTCTGCCAGTGGTGACTATCAGACTATATAGAAGGGGCTTGGAGAGGAAAATTTGATTGGAGGTAAGGGGTAAAGTCCCTCTGTCCAAGTGTCCTTTGTTTAGAAGCACCTTGTTTTTAAAAGCTTAGATTATATGTTACTTGAAGTGGGTTGGGGGATGTCTACTGGAGGTTATAGAATAACAGCTGAAGCCACTTCTGTCAATAGTCACCACTCATTTTACCACTGCAAATCCGCAATCTCTCTACTTTATCTACAGAACAGTTAGGTTCTCTGTCAAAAATATCTCTTTCCAGAATATGCCAGACAGAGCTCACCTTTTATAACCCAAAAGCTCTTTCCAGGTATTTCTCAAACAAAAAAAATCAGCCTTGTCTTTTCCACCTTCCATAATGAGAAAGAAGCTTCAAACATTTCTTTTTAAAAAAACAATTGTTCCTTTTCTGTAAAACTTGTAAAATAAAGATTATTAGTATCCAAAGAGTGCTCAGTGTAGAATGTTTTTAGGATGTTGTCAAGTTTTACCATGGGGAAAAAGAAGTCCCCAAATAATAGACTTCGGTGGACCTTAGCAATACTTGCTTACCTCCCTCAAGTATGGATCAGAAAACTGAAGCCCTAAGGAGTTCTGCGGTAGATCCAAGGCCCCTCAGTGGAGAGCTGGAATGAAAGCCTCCTCAGGACACCCACTGCTGGTCTGATAATAGTTTAAACAGAGACAGGATATAATTTAGATTGTTTCCCTTGCTTGTTGAGTACAACCAGTATGGCTCAGAATTCTTCCAACATGACCTATGATTTTAAATTATATGCAAATGACACTATTAGACATGCAAAAATATGTGCATATAGAGTAGTTGTACAGGTGAAATTTATCTGTCAATAGGGAAATTTATGTCTTATTGTCAAATGATAAACAGAGCTTACTTTAGTGCTGCTCAGATTACAATTCAAATTGTTACAGAAAAATGAGAGTAAAATCTCGTGGACCCTCAGTGTTGAGTCTGGATTAAGTATTTTTCAGAAATTGATTTTAACAACATCATTATTTTAAGATGTTTTCCTCCTGAGGAGGAACATACTAGGGCTAACCCCGTTTACTGATCCCTTGAATTACTCATGATGATCTTTGAAAGGTAACTCAAGGTCAAGTCCAAACACTGCTTAACATGGTTTCATGGTCTTCCCTTGTTTGCTTCTCCAGTTTCTTCTCTTCTCATTGTTCTGTCCACACTCAAACTCTAAGCACCAGAGAACCCAGACTCGGTTCTCAGAATGACTTATTCTGTCATTCAGCCAGCGTGTCTGTCTGTTCTCCCACCTCCCTGCCTCCTTAAGGCCTTCCAACCTGCAATGGCCTCTTTCTGGAAAGCTCTCCCCTATTTCAGCTAACTCCTACCTCATCTTCCAGCTGTCAGCTTGGACTTCCCTCCTCAGGAAGCTTTCCCTGACCCCGAGGATAAGGTCGGGCACCCCTTCCCTTCAGACCCACAGCGACCTTACTTCCTCTTTCATAGCACTGATCGTGGCATCCACTTAACCTGTTTTCCTGCCTGCCTCCTCAGAAGGACTGAGACTTCTATCAGGATATGGACCATATCCACACGTCATGTACACAAAATTTTAACCCCAGCACTGGTAACAGTATGCGGCACATATTATTTATTTATTTATTAGCTTGTTTCTTAAGTTATGTATATCTTCAGGAGAATGAAAGGTCCACAAGTAGGAGCTTTGTCTGTCCTGTTTGCTTCTGTATCTAACCCCAGGGCCTAGAACTCTGTTAACACCTTAAAGAGTACCATTTCATATTTTTTCCATGTTTCTGACTGTATATATACAATATATGACTTGTGTGTTGTTTTCACAGCACTGAAATGGCTGCACACTTTTTTGGTAACCTGCTTTTTTCACTCAACGGCGTATTGTAAATAGCATTTCATGTTAGAAAATAGTGAAAGGCAGCAGAGTATGCGACCCCAAAATATTCTGCTTTGTATATTTTTTTAAGTTTTCAGCTACAGTTACTGGAAAAGCAGCAAATGCAGGGAGAGGCTTTCTCTGAACTCCCTTTATCTGCCTCAAGACAGATTCTCCAAAAGGAGCTCAACGGTGATAAGTCCCCTCCCCGGGAAGACTGACTTTTACCACAGGAGAGGAGACCAGACAAGCTTCACCACAAATCATCATATCTCCCACCTGCTCTTCTAAGTGCCCAGCCATCTCTCCTAAAAATCATTCACTCCCTGCTGAGAGGGCTACATTCCCTTCCCCTTTCTCTATTAAAATGGCATTTAAGTCTGAATTCTAAGAGCCACCTCAAGGAGTCACGCATTTTTCCCTGGGTCTCTACTATGTATACATGACATATTCGTTAATAAAATTCCTGGTTTTCTCTTGTTAATGTCTTTATTACAGGGGTCTCAGCTAAGAACTTAGAAGAGTAAAAGGAAAATTATTTTTCCTCCTCTACAGTAGTCGTCTATAAAAATTTTCTCAGTCCATCTTCCACTGTTGGATTTTTTGGTCACTTTCTACTGTAATCCAGTAACTATGTCCTAACCATCTAGAAGAGCAAGCAGAGTTTATGAGCAGAAAATGTATGCTGTACATACACATAGTTACCAGAAGGTGGCGCAAGAGAGCGCTTTCCTTTTCCACCCAGTCATCTCTTGCTCTCGGAGCTCGTCTCCTCATAGGGGGTGTAGGAGTGGCTCTGCCCTGGCCTCCTCTTTTGTCCTCCCTTCTAGCTTTTTACCTCTGTTCCTCTCCTTGGCTCCCTTACCTCATCCAGGCTCTTCTTCCTCAAACCTCTGGTTCAGATTCTGAGATGCTCAGTTCCCTCTGGTTTGTCACATAACAAAGCCAGGGAGGGGATAAAGGAAAATGGCCTCGCCCAGCCCAACCCCCGTGGGATCAGCCCGGAGACTTGAGCTCCAGAAAGAGTCTGTGTGAGTTTCTGACCTACTGTGTGCCCAGCCTACAGTACTTACAGAACGATCGCCCCAAAGATCTGTCCAACTTGTTGGGGAAATGGCATTTCAGCCAATCCACAAACATTTGTTTCATTTCTTTTCCAATCTCAAGGTTGAGAACTACCATTCAGAGCTAAAGCTCTGAGCCCAGAGGTAAACCGATGCACATATGGTCACCTTATTTTTGACAAAGGAGGCAAGAATATACAATGGAGAAAAGGCAGCCTCTTCAATAAGTGGTGCTGGGAAAAATGGAGAGATACATGTAAAAGAATGAAATTAGAACACACCCTAACACCATACACAAAAATAAACTCAAAATGCTTTAAAGACCTAAATGTAAGGCCAGACACTATAAAACTCTTAGAGGAAAACATAGGCAGAACACTCTGTGACATAAATCACAGCAAGATCCTTTTTGATCCACCTCCTAGAGTAAGGGAAATAAAAACAAAAATAAACAAATGGGACCTAATGAAACTTGAAAGCTTTTGCACAGCAAAGGAAACCATAAACAAGAAGAAAAGACAACCCTCAGAATGGAGAAAATATTTGCAAATGAAGCAACTGGCAAAGGATTAATCTCCAAAATATACAAGTAGCTCATGCAGCTCAATATCACAAAAACAACCCAATCCAAAAATGGGCGGAAGACCTAAATAGACATTTTTCCAAAGGAGACATACAGATGGCCAAAAAATACATGAAAAGATGCTCGACATCACTAATCATTAGAGAAACGCAAATCAAAACTACAATGAGATATCACCTCACACTGGTCAGAATAGCCATCATCAAAAAATCTACAAACAATAAATGCTGGAGAGGGTGTGGAGAAAAGGAAACCCTTGTACATGGTTGGTGGGAATGTAAATTGATACAGCCACTATGGAGAACAGTATGGAGGTTCCTTAGAAAACTAAAAATAGAATTACCATATGACCCAGCAATCCCACTACTGGGCATATACCCTGAAAAAACCATAATTCAAAAAGATACACATACTACAATGTTCATTGCAGCACTATTTACAATAGCCAGGACATGGAAGCAACCTAAACGTCCATCAACAGATGAATAGATAAAGAAGATGTGGCACATATATACAGTGGAATGTTACTCAGCTATAAAGAGGAGTGAGATTGTTATTTGTAGTGAAGTAGATGGACCTAGAATCTGTCATACAGAGTGAAGTTAAGTCAGAAAGAGAAAAACAAATACCATATGCTAATGCATATATATGGAATTTTAAAAAGCGGTACTGATGAACCTAGTGGCAGGGCAGGAATAAAGATGCAGATGTAGAGAACGGACTTCAGGGCACAGGGGGATGGTGAGGTTGGGATGAAGTGAGAGAGTAACATTGGCATATATAGGGTTGAAGTGAGAGAGTAACATTGGCATATATACACTACCAAATATAAAATGGGTGGCTAGTGGGAAGCTGCTGCATAGCACAAGATCAGCTCGAAGCTTTGTGACCACCTAGAGGGGTGGGATAGGAAGAGTGGGAGGGAGACTCAAGAGGGAGGGGATCTGGAGATATATGTATACATATAGCTGATTCACTTTGTTGTACAGCAGAAATTAATACAACATTGTAAATCATTTATACTCCTATAAAGATGTGAAAAAAAATAAAGCTTTGCATCTATCCTCGATCATTTCTTTGGGAGAAACTTCTAGAAGAATAATGTTTGGTTCAGAGTTTATATGCTTTTTTTCTTTTTTTGCGGTACGCGGGTCTGTCACTGTTGTGGCCTCTCCCGTTGCGGAGCACAGGCTCCGGACGCCCAGGCTCAGCGGCCATGGCTCACGGGAGCAGCCGCTCAGCGGTAGGTGGGATCTTCCCGGACCGTGGCACAAACCCGTGTCCCCTGCATCGGCAGGCGGACTTCAACCACTGCGCCACCAGGGAAGCCCTATATGCATTTTTTAAATATGCATTTTTAAGTCTGGTGATACATATTGTGAAATTGTCCTCCATAATGGTTGTACCTTCCTACCAGTGGTGTCTGATAATATTCCCAGCATTGGCGATAATCATTCTTTTTGGTAGGCAATTTGTGCTATTTTAACAGGGAGGAGCCAAATCTGACTACATGTTGGATCTGTTTTTTTTTTTACTTTAACCCTTGCGTCCCATTGCTTTTGTTCACTAAAAGGATGCTGTCTGTACATAATGGCCTGCCTCAGGGAGCCCTACCCTTGTGCTTGAATGTTAAACCAAAATGCCTTTGTTCAGGGAAACATCCGGACCCTGTCCACCTGTGGATGGCTGTAAGAAAGAAGAAATTAACAGTAACACATCCCCTCCCCGAGGCTGTCCATACCAGGGGATATTTGTAAAGCTTATGACCTTTTTACTTTACTTCCTCATCTCCTCCCCCCGTTTGTTCTATAAAGAAAACTGGCATCCAGACCCCAAAAAGATGGTTTGCGGAGATACTAGTCTGCCATCTTCCTGGTCTGCTGGCTTTCCGAATTAAAGTCGTGTTCCTTGCCTCAACAACTCGTCACCGATTCATTGGCCTGTCGTAGAGTGAGCCTGGATTTGGTAACAGTAGCTCACTGCATCAATTTGCATTTCTCTAAAGTGTATGTTTTAAAATTTTAATAATTTCAAAGTGTATTCTTATTTTTAGTAAACCAGTAGAATTTTAGGATCTTTGCTGACTAACTCTGAGACCATTTGAGACGGGGAGACACCAGGGTTTTTAACTATACACTACAGATAGCTGGAGTTGAGAAGAAACAGTGATCATTTAGGCAACTTTTTTTTGTTTTACAGGTTTAAAACAAAAATAACGCCCAGTGGTTTAAAAAAGTGTATCCAATGAAAGCCATAATAACTGAATCAAACACAAAATGGGAATATTTCTCAGCTACAAAACTTGGAAAACTGCAGTGTATTTCAACTTAAGAAACATTTTGTGGCATGCATTTTTCATAAAGTTGCTCAGCAAGGTGCCACCAGAAAGAAAAAGTACACAAAGATAAGGCTTCTTTCAAGGAATTACGTACAGTTGCGAGGAATTACTATCAACACAGTGCTTGGCAAAAAGCAGTCAATCTTGAAAACACAGAAAATGAAGCTTATTATTACATAATGGACAAAAACAAGAAAAAAAACACTTTACAGGTGGAATGCTTTTCTTAATTCCACTGGGGATAAAACCCTCACGTATGACCACAGTTACGTGTACTTCCCACTGATCTGAATGTTGTGGTGTTTGAGAGGTTTCAGAAGACTGAGTTCGCTGTCAGATGCCCCTAGGTGGTCTTAAGAACTTATATATCAGGAGTTCCCAAGACTCACAGCCACTCCTTTGGGACGGACCAGGGTCCTTGACCTCCTTAATCAACAGAAATTGATAAGAGGCCAGAGAAGAAATTCAGGCAAAGCTTTACTGGGGCCTCTGCTATAGCAGGGGGGAGCAAAAACAAGCAACAAGTTCCCTTGCTTGTTCACTCCCTGTGGGGGGGGGGGGGCGGGGGTGAGCTTGTTACTTATCTGGGGTGAGGGTAGGGCCTTGTCCGGGGATCGGGCTGAAGAGGTAGCTTAGATGGTTTGCTCACCCCTTTGGTAGTGTTGTGTGCAGGGGTCATGCACAGTACCCCGCTTTTGCTCCCAACACCCTCCTTTTGCTCCCGGCTCTTCAGAAGTGGCAGTTGGGTTTTTTTTTTTTGTATCTTGTTGTCCATAATTTGCCCCAACTGTGCATGCACACAGTTGTTTGTAGTCCCTTAAGTTTCTTTACATTTTGTTGCTTGAGGAGACATTTGTCCAGGTGCCAGCACTGCAGCAAAAGGTCCCAGGTTGCAGGTCCCAGACTGTCTCATATTCAGTCAACAAGCACTGATAGTGTTTATTCTAAACCAGGTGCTGTGGAGGACCTACCAAGATCAAAGACAAGACAAACAACACAAAACAGCATGATAAGATTCATGATCGTCCCATCTGACCCATTCTGGGTCAGACTCTGGGAGCCATCAGCTTCGGAAGAGCTAGAGGCTGGAGGTCAGATGCCAGAAAGAACCCAGACCAGATGCCAAAGCTTTGCACCAAAGAGGAACAACTGTGCTGACACGGAGCTGAGGTCACATAGCCATCGAACTGCTGGAGTTAGACAGCAGGGCTATCCGGCTGGGGCACAGGCAAGCCTGGAGAACAACACTGATGTCAGAAGTGCCAGGGGTTGGGGGAGAGGCACCTAAAGCAAGAGACCTAGGAGAGCTTGTGGGAAGAGGCTTCCATTGTGGGGACTTTCTCCGAGACCTTGTGACCAGCCCCAGGGAACATTCCACCCCTGGTCTTACGGGTGGTATAACCCAACCAAGCATCTAACTGTAGAGGTGTGTACAAAGTGGTGGGGGGCTTACCACATGGGATTTTCGGGGTTCCATGAAGGACATCGTAGAGAGTGTGGCTGCTTGAAGGGTGGAGGATAGAAAGTAAATAGAGCAGGAAGAGGCTGGTAAATTGCCCCCCCACAGCCAACATTCACTGAGCACTTCCTATGGGACAGGCAGTGTATAAAGCACTTCACGGGCACAATCTTACTTAGGCCCTACAGCAACCTCGTGGGATTAACTCCATTATTAGCCTTACGTTGCACCTTCAGGAACTGAGGTTTAAAAACGTTATGTAACTTATCCAAGGTTTTACACTAGAATGTGTGTTCTAACTCCAGAGCTGGAATGTTAACTACTAAATTAGCTACTACTACTAACTTCTAAAGCTTCCTGGGGCACTATTAGAGCGAGCTGTGTTCGAGGTGCTAAAAGGTCTGGGTTTTCTTTTGTAGGCAGTGGTGAGGAATTGAAGGTCTTAAAGCCAAGGACTGATGTGTGTTTGATAGTGTGGTTAATGTCATCTGAATTAGCTTCAGAGTCCTCGGGTTCGAGCACCAGCTCTTTGACTTTCTGAGGATGCCTGATCAAGATAATTTTCTGAGGCCTCCTGATCTAAATGAAGACTAACAATGTCTTCTTGCTGGAAGACTAACAATGTCTTCTTGCTGGAATTTAAGTGATACTTAAATATGACAATGTACGTGAAAGCATTTTATTAACTGCCAAGCTAAAGACAAATATGAACTATTATGATTTCTACTGTATTTCAGTGCCGTCGGGGCAGAGTAACATGAGAGCCACTGGGGACTATTGTGATGGTCCAGAAGGAGTATGACTAAGGCCGTGGCAACGAGGATGGAGAGGAAGGACATATTTAATGGATACTTAGGACGGTTTACAAACTGGACTAAACGACTGCTGGGATATGGGGAGGAAAAGGAAAGGGGGTCAGGATGATTCAGAGCTTTCTGTTGAGTAATCAGGTAGAGGCTATGTCATTAATGCAGGAAGAGGGTAGGCAGGATAATGCATTTTATTTCAGGAATATTGTGAAGAGGTGGCTATGAGGCATCCAGCGAGCGGAGGTGGTGAAATACAAGTGGGATGATGTGCTAGAGGTTCACATTTGGACGTCTTTGGACATTTGTGTGACTAAAACTCTGAGAGTAGATGTCATATCCAGGTAGAACATATAAAGCTATGTTTTTTTTTTTGCTTTAAAGCAGAAGAATCTTCTCCACTCACACACAAAAATAAATGCTTATGCAGAAACCCAGTTTTCAAAACAGATCAAAATAAAGCTTTTCTAGTCAAATCTGGAGTGAGTTGCCTGGAGCCTACTTCTGGAGATAACCTCTAAATGGGCTTCCCTGAGTCCAGTTTGAGAATCACCAACTTGGAGCAAGAAAAGAAGGAGGAGGGTTAATTGCCATATTGAGTCTGAAAGAAAGCAGCTTACACAAGATCAGATCGGAATTTCCATTTTGGATTTTCTAAAAGCCACTTTGAAACTCTAATTCTTTTGGAAGCCTCACGTTGTCGTATGTAGTACGAGTGTGTTTTTTCTGGCCTGCCTGATGTGACAGTGCCCATGCTTGCCCACTGGAAGTCACAGTGCCATTCAAATAGAGTTGTCTGAGAACATAAGGTTATATCGATTTCCAAGGGCATGGACACCGGTTTTCCTCATTAGAAGACGGTTGTCATGTACACATCTGCTGGGTCATTAGCATTAAGATAACTTACCCTGAGGCTCTCATGTGATTTCTAAATGAGATAAAATGTTCACTATTTACTCAGTTGTTTAATACAAATTATCCTAAATATTAACTTGTACGCTTTTTGAAAAGTCGAATTGATTGAAGTTTTTCTCCCAATTAAATTAATTGAGTCTGCTTATTATTTCAACACTGTTAAGGCCTTAATCGCAAATCCAATAAAGCAATTTGGTTTAGTTATTAAATCGGAGAGACCTAATCACACGATAAGGAGAGACAGTAGGAACGAGTGAAGGAAAGAGGACAGCAGAAGGAGACGGAAAGAGAGAAGAAAAGACAACAGTGATGTATTGGTTGTTACTGTTAAAAACAATGAAAAACTCTAAACTCTCAGTGATTTAACACAATGAAAGCTTATTTCAGACTCAGAGTTCAGTGCTGTGCACGTTTGTGGTTGGCACATGGCCATTCAGCTTGTGACGTGGCCTCAGTGTCCGCCCCGGGTGTTTGGCCATTTGATGATGGGCGCAGGTGTCACAGGGAGTTTCTATGGGCCAGGCCGGAAAAGCGCACCACTTCTGTCCACGTTCTGCTGGCCAGAACTAGTCATGGGCACGAAGCGCTGGGAATGTAGTCTAGCTGTGTGTTCAGAGGTGGAGGTGGGTATAGGGGGCAGCTGGCCAGCCTATGCTCTAGATGAGAGAAAGGACAGATGCTCAGGTTTTGTGAAAACCAGGAAAAATGAATCCCTTGCATGTAAGAAATTTCAGCCTGATTTATCTTCTTCTATGGAAGTCTGAATCCGAAGGACTGAGACAGGTGAATATTGAATAACCTCAACTCTGCCATAAATGTCAGTTAATTCCCAAGTGAACTACCATGTTTTCAAATGCACCAAAGAAAATGTTGTTCACTTTTATAGATAAGGCTCAATTCTTAAAACATTGCTTTTAAAACATTGTATTTCCAAGAATGAAATAAGCTGTATTTGTATTTGATGCAGCTTAGCATTGTTATATAAACGTTTCCTTTACAAACTTCTCCGAAAAACTTCTTCACATTCTTACCCAAAAAAAGAATTAAAAAAAAGCTAGACATATACCCACTGAGTCATAGAATAATTGAAATTCTGACAGGAAGATAACTGTAAAGCACTTCTTTAAAAAGGAACACCATTCTGCTTTATTTAAACTCCACAAAGTAGGTGAGTGTTTTATGGGTCGAGGTTTTCTAACACCGGGTGTTATGCAAGACTGCAAGAAGGCAGCTTGGCCTTGAATAGAGCTTGCCTTTGTTATTCTTGAGCTCCACGCACATGCCATTTGGTGACATCTTGATTTCTGGGAGGCTGTGGGATTAGACCTTCTGAAAAGAAAAGGTTATTCTACATCATGTATAAGAAAAAGCTTTGATGATTCATAAAATTAAAGCCTTTTAGTTCCTGGCAGGGGAGTTTTCCCAGCCAATGTGTTAAAAGGGAAATGGCTGTATTATAACTTACCCCCTGATGGAACCAAAGATCCCAGCTGGCTCTTTTGCAGGAAGGACAGAGCATTAGGCCAACGTTGATTAGACAACTTTTAAACAGCACAAAGTAGACAAAGACGTTTTCAGCCTCCAAGAAAGAAACTGTGGATGAGTGCCTATAATTTCAAATGCTATGGAGAACATAAGGATTGTTCCAGCAAACGTTTCCTCGGTATGGAATAATGCTTGAGGAAACAGACATCAGGCTTGTGTCCCTCATAATTTGTCCCATTCCCCTGTCCATGCCATGTGTGTCTGATAAGTTTAACTTTTGCCTCAGAACATAAACATCTGCTTTAGAAAATGTGGTCTAATCAGACTTGAATTAGCTGAGAATTCAGCAGGGTCTTCCACCCACTTTTTATCTTCTATTTTCATTCCACCCAGTGTTTTTGCTTTTTCTGCCTGGAGAGAGCACTTAGTAAATATACCAGTTTGTAATCTGCATCAGAACTTGATAACTGAAAAATCTGAAAGAGCTTTAAACCCAGTAAGAGAAATCCTTGGTGAGTTTTTCCTTTCTTGGCGTATCAAAAGAAAATGCTGTGTTGTTCTTTTCTCCCCTTTCTATACAGTTTCTTTTATGCCAGAATTCTACCCTTAATATATTTTGGTCTTTAACCACTCTGATTAGATGACCACTGCAGCGAAACAGCTGTGGCTCCAATTACACCTGCATCATGGGATTTCAGAGAGGATGTGATGTGGCCCACCTTGACCTTTGAGGCAGTTGTAGGTGCTACGCGGACACGGAATCCATGATTAATAAAAGAATTCATTCATTCTTCTAAAATTTATTATTTGACTCATATAGTTAAAAAGTCATTCCATTTCTTTTTTTTTTCTTTTTTTATGAATGAATGAATGAATGATTCTGCCCTCTGGGAGAAGAGGGAGCAAGTGCCATCTTTCTTTCTTTCTTTCATTTCATATCCTATTTGCTGATTCTTGGAGACCACTATTTCTTTTTTTTTTTTAATTGGAGTAAAATTGCTTTACAATGTTGTGTTAGTTTCTGCTGTACAATGAAGTGAATCAGCTATATGTATACTTATATCCCCATATCCCCTCCCTCTTGAGCCTCCCTCCCACCCCACCCCCCATCCCACCCATCTAGGTCGTCACAGAGCACCGAGCTGATCTCCCTGTGCTATACAGCAGGTTCCCACTAGCTATCTTTTACACTTGGTAGTGTAATTATGTCAAACCTAATCTCCATTCTCTATGTCTAGTCATTCCATTTCAATTCCCTTTCAGTCCTCTTGTTAAGGAGAAAGCCTCAATGAGAGTTACCTGTTTCTTCTTGCTGTTCTTTTCAGGGAGAGAACACGTTTCAGACTGAGAGTCTTCAGCAGGCAACTTCATCGAGCTAAAACTTAGTAACTTTTTTTTTTTTTTTTTGCGGTACGCGGGCCTCTCACTGTTGTGGCCTCTCCCGTTGCGGAGCACAGGCTCCGGACGCGCAGGCTCAGCGGCCATGGCTCACGGGCCCAGCCGCTCCGCGGCATGTGGGATCTTCCCAGACCGGGACACAAACCCGTGTCCCCTGCATCGGCAGGCAGACTGTCAACCACTGCGTCACCAGGGAAGCCCCTTAGTAACATTTTTATTTTTAGTTCTCATCTATGTATAGCAAGTGAAACAGATTTTCCAGTTATCAAATGATATAAAATTTTCTTTTAAAACAAATCGGTTAACTGCTAAAAAAGGAGTCCCTTTAAGGGAAAATACTGAATGATAGAGTAAATGGTTTGTGAGTGAGTCCAGATTGAAAAACACAGGTATAAGTGGGAAGAACACTGATCTGAGAGCCAGGACACCTGGGTTTCCATCCTTTGCCACTAGCTAACTCTGTGATGTGGGGCAAGTCAGTTAGTCTCTCTGGACCTCAACTTCCTTATCTCTAAAAGGCTGCAACATAGCAATGCCTCTCAACTATGACTGCACATTGGAGTCTTCTGAGAAGCTTTTAGAACTCCCAGCCCTTGGGCCACATCCCAGACCAATTGCATCAGAATCTCTGGTGGTGGGATCCAGGCACTGGTCTTTTGTAAAGCCCCCAGATGCTTCCAGTGTGCATTTAAAGTTGAAAACCACTGCGCTACGTGACTTATAAGGCCTCTATAACTCTAAGTTTCTATGATTCTAAGGTAAAACAATAGGTGATGGGAAAAATTCTAATGACTCAAGAAACATCTTAGCATTTCATGTAACTAGTCACATGAACCAGCTTGTTGCCATCATTCATGGGTTTAGATATTCAAATGTGTACTGGATGCATGTCACAATTTGACACAGGAACTGTACTGGGGATACAATGGTAAATAAAGCAGACGTGGTCTCTTCTTCATAGAACTGACAATTTAATGCTAATTAAACACAATGCAGTGTTTCTGTGTTAGAGAAGGTTGGGGGAACATAGGAGGGGCATCATCAGTAAATCTTAAATTTTATTATGTAAATTCTATAATAAAAATCACCAGGGCTACCAGCTCATGATAATGCAACATGGGCCAAACGGAAAAGCTAGTGACACGACAATTTCAGGTTTGAGCTTTTTTGTCAAGTTGGCAACTGGACATCTGATCTGCATAGTCCCGCAACAGAAGCAAGAATAAAATCTCTTCCTTACTCTCCCCTTCCTATCCAGAAGGCACTTCTGACGATACTGTACTGCTTGTATAAAATTTAATACTTTAATTTAGAACCTGCTTGAATTCAGAATACCAATAAAATGGAAGCCATATCTAGGATCCAGCTAACGATGTACGCCATTTCACTCAAATAATAAATGTACCAAAAAAAAAATGTACCAAATGCTGACGGTCTTGTTTCTTGGAATAATGATCAACATTGTGATTAACACAGAAATAATCAGACATGATTTGAAATGAAAAGAAACCCTTTACTCTGAGAATAACTCATGCATTAGGTAAATTTTGCTGAAATACGATTTTTTAAAAAAACAAAGGATAAAACCTTGTGACTGTTGCTAAATCAGATGAATTCCACTTTAGTTTTTAAATATAGTGGGTCACAGTTAAAGTCTTGGGGGATCTACATGAACACTTTCAAGACATGCAAAGTTCTGAGTGGTTCTGAAGAGTATCCTAGCAACCTAGAAGTGTTAAGGGGATTTCCAACAGAATATACATCAAATATCAGCCAGCACCCTAGCATTAGGGTCAGTGCTGCTGCATTGCCTTCATGTCATATGAGCTGACACATGAGGTATGTGTGGACAAAAGCTCAGAGTTCCCCAGCAGAGGAAACGTGCAACTTCCCATAACACCATCTTCCCTCCTTCTGCCACAGCAGTGACCACTTGGCACTGTGCCCAGTGCAGTAGTACCCATGGGCCAAGTAGGCAAAGGACAGCCTTGCAGGGTCTCGTGGTTCCCGGCTTTCTGCGGCTGCTCCCACAGTACAAACAAGTGCACTGTTTTTCTGTTATTGGCTTCAGACAACAAGAATTCTTTGTATGAAGGGTACTGTTGCCGGTTCATTCAACTCTAATTGACTCTTGCTTTGCTCTCTCTCTCAGATACTCTGTTTTTTTCCTCATTTTTTCTGGTATCAGTTCCCGCTCACCCCATGTATGGTTTTGTCTTACTTTGAGGTCTCAACAAGCCCAGAACTGACCAGAGCAGCTCCCCCGTGGTGTTTCCACTTCCCAATCAGCCCTCCTTCCTTCGTTTTAGTTCACAGCACTGGTGTTCCCATCTTCCTCCTTCATCTCTCTTACTAGAAAGTGTGCTATTTTTTAGAATCTTTTCTCTCCCTGGTACGTCACTTCCAGGATTCTGAGAGCTCTGCCAACTCTTCCTTCAAAGAACCACTAGTTTGCTCTTCCCTCTTCTTTCCAGTTCCTTCCACCTGCTCAAGCCCTTGGTTTCACACCCCAGTAAGCTGAGGGTCCTCTGACAGTCCCCTTTGCCTCCGACATCACCCTCAGCAATCAGACTGCATTCTGTTGCGGGCAGGTCTTCCTGAAACACTGCCTCTGCTCAGCCACTCCTATGTTTAGGAATATCCGTTGCTTCCCTACCGTCTAACGTGTGGATGAGGACAATAATGATGGTGATGGTAGCAAAGGCCTCTACCGTATATCGAGCACTTATTATGTGCCAGGTCTGGGACAAACACTTTATACATATATTGAGTTGGCCAAATAGTCTGTTTGGGTTTTTCCGTAAGGTGTTACAGAAAAACCCATACGAACTTTTCGGCCAACCCAATATCATCGCTACTTCTTACAACACGTGTACGATCGTCTCTACCATACAGGTAAGGAAACTGAGGACCAGTGTGTTTAAATGAATTGCCCAAGATTTCACAAGTAAGACAAGGCAGTGATCCAAGTCTATCCCCATGCAGTATGTGTTACGCCACGCTGGACTTCCAGTTCTGTTCTAATGTGCGCTGGCTCTTCTGATCGAAACTTATCTCCTGCTGCTCTTCGACAGGCACCATTTCCTTAATGAGGAAGGTCCAGTCTCTGTCCCTCACATACTCCGTACTAATTCCCTCCTCCTTTTATTTGCCTAGTATAGTCCTTACCCCAGGAATGCCCTCCCTTCTAATTTCCGTTTGCCTAAATGTTCCTCATGCTTCAAGATCAAGTTCAACATTAAGCACAGACTACTCTCAAATCAGTACAGCCCACACTGATAGTCCCCTTTCCTGAGATTTATCATATGATCAGTACTCTAGAATTTACTTATTCACAGTTTTGTCTCTGGCATAGGATGCAAAGATTATGGAAGTGCTTAGCAGACCACCAGACCTGTGTTTGGATTTCGTTTTCTGGCTGTGGGACCTCACATACACGAAGCTAATTGTCTTATCTGAAGTTGAGTTTCTTGGCCTGAAAAGAAGATGAGAACCCTCATCTGGCAGGGTCCTTATACAAATTTAATGACGTAGAAACATACGAAGCTCTTTCTGAGGCCCAGCACGTGGCAGTTCCTAAATGGTTGTGCATTTCCTTTCCTCTCTGAGGTCAGGACTATGACTCATACTTAAAGAACTATCACAAGAGATTAACACTGCCATCATCAAAAAATCTAGAAAGAGTAGATGCTGGAGAGGGTGTGGAGAGAAAAGGGAACACTCTTGCACTGTTGGTGGGAACGTAAATTGATACAGCCACTATGGAGAACAGTATGGAGATTCCTTAAAAAACTAAAAATAGAACTACCATACGATCCAGCAATCCTACTACTGGGCATATACCCTGAGAAAACCATAATTCAAAAAGAGTCATGTACCACAATATTCACTGCAGCTCTATTTACAATAGCCAGGACATGGAAGCCACCTAAGTGTCCATCAACAGATGAATGGATAAAGAAGATGTGGCACATATATACAATGGAATATTACTCAACCATAAAAAGAAACGAAATTGAGTTATTTGTAGTGAGGTGGATGGACCTAGAGTCTGTCATACAGAGTGAAATAAGTCAGAAAGAGAAAAACAAATACCGTATACTAACACATATATATGGAATCTAAAAAAAAAAACCCAAAACGGTCATGAAGAAGCCAGAGGCAGGACAGGAATAAAGACACAGACTAGAGAATGGACTTGAGGACATGGGGAGGGGGAAGGGTAAGCTGAGACAAAGTGAGAGAGTGGCATGGACATATATACAGTACCAAACGTAAAATAGGTAGCTAGTGGGAAGCAGCCGCAGAGCACAGGGAGATCAGCTCGGTGCTTTGTGACCACCTAGAGGGGTGGGATAGGGAGGGTGGGAGGGAGACACAGAGGGAGGAGATATGGGGATATATGTGTATGTAGAGCTGATTCACTTTGTTATAAAGCAGAAACTAACACACCATTGTAAAGCAATTATACTCTAATAAAGTTGTTAAAAAAAAAGAGATTAACATTAGTTCATGTGTTTTCAGTTGTATAACAGGATTTTAAGTTCTACATTTTAACAGAGACTTTGAGATGCAAGAGAAAATATTCCAAGTACCCAGGACCCACTTCAGGACACTAAAATCCCCTCCCTCATCCCAAAGGGAGAGAGTAGAGAGTGAGAGAGGATTCGTGAAGTGGATTTGTGATAAAAATTTCTCTGAAGTGAAATTAGGGACTCAAAAATATATTTGTACACTCATGTTCATAGCAGTGTTATTTACAATAGTCTAAAGGGGAAAGCAACCCAAGTGCCCATTGAGTAATGAACAGGTAAACAAAATTTGATATATACATACAATGGAACATTATTCAGCCTTTTAAAGGAAATTAGAATTCTAACACATTCTACAACATGAATGAACCTTGAAGGCATTATGCTAAATGAAATAGGCCAGTCAAAAAGGGCAAATATTGCATGATTCCACGCATATAAGTTTCCTAGAGTAGCCGAATTTATAGAGAAAAAAATAGAATGCTGGCTGGGGTTGGGGGTGGGGATAGGAGGAATGGACAATTAGTGTTTATTGGGTACAGAGTTTCAGTCTGGGAAGATGTCACCTTTCTGGAGGTATGTGGTGATGACGGTTGCACAACTATGTGAATGCACTTAATGCCTTTGAACTGTACGCTTAAAATTGGTTAAAATGGTAAATTTTATGTTACGTATTTTTACTGTAATAAATATTTTTAAAATGAAAATAAATAGATTAATTAGATAAAGGAATTTTTCTGAAGAAAACCAGGTGAGGTCCTGCCCTAACCATGTCCCAAGGAGATGAGTCTAATGTGGGTTTCTAGCAGTGGCTGGAACCATGCACTGGAGCCTGGCGGCTGCCTGAGAGAGTCAAGGCAGCCTGTGGCTGCAGAGCAGACGGCTGACTTTTGAAAGTAACTTCCCCCTCCAGATGCTATAATCTCTGATGAATCCACAAAAAAATTTGCAATATAGCACTTGGGTCCAGAGAGTGCAAACTATCATATAAGAACTTCTTTGTTTCCCTTCCCCCCACTTCCCTCCTTCCTGAGCTAGTCCTGGGCAGGTGTGATTTACAATCACAAACAGTGCTGAAGGGCAGGAGGATCTAGGGAAGGAGAAGCTGCCCCTACCCCTTCCTCCACAACCCCAGGGCAGAGAGCTGAGGTCCTACCTGGCAGGTATGGAGGATAGACCTCTAGAAAGTCTTGCGTTTCAATGAAGATTGCAGTGTTAATGCATTGAAATGAGCTTCCTAATTTCTGAATCAGGACTGTGTTTTGTGTTCAAGAGATCAAGGTATTGTTCATTCTTAAAAAAGATAAAAATAACCAAAAGGTGGAAAAAGCCAAAACGTTCAACAAATAAACAAAATATGGTATATACATCAAGTGCAAAATGTTTTAAATTTATTTTTTTTAATTGAAATATAGTTGATGTACAATATTATGTTAGTTTCAGGTGTCCTATGTAGTGATTTGGCATTGGCATACATTATGAAATGATGATCACAATAAGATGGTAGTAACCATCTGTCCCCCTACAAAATTATTACAATATTATTGACCATATTTCTTTTGCTACATATTACATCCATTTGGCTGATTTATTTTATAACTGTCAGTTTGTACCTCTTAATCCCTTTCACCTATCTTGCCCTCCTCTTCCCCTCCCCTCTGGCAACCATCCTTTTGTTCTCTGTATCTATGAGTCTGTTTTCATTCTGCTTTGTCTTTACTTTTGTCTTTAGATTCCACATACAGGTGAGACCATATGGTATTTGTCTTTCTCTGTCTGACTTATTTCACTTAGCATAATGCCCTCTAGATCCATTCATTTTGTGGGAAATGGCAATATTTCATTTTTTTTAATAGCTGAGTAATTTCCCATTGTAAATATACACCACATCTTCTTTATGCATTCATCTATGGATGGGCATTTAGGTTGCTTCCATATCTTAGTTATTGTAAATAATGCTGCAATGAGCATGGTGTGCATACATCTTTTCAAATCAATATTTTTGTTTTCTTCAGGTAAATGTCCAAAGATGAAATTATTGGCTCACATGGCAGTTCTATTTTTAATTTTTTGAGGAACCTCCACACTGTCTTCCATAGTGGCTGCACCAATTTACAACCCCACCAACAGAGCACGAGGGTTCCCTTTTCTCCACATCTTTGCCAACACTTGTTAGTTGTTGTTTTTTTGATGGTAGCCACTCTGATAGATGTGAGGTAGTATCTCATTGTGGTTTTAATTTGCGTTTCCCTAATGATTAGTGGTCTTGAACAACTTTTCATGTGTCTGTTGGCCATCTGCTTGTCTTCTTAGGAAAAACGTCTATTCAGGTCCTCTGCCCATTTTTGAATTGGGTCGTTTGTTTTTCTGATGTTGAGTTGTATGAGTCCTTTGTATATTTTGGATATTAACCCTTTGTCAGATGTATCATTGCAAATATTTCCTCCTATGCAGTAGATGGCCTTTCCATTTTGTTGATTGTTTCCTTAGCTGTGCAGAAGATTTTTAGTTTCATGTAGTCCCATTTGTTTATGTTTGCTTTTGTTTCTCATGCCTGAGAAGACAGATCCAAAAACATATTGCTAAGATCAATGTCAAAGAGTGTACTGCCTATGTATTTTTCTAGGAGGTTTATGGTTTCAGGTCTTACCTATAAGTCTCTAATTCATTTTGAGTTTATTTTCGTACATAATGTATACAGAGAAAGTAATCCAGTTTGATTCTTTTTCATTTAGCTGTCCAGTTTTCCCAACACCATTTATTGAGGAAGTTGTCTTTTCCCCATTGTATATTATTACCTCCTTTGTAATAGATTAATTGACCATATACCCTTGGGTTTTTTTTCTGGGCTCTCTGTTCTGTTCTTTGATGTATGTGTCTGTTTTTGTGCCAGCACCATACCGTTTTGATTACTGTGACTTTGTAGTATAGTTTGAAATCAAGGAGCATAACACCTCCAGCATTGCTCTTCTTTATCAAGATTACTTTGTTTCTTTTCTTTTTAATTAATTAATTAATTTATTTTTAGCTGCATTAGGTCTTTGTTGCTGCGCATGGGCTTTCTCTAGTTGTGGCAAGCAGGCGCTACTCTTCATTGTTGTGCATGAGCTACTCATTGCGGTGGCTTCTCTTGTTGCGGAGCATGGGCTCTAGGTGTGTGGGCCTCAGTAGCTGTGGCTCGCGGGCTCTAGAGCACAGGCTCAGTAGCTGTGGCACATGGGCTTAGTTGCTCCGCAGCATGTGGGATCTTCCCAGACCAGGGCTCGAACCCGTGTCCCTTGCATTGGCAGGCGGATTCTTAACTACTGCGCCACCAGAGAAGTCCTCAAGATTACTTTGGTTATTCGAAATCTTTCGTGTTTCCATACAAATTTTAGAATTATTTGTTCTAGTTTTGTGAAAAATACCATTCGTATTTTGATAGGGATTGCTTGAATCCATAGACTGCCTTGGGTAGGATGGTCGTTTAAACAATATTAATTGTTCCAGTCCATGAGCACAGTATATCTTTCCATTTGTTTGTGTCATATTTAATTTCTTTCATCAGTGTCTTATAGTTTTCCAGATACAGGTCTTTATATCCTTAGCTAGATATATTCCTAAATATTTTATTCTTTTTGATGCAACAGTAAATGGTATTGTTGTCTTAATTTCTCTTTTTGATAGTTCATTGTTAGCATATAGAAATGCAACAGATTTCTGCACCTTAATGCAACAGATATCCTGCACCTTAATGAACTAGGAGTCCTGGTTGTCTCTTGCCTCTCCAGGAGTCTCTCCAAGATCAGCAAGAGGGTCTGAATCAGGCCCCTTTTAAACTATTACCTCCATGCTGGGACGCAGTGTGAGATTATGCATGTGTCCTTTAAAAGTGGAGGCTCTGTTTCCTACAGCCCTCTGTCTCTCCTGAACATAAGCCAGATGTTCTGGGGGGCTCATCTTCCCAATGTAGGACCCCTGGGCTGAGGAGCCCCTTATGGAGCGTGGACCCCTCACTCCTTAGTGAGGGCCTCTATGATTGTGATGTTCCTTCCATTGTCAATTGAGGACCTAGGGGTGTGGGTCCTGACCATACTACATCTTCACTCCTCTTACCAGTCTCACTGTGGCTCCTTCTTTATGTCTTTAGTTATGGGAAATATTTTCTGCCAGTCTTAAGATCATTCTTATTGATAGTTGCTCTGTAAGTAGTTGTAATTTTGGTGTGTCCGTGGAAGGTGAGTTCAGGGTTTTCCTACTCTGCCATCTTGGCCACCGTCTTGTATTCATCTAGCGGAATATCATTCAGCCTTAAAAATGAATGAAGGGGCTTCCCTGGTGGCACAGTGGTTGAGAGTCCGCCTGCTGATGCAGGGGACACGGGTTCGTGCCCCGGTCCGGGAAGATCCCACATACCGCGGAGTGGCTGGGCCCGTGAGCCATGGCCGCTGAGCCTGCACGTCTGGAGCCTGTGCTCCGCAACGGGAGAGGCCGCAACAGTGAGAGCCCCGCGTACCGCAAAAAAAAAAAAAACCAAAAGAATGAAATTTAGACAAGTGCTACAAAATGGACAAGCCTTGAAGACATTATGCTAATCAAAGTAAGCAAGTCACAGAAGGACAAATATTTTACATTTCCAATTATATGAGCTATCTAGAACAGGCAAATTTAAAAAGTCAGAAAATAGATCAGAGCTTACCATGGGCTGAGCGTAGGAGGAATGGTCAATTAGTTTTTAATGGGTACAGAGTTTGAGTTTGGGAAGATATAGATGGTGATGATGGTTACAAACAGTGTGAGTAGTTAATGCCACTGAACTGTACGTTTAAAAATAGTTAAAATGGTAAATTTAATGTATATTTTATGATTAAGTATATTTTGCCACAATAGACAAAATACAGGGGAAAAAAGGAATGGAAAAGTTATGGGGCCTGCCCAAATTTTCACCTAGTGGTAAGAGGACTGCCCACACTGAACAGGTTTACAGGGGCAGTGAGGGACACAAATGAAGTTGCATTTGTTTTTACACCACCTGAGTCCTACTGGTTCAGCAGGACTGTGCAAGTGACACAAGTAACGGAAAATCCAACTCAAACTGACTTAAACTAGAAAGCAGATTTATAGGCTTAAGTAACTGCTGTAGGTCAGTATTTCTCAAACGTTAAAGAGCATCAGAATCTCTTACAGGACTTGTTAAAACGCAGATTGCTGAACTCCACCCTGTACTTTCTGATTCAGTAGGTCTGGGATGGGGGCTGAGAAGTTGCATTTCTAACCCATTGCCAGGTGGTGATGAGGCTGCGTCAATTACCAGTGAGGTAGGGCTCATATGTCATCTATGTCTCTGGGACTCTGGCTCAGGCTCTCTACTAGTCCCTTTCTTCTAACCTCCATCTTTCAACTTATCTTCCGGAGGGTTTTGCTAAAATGTCTAGCCCAGTTCCAGGTCTCATGTCTATATACGACGTGGTCCAGAGCAGGAAAAATGCCCAGATGCCAGGCACAAGCCTCATTGGGTCTCTTTAGATCTGATACCCCCACAACCAGTTACTCTACTCAAGGTATAGAATAAGTGAATCGGCTTCTACTTGAAGCTGGGCAGAGAGGAAGTATGAAGGGGAAAATTGGTGATGGGGAGGCAGTCAATAGACATCCACAGCCCCAGGAGAAGTGACTTGAGGTGAGCAGAGGTTAGACCACACGTGCCCTGCTAAGGGGTTCAGAACTGAAACTGAAATCAGTGAGCAGCCAGTGAACGATCTAATCAGAGGACTGATAAGATCAATTTCAGGAAGTTCACTCCAGAAAAAGTTTGGAAGATGGACGGGGAAGGAGCAACCGGGAAGTTAAGAAGAGAAGCAGCTCAAGGTGGTTCCCAGCTACCTCCTGCTTGCACCTGCCCTTTAGAAGCATCAAACTATCCTGGGTGTTCCACACCCGCACTACCCTGCTCGGCTTTTTCTTTCTTTCCCTTTTTGTGTACGTCTCACTTTCTAACATGCTGCATACTTATTTGTTATGTTTATTATTTCTCATTTGTCTGCCCTGCTAGAATATTAGCTCCATAAAGAGAAGGGACTTTGTCTGTTGTGTTCCATGCTTCAACCCAGTGCCGGGCACATAAGAGAGGCTCAATAAATATTTGTGAAGTAAATGAATTTCATAGAACGCACCATATTCACCCCTGTGCCTTTGCCTCAGCTGATCCTTTTTCCTGGGTTCTCTTCTCCCATCCCACCTCTCAGACTTTGCAGATTTAACCAAGGCTTCACATTCCTGACGTTTTCCCTGATTCCCAACCATGAGCCACCAGTATCTGCTCTCTGGGTTACCTTGGCATCCACTTGTCACAGTAGATTGGAACTGCTGCCTCCTCTCCTGCGTTTCCGAAAACCGCCATCTTCTAGGGGGCAGGACAGGGCGGTATTGGTCTCCACACTGCAAACACATTGCACAATGCCTGATGTGTTAGAGCGTCCATATAAAGTTGTTGAATTACTGAGCTGATGAACAGTTACATAGATGAGTACATTTTGCTCAATCAGTATTTGTTAAGTGAAAAAATGAAAAGCAATACACAAATGTCTCTGATAGTTGGCTTCTTATGTAGCCATCCTCATCCTCGGTTACAGCAGATAGAAAAGATGTTACAGCTTTACTGAGTTCTGCTTGTCCTACGTGTTGTGCTCACAGTCACTTTCTCTCTTGACCCATTAATGGCAAAGCATTTCTCTAGAACTGTCATTTGAGAGTCTCTGAGTTCTTCTTAGCAGCCAAGATGGATTTGATGAAGGATGAAACCAAATCAGTTCTCTTTGTGGCTGCAGGACTGCCGCTTCCACGAAGACAGGTGGGAACCAGGTCCATGTTCACAAGGACAAGCCTGGTAAGCAGCCTCAGCAGGGCCATCCGTGCTGGAGTCGCCCGCAGCACGGAGACCAAGCATAGTGCTTTCGTTTCCTCACCCAGCTGTGTTCTCCACGTATCCCTAGGGCTTTGTTGCTTTCTTCGGGCTATACCTAGACAGACCATCTGCAAGGCCAAGTGCCCTGGATCCGTCTTTCTCTCTGGAGATTTTCTTTTCTCATGAAATTACAGATATTTTACAGCTGGAAGGGATTTTCAGCACCAGGTCGACCATAATTTGTCACAGTTATAGATAAAAACACTGAGTTGGGGGCTTTATGATGGCAACAAAGCATATTATCAATGTTTCTGATTACAAAGAAACTCTCTGATTTGTGGCCTGAATTTTACCCCAGAATTCTAACAGCAAATGTCCAAATGGATCACTAAAAAAGGGCTGATCCTTGATGGGGGATACCGTTCTCGCCAGACACCAAAGCAGCTGGTGCTTTCAAAGTCCTGCTCAAAGCCGTTCTATCCCAAGAAGCCTTCCCCAATCATTCCAGCCCACAGGGACCCTCCTGTCCCTGAGCAACAGAGAGTTCAGTTGAAACCAATTTATAGCATCGTAATATCTTGTATTTCAGCATTCTCTGCTTCATGAACATGCCTTCTCCTTTGTCTCCTGAATTGAATTCTGGGCTCTTTGACAATAGAAACCATATTAATATTTATTATAATACTCACAGTGTACAACACAGCTCTTGACACAGGATAACTGCTCAATAAATACGTATAGATTGATAATCACTGGGAAAGCAAAACGTCATGCAATGCCACAACCTGTTGTGATGAGGCAGCCCCTACCCTCTCTGCACAAGGACAACATTTTAATAAATGATGGTTCATTCAATACTGAAATTGATCTGTATTCAATATCAAAAATGATCTGAGACCTCTGAACAACTTACTCTACTGTTTTATTTGGATTTTGATTTATTTTATCCCACAAGTAGTCAGACAATATTTTTTGCTTTATTAAAGATGATAACACTTCACTCTTTAAATCAGCAAGCATTTATTGAATGCCTCCAATTTGCAAAACATGGTTTCAGGTAATTTGGGGATACAACCAGTAATACAAAGTAAACTCTGCCCTCAAAAAATTTAAACTACCAGAAGGGACAAAGACATACATAAGACAAACACATACATAAATCAATATAATAAAAGGCAGAGTAAGATAAACTTGTTGACCCAAAATACATTGGAAACAGAAGAATCATGAGAATATAGAATTTAGGATTAAAAGGTCTTTAAAAGTCTTCTAATCTAATTCTCCAAAGGCTACTTGAATCTCTCTACAACATAATCAAATAACCATCTATTTACCCTAAGTGTGAACAGCTCAAGTGATAGATCTCATTATCTCCCAGACTCATAGGTTTTTTTGTTTGTTTGTTTGTTTGTTTTTAGACTCATAGTTCTAAGCCTAATAATTGTTTTCTCCTGTCAGTGGATACATGTGAGATCAAGTGTCTGATTATTGGGGTGGTCACTTGGGTGCAATCCACCGTCCTGTCCTATATCGCACTGGGCACCCCATCGGTAATATGTCATATGTTTCTATTCAGGTATATTTCTATACATGTGTGCAGTTCTATACATGTACGATTACAACAGGCATAAAAAACAGAAATTAAAAAATGATGAGATAAAGATTATGTATTGACTACATTGAAATGGATCTTACACTTTATTTTATTAATGTTATTCACCTCCTTTGCTCTCATTATAATTATACCATTATTAATAATGTTCTGAATGCTCACCTTTTAAATGTGTTGACAGTCATGATGGCTTCATATTTTCATAGGCTAATATCTTGAGGCATAATACTTCCTTACAGCTCTTTACATTGTTAATGGTTGTGGACGTAAATCCATATTTTAAATAGCCTTTTTGATAATTTTAACTCTATTTGACCAACCTCGCCAGATTTGATTCTGTTTTTAGCTCAATGTGGCTGACAAAGAGCTTGTTCTCCGAGTTGGAGGAGCACCAGCCCTGCCGTTTCTTTGGTGTTCCCTTGAGCTCGTACCAGTTGTTTGCAGGAATCATTTTAAGCCACTCATCCATTCTGTTGGGACTACTTTAGTCACATCAAGATAATATCCTCAGTGGGTCCACCTAACTTGCTGCACGCCCCAATAACTGAAAGCCAACCAAGGAGTGAGGCTGCCTTTCTCAACACACCGTGTTACAGAACCCCTGCTCTTTCCTCAGGACGCCTTGAGTGTGGAAGGGACGGAAGATCTATTTGCTTCTGAGTTAAAACCAAGTTGTATGAAAGAGAGCCAGTCTTCTCACTGTCCATCATGAACTCCGGGGCCATGGCTTTTGCTGCCTTAACTGACTTAGCCAAACAGCTCCTTGTGGGCCTAGACCTGGTGTCATCATTTCTTTTTCTTTCTTTCTTTCTTTCTTTCTTTCTTTCTTTCTTTCTCTTTCTTTCTTTCTTTCTTTCTTTCTTTCTTTCTTTCTTTCTTTCTTTCTTTCTTTCTTTCTTTCTTTCTTTCTTTCTTTCTTTCTTTCTTCCTTCCTTCCTTCTTTCCTTCCTTCCTTCCTTCCTTCCTTCCTTCCTTTCTTTTTTCTTTCTTTCTTTCTTTCTTTCATTTTCCTCCCTCCCTTCCTTCCTTTCCTCCTTCCTTCCTTTCTTTCTTTCCTTCCTTCTATCATTAGACTTTTTAAATGTAGCAAAGCCATCTATCTGACACTGGATAAATTTAGAAATTAAAAGTGGTCTGGTCAAAACAATGAGCCGAAATTATAAGGTAATAAAGAATTTTTCTAACCTAGACACTCCTCTCTTTTACAGAATAGTTTTTGTGTCTTTTGAATCTGAGTGTGTGCATGTGCTAAAGCTTATTGGAGACAATATATTTTTGTTTGTTTTTTACTGAAATGTAGTTGATTTACAATATTACATTAGTTTCAGGTGTACAACATACAATTCAATTTTTTATAGATTATAGTCCATTTAAAATTATTATATACAGCTATATTTCCTGTGCTGTACAATATATCTTTGTAGCTATTTTATTTTATTTTAGTTGTGCCAAGCAGCATGCAGGATCTCAGTTCCCTGACCAGGGATTGAACCAGTGTCCCCTGCAGCAAAAGCACAGTGTCCTAACCACTGGACCGCCAGGGAATTCCCTCTACCCCTATCTTGCCCCTCCTTCCTTCCTGCTCCACACTGGTAACCACTAGTTTGGCCTCTATATAACGTACAGTATTTATCTTTATCTGTCTGACTTGTTGCACTGAGCATAATACCCTCCAGGTCCATCCATGTTGTTGCAAATGGCAAATTTTTATTCTGAGTAGTATTATGGCTCGGTAGTATTCCACTATATGAGTTGATGGACACAGGTTGCTTCCATATCTTGGCAATTGTAAGTAATGCTGCTATGAGCATTAGGGTTCATGTTTCTTCTCAAATTAGTGTTTTCATTTTTTTCTGGATGTATACCCAGGAGTGGATTGCTGGACCATATAATACTTCTATTCTTAGGCTTTTAAGGAACCTCCATACTGTTTTCCATAGTAGCTACACAAATTTAGATTCCCACCAACCATGTACGAGGGTTTCCTTTTCTCCACATCCTCGCCAACATTTATTATACGTAGACTTTTTGATAATAGCCAGTCTGACAGGCGTGAGGTGATATCTCATTATGGTTTTGATTTGCATTTCTCTGATGATTAGCGATGTTGAGCATCTTTTCATGTGCTTGTTGGTCATTGGTATGTCTTCTTTGGAAACAATATCTTTGTTCTGAGAAGAATATTGCAGATCGTGTAATCTAAACTCCACTCAGTATTAGAATCCCTGCCCCACTATTTCCTGACAGGTGTTCCTCTTCTCTGGAACACTTTCAATCCGGGAAACTCAAAGCTTCTCAAGGCTGCTCATGTCATCCTTCCCTCACCTCCACGTTCTAACTGTTAGGAATTTTAGACTGAAAATAAAGGCAATAGTGCACCAGAAGCCCAGCAAAGACAGTGAACATTAGGGAAAGCTGAAAAAAGCAAGTAGAATTAGAAATGGATTGTGAAGGAGAATAAAAGATGATTTTTACAAAGCAAGATTGAAAAACATTGAGGATCTAGCTATTGTGGGAAGTAGAGGAATGAAAGGCTTGTTAGGAAGGGCCTGTTCTGCCGGGTTTCAAGTAAACTGCAAGGCGATTAATGGCAATTCAGTGAGTGATCTGCCAAGTTTTATTATTGCTTATTCTTTTGTATTTTCCGGTATTGCCTGAATGTTTTCCTAATCACATCAGTCATGGCCCAGAAATTCTTCTTTAAATGCTGTTACACCTTCAGTAACTTAATACTGAATTCTTTTAATGTGGGTAATTCAAGGTGAAAAAAGTACATTTGAGTTTCATTGATTCAAAGAACGTTGTTGGAAGCGGAGGCTCGGATAATGGAATCACTTACTGAGTGTAAATCCAGATTAATACCCCTGTCTAGGCCAGGGTTGGACTGGGAGAAAGGACTTTAAATCTGAGAACTTCAGATATTGACTAATCTCATAGTTTTTAAAGAAAAGAAACTATGAAAGAAGATTTACCAGTTTGCTTAAATATTAAAATTTCAGTATAGAAAAAAGCCACAATAAAAATGGAAACAAAAAAAGACAAACAGGGAAAATAGTGTTTGCAAAATATATGACACAAGAATAGTGCCCATAATATATTTTTTAAACTTCTAAAATTTGATTAAAAAAAAAACAATCCAATAGAAATGTGGTCCAAGGATTATGTAGGGAGTTGAAATAAAAGGAAGAAAAAGCTTTATCCAATAAATATGTTCCTAAAAAAGAATCTTAACTGCAGTAATGAAAAACAAATAAAAATAATCACTATTTGTCTATCATATTGGCAAAGATATAAAATATCTTTTTACAGGTTGGTGAAATTGTAAGAAAAAAAATTCTCATACTTTCTTGATAAGAGTGTAAATTCAAATGACTAGTTTAGAAGAGTAACTTATTAATGCCTGTAAAATTTTTAAATAATCATTAATTTAAAACAATCAGATCTAAAAACAGCATTGAGTTTAATATGGTGAAATGCAAGACATTCTTTAAGGTAAAGCTAAGACAAAGCGTCTACTAGTCTTTTATTTATCATTATTTTGAAGGCACTAACTGTTGCAATTAGAAGAAAAGTTTAAATAAAAGTGTAAAAACTGTGGAAAGAATGAGAAAAATTATTGTTATTTGCAAGCAATATGATTGACTTGCCTGGAAAATCCAAGAAAATTAATTGAAAAACTATTAAACAGTGAAGGTATTCAGTAAGATGAGTGGCAGCAAAATCAACATCATAATAAATCAATAGTTTTGTTATATACAGATAAGTTGAAAAATATAATGGAATGAAATATCTCATTTTATACTAACAAAAAAGGATACTATGACTAATGACAGACTTGAGAAATGGATGAGTTCAACATAAAACTTTAAAATGTTGCTGTAAAATGTAAAATATACTTGAATAAATGAAAAAACATAACAAAGACTTGTGTAGGAAAAAAATATTATAAAGATAACATTACTCCCTAAATTCACCTGTACATTTTACCTTATTCCACCAAAACCATCAATACACTTTTGCTGGTGGAAAGCAAATGGATTCTTAAATATATATGGAAAAATATTAAAATGTTATAAGGGAAGAATGAGGAGTTATAAGGGAAGAATGACCTGTATCAGTTTCTAAAACATATTATAACACTATCCTAATTAAAGCAGTTTGAATGGACTAATCCATGGGACAGAATAGAGATCAGAAATAGACCCCAAGACAAAGGAATTTTGGAATATGGTAAGAGGGCATTTCAAATCAGTGAGGAAAACATTATTTAATAAAAGCCTTGAAACAACTAGGTGGTCATCTGAAAATAAAACCCATCAACATTGGATTCTTAAACAAATTCTAGATGGATTAATGATTTAAAGCTAATAAAATAAAGCCATACAAATTCTAAATAAAACATGCAAGTATTATTTTATAAATACAAGATTTGTGGAAAACCTTTCCAAGCAAGACAGAAAACTCAGAAAAAAAAGAAAAGATTTAAACTTAATTATAACAGAATGAAAACTTTTAAATAGCAAAAACAAAGTCAAAAGACACAAAAATGGAGGAGAGGCAAAGAGCAAATTTCCTTAATGTATCAAGGATGTTTAATGTATAAAGGGCCACCTTCTTCAGTGTCTCAGTTGGTAGTGACACTGTCCTTACAATCCCAAACTCTACGTCGTCTTTGACTAGACTTTATCCCCCTCCCCTCACACATCCAGCTCCTCAGCCAATCCTTTTGATGCTACCCAAAAGGTCAAAAAGATCTGACCACTTTCCATCATCTCTCCTGCTTCCAACTGGGCAAAGTCATAATCTTCTCTAGGTGGAGCATTTCAACAGCTCCTTAAATGGGCTCCATCCTTACTGCTTGCTGGTCTACTCTGGATCTGTCACTCCTTTCCTGAAAATCCTTCAGTGGGTTCCCATTTCACCCAGAGTAAAAGCAGTGGCCCCCAAGACCCCACAGGATGTGGCCCCTTTACCTCTCTTGCCTCATCTATCACTCTCCTTGCTCATTCCACTCCAGCCACATCGGCCATGCCGTTCCTTGACCACACCAGGTATGCTCCTGCCTTAAGACCTTTGCAATGGCTCTTCCTTGGACAGGAATGCTCTCCCCAGGTATCTGCATGGCTAATTCACTCTTTTCCTTTAAGACTCAGTTCAAATGTCACCCTTTCAAAGATGCCTACACTGACCACCATATTTAATACTACAACCTGCCATTCTCCCATCCAACACTTCCATTCTCTTATCCTATACTCATCAACCTCTAAAATACTATATAATCTACTTATTTATTGTATTTTTTTGTTTATTGTTAGTCTCCCTTCAATAGAATATATGCTCCATAAATACAAGATGTTGAGCCATTTTTTTACCATGATATATACAAAGCCTCTATATAGTGTAGTTGTCAGTGATTGCTGGCATTCTTCAAACGCTAACATTTCTATGATATGATGGTCTGCCACATAATGGCAGACTTCCAACTACTGACATCTACATCTTTGCACCTAATGACTTCTTATGGAAACTTCCAGGGCCTTTTTTCCCCTGAAGCCAGAAGTACCCAGGAATTAACATCTAGGAGTAGCCCTCTCCACCAGTGAGTGACTGATGGGAGGTGGAGTATACATAGTCCAGCTCTCTCACTCTTTGGTCGGATAATTCTGAGGCATGTGGTTTACACTGCTTCCCAGACTTTTCCACATGGTTAAGCTCTAGTCTCCCACTGGACTTTGCAAACTTTCTTGGTATGGAGAGAAAGAGAGAGGAGAGAGAGAAAATGAGTCCTATGAACAAAACTAAATTTTGGGGCTTCCCTGGTGGTGCAGTGGTTGAGGGTCCGCCTGCCGATGCAGGGGACACGGGTTCATGCCCCGGTCTGGGAGGTTCCCACATGCTGCGGAGTGGCTGGGCCCGTGAGCCATGGCCGCTGAGCCTGTGTGTCCGGAGCCTGTGCTCCGCAACGGGAGAGGCCACAACAGTGAGAGGCCCGTGTACCGCAAAAAAAAAAACACAAAAAAAAAACAAAAACAAAACAAAAAACTAAATTTTGGATTAGTTCTGGATTTACTATGTTAAAAAAAATATTTAATATCTAAAATGTCTAACTACTATTGGAGTCAGAGAGCTATTAGATAGAGGGATCATTAGGAAACCCAACTGGCCACTCAGGATCTCACAAGGTAGAATCAACTCTGTTCAATATCTTCCCCTTACATTTTTATCTTCAGCAACTCAGTTTGTCCTGTGCTTTCATGGTGAACTAGGCTTGGGCATTCTGAATGACATTAATAAAACTCAGAAAGAGTTGGTGTATAAATAAGAATGCCAAGTACAAGGGTAAATATGAATCAAAAAAGAAAAAAAAAATTCCGCGGTACAAAAAGGGAGACCCACATCCCCTCCCCCTTTTCTTTCAGCATTTACTTTAGAAAACTTAATTATAAATTCTTTCTCTGTCCCTCTGAGATGAGCGTAAACTTTTTAAAAGTTAAATAAGCCTCTTACCAGATTTAAGACCCAGGAATACTTTTCTCAGGAACCTAGGAGTCATCTCTGAAATGTGTTTGTCAAGAAGGATAATGCAGCCAGTTTCTGTGGGAGGCTAGGAGCCTAATTCTGGTGGTGCACCTGGCTCTGACTTGCAAACCTACCTCTTGTCACAAGGATATGAGAAGTTTTATAAGCTAAATAAGTCCTGGGGATGTAATGTAGAGCATGGTGACTATAACTAGCAGTACTGTGTTGTATATTTGAAAGTTGCTGAAAGGGTAGGTCTTGAAAGGTCTCATCACAAGAAAAAGATTTGCAACTGTGTGTGGTGATAGATGTTAACTAAACCTATTTCAGTAATCACTTTACAATATACACATGTATCACTTTGTCATACACCTTAAACTAACACAATATTATATGTCAATTATATCTCAATAAAACTGGAGAGAAAAGGATATAAGTCATTTATTTCTCCTTGGGATAAAGCCAATAGCTAACATAAATGGTCACTGCGATTACCAAGTGGCAATTACTATGTGTGACAAATGGTACTACCTAGTCCTCCTACTTTAGGACTAGTTATTGTTTAAAATATGTAAATAATAAGTTGTATCTGCTTAACTATACAAGGTGAGATGTCTTTCCGTCTTTGCAATCTCTTAGCAGATTGCCTGTGATGTGCATCACATCTTGGTTGAATGCTTATTCAATGATAAAAATGTTCCCTTTCTCCTCTACTATTGTGGACAGGTTTTATGGGTTGGCAGGGAGTTTTAGTTTCTGTCCCCAACACAAGTCACTTACTGACAGGGAGAAGAGCTCCAACTACTCGTTACCCATATTCTCTCTACGTAGGAGAAACTTCAGGGAAGCCAAATTGTCTCTAGAAGATCCCTTGGTGAGTGCCCGGGCTTGAATTGTGTACCCCCTAAAAGATATGTTGCAGTCCTAACCCCTAGTACCTCAGAATGTGAACTTATTTGGAGACAGGGTCTTTACAGGGGTAATTGAGTTAACATGAGGTATTAGGGTGGGCCCTAATCCAGTGTGACTGGCTTCCTTATAAAGAAGGGAAATTTGGACAGAGACAGGTACACGTAGAGGGAAGGTGATGTGAAGAGAAGACAGCCGTCTAGAAGACAGGAGAGAAGCCGGGAATGGACCATTCCTTCACAGCCCTTAGAAGAAAGGAACAAACCCTGTAGCCACCTTGATTTTGCAATCTCTAGGCTCTCCAGAGCCGTGAGACAATGTATGTCTGTTGTTTAGGTCTGTGCTTCTTTGTTATTGCAGCCCTCACAAACTAATACAGAGGGTGTGGGTTCAGGGCGATGAAAGATTCCTGCATGAGTTAAATGTAAAATGGAATTGGTTATATAGTCTGAGGTCCTCACCTTCGTGAAAGCCTGAGAAAAAGACGGGTCAGATCACCATCCACCACACTGCCTCCCTTCTCATCCCAAAATACTGAGACACAGTGACCCATCTTAGCCTTATGGGGTCCTTTTTCTAGCCCCAGCAGACCACTCCCAGGTCATTTGCTCAATTACATGCAGGTCTGAATTTAGTACAAGTCCAGTGCAGAGCTATAACTGTCAAAAATATAAGACACCTTGATAAAGAGTTCAGATATGTGCTTAGAGATGGCAAGAATCTTTATTCTATCCCCAGATAGAATAATGTGGTTTGATGGTCTTCAAATAAATTTAAAATTTATAAAAATAAAAATACATAATACACTTGAGTGCATTTGGGGAATATACTTTAAAATTTAGTTAAATGTCTTATAAATGAAATGGAATCACAGTTTGTTGGCACTGCAGCATGCAAGGGTGAGGCCAGGTCTCCCGTCGTCCTGTATTGTGGCTTTGTGATGGAAGCAGACCTGCAGGTGCCTGTCTTAGTCAACTCCAATTGCCATAACAAAATACCACAGACTGAGTAGCTTAAACAGAAATTGATTTTTCACAGTTCTGGAGGCTGGAAATCTGAGATCATAGTGCCAGCAGGATTAGTGTCTGGTGAGAGCTCTCTCCTTGAGTTGGAGACAGCTGCCTTCTCATTGTGTCCTCACATGGCCTTTCCTTGGGGAGTGTGGCTAGAGAATGAGGAAGCAAGCTCTCTGGGGTCTCTCCTTAGCGGGGCAGTAATGCCATCATGAGGGCTCCACCCTCATAACCTCCATCTCCTTCTAACATCACATTGATAGTTAGGCCTTCAGCATATGAATTGTGGGGTGCAGGGACACAATTCAGTCCATAACAGTGCCCTTGAGCAAAGGATGAGCTTCTTCTTCTCTCTGGGCAGACGCAGCTCCACACCTGAATATGGCCTGGTGAAGGACGTGTGGGCTAGATTTCAGGTCCCCTTTGTTCCCCCACCTCTGGGATGCATTTGTGCAGTATGTAAATCATACACAGACTGAAAACCACCAGCATCCGTAAAAAGAGGTTCCACTGTAGCAGCAAGTCCTGCTTTCAGTAATAGAATTATGGGAAAGGGAGGGGGTCTCAAGGTAGGTCAACGTTTCCTTTGAGGCATTTTTCACATTGGCCAGGTGGTTCTGTAAGCCAGGTCTCTTCTAGGTACTCTGTAGGCCCTCAAGCTATTTGAGGAGATTCCTCAGAATCAGCCTCTCCCACTTATCTTCCCAGGTTCTTGTTCTCCATCTGCTTTTGCTTTGATTTTGTCTCTTTTCGATTCCCAGGTCTTGGTGTGTGCCTCCTTTACTTTTACATGCACTTCCTAATTTGGGGCCTGAGGCTTTCCCTAGGATTCTACGACTTGACACGTCAGCCAGGGCAGGAACTTTCCAGTCCCAGCCTCAGTTTCCACAATCCACATGCGTCTCCGGGTCAGTCAGCTAGATGCCAATGGCTCAGCCCCTGCTGGCTTTCCCTTCTCTTCCCTCCAGGGTGGGAGATGATGCAGATCATCTCCAGGAGGAGTGGAGTGGGGTAGAATGCCTGGGAACTCTGGCTGCTGGCCCAGCATGTGGAGGTGTGTCTGCTCTGCGCAGGTTGTCCAACCCTGAGATTCAAACAATCTGTGGGCAGTCCTTCTATTTTTAAATCTCTGTTAGCTCTAGCACAACAGCTATTGCGTTTTACTTTATCTTTTACATCAAATGGTTTGATATCTGCTCACTGCCTAAAAGTCTTAAAACTGTGGTGTATTTTGAAAATTGAGGGGGCAGGGATAAATTAGGAGTTTGGGATTAACATTAAAAAAAGAAAAAAAACAGAATTGAAAGGCCTTTCACATATGTACTTTTTTCATTGAATTGTCATAAAATCTTTGGAAGGAAGGTATTATTCTTCCTTATGGGAGAAACAGAGGCTGGAGGAGAGAATGCATAACTCCCACCCAACTTGAGGTTGCTGGCTTATTGCGGCCTCACTGTTTTGACCTAAAATTCTGATCTAATGCCACTAAAAACAACAACAAAATCACTGGTAACATAGCTCCAAGTGCTTCATTTCAGTGGAACATGTATATCAAGTTCTACCTTCTGAGTAACAAAACTGATCTTTATGGGGGATGTATTTCAGTTTAATCAGGAAAATGCAGTGTCCAAAGCAATTTCAGGTGATCCTTCTTTTTTTTTTTTTGTTTAAATTTTTTTCTAATATTGAGCTATAGTTGACATACTTTATATTAGTTTCAGGTATACAACGTAACAATTTGATATTTGTTCTATATTGCAAAATATCACCACTGTCAAAGGAAAGAAAATTGCACGACATAAAAGTTGTGAGTTAAGTTTTATTTGAGTACATTACTGAGGTCTATAGCCCAGGAAGCAGCCTGTCAGAAAGCTCTGAGGAACTATTTCAAAGTGGCAAAGGAGAAGCCAGGATACATGTGAAATTTTTTTTTCTAGGAAAAGCATGTAGTCAAGCATCAAAAGAATACTGCTAATTACTAAGAACAGACATCTCGAGTTAATGATTTTAGTGCTTTTCTATATAGAAAGATGTAAGAATCTGTGGTCATTTGAAATTTTTCCTTAGATAGGCATCTTAACTATCTAGGGGCAAGTATATCCATGGCTTTTTCTTTTTTTTTTGGCCACATCGCACAGCTTTCAGGATTTTGTTCCCCGACCAGGGATTGAAACTTGCCCCCAGCAGTGGAAGTGCAAAGTCCTAACCACTGGACCACCAGGGAATTCTCGGGGCACGCATATCCAAAGCAAAGAATGTTTCCTGTTTTTCTCCATCGTGACTGCCCTTCAGGGTACACTGTCGGTGGACTACTGCAGTGGCTAACGGCTTGATTCTTGTAGAACTGGAATGGCAGGCAACATTTTTTTCTTAACAGTACAGTAACTCCAATTAACATCCATCAACATACCTAGTTACAAAATTTTTTTCTCATGACAAGAGCTTTCAAGATCCACTCTCCTAGGTACTTTCAAATATGCAATACAATATTACATACAGTGATACAATATTAACTATAGTCACCATGTTGTACATTACATCTCCATGACTCATTCATTTCATACATGGAAATCTGTACCTTTTGACCCCCTTCATCCATTCACCCGCTCCCCACCCTCTCAGGTGGTCTTTCTTAGTTATTATTACTTACTAAATGCCAAGTCTATTCTAGAGGACCAGAGTACATTTTTTCATACGAAATATATTATTTTGGTGGACTAGCTGTATAAATGGTACTAGGTATAACATGTTTGACAGTAGCTTATATTTGCTTAAGTAAACAAGGTCCAGGATATGTAAGTTGGGTATAGCAGAGCCTGCTAATTGTCCGCCTCAAATCCATTTCTGCCATTCTTCCTTAGTAATGGAACACTTACTCTTCTGGTACTTAATATTCATAATATTCTGGCCACCTCAGAATAAAGACTACATTTTCCAGCTGCCCTTGATGCTAGGTATGGTCATGTGACTAAGTTCTGACCAACGAAATACAAGTGGAGGTGTTGTGCAACTTTCAAAAATGGTCAGGGGTTAGGTGGGGTCAGGGTGGAGCCGTTATGTCCTGCTCTGGCTCTTTCTCCTTCAAACCGGCTGAAAAATAGATGTGATGGCCATGGCGGATGGCAAAAAAGCAAGGTTAAATGAGCTTGAGTCCTTGAGGGTCATGGTTTGACCACATCAGCCCTGGATCCTGCCTCTGGACCCTTCTACATGCGTGAAAAATAAACTTCTGTCTTCTTTAAACCTCAGTTACTCGGGGATTTTTTGTTTTGTTTTGTTTTTTACACCTGAACCTATTCCTAATTAATACTTCTTAGGAATCCGTATGAACTGTGTTCCTGCTGAGGAATGTAAATCTTTATGCACAAGTTCTTCTTAAAATATTTATTTAGAAAATGAATGAGGATTGCCTGACTCACAAAATAATTTTGTGGATGGTTTATCCTAATAGATTTTCAGTTCCCAAAGGAATCACGGGTCCCTTCACGTTTATTTAGCACCGGCTCTGAGAGGGTCTCCGTATAAGGTGTGAGAGGGTAATCAGAGAAGAGAAGGCCCTGCTTTGAGGGCACCTACAGTCTAGCTCTGGAAGCACATGTGTAAAATTTAAACTGTGAAATACGGTAAATACTATAATAGAGGTGCAAAAGCGTTACCAGGACAGTTAAAATAGCAATTAATTCTTCAGGAAGAATCCAAAAAGTTTCCTGGAAGTAGTGCCATTTCTCCTGAATCTGGAAGGATAAAGTAGCATTCCAGCGGGACCAGGCAAAGTTACAAAGTATTGAAAGAGCCCCGCCAATAGTCCTACGTGGCTAGAATACGTGGGAAGTAGAGAGGATGACTGGAAATACATCTGGAAAGGGCCCAGAGTCGGGTTCTATCATCACTGACACCTCCCTAAAGAAATGCAAGTCACGGGAAGGACTAAATCCATGGGTACGTGTCCAAATGTGTGTTTTAAAATAATAATGCTGATAATGACATGGCCCTTGAGTCAGGGGTGGGAATGGTATTCATGTCTGTGTTCCCAGGGCATCTTCCGCGTCACTATATCTTTGTCACCCATAGTAGATATTCCTTAAATATTTATGAAAATGAATGAGAAAACATATGAATGAAGGTAATAGTGGTCTCAGAGAGGCAGCAGTGAATGGTGGAGTGAAGCGAGATCTTAATTCCCTGCCCAGGAACTGAACCTGGGTATCCTGGATGAAAACCAGAATCCTAGTCACCACACCCCCTGGCTCTCGCCCTTAGTGAAAGATGCATTTCTCACGGAGGCAAAACCGTGAAAACAGGTACAAAGTTTATTATTAGAGACATAGCAGAACAACAACTGGGAGAGTACACAGAGAAACAATTTGTTTAGTTAAGATAGAAGCAAGGCAGTGATGCACACCTGGAGAGAAGGGGTGTGGGCGTCCTCCCGAAGGAGGAGGTGTGTGTGCAGTAAAGAGGCGGTTAAGTCATTTATGTAGGGCAGGTCTTCCAAGTCTTTGTTTACCTTTGGCCAATTATCTGGTTTCTTTTTCCACACCTGACCTACCTTAGGACCGTCCCCAACATGTGTGTGCAACTTTTTTCCAAGATGGATTACAGCCCAGAGGCCTATGGGACGGTCTTAGCATCACATATTATGGGGTGGCGCCCCCTCCTTTTTGACCCCCAAGGAGCCTTCTGCACATGTGCAATGTTTCCCTTGCCCCAAGAATGGGAAATGTATGACCTCTTGATCTTTTAACAGGGTTTAGTCCCACTCTGTCCCTGCCATAAAAATGTCCAATGTCCGGTTATCTACCCTATTTCTGTTGCTGGTTTTTATAACGAAGCACAGATCTCAAAATATAGACAGGAGTCCAGTGATAAACATGTAGTCTTGGAGCCCGTTTGTCTCTTACTTCCGGAAATGTAAACAGGGGGCTGATAATGAATGTCTGGCCTGGAGCCCATCTTCTTCTCCCCGCAGGAAGTGTGAAGAGGAGGCCAGTAGTAAATGTCTAGCCTGGAGATCATCTATCTCCTGCCTCAGTAGTGTTGGCTTTTTAAACATATGGTCCATACTGAGTAATGTAGCAACAGTTCAAATCATCACAGCCCATCTCAGAGATTATATTTTAAAATGGAATATACTTCTATAAACAACAAACACATGGATATGAGATGATTAAAGAACTCTAGACTGGTGAGAGTGTTATAGACAATAGGAGTTAGTCCTGGATGCCACTTCCTGTACCTTCCCAAGCAGGACCAGAACCATGGTGAGACCAGTGAGCTGCCCAGGGCTCACATTTAAGGAGGCCCTCCCTTTCGGGACCACTCGAGTGCATGGTCACCACTTGCAGGACCCTGAGAGGGAAGGCCTCCTTAAATGTTATGCGCTTGCACCTAACTCTCTAGTCTGATCTGTTTTCAAGTCTCCACCAAGGAAAGAATTTTGAAAATGTCTTAGTTGGGCTTCTCCCAGAAGTGGACTCTGAGACAGAGATTTGAGGGCAAGTCATTTATTTGGTAGACACAGGGACCACCGGCAGGGGAATGGGAAAGTGATAGAGAAGAGAGAGCAGCCAGTAATGTGTGGGCTATTAAGCCAGCTACCCTAGGGGGTGACTAGACCTTGACCCCTGGGGAAACCATGGTGTGGAACACACTCCTCGGAATCCCACCCCTTGGGGGAGGAGGGAACTGGGCATCTGTATACCACCTCCCATCAGTCTTCACTGAGAACTGCTCTGGGGGCTGTGGCCTTTCTGAGCAAAGCTGGGGGCAAAGGCCCTTAGGCACAGAGATGCAAATACCAGAACTTTAAGGTCAAGGTGTGGCTGGGCTGGGCTGAAGGCAAGGCAATGTCTGCCTGCCGCAGAACAGAACCTAGACCTTATCTGAAGCCCCTCCCTTGAAGTCTGGCCAAGAGCAGGCCTTCTGTTGCCCTTAGGCTGTCAGCATGGTGCTGAGGGAGTGGGTCCGAAGATGCTGCTAAATGAAATCCAGAAAGAAAGAAGAATCTGGGAAGTGAAGTCAACAGGGCTGAGGGTGGGAAGTCCTGGACAAGAGGTTTGAAGCAGGCGGAAGATGGGAGCCTGGAGCACGTCCTGTACCACACAGGGGAGTCCAGTCCAGCGGCTCATACGAGGCTCCCTCGGCCTGCCGGCAGGGCGTGAGCGGGGAGGGAGTATAGTGAGGACAGCGAAAGGAGAGTGGCCGTGGGAGCCGAAGGGAACACAGGCAGTCCTTAGAGCTCTCGATGTTAGGGCCCAAGGGGTCTGAAAAAACATATGCCTAAACCTCTTAAGTTAGCAAAGCCCTAGCCTCTTCTGCTTGGCCTCCCAGCAAGGGTATTCCCCTGGCCCCCTCGCAGTGGCCTCTCTTCCTGCCCCACTGGGGAGGCTGCAGGAGGCCTGTGGTGGAGAGCACAGTGAGTGAGGTGTGCAGAACCAGCCAGCCTGCCTATCCAAGGCCTCCTACAAGCTGGGGACGTAGGAACGGGGAGCGCAGGGCAGCGGGATGTTTCTGAATCTGGTGAATTTGCCAGGCCCAGGGCAGAGGGCCTCAGACTGCACTTGGTGAAATACCCATCTTCAGATCTGAGACCGGGTCCTGCAGATGGGCAGATAATGGATTTTGTCAGCAAACTCAGACGTTCCCAGAAGGAGCATTGAAACGTTTCTATTTCAGGTTGCACTCACTATATCTACGACTGCTTTGTTTTGCAGTACGCGGGCCTCTCACTGTCGTGGCCTCTCCCGTTGCGGAGCACAGGCTCAGGACGCGCAGGCTCAGCGGCCATGGCTCACGGGCCCAGCCGCTCCGCGGCATGTGGGATCTTGCCGGACCGGGGCACGAACCTGTGTCCCCTGCATCGGCAGGCGTCTGAATGGAATGCGATGGAACCAGCCTGGGTAACTGTTGGCTTGATGCAGGCGAACACGCTTGCACAATCGCACACCTTTGCTGGGGAGATTCAGTGCAGAGTCACACCGTTGACAGACACCTTTTGAACACCTAATATATGTCAGGTAACACATGCGGTGCTTCACACTCACTACCTCATAATAGCCTTTCAAGGTAGTTTGCAAACGTAAGTGTTGTCTCTGGTCTGCCTGACTCCCCGTTTGTGTGCAGCTCATGATGCCAAGTGATTAAAGGTGAGGTTCACGAGCCCCCGCGTAAGAGTCTGAAGATTCAGCGCCCAGGTACGACTCTGCTGGCCTTCAGTAGCTGTGTAGTCCCAGGTCACTTACCTGTCCTCTCTGGGCCTCTGTTTCCTCTGCACAGTGAGTGCTTTGGACTATCTTTTTCCTTGGGCCTCTTCATTTCTCATGTTCTGTGCCCTGCCTAGTCTTGTTACTTAGCATGTTTCAGACTTGACCTTTAGAGCAGCTGCAAATGTGGGTAAAACAAGATAATTAGATTCATATGATTTTATTTTATTCATTTAAGCCACCATAACAAATATTTTAAAAAATTTATTTCTTTTATTTATTTGGCGGTGTAGGGTCTTAGCTGTGCCATGTGGGCTCTTCGCTGCAGTGTGCGGGCTTCTCTCTAGTTGTGGCGTGTGGGCTCCAGAGCTCAGTAGTTGTGGCACGCGGGCTCAATAGTTGAGGCGCGCGTGGGCCCTGAAGCGCACAGGCTCAGTAGTTGCTGTGCGGGCTTAGTTACCCCACAGCATGTGGGATCTTATTTCTCCGACCAGGGATCGAACCCACATCCCCTGCATTGGAAGGCGGATTCTCAACCACTGGACCACCAGGAAAGTCCCCATAGCAAATATTTTTAAAACGCTTTCTAAATGGAAGGCTCAAGGAGAGACATCCTTTGAGAAATATCATTATCGGGTAAAAATTTGAACTTAGAATGTGCATATGATCCCCAAAGGCTGACTCACTTCACCCAAGCTCTCACTCGATCTCATCTCTTCACGAGAGCTCTGGGAACATGCTCTGTCAAGGGATCGCTTTCACTTCTATGTCTTCAGTCTTTCCATTTTCATTGGGTCCTTTTCTTCAGCCTAGAAATGTGATTAAGTCCCTTCCATCTACACACACACACACACACACACACGCTCACACACACATTCCTCCACTTTGTGTATCCCTCTGGCTATTACCCTATTTGTTCTTTTTCTCTCTTTCTCTCCACTTAGCTAACATCCACAAAGGAGTTCTCCACAATTGCTCCGCACAACTTCTCATCTCCCTTTTTCTCCTTACCTTCACCTCTCATTCATGCATTTGCATTCATTCGACAAACTTTTTTTTTTCTTCTATATGCCAGGCATTGTGCTAGGTAATGTGGATACAATGACAAGGAGCATATTCCTATCATTAAAATGCACATGGTCTAGGGCAAAGAAACTCAAGCAGTGTAGTGCAGTGGTCAAGAGCCCAGGTTTAGGAGTCCAACTACCAGGATTTGAATTGTCTCTCCTACTTACTAGTTGCAGCCTTGGGCAATTTACTTGACCTCTCTGAGCTTCAGTTTTCTCATCGGCTTAATGGGGTTCATCCTAATACTTATCACCAAAGATTGTTACAAGGATTATATGAGGTAGTGCATACAAAGCATCTAGCATGGAGCCTGGCAAATGGTGGGTATTCAATAATGATGAGCAGTTTCTGTCACTATCACATTACAGTGGGACAAGAGTCAAATAGGGGCATGCAATAGGATGCTTTGGAACATAGGGGCATGGTTCTTAACCTAGATCAGGAGGGAGGCAAAGTCAGGCTTTCTAGAAAAGAATGGCCTAAAATGAGTCTTAGAGATTAACCAGGAGTTAGCCAGGGGAGGGAGAAGAGAGAGGGAGGCCAGGCTAAAGGTATTCAGGTACAGGGTGATGCCAGTGGACAGGAGGACAGTGCACATAGCTCATTCTGGAGCAATCCAGAGAGTGTGATTAGGGTGTAGGAGGAGGAGAAATTGAGCTACGGGGACTAGAAATGCAGGATCATCAACACGGACCTGCCCCTGCCTAGAGCTAGCCTGAAGGCAGGGAAAGCTGTGGAGGATTTCATGCAGGGCAGTGCCAGAGCCAGATTGGCTTCTGGGGAAGAGCATTCTGGAAGCTGATGGGACAGGGTTTTGGAGGGGCCAGGGGACTAGTGAATGGGGAGTTGGTTCGGTGTGATGGTTAATTTTCTGTGTCAACTTGACTGGACCATGGGGTACCCAGATATGTGGTTAACTATTATTTCTGAATGTGTCTGTTTGGGTGTTTCTGGATGAGATTAACATTTGAATTGGTAGACCCGAGGGAAGCATATCCCCCTCCCTTTGGTGGGTGGGCCTCATCCAAACTACTGAAGGCCTAAAGAGAAGAAAAGGCGGAGGAAGAAAGAATTCTCTCCCTGCCCGACTGCCTACAAGCTGGGACATTGGTCTTCTCTTGCCTTTAAACTGGGACTTACATCACTGGCTGTCCTAGTTCCCAGGCCTTGATACTCAACATAATCATGTGAGGCAGTTCCTTATAAGAAGTCTCTTTACACACGCGTGCACACACACGCACATATCCGATTGGGTCTATTTTTCTGAAGCACCCTGGCTAACACTGGGGTAGTCCTGTAACCCTGTCATCTTCGTTGGTCTCTGTTCCAGGCTTCTCTCCTTTCCAGTTACTCGGTATTTCTAGCCAAGTTATCTTTCTAACATATATCTGAGCAAGCCAGGCCTTCTCTTGATATTCTCTACCTCCTAGTTACCTATAGCTCCCAATTCCTCCTCTAGAGTAAAAAGTCCTTCAAACTCTAACCCCATCCTACTGGTTCAGCCTTCCTTCCTCTCTTTCCCCAGGACCAATACCACCATTTAAACTAATCATGGTCTTTCAGACATTTGTATCTCTTGCACCCACTGTTCCCATTTTCTGGAGGGCCCCTTTCCCTTTTTCCGCCTGGCTGGTTAACCACTGATTAGCATCCAGATGTCCCCTTCTCAGTAAACCCATCCCTGATTGCCCAAGGGTACACAGCCTGAGCCCCCTTCCATTTTGTACCTGTCTCCATCGTGGCAGCTATTACAACATACTGTAGGGGTTCACGTAGTGTCCATTTCTGCCAATTAACAGGGCTTCTCAAGGGCACAGACCATGATGGTTTAAGTTTTGGTTTCTGAGGGTCTAGCATGTAGTAGGGACGCGAGTCCCTAAGTGCTGAAAGGCTGGGCATGAATAGATATATGAACATATGGATAAAAGGATAGAAGAGACAAAGAAAGTGTGACGATGTAGATCCCAGTTATCACAGCTCATTCTTCTCTTTAAATGTCCTGTTAAGTGAATAATCATGAACTTCTTTCCCATCATTGTTTTACACTGTGTTCCAATAACAGCTAATAATCAACTACAGAATTGTTTTCATAAGATTTTCTTCTTTTATTTTTATCAAGTTTCATCCAGTGTCTATTTGGGCTTAAAGAGCCTTGGCTCTTATTATTAGGCTTTTATTTTGTACTGGAGAAATCTCAAGAACTCATTCTGGTGTTTTTAGGACCTTCGTTCATAGCATTGTTGAAAGTAAAGTTAACATTTTAGGGAAGACAGAATTTCTGAAAAGTGTTCTTTGATCTTTTGAGTTATAATTAAATACATACTTGGAATTTTAAAATTCCAGTTCTATAACCTGTGCCAGAGTGAGGGAAGACTATAGAGGAGTTATGCTTTTTAATGAAAGTTGGAAAAATATGAAATCAACATTAGGGAACAGGCAAATTTATTGTGGCAACTGACGATTGTAGGCCTAGTGAGTTTCTCATCATAATTCCCATAAAGCAGGAGGAGAAAGAGCCTGAGTGTAGATCTTTAGAATGAAACCACAGCAGGGGCAACAGAAGTTGGTTTAATGATTTTAAAAGCAACGCTTTTAAAAATGCTTTTAACATTCCTAGCACACAAAAATAATTGGCCTCAATGTTTTGCTGCTGAGCGATTGGGAAAATGAGTATTTCCATTGCGGCCAAAAGCCTGCACATTTCTCTTATGACTCATCTCGTGTCTGAATTCTAAAAGCCTGGCATGCGGAAGAACGGGCAGGTGCCACACCCTCATTTCTAGTTAATCCCTGTCAATGGAAAGTCAGGCTGCACTTCAGGGTAAGTTTTATGTGACAGTTCAATTCAGAGTATATTTTCCAGGGCCCTTGATATTTGGGGTAAGATGTAATTTTCATCTCTAAATTTAAAAAAAATTGTAGACACTCTGTCGTATGTAAACAACAGCACCGATCCTTGACACATATACCCCTTCTTGCTCTCTATACTGTGGACTTACATAAATATCAGTACCCTGACCTTGGGCAAGTAGTTAGTATTTCTGAGCTTCATTTTCCTCATCTGTAAAATGGGAACAATATCTGCCTCATCGGTTTATTGCAGGAGTTAAATGGGTGAATGTATATAAACAACACAATATCTAACACATACTCATTATTCAATAAATGGTAGCTGTTGTGGTGGGTTTTGATGTTGTTCATATTATTAATGATGTAATGGAAAGAACATTGGCCTGGAAATCAGAAAAAACTAAGTTTTCCCAAAGTAACTGCTTAGCCTGTAACCTATTTTGAGCCATATTTTCTCATCTTAAAATGAGGAGTCTGGCCTAGACAACTTTCCAAATTTAGTATTTATGACTCTATGAATAAACCGGTCTTTATAGTGAAGTCCTCTCAGCTCCATCCCCTGAAGTCCCTGCATGTTTCCGGAAATATTCTTCAACCACAAGCGAGTCTTGTGTCTGAAATTCCATGGAGCTCTTGTGTCTGAGCTCCATGCTGGCCAGATCTGTGTGGGTGCACAATAGCTCTGCAGAACTGCAGAGGAAAAGAGTTTTTTAGGTAATGGTTTTCAAATCCAAGGACATTATGTCTAGAAAAGTTTTTAGTAATAGTGGGTACACAGATAACATTCAGATTTGTCTCCAAGAGATACTGTTCCATTGCCAGTGAGAGCGGAAGATGGATGCTTTTATCCCACAAGCCCTTGATGATATTTAACCACTTTAACTTGGAAACAAAGAAGTTTTCACCTGGGGCAATAAAATTCTCCAGACTGATGCCAGTTGAGGACAGACAGCCGTAACAGCACAAAAATTACCCCTTGCATCTGTATGGCTTATTGCCTCTGCAAAGCCCTTTGTCATACATTATGCCCTTTCATCCCCACAACAACTATATAAGGCAGATAGAGATGCTATGAATATTCCCATTGCTGAAATAAAGGAGCTGATATCCAGAGAGGTTGTATGACTTTGCCTGGGGTTGCACAGCTCATAGGGCATGTGCTGTGCCTGAGAGAACCGTGGCTTACTGGATATGGAAGGCACCTAGACACCCCCTTGTACTGCATCTGACCAGCAGTAATTCTGTCTTCCCCACTGGTCTTCTTGGAAACTGGCAAAACATTTCAGCATCTCTGTCAGATAAAACTAAGCAAAGTTCTCAAAAAAGGATCTACCAGATCAGCTTCTCAAGCAGGTCTGCTGGACGAATGTAAGGGGTGAGAGGAGGGGAGACCATGCCCTCCTTCTCTATCAAGAGATACCATTATAATCCTTATCAATGCCTTATAATGTATGCCATTGTCTTCTACCTGCAGAACTGACTAAGCAAAATTATGAACAGGCCAAGACTGACCTTTCTCTTGATACATGAAACTGAATTGTTCTTGTAGTATTTGATTTATTCAATTAATAAAATGTTTACAAGCTGTTTTTCCTTTATAATAGGTAGATAAACATCTCCATTAAATGTCCTAAATGACTGTGCTTTTGAACTGAGTGTCACTCTCTGTGGGTGAATTTTGCGCATTTTGGAATGTGAATCATTTGACAGTCCTACATTTACGTAGGTGGTGAAAGGTGCTGGCTCCTGCCTTTCACCACTAAGCAGCATTGCCTCTGCACAGGCTAGAAGAAGGCTCAGAGCTTCCGACTGAAGGCAGAGCTTCTGGAACTTGGGACCAGCCCCTCAGCGTGCTTGAGCGCTGCTTCCTTCACTTACTCACTCTTGCCTCCCCGTCCACTCTGAACTCTACCCCGCATTCTACAGATGCAACTTCTCTTAGAGACACTAGGAAATACATGGACAAAGCCTGGAAAGGAAGAAAGTTTAAAAGGTTCATGGGGTATGACGGAGCTCAGTATCAAAATGTGTTTGTGTGTCTTTAATGGGGGTCAATGTCAAAGTGTGTGTGTGGATATGTGTGTGTTTCATGGGGGTCACAAGGGTCAGTATTAAAGTGTGTGTGTACCCCACACACACACACACACACACACACACTGGACCTGTGATAGGGACTCACCTCTATAAACAAGAAGCACGGAGCAGGCCTCCCCTGTCCTTCATAGCTCCAGTGAGTGCTGCCTAGAATAGAATTGGCCTCACTGTGGCCTCATCACGTTACAGAGCAGCATCTCCGTTCCCGTCCATCAGTCTGCCCAGGTGCTTTTCAGCCTCTCAGCTGTCCTTTCTCTCCTGGCCTCTCTACCTTTGCTGTGGATTAGTTCCCTGTGGCTAGTTTGGTTTGTACTTCCCCAAACCGAATCCCAGTTCCTCCCTCCCACTCTGCACCAGCGCCTTTGGACGTCAGCTCTGGTTTCCGTCTCTGGTCTTTGAAGCACACGCTGTGCCTGCTCTCTTCTAAGTTATTAAGAATAGGTGTTAAATGAGGACAGCCTGGACCAGGTCTTCAGCCTGATGCCTCTCTGGAGCCAGCTACCAGCTTGTCCCTGAGATGGGCACCGAAATGCTAATGCTTAGCCTCTAAGGCATGCTTTGAATCTCAGCTCTGCCACCTGGTTAGTACTTTACTCCCTGAGTTTCAGTTTTGTTATCTTTATGATGGGTGCAGTAATGCCTTCCTCAAAGAGTTGGAAGTAGTTAATGAGACAACGGTATAACATATGTGACAGCTATTAAAAAGGTTCTAGCTCTTATTAATAGTATCATTATTACTTGACATGGTCCTCCCCACTCATGTGACACGGATCTTCCCTCATTTTCCTTCCTTCTCCCCAGTATTTACAGTTTCTAAAAAAAAAAAATACATTATCTCAATAACCTTTACAAACAGATGTTATCACCTCAATTTATAGGTAAGGAAATAAAGTCACAGACAGGTTATATCACTTTCTCAAGGTTGCATCATTTGGAATAAAAGCAACTGGGATAAATTAGTTTCCTCTCTGACTCCTTCAGGAAAACTTTTCTGGCTGCTTCTGGTGCCATGAACATTTTAGGTGCTGAGGAGACTGTGGTGATTAGACATGGGCCTGAGGTGGGGCCCAGTCACATGGGGAAAGTCAGTAACAGGATAATTATGGGATAGTAGGTTACAGGCATCCAAATAGGTAGCCAGGGACCTGGGGGCACCCCAAGGTAGCAGGGCTCCAGAGCCCATGGTCTTTCCATCACCACAGAGTTTACATAGTGCAAGCTGGAATGTGTCCTAGGGTCCGGCATGATGGGGCGCCCTGGAGTAGAGAGTCATTCTGACGGGGAGAGAGGGAGCAATCCGGGAGACCCCGTAAGGGCAGGCAGCATCATTGGAGACAGGGTTCGGAGGACGGGACTTTGGCAGCAATTCTGAAGGCAGCACACACTTCACACCTCTCAGCAGCCACCCTTCTTCGAGGACAAGGAGACCCTTTCCCATGAGTCCCCTGAAGACCTTCTCTCACAACTCTGACCAGAATCGCATCGCAAGCCTGTGGAAGCACCATGATTGACTTAGGATAACAAAGATCTACTCATAGGCTGTGGAGATGCCCTGTGAAAGCTAAAGCAAAATGGGGGTTCTAGCAAGGAAGAAGGGGCTGCCTGGTGGGTGATTGGCCACCAGTGTCTGCCACAACCATCCGTTATTGTTATTATGATTATTATTATTTTGGGTTTTGATTTACGTATTAGCTAATTTTTCTCTCCTGTGCTTTGGTCCGTATTCCTTCTTTTTGATGACTGGGGATGTTGAAATGCCCCCAGCTCACTATTCTAAGCATCAATTATTTTATTATACTGAGTTCTAATACGTTGAGGCTTGGAAGAACGGGCTGAATTTATAATTTGGAAGGCATACTTTGGATAAGTTATGAACATTCACTTGTATGATTTACCTTTTAATTCTAAAAGCAGAGTGCTGAAAAATATTGCTGGCTATATTGCCAGCCTCCCATTTTAGTTGTTTCTCTTCTGGTCAATCTCATTTGATTCCCTAACAACCAACAGAGTAGGCTAAGTACTAGAACCTCTAATTAGGGTCAGACAGGTGAAGAGAATTTTGTAAGGCCACCATAGCAAGTTTTAGGCTTCCTGGTTGCAGACTTCTCACTCACTATAGTGTGATGAGCAAAACAGTCTGAAAATGACCATGGCAGCTGACTCTGGTTGCCTGACCAATGAGCTAGCAGGCACCAGAGACCTCCTTCTCCCAGTAGAAGTGCTACACCCAAGCTTGGCTTCCCATGGGACTGGTAGTATCCTTCGCCTGCAGCATCCTATGGACCTTGCCTGCTGGCTTTCCCAGCAGCCCCTGTAAACAGCTGGGCCCCCCAATCCAGACTGGATCAAGCTGCCTGAGTATTCTCCCACTGACAAGGCAGCTTATACTTGCTTTATAGAAAAGGCAGAATAAGGAGGGATACTGTTCCTCTACTGGAACATAAACCCACACCATATTTCCTGCCAAGCACGCTTGCCTGTCTCTCTGTGGGACTGTGGGAAGTGGGGAACCCAGTACTCTCTTTCTGTGTAATCTGCCTTTAGGTTTTCCCTTTCCCCAATAAAGCCTATTCCTTAACCCAAACCAGGTGAGGTTGTAGAATTCATTCCAAACTTGATGCACAGTAGGTGGTGACTCAGAAGGGACCCAACTTGCACAACAGACACCTGTTTTTCTTTTACATAGGTCGGAGTATGGAAGTATACCATTCAATTGTCCCCACAAGTGCAAAGCTATAAATATAGTAATGCAGAAAAAAACTTATGCCAGTTATTTCATCCTTGTTTGAAATGTATGCCCTCAAGTTATATGTATGTAATATATAATATATGAATGTATTCATTTAAGTCACCCTACCTTTCTTCTGCAAAAGATAGCGTATAAATAAATACATATTAATAAATGGGCTATACGTTACTCATCATTTTATCTAAGACTTCTATGTTCTTTCTGCTTCCTCTTGCCCCCTTACGTGCTGAGCGTTGACATTGCTGCTTTCAACAAGATCTGAGCCCTGGCACTGGGCCTGAGTGTTTTAAGCCTTGCAGCCAATAAAGACTGAGATTCTAAACGCATACACACATATACACATACACACACACACACGCCCCACTCATTTATACTCTGGCAGTAGTTCATCAATGCCATTGCTAAAGTAATTTGATTTCCATAGTGATTCTAAATATTGAGATTCTAAGGGCATCAGGGGACAGACTTCCTCCCAAATTCCTCTGATCCTACAATTTCTCTCATGTCTCCACCACGGTGATCTAAGACAAAATAGCTTTTAGTAAAAGAGCTGGGTTTTCAGTAAAGTATTAACTACCCTCATTGGTAGATTACTTTGATTACTCTTTGGAATATTCTCCATCTTAATCCTCTCCTGAGTCCTCCCATATTTGCAGATTTATCTTCAGTCTTATCCCTTCCCTGAAGTCTCTCTCTGATCGAGGGCTCCCAGATCCCCTTCTCTAGCACTGTTGCTTATATAAGTTATGGCTTACACATCATCACAGAGTAACACATACATACTCACACACTGGCTTAAACACAGGAGCTGTGACTTACACTTGAGTATAAGTATTGCGTTCCCTCAGCGTCCTCCAGTTCATCCGGGAGAGGGTGTCTTATGTGCTCTTGGGAATAAATCCTCTCTCCCGATTTGACCTGCTAAGGCTGTGAGGTTCTCCTGCACATTCCATCGAAGCCTGTGTCAATCGCCTGGTTGCCTGTCCCAGGCCAGTTTCCTCTCCCACATCAACTCTGGTCCAGAAGCAGACTGGGTTCAGCCCAACACCCCGCACCCCATCCCCAGAGGAGACCCAAATGAGGAAACTCCCTTCACCTTCCAAATCCCCACTTCTTCCCTAGAAACTTCACTGAAACTCTGTTTTTTTCTTTTAATTGCAGCCTCTTCTCCAGATCTTGTGTACAGGTCTTGTGTACAGATCATGGGGGCAGGATTGGGCCATCTGAGGGACAGATAAGGGCTGTGCTGAGGTGTAGCCACCCCTGTCACTGACTTAATGACCTTGGACAATCTTGGACTCTCCTCTCTCTTTAGGATGAATTGTCACTTCCATTAGGAGGTTTTTTGGTCCTATGCACAGCGGCCCATAACTACCTCCCCTCCTGTTTCTTCTCAGGTGAGATTGAATACTAGGGAGATCTCAGCTGAAGCTATCAGGATGGCACCCCAGTTTCCAAATAAAAAACAAATGGATGCCTACTTCCATTTATGTTGTCCCTTCCATCGAGAGATGGAGTCCTATCTCTTCACCTCTTTGCACTTGAGCCTGGCCATGTGGTTTGCTTTGGCTAATGACACATTAGCAAGGGTGATACAAACAGAGGCTTGAAAAGAGTTTGTGAATTGGGATCTGCTCTCTTTTGCTGCTTTTGGAACCCAGTGGCCAGTGAAAAGCCTGGGGTAGCCTGTTGGGTGCTGCAGACACATGGCACAGTTGCCTCTGCACCATAGCCAACCACGAGACATGTGATGAGGCCGTCCACATTCAATCAGCTTCTGGCTGAACCGCCCGCTGACTGTAGCCACAGGAGTGAACCCAGGCAGGACTAGCAGAAGAACCACCTAGCTGAGCTCAGTTTAAATTGCCAACACCCAGAATTGTGAACTACTCAGTGACTGTTTCCTTAACGAAAAACCAAGTATTGGGATTGTTTGTTACACAGCAATAGATAACTGATATATTACAGGAAGGGCAGAAGAGGGAATGTGGAATTGACAGAATAGGTATTCACAACTGACGGATAAAAGAAGATCTAGGGTCTTTTTCAGATACTAATATTCTAAGATTTGATGAGAAGATCCCAATGTCTATACAAGCATAATTTATATCATTTAAATTCACAATTTAAAGACCATATCTGCTTTTCCTTCTGTTTTACATTGTAAATCTCAGAGATACACAATGTATGACCATAAAGAACTATGACTAATAATCACCACACTGATCTCATTACTTCCTTGCCACACCTTGTTTTGTTACTGCCAAGGCAATGCCTTTCTTGAGTTGTGGACTGTTCGTAAATGTTTACTTCATATGATTCATACCTCAATCTTGTATAAGAGCTATATGCATTAAAAAAAAAGAATTAGACTTACGCATGAATTAATTTTTTAATAAAAAGATATTGAAATCACTTGCACAGTCACACACAACCATGAAAGAATGCAGCTGCTATAACACTAAAGGAAATTACCTCTAGGCTTCCATCCAGTACAATGCAATTTCAGCAACTAAGACAGAAGCCTTGAAAATAAGAGGTAATAATGGAAATGCTGACAAATCCATAACTCCCATTGCTGAAGGAGTGGCAAAGAAAGACCAGAATAATAACAACACAGTGTGAATTCCCAGTGTTTTTACCTTGCGTTGGCAGCAGGTGACAGGACGGGCTTTCATAATAACATTATAATTAAATTACCCATTGTTTAACTAAATAATTTCTGAAAGCCAGGAAAAAAATAACACTATTTAATTTTGGAGAAGATTCCATTTTGCTGAGGTTTTTGGCACACGAGTCAGAGATTTCCAGATGGGACACTGCCCTGTCCTTGTTTACATATCTGGTGTCCACCCTAGGTCATGTGGAGGGAGACGCAAGAGGGAGGCAGATGCATCTTTGTACACATGTCACACTGAGGACTGTGGGCCTAGAACTCTGGGAAAATGTCCTCTTTCAACTCAGTGATCAGTGCTTTCCCCTTCCCGGGCTGTGACACAGTTTTCTCTTTGAAGGACAGGAACATCAGGAGAGAGTGTAGACAGTTCTCATCTCCATTTATGCTGCCCCCACCCCTCCACTTGCAATTCTCCTCCCAGCCAGAACCCACCCCCAGGGCCTCAAAGGGTCTCCTCCTCCAGATACCCAGGGCTGACCCAGCAGGAGGCACGAACACCCTTATTCATTACAGAGCGTCCTCTCTTCTTATCTTGCCTTTTTTTAGCCTGAAGGACAAAGACAGAGAGAGGAGTCTTGATTTTCCTTGTTAATCTGCTCCAGCTGGCAGCCTAGCCAACATCTAAAATCAGTTGTGATGTGAAAGTTATGTTTTTTTTAACTCTAGCAACTCATTTTATGTAATTTTATGGGTAACAGGATGGGAATTCAGCTTAGAAAACTTTTAACCAACAATCATTCAACAAATAAAAATGAAAACCAGAAAGGTGACTGTGACGAGCAAAATAGCCTGCTATACCAAGAATGTACATGAATCATGTTTCCAAAGACCATGTTTCTTATCTGTTTTATAATGACCTGGAACTTCCTTCTAATCATTCTCTCTTGGGCTCCTTAGTTGTCCAAGGATGACTAATTCTGCACTTAGAATGGTGGACACTTGGAGCCTCAGACTCTCTGAGCTGAAGGGACCTCAGGGTGCTTTCTGGTTGACCAGCTCCACCACATACCCCACACCTGTTGGGAGTTGGAGAAACAAGGATGGAGAGTGTTATGGGTTGAATTGTATCCCCTGAAAAGATTTGTTGAAGCCTTAACCCCAGCACTTGTGAATGCAAACTTATTTGGAAACAGAGTCTCTGCAGATGTAATCAAGCTTCAGATGAGGTCACTAGGGTGACCCTAATCCAATACAACTGCTGTCCTTACTAGAGGAGGAGGGATACCGGGACAGACACACAAGGGAGGAACACCACGTAACAGATGGTGGAAGAGATTGAAGGGCTGCAGCTGCGAGCTGAGAGCGCCTAGGACTGCTGGCAACCCCCCAGAACCGAGCAAGAGGAGAGGAAGGATGCTTCCCTCTGGATTTCTGAGGGAGCCTGACCCTGCCAACACTTTGATTTCAGACTTCAGCCTCCAGAACTGTGAGACAATACATTTCTGTTTTTTTCAAGCTGTGTAGTTTGTGGCACTTGTTACAGCAGACCTAGGAAATGAATACAGAGTTAGGCAAACTGCCCATGACCCCAGGGAGGGTGATGGCCGAGGACACACCAGAACACAACCTTTGTGACTCCTACTCCAGGGTCTGTCCCCCATCCTGGGCTTTATTCCTCTGAGGCACCACAGCTAAGTTGTATGCATGTATGTTTTCTTACTTCTTGTTTTTGTTCCAGATTTCTATAATAATTTCCCTCAAATAGACTTCCCTTGTCTCCCCCTTTTTGTTTTGAAAAACTTTAGACAGATACATTGAAAGAATAACACAACGAACACACATATTCCCTACACCTACACTCACCAATTAACATTTTGCCATGTTTATTTCTCTCATTCTTTCTATGTTTACTTTTGTCTTGAGCACTTGAAAGTTTGCAGACCTCAGGACATTTCACATCTAAAATGTTTCATCATGTATCTCCTAAGAGCAAAGACATTCTCCTTCATAATGATCAGATTCAAGGAATTTAACACCAAAAGGATAATCAAATAAAGATTATATTCAAATTTCTCCAACTTCCCCCCAAATATCTTTTATAGATAGTTTTTTCCTTCCTCCCCTCCCCTTCCCTCTACTGTCCTTTCCTTCAGTTTCCTTCACCATCTTATCCTCCAGCTGCCAGGTCTCTTTCTCTTTTAATTGGGAGCATTTACCCACTTTTTTTTTTTTATCTTTTCCAACATTACAATTTTGAAGAGTCAGAGCCAATTGCCTAACAGAGTGTCCCACAATCTGGTTTTGTCTGCTTGTTTCCTCATGATTAGATTCAGGTTAACCATTCCTTGGTAGGAATATTACCCAGGTGAGGCTGTGCACTTCCCATGGCATCTCTGGCAGAACTTCATGGCGGTCAACAACGCCATCGCTGAGGATGTTGGGTTCGCTGGTGATGGTGGTACCTGTCAGGTCTCCCCACTGTAAAGTTACCATTTTTTTCCTGTTGTAATTAATGAATTATCTGCGGGGGATATTTGAGAGAAGACTTGTTCTTAACTACTTAATACAGTACATCCAGAGTAAACAACAAATGCTGACTTGGTATTAGATATCACTCCACAGCTGAAATACAACACCTAACACGCCCTACTTGATTTACCACATGTTTTCCATAAGGGTTCTAGGGGGGTTAAGGTTAAAACTAACCCTCCTCCTTTACAAACCACCTGCCCACAGAAATCTGAAGGTCACTCTCATGGCTTCAGCAGCACATATAATATTATTGAAGTTTTGGTCTCAGGCAAGATTTCTGACTCATTAAAATTTACATTGAAACTTAAGAAGGCATACCAAAAAAAGTTAACTATATCAAAGAGTAAAGCCCTAGGTAGAACACCCCAATGCTTAAAGCACAAAATTACATTAGGTAAATCAAAGGTTTGCTTCTCAGCATGTCAGCATCATGACAGCCCAAGTGTCACGGATAACATAGAGCTTATAAAATTACACTTGTGGCAGCATGGTATTTTCCTTGTTGGCTACCACAAATAACATGAACTTGAGAATGCAGGACAAAAATAGATCTCCAAAGCCATGTCAATCATTTCTGAGAGGTCAAAACCCCTTGTGGCTTTAATTGGAAATTACTGCCTTGGTAATTAGTATAATAACACGAAAACACACGTAAATCTCTGAGTGAACATTAAGCAGGGTGATTATGACCCATCAGTCACCAAGGCCACCCTCAGGGCCTTCCTATGCCACCGGATGTTTGGTTCTGCTGTGAATTCCTGTGGAGTTTTTTCTGTATTTGTTGCAGGAAGGGGGACGCCTTCCAGGGCCCAAGAGTGGGCTCTTGTCTAACACTCGGAAATGAATTGTTGGAGGAGACACACGTGCTGACAGAGCAAGAGACTTCAGTGGGAAGGAGCACCCGTGTGGAGAGCAGGAGGGAAAGGGAACCCAGGAGGGACTGCTATGCCACGTGGCTCACAGTCCCGGGTTTTATGGTGATGGGATTAGTTTCTGGATTAGTCTCTGGCTGATCATTCTGACTCAGGGTCCTTCCTGGTGGTGCACGCATGGCTCAGCCAAGCTGGATTCCAGCGAGGAGGATTCTGGGAGGTTGGTAGGACATACGGCTGGCGTCTCCTTTTGACCTTTCCCGAATTCTTCTGGTTGGTGGTGGCTTGTTAGTTCCATGTGCTTACCAGGACCTCCTGTTGTAAAATAACTCATGCAAATGGTTACTGTGGTGCTGGCCAGGGTGGGCAGCTTCAGTCAGTGTTTCCCCTAACACATTGATTTCCCCACTGGATTGCAAGTTCCATGAGAACAGGGGCTTGGTCCTGTTTGCCCTCCAGTGTCCAGAACAGTGTCTGGTGCACGTTGGGTGTCCAACAATTATTGGTTGAATGAAGGAATGACTCAGTACTCTTCAAGGTTAGGTCAGTTCAACATTTCTAAGCAAGAGATGTAACGTCATGACCCCTTCACCATCTTTTAACTTAATTATAAAATTTGCTGCTTGGGAGTGTGTGTAAAGGGCCCTTCTTAACTTCTCTATCTTAATCTCCAACAGCTTAGCTGGTCATTTCAGGGTGGACAGCACACCTCTGTGTGCCAGACCACATCACGATTCTATCCCTTGAGGCCATGTTTCCCTCTCTCTCTACCTCTCTCTCTCTTAGCAAAGCAGGAACCAGGAAGGACATGGAATATTCCATCATCTCATCATCACTAGTGTGTTTATATTCTTCCAATATTCCATTGCTGAGTTGCTAAAGGTCATGGGGAGAACGAAGCCTGTGGATTGTTAATAGAGTGTATAATTTGCTTAAATAACATTTTTTCTGGGCTTCCCTGGTGGCGTAGTGGTTGAGAGTCCGCCTGCCGATGCAGGGAACACGGGTTCATTCCCCGGTCCAGGAGGACCCCACATGCCGCGGAGCAGCTGGGCCCGTGGGCCATGGCCACTGAGCCTGTGCGTCCGGAGCCTGTGCTCCGCAACGGGAGAGGCCACAACAGTGAGAGGCCCGCGTACCGCAAAAAAACAAAAAAAACAAAACAAAAAAACCCCACATTTTTTTCTGTACTTGATTTTGTCTAGAAATATTGTGACATACAATTTTGATTCATTTGCTTTAATATATGACAGTTAAGCAAAATAAATGATCTGCCCTATAAACATTATTTTGCTGTCATTGTTCATGTGCAGATGGAGGTTTCAAGGAAGCTGAAAGAATCAACCAATACACATATTCACTTGAATCAAGACCCTCCAGACTCAGAGATGGAAGACAGTGCAGAGCAGAGAAGGAGAGAAGGGCCAGGAGAGAGGCTCTCCTTCCAGGAGAAAGTAGCAATAATAAAACTTTAAATATAAGAATAGTAGTAGTTTGTGCTTGTTGCATGCTTATTACTTCTTTTACAACAGCCCTATGCAGTAAGACTGTTATTCCCATTGTAGAGAGGAGGAAACTAAAGCTTAGCAAGGTTGTGACTTGACAGTAGTAAGGAGTGGGCAAGAATTTGAATCCTCTGACTTCAGAGGTTCTTACTTCACCACACACGGGGCTGCTTCCAAACGCACAGTAGAAGAAGAGCCTGTTATTTGCAAGTGTTGTTTTGTAAATTTTCAAGGAAATCTTTGATCATTTCTTAAAGTATTTATGCTGGGAGGAACTAAGGGCAGATAAGTTCCTGTAAGAGTTCACATAGGGGAATCCCTACAAGTGTTCTTTTTAAATCTAATATCTTTTGATATTCAGCCCTTTTATCATCTTTGTCATTCTCCTTGAATCCCTCTTCAAAGATGAAACATTCTCTAAAATTATGGATATAGCTCAACTCCTGAGAGGCATCCATTTGCAAATAGATGAAAAGCTTTTCTACTGTAGGTGAGATGAACAAGGCAGACTGAAAATGTGACACGTTAAATATGCTACTGCCACTGACCTGCTCAGACACACAGATACAATGGCTCACTCTTTCTCCTGTCCCCTGGTGAAAAATTAGGGGAAATAAAGGGCCCGTATATATAAAGGTTATTTTTTAATCCAACACCTGGAAAGAAGTAGAAGGTTTACAATCATCAAGCTTAATTTTATCTAAACTTCTTAAGATTTTATGTGGGTGGGGGTGAGACGGGGGTGGGAATCCTTCTAAAACTAGTATTCATGTTGGCAACAGCGGCTTTCCAATGCTACAGTTCAAATTCTGCACCAGTGCAGGCACAGTGTTTTTCTCTTACACCTACCCTCCCCCTGCACTCCCCCAGACACATACTAGAAAAACATTCAAAACCAGTTTTAAAAAGCAAGTGGGGCTTCCCTGGTGGCGCAGTGGTTGAGAGTCCGCCTGCCGATGCAGGGGACACGGGTTCGTGCCCCGGTCTGGGAAGATCCCACGTGCCGCGGAGCGGCTGGGCCCGTGAGCCATGGCCGCTGAGCCTGCGCGTCCGGAGCCTGTGCTCCGCAACGGGAGAGGCCACAGCAGTGAGAGGCCTGCATACCGCAAAATAAACAAATTAAATTAAAAAATAAAAAGCAAGTGTATTTTTTTTCTTTCTCACAAATTAATTTCCCCTTAATGTAGATGTGGTTAAACCACTGACAGGCAAACAGCAGGAATGCCTTTATATGAGTGTATCTTTCTTCCAACCCCAGCACAAATATAACCATCCATAACAAGGGCTCCTAACCTTTTGGATTTCAAGGACCAATAAATGAATGAACACATGAAACTTTGGATGATCCAAGGTTGCCAAGTTTCAATTTGCAATGAAAGAAAACAAATAATAATACATATTACCACCATGACTTCATAAAGCAAAGGACAACATAATAGGAGAAAGAATGTCAGTACATAATTGCAAAATAAAGAATTTGTTTTAATCTTAAAGTTAGCTTATGGAATTTAGTTTTATTCTCACTCTGCCACAAGTCAGTGAAAATTCTATCAGAGACTGGCACTGGTCCTGGGAGCAACATTTGGCCACCACTGATCTAAAAGAGGTCTTTCCTGATTATCATCTCCCTCCACCACTGGGTGGAACTAATCCCCTTCTTTCTCCTCAAGCATTTTGTGAATACTTCTGCTATATCACACTGTTTCATAATTATTCCTTTTTTTTTTTTTTTTTTTTGCAGTACGTGGGCCTCTCACTGTTGTGGCCTCTCCCGTTGCGGAGCACAGGCTCAGGACGCGCAGGCTCAGCGGCCATGGCTCATGGGCCCAGCCGCTCCGCGGCACGTGGGATCCTCCCGGACCGGGGCATGAACCCGTGTCCCCTGCATCGGCAGGCGGACTCCCAACCACTGCGCCACCAGGGAAGCCCTCATAATTATTCCTGTTAATATTTATCTAGCAGCTAGACCACAAGTTTTTAAAGGCACAAAGATTGTGTCTTACCTTTTTATCCACGTACAGAACATGGCACAAAACCTAGAACACAGTAAGCACTCTAAGAGAACTTATCAAATTAATTTGTACATAAGTCAGTCAAATGTAAAGAGAAAATTCTCTCCCTAGACAAAACTGACCATCTTATTTGCAAACTGGCATACCACAATAGGCCCTGGAGGGAGGTCCTAGAGGTATGTAAAGGAAGTTATAACAACATCAAATACCATTGGCACACAGCTATGGCTTGCAAATTTTAATTGAAGTTTAAATAATTAGTCAACATCATTGTTCTGAAAAACAATCTCGGCTAAGAAATTGGTTTGGGGTCGTGTTTAAACATGGAGAGTGACATCGATTTATACATACCTCAAATGAAAATGGAATTTCCTGATGCAGAACAGAGTAAGAATCAAGAGGTAGGGTAATAGCCAGCAGCAGATGAGATCCACTGTGTTCATTTATGCAGGTGGTTTATTGGTGAGTCATGGATCTGTGGTCTGAATACTGAACACTGACCCGGCAGTTTCCTAAATTCAGGAAAACAACATGTCCTAATTTATTACCCTGACATAATTTGGCCACAGATCAGCAATGCAGTAAAAATATATTCCATAAAAATATCTTTATGGATTTTCTCATTACATTGACAAATGAGGGGTGGAATCACCTTATGGGGGGCGGAATCACCAAAAACTTCTATCCTTTATACACATATATCTCCATGAAGCAAAGAACATAAAAAGGGGAAGGAATTAAAATGATAATCAATTGTTTCCTAGACTGTCTCTTAAGAAACAATTGACAAATTCAGAGGCTGTCAGCCTATACAGTGTTATGTTAGCTATTACTTTTCACTTCTTAGTGGTACCCAACAGTTAAATCATTTAGTGTTGTCCCATGGATCAAATTTAAATTTACCTTTAGCAGTGATTAAATAGTTATGAAGCTACACGAAGCTTTATGGATAAAATTGTGGCAGCATTGGCAACAGTAAGTGGGATCAGAGGAAGAAAACTGAAACCCAGAGCCTCACAGCTTGCTGTGCTCATTCACCTATTCTTCAGGCTAAAGAAATGAAAACAGCTCTGGGGGCCAAACTTGAGCATATCTGAATCCAGTGCTTTTGTAGAAGCAACATCATGCAGGCACAGCTACATGATTTCCTCACTGAGGCTGGCAGGCCCCAAGGATCCCACCCCTGGGACTCATGCCCTGTGGACTCCTTTCCAAACTTTACCAGCGTTGGTTTGTGTGACCAATAGGATACAGAAGTGATTGTACGTCACTTCTGAGATTAAGTCATAAAAGACTTTGCAGCTTCTGCCTCGAAGTCTCTCTCTTTGTCTCTCTCAGATCACTGGCTCTGGAAAAGCCAGCTCCTATGTTGTGAGCAGCCCTAAAGAGAGGCCTGTGAGGTAAGAAACTGAAATGTTCCGTGAACAGCCATGTGAGTGAGTTGGAAACAGTCTCCAGCCCCAGTCAAGCTTTCAGATGACTACAGCCCCAGCAGACAGCTTGACTGCAACCTTAGCAGCCACTGAGCTAGAGCCACCCAGCTAAGCCGCTCCCAGATTCCTGGCCCTCAGGAACCAAGTGAGAAAATATGTGTTTGTTGGTTTAAGCTGCTAATTTTGGAGGTGATTTGTTACTCAGCAATAGGTAACTAATACACCCACTGTGATCTTGAGTAAGTTAGATAAATTAATTGAGCCTCTGCTTCTTCATCTATAAAATGGGGACTGATATAAATAGAAATATATTTATACTTAATTTCCTTTGTTCCAGAACAAATTTAATACTACTTTCAGGGATACATAAAATATAAGGAAGCATAGATTAAAAGAGGAGGGAGGATAGAAAAACAACGATAGGGGAAAAATAAGAAATGGGAAAGAGGTTAAAAAATAATACATTACGGGCTTCCCTGGTGGCGCAGTGGTTGAGAGTCCGCCTGCCGATGCAGGGGACACGGGATCGTTCCCCGGTCCGGGAGGACCCCACATGCCGCGAAGCAGCTGGGCCCGTGGGCCATGGCCGCTGAGCCTGCGCGTCCAGAGCCTGTGCTCCGCAACGGAAGAGGCCACAACAGTGAGAGGCCCGCGTACCGCAAAAAAAAAATAATAATAATACATTACACACATGTTAAAACTGGGCCACAATCTGGCTCTGAAACTTAGCATAATTCCTCCAGCCTCCTCCTACCCCACCCCCACAAGTGCACCACACACACATAAGGTCAGATGTTAGCTCAGAGTCCAAAAACTTTAAAAAGAAAACCCCCTTTTTTTTTTGCGGTACGCGGGCCTCTCACTGTTGTGGCCTCTCCCGTTGCGGAGCACAGGCTCCGGACGCGCAGGCTCAGCGGCCATGGCTCACAGGCCCAGCTGCTCCGCGGCATGTGGGATCTTCCTGGACCGAGGCACGAACCCGCATCCCCTGCATCGTCAGGCAGACTCTCAACCACTGTGCCACCAGGAAAGCCCAAGAAAATCCAATTATTGAAGAAACATATAATTATACTTAGTGCTAACATGGATGAGAATTTTCCTTGGGCACTCCCTAAAGCAGACACTGTATGGGGTACAGGCTCAGGCCTTCACACTCAGGGGTAATTTAAGGAAATGGGATGATGACACTATGTCTCGTATCATACCAGCCCATAGTGGGGCTTATACAACAGTGTCTGCTGTTACTACTGCCATTCAGGGCAGAGTTTTACCAGTACTACAGCTCATCTCTAAAAAAGGTTTTCCCTTCACAGCCTAATACTCTTGACTTTCCATCCTCATCAATATTAAATATAGTCCTTTTTCCCCCACAAACTTAATGGAAACAGCTGTGGAAAATCCTGGATATTCCAAATAGTTTCTCATATTCCTTACATTGCAATAAGAAACGCAGTGGACATAAATGTCCACCCTCATGGTCACTCATGATGAAAGCTTTGGGCCTCTTTGATACCCTCCCCTTTAAACACTTTCTTATTGACCTCACCACCAAGTCTTAATGTTTTCAGTAATGTCTCTTCCCATCTGACCCCTCCTTTATATTCTTGCTGCCACTGCCTAGCTCTGAGTTTTAACTCTTTACTGTCATATTTAGGCAATAGCCCTGTATTAGTCAGCTCCGGCTGCCATAACAAAATACCATAGACTCGGCAGCTTAAACAAAAGACACTAATTTCTCACAGTTTTGGAGGCTGGGAAATCCAAAAGCAAGGTACTGGCTGATTCTGTTTCCTGGTGAGGGTGCTTTTTCCTGGCTTGTAGATGGCCCCCTTCTCCATGTCTCCTAACATGGTAGAGGGAGAGAGAGGGGAAGAGAGAGAGAGAAATCTCCCTGGTGTCTCTTTTTGTAAGGGAACTAACCCCCCACCCCCATTCATGAGGGCACCATCCTCATGATCTCATCTAAACCTAATCACCTCCCAAAGGCCCCACATCCTAACCCTTCACATTGGGGGTTATGGAGGGAGACACGAGAGGGAGGAGATAGGTGGATGTATGTATATGTATAGCTGATTCACTTTGTAATACAGCAGAAACTAACACACCATTGTAAAGCAATTATATTCCAATAAAGGTGTTAAAAAAATAAAAAAAAAAAGAATTGTGGGGGACATTTCAGTCCATAGTAAGTCTCCAGTCTTTCCCAGTAGAACCAAAATGAATATGATTGTAAGAGCACTTTTTCTCTCTTCTTTCATCCGGACTTAGTCAAGTGTCAGCCTGGGTCCAGGCTGCAGCATGAGAAAATCTGACATCTTTGATATTAAAGAACCCAAACGCCTGCCCCAACTCTAATTCCTGTTCTTCACCCAACATAGCTCTTCCACTCACATTTGCTCCCTCTTTTCTCTGGGCCTTTGCTGTACTGTGAAATCCAGAACACAACACCACCACTCCCTTTCTGCAGCCAATTCCATCCTTTAAACCTAGCTGAAATCCTAGCTGAGAACTGAGAGTCTGAGTTGGAAGGACTCCAAAGGTTACTCTGTCCAACCCTCAGCCTCATTCATGCATCACCTATTCACCAACCCAACATTCATTTGGTAACTTCTAAGCCAGGTAAAAATGAATATGATAGATTCAGCCCCCAAAGAGGTCACAGTTTGCACAGGGAGACTGGAATGCAAATGATTACAATGTAAGTACAATGTTCAAGACCTGAACAAAGTGCTTTGGGAGCACATTCTTTGACACTTGTCTAGATTCTACTTGAATACCTCCAGGGACAGGAAACTCAGCTCATTCCATTTCAGAAAACTATAACCAAATCAAGTTAGCACACTGAGTGTAAATCTAACTTCTACATATTTACTCTAGTTTTTTCAAACTCCAGAGGTTTCAAAGATAAATCTAGATTTCTTTTCATATGTCTGTCACTTAGGTATTTGAAGACCATACCATAAATATCCCTAAATTTCTTACATGTTCTGATTCTAGGCTCTTCACCCTGTTGGCTGCCCTCCTCTGGCTCCACTGAAGATTTTTTATACCCTTCAAAGTTTGTTGGGGATTCACCAAGGTAAAATGGAGGGAGGCTATCCCTTCCTTAGTTCTTACCTTAATGCAAACTAAGATCACGTTTACCTTCTGTGGAGGGAAGGGGGCACCCTTACTATATATTGTAGAAAATCAAAGTTTGCAGTGATTCTTTTTTTCTCCCTCATTCATCTAAGTGATCTCTCCTCTTGAATGGCTCATATTGGGGCTTGTTCATACTATCTTGTATTATCAGTTAATTTTTTAATGTATAAATCTAAGCTCTCTACCTAAACAGAAGGATTCTTGGGGGGGGGGTAAGGATACTTTTATTATTCATATTTTCCTTTAATAAGTATGTGAATGAATGAACAAGTGTTAAGAGAGAAAAGCCCTATGGTATGCAGAGCAACACCCCTTTCTAAAAGATGTCCACACCACAATCCCCAGAACCTGTGAATATGCTATGCTACATGGCACGGGGGTGATTAAGTATGCAGATGGGTTTATGGTTGTTGATGAACTGACTTTAAAGTAAAGAGATTATCACCCAGCAGGCCCAATGTAATCACAAGAAGGCAATAGAGATCACAGTGAGAGTGATCTGAAGATGCTACTCTCTCCCTTTGAAGATGGAGAAAGGAGCCATGGGTCAAGGAACTGCAGTAGCATTTCATCGCTGGCTGAGGCAAGAAAACAGATTCTCACCTAAAGCCTCCAGAAGGGAATGCAGCTCTGCTGACACCTTGATTTTAGCCAACTGAGACCCATTTTAGACTTTTGACTTCCAGAACTGTAAGCTATGTGTGCCATTTTAATCCACTAGATTTGTGGTAATTTGTTACAACAGCAATAGGAAATTCATTCAGGTGCTACTATTTTGTGCTACTTGCCAGCCATCATTTGGCATTTTCCTTTAGATTATCATTAATCCTTATAACGCTCTTTAGATTTTAAAAGTGTTGAAGCTATTGGGTAAATTTGGAAAGATTAACCAGCTAGTAAGAAGCAGAGCTAGGATTTGAACTCTGGTGTCTCTGGCTCCAACTTATGCTTGTTTTACAAAACCACAATGCCTTCAGAAGGGATAAAATCACAACCCAGATATTGTACCTTAGTAATTCCCTAAACATTTTTTTTTAATATTTATTTATTTGGCTGTGCCAGGTCTCAGCTGCAGCATGCGGGGTCTTCGTTGCTGGTGTGGGATCTTTAGTTGCAGCATGCGAACTCTTAGTTGCGGCACGTGGGATCTAGTTTCCTGACCAGGGATCAAACCCAGGCCCTTTGCATTGGGAGCGTGGAGTCTTACCCAGTGGGACACCAGGGAAGTCCCCTAAATATTCTGATTAGACTTCCCGAGTCCATTATTCCTAGCAGAAACTGGATACATAATTCGATAGCTCTTATTAACATTCTTCCTCTGTCTTCTTTCTCTCCGTGAACTTTTCCCTCTCCTGTTGATATGCTTAAATATAAAATATTGTAAACTGAACATACAGCTTTAAATAGATTAAATTGTTCACTTCATATCACATGTCAACTATAGTTTATTACTAGGATGTGAATTGAATACATTAGGTATTCATCTACAAATATTTATAACATCTAGTTTCCAAGGAAAACATGGTTGTATAGCTGATATCTTGGGGTAAGGGGTGCGGTGGCTTGAAGCAGGACCTTGGTCCTTGTCTTCTTTGAAGAAAGAATTCAGCAAAGAGACAGACTGTGAAGGAGATAAAGCATTTATTAGAAGCAAAGTACATGTGGAAGATCATACAGGTGGACTTGGAGTGAGGCGCAGAATGGGGACGGCTTAGGTTGCTTACGTGGATACAGCCTTCCAGAGTGTCTCTGGCCAATCATCTCACTAGTGTCCATACTTGGCTGGACTCAGGGCCCTCCCTGGTACATGAATCTCTCAATCCAGATGGATTCCAGTGTGAAGGTTTCTGGGAGCTTGGCAGGACATACTATGGGTTGACACCCCTCCTTCCTTTGAACCCTGAGGACCTTCTCTATGCCTGTGTGGGCTAGGAAATCCCTTTGACCACAAGAATGTGAAAAATGTGGTCACTCTGTCTTTCATCCAGTCAGGGCCTGATGCTCCTGCAGGTGTCTTATCTCAAGGTGTTAGCAGGGGCCAGTTGTAGCTGCTCAGCCTGGGGCCCATCTATCTCCTACCTCGAAACTACAATTGTTTTTCCGGAAAAAACATAACCAAACACTTCAGTGCTCTGACAAGAATGGCCATTCAGTGGTGATACACTTATCTGTGCAAAATTTATTGCTGGTTACAGATACAATAACAAGGGTGGAAATTTTGCAATTATAAGGATATAGTTTATCCTCAAATCTATAACGAAAATGTGAAACTTTCTGTAGTTCCTCAATTATCACAATTCACCTGTTGCAACATGCTACTTTTGTCTCTACTTGAAACGAGTTCATTATTGATCACCTATTGTGTGCAGTGGTCACTATAACATAGTGCTTTAGAACGCAAGCTAAGATGCAAGGCAGATGATTGTACTACTTCCTACTTATGTAAATAGCGCCAATCACCCTCAGTGAGACTCAAGTTTCCTCTCCTGTGAAATGGATATAATGGTGACACCTACCTCATATGAGAGTTATGAGGATATAATGAGACAATGCATTTAGAACAGGGGATAGTATAAAGTAAGCACTCACTACCTGTTAGTTCTCACTATACGCCAAGCTGTGGGTTTATATGCATGTATAAAAGAGACAGGATCCCTGCCCTTAAGAAGCTTATACTCTTACAGTTAAGGTGTACAGGTAAGCAAAGAATTATAGTTTTTAAGAAGTGTGCAGATCAGCAGCTACTATTTTTGAGTTCACAGTGTGGGAGCTTCTGCTGAAGTCCGCATATTGGCGTGACCTGCTTCAGGGGCACCCATGACCGGGCACCTGCTGTAAAGTGCTCTAGACCCACCCCAAGGTCTCAGTTCCCCTGAAACCCTTCACCTTTTACCCTCTGTGTTCTGGAGAATTATCTACAGAATTACAAAAAGTAATGAATGAAAAAGTAATCCTGCCTGATTATCTGATGGCTGGAGTAGAATACCCCTTCCCCCAAACATATCATCCTTAATATTTAAAGACAGCACCATAAGCAGGGATTTCTGAAATAAAGCAACTCTAGATACCCACTTTTCGTATTCTTTGTCGTGTTAAATTAATGCACAGAAGCTTCCTCCTTCCCAGGAGATTTTTGTCCCTAATTCTGTAAGAGAACGATGATATATATATTTCCCTCAAACATACTACTGCCTCATGTATTCTGATGAGAATGGACTACTTTTAAAATATTAAATAAGACAAAACTGAATGCACCTATAACAGCCTCTGGCCCACAAGAAATGAGCCGTATTACATGATCTGTTTCTTTCTTACAGATGATTTGTTGATCTCAGTGCATAACTCCAAATAATTTAATTTCAAAGAAGCAGTTCTCAACCCCAGGATGGTAATAAAACAGGTACCTATTGCTTACATACTTAGTAAGTACTTGCTGATTTCCTATCCAAGACCTGGAGGAGTTAAAGATGAGTGTCTAGCAGCCTCTCTTCCCTCTAATCACTGATTTTGGCAAAGGCCATGGTAGTTCACCAGGCATCAGGCTGACAGCATCTCAGACCCACTTGCAGGTCTATTTTAAGCTTCCTGGCTGGCACCACTGAGATTCTACTGGACTATCTCCATGTGGTCACAGCTAACCTCCAATACCCCCAAGGGTTTTTATCATCCACCCACAAGAACACCAGGCCAATCTGGCTGAGCACTTGCTCATCTCCAGGTTTATTCTAGGGCAAGAAAATGACTACATGTTAATGGTCTAATTCAGGAACTGTCTTTCATTTTTGTTATCACAAAAAACACTGTGTAGACAAAACAGGTACGTTTGTGCAGTGCTTTCTTTGTACCATACTATTTTAGAAGCCCCTTCCTTTCTCCTTGCCTGCCCTTACAACAATCCTGTGTTGTTCAGTGCTACTTTTATCTACCTTCCAATGTCACAGTGTCAACAGGTGTTCTGGTGACTAAAACAGTCCGTGGGGTCAGAGCAGCAAACCCAAAGACCTTCCCTGGCCTTGGCCAGATGGCCATGTGATAAACAAACAGCACTTCTGAAGCAAGCCTATTTACTGGGTGGCCAAATGGAGCTCCATCTAGAGACAGGAAGAAAGCCAGGCCAGAGGAAAGACAAGATTGAGACGCTAAAGAATCTCCCCCAGTGGTACAAGCAGTTGGTTCCTCTGCAGACGTACTATGACTTTATTTAGAACATACTTATCACTGAATCATACAACTTTGTAGCTAGAGAACAAAACTTACACCTCTAAATGAGTTTATTTCAAAGCCATTACTTTGGGGAGCCTTTATTCTGACTCCAGAAATACTTTGGCACTGCCTTCAGTTCTCATGACAAATTCTTTTGACTATATTTACTGGTGGCGAATACCAATTTTTTGAGAGTGGGTGGTATTTTCAGAAATAGGTCATTCAGAACTATTAGCAGAAGGGAATCAATACTACTTTGGTGTAAAAACCAAGGTGCTAGTTATAGTAAACTAAGTTGGAGTTTCCTGGGCAGATCCAAAAACAATTTGAAAAGGTAATTTAAAAAGGGCTCTGAATAATGGCAATGTTGGTGTGGAATAATGAGATATGCCACCAAGATGATCTGAAGAAGTCATTGATATGGAGGTATATATTCTGGAGTCTCATGATTCTATTTTCACAATCACTAGGAAAAAGTTTATAGACAACAGGCAAGCCTAGTGTAAACTTCATTTCTGAGTTCTCAGGCAGAAATTCTCAAAATAAAAATCCACTTACCTTCAATTACCTGGTCTCCATGTCTGCAACGTAGGGGCTAAGAGGCAGTGACATTCCTCATGTAAATAAATTACTTTAACCTGATTTCCTAAGGTTCTAAGAATCTCCAATCTATTAATATTATGACTTCTTAGTATCTAGCTGTAGAACATATTCCACTTGAGGGTCTGGGTTTCCTACTCGCTAGGAGTCCTTAATTAAAACAAACACACTCATCTGGACATGTCTATAATACTAATAATAGCTGATACTTATATAGCCCTTACTACCTGCTTGTACTTACTTAACATGATATGTATCAACTCAATACAACCCTGAGAGGTTAAAAAGTTTTAAAATATTACTATTTTTATTCCTATCTTACTTATGAAAGAACTGAGCCAGGAAGAGGTTGCCCAAGGCCACACAGTAAGTTGCAGAGCTGGGACTGGAACTCAGGCAGTCTATCTCCAGCTGTGCTCTTACTCACTTTGCTATATACCACCCTATACTGCCTCTATGAGACCACAGAAAACCAGATACATAAATCAGATACTCAATAGAATAAAGGACAATGAAAAATATTTACAAACTTGGGCTTCTCTGGTGGCGCAGTGGTTGAGAGTCCGCCTGCCGATGCAGAGGACGCGGGTTCGTGCCCCGGTCCGGGAGGATCCCACGGCCGCTGAGCCTGCGCGTCCGGAGCCTGTGCTCCGCAACGGGAGAGGCCACAGCAGTGAGAGGTACGCGTACCGCAAAAAAAAAAAAAAAAAAAAAAAATATATATATATATATATATATATATATATATATTTACAAACTTATGGGATGCTCATTTGAGAAGTAGAAAGGAGGGGTGAAGTGAGGCAAGACCCATGTAAAATGGGATGAAGGCCACATAAAGATAGCCACAAGAGTTCCATGGGCAGCCTGGTGCTGGGCAAAAAGGCCCTCTAATTTATTTAGAGAATAGAGAAGGCAGTTGGAAAGACGTAGGAGTTATAAAGAACCAGTTCCTGGCACTGTTTTGTGTCTATAAAAATTTTCCTTTATTACATAAAAATCAGATAATGCAAATTAATAAAAACAAAACTCCACAATACTGTTAACATGACAGTTTTTATATCCAGCTCACATCACTTTATGAACTTTATTTTCTAGTAAGCAGACATGCTTAATAAATCAAAGTAAACTGTTTAACAGTAGGCGGGTTAAGTGCAATGATCTACCTGATACCATCTCCGAGGAAGCTTTTAGAAGTCACTATCAGTGACTCATTTCCCATAAAGAGGGGATTACGTGTGGACAGAAGGAAGTGAAATAGCCCTTGACATGTCTTCCCTTTAACCCCAAGCTGCCAATACCACCCCAATACAACTCGTCTCACAGAAGGGGAAACTGAGTCTTATGGAGAGGAAATGACTTGGATGAAAGTCCTGACACAAGAGTCCAGGGCTCTTCCCACTTCGTCACAAATGCAGACTGCATTCTACCCTTTTCCTTGTAACCATTCAGGGCAAGTAAGTCAATACTGATTTCAAAGCCCTTCAGAAAACGTGAGCACACACCTACTCTACAGGGGAAAGAATTCCTTCATCACAACTTCCTCTTGCTGCTGTTTAGACCGCCTTTCTCTCCCTGGGCCCTGAGAGGTGCCCAGAAAATGACAGAAAACATCCACGGCAACACTCCTAAAATCTGCAAAGTATCAAATGAATGAGGCCACAGATACTCCCGGGTTATTACGCCTTGTTATTCCAGGCAGGGGCGACTGCAGCGAATGCAGTTTCCCGTTGGGCAGGGAGCCGCCCCAACAGCCTAAACCTACGAAGCCCCGGCCCATTCGCAAGGCGCGGGATAGGCTCGGCCAGCCCCCCGCCAGAGGCCAGAGATTCGCGGAAGCCTGCCCGGCAGGCAGAAGCCGGTCCCGGGGCCCAGCTCGCTTTGGGATGCTGGTTCGGGCCAGACGCTTCCTCCAACCCGTTCCGCCGCCAACCCAGTAACGGCGCGCAGCCCCACCCTCCACCAGGCAACCAGGCGCGGGCGCGGTCACGTGAGGCGGGCCCGCGGAACCAATGGGCACCTCGCGCGGAATGGAAGGGATTGTCTGACCCCCATGACGTCACAAAGCCGGCGGGGAGCGCGCCGCTCTTCCGCTCCCACGAGCCGGGCAGCTGCCAGCTCTCCTCCTCTCCGCCCACTCGCCACTGCGCAGCCAATCGGAAGGCGGGAAGAGCTCCGGCCCGAAAGTGTGGGCGGGGTAGGGTGGCTGCCCTGCGGGGCAGGGTCGCTGAGTGGGCCGGGCTGGGGCAAGGGGCCGAGCTACGGGGAGTTGCGCCGGGCTGCGTGGAAGGACCGCCCGGAGGTGCCGCCGCCGCGGCCGCCTCCTTGTTGAGAAGAAGCGGCTCCTCCCCTGCCGTGCCCGGTTCGTATTCCCTACTCCGGGCCCCGAGCCGGCCCTTCCGGAATCCTCCTCCACCAGCCCAAAGTTGTGAGGGGGCGGCCGGCGCGCTTGGGGAGCGGCGGCCGCGGGCGTGCGGAGGGACTAACCCCGGAGCGCCAGGTGCGCGTGAGGGCGTCGGGACCGCAGCGGGCGTGGCGGCGCTGGGGGCAGCCGCAGGCTCGGGGTGGTGGGCGGGCCCGCCGCGCCCGCTGTCAGCGCCGGGGGCGCCGTGGGGACCCGCGGGAGGGTGGGCTCCCGGGAGGTGCGACGCAGGTGGCGCGGCGTCTCTGCCTGAGGGTTTCCCCTTACACACCTCGAGTCCAGGGTGATCCCACAGTCAGCCGCCGCGGGCCGACCCTCAGTTTTCAGGACTGAAGCCGGTGCGGCGTGGGCGGGCGGAGGATGCCGCGCGCCCGTGGGCTCCGCTCCCGGGCTGGATGGACGGGCCGGTCCCGGGGCGCGCTTCTGCGGGCGTTGGGGCCCCCGCCGCCTCCACTGTAGCTCTGCCTCTCCCGCGGGGTGGGTTGGTTTGTTTGGTTTCCTTCTTCTCCCCACCCCTTTTTTCCTCCTCCATCCTCTTCCCCCCTCCTAGCCCCATTCACCGGGCTGGGGCGAGACCTCGCCCCTCCTCCGCTCCCGCCTCCCCTGCCGCCGCCTCCTCCTCTAATGAGCATCTCTGCCTTGCTTTCAATGGGCCGGTGCTGCTGTCGCTGCTGCTGTCCGCGCGGGTTGTGGATGTTGTCGGCTCCGTGTTGTGATGACAGGAGAATGTGTGTGTGTCCCGGGCCCAGACGAATTGGTAGGTATTCACTTAACTACCTGCGTTGGGTACCCAGGAAGGATGTTGACTGATTTTGTGTGTGGATGGTTTTAGGTGGGTCGGCGTGGAATTAAGAGGTGAGATAGATAGCTTTGATACCTTAGTGAGTGCAATTTTCAGGTAGGGACAAAGGAAACTAATCAAACAAGTGCTGGCTTAGGGCTTCGTGTCTTCCGAAGGCAACCGGTTTCTTCATTCATGTAGAGATAACAGGAGCTGTGAAATGTCTAGACATTAACCAAAAATGCTGAAAAATCGCAGAGAGTCTTTATGCAGGGTGTTTAATGCAATCAAATTACGTAAACTGGGGTTCTGACACATTTAATGATTAGTATAGCATTTTTTTTTTCGTTTACACCAAAATTTTTGCAAACCTAAAGAGCTCTGGAGTCGGTACAGTAATTGCATTCTCTAATTTCTTCTGCGAGTTTATTGATGAAGTTGAATCATTTCTTGGCACAAACTCTGTTGAGCACATCAGTAAGAATGGATGGATCTCTTTCCTGTTGCTGGTTACAGCTCATCTTTCCTTATTAGTCGTGGGCAAAATTGGCAAAATCTGCCTAAGACTAAGATGCTGCATATAAGGTGGCTAAGTCTGGATCATGGGATAGGACCTTTTAAGTGAAATTGTGGCCAGAAATAACTGGAAAATTTGACAGTGCTTCAGTTTACCACAACTGTACCTTGCTGCGGTTCTTCCTGCCTCATCAAGAGCCGTCTACTTCATTAATTTAGCAAGTTTGTCGACAGAAGTTTTGATTTCATGGGGTTTTGTTGTTGAATCACAGGATATTCAGAAGGATACTCAGAGTTTTTTGAATGCTCACTTAATGGTTTATGAAAGCATTTGAAAGTACTTCGACTTCTAGTAGTAACTGGTCTGATGGAGAGAGTATGTTACTTGTACTGGTGGTGATAGAATGTTCATTAATCACAGAGAAGGTAACTTCCCTAAGAATTTGACTTTTGGAGGCATGTTGGGAGTCAGTCCATATGCTAAGCCCCTGAGTAACTGAAAGATAGAGTTAATAAAATTCACTCTCTGCTTTTTTGTTTTTAATGTTGAGAATTTATGCCTGAAGGAAAAATGTATGTTAGAGTGCTTGCTGTTTGAATTTACGTATTACTCAAAGCATCTGCTGCATGAATCGGTTCTTTTTGCCACAATAGTTCATTTTGCAGTCAATTTCAAAAGCAGGAGGATTGTCAAAGCAAAGGAATTTAAGGAAAGTGTGGGTTTCCTGGACTTGTTATTCCTTGATCAGACACCATATAGTCAAATCCTGGTATGCATCTATCTGTGAAAACCCCCCTCCAAACACACACACACACACAGTACTTTGATTCAATCTACATTCCATACAGAAATACACGTTTTCCCTCTAAGATTCTTAAGTTTTAAAGTAAGCATAAATGCAAACGTATATAAAGTTACAGAGAAAATTTATTTTCATTAAGATTGGTGTCTGTTTACATTTTTAATAACAGAAAAAATCTTTATACAAAGCATGAAATAAGTTAATGTGCTTTCTGCATACAAACCTAGCAAGAGATATGATTCATATCTAGAAGCCAGTGTCATGTGGCCCCACGTTTGAGCACATCTCCTGGCTCAGTCATGTACACTTAACCTTTGGATGACTTTCAGGTATTCAGTTTGAAGTGCCGTTAGTTAAGTGGTTAGTCTTGATAGATCCCTGTTCTTCTGGAATTTCTGTTTTTCATGACTGCCTTTCAGAATACTTATTTAGTTATTGATTTTATTTCCAAAATTCTAATCATTTCCTTCTGTTGCCTAATCTTGTCCTCAATTTTGTAAACAAATCCCTTCTTAAATAGTGTAGTTAAAATAACGGTACTTTCTATCACATGCAAAAGGAGTTCTATATGACTGGCTTATACAGCACTTATTACAGAAGCAAATTCAGTGTTTTCTCTGCCCCCTTCACCGCATTCCACTTATCTTTTTTCTAACTGTGTTTCAAAAGAGGGTGCGTGAAAATAATGTAATATATTCTAACACTCTCTATGATATTTGTAAAATGTTTTCTTACTGTGTTCAACCTTAGGAAGGAATAGTTGATATTCAGACTCAGATGGTTTTATATTCCTTATTCCCTTTTGTTTACTGCATTTGTTTTCTTATTTAAAATATAAAGCCTGTTTATTTATAGGCCAGATGAATACTTTGATGCAATACCTCAAGAATTCAGGGGAAATATATGTTACAAGAGGGATTCTCTTCTTGTAAAAATTACCTGAATTAATGATACATGTTTATTAAATTTTCTAGATAAATGCCCAGCAAAATGTTTTCAGTGTCACATAGTAAGTTACATGATTTTGGTTTATTCATGATTATAATGCTCTACCTTTTTTAGCCAAACCTTAGACCATTAGACTACTATTTCACTGTTTATTAATTTCCAAGTGCAAATAGATAACCTTTTTATAAAATGTAAGAGAAAATATTTTTCTAGGGGTGAATTCTACTTGGGATCCATTGTAGACGAAAATCATATTTCTGTAGCTTTCTTTCATGGCTGATAAGCAGAGGAAAACGGTAGCAAGTAAATTAAATTCCAGAACTGCGACCATTTATGTTATTAACAGAGTTTTAGAGCTGCTCGAATACTTAGTTTTTTTTTATCACAAAGAATACACTAAAATTAAACAACAAATAAATGAACCCTGCATTTAATATCAAAGCCTCACTTCAATGCACACTTTTTATAAAGGCACAGAGTCCAGGAAGCGTGCTCAGATAGCATCTGCTCTGATGTGTTCACGTACAGCTTAGGAAAGCAAGGCTCAAAGCGGTGATCCAGCTTTTCCAGGATTATGTGGTGAATTGGTGGCAGACCTATGTCCCTAAACCTGCCAAATTGGCACAGTGGTCTGGAGAAACATTGTTTGCAAGACCATCTACTAGGATGCAGGGAGGGCATTTTGGAGCTTCTATTTTTATTCATTATGTAAAATTTTTCTTGTACAGGTTATAATGAACATGATATTAATGTAGTAGCATACGTATATAACTTACAAATAATTCACGAATACACACAGGTTGGGGCTGCATCCCAACACTTTTATAGTAGTAGCCATGTGTATCAAATGCTAACAATCGACCACTGGTCTAGAAACAGGATCTTCATAAATGGGAGAAGTCCCTGTGCAATTTGGGAGATCCACGGCCTTTTTTAAGGATAGGGAGAAGGGTGATTGGCCAGGTAGACTGCCACTGCATAATGTTATATAACCTTCGTCTCCTCCACTCTCCCCAGCCAGATCTATTGTACATTCTGCACAGTTTGTGCTGCACAAAGAAATACAAGGAAGAGAGAAAAGTAAAGCTCGACGACAGTTCAGTCCTGGCTCCATAAGTGATTGGGAGGTGTGCTTAACAGAGTATATCCTGTAGAAATAGTACATGATATGTGTGTAAAATGTAGTGCCTTAGGAGGCACAGGGAGCCTGTAGATTCACCTGCTAAACATTTGTTATGAAAGCAAAAATAGATTAAGTAATCAGAATGTAACTTTTGCTGTCTAGGAATCCCAGTCAGAAGTTCCAGCCTGCCGCTGTTCTCTGATGCCATGCCAGCACCAACTCAACTGTTTTTCCCTCTGATCCGTCACTGTGAACTGAGCAGAATCTATGGCACTGCATGTTACTGCCACCACAGACATCTCTGCTGCTCACCCCCTTACATTCCTCAGAGTCGCCTGAGATACACACCCCATCCGGCATATGCTACCTTTTATAGGCCAAAGGAGAGCTGGTGGCAGTACACCCAAGGAAGGAGATACGCTTCCACACCACAGAAATTTTACCTTACACCTCCACAAGTCAACAGCATCCTGAAAGCTAATGAATACAGTTTCAAAGTGCCAGAATTTGATGGCAAAAATGTCAGTTCTGTCCTTGGATTTGACAGCAATCAGCTGCCTGCGAATGCACCCATTGAGGACCGGAGAAGTGCAGCAACCTGCTTGCAGACCAGAGGGATGCTTTTGGGGGTTTTCGATGGCCATGCAGGCTGTGCTTGCTCCCAGGCGGTCAGTGAAAGACTCTTTTATTATATTGCTGTCTCTCTGTTACCCCATGAGACTTTGCTAGAGATCGAAAATGCGGTGGAGAGCGGTCGAGCACTGCTCCCCATTCTCCAGTGGCACAAGCATCCCAATGATTACTTCAGTAAGGAGGCGTCCAAATTATATTTCAACAGCTTGAGGACTTACTGGCAAGAGCTTATAGACCTTAACACTGGGGAGTCGACTGAAATTGATGTTAAGGAGGCTTTGGTTAATGCTTTCAAGAGGCTTGATAATGACATCTCCTTGGAGGCTCAAGTCGGTGATCCCAATTCTTTCCTCAACTACCTGGTGCTTCGAGTGGCATTTTCTGGGGCCACAGCTTGTGTGGCCCATGTGGATGGTGTTGACCTTCATGTGGCCAATACTGGTGATAGCAGAGCCATGCTGGGTGTTCAGGAAGAGGACGGCTCTTGGTCAGCAGTCACTCTATCTAATGACCACAATGCTCAGAATGAAAGAGAAGTGGAACGCCTGAAATTGGAGCACCCAAAGAATGAGGCCAAGAGTGTGGTGAAACAGGATCGGCTGCTTGGCTTACTGATGCCTTTTAGGGCTTTTGGAGACGTAAAGTTCAAATGGAGCATTGACCTTCAAAAGAGAGTGATAGAATCTGGCCCAGACCAGCTGAATGACAACGAATATACCAAGTTTATCCCTCCTAATTATTACACACCTCCTTATCTCACTGCTGAGCCAGAAGTAACTTACCACCGATTAAGGCCACAGGATAAATTTCTGGTATTGGCGACTGATGGATTGTGGGAGACAATGCATAGGCAGGATGTGGTTAGGATTGTGGGCGAGTACCTAACAGGCATGCATCACCAACAGCCAATAGCTGTTGGTGGCTATAAGGTGACTCTGGGACAGATGCATGGCCTTTTAACAGAAAGGAGAGCCAAGATGTCATCGGTATTTGAGGATCAGAATGCAGCAACCCATCTAATTCGCCATGCTGTGGGCAACAACGAGTTTGGGGCTGTTGATCACGAGCGCCTCTCCAAAATGCTTAGTCTTCCTGAAGAGCTTGCTAGGATGTACAGGGATGACATTACAATCATTGTAGTTCAGTTCAATTCTCATGTCGTAGGGGCATATCAAAACCAGGAATAGTGAGTGGATCTTACCCTGGCAGTTCTCACGTGAAATAGATTTAAAGAGCAGATAGAGTTTTAAAAGATACTAATATAGTAAACATTTCCAGTGGGTCATTCTAAGCATTTCCCCATTTGATACTCTAGTCAGCCAAGTAGTCCAAGTTGACTTTGTAGCCAGGTGGCAGGATCCTGAGTCTCCTTCTGCTTAGCTCGGACCTCACAGCACTTGCAGTTGAGGCACGTCAGTTCCTTACTGCAGATGTCTTATGACATTGGCTTCTTTTTTCAACCTGAGAAAATCAGGATGACCTTACAAACAGGATCTTGAATAGGCCCAAAGCAAGGAACTTGCTGGGCATATTCTCTTGGTAAAACGAAAAAACATTATTCACACCTGCAGACCCCTTTCATCACCAAGATTCCACTGTACATGAGAACATTTATTTATTGCATGATCTCCTAGATATACAGCCTATGCATTATTCATATAACTTTATTTTAACCTGAAGTAGTTTTCAAATCCAGTGCTTTAAGCCATAAAGGACCGAGAACCAAGTAATCTGAATTTGTAAGTGTGTGTGCTTATTTGACTGGAATCCTGCTTAAATGGAAAAACAAACGCTACCCCCTTCCCCACCCCTGATTACCTAATGTGATTGAAACATTTTCTATCTTGCCACACACTTGAAGACAATAAAGGTATTTAGTTTTATCTACTCTTATTGATGTTAAATAAAGGAAAAATAATTTTTTCAGTTTATATTAATGAAAAGCTTTATTTAGTTTGAAATAAAAGATCCAGAATGAAGAGAAGAGACTGATATGTTCAATTACTGTCATCTGCAGCCACGAGCACGTCACTCTTATCATGTAATCCCCCGAAGCGTGGCATGCTGTGTGTGCTGGGTAGACTGCTGCTGGGAAATCATACTTCTAATTTAGTAGTGATAATAATTTTCATCACTTTTGGACTTTTAAGGATGACACATATAAAATAAATTTAAATATATAATTTTGGGGAGTAAGGTTTAATATTACCTTCGGGTGCTGAAATGAGGAGGAAGTTTTTTGTTTTTCCCCACTTAGATGTAGGTCAATTAAAATCATTGGTTTAAAAATTACTAAATGCTTTAAACATATTGCAGCTTATAAATAGGAATGTTAAGATATATACATGAGAAATTTTTAAAGGTAACTATTGTGCATGCCTCATGCTTAATGGAACACTTAGCAGCATCAAGTATTGTTTGCAGCAGTCACCATAATTATATGCAGTCTCTTCCAATGCTGTATCAAAGTAAATGAAAATAAATATATTCAAATTGGCTTTTTGGGAGCTTATTTAATATGCATCAAATGGCATTTTGTTCCCGTGTTTAATGGTGATCCATGTACAGCTGTGCATATATTTTCATCACTTATTGTAGTATCACTGATAAAAGAATGGCTATGACTATGTTTGATTTTCACATAGATTTTAATACAAAACATGATCAGTTTTCCCTTGTGTAATTAGCTGAGGGGTGTTTAGGTCCTTTCGGATTTCTGTAGAATATGAACTAGATATCCAAGGACTCCCTCTGTACTGTGGACACTGAAGCAAGGTAGAATTGGCTGCAAAATTTGTTCCAATTGAAAATAGACTCAGGAAGATTGCAGCTCAGAAGACCATATGTTTGTTTTCTGAGGTCTATTTTTTTTCCTTTTTTTTTTTTCCTTTTTTTTTTTTCCCTTGAGTCAGCTTGGAACTTTCCTCCCAGGCAGTATTTTGGAGGGGGAAAAGCTATTGTACTATATACTTATTTATAAATGTTTTGACAGAGACTTCATCTTTTAATGAAATATATGTAGAATGCAGTAGCAGTTAAAACTCATTTTCAGGCTACTATTTGAATTTCTCTTGAACACCACCACTAAAGAGTTCCACATTATCTTATACTTAGTAAAGTCTCGTCTCTATATAGTACAGTATATATAAATTTGGTTTCCCATGGTCATGATCAAGATAGTAATTCTTATTATTACACAAGAAACTTGGTCTGCTGTCCAAAAGCCTGTCTACTCTCTATAGAAGTGAAAATGCAGTGTGGAGTTAACAGTATGGAAATGAAAATAATGAAAATGAAAATAATTGGATGTTAGAAATATGAATATTATCATCTAAAAAAAGTTGAGATTTTATTATAATTGGTTGTCACTGTGATTTGATATCTAGAATTAAAGAATATGTGTAAACTTTCATGGTATTTAGCCTTAAACTTTTTTTAATTTATACTTTCTAACATATGTATCAACTTCTGTATTTAGTCAGTGGCTCATGGTATTTATAATACGTCCTTAGCTAGTTAAATGGGATGGTGGTATGGTACACAGTACTTGGGGAAAACAACTGTCTTGTATCTGTGTGAAGAAAGGTGAAAAGTTCATATATAATATAGAGAATGGTCAGAGAAATGCCCACAGTGAATTAAAGCTTCATATCTGCTTTCTGAATGACCTGTGTTGGTTTTTAATTAATAGTAAGATTCATTAGATGCTTTCTGTGGGGGTAGATTATACTTAACTTTAGGATCCTCTAGATAGATAGTACTTTAAAAAAAAAACAAAACGAGGGTATAGTTTACATTCAGTAAAATGCACAGGTTTTAAATGTGTAGTTTGAGATTTGGTAACCACAACCCAATAAAGATATAGAACTTTTCCATTACTCCAGCAGAAAATTCCCTCATGCCACCTTCCAGTTAATCCTTCCCCACAAAACTATTGTTCTGACTTCTGTCACCATAGATCGGTGTTACTTGTTCTAGAAATTCATACAAATGAAATCATATAATATGTACTCTTTTGTATCTGACGGTGGTTCATTTTTTTGAGGTTCATTTATGTTGAGTGTATTCATAGTCTCTTCCTTATTACCAAGTAGCATTCCATAGTATGAATATATCACAATTTATCCATTGTTGATGGGCATTATTAGCCCCCTTCCTCTCCCCTTTTAGAGCTAACTTTTAGGTTAGCAATTCCCAGGGATATTATTTGGTTGAAGTATAGATTTAACATTGCAGATGTGATTGATTACAGGTGAGTTTTATGTTCCGTACCTTAATGCTAGGACTTTTTAAAAAATGCCCTTTAAACAAGTGATGAAAATGTTTCATGGTGAAAAATTTGGAGGGATTAGGGAGTGGTCCTTTGCTAATGACCTCTCTGTACCTCTCCCACTGATAATCTTGTTGAGTTGATTTAGTTCATTAAGTGATTGAGCTAATGACTATCCTATAAGAAAAAGACAAATAATACCTCGGTTTTTGATGGTCCTGGTTTATCACTCCATCGGCCATTGCTGTGATTAGGGTTGGGGAAGGAAGTGGCTTAAATGCTGACTGTTAAGTTAGGACTGGGATGGTGTAGCTGACTTGAATATCTCTGCTTTTATTAAACTAAATTAATACTTCCTAGAACAAGCTTTCCTGCTCACTAGTCAAACACATGCCTGAATATGGGTTATTGTTAGCTCTGTCTTTGGGTATAGCAAGAGGGTCTAGGTAACTGCTATCCTTAGTCTGTAGGTGAACATACCTTAATTATGATCTTTATCATAAATAAAACAATTGCTATTCACTATAGAATTTTTCAGATCGTCAAAAGCTGAGGCCTGGGCAAGCTGGGTAAATGAAGACGTTAATGGTATCTGAGTTAACTTGTTACAGTATGAAGGTCACTTCCTTTGTTCCATTCAGAGTTTACTTTGAAAGCCCAGCTTAATCTTATTAAATCCAGTCAGCCCGGTTCTTATGACAAAATTTATACCTTGGATTGAATCCTAACAATACACAGTATTGTCTTCTAAATAGCTTTCAAATTATAAGTCTTCAAAGTAAATATATTAAGAATGATGAAATTCATGCATTTCATGTGCCATTAATAACGATTATCCAATGCACATATTTTAAGGACCACACAATTTAGACTCAGTTATGTAGCCAATATTTAGGTTCGTAAAATATGCACATATCTGGTTTAAAATTGTTCTAATTTTTAACTTTACCTTGTTTGTCCATCAAGATTTTCAGTTCTTTAAGGTCAGGGCCCGTGGATTTTGTTTCTCTCTCTGAGCCAACACAATGTTGAATAAAAAATGTTCTGCATCCACTTTATTGTACATTAGAGACATATCATCAAGTAAAAAAAAAAACCTAAGTGAACTTTAAGAAATTCTTCATTCGTCAGAAGTTAACATCAATCTAGATGCAGAGAAATAATTTATTCCTGAAATTTAGTTTCATTTTTATAGTTAAAAGTCAATGATTTCTAAAAATTGAACTAGTTTCCTGTTGCAAAGAATATTCAAAAGAAAAAAAAGTATCACTATACAAATTGGCCCATCACACCTTTAGCCCTCGACGGGAGAATGCTTCTTGTGTTCATTGAGAGAGACCTCAAAGACTCAATAGTCAAGCGAGTCAATCGGACCCCAAAAGTCAGTTCATTTCCCCCAGTAAAACTTTGCTAACTGGTCCCCATCTAACCCTTGCCCTCTTCCCCAGCTCCTTTTGTACACACGGTGGGAGGCGTGCCCTCTGAGGGCCTGCGAAGAACTTTAGCTGTTGTTTGGAAGCACCTGGCACCCAGCTCCAAAAGAGCTCAGTAATTCATGTCACCTTCCTACCCCAAGGGAGCGTAAGACCCTGCCCTAGAGTCACACCTCTCCTCTCTTCTAAGCCATACCCAGTTCACTGACGTACTTCCTGCCTGCATCACATGCTCAACCAACCCAAACAATCAGATTTTACTACAGTGCAAGGAGGTTAGTGATCCTATTCAGCCTTTCAGAAACCTCAGACCTGGAGCACTGAGCCACCAGCAGCAGCCAAGAAGAGTCAAAGAACCAAAGATTTTATCTCACCTGCGGTGATTGAATCAATCTGTCTCCTTGAAGGACAAGACCAATTTGATAGGCTGGCAGTGTTGACTAAGAGGCGAGCCTTCAAGCATAAAAGCTGAGAAGAATGGGAAACGTGACAGATCTAAGGGAAAGAAAAAAGAAAAGGCGAGAGAAGGAAGAGAGTGGTGTGATTAGAGGCAGTAATGGGGGCAGGGAGCATCAGATCCTCTGACTCCTTGGACCAGTGACAGGGATGAAAGCAAAGCAGAGGAAAAACAGCAGCCAGCTGAATAGTGGTGACATAAAGGATTGAAAAAAACACTTTTAAGCCCTTATGAAATCATGGATTTTATGCTAGGGCAGCAGCAGTTGGAATGCAAGGCAGTTTCCATTAGCGTGACCATTTTGTCTTGGCTCATTAGATAAGAGGGAAAAAAGAAAGTCTTTGACCACATGGAAAGGGAAACTGACCAGATGGACAGTTTTCTCAAAGGAACGTTGCTTAGAAATTATTTTTTCTTGCTCCAAATCTGGGGACAAGTTAAACAGCCTAATTTCACCTGATGAAAACAGAGACTAGATCATTAAAGCCCTGGTGTCAGTAGAAACAGAGCTGTGAGACTGAGCAGACCAGAGAGAGTATGTTACTAAAGCAAGCCTCATGACTGTGGGGTCACACACCTATGGCTCTTGCTTAGACGGGCAAAGATGGCTTCAGGTATAACAGGAAAGTCCAGTGACCTCGCAGCCTTAGTAATGCTAACGGTAACCACGATTACTGTTTCTCGAGCACTTACTATGTGCCAGGTCCTGTGGAAAATATACTCTTGTGTTTTCTCATTTAATACTTGTGCTGCTAGTCTCTGTTTGGCCCCTCAACCCCTTCTCTAAGCCATCTCTGCCCTGCCCTGTGTGCCTGGAAGCTCCTCCAGGCTGCACCTCCCAGGCTTGCTCGTCTTCTTTTGTTTTCGGCTGCGTTGGGTCTTTGTTGCTGTGCGCGGGCTTTCTCTAGTTGCAGCGAGCCAGGGCTACTCTTTGTTGCATTGCACGGGCTTCTCATTGCAGTGGCTTCTCTTGTTGCAGCACGCAGGTCCTAGAACACGCGGGCTTCAGTAGTTGTGGTGCATGGGCTCAGTAGTTGTGGCTCGCGGGCTCTGGAGTGCAGGCACAGTAGTTGTGGCACACGAGCTTAGTTGCTCTGCAGCATGTGGGATCTTCCTGGACCAGGGATCGAACCTGTGTCCCCTGCATTGGCAGAAAGATTCTTAACCACTGTGGCACCAGGGAAGTCCCTCGCTTGTCTTCTGATTATCATTACCATTCAACCAGTGGGTAGCACCAGCAGGTGATTGGAGGGTGGGATGAGAGAGATGCTGGGATAGTTCTTCCTAGTTCTCTCCATGTTTCAAGTAACATCTCCAGCCTTAGCTATGTCCCTCCACACTATAGCCCCTTAGGGCTGCACCTCTTCCACACTTCCGGTTCTCAGTGGGCTCAGGTCACGCTATTCCTCCCTTTGTCCTTTCAGCCTTAGGGATGGTAAAGACTTCCTACTACTGCTCGTCTCTGGGTACCTCAACAACCCTGTCTGTTCCCTCATCCTTGCTCACACCTCCGTGAGTAATCCGTTCATTTGAACAATGTAAGGTGAAATCAGTTTCCTACCAGGACCTGACCAATACAATCCTTAAAACAAACTGAAGTATGATTTCCCCTATTTTACCTAGTGCAAAGAGGCACGTAGCTTGTCCAGCATCACACACCAAACAAAGCCATACCTGTATATTCCAAAGCCTGCACGTTTAATCACATCACATTGCCCAGCCTCTCCGTGTAACCAGAATGATCCCTTTGGAATTGAGAAGACCCGAGGACTGTCAAGTGGCCAGTAGACAAGTGAGCCCTTGCAAAGCTGAGATAACGACCCTCAGAAGAAGCAGCAAAGACTGATGCAGGCCAGCAGTTAGTCTAGCACGTGGGGAATGGAGCTACCCACAGAGTGTGCCAAGTGAGGAGTGCATTGCAGTGTCCAGGTGTGCAGTTCCTCAGTTTCCCAATTCATTTGTTGAAATCTCCACGGTGGGAGATGAGGTAGAAAGATAGGAACTGCAGAAAAAGCCTTAGGTAGATAGTACATTTGAGCCTTGAACGAGAAGGGGACTAGGGGCCCCAAACCTCCCAGCATACAGGAAAATCTGGATATAACTTACAGTCAGCCCTCCATATACTTCATTCCTCCAGATCTACGGTTCCTCTGTATCTGTGATTCCACATCTGCAGATTCAACCAACCATAGATCAAGTAGCACTGTCGTATTTACTATTGAAAACTATCCACATATAAGCGGACTTGCACAATTCAAATCCTTGTTGTTCAAGGGTCAACTGTACACAATGGCCATAGCATCCTTGCAGCTAGCATACATTTAGAGAACTACTTGAGATGGCAAAGACTAGCCAAGCAGGCGTGGGATGCAAGAGTTGGTAGAGGCAGGGGTGGGAGGAAGAAGTACAAAACGATGTTAGCCAGAGCCATGCCAGGCTGAAATCTGGCTTCTAGCTACTCATAGGTGGGAGACTTGACTAATTCTAAATGAGGAAGGATTGGTGGTTAGGCAAGAGAACATCTTTGTGATTCACATATTGCCATTAGTCATTCACGTGTGTACACTCACATTTAATGAACTGGTATGTTTTGTTCAAACACAGTCATATTTTTGTTCCTCTTGATTCCTTAGTTACCATAGTGCACGATCACTGAGCTCTACTCGGGTATGGGGTAACTTGACAACTGAACTTGGGAGACCTAACCAGTCACCCATCAAAGTCTTGGAACATTGTAACTGGATTGAATTGCCAGCCACCAGTTAGTTCAGTCCAATCTAGCAAGTGTTTATTGGGCTTGTTCATTGGTTTGGGTACTTGGCTATGTGGTAACCACCTTCCAAGATGGCTCCCAATGATCCCTATCGCCTGGCATTTATGCCCTGTGTAATATGCTCCCAGGATTTGTTTGTGTGACCAGCAGAACACAGCAGATGTGATGGCATGTCCCTCCTGAGATCAGATTATAAAAGACACTGCAGCTTCTGTCTTGGTCACTCTTACTCTCTCTTGGGAGGAGCCATGTTGTGAGCAGCCTTGTAGAGAGAACCACATGGAAAGAGACCGGTGCCTCCTGGCAATAGACACATGAGTGGAGTTGGAAGCAGACCTTGCAGCTCCAGTCAAGTTTCCAAAGGCTGCAACTCTGGCTGACAGCATGATTAACAACCTCATGAGAGATCCTGAGCCAGAAAAGCTGCACCCAAATTCTAAACCCTCATAAAACGCAGCCCGTTATTCTACTAGCAAAATGGGTTTATTCAGGAACAGTAAAAAATTACAATTCAGGACACGAAATCTATGGCAAATCACAGGCAGATTTGGAGAACACAAGAGAGGACCTTTTTTTTTATAGAGGAGAAGGGGGACGGGCTGTTATAAACAAGAGTCCATTGGAGGAAACAGAGTTTGAAGTATAGTGGATTTTCATTGGCTGAGTTGTGACAGTCTCTCATTGGCTGGGCTGTTGCCAGGCAAGGAGAAATTCTTCCTTCCTCCTACTGGGTAGTAATGTAACTTTCTTCCTGTTGTAACTGCAAAGGTACATCTCTTCCAGTTGGGGCTGCAATTGATTTACAGTGGTACAGCATGAGAGCTCCCCCTTCTGGACCTCCTCATTTTTTTTTTTTTTTTGCGTGGTGTGCTGAGTTGGGTCTTCGTTGCTGTGCGCGGGCTTTTCTCCAGTTGCGGCGAGCAGGGGCTACTTTTCGCTGCGGTGCGCGGGCTTCTCACTGCGGTGGCTTCTCTTGTTGCGGAGCACGGGCTCTAGGCGCGTGGGCTTCAGTAGTCGCGTTACGTGGGTTCTAGAGCGCAGGCTCAGTAGTTGTGGTGCACGGGCTTAGTTGCTCTGCAGCATGTGGGATCTTCCGGGACCAGGGCTCGAACCCTGCATTGGCAGGAGGATTCTTAACCACTGCGCCACCAGGGAAGTCCCTGGACCTCCTCATTTTCAATGAGGTTTCTATTTCTAGGCAAACCTCATTTCATTGTGCTTCACTTTATTTTGCTTTGCACATATTGTGTTTTTTACAAGTTGAAGGTTTGTGGCAACGCTGAGTTGAATAAGTCTATCAGTGCCATTTTTCCAACATTTGCTCACTTCCTGTCTCTGTGTCACATTTTGGCAATTCTCAAACTATTTCAAACTTTTTCATTATTATCATATTTATTATGGTGATCTGTGATTAGTGATCTTTGGTCTTTGATGTTACTACTGTGACTCGCTGAAGGCTCAGATGATAGTTAATAGTTAGCATTTTTTAGCAATAAAGTCTTTTTAAATTAAGGTATGTACATTGTTCTTTCAGACGTGATGCTATTGTGCACTTAGTAGACTACAGTATAATGTAAACATAACTTTTATATGAACTGGGAAACCGAAAATTTTGTGTGACTCACTTTATTTCAATATTTGCTTTACTGTGATGGTCTGCAACCAAACCCACAATATCTCTGGGGTATGCCTATATTAATTTTCACAGAAATAACTGTTCATTGTTTTTGACATTAAGATTTGAAGCAATTTGTTATGCTCTTGAAAATTTTACATTTGGTTACCCAGACATTGGTCATTCAACTGTTTTCTGAACAGATGATGTCTCCAATTTGAACGTTATCTGGTAAACAAGATGTGCAATGACCAAATATATATTTTTATGCAGAAAACATTTCTGAGATATATTGAGTGAAAAAAATCAAGTTGTATAATACGATCCTGTTTATTACAAGCCTATTTAAAAAATAAATTTAAGACTCTATTTCTATTATATAGATAATAAGTGCTCAATGTAGAAAATTAGAAAATACACATAAGCAGACATAATTAATAGATAATCAAGTTGAACCATTATCTTGCTATTCAATGATAACAATTATTAACAAGTCAGTGTATCAGACGACAGTACAGTATAGTGGAATTAACACTGGCTTAGATACAGGTTGACCTAAATATGTGTCCCAAGTTGACCAGCTCCCAGAAATTATTTTACCTTTTGGTGCCTCAGATTCCCCATCTGTAAAATGGAGATAACAATAGCACTTTCTTCATAGGCTTTTTGTGAGGATTATAAAGAATAATGCATATAAAGTGCTCTGGGAGTCGTTTTCACTATTATCCTTCCAGATCTTTTGATATGCATATATACATTTAATATAAAATCAGATTGTACTATACATATTGATTTGTAACCTGTTTGTCCACTTAATAATATATGACAAATATCTTTTCAGTTATCCCATGTTCATGGATTAGAAGAATTAACATTGTTAAAATGTCCATTCTACCCAAAGCAATCTACATATCAATGCAATTCCTATCAAAATTCCAATGGCATTTTTCACAGAAATAGAAAAAACAATCCTAAAATTCATATGGAACCAGAAAAGACCCCAAATAGCCAAAACAATTTTAAGCAAGAAGAACAAAGGTGTAGGCATCATACATCCTGATTTCAATATACATTACAAAGCTACAGTAATCAAAACATTATGGTACTAGCATAAAAACATACCTATAGACCAATGAAACAGAATAGAGAGCCCAGAAATAAAAACATGAATACATGGTCAACTGATCTTCAACAAGGGTGCCAAGAACACACAAAATGGAAAGGATAGTCTCTCAATAAATGGTGCTTGGAAAATTGGATATCTGCATGCAGAAGAATGAAGTTGGACCCTTATCCCACACCCACCCCACCCCATTTTTGCCTTATCTCTCTAGCCCACTTTTTTTCTGGTCTCTGGTCAGAAGAACAACCTGTCTGTAACATCAGTGCCTCACAGTGGATCTAGGCTGTCATACACCACTGCCCACAGCTTTGCTGGTGCTGGTTCAGCCAAGAAGGGTTCTAACGCTAGAGTGAGCTGGACCACAAAATCCCCAGCAGGTAAGTAACCATGACCAATGGATTCTTTTTGGCTTCCAAGTTCTCATTTATTTTCTCTGGCTCCCAACCTGACTTGAACTATGCTTTGCCTCTCTACTAAAATGCCAAATACAAGTACCAAAGATCCAATTCTGGAATGGTGACAGGAGGAACTTCTCAGACCTGCTGTCCAGTGAAACAATCATAACTGGTGAAAGTTATTTTTTAAAACGCAACCATTTAAAATCTCTGGAGATTGTCCTGAGGGCATACAGCAAATGAAGAAACAGTTATTCAAGAAAACCTACTAAATCTCAGAACAGTGAGGATCTATGGCATTTGAGCTATGACCTGCTCCCTGCCTCTCCCTGCCCCCAGATAAATGTAAGGATGTATTGTTCCATCATTTGGAGGTTATTAAGAAGTTGGCACATGATTGGTCTTGGGTAGCAGAGAAGGTACTTGAAATAATCAAAGAGAATGACTCCATTTTCTGCAATTTCCTGTGCTCACAAAAGGGCAAAAAGTCAGCCTCATGATCCTGCTTGGAGAATACTTACACAGTCACAGCCCACACAGTCTAGTCTCAAAATGGACACTTATTTGAAGAAGCACAGCTCAAACAGGCATTTCAGTCTTACATCTCTAAAAATTTTAAATAATCCAAGTCATAATTCATGATTAATCTGTAAACCCTTTACCCTCAACTCTTCTCTCAAACCTAATAAATCCTAGGGGCCTCACATTTCCCTCCTGGCTTGGCCAGATCCCTCCCTTCTGCCCCTCTTCTCTAGTGAGTCCGATCCAACACTTCCCGCCTCTTCTCTCCCCTCCCCCTTCCCCATCTATGCAGCTGGCAGAGGAGACAAAGCAGGAGGCTAACAGGACAGCACCCAAATGATTTTGTCCAGTTGCGTTTCAGTCACATTAAGCTTCTGAGGTTTTGGACTTTATCTTAGAGTTTTTGTGTATATTTTTAAAATGCGTGTTCGTAAAAGAATTATTGTTATTGTACTTCGGCAAGTTATCTTCTTTCTTTGGACAGTGGCTCATGTGTTCCTCACCAATGCCCCTTTATGCTGTACCTCATCTGCTTGTGAGTTTGACCATCTTTGCCTAGTTTCATTTCCCTTTCTGGAGAAAAGGCCTGCCCCTCACCTCTCACAGCTCCCCAGCCTTGGCGACAGGCAGCCAAGCCCACTTGGGGGTGAGGGGGCAGCTGCTTCCTGACTTTGTGGCGGCTGCTCCAGGGCTTGAGCCCATTTAGAGTTTAGTATGCTGGCCTCCTTGTCTGGCACATAGTAAGAGTTCGAGAAAGCTGATCTGGCTCTGCATTTGTAGCTTAGCGGCAAACTTGCTGGTCTCTTTTTTGTCACGTCACCAGCTCTCTTACAACAGTGAGGGTAACCCAGCCGAAAGCTGGCTGCCATCACAAAAGTTGGATGCAAAGTTCATGTTTGATCACTGTGGGAGACAATTCAAACTAAGTTTTCTGGGTCTGTCAACTCTGTCCTATATCCAGTCTGTTCTCCATTCAGGGTCACCTTTGCCCATGTCCTGAAGAGGAAGTCTTTCCCTGTCTTGGCTCAACTAAATTCCTTTAGTTACCGAAGACGTTTACTTTCTGCAGAGAGAAATGGGTTTCCTTCCTCTCATGGCAAACTGACCTTGACCTCCCTTAGACACCAAGAAATTGAGCTCCATGTTCATGAGAAAAGGCTAATAAGACTGGGCGGCTGCTGCCAGGTTCTGCCTCCTGCCTCCTCTTTGATTTGATCGTTGTCTAAAACCCTGGGGGAGATGAAAGGTGCTTCCCACCTTTAGATCCACAAAAGATGCTGCCTTGCTTCATTAGCATTTGTGAATGCCCAACACAGCCAGCTACTCCAGTGATGTCAGAAGGTCCTGGGGTAGACTAGACAGTGTAGAGCAATTCAGCCCAGCATGCAATTTTAAAATACGGTGCTCTCAAAAATAAATATAGACACTAAAGGAAACGGTATTAGGTTTAACCTGTGGTATAAAAAAATATATGTTATGTAAGATTCTAACCTTCATGTAAATCCTTTTCTCTCAGGACACCTTTCCCTGATTCTTTTTGACTTTAAAGGATGTTTGTGTTTTTTTTTTTTTAAGAAAAAGGAAGTTACGCCCTTGGAAGCAAGAAGAAACAGCAGCAACAGACATGCAAGCTCCCCAGGTCTTCACAGGTGGGGTACAGGTGAATTCTTTGCCATTTATGGGGATCTTTTCTTGACAAGTCTTTCTTCTAAACAATGGCTTCTGCAGAATTCAGACAGCTACAGGCCATTCAGTTGCTTGTATTTGGCCAATCATCCTAACAGTTATGAAGTGCCTACTGTGCATCAGGAACAGAATTTAATTCTAAAATAAGTTTAAAACACTTATTACGGCCTCCAACGTACTTGCCACTTCCCGCTCATCAGTTCAATGAACATAATATCATCAGTATGGCAGACCACTAAAATGTTTTACAGAATTTCCAGTTAGTCTGAGGCCCTTGGGACTATATTGTGACAGAGGGCATGAGTTAACTTAAAAGCTAAAGAGAGACTGCAAATGTATACTATCCCACGTGAATGCAAGCTGCTTCCACTACTCTCTTCTGATGAGAATAGACGACAACACATTTGCCAGATCAGTGGTCACATGCCATGAGCCAGAAGCCACACTGACATACTTTAGTAATGATACCAGCATGACCGTTGCAATTAGAGCTTCTGCTTAGTTGAATCGGTGGGAATCCACTCCTAGGATCCATTTGGTTTTATAGGAGATAAACTAGTGAACTAAATTGACATATGAGGGGGACAACCATGCATCCTTAGATTTTTAAGAGTGACACAGGGAAATATAGTCATTATTTTATAATAATTTTAAATGGAGTATAATCTATACAAATATTGAATCATGATATTGTGCACCTGAAACTAATATAATATTGTAAATCAGTTATATTTCAATTAAAAAAGAATATTAAAAATGAAATAAAATTAGGTTTAAAACAAGTGACTAAAATATCAGCTCTTAGCCAAATGTAATCAAATTGTACAACTTGCCAGATGTTATCTTATTTACAAATTTGACTCTATTTACTCTGAGTGGGCAGGTTTAATACATAACTGCTCAATCTTTTTCCTCCCTGTCCCCCTGTTCCCCCAGCGGGGACTAGAAACAGAGAGAGAGGAAGAGGATGCCAGTTTGGAGCCAATCACAATCACGTCTCAGGCTTAAGCATATCCCTTTGCTTATCTTCTTGCAAGTCCTTGGTCAGTTCTCAAGCCCATTCCCCGGAGCAGCTATTTCAAAGCTCCATCACTTCCCCAAGCTCCTGTAAGTCTTCCTCTATTATACCCCATCACCTTTCAACAGATGGCTGTCTCATACTGAGGACATTGAGGTAATCAAGTGAGAACTTGCTTCATTTCCTACTTCCTAGCCAACAACTTTATCTGTTTCTATACCTCCCTCCTTCTCTCTTGTTTTAAGTCTCACCTCTCCACCAGACTTGTTAATCAGATCCACCTTCAGCTTCTCTAGGGTTGAATCACATCTTAAGGTGGAGATTAGATTCTTAAGTCAGTACAAAGGGAAAAGTCACACATAGTAATTAAATAATCCATAACAATAGGTCAAAAGTGGCTTTGAGAATACAGTCCTGTAAAGTAATATATAGGTGTGGATGTACCAAGCAGACAGTAATATATAGGTGTAAGGTATATATACTGCATAAGACTACACAAAGTATACAGTAATATATAGCATGAAATTCCAAAGAGGGATTACTTAAGTAAGCTTTTTAGGAACCTTGGACAAACTAATGAATATTCCATCTTCCCATTTGCTGTCACCATCCTAGTTTTCGTAGATAACTTTATCAGTTCCTCTCTAGCCCTTAGTTGGTTCTTCAGTTTCTTCTTCCAGATTGTAGTAAAGCCACCACTACCCACTAGTGGGTAGGGAATGACACCGCATTTCACTGTGTGTGGTCTGGAAAGCCCCACGTCCTCCATACCTCCATTGGTAGTTTCACTAAGAGGCTTCCTGCCTGAATCCCTTCCTATAGGCAACTTCATTGAGTGCGATGGTCCACTGGATTTCCAGCATTCTTTAATAATGATTTCTCTCTCTGTCTGCCTCCTGCCCCATTAGAAGATTAAGCTTGGCCACTTATAAAAGAAATCCAAAACAGCAGTGGCTTAAGAGAGAAGTTTATTTCTCTCCTTCTCTCTGTCTCATTAAAAAAGTCCAGGAGTAAAGTGGTGCAGGGCCGTTTTGGTGGTTCCACAGTCATCAGGGACCCAGGCTCCTTCTCCCTTTCTGCCCTGCCTTTCCAGTTCATGGCTTCCATCCTCGTGACTGCTGCAGCTCCAGCCACTGCATCCACATTCCAGACAGCAGGCAGAAGGAAGCTGATGTTCAGGAAAGTTACCCAAAACTTGGAAATAAAGCAAAAGGATGGCTGTGTGTCCTACCAATGTCATAGGAGAACACTGTCAAGTTCCCCCAAGGGTCATCTCACTTGGAGAATGGCCCTTTAGTTACTCTTGATCAGGGTTCAGACTCTAAAATTAGATGTTAATTTGTAAAAAATCAATAAGACGCAAATGAAATTTTCTCAGGATAGATGGTTTTATTACCTTGAATAACATTTGCCATTTTTGTATCTCATTAGCATTCTTATTCCAGGATTTCTTTTTTCCCTACTAAACCAGCTATGTCATCTTGCTGGCTCCCCTCATTAATGAATTAATTATACTGTGGCATGTGCTCAGATAATGTGTGGGAATTACATTTTTAACATTTATAGTTTTCAACAGCAGGAAGGACAGAAGGGCTTTCTCCCACCTGAGTCCACAATCTCCCGAAATGTCCCAACTAAAATTTCTGCTTGTATCCCTTGGGCCAGAACGTAGTCATAAGGCCACACCTAGCTGCAAGGGAGGCTGGAGAATGTGGCCTTCTAGCTAAGTGCATCAGTACCCTGATTATAATCAGGGTTCTCATTCCAGATAGGCAGAGATCAGAGAGCAGAGACAACTACTAGTCTTTGTCACAGGAATATAGATCCATTGATTTTACCCCCTTTAACCTGTATTTTTGCCTCTCCCTCTGTCTTGGCTTTCCAATTGCCTAAAAGCATACTCAAAGAGCTCTGACCCCTTGGTTCTGAATCCTTCTCCAGCTATCGTGATGACATTCTCCTTTTTCCCCAGTCAGGGTCCTAGAAAGAACAATCTTATTTGGTTCCACTTTCTCACTGCCTCTTCCACCTTCATCCACTTTCATCAGGCTTTTGTTTCTCTCACCCCACTAAGTCTGCTCTCACAGGCTACTGCTAATCCTCCAAACATAAAACTCAAATCAGCTGCATCTTGCACAAGCACATATGTAATAAATGATTACTAAATTATTCAATGTGTTGACTGATTTCTAAGTTATTCTTTCTTAGTACAGAGTTATTTTCTATTCTGAATTGCAAAAGTAATATTTTAGTTTCATTATGGGCTAAATCGTTTCTTTTGACTTGTTCATGAAAAGTTAATTCTCAGAGATCACTTTGTTTCTGTGCAAAAATGCATTCTAACTTCCAAAAAATTAGCCTAACGGCACACTTTTGGAAATGACCTTTCTGTAAGCTCGGGTATGTTTATTCAGTTCTCCTGTCTATTGAATAGAAAAAAGAAATTGGATGTTTGTTGCTAATAAAAGCAGATTTCACTTAGATTGCTTCCAAACACAACAGATCCGTGACAAGGTGTTTACCTGGCTCACTCATAGAGAAAGACTACCCATTTTGAAACCCCCAAGGGAAAAACACCAGTAAGATCCTTGATGATGCATTTTCCTCTATTCTTGAACTCCCTCTTGATTCTCCCTCTCAATATGGATCTACGTATGTTCAAGTTCAATTTTTGTTCTAAACTAGAGATTTTAATGTCCCAAACGGATGCTTTGCCCTCTGTAAGCCTCTCCCTGTTTGCGTGCTTCATTCATCGCCTGGGGGTGCTCTTTTGGGATTGGGGGCTGGGACCTGGAATCCCGGGTGGTTGGGGATTGGTGCCGTGATGTGGTTATACTACCCCGATGTGGTTATACTGCCCCGATGTGGCAGACTTCCTTCTATTTCAAATGCTGCCTCATTTTTTCTCTCATGCTTCCTTGAGAAACAACCTATTAATGAGGAATGGTTTCTGAGTGAGTACATCATAGGACATTGAGGGGCAGTGGTGGGCTTGAAGGGAACCCAAAACATTTCTTCCATCCCTTCCTCACAGGTTTTGGGGGACATATGCGGAAGTAAAAATGAAAGCTTGGAACTTTAGTAAGCAACCCTCCTCTGCCATATCTGAAGAGCCTCTCCAGCAGGAAGAAGGCAAAACCCCTAGGAAAGAAGTCTGTCAGTTTTTAATCAGCTGGAGTTTGTCTGACGCTGCCAAATTAAACAGAGGTTGCAGTTTGGGACTCATAAGTTAAATCTGGCCCTCGGACATGCTGCGTTTGGCTGATGGTGTTTTTTGCTTGTGTTAGGTTTTAATTTTTAAAAAGTAATATTTAAAAGAAAGATTTCATAGAATAATCTAGACTTCTGGCTTCAGCGATATTGTATTCCTGAGTTGCAGCAATTGGTTGGAATGGAGTAGCTGCTCCTACCTTTAGATGGAGTTTGCCCACTGCGTTTTGTCACATTCCTCACTTCTCCCTGTTATTGCTGCTGCTTCCCTCGTTTACAGTATGTGCTGGGGCCCTTTGGAATCTCTACTGTAAACAGTTGGAGATGAGAAAGGAAGTAGTGTTATAAGGGAACACTTCACAGAGGATAAGACCTTAAGCTGGTCCTTGAAAACTGAGTAGAAATTTTCTTGGTAGAGGAGAGCACTAGGTAAGAGCACTCTAGGTAGAAAAGACAAATAGGCAAAAGACATAGAGTTATGAAGGTTATCGGGAAGGATCAGAACCTGAAGAAGGGCTAGAGTAATCTTTCACGTGACCTTGGATTTCAACAGATTTCAATGCCAGTCCAAGCTCTACCACATAAGGTCTGTGTGACTCTGTGCCAGTTATTTCATTTCTTTGAGCCTCAATTATTCTGTATAATGGACATAATAGTAACTCTACCATATGGTTGACTACAGAATAGTCACATGACTACAGGTCACGTAGGTTTTTACTTAAAAAAATATTTACTGAAGTATAATATACATACTCAAAATTGCACATATCATAAATATGCAGTCAGTGGATTTTAATGATCTGAACTTCCATCCATGTAATAAGTACCCAGATCAAGAAACAGAAGATACCATCATTCCAGGGGTCCCCGTTATGCTCCTCTGGTCACTGGCCACCCTCCCAGGTCACCACTATCCTGACTTCTAACAGCATAGATTAGTTGTACATTTATTTGTGCTTTATATAAGTGGAATCTTATAGTAGGTACAATTTTTGCCCAGCTTCTTCTACTCAACATTACATTTATGAGATTCTTCCGTATTGTTGCATGTAGTTCGAGGTCATTCATTTTCAATGCCATATAATATTCCATTGTGTGAATACCCCACAATTTATTTACCCTTTCTTGATTAATGGACATTTAGGTAACTTTCTGGTTTTGGCTCCTAAAAATAGTACGGTTTACGAAAATTCTAAAAAGTCTAATACATACATTTTGGTGAACATATGCTTGTGTTTCTGTTGAGTATACACCCAGGAGTGAAATTAGAGGGTCACAGGCTATGCATATGTTAAGTTTTAGTAGATATTGCTAAATAGTTTTCCAAAGTGATTGGAACCAATTTATATATCCAGTAGTCTATGAGGGTTCTGGTTGCTCCATATTTTTTCCAGAACTTGGTATTTTTATTTTCATTTTTGCAATTCTGATGGAGGTATAGTGTTATCTCATAGTGGTTTTAAAGTACATTTCCTTCATGGCTAAGGAAATCTAACATCTTCGCATATGTTTATTGAACATTTTGGATATTCTCTTTTGTGAAATATCAGTTTAAATCTTTTGCACACTTTTTTTATTGAATCATCTGTGGTGGGTTTCTTTGTATTGATTTGTATGATTCTTTATATATTTGGTATAAGGCTTTGTTGGATATATGTATCACAAATATCTTTGGTTGCTTTTTCACTCTATTAATGATGTCTTTTGGTGAACAGAAGCTCTTAATTTTAACATTGTAAGTATTTCAGTTTTTTCTTTTATGGTGAGTCCCTTTTTGTCTTGTTTATGAAATCATTGCCTACTCTAAGATCTTGAGGATGTCCTGTGTTACCTTCTCAAAGCCTTATTATTTTACCTTTTACATTTAGATCTGTGATTCATCTGAAATGCATTTTTGTTTATGATGTGAGGTAGGGGTCAAGATACATTTTTTCCCCATTATATATCCAATTGACCCAGCACTATTTATGAAAAAATCATCCTTTCGCCTCTGAAAAGGATATGGCACTGTCCCCTTTGTCATAAGTTAGGTTTCTGTTCATGTATAACTGTGTTCTGCTCCATTGGCCTTTCTGGTTATCCTGGTGGAAATGCTACACTGTCTTAACTGCTAAAACTTTGTAATAGGTCTTGGTATCTGGGGGGGGTTAAGTCTTCAGGCTTTTTTTAAGTCTTTTTCTTTAAGATTGCCTTCATTCTCCTTGAGCTTTTGCATTGCCACATGAATTTTAGAACCAGTGAGTCAGTTTCCTATGCCCTGAAGTACTAGAAATTAGTGTCCTTGAAGTGTATCACATTAGTATCTGAGAGTCCAGAAGGGCAGGGCTTGTATGAGTTTCCAAATCAGATTGTCTCCAGGGTGACCCATCCAGTGTCTTCCCACTCTTCTTCTCTGACTCCCAGTTATCCAAGTCTGCAGCCCCTGAAAGTCACTTGGGTGAAAGCCCCTCCTGCTCACAAGAATGCCAATGTTCATATCAAGGTTATCCCTATAGTTGTTAACAAGTTTCCACTTCTTGGTGGGTACCAGAGTAATGTTGGGTTCCATGAAGAAGACAATAGCCTATTCCCTAGTTCTTGCAACTTTGTTTCCTGAGCCCTGAAATAGCTCAGACTATGCCGGGAGCCTCGAAAGTTTTTCTGTTTCTTCACCTCTGGGCATAACCTCTGGCCCATGAGCCCACTAACTATTTCAAGAAATATAGTTCAGTTTCTGGGCTTAAACATTATTCAAGGAGCCAGAAAAAAAACCTTGCTCATCGTTTCTCTTCAAATTCCTCTTTCAATCACAAGTTATACAAATGAAGCTCCAGATATGTGAGTGAATGCACAGAGATGCTGGGGCCTGGCTATGGGTATGTTTTCTCTGTTCACAGTGTCTGAGTCCCAGCTAACAAGTCAAAAATGCCCAAAACTCACACAAAGTACATAAACGATTCTTGTCTCATAAAATGCACTCGATAAACGATCCCTGGAAAGCATCTTCTATTACTGATTTAGACTTCCAACAGTAGGGATAGCATTTAGAATTTGGTGTCTATGGGGACTTCCCTGGTGGCACAGTGGTTAAGAATCCACCTGCCAATGCAGGAGACACGGAAAATCCCACATGCCACAGAGCAACTAAGCCCATGCACCACAACTACCGAGTCTGCGCTCTAGAGCCAGTGAGCCACAACTACTGAGCCCGCATGCCACAACTACTGAAGCCTGCACAAGCCCATGCACCACAACTACTGAGCCCACACACCGCAACTACTGAAGCCTAAGCACCTAGAGCCTGTGCTTCACAACAAGAGAAGCCACCACAATGAGAAGCCCGCGCACCGCAATGAAGAGTAGCCCCCACTCACCACAACTAGAAAGAAGCCCGCACACAATAACGAAGACCCAATGCAGCCAAAAAAAAAAAAAAAAGAATAGAAGAATTTGGTGTCTATGACAAAGCAGAGACAATGGTTTCTCTCTTTTCTTTTTTTTCCCCTTCCTTTGCCATCTCCTCTTCTTTTTCACTTTTCCTATCACTCTCCTCTTTTCTCTCTTTCTCTTAATTCTTCACTAACTTCTGTTATTAATTATAATAGCTTAAATTAATTTGCTTGAATTTTGTAAATAGAAAATGCTGCAATCTGAAAATAATGATACATTTATCTCTTTTTCCAACAACTCTTACTTTCCTTTCTTATTTCATTGGACTTTCTTTTTTTATGTTTATTTATTTATTTTCTTATTAGTCAGCTATTTTATACACATCAGTGTATACATGTCAATCCCAATTGCCCAATTCATCACACCACAACCCCCATCCCCAGCCGCTTTGCCCCCTTGGTGTCCATACGTTTTTTTCTCTACTTCTGTGTCTCAATTTCTGCTCTACAAACTGGTTCATCTGTACCATTTTCTAGGTTCCACATATATGTGTTGATATACGATATTTGTTTTTCTCTTTCTGACTTACTTCACTGTGAATGACAGTCTCTGCATGCATCCATGTATCTACAAATGAACCAATTTCATTCCTTTTTATGGCTGAGTAATATTCCATTGTATATATATATTAAAACTTCTTTATCCATTCATCTGTTGATGGGCATTTAGGTTGCTTCCATGACCTAGCTATTGTAAATAGTGCTGCAGTGAACATTGGGGTGCATGTGTCTTTTTGAATTGTGGTTCTCTCTGGGTATATGCCCAGTAGTGGAATTGCTGTGTCATACGATAATTCTATTTTTAGTTCTTTAAGGAACCTCCATACTGTTCTCCATAGTGGCTGTATCAATTTACATTCCTACCAACGGTGCAGGAGGGTTTCCTTTTCTTCACACCCTCTCCAGCATTTGTTGTTTGTAGATTTTCTGATGATGCCCATCCTAACTGGTGTGAGGTAATACCTCATTGTAGTTTTGATTTGCATTTCTCTAATTATTAGTGATGTTGAGTAGCTTTTCATGTGCTTCCTGGCCATCTGTATGTCTTCTTTGGAGAAATGTCTACTTAGGTCTTCTGCCCATTTTTGGATTGGGTTGTTTGTTTCTTTAATATTGAGGTGCATGAGCTGTTTATATATTTTGCAGATTAATCCTTTGTCCGTTGATTCGTTTGCAAATATTTTCTCCCATTCTGAGGGTTGTCTTTTCATCTTGTTTATGGTTTCCTTTGCTGTGCAAAAGCTTTTAAGTTTCATTAGGTCCCATTTGTTTATTTTTGTTTTTATTTCCAGTACTCTAGGAGGTGGATCAAAAAAGATCTTGCTGTGATTTATGTCAAAGAGTGTTCTTCCTATGTTTTCCTCTAAGAGTTTTATAGTGTCTGGTCTTACATTTAGGTCTCTAATCCATTTTGAGTTTATTTTTGTGTATGGTGTTAGGGAGTGTTCTAATTTCATTCTTTCACATGGAGCTGTCCAGTTTTCCCAGCACCACTTATTGAAGAGACTGTCTTTTCTCCATTGTATATCTTTGCCTCCTTTGTCATAGATTAGTTGACCATAGGTGTGTGGGTTTATCTTTGGGCTTTCTATCTTGTTCCATTGATCTCTGTTTCTGTTTTTGTGCCAGTACCATATTGTCTTGATTACTGTAGCTTTGTAGTATAGTCTGAAGTCAAGGCATCTGATTCCTCCAGCTCTGTTTTTTTCCCTCAAGACTGCTTTGGCTATTTGGCGTCTTTTGTGTCTCCATACAAATTTTGAGATTATTTGTTCTAGTTCCGTAAAAAATGCCATTGGTACTTTGATAGGGATTGCATTGATCTGTAGATTGCTTTGGGTAGTATAATCATTTTCACAATATTGATTCTTCCAATCCAAGAACATGGTATATCTCTCCATCTGTTGGTATCATCTTTAATTTCTTTCATCAGTATCTTATAGTTTTCTGCATACAGGTCTTTTGTCTCCCTAGGTAGGTTTATTCCCAGGTAGTTTATTCTTTTTGTTGCAATGGTAAATGGGAGTGTTTTCTTAATTTCTCTTTCAGATTTTTCATCATTAGTGTATAGGAATGCAAGAGATTTCTGTGCATTAATTTTGTATCCTGCAACGTTACCAAATTCATTGATTAGCTCTAGTAGTTTTCTGGTGACATTTTTAGGATTCTCTATGTATAGTATCATGTCATCTGCAAACAGTGACAGTTTTACTTCTTCTTTTCCAATTTGTATTCATTTTGTTTCTTTTTCTTTTCTGATTGCCATGGCTAGGACTTCCAAGACTATGTTGAATAATAGTGGTGAGATTGGACATCCTTGTCTTGTTCCTGACCTTAGAGGAAATGCTTTCAGTTTTTCACCATTGAGAATGATGTTTCCTGTGGGTTTGTCGTATATGGCCTTTATTATTTTGAGGTAGGTTCCCTCTATGCCCACTTTCTGGAGGATTTTTATCATAAATGGGTGTTGAATTTTGTCAAAAGCTTTTTCTGCATCTATTGAGATGATGATATGGTTTTTATTCTTCAGTTTGTTAATATGGTGTATCACATTGATTTGCGTATATTGAAGAATCCTTGCATCCCTGGGATAAATCCCACATGGTGTATGATCCTTTTAATGTGTTGTTGGATTCTGTTTGCTAGTATTTTGTTGAGGATTTTTGCATCTATATTCATCAGTGATATTGGTCTGTAATTTTCTCTTTTTGTAGTGTCTTGGTCTGGTTTTGGTATCAGGATGATGGTGGCCTCATAGAATGAGTTTGGGAGTGTTCCTTCCTCTGCAATTTTTTGGAAGAGTTTGAGACGAATGGGTATTAGCTCTTCTCTAAATGTTTGATAGAATTCACATGTGAAGCCATCTGTTCCTGGACTTTTTTTTGTTGGAAGATTTTTAATCACAGTTTCAATTTCATTCCATCTGTTCATATTTTCTATTTCTTCCTGGTTCAGTCTTGGAAGGTTATACCTTTCTAAGAATTTGTCCAGTTCTTCCAGGTTGTCCATTGTATTGGCATAGAGTTGCTTGTAGTAGTCTCTTAGGATGCTTTGTATTTCTGTGGTGTCTGTTGTAACTTCTCCTTTTTCATTTCTAATTTTATTGATTTGAGTCCTCTCCCTCTTTCTCTTAATGGGTCTGGCTAACAGTTTGTCAATTTTGTTTATCTTCTCAGAGAACCAGCTTTTAGCTTTATTGATCTTTGCTATTGTTTTCTTTGTTCCTATTTCATTTATTTCTGCTCTGATCTTTATGATTTCTTTCCTTCTGCTAATTTTGCGTTTTGTTTGTTCTACTTTCTCTAGTTCCTTTTGGTGTAAGGTTAGATTGTTTATTTGAGATTTTTCTTGTTTCTTGAGGTAGGCTTGTATAGCTATAAACTTCCCTCTTAGAACTGCTTTTGCTGCATCCCATAGCTTTTGGATCATTGTGTTTTCATTGTCACTTGTCTCTAGGTATTTTTTGTTTTCCTCTTTGATTTCTTCAGTGATCTCTTGGTTATTTAGTAACGTATTGTTTAGCCTCCATGTGTTTGTGTTTTTTCCTTTTTTTCCCCTGTAATTGATTTCTAATCTCATAGCATTGTGGTCAGAAAAGATGCTTGATATGATTTCAATTTTCTTAAATTTACTGAGGCTTGATTTGTGACCCAAGATGTGATCTATCCTGGAGAATGTTCTGTGCACACTTGAGAAGAAAGTTCAGTCTGCTGTTTTTGGATGGAATGTCCTATAAATATCAATTAAATCTATCTGGTCTATTGTGTCATTTAAAGCTTGTGTTTCCTTATTAACTTTCTGTTTGGATGCTCTGTCCATTGGTGTAAGTGAGGTGTTAAAGTCCCCCACTATTATTGTGTTACTGTCAATTTCCTCTTTTATAGCTGTTAGCAGTTGCCTTATGTATTGAGGTTCTCCTATGTTGGGTGCATATATATTTAAAATTGTTATATCTTCTTCTTGGATTGATCCCTTGATCATTATGTAGTGTCCTTCCTTGTCTCTTGTCACATTCTTTATTTTAAAGTCTATTTTATCTGATATGAGTATAGCTACTCCAGCTTTCTTTTGATTTCCATTTGCATGGAGTATCTTTTTCCATCCCCTCACTTTCAGTCTGTATGTGTCCCTAGGTCTGAAGTGGGTCTTTTGTAGACAGCATATATATGGGTCTTATTTTTGTATCCATTCAGCAAGCCTTTGTCTTTTGGTTGGAGCATTTAATCCATTCACATTTAAGGTAATTATCGATATGTATGTTTCTATAACCATTTTCTTAATTGTTTTGGGTTTGTTTTTGTAGGTCCTTTTCTTCTCTTGTGTTTCCCACTTAGAGAAGTTCCTTTAGCATTTGTTGTAGAGCTGGTTTGGTGACGCTGAATTCTCTTAGCTTTTTCTTGTCTGTAAAGCCTTTGATTTCTCCTTCGGATCTGAATGAAATCCTTGCCAGGTAGAGTAATCTTGGTTGTAAGTTCTTCCCTTTCATCACTTTAACTATATCATGCCACTCCCTTCTTGCTTGTAGAGTTTCTGCTGAGAAATCAGCTGTTAACCTTATGGGAGTTCCCGTGTATGTTATTTCTCGTTTTTCCCTTGCTGCTTTCAATAATTTTTCTGTGTCTTTAATTTTTGCCAAATTGATTACTATGTGTCTCGGCATGTTTCTCCTTGGGTTTATCCTGTATGGGACTCGCTGCACTTCCTGGACTTGGGTGGCTATTTCCTTTCCCATGTTCAGGAAGTTTTCGACTATAATCTCTTCAAATATTTTCTCTGGTCCTTTCTCTCTCTCTTCTCCTTCTGGGACCCCTATAATGCGAATGTTGTTGTGTTTAATGTTGTCCCAGAGGTCTCTTAGGCTGTCTTCATTTCTTTTCATTCTTTTTTCTTTATTTTGTTCTGCAGCAGTGAATTCCATCATTCTGTCTTCTAGGTCAGAATTGTCAAAAACATTTCTTATCTGTTCTTCTCCCTCAGTTATTCTGCTATTGATTCTTTCTAGTGTATTTTTCATTTCAGTTATTGTATTGTTCATCTCTGTTTGTTTGTTCTTTAATTCTTCTAGATCTCTGTTAAACGTTTCTTGCATCTTCTTGATCTTTGGCTCCATTCTTTTTCCGAGGTCCTGGATCATCTTCACTATCATTATTCTGAATTGTTTTTCTGGAAGGTTGCCTATCTCCATTTCATTTAGTTGTTTTTCTGGGGTTTTATCTTGTTCCTTCATCTGGTACATAGCCCTCTGCCTTTTCATCTTGTCTATCTTTCTGTAAATGTGGTTTTTGTTCCACAGGCTGCAGGACTGTAGTTCTGCTTGCTTCTGCTGTCTGCCCTCTGGTGGATGAGGCTATCTAAGATGCTTGTGGAAGTTTCCTGATGGGAGGGACTGGTGGAGGGTAGAGCTGGCTTTTTCTCTGGTGGGCAGAGCTCCGTAAAACTTTAATCCACTTGTCTGCTGATGGGTGGGTCTGGGTTCTCTCCCTGTTGGTTGTTTGGCCTGAGGTGACCCAAAACTGGAGCTTACCCAGGCTCTTTGATGGGGCTAATGGTGGACTCTGGGAGGGCTCACGCCAAGGAATACTTCCCAGTACTTCTGCTGCCAGTGTCCTTGTCCCCATGGTGAGCCACAGTCCCCTCCTGCCTCTGCAGGAGACCCTCCAACACTAGCAGGTAGGTCTGGTTCAGTCTCCCCTTGGGTCACTGCTCCTTCCCCTGGGTCCTGATGTGCACACTACTTTGTGTGTGCCCTCCAAGAGTGGAGTCTCTGTTTCCACCAGTCCTGTCCAAGTCCTGCAATCAAATCCCACTAGTCTTCAAAGTCTGATTCTCTAGGAATTCCTCCTCCCGTTGCCAGGCCCCCAAGTTGGGAAGCCTGACGTGTGACTCAGAACCTTCACTCCAGTGGGTGGACTTCTGTGGTATAATTTTTCTCCAGTTTGTGAGTCACCCACCCAGCAGTTAATGGGATTTGATTTTATTGTGATAGCACCCCTCCTACCATCTCATTGCGGCTTCTCCTTTGTCTTTGCATGTGGGTTATCTTTTTTGGTGAGTTCCAGTGTCTTCCTGTCGATGATTGTGCAGCAGTTAGTTGTGATTCCAGTGTTCTCAGAAGAGGGAGTGAGAGCATGTCCTTCTACTCCGCCATCTTGAACCAGTCTTCCATTGGAGTTTCTTATTACACTATTTTTCAAGTTAAAATTACGTAAGAGGAAAAAAATTTACATAAGAGGAGTAGTAATGAATAACTCCTTTTTATTCCTTATTTCACAGGAAATGATTCTAGTGTTCATTAAGTGTGATCTTGACTGGTGGTTTGATACATTATATTTACTATATATATTGTATTCTGTACTTTTATATTATATTTGGTAAATATTCTTCTTTTTCTATTTTAGTGAGACATTTTTAAGCCAGCATTAGATTTTGAATATTATCAAATGTAATTTTGACATATATTGGGCTGGTCTCTTTTTTTTCTTTTTGAAATGTATTATGGCATAGGTTTTTAAAAACTAAAATAGCATTTTAAAATATATGGTTGACTTAAAATAGCATTTCTAAATATATGGATACTACAAAACTCCTAGAGGAAAACATAGGCAGAATGCTCTTTGATATAAATCACAGCAGTACTTTTTGGACTCCTCTCCTAAAATAAAGGAAATAAAAGCAAAAATAAACAAACAGGACCTAATTAAACTTAAAACCTTTTGCACAGTAAAAGAAACCATTGACAAAATGGCAAACCAATGTACTGATTGGGAGAAAATATTTGAAAATTATATGACTGATAAGGGATTAATATCCAACATATATAACAGCTCATACAACTCAACATCAAAAAAACAAACAACCTGACTAAAATATGGGCAGAAGAACTGAACAGACATTTTTCCAAAGAGGAACTGCAGATGGCCAACAGGCACATGGAAAGAAGTTCAACATGAAAAAATGCAAATCAAGTCACAATGAGATATCACCTCACACCTGTCAGAATGGCTATCATCAAAAGAATACAAATAACAAGTGTTGGCGAGGATGTGGAGAAAAAGGAACATTTGTGCACTTTTGGTGGGAATGTAAACCGGTGCAGCCACTGTGGAAAGCAGTATGGAAGTTTCTCAAAAAACTAAAAAATTGAACTACCATATGAGTGGAATGAGCAATTCCACTCCTGGGTATATATCCAGAGAAAACTAAAGCATTAATTTGAAAAGATATACCCCAATGTTCATAGCAGCATTATTTACAGTTGCCAAGATATGGAAGCAACCTAAGTGTCCATCAGCAGATGAATGGATAAAGAAAAGGTGGAATAAAAAAAAACTAGTCAGCCATAAAAAAGAACAGCATTTTGCCGTTTGTAGCAACATGGATGGACTTGGAGGGTATTATGCTAAGTGAAATAAGTCAGAAAAAGACAAATACTGTATGATATCACTTATATGTAGAATCTAAAAAATACAGCAAACTAGTGAATATAACAAAAAGAAGCAGACTCACAGATACAGAGAATAATCTAGTGGTTACTAGTGGGGAGAGGGAGGAGGGGCAATATAGGGTTAGGGCAGTGAGAGGTACAAGCTATTAGCTGTAAGACAGGCTTAAGGATTATTGTACAATATGAGGAATATAGGCAATATTTTGTAATAACTATAAATGGAAAGTAAACTTCAAAAATTGTATAAAAAATTGAAAAACTTTTTTTTGAAAAAGCAGTACCTTTAACCCCAGCCCCCCAAATATGGTTGAGTTTGATTATCTAGTATTTATGTGGGATTTTTGCACCTTTATTCATATATAAATTGGCATAAATACACATATATACATCTCAATAATTTTACTTTTTTGGTTGTTATCTTAGTTAGATCTCTTGGCATTAGGGTAATACTGGTTTTGTAAAATAGTTTGTGAAGTTTTTTTAACCTTTTCTGTTTTCTGAAGTAATTCACATAGCAAGGAATTGGTAACGTTTATTTGGCTCTGAACTCTGTTTTGCAGATACTTCTTTGAAAAAGTTTCTAATTTCTTACATGACAGTGTATTCAACTTCCAACATTTTAGATAAACATTGATAATTTACATTTTTCCAGAGAATAGTTTATTCTATTAAAGTTTTTACACTTATTTCTTCTTGCATTCCCTCCTTTTAATGCTTTATGTTTATTTTGCTTTCCTTTTTTTCACTAATTAGATTTACTAGAGATTTTTTGTTGTAACTGCTTTTGTTGCTCTTTTTCCCAGCAAAGAAACAGAACTTGAACCAATTTACAGTTTCTCTGTTTCTAATTCATTAAATTTGACCTTTTTTTAGTTTGCCTAAGTTAGATTTCTAATTTTGTACATTGAATATTTAATTGGAGTTTATTTTATCTTGTTTAATAAAGAAAACATTTAAGGCTACTTATTTGCCTCTGAGCATAGCTTTGACAATATTCCATAAATTTCAAATGAGTATAGTATTTTCTATAAACTATGCTTTAGCTTTTGGTTTGCCCCAAGTGTTTAGGAGAGTTGTTTTGTTTTGTTTTCTTATTGTCCAAGATTCTTTCAAGTTTTTGTTATCTTTATAGTTAGGATGATCTTTACACTGCTTATTTCTCTTTCAGCAGAAAGTCTTCTGATCTGTCCTTGAGGAATAGTAACTCATCAGGAAAGAATGGAAACTATCTTTCCATCCTCATCCCTCTTTGAGTAGAAAGACTTTGTGTGTGTGTGTGTGTGTATTTCTAAAGTTTGACACTTCATCACAGACAAGCAAGCCCTATTATAAAAGCAAGGAACCTGATGGACCTTTAATTTCAGGAGGAGGGTTTGGAGATGTGTGATAGTGGATGAAAAAATAAAGCACTCCAATCTGAGGTGTGATCTCCAAGTCCTGGGAACAGAGACTGGTTTAAGGAAGAGAGGATGATGGAACCCCCTTTTGCAAAACATCGCTGAAGTGTAGGACCTTGGAGGAAAGTGGCTGTGTGTGAAGACAGGTCCAGATACCAAGAGCTGCAATACTGGGGCCCATGTAAGGGGAGTGAGCTTCACATAGAAGAAGTGGGTTTGCTCACAATGCTGCTCCCTTTTGAAGGACATTGTTGAGGCATGACTTGGGACACAGGGACCAGCAGTTCTGGACAGATAGAGGAAGACCCAGGCTAGCAAAATTGTCTTGTGAAGCAAGCAGCAACTATGGTGAAGGTGGCAGCAAGCAGGCTTAAAGAAGCTAGAGTTCTTCTTTGCTTCAGAATAAAAGCCTGCCTGTTTTCCTTTTTAAACTGCCTAAATGAACCCCTTGGAAGAGTGTAAGGGCCCATAGATAAGAGAAAGGCCCAAGAATGAAGTCCATGACCTCTCACCAGTCTGGAATGTGGGGACTCAAACCAGTTCCAATTAATTTAAGAAATAAATAAAATGTGATATTACTTGCATCCCTCCTGGGTGGAGCGAGTTACACATATCGCGTTACTTTTGAATTTTATTTTCTGGTGGCTGAAGCATGTGCCTTGCATAATTTTCATTTTTGAAACATTTCTGTGTTCTTTGTGAATTTTTGTATATGTTTTCATAAATTCTAAACATTTTCATTGATTTGTTCCTAATTACAAAAGTAGTCCATGTACATTAGAGAAAAATTTTAAAGATAAAAGCATAAAGAAGAAAAGGAATCTTTTAAAATATGTTTTTAATGTCTAAGGTATTATTTGTGTACATATATTTGATACCCAGTGTTGGACATTTAGGTTGTTTTCAACATTTTTCCTTTATAATTAATATTGTGATAAACTTCACATTCTTAATTATTTATTTTGAATAAATCCTAGAAGGGGAATTATTGAATCAAAGGTTATATCCATTTTTAAGTTTTGTTACATTTTACTAAATTGCTTTCCAAAAAGTTGCAACTATCTCAACAGCAGCGTTTGAGAATGCCTGTTTCCTTCACCTGCTCCAACATTAGGTATTGTCATTTCTTAAATGCCATTACCTGAAGCAGGTCACCCTCAGCTCCCACCTGGATGACTTACAACAGTCTCTTAGTGGTCCCCAGCCGTCACTCTCCCCACTCTAATCAATTCTCCATACTCTACCCAGACTGATTCTTCTAACTTCCCTTTTTAAATTCCATAGCCCACAGAATGAGACCTAAATGTCCTCATGGTCCATGAGGTTCTTCATGTCCCTTTGGGGGCTCTTTAATCATCTTGTCATCCCCTTCTATGCCCCAGACATTCTGTTTTTAGAAAGAGTTATTCATATTCTCTCTCCCTCTCTGTCTTTGTCTCTTACTCTCCTTCTGTCTTCCAGCCTCTGCATATGCAACTTCCTCAGGTTGGAACTCTCTTTCCCCTGTTCCTCTGGCTAACTGCATCCTCTTCCACCAGAGCATTTGGACATTTTCGTATCTGCAGTGTTCAGACTGGTGTTTGGCATTAGGCAACGCTGCCCCCTAGAGGACTCCTGTGTGCTCTGAACTAACCAGGCAACTAATTTGGGAATGTTTCAGGAAGTTAATCTCTGATGGAATATTCAGGGAATCTGATATCCATATCCAAATTATTTCTTTCTTCAGATATCGCTTCTACTGCATTCTTTCCCCTCTCTTCTTCCGGAACTTCAAAACCTGTTAGATTTTCTCACTGGATCCTTGGAGTCTCTTATTCTTTGCTTTGTATTTTCCATCTCTCTGTTTCTCTGTGCTGCATCTAATAGTTTCTTCTCTCCCATCTTCCACTTTGCCAAGTCTCTCTTGAGCTATGTACAATTTACTGTTAAACCCTCTGCTGAGCTATTAAGTTTACTTATTGCATTTTAAAATTATAGAATTTCTATTTGGTTCTTTTCAGCTCTGCCATATTACTTTTAAAATGCAATTTCAGGTCCCTGCTGAAACTTTTAAGCTTGTGTTTTATTTCTAAAAACATAGTAAGCCTAGTTGTTTTATAGTTTGAATATGATAATTCTAGTAGTTAGGTCTTTGTACATCTCTTTCTGTTGTTTGGTCTTTCTGCTCCTTTTTACTTATGGAATCTGGTGTTTGAATTTCTGGTTTCTGAGTATGTCTGGTTATCTTTCACTATGTGCTGGTCATTGTTTTTGAAAAGTTCTTTGAAATATTAATTATGAGGCCTAGGATGAGGACATGTCTTTCCTGAGAGCTTTTTCATTTATTTTTGCTGGGTGCCTAGGGGTGTTTCTAGTCCAGGACCCTGTTCATCTAAGTTTAAGTCTTGAGTTTTCTCCCACTGCTAAGATGTGATAAAACTAGGCTATGGGTCACTACAAGGCTTCCTTCTGGTTCACCTTATTCTGAGGCTAAGGCCCTTTGGGGTCCCAGCTTAAATAGGGGATGTTTTAACACAGTATGTATTTTTGGTGTGTTCTGGGCTTTGAGTTTTGTCTTCTTGAGCCTGGATATCTGCCAGACACAGTATTCAGTTGTTTCTTTTGTATCAGCAGATGCTTCCAGGACAACGGGAGCTTTGAACACTGGGCTTACCTCTTTGAGTTCTTATCCTTCCCTAGATTTGAACCCAGAAATTCCTCACTAACTTGTTTGTTCTTTGATGCTTTAAAAAATGTTTTTTCTTCCAGCTTTTTTGGTTGTCCTCAGTGGGTGGATTGGTCCTAATTACCTTATCTTTCATAACATCAGTGGAAATCCTTATTCCTTGTTTGGCTTGGACCTAGGAATGCCAAGGGATAGAACTTGAATTTAGCTCTCAGTTGTGGGTCAGATATGAAAAGATCTCTCTAGACTGTTTAGGTGGACTCCCAGACTGAAAGAAGCCAAACCAAAAGAAGAGACCAAAGCCCCCTTTCAGCTCCTTAGATAAATGGCAGGAGGGTGTGCACAATACCCTCTCTAGCTGTCTTTTATCTTAGTCAGTTCTCCTGACTAGAGGCAGGCTGCATCCCTATCCCCATTACCTGGTCCTCAGATTCTCTGGCAGAGCTAGGACACAACAGCCTACAACTACCAGAGTGCACTTCTATTAGGGTCCCCTGGTCACCAGCCCTTCCCACAGCACTTTACTTGTAGGAAATACATTTCCCAGGGTGCAGTGTGCCTCTGCTGGTCCCCCACTCCCAATCTCACTTGTTTTCTAATTGTGTTCTGACAATCTCGGACTGAATGTAGAACAAGGTGGAGCAAAGGGAGAGGAAAGGATGAGAAGAGCTATAGCTGCTTATTTTTCTGGTTGTTCTAGACCTTGAGTTTCTCATCCAGGGTCAGGCAGATCAAGGGATGCCTTCCTGTGGCAGGCTTGCTCTGGTTCTGACATCATGTCAAGGGTGGCATTATAGGCTAAATAATCCCCCCCCCACCCCCAAGTTTTCCATGTCTTAATCTCTGGGACCTGTGAATATGTTACCATACGTGGCAAAAGGGACTTGCTGTTGTGATTAAGTTAGCGATGTTGAGGTGGGGAGATTATTCTAGATTACCCAGTTAGTCCCAGTGTAACCACAAGGATTTATCATCTAGTTCTACCTCTAACTATTGTAGTTAGTGGGGACTGTTTTGTGATGCTAGTGATAAGTCTATGCTATGTTCTCAGCAAAAATTGTCTTAACTCTTCCTTGTGATGGAGCAGGTTATTCATCCCCAATCAATTCACATCAGTTGTACATTTTCTGTGTAAAGTTCAGTGTTGAGCATCACCGATCCAAATTTTGAGAGTCCTTTTGTGGAAATAAACTGAGATAGAATGAAAACACAAAAATACCTTAAAATGCTATAAATGTGCCATCTAAGACAGTGTCTTCAATGTTTTAAACTATGGATCTACGTATTTAAAACAGGTTGTGAAATGGAACTTGGGAAAGACAGCGGTATGTGGCTGGCAGAAGACAAGCCCTGTCACCCACCCTGCCGGGACTCAGTCAGCCCTGAGCCAGCCACTCAGTTGTCCCTGAACTCCTGCCTCTCTCTCAGGAAACAGTGATGGATCGAGTATTTGGAAATTCGTTTTACGTTTTATCTGTTTGCATAAATAGAAGCTAAAAATAATAAAGGCACAGTCCTTGCTCTTGAGTTCACCTGGGGAGACAAAGAGCTCAACAAATAATTACAGTGCGGCATAATTGCTATGAGACAATGACAAGATGAGCAAATAACTGAACCAGGAGGAAATGGTAGAGGTATTCATTAACTAATTAATTTATTCAAACTGCAACATGCAAGCCCCGTGTCAGATGCTGGATAATTACTTACCCTGTGAATCATAAGCTGTGAAAAGAAATTTGCTGGAAACTCTAAGCACTCAGGGCCTCCCCGTCTCTGAACCCGAGATGTCAATGTTTGTTTGAAGTGAGGACACCTACACAGGCTGGACACACTTGCAGGTATGGACCAGCTGAACCCACAGACTTTGGAAAGACTCTACACCTTAGCCTCTGAGGCCTTGCAATCCTCCACTCAAAAATTACGCCTACTTCAAATTCCGTCAGGCCTCAGTGATGGGGTCGAGGTGACCGTCTATGTAAGCTGAAGCCCAGGACAGACTTGAATGTGTCCCTGAGGTGCAAACACTGTCTACCTTAGGGACCTGTGCACATTTTCATGCTCTTGCGTTGGTTTCTCCCTTCTTATTCTAAACACCTAAGTTCAACTTCATAGTCACAAAGTCTGATGCTCCCAAATATAACTTTGTTTCCCTGTACTTGAACTTAGGATCATTCTCAAAGAGCCTCTTCTCACGCTGTGATAGAAAACCTAATCTTGCCAATTCCAGGTGATTCCAGTTTAGACCCTATGTCCCTCTGGGTACTAATGATGAGAAGGGAAAATGCCTCAATTAATATTTCAATCCCCAGACAATCTCTGATTCCCTCTTTCTCTTCTTTCCTCTTGCCCAGCAGGAACCTAAGCCGAGGAGTTAGTATATCATCACACATGTGATGGTGCCGGGGAAGAAGCTGAGCTCCACGGATTCTCTTCCCCGGGCACCCATCACTGATGTTACTTGTCCCTTCTTTTAGCAAGGCCAATCTTGAGGACTGCCTGGGAGCCGGGTGAGGTCTTCTGCAGACCAACATCCACTTGGCTCCGACCAAAGTGATTTCCCTCTGTGCATTGCACCTGCTGGCTCTGCTATGGGGTCTGCTCTCTTCACTCCTCGCCATCCTCTTGACCAGACCAGGACTCTCCAAGACTCCTTCCACACCCCTACTTGGGCATGTGGAAAGTTCAGATTTTCCCTTTGTACTGTGGGAGGCAAGGAAGACCTGGGGGTGTGGGAGGGCTGACCCAGACCCTCTCTGCTAAACTCACCACACTGCCTTTTCTGCTCTCCTCTGGCCATCCTATGATGATGTGGGGTATTCTTTAGGACTGTTTCCTCCTACAGTTAGGAAGAATAATGGGTACAAGGCCCTCTGTTTCAAAATCTCCAAGCCCATCCAGGATTTTATTACCACCTCCCTTGTCCACTCAGGTGAGGGCAAAGAGATGAAGGCTACACTAGCATTTCAGTTTTCTTGCTTTCCTGTTCCATTCCCTTCTAAAACTTTGCCCCCAGACCAATAAGAGAAAAGGACCTTATTCTTTCCTATTCTCTGGTTTCCAAAAAACACCCTAGGTTAGGGCTCATGTGGCAAATCTGGTTGAAGCCTGTTTTTGTGAATGAAGTTACATTGGAACACAGCTCACTCATTTGTCTACTTACTGTCTGGGAGCTGCCTGCACAATGGCGGGGTTGAGTCATTGAGATGAGGACTTTGGCCCTTTACAGAAGAGTTTGCTGACCTCTGTTCTAGGCTCTGAATCCTCTAGGTTTGGCACCAGATATTTAAAGCTAAGCTTTTTGAATCCAAAGAAATCTACCCCTTCCCAATTCCCACCCTATTGCTTGGTTCTTGCAACTGAGAACCATGACTTGAAGACTCTTGGAACTCAAAGTCAAGAATGGAACTGTTCTCTTGGGGTTCCTTTGTGTTTTCCCTTCCTTAGCACAGTAAGTCTGGTCTGGTTCTAGTGATGAGAAGGGAAAATGCCTCAATTAATATTTCAAGAGGTCCCATGGCACTATCTCTGTCTTCCTGCTGGTGCTTCTGTGGCTTCATCCCCAGGTAGACATCTGGCTGGGACTGGTGCAGTGCGCTTTCCAGCACCCTATGAAGGTAGCGATTTTCCCAGGAGAATCGGAGACACTGGCTCCTACTGAGCTGTTTTGGACAGGTTCACCAAATGCAAGAATCATGGGATGTGTGAGCTAGAAAAGATGGCAATGTCTACCATTTTCTTCACACCCTCCCTCCCATCTCCCTCCTCTTTAACAACGAAGACATGAGATGTGGAGAGTGTAATGAGGAGAAATGAGGGGTGGCCTCTTCAAGAACATACCACACGAATTGTAGTCTTCTTCTCCCGTCTGATGACCTGGTCCTGTGCTGAAAGAGATCCTGAGAGCAGCAAGTCTCCGGGCGTCATGTGTGAGGTGAGTGGAGCCTGGCCTCTAACGCGATGATCCCACTCACGTGACTCCCGGGGGGTTACCTAAACAGCAGAAATTCTCCCAACAGGACAGGACCAGCGATGACCTGGAGCCCTGAGTCTCTGGATTCTGTGCTTCTGGGCAGATTTAGGGAGATCTGCCTGTCTTTCTCCTTCAATCTTTTCTCGGTCTCTGGTTTTAGGGAAGGAAAAAGATGAAAGTCACAGTTGGACTCCACAGCGACCACTGGGGTGAAGGGTTCAAGTAAAGGAGTATTGATTCCAAATGACCACTGGCAACTGTCACACCGCCCCTCCCCGGCCAGCCTTCTCTTTCTTTTCCTTCTTCTCTTGGAAATTGGTTCTTAGATAGCAACCACTGTTGACAACAGTGCAGGCTATGTTGGCTAAAGGAATGCAGTGTGTGAGTAACAGCTCATATTATTAGCACTCACCATTTCCAGGGCAAATCTGAACACAGCATGCACCTGGTTACATTGAGTGGCTCCCCACTGTCCGTGGTATCAGCTCTGACTCCCTCACATGGTATATAAAGTCCTCGCCAAGCTCTCCCACCTCACCTTTAATTATGTCCCCTCCAAATTATCTGTTTCATCCAAACTTCAGCTTATTGAACTTTTTTTTTTTTAATCTAAAATGTATTTCATTCGCTTCAGCCAGGGAGCTTTTGGACAGAACACTTTCTCTGACTAGAAAACTGCTTCTACCTCCCCAAACTTCCAACACATTGACCCACACCCCAAACTCCTATTTGCCCGATTAATGCCTTCTTACCATTCAGATTGCAGTTTAGTCATCACCTCTTCCAGGAAGCCATCCCTGACTCCTGCGTGCCATGATCCCAGAGCACCCTGTACTTCCGGGACATGCTCCTTATTATACTATATCATATTTTAATTGTCTGTTTACTTCTTTGTGAGCCGCCTTAGACCAGAGCTTTGCCCAGGTGTCTGGCACTTAGAAGGAATCTAGTAAAATATTTGTAGAATAAATGAACGAGCACATGTGTGAAACAGGGTTTGCTAATCCCATTTGCAGGGCACTTTACATGGCTTTTCCAAAGTCAGCCACATAACAGGGAACAGAGTAGAGATTCAAATGTAGGCCAACAAAATCCAAGCCCGGTGCTTTTTACAATGTCTTGTAAGGCCTCACACAAGCCTGGCTGATCGGAAGGTATAAGGGAAATGTGTCCTTCAGATAGGGTATCATCACCCACATAAACAATTAGAGAAGAGTCCAGGAGAAAACACACTAACAGGAAATCCTGATTATTGCCGGGGAGATGGAAATTAGCATTGATATCTTCCTTTACTGCTTATTCAAAAAAGAAAAGAAAAAAACCAAAATACTTTGCCTCCAATTTTTTTTTTTTTTTTTTTTTTTTTTGCCGTATGCGGGCCTCTCACTATTGTGGCCTCTCCCGTTGCGGAGCACAGGCTCTGGAGGCGCAGGCTCAGCGGCCATGGCTCACGGGCCCAGCCGCTCGACGTCATGTGGGATCTTCCCGGACTGGGGCACGAAGCCGTGTCCCCTGCATCGGCAGGCGGACTCTCAACCACTGCACCACCAGGGAAGCCCCTTTGCCTCCAATTTAAAAAAAGGCTTATCATAACAGTCAGTGCTAAAACTAATTGAATTCAGAAGGTGAACTGCGACAAGTGAATTGTGACTGTGACTGGACTACTTAATTTGTTGTTTTCTTTCAATTTATGACCCTTCGTCACAGATGATTTGTCTTTGATGCTCTTTCTGTTTTTGAGTTTATTTCTAGTCATAAAGAATCTGGTCTGTATAATTAAGGGGAGCTGAGAAAATATAATTAGCTAAACATGCAGGAATTAGATGGCAAATCTTCTTCATGACAGAAATGTAGCCCCAGACCACAGTCTTTCTTGGATAAAGACCTTACTCATTGACTCTCCTGGGATTGTGAATATGAATTGCTCCATTCCCTGAAGGCATTCCTGTATAGCTCCCTCTGGTGGTGTATCTGTTTAAAACCCACCTGCACAAGCTGCTTCTTCACCCTCCAGCCCCATTCCTGACTCTGGATGTGTGTGTACAAATCCATACTTGTTGACTTAGGAAAGCCTCTAGCAGATGTATATCAGCATGGTAAGGTCTAGTTCAAAAGTAACTGCTATTCGGACCATTAAGACGAATGCCAGAGGAAGAACTAAAAACAACAGTAGCAGCAACTTCTAAATAAACACAAAATCCCAGCAGGTGTACACCATGCCCTCCTCTAGAAAGGACCGGGTGGTTCTGTGAATATACGAGTCCAGACTTAGGTGCCCTTTGGACAAGCCCCTGGATGACACAGTTGAGTATCTGTACATGAGACAGAGTGATTGCATGCTATGGGATGTAATGGTATCATCATTATGGGTTACAACAGAGAAAGGTTGTTGTAGCCACAAGGATGTGGACGGTTTCATATGTGAGGACATATGTGGATTCTGAAGAGTAAAGTATTTCTGAGTGATTAACTACTCCTTGGACGTGTTTTGTCAAGTGGTGAATAAGGCTGATCTAAAGCAACAACAGAACACAAGCCAGATGCCCCCAGCAGGCCTGACTGTGATCTGTGGCTTCAGATGGGGCCCCAGTAAGAGCAATACCCATATTTCATTGCCCCATTTGCTGAGCAAAATACTGTAAGGCACACGGCCTCTGGAGTTGAAGTGTCTGGCTTCCAAGCCAAGACGTTGCTCTCCCCTGCGTGTACACTTGGGAAAGTCGCTCAGTCTCTCCATCCTTGGTTTACTCACTTGTCCAGTGCAGTAGTGCCTATTGTATCGGGTGGTGGTGAGGATTAAATGAGATAGCACAAGTAAGAGCTGAGGACGGGGCTGTGTACATGCAGGCTGAGTAACTGAAAACGATTACTATTCATTTTTAACCACACTAGCTGCCTCATCCTTCATGTTGCTGGGTCTCCAGGTTGTGTCTCACATTTGCTCACAGGCAAGTAACATCTGCCATGATCTCTTGGTCCTCCCACGGCCCTGCCGCAGAGCTAGAGAGTATGTTATCACCACCTCTGGGCCACCATCATGCTGCAGTGGACCTCTCCTAGGATGTCTGTTTGACTCACCACCACCCTCTCTCCTCTGGCCCCTATGGTCCCGCTAACCTGTGTGACCCTGGCCCCCTCCGTGGGTGGGTAATTTAGGATTTGTCCTCTGATCCGTCCTGTATGAAGCAGTATCTATCTTCTGTGAATCTGAAATTTGGAACAAACAAGCTCAGAAGTTGTCTTTGCTGGAACCAACACATGCTAACAAGAATGTTCTAGAGAGAAGGTTTCATGATGTTATGCAATCCTGAATCCCCAGCCACACTCTCTTCAACCGCGTCAGCTCCTGTTCTTCTCAAGCTGGAAGGTGGATGGCTGCCCCATTTAGAGCATCTTCCCCCTTCTCCACCCCGGTCCTTAGTGAAGAATTGTGCCCCAAAACACAAAGTTCTCTCACACTCCCTCTAAGTGGCAAACTGCAAATAGCCTGTCTGACGGTTCTTCTCAAGCTGAAAGTAGGTGTTTTGTTTGTAAAGCTGGAGCAGGTGGAAGACTTATCACTGAAAAAAGAATGGAGAATATTTGTAAAATGAGCAGATCTCCTGTTTTCCACAGCATCGGGCATTTAAAAATGTCACAGATGGTTTCACTAGAGGATTACGCACAGTGTGCAGAGATCCAGACACACCTGTTTATTTACCTCTTCTCTTGAGCATCACAATTGTGGGACAAGTTGAGAGGCAGAATGGTATAAAGAAAAGAACACTGGCTTTGGGGTCCAGGCAAACTCAGGTTCCAAAGCTTGTACCCTAATGTGTTCTTGTGATCACAAGGGATTTAGCTAACTTCTCTGAGCATCATTTCCCCTCTCTGTCAAATCAAGATGGCAATACGATACTGCTCAGGACTCCTTAAGTTGCAAGTGATAGAAACTCAACTTGAATTGCTTCATCCAAAAAGGGACTCTTGTTAGCTCATGGAGCCCAGCCAAGGAAAAGCTTCGCCTCAGAGCTGGCTGGGTTCAATGACTGGATCACCACCAGCACTGTCAGGTTCTCTTCTTTGCTGACTCTGAAAATTGGTTTCATTCTCTGCTTCTGAAGATGGGCAGCGTTCAATAGCAGGGAACATGCTCTAGACTCAAATCTTTCCAGATAAAAACCTTTGTTCTTTGAGCTTCCATTGAAGACATTTCCAGGGAATTTGATTCCTCTGCCAAGGACCCCTGCCCAGCTTGGACCAATCATGGGGCCAGTGGGAGGAGGTGCTACGCTCGGATCAGCCTGGGTCATGTGACAGCCCTGGGGGTGGGTGGTGGCATGGTGGGGCTTCTGAGGAAATCACTAACAGCTGTCCCAATGTGTCCACTTCCTTGCAGTATCTTTATGATTTGAAGGAAGTCACCGAGTAAAGTTCCTGTTCTGGAATAGCCTCTCTGGTGACAGACCTCCTGGAGGACACTTAGGGGAAAAAATGTGGGCATCTTGGCCTCTCTGTTCCTCTGACACTTCAGATTCATTATGTCTGACTTGGCACACATCTTCCTGACTCGCTGCTCCTGTAGACGGCCCCGCCCCTAGGTCTGAAGCTATGCCCACACCGTTGGTATCTCCAGGGCCCTCGCAGCCTGGCACTGCTTCTCCCGCAGGCACGTGAGTCTCATCTGCACCCTCTTTCCCATTCTGATGGTCATGGCTGTGGTCTGTTACTCACAACTTCCTCAGCAGGAGCAAGCTCTGATCCTGTCGCTGCTTCAGAATAACAGTGGCTCTCTGTCATTTCCCAAATGAGGGAGAGACTCCACAGCTCGGCATCTGAGGACTGCCACACTATCCTGGACAACTTCTAAGCCATCCTTGCAGGTACTGGGTGTTCAGATCCTGCTCCTGTGGGGCAAAACAAACAGAAAAAAAACCCTGTGAGGACCAATGTAAGCAAAAGAGCAGGAAGGAGTGGGGCTGGTTGCTAGGCAACCATGCAGTGATGAAAGAAACCTGCGCTGAGGCACATGATGTCAGAAGCCAGTGAAATCACTGGCAGTCTTTGATTTATGTTTTGGTTGGAAAGACTCACCAATTTAGGGTGCTACCTTTTTTTTTTTTTTTTTTTTTTTTTAAAAAAAAGACACATTTATTCAGCGTCACGATCAGACTATTACATTTAGCAATCAACAGCATGGGTGCAAAAAAAAAAAAAATCTACATTAAAACCCTTTGTTGGAATGCTTTACACTTTCCACAGAACAGAAACTAAAATAACCTGTTATACAATTAGTCACAAATACAGTCCTCGAGTTTTTTTGCCCATACACATGAGTATTGTCTAAAACATGTCTTCTTTGTAGCAGCTAGGCCCTGCCACCACTGTGCTTGGCTGAGTTCACAAATCTGTTGTAACCTGTAGCTTCCCTGTCACTTCTCTGGCTCTCCTCTCCTGCTAAGCTTTGTTTCCTGGCAGTAATCAAAACCTTCTGCCACTGCCATAGCTACTGCTGCTGCTGGAACCACCATAGCCACCTTGGTTTCGGGGTTTGGCAAAGTATTGGCCTCCACCACCATAGGGGCCAGAACTTCTGCCTCCAAAGTTTCCTCCTTTCATGGGTCCAAAATTTGAAGACTGATTGTTGTAACTGCCAAAATCGTTGTAGCTTCCACCACCTCCAAAATTGCTTCCACTACCACCGCCAAAGCCGCCTCCGCCTCCTCCGTTGTTATAGCTGTCACTCCCGCCATAGCCACTGCCCTGGTTTCCATAACCCTGTCCACCACTTCCATAGCCTCTGCTTCCTCCAGAGTAACCAGGGCCGCCTCCTCCATAACCACCATCATTACCGAATCCATTATAGCCATCCCCACTGCCACCATATCCACCACCACCGCGGCTGCCACCAAAGCCACCTCGACCGCTGAAGTTTCCTCCATGACCAAAGTTGTCATTCCCACCAAAACCACCTCCACGACCACCACCAAAGTTTCCAGAACCACTTCGACCTCTTTGGCTGGATGAAGCACTAGCCATCTCTTGCTTAGATAGGGCTTTCCTTACTTCACAGTTGTGGCCATTCACAGTGTGGTATTTCTGAATGACAATCTTGTCTACAGAGTCATGATCATCAAAGGTTACAAAAGCAAAGCCTCTCTTTTTGCCACTGCCTCGGTCAGTCATGATTTCAATCACTTCAATTTTCCCATACTGTTCAAAATAATCTCTTAGATGATGTTCTTCAGTGTCTTCTTTAATGCCACCAACAAAAATCTTTTTCACAGTTAAGTGGGCACCAGGTCTTTGAGAATCTTCTCTTGAGACGGCCCTCTTTGGTTCCACAACTCTTCCATCCACCTTGTGTGGCCTTGCATTCATGGCCGCATCCACCTCCTCCACAGTGGCATATGTGACAAACCCGAAGCCTCTGGAGCGCTTGGTGTTTGGATCTCTCATTACCACACAATCTGTGAGCGTTCCCCACTGCTCAAAATGGCTCCTCAGACTCTCATCAGTTGTTTCAAAGCTCAAACCTCCGATGAAGAGCTTCCGCAGCTGTTCGGGCTCTTTGGGTGACTCTGACTTAGACATAACGGCAGTGGAGGGTGGGGGGAGACGTCAACGATGCTTACTCGGCGGCGTCCACGAGCAGAAAGAAGTAAGCTACCGAACGTATCTCTAGGGCGCTACCTTGATGGAATTTTGTGAAGGCATTTGCCTCTGATAATGTGTTGAGGCCCAAGAAAATTTTCCCTGTTTGGTGGTAAAAAAAAACCTATTAACTACTATTGTTTTTATCAAGGAAAGTGGGGTGGGGCGGTTGGTGAGTATAGAGTGGGAGAGATTTTCTAAGTAGCAAAAAATAAGAATAAAATGAACATCATTATTCTGCTTTTCAGAGCTAGTTGCTTTATTTCATGATGGTTGCCTAGAAACTTTGTTTATATGTATTTATAAAGAAATAAATGATAAACTTAGGCCTAGAAATCCAAATGAAAAACATGCCTTTCTCAGCTCTGAGATGCTGTATTTATTCTGGGATGCTAAGAGGCCATGCTTGCCTCATTCTTCTATTTCCAGACTATCTTTTCAAGTTGCTGAAAAAGAAAAGTCATACACATACACACATACACAAACATATGTGTGTGTGTGTGTGTATATATATATATATATATATTTTTTAACAGGAATTTGAAACAAATCAGAGTTCTTCCTTATTAAGCTGTTTTTCAAAGTTTGCGATGAACCATTATTACCAACAGGCATTCATTTATTCTTAGAAATGCTTGCAAACACTCCTGGCACCTAAGCATAATTAACATGGAGATGAGCATGGGAGACACAATGCAAGAGTGGCTGCTAATCCAACTTCTGCTTGTCGTCTGCCTTGGCCTGGCTCAGTTGCTCAGGCAGATGAAGGCCAAGGAGATGGGCAGGGACCAGTGAGGCCCCAGATTTGGCATCTGTGCATCAAATGACTCATAGGTCAAAACCAGATTTTTTAAGACTTGCTCTGGCTGAAAAAGTCCCAATTTCCCTGTGCCTCACATCCTGTTCTGTTTTCATGGAAAAGAACATCAAAAAAATGCACGTTGATTGATTTCCCTGGCTTACTTTTTTTTTTTTTTTTCTGGTTCTAAGAAATTTCTCTTTTTCCCTTGCATAAATCTGCAATTAATTTAGCATTTGAAATGTGAGTTTCTAAAACAAACTCCCATGAATGCTACATAGCCATGTTTGGTTTTGCTATTCTCTTGAAATCCCCTTCTGGTTTTTGTTAATATTTAGAACAAAAAAGACAGATGGGGAAGGGCGAAGGGATTTTCCTGTGTGTTTCCAAAACAGTCACTTCTAGACAAACATCAACAAGGCAAGATATTCTAACATTGCAGTAACAGCTTTGCAGGCACCCAAAACAAGTCACAAAAACTTTAAGAAAGATTGCTGACAACAGGATCGTTGCCTTTTCCTCCTAGAGAAGTCAGAATTTTCCAAGCTGTCTAAAGGACCATAAGCTTTTCTGCGCCTTTAGAGATTGCCAAATTTCAATCCTCATGACATGCACGTCAATATTTCCAGAGGAGACGGGAGGGCCACAGGACTTTAAATGTCAAGCTTATGATCAACAAGAAAGGAACACTACACTTATTGCATGTGTGAGAACTGCTTTGTATTGTGTGTCTGGACTACAGTACGCTCACCTATTCATTCATTCGTTCACTCCGTATTTATAATTAGCAATAAACATGACAGACAGGATTTCTGTTCTAATAGATTTTACAGGCTGGTGTGGGAGGTGACAGGAGAATGTAGACAGACATTGAATAAGCACTTACAAGTGCTCTTAGTTTTACAAAGAAGGGTGTGGTGCTCTATATAACAGTCAGAACTATCTAGTCTGGGAGGGTGTGGAAGTTCGCTGCAAAGACAGCCACCGGCTTTTCCTTCCAATCCTCTAAGCACTTGTCACTCCAAGAAATGGAGTCTACTTTCCCTCCTCTTGATCTGTGCTGGCCCTGTGATTTGCTCTGATCAGCAGAATGTGACAAAAGGGACACCATATGACTGCCAAGCATAGTCCTTAGGGTGCCTTGTGGCTTCCATTTTCACCGTCTTAGAAGTCAACCACCGCGTAGAGAAGTCCCACTAGTGAAATCTTCGTGGGGAGAGAGTGAGTCCCAGCCGGCCATCTCAGCTGAGGTGCCTGACATATAAGTGAAGCCACCTGGGATCCTCCGGCCTCAGCCAGCTAGCCCAGCGAATGCCACGTGGAGCAGAGCTGAGCTGTCCCCACCAAGCCCAACTCCATCGCAGACTCACAAACAAATGAATGGTGGTGGTTTGAAGCCCCTAACTTTTGAGGAGGTTTGTTCTACAGCACTAGATAACTGAAACAGGGGGCCAAGGGTGGTTTCTGGAGGAAGTTCCATTTTAGCTAAGATTTGAAGAATAGGTAGAAGGGGCCGGTGCTCCGAGCAGATGGAGCAACATGTGAAGAGCCCAAGAATCATGGCACCATCAAGAATTGGAAGAAGCCCAGTGTCGCTGGAAAGTAGGGAACCTGGGGGAGAGTAGTTAGTATGGAGGCTGGAGGGTAGATAAGGGCCGGACAGTACAAGGTTGGTAAGAAGAGACTGTACATGACCCTTCCCTTCATCCTACATGGTTAGCGGAGCAAAATTGAAAATGAGTACTTTGCCGAGAGAGGAAAATTCCAAACTTGGACTTTGCTAGCTATATCACAGACCCGGTGCTGATTACAAGTAAGGTCTGAAGAGAAAGAGAAGATTGATTTATACAAGAAAAAGCTGTTGAGCACCAATCACCTTCGTCATGGGAAAAAGAACTCACAGTTCATGCCTGCTAAACATAGTGACATGCACATAAAAAAGCCAGCCTTACACACACACACACACACACTCCAAAATGCAGAGGGAGCTTCGTGTCAGGTAAGCCTGTGTCACCTCAGAAAAGTCACTTAATTTCTCTGAGATTCATCTGTAATCTTGGAAAAACAACACTCCTTCCGTAGATTATTGGGAGTCTTAAGTGAGAAAAATGTATGTAAGACACCTAATAAAATACGTGAGAGATGCTAAAAATACGGTAGCAAATTAAAAGAGAAAATCTTGTGTAACTATAGTTCCAAGCAAGACAAGGCGTATTTAGTAACACAGCAGAAGTGGAATTCAACATTTAAGACAACAGCAAAGTGCCCTTCTTTTGCCTTCTTATTGTATCTATCAGGAAATCTATTTCTGTCAGTGGTTGTAGACGACCATGAAAAAAATTATAGTTTGTGTTGTTAGCAAAGCCTTCTCCGAAACCCTTTCCCACTCTCAGTGACATGATAGGGAGTCAATAACATCTCTTTTGAGACTGTCTGACACTGTGATGTTCGAATGTGCCACAAGGAGTGTAAATGAATGGCACTTGGTGATTATTATGTACGAGGCACTTTGCATACATGAAGTCATTTTACTTCCCCAGCAATCTCCAGTGATAGGTATTACTCTCCCATTTTGCAGATTTGGAAATCGAGGGTCAGAGAAGTTGCTGTCTTCCCTGACACTAGGTTCTACAACCAGAAAGTGTCAGGCTCCAAACTCACATCCAGGTGTACCTGACTCCAAAAGCTGTGCTTTCTGCCGTAGGCCAAGCCCCCTCTTGTTTGGCATACCTGTGTTTAGATGCACTGTGGTTTCTGAAGGGAGTTGTCCCAATTTAAAACTTACGGGATCTCACAAGAGGCCTGCAGTGTCTCTTTAAGGACCACCCTAAGTCAGTGGCAATTTTTTTAAAAAAACAACTGATATATCAAAGGAGACGAACCCTAGGGAAGCAGATCAGCTCTTGGGAGAAGTGGATCATTTCTTGGGAAGGGGATCATTCTTGGGCACAATGAATCAACATGGTTAGCTCGCTGGAGACTGCTCAAGAAAAACACCAAGGTGAGAGCTTCCAGCAATGACCATCACCTCACTGTCTGCTTACTTTTAACATTACTAATCTATTTTAAAGCCTTTAAAATTGCCTAAGGGTCAATAGAGGTGATCTTAAAGGGCCATTTTCGCTCCAAGATTCTGTTATCTCACAAGATCTGCCATACTGGTTTGCTTCGGAAAGGTGGAGATGCCCATGTGCAGAACTCTGATTGCTCTCATCCTGAGTTCAGGCTCATGTATATCTAAGAATGGAGACTCTCTAAGGCAGTCTAGGCTAAGTAACTTCTTCCAAGGAAGGAAGAAAATAAACATTTATTAAATTTTGTTTTGTGCCGGGAAATAGGCTAAGAATTTTCCCTTACGTTATTAAGCCTAAATCTGGCAACCCAGCCTATCAAGGCTAAATTTGACCTAAAAGCACTTTAAGAAAAATTCCATCTTCATCACTGGTACCTATTTGTTATGGAAAAATAGAGGCTGAGATGGGTAGATATCCATTCTTCCATACATCAAAATACTGACTGGCTTGAGATGTGACATGCAGACAAAACTTGGGAGAATAACAGAAAAGAGTTGGGTAAATAACAAAGAGAACATTTCAGTGCTATGGTGAGACATCCCAGACAAACCCCAGAAAAGGAGGGAATATACAGCCATCACTGAGAGTGGAGGGGCGTGTGAACGGGCTTTTTAGGGACACCAGAAAGGTGGTGAAAGCCAGGATATAGGACAACAGCCAGGAGATGTGACAAAAGTAATAGGTGTGACAATGACTACAGCTTTTCTGTCAGGACCCTAACCACACAAACATCAGTCCACCTTTGTTGTATGAATAGGAAATAATGGCATCATTTGCAGCAACATGGATGCAAATAGAGATGATCATACTAAGCGAAGTAAGCCAGAAAGAGAAAGACAAATACCACATGATAACACTTATATGTGGAATCTAAAATACGACACAAATGAACATATCTACAAAACAGAAACAGACTCACAGAGATGGAGAACAGACTTGTGGTTGCCAAAGGAGAGGGGCATGGGGGAGGGAAGGATTGGTAGTTTGGAATTAGCAGGTGAAAACTATTATATATAGGATGGATAAACAACAAGGTCCTATTGTACAGCAGAGGGAACTATATTCAATATCCTGTGATAAAACATAATGGAAAAGAATATGAAAAGGAATATATATGTATAACTGAGTCGCTTTGCTGTACAGCAGAAATTAACATGGTAATTCAACTATACTTCAGTAAAATTAAAAAAAAATTAAGAATGGCACCAACAGTTTCCTTTCTGAATACTAAGAAGAAATACAAAATTACTGTCAGCAGTGCAAGGGTTAGTCATATATAATTTAATCCTACAATTAACTCTGAGGTCAAAAGCTAAAGGAAATTAGAACGAAGAGAATCAGAGCCTCTGGGACGCTTAAGAGGGTTCTTGGCGAGGCAATGACAGTTGCGGGGAGTAGTCAACAGATGGAGCTAGTGAGCTGCTAACCCCTAAGATTTCAGCAGGGAGCAGGGCTTTTGCGCAGAGAGCTCGGCTTCCTGCGGTGGCAATCACGCTTAATCAAATATACACACATCCCACACAATCCTGTTAATGGGGTCAGAGAAATATGATTCGAGCCCAGGTGAGGCGTGGGCAGCTGACGGCACAGTGATGAGCATGGATCCTGCGTGGTCTGTGACGCAGCCCCAGGACAAAGCCGGCCCTTTTGCTACCTTCAGCCCAGAGGATGTGTGTCACGGAGACAGAGGCTGGACCTCAAGGGGTACCCACTTTGGAAATACGGGATCTCTGTCCCTTTTATTTTATTTAATTTACTTACTTATATTTCTCTCACTTATGAATGATCTCATCTGTCCAGAACCGGCATTTTCCCAAAGAAAATGTTTTTGTCCATAAATGGAAAGAAAAATCAGCTAGAAACGTCCCCATTGTGATGCCTGACATAACCACAAAACCGGCATGAACTAGGGCCTTGGAGAGCAGCCTAAAATCAGTGGCAGGGCTCCTTGGGAGGGGAGGACAGCGGCTCTCCCCTGGTGAACCGCACCCCTGTGGCAGCACAGGGTTTAAGCTCTGTGAAGGTGGGAGCTGACTCTGCCTGATATGACTCATGGTTTTATCTGCTCTACCCCTGGCATCCTGCCCGGCACACAATAGGTGCTCAATACTTGACTCTTGACTGAATGAACCAACAAATGACTGAATGAAGCTTCCAGGTAGGAAGGCTTCCAGCATACAGATTATTCTTAAATTCTGGCTCTTAAATCCTGTCAGGGACAATGTCCTGGGGAAGTTATGTGACCTCCTCTTGGTCATTACTTCTTCAACAATAATGTGCTGTATTTGTCACTATATTCTCAGTGTCTGAAAAATGATAAGTGATCAATAAATATTTTGTGGAAATGAGACTCTGTGCCTCAGTTTACTCATCTGTAAAAGGGGTACCACGATATCTACCTAGAAGGATTAAATTTGTTTCCATCTACAATGCTTTTTAATCATACTTCATACTGTTATAAAGATTAAATGAGGTGATATATTTAAAGTTCCTGGCCCATAAGAAGGGTTGAATAAATATATGGTAACTATTATTTTTGTTGGCAAACATCTCCACTGCCCTCTGTTACCTTACTCCAGGTAACCCTCAAACGTGAACCTGGCTGTCTGCATGCCACCTGTCCTCTCCTACACACCCTCTACTCATCTTAGTTTGCACTTAGAACCATTCAAGGGGTGTCCGAATTCTGAAGGCCCTGACCAGAGATCATTATCCACTTTAGCCCAAAGCTGGAGATCTGCCCCTAGCAACACGAGAGAGAGCTGCAGCTGCACTGCTCAGCCAGGAGAAGGCAGCTGGCTTCCTGGGAGCCAGGCCCATTTCAAACCATCTCCTTAACCCAAGGTAGGGCCCAGAGGAAGAACACTGCAGTCTAAGCTTAACCCTAGGTCTCAGGGGCCTCCCTGGTTGGAAAGATACTCCCAAAGGTAATCCTGGCCACAGCCTCCTTGAACCTGACTTTGGGAAAGATAATAATGGGGGCTTCCACCTCAAGATTTGGAAGTCATATACTCAAATCTATAGGAGATATATGATTCTAGAAGCTTCATGGAAGTTCAAAACTTCAGGACCATCTGGAAGCTTCCAAGAGGTAGACTCTAGGTGAATGAAGACAATTTTCTTTCCAGGGTTCTTAAAGGCAGCCTGACCTGGAGAATTCTTGACGAGTCACTCAATTCTGTGTTTCTATAAAATGATGACACAGAGGGCTTCCCTGGTGGCGCAGTGGTTGAGAGTCCGCCTGCCGATGCAGGGGACGCGGGTTCGTGCCCCGGTCCGGGAAGATCCCACATGCCGCGGAGCGGCTGGGCCCGTGAGCCATGGCCGCTGAGCCTGCGCGTCCGGAGCCTGTGCTCCGCAACGGGAGAGGCCACAACAGTGAGAGGCCCGCGTACCGCAAAAAAAAAATAATAATAATAAAAATGATGACACAGAGAAAACCCAACAGCAACTCGTCTCCTTGAAGATTGTTCTTCTGTTTGGATGGGAATGGATGAGAAGCATCTTTTAGGGAAGAGACAATGCTTATGAGACTGCATTTGTGTAGTGCTTTGACAGTTCTTTCCATTTTATATTTATATTGCCTACAACTCTGTCAGTTAAGTAGACCAGGCACTTTTAATCCCATATTACAGATGGGAAAACTGATATTTAGAAGGTCCAGCTGATTTTCCAAACTTGAATTTAATTACAGACAGACCTGAAATTTGTTTCCATCTACGATGTTTTTTAATGGACCATCCAGCTTCCCAGCTCCCAGCCGAACTTGGAAGAATCTGAATATCAGTATGGTGCCTGCCTCCATGACAGGAAACACATAGATTGTTGTGGTTCAAATCTTTCTTATAATGAAATGTCCTTTCCAAATGTTTTCAGAAACAGACTCAAATATTTTTGAATCTCTTCCCTTTCAACTTCTCATAATTAGTTTCAGATATGTGACCGCTATTTCCCATGAATTTGTCTTCTGAAAAATGTATGAAGGAATGTCACCTTAGGAAAATAATTCTCTCTAAAAAATATGTGAAAAGTTGTGGCCTATAATTTGAAACAGTTTGGCCCAAGATTGACTTTTGGGACAGCTGAGGGGCACTTCCCTACATTTCTTAAAACTCATACAAATTTACTTACCTGTAAACATTGACATACACACGATGAATTTAGCTTTGATTGACTTGATTATTTGATTGGTTTATCAGCTGGGTAATTTTCAAAGTAAGGTTATAATCACATACTTTTATTCAGAAATAACACCTCTCACAACGTCAGCTTCTTCACTCTTGTTTTTGAGGAAATTGGCAATAGGACAGTCTCTTCTGTTGGAATAAGAGTGTGTAAGAGACAGCAGTGGATATCTGGAAGGTTTATGGGCTTTGGAATTAGACCTAACTTTGACACCAAACTTGATTAGTTCATTCATTCATTCATTCATTCACTTGAAAAATCATCCTATCCTATATGCTGAGCATTGCTCTCTATCTAGGCATAAGTGATGATGAATAAAACTCACGGGTCCTGCCTTTGTGGAACTTATAGCCTAGCAACTTTTTTCACTGTCCATATGCAAGTTACAGTACTTCCCTGAGTTCTATTTTAAACTGTAAATTATTCAATAATGGATACTAAAACATTAAAATGAAGAAAGGTGTTTTCTTCACAAGACTATTGTGAAAAGTTATTTAAATAGCAGGAATCACCTGGTTCATGGCCAGAGGTCAAGTAAATACTGGTGTTTTTCCTACTTAATTAAATCAAGTTCCGCAGCAGAGGGCAGTAGAATCACTGCCGACCTCTGCAGTCTCAATAAAACCCCTGCAATGTGGGCTTACCCTCACCATGCTGCTCACTCAGACCTCCCTTGCAACTTGGCCATCTCAGTTGGCTTTTTTTTTCCTTATTTTATTTTATTGAAGTAGATTTGATTTACAATGTTGTGTTCGTTTCTGCTGTACAGCCAAGTGACTCAGTTATACATATACATGCTCTTCTTCATATTCTTTTCCATTATGGTTTATCACAGGATACTGAATATAGTTCCCTGTGCTGTACAATAGGACCTTGTTGTTTATCCACCTTATATATACTAGTTTGCATCTGCTAACCCCAAACTCCCAATCCTTCCCTCTCCCACCTTCCTCCCCCTTGGCAGCCACAAGTCTGTTCTCTATGTCAGTCGGCTTTTCTCACGCTTCATCCACTCCAGTCTTGGCAGAACACTTTGTGTTACTGACCACAGCTTCTACTATTTCTCTCCCATCACTCTTCCTGTTTCCCAGCTCCTTTCTCTCCTCCTCCCCCTCCTCCTATTTATAAGGACCATCTCCATGCACATGGTGCCCATATCTTTTTCACCGGCTGTGACCTTTCTTTCTTCTGACATCCAGTTCCATCTGTCCACCCCCAGGGATGCCTCCAGCTGAACAATCCCAGAACTGATTCTATCATCTTCTCCTCAAAGGGGCCTCCTCTTACCTATTGATTTCTACTTATGAAGTTGAATCTTTTCAGACCCTCCCTGTCCCTAAGTTCCACAGACAAACAAAGATCAAATGCTGATTTGGCCCAGTCTCCTGAATCTGTCCCCTCCTTCTCTTCCCCATCACCTTTGTGCAACATCTCATACCAGTTACTCAGACTACATCAACAGCCTCCCCAATGGGCCCCTGCTCTGTCTTCCTCCATCCCACCTCGCTTATGCTACTAGACTCAATTCTATTCCTAAAGCACAACTCTGATCACCTTGCTTCCTTGCTCAGACACCATTAATGACTCCCCAGAGCATACAAAGTAATGTCCGGTTTCCTCAGTCTGGCACCTGGACACCTCTTCACAATCTGACTTCCACTAACGTTTCTGCTTTACCTCTTTGGGGCTCTCTTGCCCACACTCCTGCAGATTACATCCAGTGGGGGAGATCAACACTGATCAATGATCACAGGAGCACGCATCTGTAAATTAGGATATGGGCTCTGAATGGCAGAGAGGATGCTATCAAGTCATAAAACTAAAATCTTGGTTTGGCACATTCAAGGAGCTGACCACAGGTTGGAGAGACATGAACAGAGGGGACAGTGTGGGGTTGTGACTGGAGAAGGGGCAGGGCCAACCACTCAGGGCTTTAGGGAGACCCTGTGGCCGACTTTGTTCTTTGTCCTGATGGCAATGGAGCCATTGGATGGTTTTAAATATTATGGGCGGGATCACAATCTCAGTTTTAAAAGATGATCCTGCGGCAGGTAAGCTCCTCAACAAGGCGGATGTTGCCTTTAGCTCTTGGTGGCCCTCAGTGCCTGGAAAAGGGTCTTCCATAAGGAGCTGTTAAATGAATACCTGGACAAGAGGAATGAATGCAGACATAAAGGAAGAGGGAGAGATGAAAAGAAGAAGAGGAGGTAGGGAAAGCCAGGTAAATTGACTGGCAAGAGGTGAAAGCCACTTGCGTTGTATGTATAAAAGAATGAGATACTTTTACACAAATATTCTAAGTGTGGGCTACCATTTCATAGCTGTCACCACAAGTCGGCAGAAACCCTGTTGAATTTGGCTTTGGAATTGCCTTCAGAGGCTCTTTATCAATTACACACGTCAAATCTCATTGTCTTATTGTCAAATTTGGTACAAACTTTGCCTATTTTTTCCTCCACGTTTTCCTCCATGCCTATATGATCTTTTTATTTGCCTCCTTCCATTGTTTTATTGAATTATAAATTATATGCCTCTTTATATTGTTTATTTGGATTACAAACTTCTAGAAGACAGAGACTAGATCTTTTAAATAAATTTTAATCGGAAAAGCAGATGTTAGGGATCTGGGTGCCCTACAGGGGCTTTTCCCGTTTACTGCGAAGGTAGAGGGTGTAGGGGGGAGGCATCAGGGGTTGATGAATTGAAAAGGGGACCAGGATCAGGGCAGGAGAAGGAGTCTCCTGCCTTTTATCTTTCTCCTTTATCTAGTACACTGGATATTGAACTTAAAATATATATATATATATATATATATATATATATACACCAATGTGGAGAAATAGCTCTCATAAGGAGAGTGTGGTGTGGTGGTTCACGTGTGGACTCTGAAGTCCGAATGCCTGGGTTTAAATTCAGACTGCATTACTTACTAGCTGCGGTGCCTTGGGCAAGTGGCTTAACCTCTCCGTGCTTCAGTTTTCTCATCTGTGCAACGGGCTGATAATACCACCTATCGCCTATGGTTAATTAAAGATTAAATATGGAAGGCACTCAGAGCAGGCCTGGTCCATAGGCCTGGCACTCAGCTGTTTACTTCCTCCAATTTTAAGATCCTTTGTTCCATAAGATTTGAAATTACAACTATGAAGTTTGATGCACATTTTTCATTTATTCTTCTACGGAGTTTATTTTGATGGTCCACAGAAATGTAAATAGCATCATGCAAATATTTTGGTTAGGGCTAAAAGCCGCCTCCAACATTTAGCACAAAGGACAAAATGTTTAAGAATCATCACGCTTTGAAAGCTGAATGTGAGAGCTCTGTAGGTAAATCCCCTAACAAGTGAGAGATTTTTGAATAAACAATAATTTTGTAGCAAAAACTTAAGTAACAGCTGCAGGAAGTATTGAAACAAACAGAGCCTGGGGGTTGGTGTAAGTGAAGGATGCAACCTGGTGGAAAAATTCATTATCTGGAACAACTGAAATACTGACTCTATGCATATCATCTGTATAGGAAATTTAAGGAATGAAAATACTTGCATGTCATCTTGGAACATTTATTGTCGCAATGTTTACCTTTCAAAAGTAGGTGTGACGTTCGTTAGGCAGCTGTGGTTTTCTGGTATGATGTATAGAGATGGTAAAACATATGTGTATTTATTTGATATTGTCAGAGTTTCCAGTCATTTCCCAGCCTGAGTATGGCAGCGATTTTCCGTTTCATCATTGTTTTTATTTAACAGAATTTTTTGAAAGTATTTCAGCACTTTAAGTAAATGATGAGAGAACAAAGAAGAGAGAGGAGAGAGAGAGAAAGAGAGTAGGCAAATGAATAAGAGATGGGAAAATGGTAGAGTCACGCACCAATAAGTGTAAAGATTAAGTAAAAATCTTGCATATGTCTCTATTGTGAATTTTAGGCCAAATCTTTTCTAATTAAAAACCACCCATGAAGGCATCAAGATGACCTCTGGCCAGAGACTGAATCATCTTTGCATGGCATCAACATGACTCCCTTGTGCAGGTCCTCAGGAAACAGAGCAAACCCCCATTCCTGATCTGAGAAGACAGCCTGGGAACATGTTCCATCCATGTGCATGAGGATCTTGACATGGAAAGAGATGATACACCCTTCTTCCCTACATGGTTCATTCTGGTTATTCATACCCCTAGAACTGAGAAGTTCATAATATACCGCCTTTTAACTACTGTTTATAGAAATACACTTGTCAGAGTCCATCAAAATCATGGACAGTGTAAAGAATAGAGAAAGTGTCCAATGGGGAAGAGTCATAGAAATCACCCAAATGAGGAAATTATAAGTAGATTTTCCATATGACTCCTTTTCTTTAAGGACATGTTCCGTGTACACAATCCTACTTTTGGGCAACTCCAAAGGAAATGCCCCTCATCCCTCACATTCACCAAAAATTCAAACAGGAAGAGATGGATGATCCTTCCACCTTGTCCCAATTAATCCTCAGGGATTGTCTTTTTATTTTCTAACTTGACAAATTAATCAATGTCTGTAGAAAAATAAATTAAAAAGTTGAATCCTTTTCATTTCCCCTGCAGCTTAAGTTGCAGTGGAGTAGAATGGTAAAACATATGTTTGTGAAGTTTAGGGCTGTAATGGTGTATTTCTTCTGAAATAAGCAGTATGATAGAGTTTTGGGTTTGCACCATTTTAGAGATGGGTAAAAACAAGACTCAGAGATTTAAGAGATTTATAGAAGAGTCAGAAACAGCCCATAGCTCTATATTGTAAATCACCCCCATTTTGACTGAAATTGCCTGATTCACAGAGAAGAAGCCTCATGTTCACTAGGTATAAGAGATGAAGAAGAAGGGAGGAAGGGGGAAGAGGGGAAAAAGAGAAAGGGGGAAAAAAGGAGAAGGAGAAGGGGAAGAAGAAAAAGAAGAACAAAGAACTACATTATTCTTCTCTCAGTTCAGTTTTCCCAATTCAAAGTCAGAGCTTGGTAGCTCAGGTAGAAGGGACATGTGGGGCTAAACCTGTACCCTCTGAGTGCTCGACAAATTAACTGCAGGGTGTTTATGCTGAGCTGTCATCATGCTGCAGACCAGGCTGTGAGGAAGGGTGGGTTTGATTTATTCGCTGTTTACAGCAGTGAAAACAACTTGAGTGAAATTAAGGCAGACTTACAGTTTGTTGGTTGGTTCTTGGCCAGCAAGGATCATGTGCCTGTCATATTTACTCAGCTCTTACTACTGAGATTGCACAAAAGTTTAGGCAGTGCAGAGTGTTTTTAATTTTTTCTCCAAAGTAATAAACTCTAGACATTCTTAGGTATCAGTGTATTTGGATAGCAGATTTCAAATGTAAGTACAAGAGAAGCACCAGTCAGTTGGTTTTTCAATGAAAAGAAATTTGTGATTAGCAACAGATAAAACTAACCATGCTTGTTGTTTTTAAAAATCTCTTTTCCTTTGGTATTCTGTAGTTTCATTATAATATGTCTGAGGATGAGTTTATTGTTATTTACACAGTTTGCAAATTGTTGGGCTTCTTGAATCTGCAGATTCATATCTTTCTTCAATTTTATAAACTTCTCACCATGATCTATTCAAATAGCCTCTTTCCTATATTTTCTCTGTTTTTTCTATCTTCAACTCCTATTAGCATATGTGGAACACCTCGTTTTGTCCTCTATGTCTCAATGTTTTTGTGTTTTTCATCTCTTTACCTTCCTGGGTTGATGGGCTTTGGGTGATTTCCTCAGATCAATCTTCTAGATCAACAGTTCTCTTTTTTCTGTGACTTGTTTGTTGTTAACATGTCCATTGAGCTCTAAAATGAATACATATTGCGTAGTTTTAAAATTTGAAATAATTTTCATTTTAAAATAATTATAGAATTATAAGTTGCAAAAATAGTACAGAGAGTTCACGTATACCTATGTTCAGCTTCCCCCAGTGGTGACCTATTAAATAACTAGAGTGCATTATAGAACCTAAGGAGTTGATTGGCACAATACTATCAACTAAAGAACAGATTTTGCAAGTTTTTGCATATAATCATATTTTAAGGTATTTATGTATAAATCTATGACATTTATCACAAATGTAGATTCATATAACCACCACTACAGTTAACATACAGCATTGTTCCGTCACCACAAAGGAACTCCCCCATGTTACCTTTTTATAATCACACACCCCCCTTCCACCTTCTCTTAACTCTGGACATCCACTGATCTGTTGTCCATCATCTCTATAATTTTGTCATTTTCAAAATTTTATATAAATGGAACTGTACAGTTTGTAATCCTTTGAGACAGTTTTTTTTTTCACTCAGTATAATGTCTTAGAGATCCATCTAAATTGTTATATGTATCAATAATTTATTTAGAGGGTTCTTTACATATTCCTGATACAAGTTCCTTGTTAGATATGTAATATGCAAATACTTTCACCTCCAACAAGTTTTAGCTTTTACTGCCCTACTTTTTATTTTGCAAAGTTCTATTTAGTTCTCTTTTCAAGGTCAGCCTGAACTTCTTTTCAGAGAACCTTATACTTTCTCCTTAAGACCTTCTTTATTTTGTTAATCCTTTAAGTCCTTTTAAAGATCATTTCTATTCAAGAATTATAATGTTTAAAATTCTAATTCTGTCTTCTGTATTGTTTGCTGACTCTTTCTCACATTATTGTTTCCTCATATGTTTCACAGTTTTAGACAATGAACTTGGCCTCATTGGAATTTAATCTCTTGAAATCCCTACAGAGACACTTTAAGGGGATGTTCAAGAGAGGTGTTGCTTTTACTTTTGTAAGGTACTCCAGGAGTATCACCAGCTAAACACTACTTTTTATGCTATTATCTCAATTTAAAGTTTCCTACATCTTGCCCATGGCATGAATTTCAATACCAGATGGTTATGTGGCTATAAATCCTCAGAGATATCTTTTTTATTTTTTTTAAACTCCCATCCAAAGCTAATGGATTTTTAAAAAAATTATTTTAAAATTCTACACTGCTTCATCCTGGCTTCATGTTGCAGTTTCAGTTCCAACTTCTTGTCTCTAGGGCTTAAGGCTTTATCTCCTGTTCCTACACAGGGATTAGTATCCAAACTCCTTCCCTGCAGCAGCTGAAGCTTCAAGGCTCATGTTGACCTTACTGGTTTTCACTTCCCTCATTATTTTTGTTAACTGATGATTTCTCTTACCTTATTGTGAGCTTGTCTCTTAATTTAAAATATATATTTCATTTTAAAATAGTGTATTTATAAATATTTGTTATTTTTTATCCAGTATTCCTTGTGTTTAGTAGTGGAAGAGTTTTCAAACTATCTAGACATGTATTTTTCTCATTAGCTGTTTATAACAAATTTTACAAAACCGTGAACTGACTCCTTTAGTTGAACGATGTCAGTATTTATGATGGAGATATAAGGCTTTGTGTGACTTTGTAAATAAATATGCTTTGAGAGTGTAATTATGAGGTTCTGGCTCTCAATATAAATGTCACATCTGCAGAGAAGTCTTCCTTGACTAATTCCCAGCTCCAGTCTTTCTACCTCTTTTTATCTCTCACTCTAGTTTAGTTTCTTCAAAGCACTCACACTTTCTTATTTTTTGATTCTTAAGATATATTTATTACAAGTCTTCTCCCCACTAGGATGTAAGTTCACAAGATTGTGTCAGATCAGAGCAGAAGGATAGAGAATAAGTTTACCTGTCAAGGAGTCACCAAGTACTAGTGATGTGAACACATGGAATATGACATAGGTGACCAGAGGTGCATGAATGGAATGCAGTTTCAACAAAGAAAATGGAAATTTAGTAAAAATATATTGTGTGCTATTTGAAGGGAGAATAAACATATTAACAACAAAAGAAAAGATTTTAGCAAAATCTGACCATCAGAATCATTTTCATTGTAAATCAATGAACAAAAAATGAAAAAAACCCCAACATTTTCATCACCTACAGTTTTGTACGTGGATAACTTTTTTTAAGTTTTATTTTTATGTAAACTACACACTATTTTATAAAACACAATAAGAAGCAACATCTCAGGAAGTGTCTGGTCATGCCCACTAGGGGTGGCACAACACTGCTCCCAGCAAGGTTGGAAAAGCTGCCCTTGAGGAGGCAAGTTGCCCAAGCATGATGGGCAGCAGAACCTTCCCTGGGTTTGCTCTTAGGAGCTACAGAATCTAGAAAAATATGTCTGAGGGCAAGAATTTGGCAGCATTTCTCCAGCTCTGGCCAAGGTTAAGGAGATCTGGTCTGGGGCATTTAGTACAAGGATTATTGCTTCACTTCTGCAGCCTGAATGAAAATGCCATTGGGAGCATCCCTTTGATCTGATTTCATATATCAATAGCAGACATTCATCTGATTGAGAGTGTGGTTGTCCAGGTGTTCTGCATGGCAAACATGAACACTTTGAACTCTGCGAAGGATTATCCCTCCTTGTAATTAGTGAGCTGGCTTTCTGGTTTATACATATGTTTCTTGTGAACTTTGTAAGTGTCCCAATCAGCCCTAGTGCAACATCAAGTTTAATGTCTGTCCAGCTGAAGATCAGACTGAAGTTTGGTCTGGGCAACAAACCAGCCTCCAAGACCTATGGTTCCCCAATTCTCATTCCTGGGCTGGCAGCATCAGATGACCCAGGAAGCTTAAAAATATTTATTCCTGGACCCCACATCAGTCTTTCCTGATTCAGAGCTGGTGTGAAGTGGGGAGGAGAAAAGGGAATCTGTTTTTAAGAAGCCTTTCTGATGAATCTTATGCAGCAGATTTGGGGAACACTGCCCTAGATCATTTTCTTTTCCATCCCCTTGTAACTGGAATGTGCATCTTTTTCCCCTTGCCCCCAAATAATGACTCTGATTTCAGAGGACTTAATTGAGTTTAATGCAATCTCCAGTGCTGTAGGCTTAATCATCCTAATTGCATTTTGAAATAAGAGCTTGTTAGTGCAAATAAATCTTTGCAGCATTAGGGCCTTCTCATCCTTCGGAGCAAGCAGAAAGGTCAGGTTCAGTTCTAATGTCCTTTCACCCGTCCTTCTGCACCCCTCTCCCACATCTGGTGTCTCTTTCCTATTTACACAGGCTGCAAAAATTTACGTTCCAAGGAAGGTGCTGTATGCAGCTTTCAGAAACCAGCTGCCTCTGTGCATAATTTCAGTTGGCCCATGAAGATTCTTTAGGAGACACAGGGTTTCATTCAAGATCTCATGCCTCTCCCAGCCACTCTCTCTGCAGAAAGCATCTACTTCTTTGGAAAATAGAGAAAAAATCAAATTTAGTATGTGGGCCAAAGTGCTGTGACTCAGGGTTCCTGTTACTTTGGTTGGGGACAGGGTAGAAGGGATTTTGATATCTTACCTTCTGCTAATTGTTATTCAACTAGGAAAAGAGAAAAGGAATTAACAGGGAATGAAGGGATTGAACAAATAAATATGGCTTTCATGCAGGAAACTGAGTTGACGCCTTTTTAAAAAAAATGTATTTTATTGTAGTATAGTTGATTTACAATGTTGTGTTAATTTCTCCTGTACAGCAAAGTGATTCAGTTATACATATATATATACACATACGCACACACACACACACACACACACACACATATATATACACATGTATGTATATACATACTTTTTCATATTCTTTTTCATTGTGGTTTATCACAGGATACTGAATATAATTCCTTGTGTCATACAGTAGGACCTTATTTTTAATCCATTCTATATATAATAGTTTGCATCTGCTAATCCCAAACTCCCAATCCATCCCTCCCCCACCCCCCTTTCCCTTGGCAACCACAAGTCTGTTCTTTATGTCTGTGAGTCTGTTTCTGTTTTGTAGATAAGTTCATTTGGGTCATAGTTTAGATTCCACATGTAAGTGATATTATATGGTATTTGTCTTTCTCTTTCTGACTTATTTCATTTGGTATGATAATCTTAGGTCCATCCACGTTGCTGCAAATGGCATTATTTCATTCTTTTTTATGGCTGAGTAGTATTCCATTGTATATATGTACCACACCTTCTTTATCCATTCACCTGTCAAGGGACGTTTAGGTTGTTTCCATGTCTTGGCTGTTGTGAATAGTTGATGCCTTTTTTAGAATGGCTGCGATGGAGAATCTTTGTCTCCAAATTAACCTACTTACTGAAATTTACGTGCTGGTAGGCTTTAATTCTATCTTGAAATAAGTGAAGTGGAAAGGCTTAAAGAGAAGCATAAATTACTGACAATCCACAGAACCCAAGATCTCTTTCCCCAGGACCAGTGCTAGGATTAGAAAGTACAATTCTCATCATTTAATCTCATTATCATTTGAGGATGGTAGCAACCCCTGGCTACAGAGTCCAATTCCATTCATTCAATTCTTCAATGTTATTCAATAAATTTTTGTTAGTTACCCCATTTGTGTGTAGCATTTTTGGGGATGAATACTGTACATTTCACAAGAGTTAGGACTATCTTGTGTGTGGCTATTCAGTGTCCATCAGGGTGAAGTCTAGGAACTTACATGAGAGCTCACATCACCTAGAGTCACATGGACTTGATGATTTAGTTAAGATGTCTTAACATATTGCAGAACTCCTATACCTTGTGATGGATTGATAACAAGTATTTTTCTCTCAGTGCCTCTGACAAAGCTGTGGAGGCCACAATGCAATGAGTGGTTAAAGTACTGTACAATTCCCTCACAGAGGAGCTTGCACTGCTATTGAAAGAGGGTCTTGTTCACCTTAGAGAAGCTTTCACCTAAAACCACCTTGCATGAACTTGATAATGCATTTCTCAAATGTTGTCTATTGAACTTTTCAAGACATTTTTCAAGACAGACCTAACATATTTTCAGTACGGCACCAATTATTTTCTATTTCAGAAAAAATAGAAGAGTTTAAATATCCCATTAAACAGAGCGTAGAGAGGAGTTGTAAGTGAAGGGTTAAAGATGGTATTTCTCTTTTCCTCTTAACTTCAAAACTGTCATGAACGAATGTATAATGATCCATCACTTGGCACTGCATTAAACATATTACAATTATCTGTATCTATATATCTATATCTATTTATAAATTGCCTCTTCCCTGTAACATGTCTCAGTCTGACAAACATGGAAGAAGAGCATTTACAACCCAACAATATATGTAAGAGTGATATTCAAAATTGTGACAACCATGTGACCAGGACACCTGTCAGTCCAATCACATACTGCTGGGTGCAGGCTTGGATATAATCCTGGAATATATGGACACCAGATGCTGAGATGTGTGGAGATCAAGCTGGGAAAATGAAATGTTCTGGGTGCATTAAAGAGGTCTCCTTGGAAAGAATGGGTTTTGAATTGGGTGGTGCACAATGAGGATATGTTTCGGCAAAGTGCCGAACAAAGGTTGTTTCAAACAAGAAGTGGGTGCAGAGGAAGATTAAAAGGTGGGCAGCCAAGGAGTTAAACTAAGGCACCACTAGAATATAAGGAAGTGGAGAAAATTGCACTAATTGGATCTTCATTCAGGGAGAGAACTACAAATGTTTGGAAAGACTATTTTGATAAGCTGCTTGGGATGGTGAGAGGAGATTAAGGGCCTGTAAGTATGTTCATGTTCAAATAACAATACCTGGTCTTTGAATCTCCCTTTATTTTGCTGATTGGGTTACTGCTTCTAGTGGTCCTCCTCCCCATTCTTAATCTTTACCCCAGCCCCTTTGCAGAGCTCAGTTATCTTAAGTAAATGTTGAACAAGTGTCTAAAGAATATTGGTTTGAATATGGGAGCCAATCCAGAGTGCCACACATCTCACACAGAGCTCAGACTGTATGGGAGGGAGCAGGTGATGTGTCTGTAGTAGAACTATTTCCACTGAAGAGAGAGACACAATGGGTAGCGTGGCTTGCTAGAGAGAGCACAAAATTTGCAGTCAAAGTACCTGGGCTTCAGTCCCAGCTCTGCCGCTAACTACCCATATATCTTAAGTAAGTTAAGAATGTAGATGGTTTTTTATTCATCGTAACATCATCAGGAGCTAACAGGATGCTACAGGGCCTGGAGACGTGGAATAAATATTTGTTGACTATATGAGCATATGAATGAGTAAATGAATGACTGCTCTGAATTTAGGTTTCTTCCTCTGCAAGATTGTGATAAGATAAGATCTTCTTGAAGTAGGGTTCTTTTTCTTTTTCTCTTTTCTTTTCTTTCTTCCTTAGATTGAAGGAGAGAATGCATATGTATGTTAGCTCTATGGAAACCATAAAGAATCCTCTAAACTCCAATAGTTTTATAGTCAGTCTAGTGATAAAGATAGGTCAGGAGGTGTAGAGTCTGCCATGTTAATGTTGAATGTGAGACTAAGTTGACAGGGATTCTAGAGTTATGCAACCCCTGCTTTGGTATCACAGCTATGAGGACACGTACCCTGCATCCCCAAGTGAAGAGCACTGAATCTGTGTATTGGAAAATGCTACAGTTCAGTCTATGTCCTGTGAGTTTTTTCTCTTTTACTACTCACACAGGAACACTTCACTCTGGTGACCAAATGTATGGGTGTTTTCCCCACACAAAACAATTCTCCATGACATTATCTGGATGTCCTACAATTTAACTCAATTCTGACACTGTCTTCCTGGAGATAGCATCACATCCCACAGGTTAAGGGCTCAGTGCCACAGGACTTCCCCCGCCCCACTTCAGATGCCAGTTGCTAGTCCCAGGCTGTCACATGTGCTTCTGACCCATTGGCTATAATTCAGAAGTGGCCATGCCCCCTCCTTGGGTTTGGTTAATTTGCTAGAGCAGCTCACAGACGCTCACTTACTTATATTTACCAGTTTACCAGGATATGATACAGGATACAAATGAACAGCCAGATGAAGAGGTACATAGAACTAAGTCTGGAAGGATCCCAAGAGCAGGCGCTTCTATCTCCATGGAGCTGGGATATGTTACCCTTCCAGTGTGGATGTATTCATCTACCAGGAAGCTCTCTGAGTCCCACATTATTGGAACTTTTATGGAGGCATCATTGCCAGTCCTTCTCCCGTCTCGAAAGTGGAGGGCAGGGCTGGAAATTTTAAGCTTCTAGTCATAGCTTGGTCTTTCCCAGTGACCAGTCCTCAATCAGGAGCCATCCAGAGTCACCTCACTAGAATAAAAGAAACTCCTATCACCCAGGAAATTACAAGGGCTTCAGGAGCTCTGTGTTAGTAACTGGAGGCAGAGATCCATACATATATTTTCTATTATCTCACAATCTGAAACCATGACCAGTATTTTACTAGTTCATGGCAAAATGGGGAAAACAAGGTGCTATAATATATATTTTAATAAATCTACCTTTATACAAATTTGAGGACTTTGCTCTTTTTTTCTGATATTATGTTCTTCCTTATTTTGGTGTCAAAATATTCTTTTAAAAATAAAATTAGGGCAGTAGTAGATATTTATTTTGAATGTCCTTATATATCAAATAATAAGATGGAAATTATCTATCACTCCTTTAATAATAAAATGGAAATTATCTATCATCACTCCTTTAAATTATCTATCACTCCTTAAACTGTATTCAACCAAAAAGCCCCCAAATTCAGCAACTGCTAATCCAGGAGAGTTCTGGGTGGACACACAGGAATTTGAGGCCCCTGCTTCAGTGTCATTATCGGGTTATTCAACCCACTAAAGTTTGGCAGTCACAGAAAGAGTTAGAAATTCCACAGTTCAAAAAAAAAAAAAATCATGTAAAGCCATTTTGGAATGTTGTTCTAATGAAACAGTAAGATACAAAAAAATTGTTTTTGAGTTTTTGTCGAGATTCTGACATCTCTTATTAACGAAGTAAGTGGCTAAGAAGTCTACACTTAAACCAAATGGACCCACCAGCTGAAATGTGAATAGATAAAATTACTTATGACAATTTCAGAGCTGGTTTAATTCACTGGGCAAAATGAGGTGCCTGTTTTAATTTGACTCTGGCATCTTCTATCTCTCTGCTTTTTCCAAGATAACTTTTATTTTATTTTATTTTTTAAATTTTATTTATTTATATATTTATTTTTGGCTGCATTGGGTCTTTGTTGCTGGGCGCAGGCTTTCTCTAGTTGCAGTGAGTGGGGGCTACTCTTCGTTGTGATGCATGGGCTTCTCATTGCGGTGGCTTCTCTTGCTGTGGAGCACGGGCTCTAGGCACACGGGCTTCAGTAGTTGTGGCTCGTGGGCTCAGTAGTTGTGCACGAGGCATGAGGGATCTTCCTGAACCAGGGATCGAACCCTTGTCCCCTGCATTGGCAGGCGGATTCTTAAACACTGCGTCACCAGGGAAGTCCCCAAGATAACTTTTGACCTAACTTTAAAAGACTGGTTTTGACCAAACTGAGTAGGTTTTGGCCAGATTGGTATCAAATTACATTTTGAATTTGATATCTGAATTAGTCCACAAATCAAGATCGAAGCACAAAAGAGGCTGTCAAGAATTTACAGATGGAATTACCTTTTATTGTTCTTAACATGTTTCAATTAAGTTTAGTATGTGGGTAGAAGTTACAGAAGTATTTGTTTGCAATACTTTCTCAAACCTCTTGTCCTCAAGTCATTTTTAGGCCACTGTATTATTTCCTGCTCTTATACCTCTTAATTTTCCTCTATGGCGGTTTGTCTCTTTCTGTGAATTCTTTGATTATGAGCTCATCCATAGAAAAGGTTTTTTGTTCTTATCCCCTCCTGAGGAGGTCTTATGAACCTAGAGCTACAAATTCTTTTTCTTTTTTTTTTTTGCAGTACGCGGGCCTCTCACTGTTGTGGCCTCTCCCGTTGCAGAGCACAGGCTCTGGACGCGCAGGCTCAGCGGCCATGGCTCACGGGCCCAGCCGCTCCGCGGCATGTGGGATCTTCCCGGACCGGGGCACGAACCCGTGTCCCCCGCATCGGCAGGCGGACTCTCAACCACTGCGCCACCAGGGAAGCAAGCTGCAAATTCTTTACAGAGCAGCTCGACATTTGCATCTACTGAACCCCAGTGTTTTCAATGTTCCTATACTACTTCCATTTTAATTTCTTAGCTTGGGATTCTGGTGCCACACAGATAGAATAGATGTGGATTCTGATGTGCAGGTACGCAGACCTGGATTTTCAACTTTCCTGAATTGATTCTGGCCTCCTTGAAACCCCAGACAGCAAGCTCAACGCTTTCCTGGGCTGCCTTGTGAATTTTCACTTGTTATTTTTATATGCCCCTTTGTCACCATTGAGCTACCATTTATTAAGTGCTTATCTTGTGCCAGCTCTTTTGCAGACACCGTTTTATAGGGGCCTCTCTATCCACAAGGCAAATATCAGTGTGCTCTACCCATTTTCTGCACCTCTCCTTATCAATACTTGAAGGGGATGTTTGTTTTAGGCCATTATAACAAAGGTATTTGCTGAGAATAACTGAACTGATAATTATTTTAGAGTTAATGTATGCAACATAACTATTTTATCTATAAATGAATAGTATATTCTGTGACTCTAATATTAACATCCATTCATTTCCCACAGGATTTAGGGAAAACCCATAGTCCAGAGTCACTGGGATCATATGTTAGACTACTTCAGTACAGATTATCCTTTTTTTTTTTTTTGGTCTCTGTCTATTTCTGGCCCTATTTCCATGACCCATGCTGCTCTACCTAGATCTACTGTGGATACATAATTTTAGCATCAGAGTGTGTGTGTATATGATTTGCAGAAGGCTTTCAGTTTTTCTCACTGCAATTGTTCGAAATTTAGGTCCTAAATAGAGCTAAATGACTTGCTATTTTCCAAACTTACCATTCCTCACCACAGTCTTTGTCTTTGTATGTGGAGTTCCTCTACCTGGAATCTCACAGTAACCTTTCTGCCTGACAAACACCTACACGTCTTTCCAGACCAAGTTCAAATGCAGCCTCATTTGTGATGTCCACCCTTAGCCTCCCAGCTAATCCACTCTTCCTCTGTGCTCCCAAAGGACCTTTGGCATCATGGTGACTGGATTACCATTATTTGCACATAGGTTTGTTTCTCCCGTTAAATATGAGCCCCCTTGAAAGAAGGGAGTGTGTTTATCATTTCTGTATGTTTAGCAAGCAAGAGTTCCTGTCACGTAACAGGTGATCAAAAAATGATTGGGGAGTGAATGAATAAAAGTTAAAGGCTTTTTACCTCATCAACTGTATTTCTATTCTAGAATTATTTCCATCCTTTTTTCGGTGTTATATAGATATGTGTAATGTAGGGATGTGTTGATTCCACCACATCAGGGCTAATGAGTTTTACAAAATGTCTAGGAATGACTTCTACAAAACTACCGTCTGAAACTGTGGTAGGGTGGGTTTTATAGAATTTATCAATCTGGATGAAGATCCAAATTTGTCTGTGTAACAGTCTCATGCTCATGACTCGTGGGTAAACTCATAAAAATTCACGTGATCCCACCCAGAGGCAAGAGCAGGAGAAATCCGTGACGTATCCTATTAAGAGCCTCTGAGTTTTATAAATGACAAGTGGTTAATCTCTTGCTGTTTTCAAGATTATATTTTTGTTTTGGATTTCAGGTTTTTTTGTTTGTTTGTTTGTTTGTTTGTTTTTTGCAGTACGCGGGCCTTTCACTGTTGTGGCCTCTCCCGTTGCCGAGCACAGGCTCCGGACGCGCAGGCTCAGCGGCCATGGCTCCTGGGCCCAGCCGCTCCGCGGCATGTGGGATCCTCCCGGACCGGGGCATGAACCCATGTCCCCTGCATCGGCAGGCGGACTCTCAACCACTGCGCCACCAGGGAAGCCCGGATTTCAGTATTTTTAATGTGATGTATATAATTGTGGCTCTTTTTGCATTTATTTTACTTGGAGTTTGTTGAGTTTCCTGAATGTGTAGGTTATTGAGTTTTTAAAATAAATTTGGGTTATTAAAAAAAAAAAAAAAGAGCCTCTGGGTTATACACATTATTCCTGGAAGCATTGGACCCTAGCTGCACTTCCAGTTTATAAATGCCTCATCACATTGAAAATGTTTACAGTTCTAAGACCAAGCCACTGCGCGTAGCTCGCCAGCTTTCCAGTATGTGGGGGCACAACTGAAAAGCTGTCAAAACAGCAGAATGATGGCCTGGAACTCTGCCATCCAGAGGTTCGGGGCATAAAGACAGACTCACAGAAATAGATTGCTAGACATGGAAGAAAGTCTTGATTTTTTTTTTTTTTTTTTATTGAGGACTCCAAAGAAATTTTATTTATGTGTATTATATTTATCAATATTTACTGTATTTGAAAATTAGAAAAGAACATTAAAATATTAATTCATTTAAAAGTAACAATAAATCCATTACTGGTTAAAATAACTAATGTATTTTTATGAAAAATAATTACATTTTCTCAAACAAAAAAATTGCTGAGAAGCATGACATTGTTTTACATATTTGAAAATCTCCTTAATGGTCAGTTTACTAGAAGAGCAGTTGGACTCTACTGTCTACTTCTGCATTCTATCTGCTTGATATCACATGTCATGTAACCCCTGGAAAACTCCACTGTACACTTGTGAGAGAACAAGTGGAAAAGGGAACGTGACTTGGACTCAAACTCTAATTAGAAAATGAAATTGGATCCTCTCTCCTCCCCAGCGAGAGAAAAATAACCCTATTGCCTCAAGGTGCTGACAGTGGAAGGGACTAAGACTATATCATAGTATTGTTATGAAAATGGTTTTGACCTTGCAGATCTCAAAGGGTCTCAGTGACTCTCCAAGATCCCCAGACCACACTTTGAGAACTGCTGCCTTAACTAGATGCAGCCATACCTGATGCTATCTACTCTTACCAGTCTTGCGAGCCTACCAATATCCATTTATTTTTTCCCTTAAACTGCTGGAGTTGGGTTTCTGTTACTTGCAACTGAAAGAATTCTGATTAATACACAAATAAACCCTTCATGGTTCTTCTTCGTTTAGGAAAAAATTTAGGGAAGCTTAGGGGAGTCTCACAGATGCAGCTTTGAATCTTTTCTCTCTTTGTATTTCCTCCCTCCTTCCTTCTAAGGCTTAATTTTTATTTTTGTTTTATAAATTCAGTGAACTGGGCAAAGCAGCAAAAGTCAGGTTCTATCTGGTTTACTTCCAGCAAACCAGAGTTTTGTGGTTCTATTTCTTTTCAAGATATCTCATCTTGGAGATGGGCTTTCATCTTTATCAGATAATGGGAATAGAGGCCGACTTAGTGGCACAATTCTTGCCGGTAAGAATGAATCAGGGGACTTCCCTGGTGGCCCAGTGGTAAAGAATCTGCTTTACAATGCAGGGGATGCGGGTTCAATCCCTGATCAGGGAACTAAGATCCCACATGCTGCGGGGCAGCTAAGCCTGTGTGCTACAACTACTGAGCTCACGCGTCTCAACTAGAGAGCCTGCATGCCACCAACTACAGAGCCCATGCGCTCTGGAACCCAAGTGCCACAACTACAGAGCCCATGCGCCCTGAAGCCTGTGCGCCACAACTAGAGAAGAGAAAACCTGCACACCACAACTAGAGAGAAGCCCGTGCACCACAACCAAGAGCCCACATGCTGCAGCTAGGACCTGATGCAGCCAAAAATAAATAAAATAAGTAAATAAATAATAAATAAATCTTAAAAAATAAAAAGTGGACAGGTTGTGAGTTATGTTGTTAGTAATACAACACTTTCTACTTTTTTTTCCTCTCTCTTTCTCTCTCTCTCTCTGTCTGTCTCTCTCTCTCTCTCTTTTAGAGGTTGATATTATATTCCCAGTCATTGGGCAGAATTATGATTACAGTTATAATTAAACTAGTACTTTGAAGGGCCTTGAACAACTTTGCTCTGACAGCCCTCCCACCTCTGATGGCACGTTGCTTGGACAGGGGACTACCTACCTAGAAAGGCAATGAGACAGCCTATGAGACGTTACTGGTTTTGGAGGCAGGAGACTGGATTTGATTCTTGACACTGTGATTTACTGTTTTATGTTCTTGTGTCTCTGAACCTAAATTATCTAATTTGTGAAGTGGGGCTAACAGAGCATTCAGTTTACGGTAAAAGTAGGCTAGGATAGCACTTCCATGGGGTCAGCAAAGAGCAAGGTGTGGCTGGGATGTTGCCGAGGTCAATGACCCCCCGAATTCACTGACTCAGTTAAGAAGGCAGGTCCCAGGGCTTCCCTGGTGGCGCAGTGGTTGAAAGTCCGCCTGCCGATGCAGGGGACACGGGTTCGTGCCCCGGTCCGGTCCGGGAAGATCCCACATGCCGCGGAGCGGCTGGGCCCGTGAGCCATGGCGGCTGAGCCTGCGCGTCCGGAGCCTGTGCTCCACAACGGGAGAGGCCACTCAGTGAGAGGTCCGCATACCGCAAAAAAAAAAAAAAAAAAAAAGATAAATAAAAACAATGTCAACAAAACAGCTTGTGTATAGAAACTATATTCATTATAGCCCCAAACTGAAAACAGCCCAGATGACCATCAACAGGAGAATGGATAAACAACTGTGGCATATCCATTCAAGGCAATACTACTCAACAACAGGAAGGAACAAACTACCAACACATGCAACAACAGGGATGAATCTCAATTACATCATGTTGACTGAAAGAAGCCAGTCACAGAAGAGTACGTTCTTTGTGATTCTATTTATGTGGAATTCTTGTATAAGCAGAACTAATCTACAGGGGGAGAAATCAGAATAGTGGTTGCTACTGTTGGTAGGTGTGGGCTAAAAAAGGGCGAGAGAAAGCTTTCTTGAGTGACGGGAACATTCTCTACCTTGACCGGACTGGTGGCTACACAGGCGTATTTATTTGTCAAAACTCAGAGAGGCACTCTATAATATATATTTTTAAAACAGAGAATTAGTTCAAAAGAGGAAATAGAACCACTGTGCTTTGTTCAGACCACACTTTAGTACATTTTAAAAACAACAATAAATCAAAGTACGTTCAGATATGGGTCACCAGGAGGAAGAAGTGTCAGGAAGTGATGATGCAATGAGAAAGGTGAGGAACAGGGGAGATGCAGGCTGGAGAGAAGACAAGTGGGGAGTGTTGTGTCCTTCTATTCATTCATTGGGAGGGCAGTTGTGTGGTTAAATGCGTGTAGTTATTCACTGAAACTCCAGAGGGCATAACCAGGACCGATGGGTAAAAGTTAAAAAAAGGAAAAAAGTTAAAAAGAGGAAGATTCTTCTAGATACCAGACAATGGAGCTGCAGAGCAAAGCAAAACTTGGACAGTCATCAGGAAGCTGCCACAGAGCCTGGACAAGAGGTGGTGAAGGCCTGGACCACACATGCTATGGGGATGGAGAGGATGTAAAGGGAGAGTGGGTTTGAGAAGTGTCAGGAAGTACAGCTGACGTGACACGTGTGTGTGTGTGTGTGTGTGTATGTGTGTGTGGTATACAAGGGAGAACAATAAATTAAGAATGACTCTCACATTTTGCCTAAGAAGACACTGTTGGTATTAGTTATGTGTCATAAGATCTTATGAATCATGAAATTGTTTTAAAATGTTAGACCTTAAAATTGTGCAACTGTGTCTGACTAAGTGATTGAAATGGATTTTTTAAAAAATGTGACTGAGTCACAGAGCTATTGGAAACAGGAACCAGAAGCCAAACTACCCACCTGTCTGACCTTTCAAAGTAACAAGGTAAGCTGGCCATTCAAGCCCCATCGCACCACCCTATTTTCAGTTTCCTGAACTTACTTCTCTGATATTTTGTAGTTTATATTGTCTGTCTCTGTCCACTAGAATATAAGCTTCTTAAGAGCAAGGATGCTGTGGTCTTACTCACTGCTGCATGCCCAGCTCCTAGCACACTGCCTGTCACAGAGGTGCTCAGTCAATACCTGAGGCTTGAAGGGAGGTTTCAGGCAGAGCTTATCTGGTGATGGCTGTCCGGTGGGTGGATATGAAGAACTGCAGAAACACATGCCAGAGTACGCCAGCCATTCACAGATGCTGTGGCGGGCGTTCCAGATGTTTGTTTCTTTAAGTCTAACGCTCTCCCGATACCTCTGCAGCGCTTATACCTCGTGCCAGTGCAGATCCCATGAGCCCCACACCTTGCTCCAGCTGCCACTACTCAAACAGCTTCCAGACAGGGCTCCAAGCAGACTAATACTGCAAACACACTTGTCCTTTCCTGCCTGGGTTTCTCTGATGCCAGCGTGTGAGATCCTACAGTGACCTGCAGGACACTCATGAGTGTGCAGTTCAGAAATGCGAGCATGATGGAGCCGCCCTTCATCAAACGGGGACAGGTATCAATGCACAAATATTTCCCCCTCTTGTAATTGGGGCTGGTAGCTCCGAGATGACACATTGCAGGAGGCTCCTCAGAAAGTTCAGGCAAGATCAAGCAGTAGTCACCTGTTGCAGGGGCCAACTTGATAACGCGTGCTTACGTTGGCTTTCCCTCTTCCCTGGTTCCTAGTTCCACTCCGCCCTTCTTCACTCCTCCCTGGGATCAGTTCCCAAGTGATAACCGACCTGCACATGTGCATTTGTCTCAGGCCCTGCTTTCTGGGTGACCCAGGCTAAGACAACAATCTAATTTTCATATCCTCGAATCTGACAGTGTTTTCTTGGTTCAGGAAAACCACCTGTATATAGGTCAGACACCTCTGGCAACAAGAAGGACACATTAAAATCCTCCCATGTCCTTTAACTCCCTGGTCCCCTGAAGTTCCGGGGCAAAGTGAGGATGAGCACGTGGCCCTCAGGTAAAGGCAGCATTCCAAGGCCTCACCCGTTATGGTCTAATGGGTAGTGGCAAACCCTCCCTGAGAAGAGCAACGAAGGGCAGAAGCCATCTCCAGATGTGAAAGGCGAGCGCGAGGCTAGGTTGGCAGCTGACTGGAAGCACACTGATGGGCTGAACAAGCAGTAGCAAGGAGATTTCTCAACTTCCAATGCAGTTGAAACCAAGGGTAATCATTAGTCAAATCCATTTCACCTGCCTTCGCTAATCAAGGCTTTTTAAGACTTGCGGGTTCTCCAAGTGGAGCATAGCCTAAGCGATAAATGTTTGCCTGAACTGTTTTCCAGGAACTTGGAGTTAGCTGTGCCTAGTTCAGGCAGAGCTAGTTAAGACTGGTTAGGACCACCAACCCTCCAACTGGGCATACACAAGTGTCCACCGGGTGACCTTTTGATGTCAGAGGACTGAAAACTCCACCCTCAGATGGTGTTAAGGGTCTCCACTTTTGAATGTGCAGAGGTCTATAGCTTAGTTACACCCACGCAGAATGACGATTACTGTACCTTTTTCCAATTACCTTTCCCTATGCTCCCCCTGCTTCTGTATTCTTCATCCCATAAATACCCAAGCCCCTTGCCTTTGCGGAGGCAGATCTAAGACTTGTTCTCCTGTCTCCCGACTTGGCCACCTTGCCAATAAACCCTTTCTTTGCTATGTTTTTGCTTGCGCTGTGTAGGTTAAAACAAAACTGGTTCGGTAACAGTGCTGCATACCCATACCAACTACTGAGATCATTGATCGGGGCAGAGAGGCTCTGGGCTGGGGACAAAGGACAAGTGGTAACAGCAAAGTTTCTTCCTCTCTGGTGGGATCTGTATCTCATTCCCTGGCCTTTTTTAAAAAAAATTGAGCTAAAATTCACATCACACAAAATTAACTGTTTTAAAGTGTACAATTCAGTGGCATTTAGTACATTCACATGTTGTGCAACGATCACTTCTGCCTAGTTCCAAATAATTTTCGTCACCCTAAAAGGAAATTTTATACCCATTAAGCAGTTAGTTCCCAGTACCCGCCCCCTGCCCAGGCCCTGGCTATCATTAATCTGCTTCCTGTCTCTATGGACTTACCATATTCTGGATATTTCATATAAATAGAATCATACAATATGTGTGACATTTTGTGTCTGGCACATTTTGATTGTCTAGTCATCATCTGATGGGCATTTGAGTTGTTTCAACATTTCGGCTATTGTGATTAAGGCTGCTATGATCGTTTGTGTACAAGTGTGTGTTTGAGTCCCTGTGGTCAAGTCTTCCAGTGTGTAGCTAGGAGTGGAATTGCTGCCCATCCATTTTCATGAGGACTTCTTTTACCAGTGTGCCAGTTTGAGTCCCAGAGACTCTATGTGCCAGTTGGTCTCCAGAGGAAATTGATAACCACTTTACACTAAACATCTGTGAAAGGATTTAAGATGACCACATAACTACACTCATCCCCAGTATTCGTGGAGGATTGGTTCCAGGGCCCCACCATGCTCAAGTCTCTTATACAAATGGTATCGTACAGTGAGCGCTCTGGATCTATGGGTTCGGCATCTGTGGATAGGGAGAGCTGACTGTGCATCCACTTGGCCAAAGCTGAAGAAGTTGGCTTCTGGGGATATCTGAGGGAGCTGACCTAAGTCCTTCCCTTGTCTCCCTTTTCTTCACAGTAAGGATCTCAGCCTTACTGGGAACTTACTTGGATGGGTCGGTGAATTTCGCTGTGGGTGAGCGCTGTGCGTGTGTCTTGTCTTTGAGCACAAAAGCTGGATTTAGGTACATCTGTAAAATCATTTCAGAAAAGCAAGCAAGCAGTGTCCCTGTACCCTTATTTCCACATTCCCTTGTGGGAAGTCCTTCAGCTGGGTGACTGGTTATTTATACTGGTTATCATGTAAGCATTATCTGGAACAAATTTTGAAAAACAGAAAAACGGGGGGAAAAATAGAAAGGATTTGATACTACGAAGCTTAAGGTCAGTTCTCTGAATGAAAACAAACTACCTGTACTGTGACAATCTGGGTTGGAGTTGAAGGCTTTCTGTTTTCCACACTGTGAATGCCCTATAGACTGAATTCAGAAACATCTCACTGTGGCAGTTTTAAGACATTAAGTCACCATTGGCTTTGATTAGTAGCAATTCTAAGAAATGAATACTGTTTTAAACAAGAAATGTTCTGGAGTTCTGTTTTGGCAAACTGTTCTGTTTTGGAAAGTTAAGCATGTGTCTGAGTATATATTTGAGTGGCGGAAGAATCTGTGGTCCAGATTGAGACAAGAAACGCTAATAGGGACAGACAACGTATTACAATATTTGTGGCCGGTCAGGTCTCGGTCCCTCACAGCTTGACCTTTTAATTCAATTCAAGAACTGTTACTTCTGATGTGTGTACAAGTGTCCAAGTGCCTCTGCAAGAGTGAGGCTTCTCACTTTCTTGCCTTGGTGTCTCTGCTACTTTGAGCACTCAGAACACTCCCCTCTCAGATTTTCCACTGTGGAGGTCACTGACAACGGAGTGATTAAACAGAGGCAGGATCGCTGAGGTATTTAAGTTTCTGTTCATAAGTCTCTGTGGGAACCTTGCACAGGCCCCGCTTTAATTATTTTCTTTCAGAGCCCCAGGGTCGACAGGAACAGCCCTTTGGGAGTAGCCTGCTGTTTTGATTTTAACTCTCCTCTTCATCAGTCTGATAAAGTGTTTTCACTGGTAACGGTTTTCATAAGAAAGCTGAATTTGCATCTTGGAGTTTCATACGTATTTCAGTAATGTATGCAGAAGGAAAACTGCAAGGAGGTATGGAGAATTTTAGCATTAAGAATTGAGAAAAACACAATTAGCCCACATTCCTAGGAAAACTCCAAGTTCTAAGTTCTACGCTTCCAGCAAAGCTTCCTTTCCCACCTCATCTCCACAAAAATAGTGTTCCCATAGCAGCTAATAGCTATCGCTCCTTCACTTACTTGGCACTGTGCGGTATAATCCTCTCTCAAATCTTATGATGGGTGTTATAAACTCTGCTTTACGGATGAAAGAATTGATGCTCAGGAGCAAGCAGAGCATGGTGGTCAGAAGCATGAAATCAAAAGTAAACAGAAATAAGTTCGAATCCTGTCTCCACCTCCATCAAGGTACTTGATCTCTCTTTGCTTAGTTTCTACATCTATAAAAAGGAGCCAATAAAACCTTAGTAACGAGGTCTTACGGTTGCTGAGAGGATTAAATGAGTGTATAAATGCATTTAACTTAGCAGGAACATTCAAAAAGGGGTCCTTCAGCTCCCTCTGCCGTGACAGGTTTTAAACCCCTGGCTTCTGTTCTTGGAACGGCCTCCCACCTGTCAGTGTCCATTAAAGTGAGGTCATAAAATTGAGCTCATCCAACCACCCACCACTTCACTGGAAAATTTTCATAAAACTGTTTTCTCTTTGCTGAAATAGAGATAAGAATAGTTTCAATCTCATAGGGATGTCACGAGGAAAAAGTGAAGTAATAAGCACAGGGCCTGGCACCATGATATTTAGTGTGTTTTATTAACTACTATTATTATTACTAAATTACATACTATTTAATATCTATTATTATTTTTACTATCATTTAACCTTTAAAATCTATACTAATTTCCTTGCCCTTCTACCCTTATCAAGGAGAGGAAAAAAATGATCTCTCCCTACTTTTCATAAGAATTTATACAAATAATTATTCTTCAACCATATCTATTTATTTTCCATTTTCAGACTTGACATTGACCTAGCTGTGCCACGTACGTTGCAGTCCAGGTACTAGAGGGCAAAGCATCCTGGAATGGCATCAGGAGACCTATGTTCTAATCTCCAACAGCACTAATTTACTGTGTGACCTTGGGCAACTCACTTGACCTTTCTGTGCTTTGGTTTCCTCCTCTGTTAAACAAGAGACTGGACTGAAGTCTCTTTTAGCACAAAGATTGCATGTTTACAACTCTTCATGTGTGTAGATATATATGAGTATTATCTCTGCATCATAATTATTTTTATTATTTAAACCTGCTTTGTAACTAGCTCATTTAAGCCTTTATTTCTATTTTCCTATGAGATAGTGCACAGAGTTCTGCAGGAGGTAAACAGCAGAGACAGAACTAGGAAGTACAGACCTTGGCCTTCAGCCTCTGGTTTAGCTCAGACCTAATATTCCACTATAGAACTCACCAGAGCTGTGGGAAACTAGAAGAGAGCTGTGTGAGGCATACTGTCACCTTTTTCAGTTCTCATTGATGCTCTTATCATTCTTTTTATCCAAATGTCTCTGCTTTTCTTTGCTTTGGACATTTTTCAAATATATCTAAAAATTTCTCAAAAAATATTATCAGTAGTTCTTAAAGATATATTTCTTACCTTACACACACGTTTATGAAGGTGAAAAAATTGTTAAATTCTGTTCGGCTCGTAGAGGTATAACATTTGATACCTTCAGCACCTTTAAAATGCTTAAATTTAGAAGCCACAAAATATTCTTCCCCTGTGACTGAGAGTCCAGATTTCCCTTTTAGTACTTCATGCTTAGATTTTTGGAAGCCTGACAACTCTCTCTCATCATTATCATATTAGCAAAGCCTTAAAAGGTTGACCAAAGACTTTTTAGATTTGATGGAGTTTGGAGTAAAAGCAGAATTAATAGTTAAGAAAAGAAACTGATTCCTCACAATCCATCTTCTCCCAAGACGAATTTTCAGCCTAAACTTCCGGCAGAGACATTTTGAATGATTTTGTAATATCTTACAGTTCCTGGAATGGGCAGGTGCTACACAGATGGGAAGACCTGTGGGCTCATGGAGATAACATGAACATCTCTGCTCTTGCCAGCCTTGGGCGAGGCTAGTCCTTCTGGAGCCACTGATCAGTCGCATGAACGTAACACTGCCCTCTTCCTAAGGGCTCGGGACAGACTTGTACTGAGCACATTTCCTTCCTTTTCTTAATTGTATGTAATAGTGATGTACCCCAAATACAGCACAATACCAACCGGCATTTTACCACATGCTTTTTGGCTGTATGTGTATAAACACATTTTATGTTAATAGTTACACAGTTTTAAATGTATATTATAAAACACTGAGCCCTTTGAGGTTGGCTCTATTGTAATTCCCACTTTTTTTTTTTTTTTTTTTTATGCTATACGTGGGTCTCTCATTGTTGTGGCCTCTCCCGTTGTGGAGCACAGGCTCCGGACGTGCAGGCTTAGCGGCCATGGCTCACGGGCCCAGCCGCTCTGCGGCATGTGGGATCTTCCCGGACCGGGACACGAACCCATGTCCCCAGCATCGGCAGGCGGACTCTCAACCACTGCGCCACCAGGGAAGCCCCACTGCTTTTTTAAGTTCACAGAAATGTAGACTGCCTCTGGGAAAAGCCACGATAAATCATTTGTTGCAGGTGAAGGAATGTTTGTCCGAGCACGGATTTGCGGCCCACCCATACGCAATTAATTGACCAGGAGGAGAAAAAAGAGGGGAAAATGCGTAAATGCAGAGGTCTGTGAATTTTGAGTGGGTTTCATGCTTGTACCATTTTCCAGTTCTGGAACTTTTCATCTGCTAAGCCTGTCTAAACATTGGAGCACATCTGGCATTTTTAAGTTTTTAGCGTCAGACTAATTTTCTTGGAGTCCAAGCCAGACTCTTCTGGTAACTAAGTAACAATTCCAAACTGTGAGTAACAAGAGATTCAAGTCAATGTGTAAAATCCTGCTTTTGGTCTGGCTTTGGCGTTATTACCTTTACAGACTCCAGAGTAAAAGCTGGAGGGGGGAAATGAGGGAAGAAGAAGATACAGAGCGTACCCATGGGAAAAAGTTCAGGCAACCCGGTACACTAAAGGGCAAGCTGACCTGGAGCCCACCTCTGTGAGGCGAGGGCAGGGGGTGAAGGCACCTGAAGCTCTGCACACAGCCCCCTGCCCCCGCCTTCCTTTATGTGATACGTACATTAAGGGAACAAATCCCAAGCGGCTTTCGGGATATAACAGACTAAACTGTGTTAGGACGCGTCCCAAATCTCATGTTTCACAAAATCACAATTAAAGCCAAAAATGATGTTGACAACCCGTTAGGAATATGAACATCTCCTTGAAGGACACTGTTCAGACATTCTACAAAACAAAGCCTCTTAAGGGAATTCTGGCACGAGGAGTTTGCGTTCTGCAGATGGAATGCGCCTGGAGGACAATCCTTGAGTCCCTTGGATGTGTGGGGCTCCCTGATCATTAGTGAAGAGACTGAGCTAATAGGAGGAGGCGGAGCCCAGGTGTCCTCGAGGCTCAGCTGTCTTCGCAGAGAGGCTCCTGAATCCCCTGATGGCGGGGAAACATGAGTCCCCTGAGGAATTCCTTAAAGTGTAGGTTCCTCAGCTCTCATTCAGGAGGCCTAGGGTAGGACCTGAGCATCCAGATCTAAACAAATTTGCACCTGATGCTAATGTGAATAGTTTTGTTTTTTTCTTTTTTTGTCTGCGCCAGGCAGGATCTTAGGTCCCCGGCCAGGGATTGAACCCGTGCCCCGTGCATTGAAAGGGCAGAATCTCAACCCCTGGACCACCAGGGAAGTCCTGATGCTAATAGTTTGAAGACCTCCCTTTGAGAAGCATTCTACAGAATTGGCACCAGAGGATTACCTGATTTACTAGCATTTTGTTGTTGGTTTCCAGCCAGGCCAGCAGGGTATCAAATTGGAGAACCAATATGTACCATCCTTCATCACCAGCTGGTCCTAGCCTTTATTTCTCTCTGTGGAAGGGCCTTTACTCCAGCTTCCTGGAGCGCCGAGGAGGATGCCCTCATCTACCCAAGGCGTCTGCATGTCTGTGCTCCCACTCTGCTCCCTGCAGAGACCTAGCCCAGGGCCACTTGAAAGCCGTCACAGGCACGGTGTCAGGACACGAGTGGCCCCTGCCTCCCACACTGGTGCTGACGCCCCTTTGATGTTGGAGCCCCGCTAAATCTTTCCATTTTCGCTGGTGACCCTGCTGTGCCCAGGGCCAAAGGTGCTGCTGACCCCGGCACGAAGCATGCCAGCCCTAAAGCGTCAAGGCCCAGGGGAAGGAGGGCACTGCAGGAGCTGGAAATCCTTTCATCCACCTTTGTGACACTGACCCAGGGTAGGAACGCTGCGTTCTTGGACTCTTTAATCAACAGAAATTGATAAGAGGCCAGAAGAGGAATTCAGGCAAGGCTTTACTGGGACTCATGCTTCAGCACAAGGGAGAGAGAACAAAGTAACAGGTGCCCATGCTTGATCCCCGGGTGGTGGGGGAAGAATGAGCTGGTTCTTTAAATGGGGTGGGGGTGGGGGTCCGCTGGAGAGCTGGCTTAGATGGTCTGCTCACCCCTTTGGTGGTGCTGTGTGCAGGGATCATGGGTAATACCCTGCTTTTAATCCCAGCACCTCAGAAATGGCAGTTGGACTTTGGCCTTTTTTGTATCTTATTGTTCATAATTTGCCCCAGCTGCACATGTGTGCCGTTATTTTTAGTCCCTTATAGTTTCTTTGTATTCTGTTACTTGAGGAGACGGTTGTCCAGGTGCAAAGCAGTGCAGCAAAGGGCCCCAGGTCCCAGGTCCCAGCCTGGCTCACTGGGAGCCCCGAGGAGGAGCAGAGGCAGGAAGAACCCCAGGCCTGCCTCTTGTGCCAGTCGCCTGAAGGGATGAGGGCGGAGCCATCCTACGGAGACTTTGCTTTGGCAGAGAGGTTACGTGAAGGGGAGGCCAGACCTTGGTCTGGAATGTTTCTGTTGATGCAAAGAGGATTTGTTCTGCCTTTATGAAGTGAAAGGACGCAGGGCTAGTGAGGCCAGTGACACTGAGCATGTGCTCTTGCTGGACACTGTCCCTCGTTACTGCATTTCACTCTGACAGTCAGAGTGCTCCACTTCCTTGCCAACAGCTGGTATTGTTAGTCTTTCTCGTTTTTGTCAATCTGGTGTGTATAAAGTGCAGGTTGTATTTAGTATTTCTCTGATTGCTAATTAGGTTGAGTTCTTTTTAAAGTTTGTGTAATGTTTCCCTCTCTGAAATAATGTCCTGCTTTTACTAGTAGCTTATCCTGGCTTTGATGATCTCTGACGTTTGGTTTTGTCTGGGCCAGTCCAGGAGAAAAGAGATGGGGGAGGAGTGAAAATGTTTCTAGACTTCAAGGAGAGAGAAAATTGGAAATAGACCTCTGTACTGAGGGAATAGGCTCCAGCTGCATGATGATGGTCAGGGCCAGAAGGAGGCCTCTGCCATGAGACTGGCCTGGGTAGATTTGACCCAGGACTTTAGGGAAAGTGATGCCTGGTGCCCAGCCAGGTTCCTTGTTTAATGATGTAATTGACTGAAACCGCCCACCCTGGCCAGGCAGGATAATAACTGCTTGCCCTGAGTTATATCACAACAGGAAGTCCCAATAAGGAACACGGAACTGACAAGCTACAGCCAGCTGGAAGAATTCGCGAGGGGCAAAAGTAGGGAGGAGACACCAGCCCATAATATGTCTGGCCAACCTCCCAGAAATCTTCACACTTGAATCCATCTCAGCTGAGAGATGTGGGCACCACCAGGAAGGACCTGAGTCAGACCAAATATGGGCACAAGCAAGATGATTGGCCAGAGACAACCCAGAAAGCTAACCCCATTACCTTAAAACCTGAGACTGTGAGCCATGTGGCAGAGCAGTTCCCCTGGGTTCCCCTACCCTGCTGCTCTCTGCCCTGGTGCCCCTTCCCAATAAAGTCTTTTGCTTTGTCAGTATGTGTGTTTCCTCGGACAATTCATTTCCGAGTGTTAGACAGGAGCCCTCTCGGGCCCTGGAAGGGGTTCCCCGTCCGGTAGCAATCCCATCATTACAAAAGCCTCCAGCAAGCAACAAGAACATATGCTGGGAAGAAGCTAATGTGGCGTGGAGAGGTAGTAGATTGGTCAGAGGCAGTGTGAGAAGAAACCAGAGCAGAACTTTGGTACAAGGGATGAGAGCACCCTGTCAGGCTGTGTTAGCAGCCCTACCCCTTGGAGCTTTTCGCACTATTTGGGAGTGTATCCTACTGTCAAGACAGAGCTGGGGCCTGATACTAAAGGAAAGGGCAACCCAGGTGGCCTAGAATACAGGGGACATGCAGTTACATCAGGGAAAGGTGAGGGCCGGAAACACTTAATTTTTTGAATCACCCTCCCCCATGCCCTACTGGATCAAGCTTGCCTTTTTCTCTTCCTGTAGGAGCAGATCCTTTCTCAGGCGGACCTCTGTCCCTCAGGCAGCCCAGCTCATAATTTCTAGGCAGGCCTGGACATGTCTGAATCCCAGCAATGAATCCTCTTAGAAAGACGTAGGATGCTCACTATAGGTTTTATTTTGGTTTAATTATATGCCCCCACTTTTTAAAATTGAGGCAGAATTCACATAATATGAAATAAAACTTTTTGAAGTATACGGTACAGTAGCATTTAGTACATTCACAATGTTGTGCAACATTTCCTGGTGGCGCAGTGGTTGAGAGTCCGCCTGCCGATGCAGGGGACATGGGTTTGTGCCCCGGTCTGGGAAGATCCCACAGGCCACGGAGCGGCTGGGCCCGTGAGCCATGGCTGCTGAGTCCGGAGCCTGCGCGTCCGGAGCCTGTGCTCCGCAACGGGAGAGGCCACAACAGTGAGAGGCCCGCGTACCGCAAAAAAAAAAAGAACTTTGACCCACAATCTACAGTAACCTGCCCAGGAAACCAACCTCTTTATCTGCAATAAGCAACCCAGGAAACCAGCCTGGTATAAGTCAGACTTGAGGAAGCCAGATTGCTATCTCCAGTGACAAGCCAGGAAGTTAAACAATAACTTCTGTAACAATCTGCCAGGACTTGATTTATAACTGACAGCTTCCAACTTAGGACCAACCAGAGAAAGCCAAATACATCCCCTAACCAGTCACCTAGGATGCCCCATTTCTAGTTAGCCCTCTGGAGCTTCCCCATGCCAACAGCCTCCAATCAGGACATACCTGAAGCCTCCCCCTTTTTTTACACCTGTAAAGCTATCCCACTCCTCTGTCTGCCTTTGAGTCTCTGTCGAATGTTAGTGGGAGATTAGCTCAAGATGGCTGAATAGAAGGACACGAGCTTGCCCCCTTCTTATGAGAACACCAAAATCACAACTAACTGCTGAACAACCATTGACAATAAAATGCTGGAACCTACCAAAACAGTATACCCTATATGCAAAGATAAAGAGGAAGCCACAGCGAGACGGTAGGAGGGGCACAATTGTGATAAGCTCAAATCCCATACCCACTGGGTGGGCGACCCACAAACTGGAAAACAATTATATCACAGAAGTATCCCACAGGGGTGAAAATTCTGACCCCACATCAGGCTTCCCAGCCTGAGGGTCCAGCAATGGGAGGAAGAGTTCCCAGAGAATCTAAGTTTGAAGGTCAGTGGGGTTTGATCACAGGACTGGGGGAAACAGAGACTCCACTCTTGGAGAGCACACACAAAATCTCATGTGCACCAGGACCCAGGGGAAAAAAGCAGTGACCCAATAAGTGACTGGGCTAGACCTACCTGCTGGTATTGGAGGGTCTACTGTGGAGGCAGGGGGTGGCTGGGCTCACTGTGGGGACAAGGACACTGGCAGCAGCAGTTCTGGGAAGTACCCATTGGCGTGAGCGCTCCCAGAGGCTGCCATTAGCCCCACCAAACAGTCTGTAAGCTCCAGTGCTGGGTCACCTCAGGCTAAACCACCGACAAGGTGGGAACACAGCCCCACCCATCAGCAGACAAGCAGGTTTTCCTGAGCATGGCCCTGCCCACCAGAGGGACAAGACCTTCCTCCACCCACCACCGGTCCCTCCCATCAGGAAGCTTGCACAAGTCTCGTAGATAGCCTCATTCACAAGAGGACAGACAGCAGAAGCAAGAATTACAATCTTGCAGCCTGCAGAACGGAAACCACAATCACAGAAATTTAGAAAAAATTAAACGGCAGAGGTAGATGTCCCAGATGAAGGAACAAGATAAAACCCTAGAAAAACAACTAAGTGAAGTGGAGATAGGCAACCTTCTGGAAAAAAAATTCAGAATCATGATAGTGAAGATGAATCAGGATCTCAGAACAAGAATGGAGGTAAGGATTGAGAAGATGCAAGAAATGTTTAACAAAGACCTAGAAGAACTAAAGAACAAACAAACAGAGATGAACAATACAATAACTGAAATGAAAAATACACTAGAAGGAATCAATGGCAGAATAATTGAGGCAGAAGAACGGATAAGTGACCTGGAAGACAGAATGGTGAAAATCACTGACATGGAACAGAATAAAGAAAAAAGAATGAAAAGAAATGAAGACAGTCTAAGAGGCCTCTGGAACAACATTAAATGTACCATTATTTGCATTACAGGGGTCCCAGTAGGAGAAGAGTGAGAAAAAGGACCTGAGAAAATATTTGAAGAGATTATAGTTGAAAATTTCTTTAACATGGGAAAGGAAATAGTCACCCAAGTCCAGGAAGTGCAGAGAGTCCCAGGCAGGGTAAACCCAAGGAGGAACATGCCAAGACATATAGTAATCAAATGAACAAAAATTAAAGACAAAGAAAAAATATTAAAAGCAGCAAGGGAAAAATGACAAATAACATACAAGGGAACTCCCATAAGGTTAACTTCATAATAATCGACTGTTTGTTTCATGGATCATGCATCTGGTGTTGTATCTTACAAATCATCACCATAGTCCACGTCATCGATAGACTTAGAACTATATGCTTTATGTGTTTTTACATACAATTTTCATACGTCCACACCCGAGCAGCATATGAGTAGCAGTTTATTCTTTCATTGGTGGTGGAGAGTCTGCCTGAAGCACTTTGTTTCTTTATGCTCCTGTTATTGTTTTATCTATTTCTATTTGAGTCAACATCTTGGATTCCTGCGATATGTGGCATCCATTAGAGAAAAGCGAATGAAAATTGAGCACATAGGGCTTTATGGTAGAGGTTCCTGTTGGGCGTCAGGGTGACATGAGGGTTGAGGCAGGAGGTTCAGTAACCTGTCTTCACATTTCTGTAGAGGAGAGGGAACCTCCATTCTATTCTCCAGAGGACAGACTTCTGGAATAATGCTTCTGGTCCCTCTCTTAACCTCTCAATCCTCCTCCATTCTATTCTCCAGAGGACAGACTTCTGGAATAATGCTTCTGTTCCCACTCTTAACCTCTCAATCCTCCTCCTGTGGGGAGAGTGATTATCTGGTTGATGAGATGACTAGAGTTTGACATCCATTGGTCCCTGGATGTGCATGTCCTCTGTTGGGCAAGGTTAATGGGTTAAAGGCACACTTGAGGTTCCCTCCTTATGCCCGTCTTACAGTCTCCTAGACTCGCAGGTGTAAGGCCAGGCCTAATGCTCCATGCTGCTTTCCTGTGCCCAGTACCCCAGGTTTGATTTGGAGGAATGGGGTCAAACCACTATGTTTTCCAATGGTCTAATCATGCTCTCCAATCAGCTTGGCTATCTAGAAAGTGGATGCTCTGCTCCCTATATAACTCCTTTTTACTTCTCAATGGATTCAGAATCTGGAGGGCAGAAGGGAGAAGGCTATGTTTAATTCACACTTCAGAATCCCCCCTTCAACAGACCTGGAGTGGTCCTCAGTCCGCCACCACCACCTCAAGGCCTCCTCCACGGCGAGTTGTGATGAAATCCTCCCCAGCAGCACGTTTGTGGGTAACTTTAATTTTCAGCAAGTCCTCCTTCCCCCATCTCTCCTAACTTCCTACTTCTTTTCCACTCGATTCCATCCATAATGTAGGTAATCATAAGACTTCGGTTTGCTTTTTCTCTGGAAAAGTTTGGATATTCTTGATTTGATGCCACTGAAGTTGAAAAAGAAGCTCTTCTTGGCACCTCATTTTCCTCATCTGTGAGCCCTGTCTTATGGGATTGTTGTGAAGATTAAATCAGATAATGCATGTGAACTGGTGAGCACAGTGCCTAGCCCAGTGCTATAATAGTAGATGCTCTGTAAATAACAGCTGCTATTAATGCTGCTGTTGTTATTATTATTAATCATTATTCAGACCCTTATCCAGCACTTCTCCCACATCTGGCAGCACTATAAAACAAAGCTTCGATAATTGATATGGAGACTTGGACTGCTCTACTTAGGCGCCATTTTGGTTAGTAAAGTCATTCTTCATGACCTATTTGATTCATTAAACCAACTAGAAGAATCTGTGGCATTTGAAATTACCAATGATTCAGAAAGAGTCTTTCATAAAATATTTGAAAACTGAGTAACAGAAACTGGCAAATTCCAGCAGAATGTGTCCCTCAGAATTCTATTGACCTCTAAGGAAATCAGGGCATCTAACCTCAGAAGACTGAGAAAATATTCCCCATATTTTCCCCCAAAAGGATGTCAGGTATTCAAGCAACTTGGAAGGATTTCTCATTTCCAACGTTTTCCCAAAGGTAGAAACACTTTACCCTGCGCGTGCATTTGAGGACTGAAGCCTCCTTTGCAGCACAGATTTCCACTTCTTAACCCACAAATTGTGAACAGTCCAATTATTGATTAAGATATTTGAAGCTCTAAAGGTAATTAACCAAGTTGACGTCTTCCACTGAAAAGGAAATAGATTAAAGTACAGAGGAAATGGTTGAATATAAGGTAATCTCATATGTGAGGTAATATTTCTATTTGTGAAACTGTGAATGTTTTAGGATGTTTAGAAGTAAAGCCCTGTGTTACGCCACACGATGTTTTTCAGTCTGGAACTCAGAGGGTTATTGAATTCTCTAAAATTATCTGTAAAATTTGGGGGGTATCTGTATGTACATTTTTCTTAGGAGAAACAGTATCTTCAGAGAAGGAATTCCTTAATAACACATGAGTAGGATGTGGCCAAATGCGATTTAAAGAAAATGTAATATACTCAATAATAATAGCTCACATCTCTGGAGTAGTTGGGGCCAGACAATATGCAAAGCATTTCCCATATTTACCTTATTTCATCCTTCCAACAACTTTATGGGGAAAGGGAGAGGGGCTATTGTTATCCCCATTTTGAACCAAAGAAATGGAAAGCAAAAACATTAATTAATACACCCAAGTTTACATAGCTAGTAAGTAGAGGACCTGAAATTCACACCTGGCCTGCCTGACCCCAAACCACTCTGCTATCCCTGGTCACCTGGTCAGCTAATAAGAAGCCATTTTTCTGTTTCCTTTTTGGAGCTGGTTTCGGAGCCTTGCCCTGGACTCACCTGCTGGGTGATCAGAGACCCAGAGACCGCTCAAGAGCCTGGTCCCAGGGCTTGCATCTACCCATTGCTTTCCTTCTCCAGCTGTAAGAAGATACCCAAATGGCACCTTCTCTGCCTGTGGCTCCTAAGAACATGGTACCATCAATGCATGGATCCTGTCTACAGTAACAAACTGCTAGGGAGCCAAGGTGCTGTTGAAGTCCCCAAGTGGATGCGATAATAAATTATAATAATGAAGCAACCTACTGCCCTCTTAAGCGGCATCCCTGATTAGGAAGGGCAAAAATCAGTGATTCTTTTTATTTTTAAAGATTTTTTTGATGTGGACCATTTTTTTTTTAAGTCTTTGTTGAATTTGTTACAATATTGCTTCTGTTTTATGTTTTGTTTTTTTGGCTGTGAGGCATGTGGGATCTTAGCTCCCCAACCGGGGATAGAACCTACACCCCCTGCTTTGGAAGGCAAAGTCTTAATCACTGGACCACCAGGGAAGCCCCTCAGTGATTCTCTTTACCCAAAGCAGCCATATTAATGTCCGTCTGGTTTTAGCCACCACTGAGCACCATTGCCTCTGTGGTAATGAGAAAATATTCCCAATAAGAAATATTTCCCTGCACATTTTTTTTCTGTGTGGCTCTGACCTGCAATTGGCAGGTGTCCTGCCTCTTCAAGGCAAGCAGAGTGAGGTCTCCTAAGAATGATATCTCTTGGGCAAAATGATATATCATTTTCATCCGCAAAAATTAGATTATCCCAATTTAATTAGCACCCCACCATCACCCCTCATCAGCTGTATGGTAGAAAGACAGCCAGGACATATCAGGTAAAAAGATTCAGGTGCTTTTTCTAGCCCAAGTCTGGCTCCCTTGTTAGAGAAAACAAAGCAAAGTGAAGCAAACTAACTCCTGGTGGAATCTGAGCCGCAAAGAGCAAGGAGAATTGAGCCATTAATTAGGAAGTAAGAAGGCAAAGGGGCTAGCATCTGTTAACTCTTCCTTTGTGCCAAGCCCTTTATGTACCACAAATGTTTAAATAGACAGCAAACACAAAAAGAATGATGAGGCTCCATTTTTGAAAGATTAACGATCAAAAAAAAGGTTTTGACCAATGTGAGGATATAAACTTTTAGAAACGTAGATGAAATAGACAAATGTCTACCTGTTATATTTATTAATTTATCAAGATGTATTATAAAAATTATAGTAATTTAGAAATACTGCTTTTAAACATTCCCAATCTCATATTCATAAAACCATCCTACATAAGTTCTTCATATTCCCTTTACTATCACTGTATTTGTCGCAACTAAAGTCACTTTTTGAGGCATCTAACAGTTTTCCAAAACACGGCGACTTTACGTCCCACTCAGTTGCTTTGAGATAACATTGCTTTTTGAATCCATACAATATGCTGTTAATGAAAATTTACCTTAGGCTCCAAACATCTATTTTCATAAGACTTAGTACAGTTGTTTTTTTTCATTCATTCTCTAAATGTGTATTTACGATATTTATAAAATAACCCCATTCGTATTGCTTTTTAAAGTGATCCTTAAAAGGCCTGTTTTCAATGATATCTAGTATTTGCTATTGTGAGGTCATATCCCTAGATTTATGACTAAATCTGTATTATCCTCAGATAATACAGATTTATGACTATATCTGTATTAAATTTGCCTCCTTTGAAAAATCCATTGTGTAAAGCGACCCTTATAACCATTCCAAACTGCACTGACAGAATATCGTTTCAGAACAATTTGTCCTTCTCAAACAGTACTTTATCAAAATAATCTAAAGGGAAAGAATTCCTCGGGCAAAGTCTTCCAGCTACCACTTTATCAGGGAATGCGCAGGCAGCAGCCGCGTGCTGGGCAGGGGCAGGTATAAGGTGCATTCCTGAGCTGCAGCCTTGTTGGTATCAAGGCAAGCAAGTGTTCCATCTCTCAAGACACCCTCCAAGAGGCCTTATAATTGTGTCTTGGCTCAGGTGGGATGAGAGGGAAGAATTCATACCCCTGCCCTAGTCTCCCCGGGGTCAATATTCGCCCTTGGGGAGCTATCGTCCCTCCCCTCCTGGGATGCTCAGCATGGGCACTGAATGGACCTCACAGCAAAATGGCAGTGTCTGCAGGGAGTCCCAGAAGGGGCAGGAAGAAGGTGCAGCAGGAAGTGGGACACTGTCGATGAGTTACTCCCATGTGAAGCCACACAGCTGGTGGCCACAGCAGCTGGGCGTTACCTTGGAAACAAGTGAGTCTGAGAGGCTATGAAGTGGCCTTTAAGAGGCCTCTGACACACCCCATAATAGGAAGACTTAGTAGGGACACAAATATAAGGTAGTTCCTTTTTCCTTCTGAGGGCTAAGTTTTCAGGGGGACAAAAAGCTCACCTTATATACAAGCATATATGGTGCATTGTCTATTTACCCCTCAGAACAACTCTGCCAGGTAGGTATTAGTATTCCCACATTACTTAAGAGGAAGCCAAAGCTCAGAGAGGTTAAGTAACTTGCCCAGTGTGACACAGCTTGCTGGGACCGGGACCCAGGTCTGATTCCAGAGCCCATGCTCTTTCCACCGCAGAGCCCCTGGTCTTATCACCGTTATGATCAGGAAGAGAAGGAAAAATGGTGCTTAGGAGAATGGCTCTTTTCACCCCGACTTTTGGAGGAAATTAAGTGGACCCCTCCCCACCTCTCTACATGGGGGTGACAATGATCCTGGGAACTCAACAGAACTGGTTCAAAACCTCTGGTTCCTATCACTTTGGGACTTGAGCTCCTCTCCCCAGCCTCTCTCACTGTTCTTTGGTGGAACACAGGTGAGGGCTTCCCAAGAAGATGGAACCCGGGCCTGAGGAAAGAGCAGCAATGAGAGGCTCCTGCCTTTGACCCACCTCCAGGAACCCTGACGTGGGGCACTGTTCACCTGACCTGCTTCGTGGACACATTTGCCCCCTTCCTCCCACCCCTGCTGTCACGCCTGTTCTTTCCATCCTCATTCTCTTGACTTTTGAGTGGATTCCTGCTGGATCCTCCTTGCTGGTCTCCCTACCTGCAGAATTCTCTCCGCTGCCCCTGCCCTCTGTGCTCCCCGTCATCTCCTAAACTGTGCTCCATCTATGCACTCCTGCTTGGGTGGGTCTCCATGGCCGTACTTTTGCAGAATGGCAACAAATCCCAATTTCTTCACTTGCCTTGACCTCCGTCCGTGGTTCACTCCCAACCCATCACTCAAGCTGCATCACCTACCACTCCCTTTCGCAAACACTGTCCTTCCAACAAACTGGATTTCTTGCTGTTCCACACACAAGCCTTGCTTTTTTCCAGTTGTCACCATTCCATGTGAGCTGGCTTCTCTATCTGGGAAATATTTCCTCATCTCCCAGTCTCCAATGCCTGCTGAAATTTTCCTCATCCTTCCGGGCCCAATGCAAGTGCCAACTCCTGCCTGAAAACTTCCCTGATCCTAACACAATGGGTTTCTACCTCCTTTGTTTATTCTAGCATCTTGTACCCCTCTTCCCTGATGCATTTCATTCTATCTTCATTCAGTAACTGTTAAGAACCTGCTGGGCACAATGGTACAGTGCTCTGTATCAGCTGGGGTCTTGCCAGGAAGCAGATGGCACACACAGATGAGGATTATTCGAGGAGTTTAGTAAAGGGACTATTTACTAAGGAGTGGACAAGGTATAGGGAAAACGCAGAGAGTAGTAAGAGCTGATCACCACTGCCCGAAGGGGCAATAAGGGAGGGCGGTTACCAGAACCTAGGAGGCCGGAGAGAGCCACCTGGACGGGAGCTGTGACCTTCGCTTGAGGGATGCAGCCAGCCCTCCATGGGCAGGGCATCAGGGGAATACATACCCTGACCTCACTGTGCCCAGTTTCCAGGGTACTCAGGATTTGTTTTATCTAGTACCTTAAGACACACAGACACGAAATGACTGTCATGAAGGAAGAAGTTTTTATACTTACAGTTCCCTAGAAACAGGAGGCGTAGCATGCCACTGTGCGAGGGGTCCATAGGGAGGTACCAGAATTGGTCAGGAGGCAGAGGGAGACAGTAGAAAACGTGACCAGAGCCTTTATTGTGGTTTCTACTGGAAGGAAAAAGGGAGGCAGGATAAGAAAGCTTAGGATTGGCTAGTTTAAACAATGGGGTTTAAAGGCTGTCTCTAGTTGTCTGGTACCTGGTCCAGGGCAGAGGGACAGTGGCCCAGAGTGAGAGAGCTGATAAAGAAGGCAGCTGGGAATAAGAACTCTGGATGGGTAAATTTGCATATAAAGGCATCCTCTGAGGTCTGCAAGGCCCTAGACGTCAAAGCTTCAGGATACAGAAAATAAAAGACAGGCTTAAGGGAGCCCGCTCTCTCTGATCTCCTGATGGTGCTGTCCATTGGCTGGCCTCTCCCACAAGCTGGAGCATAAGGGAACTTCTACAATGGTGAGGCAGCCCCTGCAGGCCCACCTCCCAGGATGCGGCGGGGATGGAGAAGACAGGGAGGAGTTCTGGAGGGGCAGGTGGATGTTCCCAGTGCACTGTCTTGTCTCCCTCCTGGAAGACAAGGACTGTGGCTTGTGCGGGGTGCACAGCAGGCCTTCAGTCAATCTCCATCCGTTTATCCAATGCCAAGTGTCCACACGTGCCCTGCACTGCTCTAGGCATGGAGATGGTAGAGCCCACAGAACACATGTGGTCCTTGCTCTCCAAAGCTTATGTATTAGTTGAGGGAGACAGACAATAAACAAGTAAACTATGAACAGGATTTTGTAGACGGTAATCGGCGTTAAAAAGAACAGACAAGAGAGTGAAGGTGGGCTTCCCTGGTGGCGCAGTGGTTGAGAGTCCGCCTGCCGATGCAGGGGACGCGGGTTTGTGCCCCGGTCTGGGAAGATCCCACATGCTGCGGAGCGGCTGGGCCCGTGAGCCATGGCCACTGGGCCTGCGTGTCCGGAGCCTGTGCTCCGCAACGGGAGAGGCCACAACAGTGAGAGGCCCGCGTACCACAAAAAAAAAAAAAAAAAAAAAAAAAAAAGAGTGAAGGTGATGAGGAAGGAGCAAGCCCTCCTCCTTTGTTGAAACCTTGCAGTGGCTCCTGGCCACCTTCAGCATTGGCCACCCACGACCTCCTTCCTGTGCTCCAGCCTTTGTCTGCAGCCTCATCTCCACCACTCATCACACCCGGACCTGCAGCCTTTGTGGGGCACCATTTCCCCTCAGCCTCTGTTTCTTGACCTTTGCTGCTCTGTCCCCCAGATGTGCTACTCACCCTTCACCTCGCTCCCACTCCTCCTGGCTAATCCTCCTCAATCTTCAGGGCTCAGACCTCAGGAAGAAGCGTTCCCTGATGTCCCTGTGCTATCTGCCCCAAGCAGTCCTGTCCCCTTGGCCAGATCGTGGCCCCTTCACCGGACATTACCTTCCTGGCCTGACTTCCCAGACTTACTCTGGGAACTGGGGCTCAGTCAGCTCTGAAGGCCCTGGGCCTGGTGCGCTGGCCCTTGCTGGCTCTCCATAGCTGCTGCTGTCTTACTTCACCTGTTATTTGGAGGTAACAATACCTTCCTCATGGGTTTTGTGAAGAGTGAATGAGATGACGCATGTCCACTGCCTGGCAGGGTATTCAAGAGTGGTATTCAACTCATGTTGCATTTTTTTTAACTCAAGAAGGAGCATTCTTTTTAAGATTGTTTTTTAAAAATTCAGACATTATTGAAACATATATAGTGAAGATTAAGTCTTCTTCTCACCCTAAAGTCTCCAGTTTCCCTTCCCAGAGCATCAACAGTAAGCCAGTAAGCATCTAAGACTGCATATTTGCAGGACTTCCCGGCGGCACAGTGGTGAAGACTCCCCACTTCCAATGCAGTGGGCGCAGGTTTGATCCCTGGTCAGGGAGCACACGTGGTACGGCCAAAAAAAAAAAAAAAGACTGCATATGCCCACATGTATGTGTGTGTAGACAGATAGATCCCTTTTTTGTAATAATCAAATCTAACACTGTTCCGAAGCTTCTTTTCTTCTCATAACAACAAATATCTAACACTGTTCCGAAGCTTCTTTTCTTCTCATAACAACATATCTTAGAGATAATATATTTTTTAATGGCTGCCTGACATCCCATAATATGGGAGGACCATAATTTATCAAGTGGCTTGTTAGCCATGGACACTTAACCTGTCTACAGTTTTTTGTTACAATAACACATGACCTTGCACACGTGTCATGCCCTGCCTGGTGAAAGCACGGCAGAATGGATCTCTGTCTCTGAAGCGCCTGACACTGGGGCTGTCTGGAAGGAGGCTCCGGGTGACTGCTGGGTGACAAACCAATGAGCAACGTCTGGCCTTCATCCCCTTCCAAGAGCTCAGAGCTCTCTTCTGAGCTCTTCCTCACCCAAGCAAAGGCAGCCAGGCCGCTCAGTGTCTGATCCTTGGGTTTGCAAATACCAGGAAGAAAATAACGTGACCTTTTTCTTTGAAACCAGATGTGTTGGGACAGATTTGGATCTCTTGCTAGATCTGAGATACTTTTTCATTCTGTGCCTGCAAAATACTAAGGGGCAAAAAACTGATTGCCTGTGTTGTTCTCAGACTTGAAGCTAAATTGCCCCTGATATTTTCTTTCATTGCAGTGGCTGGATGGTGCCTCACTTTGCTTGCCTTTAATCGCCATTGTTAAGGGACTGAATAAACGACCCTGAGATGTCTCAGTGGCACTGAGGCAGGAGACAAGGTTGCAAATCTGAAATAGTGTGAAAAGCGCAGGGCCCTGAGTTGTTCTCTGAAGCAGGTTCGCTGGCCCACTTCCCCACGTGGCCTGGGGCAGCTGGGGTGGAAGACCGCTCTAGGCTGGTACAAGCTCCACCTCCAGGCCCCAGGAGGGCGACTTCCCCGCGGGAGAGAAGAAGGCAGTCACGACATATCTGTTAGGTGAGAACTCTTAGCTGGGTGTGTGGCTTGTCCTCCGCATGGGTCTAGGAGCTCTGTGTGGGAAAGGATTGTTCCACACCTGGCTCTCATTCCCAGTCACAAAGCAGGTGCTCAATAAATGTCTGTGGAATGGGTTTGGCTTTGTCCTGACCACACTCTGCTTGGTCCTGGTTTGTGAGGTGCATGATACACAAGTGTTGAGCACGGTTAGATTCTTGGAGTTTTAAGTGGACTCGACATACACTTATTAAGCGATATATCAGACATTGTGTAATGTGCTGGGGGGATAGAGACAAAACCTGGAGGTCTCAGGCCTCCAGAAGATAGAAAAATGAGGAATGCTATAATAGAGGATCGCTCAGCAGAGACAGGAACAGAAGAGAGGGGCCTGGAGGTTTAGAATGAGAATAGGATCCAAGAAACTTCCTGGAGAGAGTGACATCGGAGCTGAGTCCTCAATAGTTGGTTGAGGAATGGGATTGGGTCAGGCGACAGTAACAGCGCGCCACACGGCACATGGGGCATCGGGAAAAACGCAGAATGGCTTCGGGGAAGGGACCCGCAGGCTGTAGAAAGGAGGCGTGAAGGATTGGACAGGGGCAGGCGATAAAGGGCCTGAGTGCCACCAAAGGAGCACTAACTTCATCCTGAGAACATGAGGATATGACAGGGTTTGAGCAGAGAGTGACACTCCTGGCCCCTTGCTGGGCGCTGGAACATGACAAACAGCACAGACATTCTCTGCCTTCATGGAACTTGCTTCCTGTCAGAGGACGGGCAAGGAGGCGGCAAAGGAGAATCCCAGGTTTTCTGGTCAGGTGGCTGGGTAGCTGGTGGTGACCTCTGTTATGGTGGAAAAAAGCAGGTTTTAAAATTTTTTTTTTTTTTTGCTGTATGCGGGCCTCTCACTGCTGTGGCCTCTCCCGTTGCAGAGCGCAGGCTCCGGACGCGCAGGCTCAGTGGCCATGGCTCACGGGCCCAGCCGCTCCACGGCACGTGGGATCTTCCCGGACCGGTGCACGAACCCGAGTCCCCTGCATCGGCAGGTGGACTCCCAACCACTGCACCACCAGGGAAGCCCTTGAAATGTATTTTGTAATGATATTCTGCTTTTAACAAAGGGAAGGGACCCTAAGCCACGCTGAAAGGGCCTACGGAAGCAGACAGCTGAATTTCTCTCACTATCCATTTTCCCTTTCTCTCATAATAATAGAACCCCTTATTTTCAGCTGGGCACACAACTCCTCACAAAAAACAACAAAATGAACAAACAAACAAAAGTTACATTTCCTAGCCTCTTTTTTTTTTTTTGCGGTATGCAGGCCTCTCACTGTTGTGGCCTCTCCCGTTGCGGAGCACAGGCTCCGGACGCGCAGGCTCAGCGGCCATAGCTCACGGGCCCAGCCGCTCCGCGGCATGTGGGATCTTCCCGGACCGGGGCACGAACCCGCATCCCCTGCATCGGCAGGCAGACTCTCAACCACTGCGCCACCAGGGAAGCCCTCCTAGCCTCTTTTGATGCCAGACGTGGCCACAGGACTAAGTTTTAGCCGAAGATATACAGAGGAAAGTTGCACGTGTAACTTCTGGATCTGGTGCCAGTAGCTGGAATAGGGCAGTGGAAGTGGAGCAGCCCATCCACAACACAAGACAGATGCACGTATTGAGGATGGCAGAGCAATGAAATGGAAAGAGTCTGGGCCCCTGACATCTTCACAAAGGAAACTTGCTCTACCAGCTTGGACTGTCTCATCAAAGAGAAATAAATTTCCATCCTGGTTAAGCCCTTATTGAATCTGGGTTTCTTTTATTGGCTACACTCCGCATATCTGCCCCAAGCAAAATTGTGAAAGAGGCAGACTGTGAGCTGAGTTTCCTTTCTCTCCACCCTCTTCAGTGTAATCCCCCCACAGGCAACCGGCTCTTCATATCATTCACCAGCTCCTCACTGGTTGGGCCTTTGTGCTTACAATATCCTCTACCCCACCTCGCTCACCCACAACCCATCAAAGCTTGCCGATCATGTATGTTTCATTCAGTTACAGGGAACTTTCTTCCTTCCGACCTCTTGGGACAGGAACGACTCTTTAATCTGAAAATACAAACCTCCAATAGCTAATTATAACTTCGTGTATGACCTAAAATCGGGACAGGGAATCATAGAGACATGGGTTTGAACCTGAGTTCTGCTACTTTCCAGGTGTATGAGCAAGAGGGCTTTGTGGTCTCTGCCTCCTTATTTGTAAAATGGTGATAATGTTAGCACCAACTTTACAGAGTTGTTACAAGAATAAAATAAAATATAGCATTTAGCATAGTTCCTGGAAGAGAATGAGGGTCAAATTAATTGCAACTCTTCTAGAAATGTGTGTTTTCATCCAGGTTCAAGCCATGCGAGTGAGATTGGTCATTGATGCTGCTTTTAGAGACCCCCAGGGACAGTATTTCCATGCCTGCTTAATCATCCTTGCCACTTAGAAGTCCTTCCTTGTGTCTGCCAGGCCCTCCCTCGTGGCCACTCACGCCTTTTTAACCATCTGTGGAGGACATGTGGGCAGCTTTCTACTTGAGATTCTTTGACTTCTTCCTCTTTAGGGTAAAAACCTTTGAGATCTTTATCGTTACATCATAAAATCCCTTGTCTATTACTGGGATAATTTAATAATTTTATTACTCTTTTTAGGAGTCAGAGTGAGGCTTTGATGGTATTCAGCAAGGGACCCAGAAACACCTAGTTTGTAAAAGAAAGCAAAATACTACTTTATCATAAACTGGGCTTGTATCTGAAACTCTAAGCCGGTGATTCTCACAGTGTGGTCCCCGGACCAACGACTTCAGCATTACCCGGAAACTTATTAGAAATGCAGATTCTTAGGTCTCACTTCAGACTTCCTGAATCAGACATCCTGGCTGGTGTCCAGCAGTCTGTGTTTTAACAAGGTCTTCTGGTGATTAAGATGCTTGCTAGAGTTGGAGAACCACTGCTCTGTGCAAAATGGCAGTGAAAAGAATTGGAGAAAGGGGTGCAGCCTGAGGCCTGAAGGGCAGCCCTCAGTTTCCTCCTAGGTCCACATCTGATTCTCAGGCTTTCGCCATCCTCTAGTTGGCAGCAAATGAGAGAAGCCCCCCTACAGGGAGGGGAGAGAGCTTCCCTGGCTCCCTCCCAAACAGGCCGAGACCTCAGCTCCTTTCCCACTGAGAAGAGAAAGGAAGATGGGCCGATCTGCCCTGAATCAGTTTACTGCTTCAGCCACATGCAGAGGAGGAGACAACCACTCATTCCTAGCACCCTTGTCCCCTCGAACGTGACCCAATCAGTGTTCTAGAATCTGAACAACCAGATTATCAGCTCTCAGGGAGCAAGGAAGGGAGTGAGTGCAAAGGCCTCCCCTATGGGGAAAGAGGAGTAAAAACGTCTAACTGGCCCCAGGGAATGAACAACAGCCCTGTGGGTTTCTCCCCCTCAACTTACTGTGGGAAATAAATTCCCTTTGTTGTTTTAAATTAATTGATTTATTTTTGGTAGGGTGAACTAAAGTACCCTAAATTGTGGGGTTTTTTTATGATGTGTGTTGGGAATTATTAAGCAATAGATGTAAACATTATCAAAAGCTTGGGCATAGTCCCAAGAGCAGAACTTTCCATAGCAAAACATCATCAGTTTTCAAATTTCCCTGGAGGTCGAAGGAAATCCGCGTGGTAGACGTTGAGAGGCACCACCAAGGGACCTAAGTCTACCCCACAGTTCAGGCTGGCCACTCACCCAGGCTCTCATCAGGTGGTGTGGGCAGTCCGTGTCTGTGAGCAGCCAGGGAAGCAGGTCTTAAAAGGCACTGGGAAGGACATTGTATTACCGCTTTTGTTTTATTTTTTATGACAGTATGAAGCTAGAAGTTCTGCTTTTGCCCAGTTCTCTGTTTTGTCACAAATCAGTATCGCTCAAAGTCTGAGGTAATTCTGAATAATTGGGATCCTAAGTCTCTGTGCCCTGAATTTCAGCAAAGACAAATATTTCAAGCACGTAAGGAAAAAAGTCATAAACGTCATATTTAAAAGTTCATTAATTTTATTATAGTCCTGCTTTTTCTTTTTGGCAAAATAATGCCTTTTAAAATGCAGTTCACATTAGTCACAGGCCATGCACAGCAGGTCGCTGGTTTCCATAGTGCCGCCAGCTGGGGAGCCACAGGGTAATTATTTTGTCACAGGAAGTGCTCATTCCAGCACAACATCCTCTCAAGCTCTGAGGCAGCCTCCGTGTTTCAAAAGAGATAAATTTTGAGGATCTTTGCGTAAATCTGCCCTCTTCTAAACGGTGCCCTAACTTCCTGCCTGATTTTACGTCTGTTCGTTTGTGACGATTCTGTGGAGGCAACTGAGACACACAGGATGTGAGGGAGTTGGAATCCGATGTCCATTTTCTGTTTTTGAAAATGATTCAAACCTAACCAAATCCTAAAGCAGGCTGCCACGGAACTGAAGCAATCTTTTCACCGGTGACTGAGCAGCCTAGCAGGGTAGCCGGGCCCTGGGCAAAGGCCAGCGAGCAGGAGGTCGTAGCTAACAGAGTCCCTGAACCTTCTCCATGAAGCGATGGTGTGTGCAGAACTTTGTATCAGGCTGGGCAGGAAACGCCCCAGTAGTACTGCGCCATCTCTGCGATCACGAACTTGCACTAAGTCTACAGGTCGAGATGAGCTTGTGCTTGCTCAGGAAGAACCCCAGCCAGAGATGCACCACACACGCGCACACACACACACACACACACACACACACACACAAAAGGTCTCTGAGCGAGTCTCATTCATTTTGGGAGTTTTTTTTGTTTTCCAAAAGTGGAGAGGTCACCTGACCAGGGTGGGGACATGCTCTGAATTTCCTTTCTCTTGATTTTGCTTGGAGTTCTCTAGGGGCTTGTGTTGATGGTATCCTCTCTACCCCTATCCGGGACTCCCGGCAAGGGCCACTGCCTCTGACTCACATTGTCTAGGGGGCCTGAGAAGCCATCACGTCCAGATTTAACCTTTCACAGACGAGGAAACGAGCCCAGAGAGGGGATAAGTCTGCTGAGTGGATTCAGCTCACTGTGAGCTCAAAAGGAACTTTCATTTTCCATTCCTCCCCCGCCACCCTTCCTCCCACAGTAGCCGTCTAGAAGATGATCCACGTCATTCCCAAATTGTTTTCCCTCTGGAAGAGAAAAAGTTGTCTGTACTGAGGCACTCAATCAGAGGCAGGACAAAACTTCTGAGCTCCTGCTTGGTAGCCAGACGGGAAACCACATCTTCTTCAGGCATTTCTCTCAGTAAAGTTAAGGGGAAATACAAAAGACAAAAGGGGGACGCTCTGGAGCCATTTTGAACGGTTTCCGGCGGAAACAATGTATCTTCTAAGCAACATAGTAGGCATTCAAAGCCCTGGTGGCTGAGCCCCACTCTCTTCTAGGTCCTGGGACACTGAGGTAAGGCAGGCCCTGTCCTCAAGGGCTAAGAGCCCAGTGTCGGAGGCAGGTAAGGAGACTGAGTGATAACCCCGCGCGGGAAGAAAGCATGCGCAGCGCTTCAGGGACGCGGGAGGTGGGAGGAGCATCTCTCTCATTGCTCTGGAATATCAGGTACCATGGATGTGGGCAAGGCCTTCCACAGTGGGTTTGTGTGAGCTGGGCAGGCAAGGGTGGAGGAAGGCGATTCAGACCAGTTAAGAGAGGTGACCATTTGGAATTCAGGACGATGTCCAGGGTCATTAGAAATTGGAAAAATAGTAATAAACACAGTCTCGGATTGACCCAGACGGAAACTCACTCTTAGTTTCAAATAAACGATGTGCATCTTAGAAATTTCTCTCAAGGGCAAGCTGTTGACAAAAAGCTGGAGAAGCTCACCACAGACTTCACTAAAGCTTCTGAAGACTGGTATTTTGATTTCAGAAATGGTATTAGTAGTGGGAGTGCCATATGGCATTACACACAGGAAAGGACTATGTAATATTTGTTGAAATCACTTACCTGGAATTTCTTTTTGCTAAGATATTAATTGGGAATTTTTGATTCCTGTTTTTGCTCAAAACTAAAAAATGTACTATAAAAAGTAAAAATTACCTATAATCCCAATAACCAGACATAACCACTGTTAACTATGGAGGTCATACCATTTACTTGTGGCAAATTGTTATCAATAGTTGTATCTAGGTGAACAGTATATGGGTGTTCATTGTACTTTCAACTTTTCTGTGTTTAAAATTTTTCATAATAGAACATTGGAAATTTTTTGTCCATGTCTCTGATTTAATCCTTTTATTTTCTGTTTATGATGAATTCTTAAACTAGAGCCATTGGGTCAAAAGGTATGACCCGAAGGACCTCAATACACATTCCCAAATTGCCCTCTTGGAAGGTTTCACCACAATGTGTGAAACCCTTCATCTCATTCCATCTATGCCATCATTGAATTATATGATTTTTATTACTATTTGTTATTTTAATAGGAAAAAGAGTGTATCATTGGATTTCTTTTGTTACTAATAACTTTGAACACTTTTTTCTTATTTTCATTAGCTCTTTGTATTTCTTTTTGAATCATAACCTTGACCCATTTTTCCATTGAAACCTCAGTGTTTACTCATGTCCTTGAATGGATTTTTAAAATTTATTGTTTATTTTTTCTGGGCAGTATATGAGCATAATATAACATTTAACATTTAATTGTACACGTAGTGTGAACTAGTAGTCCCTGCTCTACCACCGCCCCCCACTACCAGAGGTGACCTCTTTAAAGAGATTTTTTAAAAGAGCTGTTTCTTCTAGTGTTTTCTCTAAGTAACATGTTTTTTCTTCTTTTTTGCTCATTTCAAATTCATTAAGGTATAGCTCACATACAATAAAATGCATATATTTTAACTGTACAGTCGATGAGGTTTTGTTTTTGGCTGCATTAGATCTTTGTTGCTGCACGCAGGCTTTCTCTATTTGCAGCAAGTGGGGGCTACTCTTCATTGTAGTGTGTGGGTTTCTCATTGTGGTGGCTTCTCTTGTTGCAGAGCAAGGGCTCTAGGTGAGAGGGCTTCAGTAATTCTGGCACGAGGGCTCAGTAGTTGTGGCTCGTGGGCTCTAGAGTGCAGGCTCAGTAGTTGTGGCGCATGGGCTTATTTACTTCGCAGCATGTGTGATCTTCCTGGACCTGGGCTCGAACCCGTGTCACCTTCATTGGCAGGCAGATTCTTAACCACTGTGCCACCAGTGAACTCCCCCCATGAGTTTTCTTAATTGGGTAAAAAACAAAAAATTTACCTCTTAACCATTTTTAAGTGTACACTTCAGTGGTGTGAACTATATTTACAGTGCTGTGCAACAGATCTCTAGAACTTTTTCATCTTGCAACTCTATACACATTGAACAACACCCTCCATCCCCCCTGCCGCAACCAGCCCCTGACACTCACAGTTCTACTTTCTGTTTCTATGAGTTTGACTAGATATCATATATAAGTGGAATCACACAACATTTGTCTTTTTGTAACTGTTTTATTTCACTTAACACAATATCCTCCAGGTTCATCCATTTGAACATAAATGGCAGAATTGCTTTCTGTTTTAAGGCTACATAGTAATCCATTGTGTGTATATACCACATTTTCTTTATCCATTTATTCACTGATGGATATTCACTCTTGGCCATTGTCAATAAGGCTGTAATGAACATGGGTATACAAATATCTCTTTGAGATCCTGCTTTCACTTCTTTTGGATATATACCTAGAAGTGGAATTACTGAATCGTGTGGTAATTCTATTTTTAATTTTTTAAGGGACCTCCATACTGTCTAAGTAATATGCCTTAACAGAAGTTTCTTGCTGGTTTTTCTTCAGTTTTTTTTTTTTTTTTTTTTTTTTTTGCGGTACGCAGGCCTCTCACTGTTGTGGCCTCTCACATTGCGGAGCACAGGCTCCGGACGCGCAGGCTCAGCGACCATGGCTCACGTGCCTAGCTACTCCGCGGCATGTGGGATCTTCCCGGACTGGGGCACGAACCCGTGTCCCCTGCATCGGCAGGCGGACTCTCAACCACTGCGCCACAGGGAAGCCCTTTCTTCAGTTTTATAGACATTATCTATTGATAATGTCTATCTGTGAAAGATAAGCTTTATTATACTTCTCTTCCATCTCATTTTCCAAGTATATTTATATCCCAAGTATGTTTCTATCCCAGGTTTCAGTTAAATTACTATTTTGTGTTTATATTTTTATGACTATACAAGCATTATTTATTTTGCTTTCCTGTAGAACTTCTTGTTTTTCTTGGAGCTAAGGATTGTGTTATTTTTTATTCCTTTAGTTCTTTTTATGTACTTATCGCCAACTTACAGCCAGATTCACTTACGAAGCTGTAAAGTTTCCCTCTGTATGGTCAAATACATCAGGTAACCTATTAAATACACTTTTTCCTTGGAGATATCCTCTGTTCTTTTGCTCCATCTCCTCTGGTTTCTTTCTAGGCCTGCTGCAGAGCTATTGTCTTGGAACTTACTTCTGCCATCATCCCGGTTATTCTCTTCATCTCCTTCTTGTGTTGGGTTCCTTATTTCCTGGATCCCATGACTTAGCTTTCCTCAAGTCTGATGGTCCTTGGTTGCCTGTTTATATTTAAGGGTTGAAGCTATGTCTTTACATAGGGATTGACAGTGCAAAGACTGATTGCATGTTACGTACCAGACACTGTTGAGCCCATGGGGCTTGAAAGATAAATAAGACTCAAAAGGAAAGAAATACAAACACACAGTTATAAACCTAAAATATAGATGTGACTACAGTGTGTATTTAAGGGATAACAGTGGCAGAAAGGAAGGAGTAATCAGCTCCTCTTAGGCAGCCTTCCCTTCTAGAATATACTAATAATGATATCAATAGTTGTGTCACTATTGGTGATAAATGCCTACTCTGAACAAGTACTGTTAAATATCTATTTAAGACCAAAGTTTTCCTTTGGTTTTAAGGTGACGACCTTTTCTGAATTTTCTGAACAGAATGTTATTGCCTTGAGAAGAATGAATCATATATCAATAATGTTTGAAGAAGCACAGCTTGACAAGTGGCATTTTGAATGTCTTTGTTTCTCCTTCCATCTCTATTTATCTTTTAAAATAAAAGAAAGTTACAGCTTTATTAAAAGAAGTACCCTTGTGCAGGGCAATATGTATAATATATCATTAGTGCAGAAAGGGATGTATAATACATATTTTTGTATAAATTGCATATTTGCCAAACTTTTTCTAGAAGGACACACCATAGAGTGTGGCTACCCTTCAGAAGGGGATGGGATATGCAAGTATAGGTAAGTGAAGGTGAGCTTTTTCATAACTTTCCTATGCTTCTGATCAGTTTTAACTTTTAAACCGTGTAAATTTGTATTACTTTTATAATTAAAAACTAATTTAAGATAAAATAAAAAATCTAAACATGTAAAATGTAATCTTAACAGAGTAGAAGAGTGATTATAATGGAAAACATCACCAACAATATTCTCCTCAGTGCTGTTTTCAGGTCAAGAGGGAGGGGAACAGGACAGGATGCTGCCCAGGTCAGGGAGGGGAGTGTGGGAAAATGTGACAAAAGGGCAGATTTTTGGAGTCTTGAAATTGTTCTGCTTGTCATCTCGGCCCCTCGCTGACTCCCAGCCTGTAGATGGTGGTGTCTCCAGGTCAGAGCTCAGTCCATCCAATTCCACCTTGCTGTCACCACTGTCTCTCCTACCTCCAGAGCAGTGGTCACAACCTGAATGAGAGCCAGGGCTAGTGATGTCCATGTCAGCTTTGGGGCTAGAAACAGGGTCAAGGTCAAAGGGAAAAATCATGGACTGACCAGGCAGAAATGAACCAATCTGACAGCAAAAACAGTTGGTCAAAACAAGAAGTCAGGAGTGGTTCAGGCTGAGGTCCTGACTGTACCTGTGAATGCAGAAGTCCAGCCAGGTGTCAACACCAAGGAGAAGAGGCAGCATCAGCACCTCAGGGGTTCACTTGCTTAATCATCCCAACGACTCTATGATGTCAACACCATTCTCATGCCCATTTTATAGATGCAGAAACTGAGGCATAGGCAGATGTAGTGATTTGCCCTTGTTATACAGCTGGTAGGTGTTGGAGATAAGATTTAAGTCCTAGTAGTTCGACTCTAGAGCCAGGAACTGTGCTAACAATGGGGATAAAACACTCACTGCATTAACTACTGACTTATTGCTAATAAAGGTGATTACAAACTGAGGTAAGAGGTTTGAAAGGGAGAAATGCAGCTTGTACCTAAGCTACTTGACCTACACTGCAGGGTGAGTTGAAGCTTTCCTGATGAAGGAGAACTGAGGTATAAATATTGAGTTACTGAGACAAAACGCTGGAAGAAGGGGAGTCAGGAAGGGAAGAGAGTTCCAGATAGAAGGCATAGCACTTGGAAAGGTTCTGTGGTGAAACAGAGAATGCTGAGTTTGAGAAAAGCAAGTATAGCAAGTGCTGACTGGTCTTGGGGAGAGCGTGGGGCAGTGACAGAACCTCTTGGAGGTTTGTGGAGGTTGATTCAGGCTGGATAATTGCCTTCATACCTAGGATCCAGGGTAAAGAAGTGCTCTGGCATGGAGGACTCAGACTTTTTGTGGGAATTTCACATGAGGATGTGTGTCAGCCTCTAGCACTATGCTTGCCCAGGCACCGATATGTGTCTGTGTTGTTCTTCCTCTCCCAGGCCCCCATTCTTCCTTCTGCTACATTCCTGGTTCTGTATCTCAGACAGAAGTGAGTAACAATGCCCAGTTTGCACAAAGAACTGGGATGTGGCAGCCCAGCTCCACATCCTTGCAAAGAGGCCCCTTTCCCCCTCCCGCCTCCCCCTGTTGAGAATGACTCACCATAGCGGAGAGGCAGACAGCAGAAGTGCCTTTGGCCAAGGCCAATCTAGCACATTGTGCTGCAGAGCCTGTTGGCTTTCCCTACCCTGGACTTTCAAAAGCAACTCAAATGAAGATGAACCAGCTGCCAGGTCTATTGATCTGCATCTGTTAGAACTGAGGTGGATGTCAGCCGTGTCCCCAGTTGGCACCACGCTTCCAGACTGTGCCAGGAAGGCGCTGGAGGATGCCTACCGGGGTGTGTAATGGAGAGCTGGCTGTCTGGCTTGCACTCACTCTGTTTATCTGGGTCTCCGTACAGTGGCATGGCCTCTATCCGCCACAGAATTGCCATGCTTGGATTGTTTGACTTTGGCATTTTAACCTGTTTTTCATTTCTATGAGAAAAAGATTATTCATTTAACAATCAGGGGTCAATTGGTTATTCAAGAACATTCTGTAAGTGTTACAGGATCAGTTCTTGACTTTTAGAAATAAAGAAAACAGACGTTCAGAGAATGGGGAATACCCAGCTTAGGAACTGCAGTGAAAAGGAGGAGGATATTAGCAGCATGATGGGAGGGTCCTTCCAAAACTCCCTCCCTCAAAGCTGGACTGACTGGCTATGGAGATCTCAGGGCTGTTACAGCAGAGCTGTTTCTTTACATATATGGAATCCTAAACACTGAAAAGTATACAAAAACAATACTTACTCTTCACCTAACATTGAGCCCAGCCCTCTTCCAGGTCCTGAAATCCCAGGAGAGGCTCGCAGTGGAGTGGGGACAGACATTAACTATTGGTTACCTCAGAGGAACCGCCAACGCCCTAACAGATGTTTGCACAAGATGTGATGAGAGCAGAGCAAAGATAGCCATATTTGCTGGGGGAAGGGGGTGTCAGAAAAAGCCTCAGAAGGCTCTCTGATCTTCACACACCTCTTCACAAGGTCCTCGTGTAAGACTTTCACTTCTAAGAGAATTCGTTTACAGCACTTTATGGTTTAGAGCCCCCTTTCTCTACTTCTATCCCTGTCATCACTGCTATAGTGATGTCCTCACCAGAGAGAGGCTTCTGAATGGGCTCCTGGCCTAGTAGTAATAATTAACATGTATTGAGTTCTTACCAGGAGCCAGCCACTGCCCTAAGGAAGCCCTATCTCATTCAGTTTTAGAACTATTCCATGGGGCAGCTTTTATCCCTATTCGCACTTATAGATAAGAAATCTAAGACTTGGAGGGATTAAGTGAATTGACCAAAGTCCCACAGTTGAAGGCAGTGGGCTGTAAAATGGGCAGTCTTGTGGCAGAGACCTTGCTCTAAACCAGGAGTCAGCAAATTACAGCTGGTTGGCCAAATCTGTCCCACTACTTGTTTTTGTAAATAAGTTTTTTTTGTTTTTCCTGTACGCGGGCCTCTCACTGATGTGGCCTCTCCCATTGCGGAGCACAGGCTCCGGACGCGCAGGCTCAGTGGCCATGGCTGACGGGCCCAGCCGCTCTGCGGCATGTGGGATCTTCCCGGACCAGGGCACGAACCCATGTCCCCTGCATCGGCAGGTGGACTCTCAACCACTGCGCCACCAGGGAAGCCCTGTAAATAAAGTTTTATTGGAACATAGCCATGCCCACTTGTTTACTATTGGCTATGGCTGTTCTTATGCTGCAGAGGCAGAATTGAGTAGTTGTTTCAGAGACCTTATGGCCTACAGGGCCTAAAATATATACTATCTGACTCTTTCCAGAAAATGTTTGCTGACCCCTGCTCTCCGTCAGCCTCCCTTTCAATTAAACAAAAGTCTCCCAGGGGACACAGTCTGCCTCATTCATCCCTGCTATCCCCTCAGCCTCCAGCCTGGGAGATTACATTATTAATGGTTACACTTCAATGGACCTTAAAATGCTTGCTCAATTAAATGGATTTAACCTGTATTTAAACAATCCTAAACCTCCTTCTCAAAATGTAGACGTTCAGGCAAAATTCCTATTTGCTGCAACCCTCATTAGTTGAGACAAATCCCAGAGGTCAACACTGATGGCTCTAACAGTGCAGCAAGGACAGCCCTAAATTAAAGTGCATGCTACATTTGTAGCAATCTCGTTCTAAAATGAGTTATTCTGTGAGTGGCTCTGCAATAAACTGCATGGAAGAAAAAAAAAAAACAACAATATATCTTTCAGCACTTTGGAAAGTGGAAAGTACACATAGGCAAAACCTCAAGGAGACAAGAATAAATAAAGCCTACACTAAGTACCTGGCATCTTGCAGGCAGCCCAGGAAGGAAGCAGAAGCAAAGGATGAGGTACAAAGTGGGTGTCCTTTTCCAGCAGTGGGGAGGGGAGGTGGCCAGCGGGCACTCAGTCAGACTTGGAAAGAGTTTCCCATTTTGGTGGGTGCCGCTGAACCAGGGTAGACCAAACCCCCAACCCCACTTAGCCTTTCTCATACGGTTTGCCCAGTTTTGGGTCACAAAGATTGCAGTGGTGTGGGAGAAAGAACATTGGGATGGTATGGGAGATCAGGGGTCAAGTCCCAGCTGTTTCATGCCCTGGTGACTTCCTGGCCATATCACCTGGCTCAAAACCTGACTCTGAGTAAGTCAATGAATGGGTGTCTGACATAGTGAGATGAACACAAGTACTGGAGCCAGATAGTTTTCTATTTTAATCCCAGTTCTGCCTTTACTTTTTTTTTTTTTTTTCTTTGCGGTACACGGGCCTCTCACTGTTGTGGCCTCTCCCGCTGCGGAGCACAGGCTCCGGACACGCAGGCTCAGCGGCCATGGCTCACGGGCCCAGCCGCTCCGCGGCATGTGGGATCTTTCCAGACCGGGGCACGAACCCGCATCCCCTGCATCGGCAGGCGGACTCTCAACCGCTGCGCCACCAGGGAAGCCCAAGAGGTCAAATTTGACAAATCAAAACACAAGAGTCGGGGCCTGGTGCTGAAAGACCATTAAACTCAGGGGAAATTTTAGAGGCCAGAGCAAGAGCCTCCAGGATAAGAGAAGCCGGAACCAAGGTTAGAAATGCAGAGAGAGGAGGAGACCTGTCAGCCAGAGGGAGGCCGGGGCCAGAGATAACAAGCTAACTCCTGTCCCAGATGAGGGGCTGTGTGCCCTTGGGGGGTCTCGGGGAAACCCAGCTCTCAGAACATGCTTAGTTCCTCACACAACCTCTGCCTCTGAATTTATCCTTTTCTTAGTCTGCTCTCTGACAATACACTGTGTTCCCACTGCCAACTCGTCTGTTTCACCACAAGAAGTCTCAGAACTTAGTGATGCAAAGCTCTTTAGCAGATCTGAAATGGAGGTAACCCAGTGTCAGAGGCTACTCCCAGCCAGCCAGTGCCAGGCAGAAGGGTGATACCAACACGGGATCTGTCTCAGGGTCAAGATTAGGGGAAAGACCTCCAGAGAAGCTGCAGCTCTGCTGCTGGAGAGGCACTCCCCAGAAAGGTGGTGCAGTGGTTAACAGCACATACTTGGAAGGCTAGGGAGGTAAGTGTACAAAATATAACCCCTGTGTAAATGTGTCACTGCGCTGCAGGGTGACAGGTTGTGAAACATCAGTTTCAGGGGTGTGGCCGTATGCAGCACAGCCTTCCTGAGTCTCCTTAAAGGGAAGATGCTCTTTCTTGATTCAAAAGCTCTAGCAAACACTCCTGTTTTCTCTTCCATTCTCCTCAACAGGCTAAGAATAATACGGTAAGCAAGGGAGCACTGTCTTACACATTGGCTAATAAAACAAGACAGAAAACCGAGAAAGGCACTATTCCTAAATATTACTGCCAGGAAGCCTCCACAAATGACAAAGAATCGTTTCAGTGACAAGATGAAATCTGTTCAAGGAGAAAGCACCCAGAGGAGCAGCAGGCTATAAGTGCCTCTCACCTCCTGCACCCTCCCTCCCACGTCTAATGACTTTGCATGGTCCCCAGAACGTAAACAAGGCTAGCATTCCAGTCAGCGTGCCAGGGAAAGCAAAGCAGACAGCTCTGACTCTTGGCAGGAAAACCTACATCCAATGTTTATCTAATATTTTTGTTTAGCTTTTCAGGAGCATTTAAGATCTATGCACAGAACCTCAGAGCTACAGACCAATTAAGTTAATGCAGTAAAAAAAAAAAGGTATTGGTCTTGGGAAAAAGTAACCAAACCAATTATTCGATATACCACTAGGAAAACCACCATTAAAAAGTTTTCTTTTTTACGTTTGCCAGCTAATCATTTCAATGTCTGCTTTAATATGACATCAGAACATAAAGACACCTACCATACTTTTAAATGTAAAAATAGTTGTACCCACACAGTGGAATACTACTCTGTTATACAATTATGGGCGATAGTAGTATATTTGCAGATATAGGAAAACATTTACTTGAATATTATTAAATGCAAAAAGCAAATCACAAAATAGTTTGCATTATATGAACCCAGAGAGATGAAAAGATTTAGAAGGAAACAAACTAGTGTATTAACTAGACAGATAAGATTATGTTTCTTGTTTTCTTCCTTTTACTTGTTGACTTCTAATTTTTGTAAAAGATCATATATCCTTTTGTAAAGTTAAAAAAAATCATTTTTTAAATAGTCAAAGCGTCAGGGAGAGGGCTGCTGCAGCAGAATTTTTCACTCATGACAAGGTCCAGGATTGCTTCACAGGTCCAAGTCTCAATTATCAGCAGGTGTTCAGATATGAAAAAAATTACTTCTGGAATAGCAGGAATACTTCTTGTGATAAGCCAGAAGCTCAAGGATCTCCGAGAAGCATTTGAGAAAGAGAGAGCCTGTGTTTTGAGAGAACTCATACGTGCAGCACGTACTCAGAGAAACGCCAGCCAAGTGGCACAGGAGGGAGCCTGGAAGCACCGCCTGCCTGCTGCCTGTCACTCTCGGAGCAAACAGTGCCTGGACTCCTGGGACATGCCCTCAGACAGTGTTTCATTCTTTGGGTCTGTTTCTGCTTCGCTGTGGCAGTTCACTCTCATTGTTCTTAGGACTTCAACGAGACCAGTCCACCAGATGTGGAGCTAGAAGTGGCAACACAATGGGCCCGGAGTGAACAAGAGCGCCCGAGGGTGGACTGAGCCCCCTTCATGTGCTGGATTGGGCCCTGGGCCAGTCCTCTTCTTACATGTGTTATTGGGCTTCATCCTCTGAGATCCACATGGACCAGTGTGGCTTTTGCTCCCCCATTCTATACTAAAGACCATAGAGGTGGGATTTTAAAATTGTAATGCGTTATTGAAAACTAGCTTGTAAACTGCTGAATGGAAAATTCTAGAAGTAGCTCAGAGATGGTATATCTGCCTTATAAGGATGTTGGGAGAATTAACTATTTCATATAAAGCATTTAGCGTAGTACCTGACATATAATAAGTATTTTATAATAAATGCTAGGTGCTAATCATTTCTAACTCAATTTTCCCCTTTTGTAACATAAAATAAATGTGCTTGTATCCCAAATCCTATTTATTTTGAATAGTTAAAACGTTAGTTTGATTAATTCTTGTCTTTTGGAGATACAGAGAAAGAATTCTCAATCATCAACGAGAAGACGATGACGCATCTCAATCAGGCCTAATTTGGTTCTGCAGGCATAGATGCCTTTCTTTTTCAAACTGATTACTCCACTTGATTTCATTCAGGTTCAGAAATTTGAAGATTCCTTGCAGTGCTACCTGGCTCTGCCAATCTTAAAATGGATCTTTTGTGTGCTAGGACCCAATGAGGTTCATTCTTAGTGCTTTTATTCTTTTAAATTTCCATTAGTGTCCTTTATTCCTTTGGAGATCCTACAGTTGTATTCTACTGGATTTTGCATATTAACCCAGGGAAGTTTGCTCCAGAAAAGAGCTGTGGCCAATGGTTTGCTTTCTTCTGACTGCTGAATGACAGAATGAAACTTCTAGAGACAACAGGGGAAGCTATAAAAAAAAATCTGAGCAATTACCAGCATGGCAATCCATTCCAAAGACAACTCCAAATGACAGCTTTAGGCAGGAGATGGATATGTGTTTAGTTTGCTGAGGTCTCTTGAGAGAAATATCCCGCCCATTCTCCATCCTTGTGGTTTACCCACATGTGACCTGGGCCCGTCCAGTGTTCTCCACACCCCACCACAGTTATTGTTACCCGGGATAAATCGGAGCTTTACACTCGGCTTTTTCTGGAGCTAGTAAGAAAGAAGCACTCCTTTCTTTTTTGATTAGGAATCCTTAACTGCGAGAATCATGTAAGCCTAGAGCTGCTGGTGACTCTCTTTGCCTTTACAAGGAGAGGTGGGAGAAAGGTACCCACGAATAAAGCTAACATGGAGCTGAAAAATGGAAAGACAGTCCCCTGCGAGCATCTTCTGAGTCCCTGGGTCTGGCCCTGCCAGAAACAAGCTGTGTCCCAGTCTTCACAGTTCTGTGAGCCCATGAAAGTAAGTCTAAATTGGCTTCTGTTGCTTGACAACTGAAGGAGACCCATCTACTGAAAGCTTACTGAGCAATATTTATGATCCCTTTCTTTGTGCCAGGCACTGAGCTGTGCCCTGTCTTGAGAGACTTTCATTCTCCTTTGAGGTAAATGAAACAGAAAGTCTTCAACAGGAATGAGTCAGCTCCTAAGAGCCTATGGAACTCAGAAATACTGTTTGACCTAATCCTTGAATGTTTAGTGAATCTTGAAATATTAAGGATGTACTTCTCATCAGCACCATCTTACTATTCCGTTTTACCAAAAAAGAAAATCACACCTGAAGCATTGCTATTTCCACTGCAGAGCGTCTACACTATTGCACCACATTGGGGTACCTTTAAGAATTCTTAGCTGACTCTGCTCCATTACCTTGGATATGAAGTTCTCCATTAAGCCATCTGTATTAGTTTCCTAGGAATGCCATAACAAATTAGCACAAGCTGAGTGACTTAAGACACCAGAAATGTAGCTGCTTATAGTTCTGTGGGTTAGAAGTCTGAAATCAAGGCGTCAGCAGAGCCATGCTCCCTCGGAAGGCTCCAGGGAGGAATCCTTCTTTGCCTCTTCCTAGCCTCTGGTAGCTCCCAGGGATCTTTGGTGTTCCTTGGCCTGTAGCTGCATCACTCCAATCTCTGCCTCTGTCTTCGCATGGCCTTCTTTCCTCTGTATATGTGTCTTTGAATGGCCTTCTTTTTTTTTTTTTTTTTTTTTTGCTGTACGCAGGCCTCTCACTGTTGTGGCGTCTCCCGTTGCGGAGCACAGGCTCTGGACGCACAGGCCCAGCGGCCATGGCTCACGGGCCCAGCCACTCCGCGGCATGCGGGATCCTCCCGGACCGGGGCACAAACCCGTGTCCCCTGCATCGGCAGGCGGACTCTCAACCACTGTGCCACCAGGGAAGCCCTGTATGGCCTTCTTATAAGCATACCCACATTGGATTTAGGGCCCACCCTAATCCAGTATGACCTCATCTTTACTAATTACATCTTCAAAGACCCTATTTCCAAAAAGTCACATTCTAAAGTTCTAGGTGGATATGAATTGGGGGGGTCAATATATTCAACCCAGTATACCATCTTACAAGCGCTCTTGGAACAAAACTTTCAGAAATAATGGCCTCAGGAAAATTCCTTCTACTGAGATGATTTCTCTTCATGTCTCAAAAAGTAAAGGTAAAATTTCTAATAGAAATTCTATGCTTTTAAAATTTCACTTTAAGTGAAGAAAGAAATTTAATAAACTGGGCCAGCAGAATGCAGGAAATATAATGATACCTGCATCTATTTTAGTCAAACTAACTCTGGTCAACCAACAAATAGTCTACTTACAGATGTGGGAAAGAAAATATCATCCTGAAGGAGATTTTCATTTCATAATTACTCATCAGGGAAATACAAATTAAAACCCCAATGAAGTACTATTACACACCAGCCAGAATGGCTAAAACCAAAAGACTGACAACACTAAGTGTTGTCAAGGATATGGAGCAATGGGAACTCTCAGTCACTACTAGGGGAAGTTGTAATGGTTCAACTATCTTGGAAAACTGCTTAGCAGTGTATACTAAAGTTAAGCATATGTCTACCCTGTGACACAGGAATTCTACCCTAGGTATATACCCCAAAGAAATGAATGTGTTGTCATCAAAAGACTCCTATAAGATACTTTATTCATTGTGACTAAAACTAGAAATGACTCAAATGTTTATATACAGGAAAATGGTACATAAATTGTGATATATTCACATAATAGAATATTATATACTAGTATAGGGGAAAAACAGCTGTGGAGACATAGAAAAATATGGATGAATCTTAAAAACATTTATATTGAGTTTTTAAAAAGCCAGACATAAAAGAGTATATATACTGTATATCTCCATTTACATGAAGTTCAAGAACAGGCAAAATTAACCTGTAGTTATATGTCAGAATACTGACTTGAAGTGACATTAAAAAACTTTCTGTAGTGATGAAAATGGTCTATATCATGTCCTAGGTGGTAGATATGTGGGTGTATATGCACACAAAAATTCAGCAACCTGTGTACTTAAGATTTGTGTATTTTTATATAGGTAAGTAATATCTCAAAAACAATAACAATAATAGTGAAGGATAAGTTTCCTGCCCTCTTGGAGCTTCCTGATGAGTTGAGGAGATGAACATTAATGAATAAGCATTCAAACATCATTAAAATTATAAATGCTCTGATAGGAAAGAATAATGTACTTTGAGAAAGTAACAGAAGAATACAATTTGAACTGGAGTATTATTTTCCAAATAACTCATATGTTACTATTTCTATCTCAGATCTCTACTGCAATCTCAGATGGTGTCACTTATCTGCAGGCATAATAGGAAGTTATTGAAATCCAGCTGACCCCTGCCTGTTTATTGGATCCCAGGAATCCTGGATCTAAAATACAGGATCATTTCTGACAATGAGTCAGCATTTCATTCCAGGAAGTTGAAGAAACTTGCAAACAAGAATTTTACACCAGTTGTCACTGGCCCATCTTCTCTCCTTGAGCAGAGGTTAGATAAGAGGGAAAGGTCACTTGACTGAGAGCCATGATATGGGCCTTTGGAGGAAACTGGAAGAAATTATTTCCATTACGCTCTTGTTAAACATACTCATCTATACTCAACAAAAGGATTAAGTTCCATTGAATCATTCATGGAGCAATATCTTAAGACTTAACTGCTTCCAAGAGTATCCATGTTGCAGGGGATGAAATGGTCGCTGACTTACTTGACAAGAAGTTGTAGATTATTAATTACGTTAAATGCTTAGGTGAAGAAATAAAAAGCACTACATAATTGAAGTTTTAAAAGGATACCTCCTCATACTATGTATACAGAAAAAGAAACAAAAATGTTAAAGCTAGAGAAGGACATATCCCTGTAAAGTGTTTGGCTAAAAGAAAAAGACACTTTAAAAATATCAGATAGGGTTTCCCTGGTGGCGCAGTGGTTGAGAGTCCACCTGCCGATGCAGGGGACACAGGTTCGTGCCCCGGTCCGGGAGGATCCCACATGCCGCGGAGCGGCTGGGCCCATGAGCCATTGTTGCTGAGCCTGCGAGTCCAGAGCCTGTGCTCCGCAGCGGGAGAGGCCACAACAGTGAGAGGCCCGCGTACTGCAAAAAAAAAAAAAAAAAAAATCAGATAGAAAGTCCCAGCAGATGGGAGAAAATTTGGAAAATCCTGTAGGCATGACAGGTGAAATCTGTCTGAAAGAAGATACCCAATTCAAAAATGCTACTCTGATTATAATGTCTGGAGTGGAAGCACTATGGAATCTCAGTCAAAAGTCTGTTATCTGATAACTTCAGTATCTCCTAATCCCAGCTATTCTAAGGTGCCCCTTTGGATTTGGTGAGTAAATCCTGTGAATTAATCACAGTATATATTTGGTGTTAGCTTTAGAAATGGTTGGTGTCCTTTTAAAATTTTGTGTAATCTCTTGTATATTTTTGAGAATATTGAAAAAATTTGGTTACATACACACACACACACACATATATATATATATGTAATATATGAACACTTGTTATTACAAGTGTTCACTAATGGCATTAAGTGGGCACCCCAAGGGAAAGCTAATGGATCTGTGGCATGGACTTTTGGGACCAAGAAAGATGCATTCTGGATGGTATCTTGACTATAATACACTGCTTTTTATTTTTCTGCAGGTGTGAGGGTTTGCTCTCAATCACAGAGTTAGATTAAGAAAGAGGACTCTTGCCTCCACAACCAATACTGCTTGCTAGCGTTATACAAGTTCAGAACACTAATGATGACGTGATATCACCACACTGATCAACTTCAAAGACGAAAGTGGCCTGCCCACAGGAGAATCATTGAAAGCAACATATCTTGATGAGATTTCTGTTGGTTGGTTGGTATGTTTTGCTACATTTCAAAAGGCAGCAACAAATTTCTGAACACCTCTGTCTCTGTCACCTGGTATTTCTATGAAATTACTAGGATAACATCCATTTAATTAGAATGAAGTTTCCAATTAATAAGGTTGGTTGCACCTACCTCGTTTTCTACTTACCACATGTATAATTACATGTTATTTTGTCATGCTGTTTTCCTTTACCCCCAACTGGGAAATAAGAAGAATGTGTCTTCTTGAGAGCAGGCATCTGAGCAAGATGGCCTTGTAAAAACAATAACCCATTCTAGGCTTTGGAATGTTCTAATGTGGAAACTTATATCCAAGAATGAACTACGAAAAACAGTATCTTTACTATTTTTAGGAGCAAACCACCCTCTTTCTCTGAGTAGTAAGCCTAGTGCTCAGACTTATGACACAAGGACTATAGGCAAGTGAAAAACTATATCAGAATCATATTTTCAAAACAGTGTCCCTATTGTACTTGCACTTTTGCTCAGAATAATTCTACCAAAAATGATATTGAGGATCACAAGCACGTGGCTCCATTGCTAGAAAGAGCTAGCAAAGAAAGAGGAGGGAGGGCCCCGGGGGTGGTGGAGAAGGAGGCCATGAGCTCGCAGGCTACCAGGCCAAGCTCCTGCAATAACAGAATAACCTGTGAGGGGATAATGACACAGACATAGAGAATGGACTGGAGGAAACAGTAAGCTGGGACGAAGTGAGAGAGTGGCATGGACATATATACACTACCAAATGTAAAATAGCTAGCTAGTGGGAAGCAGCCGCATAGCACAGGGAGATCAGCTCAGTGTTTTGTGACAACCTAGAGGGGTGGGATAGAGAGGGTGGGAGGGAGACGCAAGAGGGAGGGGATATGGGGATATATGTATACGTATAGCTGATTCACTTTGTTATACAGCAGAAAGTAACACACCACTGTAAAACAATTATACTCCAATAAAAATGTTAAAAAAAGAAAAAAGGAAAAAAAGAATAACCTGTGAGGAGTGTGCCAGGCCCTCCACTCCTCCAACACAGCAGCCACAGCAAGAGGCCTGAGGGGCTGCTTTGAAGACACCTGTGACCAACGTTGGTCCTAAGGAGAATTCTGTACAGTTGTGATTTGACAGGTTTTGTGTCCCCTCTGCTTAAAAGTCTTGTCCTCACAGTTCTGCTTGATACCAGAAAGTGCTACATTTTTTAAGTGTCTGTCTGATCACACATCTGGATCATGAGGACGAAAGATCCAGGATAAAGAAGGTTTGACAGGAGAAGAAAAAAACAAAGAACAATGCTAATGGGTAGCATTTATTAAGCACTCAGTACCTGTGATACTGAGATATAATAAGTAGGTATTTGGTCTTTGTCCCTATTCCTGGCACAGAGCTCCTAAAACCCTTGTAATTCCCTAAGTGATAAGTGCTCTAAAGGCTACAGGAGCATCATCTGTTATGCATAACAAGCCCCTTTAACCACATCTGAGTTTATGTTAATGAGGTGACTTTTGGAAAGCCCCTACAGATGGGGGCTGGCTGCTGAGGGAACCAGGCAAGTGATTAGAGGGTTGGAGTTTTCAGCCTCACACCCCTCCACTTCTCAGTAGGTGAGAGGGGCTAGAGATGGAGTTTAATCACCAGTGGCCAATGATTTCATCAATCATGCCTGTGTAATGAAGCCTCCATAAAAATCCCTAAAGTATGGGGTTCAGAGAGCTTCCCAGTTCCTGAACACATGGAGGTGCAGGAAGGGTGGTGAGCCTGAGAGAAAAAGGAAACTCCATACCCCTTGCCTCATACATTACCCTATACATCTCTTCCACCTGGCTGTTCCTGAGTTGTATCCATTTACAATAAACCAATAATCCATAGTAAGTAAACTGTTTTTCTGAGTTCTGTGAGCCACTCTAGCAAATTATCAAACCCAAGGAGGGATCATGAGAACCTCCTATTTATGGCCGTTCAGTCAGAGGCACAGATGATAACCTAGACTTGAGATCGGCATCTGAAGTGGGGAGTGGGGCAGCCTTCTGGGACTGAGCCCTTAACCTGTAGGATCTGATGCTATCTCCAGGGAGATCGTGTTGGGATTGAGTTAAATTTGTAGCACACCAAGTTTATGTCCACTGAAATTTGGAGAATTGCTTGGTAAGGGAAAAATCCCTGCCTATACTTGGAGTACAGAGGCCTTCAGTGAATAGTGAGTTAAGGGAACAAGTGTTTTCCTTTTCATCACCTTATTTTCTCTAACTCTCACATATCCCTGGTAGCATCCTGGCGGGAGAAACTCTCGGTTGCCCACCCAGCATCCATTTTTCCCTGTCTTCTAACTGAATCACAGTTTTGTTCTTCCCCAGTGTAGCCTCAGGAAAGCCAAATGCATTCCCACACCAGTGATAAGCTGGCTTCATTTGAGAGTAATCTTGTCTCCTTCCCAGAATTCTTCTGGATGTCCTGTTATATAAGATAACCCTACTGCTTAAGCCAGTTTGAGTTGGATTGTTTTGCTACTTGCAGCCCAAAGCTGATACACTGCTATTATTTTTCCCCCACTTGAAAATCAGGACTCAGACAGCTAACTAATTAGCTCAAAAGTTGGAGAACAGAGTTCAAAACAGGATTTCGCTGACTCTGATGCCAAGGTCTAACCTGCTAACTAGTCTGAGAAGGGGCCATTCATGGAGGGGAGGGTAGCCAAGGAAACAATGATCCAGACCCTCGTGGGGGATGAAACATCATAAAGGAGCGAGTGTAATTCTTCCTTGAATATTCCTCATCAGATGGGGGAGGGATAAGAGGCCAGAGTGGCATAACACCCTAGCCTTTTAATGGGGGGGGGGGGTTGTGTAGAAGAGGACCCCGGAGGTCCCTTTAAAAGCATGAAATTGGTCCCTTGACCAATTTCACAACATTAGAAATAATGTTTTCAGAGGTTTTCAGTGTACAAAGTGCTTTTCTGATACATGATGTTAGTTGATTTGATTCTTTTAAGGATACGATTGAGGCAATACATTCGCCTCCAGAGGAAACTGAGGCTTTGTGAAGTTACAGGACTTGCCCAAATTCTTTCAGCCAAGCGGTGGAGCTGGGGCCTGATCCAAAGTCCATCTGATTCTAAATCCATGCTCTTCCCATGTCACTGTGTTTGTCAATATGACTCTTGTTCCTGCAGGTGACACACTCAAGACCATTTACTTTTAAAAAAATGTGGCAGCACTTTGGGAATGGTAGCTTGCATGGTTTTTGCAATGACTGTGTGATTTAGAGGGAGGTCTAGACTCTCACCCCTCTAGAGAGCACAAAAGGAGCCAACTGCCTTGAGAGTTCACAGGAAAAATTCAGCCCTGGAGCCAAGAATTCTTATCGTCTGGAAACAGGAGAAGCCCTTTAGGGCAGGTCTCATAGACAAACCTCCCACAGGATTAGAATTCTGCAGTGCTCAACCTTTAGATGAAAAGTTCTTTGCCTTCCACTAGTACCCTTCCGTCATGAGAGAAGACATTCCCAGTATCTCTCTTGGTACCTGGCAAAAGAGTCATGCTGAGAAAAGCTATATCATAAATCAGTGGAGAAATTCAAGCTATTGGCCTCCTAATGTTACCTGCTGAGGATTTTCTTTGGTTGTTTATAAAGATGATTATAAATTGGGTTTCCTCAAGCAAGCACACGCCTACCGAGAACTATTCTGTTTTCCTTACCAGCAGCTGTGTGAACTGGGGGATTCTGTGTGGGGCCCCTCCCTGATGTTGCTATGAAACCACAGAAATGCAGCTCAGGGGCTTCAAGGAGCTCCAGTTCTTTATGTCTCAGGGCAGAAAGAATTCAGCAAGAGGCAAAGTGATAGAAAAGAAGTGATTTCTTAGAATAGGACACTTGTGAGGTTTATAAGCAGGTGGGCAAGAGGGGGCCACCCCAGAACTTAGTGGGCTCCAGTTTTATAATCAGAGGAAAAGTGGGGGTGCGGAGAAGACCACCTTCTTCCTCATTCTCATGTGTAGACAAGCTTCCATTATCAGTTCCTCCTCCACACTGGGCGGGGGAGTTTTCTTTTCCCTACATGGTCAAACTGAGATTGTCATGGTGCTACCGAGATTAGCAAAAAGGCAAGTAACATATACTAAAATATGGTAAACTATCTCAGGCTTCACTATAATGTCACCTTTTCCTTATATTTTTGTTTTTAGTGTGCACAGAGGAGTATGTCCTAGGAATCATTAACTTACTGACCTCACTGGGCACAATATGCATCTCATTCCACCATTGTTTAAATGTTTCAGGGCATGTCTCATGCTTCTTTTGCATGGTTTTATTGCTAAGCAAGCCTGCCTGGTTTTGTTGTTAAGCAAGCCTGCTTTCTTGAGTGATCATTAACTTACAGGGGTCTCCCATACTTTTTTTTTTTTTACTTACTATCCCTTAGTGGGATTAACTATTTAATCACCTACTTAGTCCCTTTACTCTGTCCCTATCAGCTATGGGATAATCTACTTGTGATTCTAGTTTCTTAAAACACTTATCGAGCACTGACCTAGTACCAAACACTAAGCATACATTTAATCCTAACAACACTGTGACGGCAGGTATTATTATTCCCACTGAATAGATGAAGAGACTCGGTTCCATGCTGACTTGTTCAAAGACCCCCAGCTAGAAAGTAGTAGAGAAGACACTGATTCTGCGATGATCAGCTTCCGTTGCAGGTGCATGCACTAACTCCATGACTAGCCCATAGTGACCAGGATGGCAAGAGCAGATCTCATGGCAGTTCTTGTTTATGAACCAACTATGCATACATATTATGCTAGTACTTAGTGGAATAAGTGTTGCCAAGGACCCGGTCTTCCACGAGCTTTCAGTGTATTGGAAACAGCTGTTGTAAAACAGACTTCCAGATGAAATCCAAAATTCATTCTCCCCTTCTCCTAGGAGAGAGAATGTTTATGTGGGTGCATTATAACCAAGCTAAACACTGTATGCCCCAGCCTCCCTTGTAGCTAGGAATGGCCCTATAACAAAGTTCTGGTCAATGGGATATAAGAAGTGGTCTTCACAGTTTCTTAGTTGTGCCTTTAAAAAGAAGCGATGATGGCACAATAGAAAAACCCTGAGCTCACCTCCTCTCACAGGTACACGAAAATCACAACTATTTGCAGAGCAACCATTGGTGAAAAAGACCATAACCTACCAGAAAAATATCTCCTACAACATTGGTGAAAAAGACCATAACCTACCAGAAAAATATCTCCTACAAGAAATACACAATATGAGCAGACCAATTACCAGTACTGATATTGAATCAGTAATTTAAAGGAACCACAAGAGATGGGTAGGAGGGCGGAATCACTATGTAGTCAAGTCCCATACCCTTGGGTGGGCAACCCACAAATGAGAAAATAATTACAATTGCAGAGATTCTCTCCAAGGAGTGAGAGGTCCAAGACCCACGTCAGGCTCTACAGCCTGGGGAGTCCTGTGCCAGGAAGATGAGCCCCCATAGCGTTTGGCTCTGAAGGCCAGTTGGGCTTGCTTTCAGGAGTCCCAGAGCTGGGGGAAATAGCGACGTCACTCTTAAAGGGCACATACTAAACCTCACACCCTCTGGGACACAGGACAGAAGCAGTAGGTTGGGAGCAGCCTGGGTCAGACCTATCTGCTGATCTTGGAGAGTCTTCTGGACATGCAGGAGGCAACTGCAGCTCATCCTGGGGACATAGACCCTGGAAGCTGTCATTTTGGGGAGCTCCTCTACCACGTGGACAATGGTGCTGGCAAATGTCATTTTGGAATCCTCCCTCTAGCTCATTAGTCCCAGGACCCAGCCCTGCCCTGGCCCAACGGTCTGTAGGTGCCAGTGTTGGGATGCCTCAGACCAAGCAACTAATTGGGCATGGACACAACCCCACCCCCCAGCAGACAGGCTGCCTTAAGACCCTCTGAGCCCACAGCTTCCGCTGGACATGACCCTGACCACCAAAGGGGCCAGGACCTGGCCATATGTACCAGTGCACAGGCATCAGACATGAGACCAACCCCCCTACCAGGACCTTCCAGACAGAGACCCCAGTACTGAGCTCTACCCACCAGTGGGCAGTCCTCAGCCCTAGATCCCCTGGGCCCTGGCCCCTCCCTCCAGGGAACCCGCTCTAGCCTTGAGACAAGGCTTACCAAGGGGCAGACACCAGCCACAAGCAAACTGCAGCCCTGCAGTCTATGGATCTGGCCCACTAACCAGCAGGCCAGATCCTGCCCTGGGACCAGCTGGTCCCCAGCCCTACCCACTAGTGAACCTCTTCTAGCCTCAGGCCCAGGTTTACCCACCAGTGGACAGACACTACCTTCAAGAAACCCAACATCCCACAGCCTGCTGACCCAGCCCACCCACTAGCAGGCCAGATCCTGCCCTGGGACCAACTGGGCCCTGGCCCAGCCCAGTAGCAGAGCAAAACTATCAACTTCAAAGAAACCCCTGCAAAAACACAAACACATGGAATCTAAAAAGTATGCTACTAAATAACCAATGGATCACTGAAGAAATCAAAGAGAAAATAAAAAAATACCAGGAGACAAATGAAAACACAATGATCCAAAATCTATAGGATGCAGCAAAAGCATTTCTAAGAGGGAAGTATATAGTGATATAGGCTTACCTCAGGAACTAAGAAAAGTATCAAATAAACAATATAACCTTACACCTAAAGGAGCTAGAAGAAGAAGAAACAAAACCCAAAATTAATAGAAGGAAAGATATCATAAAGAGCAGAACCGAAATAATAGAGACTAAAAGCAATAGAAAAGATTAATGAAACTAAGGGCTGGTTCTTTGAAAAGATAAACAAAATTGATAAACCTTTAACCAGAATCATCAAGAAAAAAAGAGAGAGGACCTAAGTCAATAAAATCAGAAATGAAAAATTGGTTACAACCAACACCACAGAAATTCAAAGGATCATAAGAGACTACTACAAACAACTATTTGCCAATAAAATGGACAAACTAAAAGAAATTAACAAAGTCCTAGAAATGTACAGTCTCCCAAAACACAATCAGGAAGAAATACACAATATGACCAGACCAATTACCAGTACTGATATTGAATCAGTAATTTAAAAAAACCTCCCAACAACAGAAGTCCAGTACCAGATGGCTTCACAGGTTAATTCTACCAAACATTTAGAGAAGAGTTAACACCAATCTTTCTCAAACTATTCCAAAAAATTGAAGAGGAAGGAACACTTCCAAATGTTTATTCTACAAGGCCAGCATCACCCTGTTACCAAAACCAGACAAAAATATCACAAAAAAAGAAAACTATGGGCCAATATCACTGATGAACACAGATGCAAAAATTCTCAACAAAATACTAGCAAACCAAATCCAATAATACAGCGGTCCCCAACCTTTCTGGCCCCAGGGACCGGTTTCATGGAAGACAATTTTTCCACGGCCTGGGTTGGGGGGTGGTTCAGGCAGTAATGCCAGTGATAGGGAGCACCAGATGAAGCTTTGCACACTCGCTCACCACCTGCTGTGCGGCCCAGTTCCTAACAGGCTGCGGACTGGTAGTGGTCTGCAGCTCAGGGGTTGGGAACCCCTGCAATAATATATGAAAAGGATCATACACCATGAGTAAGTGGATTTACTCCGGGGATGCAAGGATGTTTCAATATCTGCAAACTCAATCAATGTGATATAATCATATGAATAGATTGAAGAATAAAAACCATATGATCATCTCAAATGATTCAGAAAAAGGTTTTGATTAAAAACTTGCCAAAAAAATGGGCACAGAGGGGATGTACCTCAACATGATAAAAGCCATATACAACAAACCCACAGCAAACATCATTCTCAATGTGAAAAACTGAAATCATTTCCTCTAAGATCAGGAACAAGACAAGAATGTCCATTCTAACCACTATGTTTCTTTTTTTTTTGGTACGTGGGCTTCTCACTGTTGTGGCCTCTCCCGTTGCGGAGCACAGGCTCTGGACGCACAGGCTTAGCAGCCATGGCTCACAAGCCCAGCCACTCCGCATCATGTGGGATCTTCCTGGACCGGGGCACAAACCCGTGTCGCCTGCATCTGCAGGCGGACTGTCAACAACTGCGCCAGCAGGGAAGCCCCATTCTCACCACTATTACTCAACATTTTAGCCCAGAAATCAGAGAAGACATAGAAATAAAAGTAATCCAAATTGGAAAGGAAGAAGTAAAATTGTTACTGTTTACAAGTGACATGATACTATACATAGAAAATCCTAAAGACACCATCAAAAAACTACTAGAGCTCATCAGTGAATTCAGTAAAGTTGCAGGATACAAAATTAACATACAGAAATCTGTTGCATTGCTATACATTAACAACGAACTGTCAGAAAGAGAAATTAAGAAAACAATCCCACTTACCGTTGCATGAAAAAGAATAAAGTACTTAGGAATAAACCTGGCTAACGAAGTAAAAGATGTGTACTCAGAAAACTATAAGAGGCTCATGAAAGAAATTGAAGAAAACATAAACAGATGGAAAGATATACCATGTTCATGGATTGGAAAAATTAATATTGTAAAAATGCCCATAATTCCCAAGGCAATCTACAGATTCAATGCAGTCCCTATCAAAATACCAGTGGCATTTTTCAACAAATAGTTTTAAAATTTGTATGGAACACAAAAGACATTGAATAGCCAAAGCCATCTTGAGAAAGAAGAACAGAGGTAGAGGTATCAGGCTCCCTGACTTCAGACTATACTACAAAGCTACAGTGATCAAAACAGTATGGTACTGGCACCAAAACAGACACATAGATCAATGGAATAGAATAGAGAGCCCAGAAACAAACCCAGGCACTTATGGCCAATTAATCTATGACAAAGGAGGAAAGAAAATACAATGGAAAAGACAGTCTCTTCAATAAGTGGTTCTGAGAAAACTGAACAGCTACCTATAAAAGAATGAAATTAGAACATTTTCTCACACCATATACAAAAATAAACCCAAAATGGATTAAAGACAAAAATGTTAGACCAAAACCATAAAACTCCTAGAGGGAAATATAGGCAGAACACTCTTTGATGTAAACCAAAGCAATCTTTTTTTGGATCTCTCTACTAAGGCAAAGGAAACAAAGCAAAAATAAACAAATGATACTGAATTAAACTTAAAAGCTGTTACACAGAAAAGACAAAGCAAAAACACAACCTACTGAATGGGAAAAAATATTTACTTGCAAATGATAAGACTGATAAGGGTTAATATCCAACATATATAAACAGTTCATACAACTCAACATCATGAAAACAAACAAACCAATTTTAAAATGGGCAGAAGACCTGAATAGACATTTTGCCAAAGAAGACATACAGATGGTCAGCAGGCACATGAAGAGGTGCTCAACATTGTTAATCATCAGAAAAATGCAAATTAAAACCACAAACAGTTATCACCTCACAGCTGTCAGAATGACTATCATCAAAAAGAATACAAGGCTTCCCTGGTGGCACAGTGGTTCGGAGTCCGCCTGCCAATGCAGGAGACGTGGGTTCGTGCCCCGGTCCTGGAGTACCCTGCGTGCCACGGAGCGGCTGGGCGCGTGAGCCATGGCCGCTGGGCTTGCGCGTCCGGTGCCTGTGCTCCGCAACGGGAGAGGCCACAGCAGTGAGAGGCCCGTGTACCACAAAAAAAAAAAAAAAAAAAAGAATACAAATAAATGCTGGTGAGGATGCAGAGTGTACAACACTTGTACACTGTTGTTGATGGGAATGTAAATTGGTGCAGCCACTGTGGAAAACAGTACAGATGTTTTTCAAAAAACTAAAAAGAGAACTACCATAAGATCCAACAATTCCACTCTTGGGTGTATATCTGAAAAAAATAAAAACACTAACTCAAAAAGTGCACATGCAGTGATTAATATAAATAGCACTACAGGAATAATAAGAGCTACTGTTTATTGAGCACTTATGGTGGGTCAGGCACATCCAATGAGACACGCTTTAAATCAATATATGTCATTCAATCCTCACTGCAACTTTTGTGAGGCAGGTACTATTATTCATTTTTCACAGACAAGAAAACTGAGGGTAAGAGAGGCAAGTTGACGTGCCCACGCCTACAACCACTCACTAGCAGCCTGGCTCCAGAGCTCACTCTAAACCATTATCTTATTGTTTCTCCAGTTGTGGTCTGCATAAACCACCTGCATTAGAATCACTTCAGGTGCTTATAACAAACCACTGCACCCCATGCTATTTTAGCTGAATCAGAATCTCTGAGAATTCAAGACATGGTCTCTGCCCTATAATACCTACAATTAAGAAGACTAAAGCACTTGTAGAAACTAGAGGACATTTAAACATGTTAAACTGTGGGATGCTGACTTTAAGAGTGAGTAGTAAATAGGAATCTTGAGACAAGTGACTGAGAACCAGGAAAGGTTTAGCACCTTGTTTGGAGGGCTTCACTGTGACCAAGGACTGCTAATAGTAACATAAGTGTAGTACTACAACTGCAGGCACACCTAGTGTTATTGCACTTAGCTTTATTGTGCTTCAAAGATATTGCTTTTTTTTTTTTTTTTTAAATTGAAGGTTTTTAGCAACCCTGCATTGAGCAAGTCTGTCAGCACAAGTTTTCCAACAGCATTTGATCATTTCACATCTCTGTGTCACATTTTGGTAATTCTTGCAATATTTTAAACATTTTCATTATTATTATTATACTTATTATGGTGATCTGTGATCTTTGATGTTACTATTGTAATTGTTTTGGAATTTTTAGCAATAAAATATTTTAAAATTAAAAAGATACATGCACCCCAATGTTCATAGCAGCATTGTTTATAATTGTCAGGACATGGAAGCAACCTAAGTGTCCATCAACAGATAAATGGATAAAAAGAGATGGTATGTATACACAATGGAATACTACTCAGCCATAAAAAAATGAAATTTTGCCATTTGCAACAGCATGTATATATTGTACAGCACAGGGAATATAGCCAATATTGTATAACTATAAATGGAATATAACCTTTAAAAATTGTGAGTAACTATGTTGTACACCTGAAACTTACCTAATATTGTACATCAACTATACCGCAATAAAAATATATGTATAAAAAATAAATTAAAAAAAGAAAAAAGAAACAGAAGCAATGCTCCCATTCTTTCCCCCTCCTTTTCCTTCCTGCTGCTTGGAATGCAGACATGATGGCAGGAGCAGGAGATGCCATCTAGAATCATGACGTGGAAGCCACATATTCAGGATGGCAGAGAAGCAACATAGAAGGAGCTAGGACCGTGATGATTCTGTAGCTGCCATACCAGCCTTGGACTAGCATCTCCCTGTACTTTTACCTGAGAGAGAAGTCAACTTATCATTTAAATCACTGTTATTTAGGTCTCTTTGTTAAAGACACCAATTAATAGAAATGTGAACACAAATACCTGCAAATCAGTGCCCAATAACTGGGTAAGCCCCGTTTGCGTAATGGTGTCCCCACTTACTCCTGGGAGCCCCAGAAGGTGCTTTACTACCCCACAACTAGTTTGTTAATGTGCACACTTCTTCTAACCTTCCTCTTCTGCTCCCTGTCACCCACATTGCCTTCAGCCTGGCCTGCCTTGCCACAGTCACAGCCCATCACAAGATGGCCACTACCCAGGCCAAGAGACTATGTCCCCCGCTTCCAACGTCTCCAGCTTTCTGGGTAAAGAGCGGTGCCAAAGTTCTTTACAAAGGTAAGTAGGGGGGCTATGCCTGGTGGCGCAGTGGTTGAGAGTCCGCCTGCCGATGCAGGGGACGCGGGTTCGTGTCCCAGGTCCGTGAAGATCCCACATGCCATGGAGCGGCTGGGTCCGTGAGCCATGGCCGCTGAGCCTGCGCGTCCGCAGCCTGTGCTCCGCAACGGGAGAGGCCACAACAGTGAGAGGCCCGCGTACCGCAAAAAAAAAAGGTAAGTAGGGACTCTTTTGCAACTCTGGGCACCTTGAGTGTCCTGGGGCATCTGGGCAGCCCTACCCAGAGCCCCTCCAGACATTGGTGTCGGCTTCTGGCTCTCCCCTTTCACCATGAGGCACACTCAGTCCATAGGGCCTGCCCTTGAGGAAGAGACCAAATCATCCTTTCTAATCTCCTCCTCCTCTTCTCCCTGCCCCCACCAAGGCTCCCGCTCCTCTACCGCTCACCAACCAGAAGCTCAGACACGTATGAACAGAGGGGAATAGACCCCAAGATGCAATCATGGTGTAGGCAGTCAAAGTTAAGCCATATATGTAGCCAAAGCTGACTGAAGTGTGTGTGTGTGTGTGTGTGTGTGTGTGTGTGTGTGTGTGTGTGTGTGTGTGTGTGTGTATGTTGAGTTTGAGGGTCCTGTATTAGCAGGAACAACCATGGAAGACTTCATGGAGGAAGCATTAGCTCCAGATCCTGGCCAGTTACAGGAAGCTCAGAGAGACTTACAATTTGCCATTCACTCCAAATTCTTAATAGATGGCCAGAGGACAGAGCTGATAGGAAAACTGATGGAGAAATTGAAGAGTCTATCTCTCCTTGATCCAATTGTCTTGGTTCATTTATCAAGAGTTCATAAAACAAAAGTACCTAGAGGGTCCAAGAAGGAAATGTCAATGAGTGAAGTGGAAAACTGGGGACATGTGTCCTCCCCATGGTGACAGTGGATGCTCAGATCCTCTAAGTGTTGCCATATAGGAATAGGGACCCAGATCAGATTAAATCAGATGTGTCAAAAAAATGACCAAAACATATGAATATTTGATGTGAAATATCCCAATTTTAAAAAGCTGATTATTAAATCTTTTGAAGTAACTAAGTGGGACAAATTATGTTCATCTTTGGGCCACATTCAGACTTTGGGCCCGCATCCTGACATTCTGAGGCCATGTTTCTATCTGTGCTCATTGTTGCTGAATACTAGCTTTGAGCAGGGCACTGTATTAGTTCTAGGTTGTATGTGTATATATGTATGTGGAGAAAGAGATAAAAACAAAGTCACTGCCCTCAAGGAATTAATAATCTAGAACAGATACGACATAGACACATGCAATTGCAGGAAGGAGGAAGTCACATCTCATTTGGGGAAATGAGGGATTGACAGCTACCCCAAGGAAGCACCTCTGTCAGGAAGAGGAGCCAGAAGAAGGAAGAGGATTTCAGGAAGGGTGTGGTGAGTAAACAGCACCAAATAGTACCGAGTGCTTAAGGAGGACAAAAACCAGGGAAAGGTTGTTGACGTTGACAAGTAGGAGGTCATAGGTCATCAAGGAGAGGGTATTTTTAAAGGGAAATAAGACTGAGGCACAGCTGAAACTACAAGTGATACCACTTGTTGGAGAGAACTGACCACTGTGGGAAGGAAGTAAGAAGACAGCAGAGGGGGCTGGTGTGCTAAAGGGACAAGAGATCAATGAGACTGTGGGAAGTGGGGACACAGGAGAGGGAGCGATGGATGATGGTGGAAGAGGAGAGTAAGAGTGGACTCAAAGGGCAAGAAGGAGAGGAAGGAGTCAAGGGTGTGCACAGGAGGCTAACCTTGGTCAGAGGGCAAGACCTCTGGGGAAGGAAGGAGTCATCTCTCAGAATATTACAAATCACGGGATAGTTCCCAAAGGTCCCATTTCTAAAATATATCAGAACAGAAAGCTGTGTTGGAGAGTTGTGAAAAAGAAAGAACGAAAAAAACTTAAAATTATTTCCATGAAGTTCATTAAGGAATAAATCTTACTGATTGCAGAAAAAATCTTTGAGAAAATAGCTCAGTGAATAGTTCTAAACTCGGTTGGAGGCGATACAAGTAAAGATGCATAAAATTCAGCTTGGCTAAAGATGAACTCAAGAGCGGATTAGCATTAAGTATATCTTGGGGAATGGAAAAAATGTTCTAAGAGTCCATATTAATAGAAGGGGCTGTCTGGGGAGCAGAAAGATAGCCAGTGACTCTTTAATTATGAAATAGAAAAACAAAAGGATTAGATCCCTGTAGATTATTTTGGAAAGAAGTGGGAATGTGTCTGTTGCAGGGTTACCCACTTTACATTCTCGTATAGCTCCCCTGCCATTGTGAGAATTCAACATTTGTTTCTTTCCTAAGCTTGACTTTAGTTCTCCATTGACAATGGCTCTGTAACTGGTTTGTGCTGGCTGCTTCTCCCGAAAGGCTTCCAAGGAAACTATTACAACTGCCTTACCCAGCATGTTCCTATCCCACTAACTTGGTTTTCAATGAAAAGATGCAGTGCTTTTATTTGTGGTACTTTCCCTACACATGGCCTCCACTAGATTCCTATAATTGTTTCTGAGGTGACATCGTGGGCAGAAGGTGACCTAGAAATAGCAACTAGCATTTATCATGGCACATACCTACCATGTGCCAGACAGGGCTTTCCATACATACATTACTGCATTCAGTCCTGACAGTAACCCTCTATCTAATCTCTGCCACTTACCAGCTATGTGGCCTCAGGAAGGTTCCTACCCTTTCTTGAATCTTTTTCAACATAAAATACAATAATGTTAATAGAGTCTACGTCATAGAGTTGTGAAGATTACAGGAGTTTGACATACTTAATGTGCTTAAAATAGTGTTCTGTATGAAGTAAAGGCTCAATAAATTTAATATTATTGTTATTATTATTGAGGGGCTATTATTATCCTTATTTTACATATGACAAAACTGAGACACAACTTGTCTATTTCCCCAGTATCAACACAGCCGGCTGGTAAGTGGTGGAGCTGGGTGATGTCAGAGCCCTCCTTTTTATACAAGAAACCAATTAGACTAGCAAGCTAACAGAGCTCCATGCTTCAAGAAAGAAAGGTAAGGCACCGTGGTTGTGTGTATTCCAATCTTATTCCCTTTCCTTTTCAACTGGAAGTGGCACATGACTGTGGCTTGCTCTGTTTGCTTACATGCCCAGTTGGTTTGCATGGATTTCCCTGGGCAGTTGCAGTCTTCTGAAATTCCATGAGCCCTCCTTTCCTCCAGCTGGATAGAGCACAAGCCATTTATGGGCAAAAATCTTCTCTGAACCTTGACCACAAATATCTGCTAAACAAGGAGTTATTCTGGGGGAACCCTGGTGGTTTGTCATGTGAAAAGAAACACGGGTCATGGGATTTGCAGTGAATCACAGAGGCAAAGATTCCTTCATATGAAATATTGTCACAGGCTTCTGTTGGGGAAACACCGAATGTGCTTAATTTACTTTTCCTGTTCCTCTTAGGAGCTGACTGACTCCTTAGTGTCAGTGCCTCTAAAAATTTCAAGACTCTTCATATTCATACTAAAACCGATGCCTAGTGAAGTTTTATTATGCCGCATGGAGAATCACAGCCTAGATTTAGCAATTCTGATGTGTAAAAAATTCCTGTATTGACATACCGTCTTTCTTTCCAGTGGCCAAAAGGGATTCTGAAGCCTCTTATTTGTTCCCTCTCAGCACTGTTTTTACTAGATAGCTATGATTGTTGTTGTTATTATTTTTATTAATCTATTGGTGGCAGAACTCAGGTTCATTGATGCTAAGTAATGGTTCTAAGATTTTGTAGCCAGTCAAGGGAAGAGCTGAATGACGGCTCCCTTTTGGCCTTAGTTGGTTCCTTCGTTATGGGGGTATATAAGTGTGCCCTGGTCTTCTCTGGTTAAGACTGTGTTTGGTTGCAAGTAAATGAAAGCTCAACATCAACTGTTTAAATAAATACTTTTCTCACATAACAACAAGAAAAAATCAATAAGAAGGCCATTATTTCCATTACTGATTCAACAGCTAAAAGATGTTAGGACTCCTGTCTCTGCAATTGTCTCATTTGCAAGACGGCTGCTGAACTTTGTTTCCTTTTGTCAAGGTGTTTCCCCCACCCTCTAGCAGACATCTGCTTATTACTCTTGCCGGATTGGTGCATATGGCCACCTTTATTTAGCTGCAAGGGAGGCTTAGAAAATAAGCAAGAGGGAAGGGGAAAGGCTGTTGAGTAAGCCAACCCACAGTGCCTTCGCATCTAAATCTTGAAGGTCAGGTTTATGAAACTCCTAAATAACTGAGTCAAGTTGTTCAGCAACTCAGTGAAAAGTATTTCATTTGTTTGGTGGTGCAGCCATCAATTGCATTGTATATTTTATTACTTAATGGGTTGTTTGGCTTTATTTGGACACCCTAATCTTGTTCAGATCGTCTGTAATTTTGGCCCACTGATATATTTAGATAAAATCTGATCAAAACTAGTCATTTTCAATAGCATTCAGTGAATCAGTGCTAGGTTGACTCCATAAGTATCATCTACTTATTCCTGAGTCAGTTTTGGTAATTTGAGTCTTTCAAGAATTTGTCCATTTTGTCTGAATTTTTTAATTTGTTGGTATAAAGTTGGTATATTTTTTAATTTGTTGGTATAATTTGTTGGTATAAACTTTAGGAGTTTTCACCTTATTCTCTTCATCAGATGTTATTTATCCATGTGTTTACGTATCAGTGAAATGAACATTACTGAACATCTACCACGTATGAAGTGTCCTGACATTAACTCTAATTGGCAGAACCATTTAAAGATTAAACTCCTTGGAATCAGTGGTCCAAGCTTATTCACGTTATTGGTGCTGAAGGCAGACATACTGGAGATTTCTTTGTATTAAATCTGAAATCACCTGCATAAGCCAGTGGGGGAACAGACCTTTCTGCTTTATTGTTTTCCATTTTACTTTTGGAACATATGATGTAGTTTAAAAGCTTGGTAATGTTTGCTCTGAATTGGCTCATCTGAAAGTGATTTCAGTTGAGTAATTTAATGATTGGAACATTTCAGAGCTTTTTCCAGGGCACCATAATATTACCTTATTATCATTTTCATGTCTATAAGATCTCTAGTGATGTTCCTTCTTTCATTTCTGATATTGGTAATTTGTGTCTTTCTCTCTCTCTCTCTCTGATCAGTCCAGCTAAATGTTCATCAATTTCATTGATCTTTCAAAGAATCAGCTTTTACATAAATTTAGTTTTGCTATTTCTTTCCATATTCTAATTTATTGTTTTCTGCTCTATTATTTTCTTCCTTCTGGTTACTTTAGGTTTAACTCACCCTTCTTTTTCTTGTATTTTAAGGTGAAATTTTAGATCATTGATTTTGTCCCTCCTCTTTTATAATATAAGCTTGTAGAGTTATAAAGTTCCCTCTTAGGAACTGCTTTAGCTGAATCCTACACATTTTATATGTTGTGTTTTAATTTTAATTTAAAGCTAAATGTTTTCTAAATTTTTTGTAGTGGTGTCTCATTGTTTTTTTAATTTGCAATTCCTTAATGACATATGATGTTGACTATATTTTCGTGTACTTTTTTTTCTATCTTCTTTAGTGTGGTTTCTGTTTAGGTCTTTTGCCCATTTTTAAATCAGGTTCATTTTCTTATTGTTGAGTTTTATGGGTTATTCGTGTATTTTGGATAACAATCCCTTTTCATATATGTCTTTTGCAAATATTTTTTCACAGTCTGTGACTTGTCTTTTCATTCTACTGAGTTGCTCATTTTTTACAGTCTTTTTTCTCTCTGCTTCAGTGTGTATAGATTCTATTGTTATGTCTTCAAATTCACTAATCTTTTCTTCTGTAGTGGCTCATTGGCTCTTAATATCATCCTGTGAACTTTTTAAAATTTCAGATATTGTGGTTTTTATCTCTAGAATTTCCATTTGAGTTCTTATTTATAGCTCTACTGATCTCAATATTTTGTCTTTAAATACTCAAATACAGCTGTTTTACCATCCTTGTCTGCTAGTTCCTTGTAATGTAAAATTTTACATTTTAAATATCATTCTGCAATACTGTGAAGTTGTCATCCTTACCTAATCCCCAAGTTTCATCCCATCGTCAACTTGTACCTGGAAATTAAGATCAAAGTGATCTAGGATGGGGGAGGATCAGAGTAGAAATATCCACTAATTTATTGGGTATATCAGTTGATAATTTTAAAAAATAAACTGTAATTTTTCATTCTGTTGAAGCAACAGAATACTGTGATCAAAACAGTTACATCAAAATACTTCCTATATCAAAATAACCACAACCAAATGGCTGTGTTAATCAATCCTGTTAAAATGTTTTTCTTCAGGTATTTTTTTTCAAAAGAGAAAGTGACTTTAAAACACATCCCGTTTTAAAAGATCACAATTTCTGAAGTATTTTGTTTTGGCTCTTAGTTATCTATTTTGCCTATTTAGTCAAAACAGTTTGGAATTTTCTAAATGGACATTGAAGCAATAGATGAAACCATGAATTGGGAGACTAAAGAGTAAATTGAATGTGAGAAGACATACATCTTCTTAGCTCAGTCATTTAGGAGGGATGTCTTCCATAGTTATCCTTAAACCCATGGGGCCACCACTCTTTGCTGTTAGGTGAGAGAATGGCTACCCTGTGATCTTCAGCAATAGCATAGCAGTACTTCTTGAGACCAATGAAAATAATCCATGTTTATTAATACATATTCCTAACAGAGTAAGTGACTGCAGAAGTGTGCTTGGGTACATATGGCTGCTGGCAGGCCTCAGGTTCGCCCTGGCTACCGGCCAGAAACATTAGGGGTTTTGTCATGTAACTCTCTGCTTAGGACAGCTCACAACGTGGCAGAAAAAGCGAATCAGAGAGTGAGAAAGAGAGGGCAACCCAAGAGAGAAGCCACAGTCTTTCTGCTACCTAACACAAGAAGTAACATCCATAACTTATGCCAGATTCTATTCACTAGGATTCTGTCACTAAATCCAGCCCACACTCCTGGTAGGGGATTATACAAGGGTGTGAACACAGGAAGTTGGAGGTAGTGGTAAAGGCTGCCTACTTAATTGGTCTTATATGCAAATTGCAACTATCATCATCCAGATTACCACTTTGTTATTAAATCCACTTGACATTTATCAGTCCAAGGCATCTCACTACATTTGATCTTGTCAACCACTTACTCCTTTTTATAATTTTCTTCTCTGATTTTTGTCAGCGCTTTAGTCTGCAATTTTTTGTCTTACTTTTTTGACCTCTGTTTTTATCCTCTTTCATAGGGCTATCTTACTCTGCCAAACTTTAGGAGTTTTCACCTTATTCTCTTCATCAGATGTTATTTATCCATGTGTTTACGTATCAGTGAAATGAACATTACTGAACATCTACCACGTATGAAGTGTCCTGACATTAACTCTAATTGGCAGAACCATTTAAAGATTAAACTCCTTGGAATCAGTGGTCCAAGCTTATTCACGTTATTGGTGCTGAAGGCAGACATACTGGAGATTTCTTTGTATTAAATCTGAAATCACCTGCATAAGCCAGTGGGGGAACAGACCTTTCTGCTTTATTGTTTTCCATTTTACTTTTGGAACATATGATGTAGTTTAAAAGCTTGGTAATGTTTGCTCTGAATTGGCTCATCTGAAAGTGATTTCAGTTGAGTAATTTAATGATTGGAACATTTCAGAGCTTTTTCCAGGGCACCAAAACTTTTAACATGGTTTATGAATTCTGCATCACTCTCTGGCTGACTGTTCCCAGCTGCTGGGGAGAATTTACCAAGGCTCTCTGTAATTCCGTAGTTCCGCCCTCACAAAGGGATTTTACCTTTTATTTCCTTAAAATGTTTCCCAGTTGATCTTGGGATCAGGCTCTGATTGTGGTGAAATACCAGAGATAGGAACAGTCCAAAGTGGGTAAATATTACTGCAAACATTTACTTAATAATCACTTGGTGGAAGAGTCCTTGAACCTGGAGTCTGGGAACATCCACAATTCCTTCTGAAGACTTGACAGGGTTCTGTTGAATGAGAAGATTAATGGAGAGGAAAATGCATGAACAAAAGCTATGGGGGTTGTTACCACTGCTTCTGCCTGCTTCGTAGGAATAAAAAAGTAATAAATAGTCATTTGTGGATTAAGTGAATAATGCATGAATCTGAAGAAGATAATCCTTAGCTAAATTCAGAGTGTCCTAATTCAGGGAGCAAATGTCATGTCAATCATTGGGATGACTCTTTGGATAAGGCTCTCATTGACAGAGCAGTCTCATCGCGCACTCTCAGGGTAAATGCTCACTCATCCTCAACAACTGCTTTTTTCCTTACTTTTCTCTCCTTTCCCTCACTCTGAGAATTTTTCCATGCTTCCTTCATATTCTAAACATGATTTTTATAAACAAACTATGAGCATTACTAATGTTAAGCTGTATTAAAGAGCTGGACATATGTCAAGAAGAAAACTATTCAGGGCACCGTTCCAGAAAACACGTACCAAAATGACTTCATTCCTAGCTCCATTGCATGGTGTTGTCCTTGGCTGAAAAGTGGTGATTAATATGCCCTACAAATTCGGAAATAACTAGATGCTTTTTAAAGGGTTGATGGCAAAGAGTTTTGCTTAAATTTTTAAATTGTTGTTCCATTATAGCACAAAGTTATTTTAGTTCGTTCTCTGTTTTCTTGTTCAATAATGTCTAATCTTGGGTAAGGCAAGGCTTCCCAAATTAAGTCCCAGATCAATCAAAGCTAAACTGAGATGTCTGCTCTTTAATAGTCTTTGACAAGGAGGACACGAATTTGGTTTATATGGTTAACAGGCAACAACCTTGGGCTCAGGTGAATTGAGGCAACTTGCTCCGCTAAAAAGAGAACTGAACTTCTGGAAGGTCTTGGAACTCTTCAATTTAATTCAAGTTTACCAAGAAACTTTTGTTAAAGATGCTTTGCTGGCAGCAGAGTTACAATGATAATAAGACATGGTCTCCTGCCCTCAGGAGGTGGGGTGAGGAGAGGTAAACACATGAATAAATAATAAAAATAAGACTTAAATACTCTGTAGACAGACATCCTTCTAGACATGTAAGATAAATAAGGCAAAACATGTATGAAATGGTAACAAATCTTAACCTTCAAAATTTATGGTGTGGAAATCCATTAAGAGAGTGAATCACATGATGTGCTCTATTAGATTTGTGTGAGTGGGTGGCGAGGGGACAGGAATAGCTGACTGAAGACACTATAATTATTGAGCTATATCTCTGCTTCTAAAATCCTTGAAAGGATTCTAAAATATGGCCATCTGAGGTCCTTTCTGGACATTGGGAATCACTTTGTTCATGATGCTGGAAGTGAGAACGGCATCCATAAAGGTTTCCCCCAAACATCCCCATTCCTAGGCTGAGGAGCCATATGAGAGTTCAGTCTCAATGTTGTGTTTGGTCCCCGAAGGGAGTCCACCAAAGCACTCTGGGAGAGAAGGCTGGACAACTGGCCGCCATGGCTTTCACCCATGTTACAGTAAGTTGAAGGAGAGCTCAGGAGGTAAGGAAAGCTAGGGTGATTCCAGATACTGAAAATAAAGGTGCTTCAAACCTGAAGGAAAGAGAAAACTATTTTCTGTTCTCCCACAGACTGCATTATCTCCCCCAGCTGGTTTTTCTCCAAGGTCATCCCTAAGTCTCTGAATTCTGCCCACCCTGTTCAATGCATTTCCTTGACAGTTTCCACCCACCTCAATCTCTCCATTCCTTGAGAAGTTCAGCAGCTATTTTCTGTATCATAGATGTACCTCTTGGCTCCATGATTAGATTCTAAGCTAAGCCATTCATCCATTCAGATAGGGAGTGTCTACGATATGCCAGCACCATGCTCAGTGCTGGGACACAACAGTGAACAAAATTTCTGCCCCCAAAGATGCAAACTAATAAAGGACATATTCTACACTCTGAAAAGTGCTAGGAAGAAAATTAACAGGAAGAAAATAACTGGCAGGACAGCTCGGAGGAGACCAACTTTACAGAGACCTAAAGCAAGAGAAAAGGCAAACCATACAAAAGAGGCTGGAGCTGGGAGGATGTTCCAGGCAAGGCACGCATAAAGGAACGAAATGGAAGGCATTCAGCCTCCTCAAGGAAGTGCCGGATGGTCAGTGTGGCTAAAGCATGGTGAGCAAGAGGAAGGAGGCAGGAGACCAGGTCAGAGTGCCACACCAGGCAGGCCTGAGAAGGGATTCAACGCTGTACTTCTTTCATTCAGCATTGGCCCTCAGGCCACGACTTCCTTCAACAGTCCCCTTAATGCCTGGCACAGACCTTTGCTCAGGATGAGATTTCAGCAGATACTTGATAGTTGAAATGACTGAGGTCCCCATCTTAAGCAACCCTTCCAGAACCTCCCGCCCATCAGTCATTCTCTGCCCAACTTCAGAGTCAGGTCTCCCAGAGGTCTCTCTTCAATCTTTGTGTTTGACAATGTCCAGCCCTCACTCGTGCTTATCCCAGGAAATGGAGAGCTCAGTGGATGAGAATGACTTTGGTGAACATGTCTCATCACTAACTCTCTTCTTCTTCTTTTTCTTTTTTTCAGTTTTATTGAGATGTATAGTAATTGACAAATAAAATTTGGTTGGCCAAAAAGTTCATTTGAGTTTTTCTGTAAGATGTTACAAATGAACTTTTTGGCCAATCCAGTACTCAAAAGTGTACATCGTGATGATTTGAGTTACATACACATTATGAAAGGATTCCTCCCATTGAACTATTTAAATTAACACAATCATCACCTCACATATTTACTTTTGTGTGTGTGTGTGAGAACATTGAAGTTCTACTGTCTTCCAAATTTCAGTTATACGGTACAGTGTTATCAGACTAATTTACTTCTGAGAGGTGGTCCAGCAGTGTGGTTAAAGTCTGAAACTTGGGAGTCAGGCTTCCGGAGATCCTTATCCTGGTATATTTCCCTCTAGCTGTGCCCTGCGGGATGAATTGCTTCACCTCCTTAGCCTCAGGTTTCTGGCTGACAAGAGTGCTTTCTCACAGAGTTTCTGTGGGGATTAAATGGCATGATGCATAGAAAGCCCTCAGGCAGTTCCTGGCACACAGTGATTAGCTATTAATGATTAGCTATTGTTAGCTATTGCTATATTATTAGCATTAGCATTATCAACCATGGCCCTTAAAATGCCCCAGATTTCCCATTTCATCCTCCCCTTCTGTATTTGGAGAAATGCTAAGGCACAGCTGGGTGTCACTTCTGTGATGGGTTCCCAAGACCCTCAGGCAAAAGTGAAGGTCTCTTTAGGGCTTCCCTGGTGGCGCAGTGGTTGAGAGTCCGCCTGCCGATGCAGGGGACACAGGTTCGTGTCCCGGTCCTGGAAGATCCCACATGATGCGGAGCGGCTGGGCCCATGAGCCATGGCCGCTGAGCCTGCGCGTCCGGAGCCTGTGCTCCACAACGGGAGAGGCAACAACAGTGGGAGGCCCGCGTACCGCAAAAAAAAAAAAAAAGTGAAGGTCTCGCTTCTCTCATCTCCGCAGCAATCTGTGTGCTCCACCTTGGTGATACCTGATGCTCACCTCATTGCATGATGACTGTTTAGGTGGTCTCTCCTGTGCAATTGTGCAGCCCATGAGAAGAGAGACAGTGCCTCTGTGTAACAGCTGTCAATTCAAGACTCACATTTTTTCACATTTTAACATCTCTGAAGTTGAGGATGCAATCCTATAATGGTACGGCAAAGCTAACTGATCATGCTCTTTTCTTTCTTAGTGTCACATAAAATAACACATCTTACAATATTCGGTTCCATAGATTAGATGAAATATGGTAGCTTTGGGCGTGACCTTCAGAGTAAGACTTCTGAGATAGTTTATTTGTGACCTTGAGCGAGTTACATGCTTAAGCTTTCTCTATCACAGTTTCTGATCTGTACAATAGACATAATAATTGTATCTCACTCATACAGTTGTTGTAAGGATTCAATGACAACATTTTGTAAGGCGTTTAGAATAGTTCAGGGCACATTATAAATGTAGAATTATTAGCTACTGCTGTTTGTGTTCCTAGTGACCAACTCAGTATCTGGCCATGATGGGGGTTCCATAAAGATCTGACAAATAAACAAAAGACTAAAACAGCAAACTAACTATGACAGCCATGGGGGGGCAGGCTCAGACCTTCCCTCAAGAGGCCCCCGCTGGCTGATGGCCATCTTCACCTTCAGGATCACACCCCTGGTCAGCGACCTGGCAGAGTAGGGGTTCTAAGTTCAGTGGTTTCTGCCGAACAGGGGCTCCTCCATCAGGCTTTGCTTCGGGGCTCGGCTCCCGCCTGGCCCAGGCTCTCTCAGAGCTGTATAATGGGCCTGAGTCCCTTCTCTTTTTTAACACCCATCAACCTACCATCACGGCTCAGGGTCAAAATCCCCGTGCTGGGATTTCTGCGAGCATACACCAAGCCACGTTTGCTTACTCAGGGGAATCCCTCCCCCTCATAGGCCCCAGGAAGGCTGTCTGAGACCCCACCACAAAAGGCAAAACTCAGCAGGGAACTTCAGCTGGGACCTCTCCCCTCCTGCCCCACAGTGGACCTTTCCCTGGTTCTTTGCGTCCACCGCCAACCGAGGCCACAGCTGACTCTGGTTGTCCCAGAGCAGAGCCCCCGGAAACTCTGCCTCCGGGATCTCTTCTTGGCCAGGAGCCAAAGAGGCTCAGTTTAACTTCTGTTACTAAAAATATATTCTGTTTCCCCCTGTCCTGTGCTTAATTCAAGAGACTAACTGAAATGCTGGGTACACACGGGGCCTATTTTTATTCCCACCTCCTTCTGCGTACCCTCCTCCCCTTCCAAATGCAGCCCTCCAAATCCTGGACTTCTCCTCAGCCCAAGTGCTGCAATGGAAAAAATGAGAACTCTTTCTCTCAATCAGATGAACACTTGTTTCCATAACTGGCCATTCGTCACACCCCTTCCTGTCCCACTGTGCACTCAGTCGGCCCTTCCAGGATAAGGATCACATGAAAAAAAGGGGAGTTTTGATTTCCGTCCAAAGAAACCAATGACTGTTCATGGCGAGTAACTTGTGGAGGCCTAAAGTGGGACTTTGCTTTAGCCATCGACATTCTTAGCCCTGGATTCCAGGGCAGCCCCTTACCCTTTAGAATTATCTACCATCTCAGGAGGCCGTCCTCCTTGTCTTAAGGGCCCAGATGGCTGACACACGACTAACACATAGCGTATAGTCACTCTGAAATGTCGAATGGAGCCTGAACTATGCTAGGAGGTAAAAGTGGAAAACCAATAAAATGGGAAATAATTGTGTTATAAAAAATGTTATTTATTTTTGTTAACACTGTCAGGAATTTCCCTTTAAATAGCCAGCTCTCCAAGCACAAGCACAAGAAGATCACTTTACAGAAATGTGTGTTTTCACAGTAATTTTTGCTCTGGTCTACAAAGGGGCTACTCTCCTGCAGGTGAAACCAGCTTCTTTCTTCTCAGCTTCGTGGCTGGAGTTCATAGGCTCCGATGTGCTGGCAAGAGTGACCTGGGGCTGGACCCACCAGGCTGCTCTTAGCTGAAGGATCTCTATGGGCCAAGCAATGGCTCTCTTGACAGCAGCTCTTCCTACCTTCCCTGAACTCTGGGGCATGGCCCATGTTTGCATCTGGGAAAGGGTCTAAGCAGGCCTGGTTAGGATTAAAGGTGCCCAGAAAGTTGAGAGGATTGGGAAGGTGATGTTCTGAAGAAAGACGCTGATTCAGACCCTACAAAAGATCATATTCCACACCAGACTGGTACTAACCCCTCTAGGGATTGTCTGGAATAAGGGAGCTCAGCTGTGGTTGCACATTGGACTCACATGGGGATATTTTTTCAGAATATTAAAGCTAGGGCCCCCTGCCCAGAGATGCTGACTCAGTTGGGGGTAGGGCTCTGGAATGAGTATTTTTGAAAAACTCCCCCAGGTGTTTTTAATCTGCACCCACTGAGCACTCCTGTGGTAGAGAGCTGGGCATCCGACACCTGACCACAGTCTTGGGACTCAGTCAGAATGAGACAGGCTTTGGTGAGAAGAAATTTAGGAGCAATGAGTGGTATTTGGAGAACACACCTGCATGGTGTATACATTGTATGGATATCTTCACAGGTGTGCAAAATGTATATTTAAGTATATACAATGTGTGACACATTTGAATGCAACAAAATCAAAAATAGCATTAGTCTTGAGAGAGTCTCCTCATAAGATAACTTTTCGGCTTGAATGCTATTTTTTTCTCTCTTACTATTGTAAAACCTGTTTTAAAACATTGATATTATGAACAAATATTGTATGATTCCATTTATACCTAGCACACTCAAATTCATGGAGACAGAAAGTTAGAATAGTGGTTACCAGGGACTGGAGGTAGGAAGGAATGGGGAGTTCTTTTTTTTTTTTTTTTTTTTTGTGGTACGCGGGCCTCTCACTGCTGTGGCCTCTCCCGTTGCGGAGCACAGGCTCCGGATGCGCAGACTCAGCGGCCATGGCTCACGGGCCCAGCCGCTCCGCGGCATGTGGGATCTTCCCGGACCGGGGCACGAACCCGCGTCCCCTGCATCGGCAGGCGGACTCTCAACCACTGCGCCACCAGGGAAGCCCGGGGAAGTTCTTATTTAATGAGTAGAGTTTCATTTAGGAAGATGAAAAGGTTCTGGAGGTGGATGATGGTGGTGATTGCCCAACAACGTGAATGGACTTAATGCAACTGAACTGTACATTTCAAGACAGTTGAAATGAGATTTTAAAATCAAATTGTAAGATATTGTACCTTTTCAGGTAACTTTTAAGGTTCCAAGTTTAACAAGTTCCCATGATGCATATGGCATTATACAGAATCTTGGAAACAAATTATTTCCTTCTTGCCCTAGATGCTTCAGAGGTAATCTCAGCTTCCTGCTTGTGAGCTGTCTAGACCATGGACCAGCACCCTGAGATCTCTACTCTTAATTTACTGCTCTCCAGAAACCCCTGAGACTTTCTACGTAGCTACTCACAGGAGTTGCCCCTATACTTCCCACCCCCACCCTGAGACCCCCTCACTCTCCCTGCTATTTCTTAACCATCCAGAAATTCTTGAGGGCTTTGTCACTCACAGCCTCATTCACCATTGCATTCAGCTCTGAGGATGTTTGAACGGAGCGTCAGAGTTTGTATGTAGGGAAACGGAATGTAGTGAAGTGGGAGTTTAACGCCTCTTTGAGGATACTGTAACTAAAAACAGAGAGTGGATTAGTTTCAATTTTGTCAGGTGGGTGGCTCTAAGATGACAGTAGCATAAGTGGCCTACATGAATCAGCTATTTCATGTATTCATTCTTCAAAAACTTATAGAGGAGCTACTATGAGCCAAGACTTGTCATAGAGACATTGAGAGGATTCCAAGAAGTCCCAGACTAGTTAAGGAGATCAAATGGGCCCTAACTGTAGAACATAAGGTCCATAAGCAAGGCACAAATATGCACTCTTGGTTGCAAGGGCAGAAATATATTGAGCTTTAAGTAATAAGGAATGTATTGGCTCACAGGATAGGAAAGTCCAGGGCAAGGTTGCCTTCAGGCACAGCTGGATCCAGGCACTCAACATCTTCAGAATCTTCTCTCAACTCTGTGTGGTCCTTGTTCTGGGGTAGGCTTACCTTTTGTGGTAACTAGAATGCTCTGAGTTTATTTTCTACTAGTTTAGCAAATTCCACTTAAAGAGAGCTATTTTCTAAGAGCTTCAACACAATTCTAGAAGTGAGAGATGGGGAGATGGGGGAAAACCGGAAGTTGACTCTACTCAAACTATACAGACTAGGTGTAGAAGAGCCAGGTGAAGGGGAGGGGAAGATGTTTTCCAGTGGAAATGGAACCATCTTTACCAGAAGAGGGAATAGATCCTAGAATTTTCCTCACCACAGTATAGTAGTTTAGATGAGGTAGTGGCCTGGTACCCTGTAGTTTCCTAAGAGAAGGCTTCCCAAAGGGACCAGTATATAAATTGGTCTTTAAGCCTTTAGGAATGGGTGGGATCTGGTCATGGAAGGAAGAGAAGGTTTAGAGGGAAGGCCCACCCAGAGGAAGAGCAGCACAAGAAATGTGAATACTAATCAGTGATTTTAGACGAGAAGGTTATGTGTAATCAGTCTATCATTCGATGATACAAGTTGGTCCAGAGAGAACAACCCTGAACTGAGGCAGGAGGCATCCCTAAGCCCTCTGAGCAGACCTGCCTTGGGACTGCCTCAGTCTTTCAGGAATGATAAAGTGTTTTCCGGAAAAGAAGCAGGGCTAGCAATGATGCAATTTTAAGTGAACTAAATGTCATATCACAGTCACTCTTGGTCAAAAACACACAAGAAAATACCTACAGAAGTTGCTGAGAAAGTTAAACCATTCCTTAGGTTGGGATATAATTTGCTGTTGGTGCTCTTAGATTTTTGTTTTCTTGTTTTGTCTTTCAGAGTATGGTGAGACAAGAGAGAACCTCGCCCGTTATGAGTTTTCCAATGAGCCTTGTGTGGAAAAAAAAACAGGTAAGAGAGCTCAGTATTATCCTGAAGCACAGGATAACATTCTATCAATACAAGAAAGTAATATTGAGGTCTTAGAAATAGAGTTCGGATATTTTCTTTTGTTTTACTTTTTTGCCTTAAAAAAAGATAATAAAAGCCCTCAAAGAGGATTATTTATGAAAAACAGAACTCCATGGCCTGCTTCAGCCGTCATTGTAGGAGCACCTTTTCAGATACAAGTTGTTTTCCCAAACATTCTTGAAAATTCTGAGAGGCTGTGTAATGTTGAATGCTTTCAAGCCTCAAATCAGAAGCCAGAAAACAGCTCCAGGGCCTCGAAATGCTTCCAAATCTCTAAGGTTTTCTTATTTAAGATTTTAAAATTCCTAGTGTATCTGCCTCGAACACCCCAATCCACAGTCGTGAGCACAGGGAATTTTTATTTCATTGTGGACCCACTCTTTGTGGGTTAATTCTACATGGGAGGCAATTTTGATAAATGATAGATAACCATTGTTATCTAGTCCTTCCCTCAACAAATGCAGAGAACCAGGAAGCAGAGACAAAGAGATCCAAGAAACAAAACCAAAGCCAATGTTTATTCTTGATTTTTGTCACTACATCTTTTGTGCTTCCTTATCTTCCTCTACTGTTAAATATATAATAACCGGAACTTTATTAATATACACATAAAGAAAACATGCGCAGCATGTGAGCGTGGTAGGTAGTGGCCGGTGTTGGCACCAGGGTTTATGAAGCAGGACTCTGCATGGTCTGCAGTGGTCTCATGCTGTTCCCAAGTGCAAAATCCTCCCACGAAAAGCAACATAAGCCATGTGGGGCTAAAGGAGGCGAATAACAACAAAAAGTTTCTGTTCAAACTAAGGGACAGGTCTGCGCTTTAATTTTTTTCCTGAGACTTAGCTTTGTTCTTTCCTCCAACAAATGTTTTAAAATTAGTGAAATACCAAAGGAGATGTGGAGGAAGGAGACACGGGATGGAATTAGCAAAAGCATAAATGGAATCCGGGATGTGCTGTGATGGATGACTGATCGATCTCTTAATGAAGAAAAAATGCACGGAGTATTTCATCAGCCCCTCTTTCCCTAAGAGGGAAAAGCACATACATTTTTGTGTTTGGATAAATAGCTAAGGCTTTTGCAGAGTGGAAAAGTGTCATGAGAAAATGGAAAATGTCTCTATTGTCTACAGCACATGAAATATCTAAGAGTAATAAAATAGTAAAGGGCAGGAAGGTATATCGTAAAAAATTATAGTGCACATGTTGGATGAAAAGCAAAATTATGGGATTAAATGGTTGTGTTACTGAAATAGCACTTGGTACATAGACTCAAACATTCCTTTTCACATTCAGTTTCTCAGAGGCTTGACTTCAGATGCCTGAGCACTTTCAACATTATGTTGGCCTTTATTCTTCTTTATCTGGAAAAACACGACAGCTAAAATTATACCTAAAAGAGAAAATGCAGAGTCAAAGAGATGGAGTCTTAAAATGTACTGTCACATTCATTTATAAGGTAGCACCTGCATAGGAAAAAATGACTCATGTAATTTCATTTTTGTTTGTGGTTCAACAAAGTTTCATTGTCCTGGTGATTAAGAGATTCTAGGCATGGGCTTTCTTGGATAAGTAAGCTTACCACTTATCTTGTTGTCAGTAAATATGTAACAAGTCCCAAGTCATATCGAAGCTGGTGGCTATCGCTGGGTCTCTATCAAGGAATATAGGACTTAATGCCTACACTACCCTGAAGACTAAGTGCGTGAGCATTAGACAGAATTCCTGAACTTCAGACACAGTCAATAAATGTTGATTCCAGTTCTTCTTCCTCTTCCCTAGAGGAAGTAGTCCAATGAGAAAAACCAGAAAGCTGTTCTCAGACCAATTCACCTACCTAAAGCCTACTTTCACCATGTCCACATCAAGTATTACATTTTCTTTGCCGTCTTCCTTGTCGCTCCAGCTTGAGTAGACTACCTAACCTCTCTGGTTTCCCCCATCTCTGACCTACTACAAAATTACATTGTGCATTTTAGCACTATGTATACTATAAATCAGAGACTTATCTGGAAAAGTAAGTCGTTTTTAAGAAATTAACCTGGCAGTAAGTTTACAAGAGGAATCATGGCAAAAAAGACTGGATACTCAGAAGCCCATTAAGAATCTTGCAATAATCCCAACCCTCCTATTTTGAAAAAAGTAAGGATATGAAACTACAAGATCCTATTACTTCTATCTTTAGATCACCAAACTCATCCAATCTTTAACTTGTTGTAAAATTATGAGAGTAAATGGTCATGTTAGAAAACCATGGCATAAAAACTCAAAAATCCTTTCAAGATGAGAGGACAAATAGAATAAGAAAAGGCATAGAAGTAGAGGGGAGTTTGATAAGTGAGTAAACCTCAAAAGCCAGCTCAATTAGTATAAAAGGTGTGCACCAAACTGTGGTTCTCAAAGAGAAATGATGGTCACCATGCAATATTAGGATGCGTAATGGTCATGTCACAAAGGCCCTTCTATGCCATAATAATGAGGAATTCGAATGGAAGGGTATAAGGAAATGAGATCCCTTTTAGAGCTGTGAATCAGAGTCCAATGTGGTAGACTGGATGGTGGCAGAAAAGACCAGATGCCAAGAGAGCAATTAAGAAGACTTAGAATAATCCCAGCTCTTCCTTTAAAAGAGAAAGGATGTGGAACTGTATAAACCCCTTTACACAGGTGAATTGATGAAGTATCTACTTTTTATTTTTAGTACATCTTTTTTGGAGTATAATTGCTTCTCAATGCTGTGTTAGTTTCTGTTGTACAACAAAATGAATCAGCCATATGCATACATATATCCCCATATCCCCTCCCTCTTGAGCCTCCCTCCCACCCTCCCTATCCCATCCCTCTAGGTCATCGCAAAGCACCGAGCTGATCTCCCTGTGCTATGCTGCTGCATCCCACTAGCTATCTATTTTACATTTGGTAGTGTACATATGTCGATGCTACCCTCACTTCACCCCAGCTTCCCCCTCCCCACCCTGTGTCCTCAAGTCCATCTTCTGTGTCTACGTCTTTATTCCTGCCCTGCCACTAGGTTCATTGGTACCATTTTTTTTTTTTTTTTAGATTCCATATATATATACGTTAGCATACAGTATTTGTTTTTCTCTTTCTGACTTACTTCAATCTGTATAACAGACTCTAGGTCCATCTACCTCACTACAAATAACTCAATTTCGTTTCTTTTAATGGCTGAGTAATATTCCACTATATATATGTGCCACATCTTCTTTATCCATTCATCTGTTGATGGACACTTAGGTTGCTTCCATGTCCTGGCTATTGTAAATAGTGCTGCAATGAACATTGTGGTACATGTCTCTTTTTGAATTATGATTTTTTCAGGGTATATGCCCAGTAGTGGGATTGCTGGGTCATATGGTAGTTCTACTTTTAGTTTTTTAAGGAACCTCCATACTGTTCTCCATAGTGGTTGTATCAATTTACATTTCCACCAACAGTGCAAGAGGGTTCCCTTTTCTCCACACCCTCTCCAGCATTTATTGTTTCTAGATTTTTTGATGATGGCCATTTTGACCCGTGTGAGGTGATACCTCATTGTAGTTTTGATTTGCATTTCTCTAATAATTAGTGATTTTGAGCATCTTTTCATGTGCCTCTTGGCCACCTATATGTCTTCTTTGGTGAAATACAAGTAGCTTATGGAGCTCAACAGCAAAAAAACAAACAACTCAATTAAAAAATGGGCAGAAGTATCTACTTCTAATACTTAACTTGTGGTGAAGACACCAGTTGAAAGAGGGTAAGGACTACAGTAGGTACTGAGCTGTTTACAAAAAAGAAGACAGGGAACTCTGCTATCTAGCCAGGCCAGGGGCCATGGCAGAATGAGCCCTGTGATGCAGTGGAATTATTCTGAAATAATAAAGAATCAAGGCCCACAGTCACAAAACATAAAAAGGGGAGTTCTGCAACATTTCAGGTATGCCAGCATCTCCACTGGAAGGCTAGCTTCTACCTATTCCAACAATGGCAGACTAGACCATAAGCTCTGTGAGTGATGGATCTGTGTATATCTGTCACTGTGTTCCCCACCAAGCACTGTGCCTGACACATAGCAGAGGCACAGCTACTGCATTTCTTTCTCCTTCATCATGAAAGCTTGGTAACTAAGCATAAAATACAATAATTTATTCTTTAAAGCCTCTTATGTTGTATTTCCCAACCTAACCAGCAAGGCAGTGATAGGTAGAGGGTGGTACTAAAGCAGTAGCTCCCAATCAGGAAAGTTGGAGATGGTTTACTGGTGATCTATATTCTTGGTTATTGCCTAGATTGCCATTTGAGCAGCCCCACACCAGTCCATGAAGTCAGATCCTGATGTGAGCTTATGTTTCCAAGGCCCAGAACAGAAATCCTTGAATCTGAGAAATTATACTCACCGATGACCAAAAAGGTGGTAAGGAGTATACCAACTGTCATGCCCACAGTAGGTATCCCAGGCATGTGATCTGCTGGCTGGAAACACCTATCTTCCACACACTTGCAGAAAGTAACTGAAAAACAGAACCATATTTTGTAGATAAATTTTTGAGCGAACAATTGCAGAATCCCATCTCAAAGACAAGAATTCCTACAAACTACCATATTGACAGACATTATCCCAAGTTGCCTGCAGCAAAATATCTACCTGGTAAAGAGACAATTCCTTCCAAGGGTGGCCGACCGCCATCATTGATGCGGACTGGGATGTGGTAAACTCTCTCCTCAAAGCCCGTGTGCTTGGTGGAGAGCCTGGCATGAGTTCCTGTCAGAATATGGAAAAAATGACTGATGTGAGAACACAACTGCAGGCCCCTGGATGAGCAGGAATAAAGTTCATCTCTGTATCATATAATACTAAAGTTGACTAGGAAATGGTTAGATATAAGTATGAGTTAAACTACCAAAAGTATTACCACTCCACAGGTAACCTCCAAAATGTTAAAAAGGATGCTAAAACATCCTTCAAGTTCTCAATTCATGACTTCTCTTTAGAAATGAATACTAAACATAGCAGGTTGTCATTACTCGTGGTAGTTATGTTCCATATAGTGTCCGCAAACACTGAATTAGAAAGAGAAAACATATTTGAAGAAATAACTGCTAACTTTTTTCCAAATTTGATGAAAAGTCTAAATCCTCAGATCCAAGAAGACAAACAAATCTTAGGAAAAAGAAAAACGAACAAAACTACACCAAGGCACATAATACTCAGATTACTTAAAACTAGTGAAAAAAAAAAATCGTAAAGACATCCAGAGAAAAAAGACACATGACATTCAAAGGAACGAAGAAGAAACAATACAATCCAGAACACAAAGGAGAAATATCTTTAAAGTACTGAAAGAAAAAAGTCTCAATAAGTTTAAAAGTATTCCAGTCAGGGCTTTCCCTGGTGGTGCAGTGGTTAAGAGTCCGCCTGCCGATGCAGGGGACACGGGTTCGTGCCCCAGTCCGGGAGGATCCCACATGCTGCAGAGTGGCTGGGCCCGTGAGCCATGGCCACTGAGCCTACACGTCCGGAGCCTGTGCTCCGCAACGGGAGAGGCCACAACAGTGAGAGGCCCGCATACAGAAAAAAAAAAAAAAAGTATTCCAGTCAAATGTTCTCTGGTCACTACAGAGTTAAAGTATTTTTTTAATTTTATACGGTAGGCGGGCCTCTCACTGTTGTGGCCTCTCCCGTTGTGGAGCACAGCCTCCAGATATGCAGGCCCAGCGGCCATGGCTCACGGGCCCAGCCGCTCCGCGGCATGTGGGATCCTCCCAGACTGGGGCATGAACCCGTGTCCCCTGCATCGGCAGGTGGACTCTCAACCACTGCACCACCAGGAAAGCCCCAGAATTAAATTAGAAATCAGTAACCAGGAATATGTGGGAAATCCCCACATATATGAGAACTAAATAGCCCACTTCTAAATAACCCATGTGTCACAAGAGAAATCTAAAGGGAAATTAGAAAGTATTTTGAACTGAATGAAAATGAAAACATATCAAACTTTATAGAATACAGCTAACATGACACTAAGAGATAAACTTATAGCACCAAATGCCTATGTTAACAAAGAAAAAGTTCTCAATTGCCTCAGCTTCCATCTAAATAAAAATAGAAAAAGAAGAACAAGCTAAATACAGCATAAGAAGAATAAAGGAAATAACAAAGATCTGAACAATGAAATACAAAACAAAAAAATAGAGCAAAATCAATGAAACCAATAGCTGGTTCATTGAGAATATATCAACAAAATTAATAACTTCTAGCCAGCTTGATCAGGACCAAAATAGAGGCAAATTTTTCCAATATCAGAATGAGGTGATATCACTACATATTCTGCAGATATTAAAAGAATAATAAAATAACGTTATGAATAACTTTGTGCCAATAAATTAGACAAATCAAATGAAATAGAGAAATTATTTGAAAGATACAAACTAACAAGCTCAACCAAAAATAAATCTATAACTTGAATAGCCCTATATCTATTAAAGAAATTGAATTTGTAGTTAACTCATGGTAAGGACACCAGTTGAAAGAGGGTAAGGACTACAGTAGGCACTGAGTCCTACTGTAGAAAACTTTGGGCCAGAAGCCTTCACTGGTGAATTCTATCAAACATTAAGGAAGAAATAAAAAACAATTTTACACAAACTTCCAGGTAATTGAAGAGGTAGAACCCTTCCTAACTCATTCTATGAAGCCAGCATTACTCTGATACCAAAATCAGACGAAGACACTGCAAGAAGAGAAAAATACAGACCAATATCCCTTAGGAATATAGATAGAAATAACCTTAAAATTTTAGCAGATCAAATCCAACCGCATATAAAAATGCTAATATTTCACCACCAAGTAAGCTTTATCCCAGGAAGAGAAGACTGAATTAACATCCAAAAGTTGATTGATATACTTCTCCAATTAACAGACAAAAACAACAACAACCAGGGCTTCCCTGGTGGCACAGTGGTTGAGAGTCCGCCTGCCGATGCAGGGGACACGGGTTTGTGCCCCGGGCCGGGAAGATCCCACATGCCGCGGAGCGGCTGGGCCCATGAGCCATGGCCACTGAGCCTGTGCGTCCGGAGCCTGTGCTCCGCAACGGGAGAGGCCACAACAGTGAGAGGCCCACGTACCCCCCCAAAACAACGACAATAACAACAACAACCAAAACCCCAAATCAACCATACAATCGTCTCAATAGATGCAGAAAAATACAGCTGAAGTTTTTAGCACCCATTCCTAATTTAAAAAAACCCAAAAACACCTCTCAGCAAGTTAAGAATAGAAGATAGAGTCCTTAGTCTGATAAAGGGTATCTACAAAAAACCTATAGCTAACTTTATACTTAATGGTGAAAGACTATGAATGCCACCTCCCTAAGATTAGGAACAACAAGTTGTTTCTGCTCTCACTACCTTCATTCAACATTGTCCTGAAGATTTTAGCCGCTAAGAAAGCAAGCTAAAGATATAAAAGCCATCCAGACTGGAAAGGAAATAAAACCTATAATTCACAGACAACATGACTGTCTATGTAGAAAATCTATGAAAACGTAAGAAAAAGAGGGAGAGAGAACTTACAAGTGAGGTCAGCAATGTTACAAGGCTACAAGATCAATATACAAAAATCATCAATTATATCTCCATATCCTGGAATTACTTAAAAATTTTAAATTTTTAAACATCTAAAATAGCACAAACATATGAAATGCTTAGGGGAAATTCTATAAGAACTATACATTGAAAATTAGAACACATTGCTCAGAGAAAGTAAAGAAGACCTAAATAAGTGGAGACATAATCATATTCATGGATTGGAAAATTCAACTTTGTTAAGATGTAAATTCTCCCCCAAATTCAGCTATAGATTCACACAATCTCAATCACAATCTGCATAGGTTTTTTGGGTAGAAATAGACAAGTTCAATTCTAAAATTTATGTAGAAATGCAAAATAAATGTTTTGAAAAAGAACAAAGCAAGGACATTTACACTACCTGATTTCAAGTCTTATTATTGAGCTGTGGTAATCAAAACATTAGAGTATTGCTATAAAGACAAAGAGATCAATGAAACAGAAAAGAAAGTCCAGAAATAGACTCATATATATGTGGTCACTTGATTTTTGACAAAGATGCCAAGACAATTCAATGTGAAAATGATATTTTCAATAAATAGTGTTTAAACAATTAGATAGCCGTAACTGTAAAAGCTAAAATTATAAGACCTCTGGGAGAAAAAAAAATAGAAAAATTTAGTGACCTTGGCAAAACTTTCTTAAATAATACACAAAATAGTCACAAATTATAGAAGAAAAAAGTCAGTAAATCAGATGTCATCAAAAAAATTTAGGGGCGGGCTTCCCTGGTGGCGCAGTGGTTGAGAGTCCGCCTGCCGATGCAGGGGACACGGGTTCGTGCCCCGGGCCGGGAAGATCCCACATGCCGCGGAGCGGCTGGGCCCGTGAGCCATGGCGGCTGAGCCTGCGCATCCGGAGCCTGTGCTCCGCAACAGGAGAGGCCACAACAGTGAGAAGCCTGCGTACCGCAAAAAAAAAAAAGAAATTTAATTTGCTCTTCAAAAGGCACTGTTACAAAATAAAAATGTAAGCCATGGCCTGGGAAAAAATATTTATAAACATATATCTGACAAAGAACTTGAATCTAGACTATATAAAGAATGTTTATGACTCAACAACAGAAGCCAAACTGCTAAAAATTTTAAGCAGGCACAATATTTGACCAGACACTACACCAGTGAAGATATACGGATGGCAAAAAAGCATATGAAAAGATGTTCAACACCATTAGTCATTAAGAAAATATAAATTAAAACCATAACGACCCAGCAATCCCACTCCTGGGCATATATACCCTGAGAAAACCATAATTCAAAAAGAGTCATGTACCACAATGTTCCTTGCAGCACTATTTACAATAGCCAGGACATGGAGTCAACCTAAGTGTCCATCGATAGATGAATGGGTAAAGAAGATGTGGCACATATATACAATGGAATACTACTCAGCCATTAAAAGAAACGAAATTGAGTTATTTGTAGTGAGGTGGATGGACCTAGAGTCTGTCATACAGAGTGAAGTAAGTCAGAAAGAGAAAAACAAATACCGTATGCTAACACATATATATGGAATCTAAGAAAAAAAAAAGGTCATGAAGAACCTAGGGGTAAGACAGGAATAAAGACACAGACCTACTAGAGAATGGACTTGAGGATACGGGGAAGGGGAAGGGGAAGCTGGGACAAAGTGAGAGAGTGGCATGGACATATATACACTACCAAACGTAAAATAGATAGCTAGTGGGAAGCAGCCACATAGCACAGGGAGATCAGCTCGGTGCTTTGTGACCGCCTGGAGGGGTGAGATAGGGAGGGTGGGAGGGAGGGAGACCCAAGAGGGAAGAGATATGGGGACATATGTATATGTATAACTGATTCACTTTGTTATAAAGCAGAACCTAACACACCATTGTAAAGCAATTATACTCCAATAAAGACGTTAAAAAAAAACAAGTTAATAAATATGTTAACAACTCATATAACCATATTAAAAAAAACAATGAAATACTACACTCCCACTACAGTGGCTAAAATTAAAAAGACTGAGCATAGCAAGCATTGGGAAGAATATTAAGCAACTAGAATTCTCATTCACTGGTGGGAATGTAAAATGTTACAGACTATTCGGGAAGCAATTTGATATTCTCTTAAAAATTTGACTGTATAGCTACCATATGATGACTTCTAGGTATTTAACCAAGAAAAATGAAAGCATAGCTCCTACAAAGCACTTGTTCACAAATGTTCATAGCAATTTTATTTGAAATAGCAAAAATTGGAAGCAATTTAAGTAATAATCAATATGTTAATGAATAATAAATCATGATATAGTCATACAATGGAATACTATTCTACAGTATAAAGGAGTGAAGTGTTGATATATGCAACAACATGGTGAAATCCCCAAATATGTATACTAAGTGATATCCACCAAACAAAAAAAGAGTACATGCTGTTATTTAATTTAGATAAAATTCTTGAAAATGCAAACGAATCTATAGTGACGGGAAGCAGATCAGTGATTACCTGGGGTGAGGGATGGACAGTGTGGGGTGGAAAATAGGGATTGCAACAGAGCATGAATAAAACTTTGGGGGGGTGGTGGAACTCTTCTTATCTGATTGTGCTGATGGCTTCAATGGTATATTGATTTTTATAAAATTGTATGCTTTAAATATGTGCTGTTAATTGTAAGTCAATTATATTTCAATAAAGCTCTTTTTAAAAATCATGATGAGCGGGTTTCCCTAGCGCGCAGTGGTTAAGAATCCACCTGCCAATGCAGGGGACACGGGTTCAAGCCCTGGTCCGGGAATATCCCACATGCCGTGGAGCAACTAAGCCCATGTGCCACACTACTAAGCCTGCACTCTAGAGCCCGCGTGCCACAACTACTGAGCCCGTGCGCCACAACTATGGAAGCCCTCGTGCCTAGAGCCCATGCTCAGCAACAAGAGAAGCCACCGCAATGAGAAGTCAACGCACTGTACCCAAGAGTAGCCCCCCCTCGCCGCAACTAGAGAAAGCCCGCGCAGCAAGGAAGACCCAACACAGCCAAAAATTAAAATAAATAAAATAAATAAATTTATTTTAAAAATAATCATGATGAAACCTGTTTCTCAGCTGCCATTGGAAATTTTGCAATGTTGCTCTGATTGTCCAACTATTCATGTACACTAAGAGAGATGTTGTGTATTAACAATCTTTCTTTCCTCCAAACCCCGGGGGCTTTCAACCCTCTGGAGAGCTTGCCTGTGCAAGTTTCCACAGCATGAACTTCTTTCCTGGAGCGTGGAAGAAAGCTCTGTGTTGAGTGCTGCATGCATACCAAGGCAAATAAAAACTCATTCCATCGCCCATCAGTGTTTTTCTCGATGTTCTTTTGACAACTCACCATTGATTTTGGAAACTTCCCAGTCTTTTTGTAAGCTTTCACTGCCAAGGGAAAATGTAAAGTGTCGACCCCGAAATAACTGCTGATCATCATCGGTGGCCTCGAAAATGAGACTTCCGGGTGCTTTCGGGGGATAGCAGAAGAACAAGCCTGTGTACTCCTTGACCAGCCGCGGGGGGTTGTCGTTCACGTCCGTGAGGGTCAGGTGGAATTGCGCCACGGAGCTCAAGGAGGATCCGCCTAAGGAATTGAATCATTGAAATATGGTATCTGCTTTCTCATTCTCCTCTCAATAAGAAAGGATATTTCCTTTTCTTTAAAAAAATATTTACAATTCAGACCTAGTTTCATTTTCTGCTTAGAAAGTCTTGATAATAATAAGAACTATGTGCTAACATTTTATATACATTACTTCAAAACAACACTGGTGTACATTTACAGATGAGAAGACTGAGGTTCAGAGAAGTTGTGTGACTTGCCCAAGGTCACATAGCGGTAGAGAGGCTTCCAACCCAGGGGATCTGACTCTAGAGCCCACACCTTTAATCGCTCAACACTGACTTAGGCATGTTCGTTAAGTTTTCTAAGGCTCATTTCTTCAGCTGTAAAACGTGACTTTATGAGGATCTGACATGTATTCTTAGAAAATTGTACAGAGCTGTACAAATGTTATTTGCTGTGGTGTCCTGGAGAAAATTTTGACCTCTGTAGCCTGAACAATTGGTAACTGTGTGATCATGGGCAAGTTACTTCTCAGTACCTTGGTTTCTTCATACATCAAATACGGTCAATAATAGTACCTACCCCATAGTGTTGTATGAGGGGTAAGTGCTTAGAACAGGACGGTCAGTACAACGTAAACACTTACTGTTCTCATTCTCCCTGATGTTTCTACAATTTCTGACTCAGACCTGCTTCAATTCCAGTAAACACTACTTGCCTGCTTTTCTTGTCGGCTGTCTCCTTAACCAAAGGAGGACGTCATTTCATCAATGTGTGTCATTTCAGGGCCAACAACGGCAAACAGAGCAGGGTTTTGAACCCTGGTTTCGATTCATGAAACTTCTAAAATGTGAGAGGCCTTTAGGACACATCCAAAGCGAAGTGCTGACCCCACAGTACATTTTAGCGGAAGGCACAGCACAAAGGCTTAGCCAGAAACTTCCTGCTGATTAAATCAGGAACTTTTAAATTGAGAGTTAAATTTATGGAGTGTGATAGTGGTATGTGCTAGAAAGAAGCACATCAACTAGAAGTAAGAGAGAGAGCCAGTCCCCGACCTGCCTCAGCGAGGCCCATCCACTCACACACCACCATTCCAAGTTCGACACACGCTTCTGCGTGTCTACCCTCACTGGTTTAACGTGCCTGCAGTACTTTTGTTTTTCTTCATCTTTTCACACACAGGGACCATTTTCATGATTCCCACCTATTGGAATGTTCCGCATTCCAGCTCCCAACCCTGGGCTTCACATTTTGAAAGTTTCCTTCTTTGGTATAAAACTATATTTATTTAGTCATAATCTGTTCAACTCTAATTTTTTGGTAAGCCAGGCAGATATATTTATTGTCTAATTCAAGGCTCTGACCAGCATAAGATCAACAGAATCCCGACTCCAAGTTGGAAAATTCCATTTAAACGTAAAGAAACTCAGTGTTTTAATCACGAGCCTTATCACTGGTAAGCATAATATTCCTGTGAGTTTATTTTTATAGCTATCTAAGATTCAAACATCCTTGGCTCATCTTTATAATAAATGTTTCCTTTCAAAAGTTCACCTGGTTTCATCAAAACAGATATCCAGGGCCACCCAAATCTACCAAATCAGAATCTGCAAGGTGAATTCCTATCTGTATGGAACAAGCTCCCGGGTGATTCTGGCATATATGAAGTTGAGAACATTGAACAAAACATTTTATGCTTCAAAAGGATGAGACCTCGGTCACTGCAATTTAAGCCTGAAGGAGCAAGTAATAGTCTAGGTAGGCAGGTCAGTGGTTTGACCCTGCTCCCTGGAGAAACCCACAGCCACTTTGGAGGAAGGGAGGTAGCTCAGTGGGGACACAGGAACCTTCCTAGAAGCTGTGGTCCCTTCAGGACACCACAGAGTGAGCAGCAGCCCTGAAGCCTAGCCAGCCTCCGGGTGCATCCCTGCCTGAAAGAGCCCTGCTACCGGGCACGGGGGTTCTCATCTTGAACAAAGCCGAGAAGGTGTGAGCACTTCTCTCCACTTTTGTACCCTTTTCATTTTTCCACTGTAAGATATTCTGACAATTTGACCCAGTTTCCCACCCACCTCACCCTCCTTCCCATTTCTACTGATGTAGCCCCTAATCATTTGTGTTACCTTTTATTTATTATTATTTTTAATTTATGTATCTATTTCGGCTCACCTACTTCTGTTGCCACCACTTGTACCCGATACAGACTTTCAGCTTCCCTGTCCAGCGGAGCCACACTAAAGATCTCGCCGGTGACGGGGTCAATTTTTAGCCAACCTCTCTTGTCACCTCTTAGTGAATAACTTTAGTAAGAGAAAAGAGCAAAAGGAAGCCCACATTACTCTGCAGGAAAATGTAAAGATAGTTTATGCATCACTATGCTATTATATCAGCACTATCCCTTGCATATTACTGACAACATATTTAAAGAAACATGATCTAATATCATTACTGCTTTATTTGCAAACCATCTGCCTTCAAAGGGAGGATTTGTTCATCCTTACAAAGTGGTTTTTGTACTTGTTTTAAAACAAAAGGTATCGTCACAAACTCTAGCAGAAAAAAAGTTAAACTTTTCTGGCAATCAAAGAATTTCAATTAAAACAACCTGGAATTATCTTTTAAAATTGATTAGCAAACCGCCCCCTCTCAGAAAACTTGAACACTCATTGGTGGAAATGTGTGAATGGGTGGATACTCAGAGGCTACTGGTGGGTGGCGCAGTGAATTCCTCATTCAGCAGACATCTATTGAGGGCTTAGCAAATATCATGCTGTGGACCAAGAGAGGAGATTACACAAAGGGATTCTAGGCCGGTGGAGGAGACAGACACAGAGACAGATAATTCCAGTAAAATGTGGTGAATACAAAGAGGCCATGTGGAATCCCAAATAAATTAAAGGGAATCAGAGAAGTCTTTCTGAAAGAGTAGATGTTAACTAAAGCAAGACAAAGAAGGATGCTTTAAGCAGAAGGAATTGTATGAACTAAGGCTGAGAGGCCAAGGAGTAGCTTAGGGTGTGGAGGCATCAGATGTTCCAGCAGTGGTGGGATAACATATCAATAGGACGCAGTGGATGGCAAAAGATGAAGCCAGAGGGATTGGAAAGAGCTGAAACATGAGAAGCAGTGGGCAGCCAGGGAATGGTGGTAAGCAGGATGGTGACCTAGTCATGTTTGTGTCTTCAATGGAACTCATTGGTAGGTGTATGAAAGGTGAATTTGAGAGAGACAAGCCTAGAACCACAGGAAAACCAATTTCTATAGCCTTTTGGGAACAACACTTCAGAGCCATAAGGATGTCTATATCTTTAGGTCAAAGAATCCCACCTCTGGAAATGTTCTCCAAATAAAAAACAATTGAATAGAAGTTAAGAAAAAGAATTATATACATACATTCAAAACTTTTCTAGAATTTAAAAAAAAATACTGGAAGCAGCCTACATGTCCAGTAGTAGGAGAATGATTAAGAAGTTATAATGCGTTAGTTCAAATTAACTTTTCCCCAGTGTTAGAATATTCTATATGCCAAGCACTGTGTTAGGTTATGTGTATGGTCGGTGAATTAAAAATTCCTATGTAGTCGGGATTTCTGAGTGAGACAGACACCCGTTGGAAGGTTTTCAGAGGAGTCACAGGATCTGATTTACTTTTTTAAAGACCCACACTCTGATTGCAGTGAATGGACTCAGGGAGGGGTGGAGGAGATGATTATGGTGACCTGGACCATTGCAGAAGTGGTGAGAAGCAGGTGGATGAAAGAATCTCTAATATTTACTGATACATTGGATTAGGAGCCACTGGGTGCTAATGGATTCTAAGTTTGTGGACCTGAAAGAAAGAAAAGAATTACATTGCTCAGGCTTTGGCAGCTTTGGAGTCATCCTTAATTCTTAACTGACTCATTACTAGCATTCGATCTATTGATTATTCCTCATTCATGAAGTACTTTTTTCATTTGTCTCTTACAGGACACTCCCTTTCTCAGTCTTCTTTCTCATCTTCCTGATTATAACTTAATAGTACATACGTTATATCTTTTCCTGGACCCATCTGAGGAATGATCTTAAATGCCTTTGTTTTCTCCACTCATAAACTCAAATTTTTACTCACTTGTCTGTCTCTGACTAATAACTTTCATAGCATTCTCATAAGGGAGATAGAAGCATTTGTTAAACAATAAATGGTTGTTAAATTAGGAACATTTTGTGCCCCATCATAATTAGTGACTGATGTACAGAGCAGTATCTACACTATCCATACAGTACAACCCAAGTCTTCTTTCCTTTCTCATATTTGTCTTTCTTTTTTTTTTTTTTTTTTTTTTTTTTGCGGTACGCGGGCCTCTCACTGTTGTGGCCTCTCCCGTTGCGGAGCACAGGCTCCGGACGCGCAGGCTCAGCGGCCATGGCTCACGGGCCCAGCCGCTCTGCGGCATGTGGGATCTTCCCGGACCGGGGCACGAACCCGTGTGCCCTGCATCGGCAGGCGGACTCTCAACCACTGCGCCACCAGGGAAGCCCTCATGTTTGTCTTTATGAAAGTTGACAAGTGCTTGCAGAGCAAAACAGTAGGTGGGATCTTAGACAGACAATAAGAAAAAGGTCTTGGAACTGATTCCAATTGCCTAAATGATCGCTCAGTGGGAGGCAAAACTCCCCTTAAATGTTTAGAGGCACTTAAGGAATTGTCATTCATAACCACATGCATGGGTTTTAAGTCATGCTAAAACATCTGTCATGCCATGGACAGTAGGACTGATGTTCTACAATAGAAGCAAAAGATCCGGGTTCAAGTCCTATCTGTGTGCTTATTAACTAGATGATCTTAAAAAGGTTACAGATATTGGTACAGATATGGATACATACACATACATATGTTATCTTAGAAAAATTAATTATCATTGCACATATTTAAGGCAAATCTGTGTGGGTTCTATTGCACTGAAAAAAAAAAAAAAGATTGAGAACTGCTAAGGTAGAAAGAGTTACACATCTTGTTTAACCTTCTCATCCCATGCACTCATCTCTCCAGGGCTGAGTTCTGGAATGAGTCTTGTTGCCCCAGACTTGCTCTCTGCAAAGCTGAGGATCCTATACGACCCCCTTTGAGAAGATTCCCTTCACCCTATCAGGTGGCTGAGTCTGCCGAGTCAGGTTTTTGCTTTATTCTTCTGTTTAGAACTCCAGTCCGCCTTAGGGGTTGGAACTCTTCCCCAGACCCTGGTCCCACGACTGGTCCAGACAGAGGGCCTAGCTTTGGACAGCCCAGTCTCTAGACCCCACCTCCTGAACTCACCAGCTCTCAGCCGGGACCTGCAGTAGGCAGGTTGGGGTGGAATCTGACCCGCTTCCCGCTTGCCCGAGCCTGGATTCTCACTGATGCCCCCCAGGGTACTGGCACCTGCCAGAGCCAAGGGCAGATTCACCAAGTGCACTGGGACATGGCCTCAGATTGCTGGCTGCTCCCTTAGGGGAGAGTCCTGGAGTCAGGCCAGCTTCTCTGCCCTTCCCAGCCCTTCCTCCTCCCCACCATCTGTGGTCACAGCGCACGGCTAGGCCTGCCCAGCACTGCTCTCCTCTACCTTATGTCCAGACCTTCCGGATCCTTGGCAGTCACGTTGCCCACTTTGGTGCCTTTAGCCACATCCTCTCTGACTTTTGCTTGGTATAGTTGTTGGGAAAATTGCGGTGCCTCATTCACATCTGTCACAGTAAGTCTGAATGTAGCAGAAGAGCTGGCATTGTACTGTACACCAAACACCAGAGGCTCTGGGTTTTCTGCTTGGAACACAATATTGTAAACATCTGCTGCTTCAAAATCAAGAGGCTGTGTAGGGGAAAAAAAGAAGGAAAATTAATTGGGGGATACTTAGCTCTCTTAAGATTCATTCCCTATGTTCCTTGAAAAAACTCGTACAGAGCAGCAGTTCTTAATCTAGTGTCAGCAAAAACTTACTTTTCAGGATAATAGAGCCATGGAAAAGTTTTTGCTGCAGGACTTCTCAGGACTTTTAATATGCTAATGTGTGTTCGGACTCTCCTAGAAGAGGAAATCAATGCAGCACTCCTCAAATTTATTAACCCTTGAGTAATTCATTCATTCAGCAGAAACTTACTGATTCTCTCAAGATGGTTCTCAGAAGTCATTGGGAAGTGCTTATGCAGAGATTTTCACATTGGTGGAGGATGATTTCCCAGAAACCTCCGGACTTAAACCTCAAAATAAAAGACTTTAAACTCATGGAGGGTGGGAGAGTTTAGCAGACACAATCAAGAGATCGATGGTCTGTTCTGGTTCAAGCCATGTCGGACAGGACCAGGAATGAAAATCAAGAAACTAATTTTGGTTTAGTTTGAGGAAGAATTTAACAGTTAGGGCTACCCAAGATAGAAAGAGTTGCTTCAAAAAGCAAGTTCCTAACTCTGGAAGCTTTCAAGAATAGGCTTAAACAGGGCTTCCCTGGTGGCGCAGTGGTTGAGAGTCCACCTGCCGATGCAGAGGACACGGGTTCGTGCCCCGGTCTGCGAAGCTCCCACATGCCGCGGAGGTGCTGGGCCCGTGAGCCATGGCCGCTGAGCCTGCGCGTCCGGAGCCTGTGCTCCGCAACGGGGGAGGCCACAGCAGTGAGAGGCCCGCGTACCGCAAAAAAAAAAAAAAAGAATAGGCTTAAACAATACATCAGGTTAGCATAAAAGGACTTAAGTATCATTTAAGCAATTTTTTTTTTTTTAAATATCACCCAAACAATTGGTTTACATTCTTTTAAGGTTCCTCTCAAGGCAGAATCCATAATTCTATGGGGAAAAAGTCCTAATCCTAGAGACCTGCTGAGGAGTGAGACAGACCCTAAAGTAGGGCTTCTAAAGGGGGAAGAAAGGGTTTCCTGGGATCCATGAACTCCTAGAAACCAAAATCTAAATATTGCATTGTTAAAAAGAAACAGGAGGCCCAAAATGGGGTCACTTGTGCTAAACCCCATGTCAACAAACCCAGTCTTAATACCTAACCTAATTACAGTCTCAACCCCTGCCCAGAAATGCAACCTTTAACCAATCAACCTGGAATTACCTCATCAGGACTAGTGAGGTAATCTGCCCAATAGGCCCTTTTGTTCCCTTTAGGAGGGCAACCTTGCCTGAAACAATGCATTCTTTGCTAATAATTTCCTTTTTCCGCCTGCTTTCTGCTTTAATAAGCTCTCCTTTTCTACAGCTTGGCGGAGGTTCCTTCTATGTGCTAGATTCCTAATGCCCAATCCATTTAAAGTCAATTGGATCCTTAAATTTCCTCAGTTGAATTTTTGTTAACAAATTTGGTGGCAGTTGTGGGATTGGAGGAGACTTACAACAGCTTTGAGGACAACGAGAAACACAGGTGTGGTATCCCTCAAAAACTCTAAGTTCACTGTCCTTCTTGCCATTTCCAAGAGCTGGGGGTAAACCCCTCTGAGCTCCACTCTCTTTGTGTTTAGATCCTGATCCACTTGGCTTTCCAGTCCAGGGCTCAGTGGGTCAGCTTGAGCTGGCTGATGGTTCCATGCAGAATCTGAGTCCCTAGGCCTTGGTTCTGTCTGAAGTTCCCCTCGGTTGTATAGCATCCCTTTCCCTAGTTCCAGTCCACAGTCCCCATTTACTGGAATCTGTTGACTTAATCCATGCTGGGAATTGCTGATGGTGTGCACAACCTTCTATTGGTCAGTCTGCAGTAACATCCCTTGATTACCTCTGGTGTGTTAAGGTGTACATGTTTGTTTGTCTTATTTTGTGTAGATAAGGGCTATTGCTAGCAGAGATCTCAGAAGGCAAAAAAAAAAAAAAAAAGCTGCAAAATTTGGTGGGTACAGATGGAGCATTTAAGGGCTATTAGAATGCTCACCACCTAACTCAAAGACTCCTGTATTAGGATAAGTTGGTCATAGAACAGGTTAGATTGATACAGACCACCTGCCAACCTAAAGAAAATTTCTGTGCAACAAGGTACAATACATGGTAAAACAATGCACAATCCCCAAGTCAGTGGCACAGCCCTTTTAGGTATTAGTTCAGCATAGCTAATGGGATCCATAAACGCTAAAGAGTTAAGTGCGCCACCTTCCAGCATACCTGCTTATTTTATGTCTAAAAACTATGTCTCAGGAGCTATAAATACCTACAAAAAAATGGCCAAAATTTTACTAAAGACAACCTAGAATTTTGTGCATAAGAACTTGGCTTGGTAACCATCAGACTGAGGTCCCAAATATGGCTGAACATAAAGTAATGGAAGTTGAACTCCATTTGCTGCTAAGGGTCCTAGCAAACGTTCCAATGAGATAAAAGCATTTAAGAATTGCACTTAGGGCTTCCCTGGTGGCACAGTGGTTGAGAGTCCGCCTGCCGATGCAGGGGACACGGGTTCATGCCCTGGTCCGGGCAGATCCCACGTGCCGCGGAGCGGCTGGGCACGTGAGCCATGGCCGCTGAGCCTGCACGTCCGGAGCCTGTGCCCGCAACGGGAGAGGTCACAACAGTGAGAGGCCCGCGTACCGAAAAAAAAAAAAAAAAAAAGAATTGCACTTAAAATCAAGGAATATCTATTTTAATGGGCATGCAGAAGCCTCCAAAAGACTTAAAATTTCCAAAATAGTGTCATTGAAAATTTCGTTGCAAAAGGCTAATAAAAGATTAGAGATATAAAAGGTGCCCAAAAAAGACTATAGGACTGACATAATTCCTGCTGCTCCCCTCCATCCTCCTTTATTTGAATATTCATTCTGGTAATCTTCTGTCTGAATTGCCTCTCCACTCTGAAGAAACTATTAATTAGTTACCTTTTATTAATAAAATAAGAGCTTAGCTTGGCTTTCTGCCTACCTAGGGCAAGCAGGCTGTCAGTTTTTTCCTTTCGCTATCTTTGGGAGTAACTCTGGATCCTAGAAAGGTAGTAACCTTTGCACCCTCTTTGAGGATACCTCTTGGGTCCATGGAGTTCTTTAATACTGCCAGAAACATTTACCATTTAAACAGGCTGAAAACTGACAAGCTATTGAAGATGTCATTTAGGTTTCAAACCAATCCCTTGAGGAATCAAGAGCAATTCTTTTCATCTTACAAATCTTTGCAAAACTAGATATGCATCTCTAGAGGCGATTCAAAGTTCACTTATTCCTTTTACCAATCTCCAAACCGCCCCTATTTTATCTTAAAAGGCTCATAACTTGCATTCTTTCCCTGTGCCTCTGAGATGTAAATGTTAAAGTACAAACTACAGGGAGGTAAGTTTTATCAGAAGAAAAACAAAAAGGGGAAAGGTCATTTGAAATTTAGGACCAAAAAAAGCAACTTAAATTCAACTCTTTTAATAACTAGTAAAACAGATGTGATAAGGTCTCTGCATCCGTCTGTATGTTCGTGTGTGTCTACATATACACGTGTTGCAGACGTATGGTATTGCTAAGACTCATTTACAAAAGAGTTCTATTTAGCTGGCTTAAACAAACAAGCATTTATATAAATGTAGTCTTCATAGAAAGTCTCAAAAATATAATAGAGGCTAATCCAAATGTTTTTCAGTTTTATATATTCTGGGAAAATATTTTATATCAAAGCTAATTTAAAGTTGCTGGTTTGATTAAAATAGAATGTGTCTAGAATTACACTGAATACAATACAGGCACACAAATTTTATTCTACATGGGTTTATTAGTCAAATAAGTCCATGTTATCTCTGTTACAAAGTTTGTCAGCAAAAAATTAAAAAAAAAAAAAGCTTGTGGTGATGGCTGACTTTGTCTAATGTCTCATGAAGTTTTCATGGGTAATCTAAACATAATAGTTGGGAGCAAGTGATTTAGATAGATGTAAGTGGGATAAGAGTTTTTAGGTAAATGTTTTTCTGCAATAATTATATTTTATGGTATGTGTACTTAGTCTCTCTTTAATAACTTACACCCTTAGCATTTTGCTAAATTAAATGATAGAAGTTCATTGAATATCTAGATCACTTCTAAATAATATAAAATACTAAAACATTAATTATTGAACGTAGATTTTTACCTACTTTTGGTTTCCTTTTGCAGAGGAACTAAAGACATTTGGCTCTATTAGTATATATGGTTTTTGCCACATTAAAAATTTTACTATGAAGAAGCATGTATTTCTAAAAATTATGAAATGTATTCACAAATTTGCTAATCTAAAGAATGCTAGTGGAATTGTTCACAACTGCTTACTAAGTTTTCACTATAAATTAAGGTTTCTAAGGGTTAAGAATTCTAATATATGCAATATATAATATATATTATATATTATATATATATAATATAATATGCAATATATAAAAATAATAAGAAACAACTCTGTATGCAAGGAAAATTGGATATGTTTTTTGTTTTGGAGTTTTTTTTTTTTTGGTTAAAAGGGTATAAAGTATGGAGATACATTTTGTTGAGGGAAATAAAAGTGATTTTGCTCTAAAGTAAAACTAGTTATTTCAAAGTGGGAAGAAAAAAAAAGGACAAACTATGGATATAGGAAGTTAAGAAGAATGAAAGAGAGAAACAGAAAAAGAGAAGGAAAATGAGGAAATCTTGTGTGGTCAAGTTGGCTAAAAACTAAATTGTTATTATAAGGGTTTTAAATAAGCTTTAATACCAGTAGTATACTTATGTAAAACTAAAACTTAATTTTCTTTCCTCTGTTAAAAGGACAAAGTTTTATTAGATTTACTAATAAATGAGATCTACTCTTAATGAGAAATTTAAACAAAGTTTTTTCTTTATCTTTAAAATAACCTGCCTGGAAAGCAAAGATTTTGTGTTTTATCAAAATCATTTTTTGTGTTTTATATCTTTATTATCAGGTCTTTGATTACTTAAGTAAACCGAGTCTTCTCAATATTAAAAGAGCAAAGTTTGGCTCAGAAGTATGTAACTTACTGCATTTGCTCTTGAAATCTTTTATTGTCACTTTGGATAATTAAGTGGATAATTAAGTATTGTTTTATAATGATCTGTGATCCTTTTTAGCCAAGTGTCCAAAACCTTTTGAATTTTTTGGCAAACTTCCCCAAATCAAATTCTAAGTGAAGTCTTTTTGACCTGGAAATAACTTTGGGATTTTCCATAGGGCCTTTGGAAAAATCAGAAAAGATTTCTTCTTTCTCCTTATAAAAAGAGAGATGTGACACTAATTAGGCTTATTTGATATGTTAAATTACATGGGAAAAATCGTCAAACAAGTAATACTGTGCCTTCTTCATGTTATATTTGTATAGATACATGTTATAAGTGTTACAGAAATGGGATAAAATTCCTGGAAATCTATTATTTCCTGGTATGATGTTATCAGTCATAATTGTAATTATTATCTTAAACATTACATATTACAAAAATAACCAAATTTCCTTGTCAATTCCATTATAATGAATTCTCATCAGATCTTTAATAATGGGCATTTTAAGGATTTTGTCATTTACAGATAGTTAAATTTTTATTCTAATGCTTTTGCAAAAACGTTCCTACAAAATTGCTTCATCTTCAGAGAAATCCATAAAAAGGACTCTGACAGGTATTCTAGAATACAGGTTTCTGATCATTTTGTTGTTGTTGTTTTTTGCGGTACGCGGGCCTCTCACTGTTGTGGCCTCTTCCGTTGCGGAGCACAGGCTCCGGACGCGCAGGCTCAGCGGCCATGGCTCACGGGCCCAGCCACTCCGTGACATGTGGGATCTTCCCGGACCGGGGCACGAACCCGCGTCCCCTGCATCGGCAGGCGGACTCCCAACCACTGTGCCACCAGGGAAGCCCTCTGATCATTTTAAGATCATAAAACTAAACTGAGTAAGAATTTCCAGAACTAGTGGAAAAACTCGATTCAAACAGAGCAAGTATTAATTACATTGGATTAAATTAAATGAGGAGGATGATTGATTATAATTTGTATGACTTTTAAAACACTGCTGGTTCCTTAATGCTTTGGTTTTCCAGATTTAAAGAAATCTTTTCACTTAAGCAATCTATGACTTACAGCAATTGATACACTATACCTTTGTAAACAAAAATGACATTTTTTTCTACATGATCTTTCCAGAATTTAGAAACTCTTAATGTATTCTTTTCATGGCAATATAGGTGGTCATTCACATAAGTTCAATAAGAATCTGTTCTCCTGTAATGGAACACAACTGGAAACACTGACCATATTACCAAGGCTTGGACTGAATTGTCACATTTGAGAGAGATGTACATAGACTCAGAGAGTACCTTGCTTCCAAGGTTCCAGCAAAGCAATCTTAAAAAGAGCTTATATAGTCAATCACTATTCTTGCTGCACTTATGTAAATAATCAAGGCAAATTTAATGCAAACAAATTAAGTTTTAGTAGGATTATCCTAAAAAAGAATTTTTTTAAAACGCAGGAATAACTGCTTAAATTTATTAACTGCTTAATAAATTATGTTTGCACCTTTATCTATATTAGATTCTAATCCTGCTAATTATCTTTAAGGATTTGTTATATACATGAAAACTGGATTGGATCCTGAATTTTTCTACTTTCCTCAAATATCTGGCTACAACTTTCCAAACTAATGTTTCCAGTTTTCTCCCACCCTTCTGAATTAGAATCACTAAGAACAAAGACTGCCCTTGAATCTCCTTGGAAGGGACTATACCAGGTCCTCCTCACTACCCTGATGGCAGCCAAACTTCAGGGTCTTAAACCTTGGATACACATCTCACAGCTGAAGAAGACTCCACCTGACATCTGGTCTTATATAAATGCTGGAAATCTCCAAATCAAATTGACTGGGAAGAGAAGTAGCTGACCCTGAGGTAGATGCTTCCTTCCAAGACACCACAACAAGACTTCACACTTCAACTGAACAAGAAACTTTTTTTTCTTTCCCTTTCTTTTACTCTGGCATTGGCCTGGAAAGGTAACACCATCATCTGTATCTTCCAGGCCATTGCTAAGGGATGTAACCTCTGAAGTTTAAAACAACTACTATTTCAGGCTAGGAGAAAACCTAACTGACATCTAGCTTGAACAGGCAAATGCAACTATCCCTGCAAGTGAATCTATTAACAGTGCCACCTTGGTGGAAGTGATTTGTGTCCCGACAGGATTTATCTTTGTCTGTGGTGGTTGTCATTCTTCTTATGTACCTAGACGGCTGGTACATATCAGGCAATGTCTCTTAGGTTATCTAACTGCTCCCCTAAATGTTCACAAACAAACTGAGACACCTCATTGGTTGACTCCCCTGGATTTACATCATTGAGTTAGAAAGGAATTATCAAGAGGTATTCATGACTCAGGATTCACTTCCTTTAGCAGGGCCATACTTCCCCAGTTAAGAGTATATGTAAATGAGAGAAAAAAAAAAAAGAGTATATGTAAATGAGACTAGATCAGGAACCTTTCCTTAACTCTTGAAAATATTGAAACATATTGAAAAATCCTCTGTTAGAGCAATAGCTGTCCAACAAAAAAATCTTTAGACTTTCTGGCCCAAGTTGTTCTTGATAATAATATAGCCCTTGATTCTCTTTTAGCTGAGCAAGGAGGTGTCTGCACTGTGGCCAACACCACCTGCTGCACCTGGAGTAACACTTCTGGGGAAGCTGAAATTCAGTTCCATAAGATCACTGAGCAAGCCACTCCTCTTGGTTTAAAAGGGTTACTTCTGCCATGGAGTCTTTCTTTGACTGATTTGATTGGTTTGGGTCTTGGGGACCATGGCTCCAAAGTGCTCTCCAAACATTGGGAATTATCCTGCTTGTTAGAATCAGAGTACTCGCCCTCATGTGCTGTATTCTCTCAAAAGCATTAAATGCAGGGCTTCCCTGGTGGCGCAGTGGTTGAGAGTTCGCCTGCCGATGCAGGGGACACGGGTTCGTGCCCCGGTCCGGGAAGATTCCACATGCCGCATAGCGGCTGGACCCGTGAGCCATGGCTGCTGAGCCTGCGCATCCGGAGCCTGTGCTCCGCAACGGGAGAGGCCACAGCAGTGAGAGGCCCGCGTACCACAAAAAAAAAAAAAAAAAGCATTAAATGCATGCTCACAACTGCTAACTACCAAGTCTCCCTAAGACTAGAACATCAGAAAAGAGACAAAGAGAATGACCAACTTAAAAATTGTGAACCTGAAGCTGATGCCTGTGACTATCACAGAGATTAAGCAAAAAAACATTATGACTTGTGAGTACCACACAGAGGATCAACAGAAGCGGAGAGAACTACAGAGAGGTATGTGATAGTGGCATTTAATGCCTTACATTTTGATCACATCTCTCAAATAAGCTGAGAGTCTGATCAAAAGGGGAAAATTGTTAAAAAGAAACAGCAGGCCCAAAATGGAGTCACTTGTGCTAAACCCCATGTAAGCAAATCAAAACTTAATAACTAACCTATTGCAGTTTCAATCCCTGCTCCAGGAATGCAACCTTTAACCAGTCAGTCTTGAATTATCTGGTCAGCACTAGTGAGGTAATCCACCCCATAGGCCCTTTTGTTCCCCTTAGGGGGGCAGCCTTGTCTGAAGCAATGCATTCTTCGCTAATAATTTCCTTTGTCCGCCCCCTTTCTACCTTTAAAAAATCTTTTCTTTTCTACAGCTTGGTGGAGCTTCTTTCTAATTGCTAAATGGGATGACACTTGACTTATGAAGTATTTAATAAAGCCAATTTGATCCTTAAGTTTACTCAATGGAATTTTTGTTGTTTAACAATACATATGTTCATATGTGAATCTTTTGGTAGGGGGAGGATATGTAGCTTTTGTCAGAGTCTCAAAGGTACCCATGACCTCAAAAAGATGAAGGAACCAAAGTAAAGCCCAAAAGGCACATTATAGATTATGGGAACTGCTCTGTTTTATTCACTCTTCCAGGCCTGGAGGACCCAGGATCTCCTGGTGAGCTGTCAGCTCTTTAACCTGAGTTTATATCAGTTTCTCATCAGTTAAACAAAAATGGTAGTATCCTTTCATGAAGAGAAAAATTGACACATGATTGCATTAGCTTGGCCTGCCCTTCCCCAACATCTGAAAAAATTCTCCCCCTCAGTCAAAAATTGGCTCAATGCTGTCCTCACCATATTGGCTTCCCTGGACCTTCCTCTCTATCCACAAATGGGTGAGCTCCATGTCGTCTGTAATCTCATCATACTTAACTCAGGATTCTAATTGTTTGGTTATGTATTCTAGATCCTTATTGACCATGAGCTCTCTGAGGAGAGGAACTGTGTTATATTCTTCTTTGCTTCTCATCACTTCCCTGACATGCAGTGCCCATAGTATATCCATTAGGATAGGTAAAAATGAGAAGCCCTCGGTCCTTCTCAAGCCCTCGCAGACTCCAGTGGGAAAGAGATCCTGGAGAAAATCCCCACTCTCTAGAAACCCTCTCCTCCACGTACACACAAACACACACAACATCACAACCCAACTTCTAGTTCAAAAGAAAGTATAATAGAAAGTTTGCCCATATGGAAGAGAAAGAATTAAGTATGAAGACTCAAGGTCATTTGAGATAGAAAATAAGAATCAATTGACCTTTGTTAAAATACAGGATATAAAATTTTGTAAGCTAGCTACGATGTAGAAATGAGGTTTTTCATAGACATAAGCACCCACTGCCCGTAGGGCACAACCCCATGATGACCTCTTGATCACTACCACATGGTCTGAAAGGGCCGCTCACCTGGGGGTTGTGAGGAGGTGTGTGGAAGCTGGAGCATCTGACTCCCAGGGACCCACTCATCATCTCAGGGGATAAGGGCAGGGGTGTCAAACTGAGAAGGTCTGGTTGATGGAGCAGGAAGGCAGCGGCCCCCAGAGCAAGACTGCCGTGTGGATAAAGGACACAGCACTCTGTTCCTTGTGGGTCCAGCCACACCCAAGCTCAGACAGGCAGCAGAGCGTTCTATGTGCTCAGGCAGAGGATGCACACCCCCCATTCTTACCATCAGGTCCTAAGTCCCCTCCCTGGCTTTTCCATCCCTTCGTGTGGTCACCAGAGGTGAGGGGTAAAGAAATGAGATGGTATATCTGCAGAGGTGGAGCAGCCTGTGTTACCAGAACAGAACATGTGAAGCTGAGAGAAGAGAGAGATGACAGTGAAGATACACATCAAGCTAAGAAGTTGGGACTTTATCCTTGATGAGGAGAGAGAGGTGGTGAGCACAAGACTGACAGGGGCGGGGATTTGTGTTGTAGAAAGTTAACTCTGGGAGCAGCCATGGGAGGGGTGGATTTGAATTCATCTGACCTGGGCAGGGAGACCAGTGTCAGTCTCTTGGGAGTCACCCTCCTAGGAGAGGGTGTCAGTGCTCCTGAAACACTTACTGAATGGAAGAATCAGCCTGCCATCAATCAGTCTGCTTAACTTTCACACCAGGAAAAACACTGAACCAAGTTTTCCAGGGATAAAATTAGAAATGGAAGATGCTAAATTTGCAAATGATAATCAGCAGAGTGGAATCAAGGACGAGCCTTGTCAAACCACGTATACTGTCTTTCATGACATGGCAGGTCTGCAAAGCCAGGTCAAGAGACCCTCACGGCCTCTTGGGATTACCTCGGGCCCATCTGGGCAACTTACTCCTCAGGTAAGCTGAAAACACATGCTCATGCCACCATCGCTCTTCTGCATACAACTGCTCAAAAGGTCAAACCCCATGATTTAGATTCAACCTGGAAGCAGAGATAAAGTGCCGAAGGAAAGGAATTGAGACTGGGGATATTTAACATTTACACCAATCATCGGTGATGAGGAAAAAGTGCACATTAGTTTTCCAGATGATACCCTTGCTGGTCAAAAATAAGTCACGTACTAAGAATGAAAAAGAATCAGCCATAATGAAGAAGTGACAAAATTTGTATAAAAAAAGAAAATTAAAGCCAAAACAAACCCCTGAATTTCAAGAAAGGGGGTGCCAGGAGAGTTATTGATGAGCCAGGCAGGGCTCAAAGAAATAGGCTCCCTGGCTCCTGACACCTGCTTGGTCCCAAGGGTATGATGATCTACCACACAACAGGCGAGAGCTTGGGGCAGCAGTAAACAGAGAGAGGACAGCGCTTCTAAAACTTGCTTAATCCTAAGCATCACTTGGGGCAAGTGAAACGATAAAAAATGTATATATTGGTCTCTGCCCCTGGCTCCTGACACTGAGCTCCTAAATCCCTTGGAATTTCCCGGATGATAGGAGTGCCTTTTATTCTAATGAGGTGACTCTTGGTGGCTCCTTGAATGGTTTCAGGATGGGGGCTGGTTACCAGAAAGACCAAGCCATGATTAGAAGCTTGGAACTTTCAGCCCCACACCCACCCCACCCACCGGAAGGGGAGAGGGGCTGGAGATTGAGTTAATGATCAATCATGTCTACATGATGAAGCCTCAGTAAAAATCCCCAAAGTAAGGCCTTCAGAGAGCTTGTGGGTTAGTGAACACATCCATGTGCTGGGAAAGTGGATACACACCCTAACTCCATGGACAGAAGCTCCTACTCTTGGGGCCCTCCCAGACCTCGCCCTATGTATCTCCTCATCTGGCTGCTCATCTATATCCCTTATCATATCTTTTATTAAATAAAAATTGGTAAATATGTTTCCCTGAGCTCTGTGAGCTGTTCTAGCAAATGATCCAACCCAAGGAGAGAGTCATGGGAACCTCTGATTTATAGCCAGTCGGTCAGAAGTACAGGTGAAAACCTAGGACTTGCAATTGACTCTTGAAGTGGGGTGCGGAGGAGTCTTGTGGGACTGAGTCCTTAACCTGTGGGGTCTGATGCTATCTCCAGGTAGACAGTGTCAGAACTGAGTTAAAGTGTAGGACATCAGCCTGGTGTTGGATAATGGCTTGATGTGTGGAATACCCACAAACCTGGTGTCAAAAGTGAAGTGTGGTAGTAATGCAAGAGTAAAGGAGAAACACTTTGCAGGCACTAAAATTACTGATTTCCAGGTCCTCCCATAGAGAGGCTGAGTCAGCAGTCCCCAGTGGGCACCATTTGACTCTTGGATTAGACAAGTTTGGTCCCCTTGGCAAGAAGCGAAAACACATCTATCCACAGGCAGAATCCTGGCTTCTGCCCTCACTCTAATTAATTAGAATTAAGATAATGCTGGACATTCATTAAATTGACTGCTACCTGCTGGGGGCTGTGTTAAGAGCTATATATGTATTTTCACACTGAATCCTCCAATGTCCTTATCAAGAAGGTGCTGCCATTTCCCCAATGTTTCAGATCAGAAAACTGAGGTCTGAGGTTACAACATTCGGTCAAGGTCGCAGAGCTAGTAAATGGCAATGCCAGGCCCCAACAGAAATCATTTCCTGAAGGGAGTCAGAAGCCTGGGGTCAAGTTCCCAACTCTGCCATCCCTGGGGGACTGACTGTATCTTGCTGTGGGCCTGAACCTCATCTGTACAGCGGGGCTCTTTCCGCCTCCCTCAGAGTCAGCGTGAGAAGAAAAGGAGCCTGTGCAGAAGTGCTTCATGAAGCACAAGGGGCTTCAGTTGTGGAGTGTGTGCTCCTCGGTGAATTTTACCTGCGTTAGCACATTTGTAATTCATATGAACAGGTGCTGATAGAATTGTGATTAAGAAAATATCAGGGAGAGGAGCTTCAAGATGGCAGAGGAGTAAGACGTGGAGATCACCTTCCTCCCCACAGATACATCAGAAATACATCTACATGTGGAACAACTCCTACAGAACACCTACTGAACACTGGCAGAAGACCCCAGACTTCCCAAAAGGCAAGAAACTCCCCACGTACCTGGGTAGGGCAAAAAAAAAAAAAGAAAAAACAGAGGCAAAAGAATAGGGACGGGACCCGCACCTCTGGGAGGGAGCTGTGAAAGGGGAAAAGTTTCCACACACTAGGAAGCCACTTCGCGGGCGGAGACTGCGGTTGGCGGAGCGGGGAAGCTTCAGAGCCACGGAGGAGAGCACAGCAACGGGGGTGCAGAGGGCAAAGTGGAGACATTCCCGCACAGAGGATCCATGCCGACCAGCACTCACCAGCCCGAGAGGCTTGTCTGCTCACCCGCCCGCGGCGGGCGGGGCTGGGAGCTGAGGCTCGGGCTTTGGAGGTCGGATCCCAGGGAGAGGACTGGGGTTGGTGACATGAACAAAACCTGAAGGGGTTAGTGCGCCATGCCTAGCCGGGAGGGAGTTCAGGAAAAAATCTGGGCCTGCCTAAGAGGCAAGAGACCATTGTTTCGGGGTGCACGAGGAGAGGGGATTCACAGCACCGTCTAAACAAGCTTCAGAGAAGGGTGCGAGCCGCGGCTATCAGTGCGGACCCCAGAGACGGGCATGAGATGGTAAGGCTGCTGCTGCCGCCACCAAGAAGCCTGTGTGCAAGCACAGGTCCCTATCCACACCTCCCCTACCAGGACCCTATGCAGCCCGCCACTGCCAGGGTCCTGTGATCCAGGGACAACTTCCCCGGTAGAACACACGGCGTGCCTTGGGCTGTTGCTACGTCACACTGGCCTCGGCCGCCACAGGCTCTCCCTGCATTTCATACCTCTCCCTCCCCCCGGCCTGAGTGAGCCACAGCCCCCTATTCAGCAGCTCCTTTAACCCCCTCCTGTCTGGGCGAAGAACAGACACCAGAGGATGACCTACATGCAGAGGCGGGTCCAAATCCAAAGCTGAGCCCCAGGAGCTGTGCAAACAAAGAAGAGAAAGGGAAATTTCTCTGTGCAGCCTCAGGAGCAGCAGATTAAATCTCCACAATCAACTTGATGTACCCTGCATCTGTGGAATACCTGAATAGACAATGAATCATCCCACACTGAGGAGGTGGACTTTGGGAGCAACTGTAGACTTTGGGTTTGTTGTATGCGACTGACTAGTTTCTGATTTATATGGTTATCTCAGTTCAGTTTTTAGCACTTGTTATCATGGGTGGATTTGTTTATTGGTTTGGCTGCTCTCTTCTTTTTAAATTTTTTTTATTTTAATAATTAAAATTTTTTTTTAGTTTATTAATTTTATTTATTTTTCTTTCTTTCTATCTTTTTCTCCCTTTTCTTCTGAGCTGTGTGGTCGACAAGGTCTTGGTGCTCTAGCCAGGTGTCAGGCCTGAGCCTCTGAGGTGGGAGAGCTGAGTTCAGGACATTGGGCCACCAGAGACCTCCTGGCCCCACATAATATCAAACAGCAAGAGCTCTCCCAGAAATCTCCATCTCAACGCTAAGACCCAGCTCCACTCAATGACCAGCAAGCCCCAGTGCTGGATACCTCCTGCAGAACAACTAGCAAGACAGGAACACAACTCCACCCATTACCAGAGAGTTTGCCTAAAATCATAATAAGTCCACAGACACCCCAAAATACACCACTGGACATGGTCCTGCCCAACAGAAAGACAAGATCCAGCCTCAGCCACCAGAACACAGGCACCAGTCCCCTCCACCAGGAAGCTTACACAGCCCACTGAACTAATCTTACCCACTGGGGGCAGACACCAAAAACAACAGGAACTACAAACCTGCGGGCTGTGAAAAGGAGACCCCAAACACAGTAAGTTAAGCAAAATGAGAAGACAGAGATATATGCAGCAAATGAAGGAGCAAGATAAGAACCCACCAGACCAAACAAATGAACAGGAAATAGGCAGTCTACCTGAAAAAGAATTCAGAGTAATGATAGCAAAGATGATCCAAAACCATGGAAACAGAATGGAGAAAATAAAGAAACATTTAACAAGGACCTAGAAGAACTAAAGAGCAAACAATGATAAACACCACAATAAATGAAGTTAAAAATTCTCCAGAAGGAAACAGTAGCAGAATAACTGAGGCAGAAGAATGGATAAGTGACCTGGAAGGTAAAATAGTGGAAATAACTACTGCAGAGCAGAATAAAGATAAAAGAATGAAAAGAGTGGAGGACAATTGCAGAGACCTCTGGGACAACATTAAACGCACCAACATTCGAATTATAGGGGACCCAAAAGAAGAAGAGAAAAAGAAAGGGAGTGAGAAAATATTTAAAGAGATTATAGTTGAAAAGTTCCCTAATATGGGAAAGGAAATAGTTGATCAAGTCCAGGAAGTACAAAGAGTCCCATACAGGATAAATCCAAGGAGAAACATGCCAGGACACATATTAATCAAACTGTCAACAATTAAATACAAAGAAAAAATATTAAAAGCAGCAAGGGTAAAGCAACAAATAACATACAAGGGAATCCCCATAAGGTTAATAGCTGATCTTTCAGCAGAAACTCTGCAGCCAGAAGGGAGTGACAGGACATATTTAAAGTGATGAGAGGGAAAAACCTACAACCAAGATTACTCTACCCAGCAAGAATCTCATTCAGATTCACTGAGAAATTAAAACATTTACAGACAAGCAAAAGCTAAGAGAATTCAGCACCACCAAGCCAGCCTTACAACAAATGCTAAAGAAACTTCTCTAGGCAGGAAACACAAGAGAAGGAAAAGACCTACAATAACAAACACAAAACAATTAAGAAAATGGTAATAGGAACATACATATCAGTAATTACCTTAAACGTATATGGATTAAAAGCTCCAACCAAAAGACATAGACTGGCTGAGTGGATATGAAAACAATACCCATATATATGCTGTCTACAAGAGACTCACTTCAGACCTAGAGACACATACAGACTGAAAGTGAGGGGTTGGAAAAAGATATTCCATGCAAATGGAAATCAAAAGAAAGCTGGAGTAGTAATTCTCATATCAGACAAAACAGACTTTAAAATAAAGACTATTACAAGAGACAAAGAAGAACACTACATAATGATCAAGGGATCAATCCAAGAAGAAGATATAATAATTGTAAATATTTATGCACCCAACATAGGAGCACATAAGGCAAATGCTAACAGCCATAAAAGGAGAAAGTGACAGTAACACAATAATAGTAGGAGAATTTAACACCACACTTTCACCAATGAACAGATAATCCAAAATGAAAATAAATAAGGAAACACAAGCTTTAAATGATACATTAAATAAGATGGACTTAATTGATATTTATAGGATATTCCATCCAAAAACAACAGAATACACTTTCTTCTCAAGTGCTCATGGAACATTCTCCAGGATAGATCACATCTTGGGTCACAAATCAAGCCTTGGTAAATTTAAGAAAATTGAAATCGTATCAACTATCTTTTCTGACCACAATGCTATGAGACTAGATATCAATTACAGGAAAAAAAACTGTAAAAAATACAAACACAAGGAAGCTCAACAACACGCTACTAAATAGCCAAGAGATCACTCAAGAAATCAAAGAGGAAATTAAAAAATACCTACAAACAAATGACAATGAATACTCGATGGCCCAAAACCTGTGGGATATAGCAAAAGCATTTCTAAGAGGGAAGTTTATAGCACTACAATTCTACCTCAAGAAACAAGAAAAATCTCAAAAAACAATGTAACCTTACATCTATAGCAATTAGAAAAAGAATAACAAAAAAACCCTAAGTTAGCAGAAGGAAATAAATCATAAAGATGAGATCAAAAATACATGAAAAAGAAATGAAGGAAATGATAGTAAAGTTCAGTAAAACTAAAAGCTGTTTCTTTGAGAAGATAAACAAAATTGATAAACCATTAGCCAGACTCATCAAGAAGAAAAGGGAGAAGACTCAAATCAACAGACTTAGAAATGAAAAAGGAGAAGTAATAACTGATACTGCAGAAGTACAAAGGATCATGAGAGATTACTACGAGCAACTATATGCCAATAAAATGGACAAATTCTTAGAAAAGTACAACCTTCCAAGACTGAGACTGGAAGAAATTAAAAATACGAACAGACACATCACAAGCACTGAAATTGAAACTGTGATTAAAAATCTTCATCAAACAAAATCCCAGGACCCGATTGATTCACAGGCGAAACATTTAGAACATTCACAAACATTTAGAGCAGAGCTAACACCTATCCTTCTCAAACTCTTCCAAAATATAGCAAAGGGAGGAATACTCCCAAACTCATTCTACGAGGCCACCATCATCATGATAACGAAACAAGACAAAGATGTTACAAAAAAAAGAAAACTACAGGTCAATATCACTGATGAACATAGATGCAAATATCCTCAACAAAATACTAGCAAACAGAATCCAACAGCACATTAAAAGGATCATACACCATGATCAAGAGAGGTTTATCCCAGGAATTCAAGAATTCTTCAATATATGCAAATCAATCAATATGATACACCATAGTAACAAATTGAAGGATGAAAAACATATGATCATCTCAATACATACAGAAAAAGCTTTTGACAAAATTCAACACCAATTTATGATAAAAACCCTCCAGAAAGTAGGCATAGAGGGAACTTTCCTCCACATAATAAAGGCCATATATGACAAGCCCACAGCCAACATCATTCTCAATGGTGAAAAACTGAAACCATTTCCACTAAGATCAGGAACAAGACAAGGTTGCCCACTCTCACCACTATTATTCAACTTAGTTTTGGAAGTTTTAGCCATAGCAATCAGAGAAGAAAAAGAAATAAAAGGAATCCAAACTGGAAAAGAAGGAATAAGAATGTCACTGTTTGCAGATGACATGATACTATACATAGAGAATCCGAAAGATGCTACCAGAAAACTACTAGAGCTAATCAATGAATTTGGTAAAGTAGCAGGATACAAAATTAATACACAGAAATCTCTGGCATTCTTATACACTAATGATGAAAAATCTGAAAGAGAAATTAAGGAAACACTCCCATTTACCATTGCAGCAAAAAGAATAAAATACTTAGGAATAAACCTACCTAAGGAGTCAAAAGACCTGTACGCAGAAAGCTATAAGACACTGATGAAAGAAATTAAAGACGACACAAATAGATGGAGAGATATACCATGTTCTTGGATTGGAAGAATCAACATTGTGAAAATGACTCTACTACCCAAAGCAATCTACAGATTCAATGCAATCCCTACCAAACTACCAATGGCATTTTTCACAGAACTAGAACAAAAAATTTCACAATTTGTATGGAAACAAAAAAGACCCCAAGTAGCAAAAGCAATCTTAAGAAAGAAAAATGGAGCTGGAGGAATCAGGCTCCCCAACTACAGACTATACTACAAAGCTACAGTAATCAAGACAATATGGTACTGGCACAAAAACAGAAATACAGGTCAATGAAACAGGATAGAAAGCCCAGAGATAAACCCACGCACATATGGTCTCCTTATTTTGATAAAGGATGCAAGAATATACAATGGAGAAAAGAGAGCCTCTTCAATAAGTGGTGCTGGGAAAACTGCACAGGTACATGTAAAAGAATGAAATTAGAACACTCGCTAACACCATACACAAAAATAAACTCAAAATGGATTAAAGACCTAAATGTAAGGCCAGACACTATAAAACTCTTAGAGAAAAACATAGGCAGAACACTCTATGACATAAATCACAGCAAGATCCTTTCTGACCCACCTCCTAGAGAAATGGAAATTAAAAAAATAAAGAAAGAAATAGGACCTAATGAAACTTAAAATCTTTTGCACAGCAAAGGAAACCATAAACAAGACAAAAAGACAACCCTCAGAATGGGAGAATGTATTTGCAAATGAATCAACAGACAAAGGATTAATCTCCAAAATATACAAGCAGTTCATGCAGCTCAATATCAAAAAAACAAACAACCCAATCCCAAAATGGGCAGAAGATCTAAATAGACATTTCTCCAAAGAAGATATACAGATTGCCAACAAACACATGAAAAGATGCTCAACAACACTAATCATTAGACAAATGCAAATCAAAACTATAATGAGGTATCACCTCACACGGGTCAGAATGGTCATCATCAAAAAATCTACAAACAATAAATGCTGGAGAGGGTGTGGAGAAAAGAGAACCCTCTTGCACTGTTGGTGGGAATGTAAATTGATATAACCACTATGGAGAACAGTATGGAGGTTCCTTAAAAAACTAAAAATAGAACTACCATACGACCCAGCAATCCCACTACTGGGCATATACCCTGAGAAAACCATAATTCTAAAAGAGACATGTACCACAATATTCATTGCAGCATTATTTACAATAGCCAGGACATGGAAGCCACCTAAGTGTCCATCAACAGATGAATGGATAAAGAAGATGTGGCACATATATACAATGGAATATTACTCAGCCATGAAAAGAAACGAAATTGAGTTATTTGTAGTGAGGTGGATGGACCTAGAGTCTGCCATACAGAGTGAAGTAAGTCAGAAAGAGAAAAACAAATACCATATGCTAACACATATATATGGAATCTAAAGAAAAAAATCCAATAGTTCTGAAGAACCTAGGGGCAGGACAGGAATAAAGTTGCAGAAGTAGAGAATGGGCTTGAGGACATGGGGAGGGGGAAGGGTAAGCTGGGACAAAGTGAGAGAGTGGCATGGACATATATACACTACCAATTGTAAAATAGATAGCTAGTGGGAAGCAGCCACATAGCACAGGGAGATCAGTTTGGTGCCCTGTGACCACCTAGAGGGGTGGGATAGGGAGGGTGGGAGGGAGTCGCAAGAGGGAGGAGATATGGGGATGTATGTATATGTAGAGCTGATTCACTTTGTTATACAGCAGCAAATAATACAACAATGTAAAGCAATTATACTCCAATAAAGACGTTAAAAAAAATGAAGAAAATATTAGGAAATAAAAGTAGTCTGGGGCTTCCCTGGTGTCGCAGTGGTTGAGAGTCCACCTACTGATGCAGGGGACATGAGTTCGTGCCCTGGTCCGGGAAGTTTCCACATGCCGCGGAGCGGCTGGGCCCGTGTGCCATGGCCGCTGAGCCTGCGCGTCCGGAGCCTGTGCTCCGCAACGGGCGAGGCCACAACAGTGAGAGGCCCGCGTACCGCAAAAAAAAAAAAAAAGTAGTCTACATTGGGATTTTAAATTTTTAAAACATGATCAACACAATTGTCCTGAAGCAATGGATGGCTTAATGGGGAGGGAATTAGAAGTAAGGCTAAGCTACACGCGAAAAACCACATAATAGAGTCTAATTTATTTAAAATACTGAAAACTGTATGAATACATACATCTGTCAGTGTGGGTACACACATCCTAGGGGCAGTTGGCTAACATCTAGTGTATCCTCATCAAGAATCCACACCTCTGGGCTGGTTGTCACTTAGCATTTGACAGATCCTAATCAGAGATCCACACTCCAGAGGCAGCTTCTACAGTTTTTGAGCTCACACTATCTCAAGCTGCACTAGAAGGTTTGTTAATTAGCAAAGCGATCCTACAAAGAGGTTTTGTGATATTAGTGGTATTCAAGACATGCAGTTTGGTTAACAATATAGTATATCTCTTGGTCATTAAATGAACAAGAGTGTGGCATCTGGCTAGTCCAGCAGCTTATAGCCTTCATAGTTCCAGGACGCCAGTTCTGTTGTCTGTATCAACACCTTTTCTGTGGACAGTCAGATGAATGCTCTCAATAGAGTACTGTGCCCACAGTGCCTGAGGGACAGAGAGCTGGGACGTCACAAGCCGAAAGCACAAGTTAGATGATGTTTTTTGTCCCAGCTTGTTATTAATTGTACATGGCACAGAATTCAATTATTTATTCAATGCAACCAATGTTTATTGAACCTCCACTATGTGCCAGACGATATTCTGGACACTGTGAATATAACCACAAACAAAATAAGGATGTGACAAAGATTTTGGCCAGAGGCCTGCTGTACTGTAACGTACCTCCTCGTGTCAAGAGCACGTGGGAGTATACTTCCAGCCCTTACCTACCGCTAATCATCAAGGTTATCAATTTTTCCCTATAGGTGCCCTTTAGCCACAAATGGTCCAATTAACTTGATTCACAACAAGCCACCATGAAAAATTACTGACATGTGGGACTCATTCATACTGAGATGGACAGGGCTTTATCTTCTCTTAGATGCCTAGAGAGCTCTGGGCCTGTGGGAGAATAGAAGCTATCTGCCCCTACCTCCTGCAAAAAGATCACGTATGTTGCCTGGACCACCCACTGCAAACTCTGAAGATTGGCCTTTCCTTCTGGGTTCTTTGTCTCCATGTAGGCAGCCACAAATAGAGGGGGAAGATGTTACGGCACCTTTTCCAAATGTCAGACTCACACAAAATACTAATGTCTTGAGTAGATCCACACAAAAACCTCGCAGCTACAGCTCAGCGAGGCCCTTTGTCAGAAGTAGGTTATATAGTCATAATGGTATCAGAATTCTGAGATTCTGCCCCAGGGCTTCCTTCAGCATTAGCACTTTTCTCCCTGAGCTTCTATCTATTTTCTGTGAAATTATTCTGTCTTCATTTTCAGCCTCTACTTCAGCTTTCCTTTATTCTGGGTCAAAACTTTCCTCCAGAGCTTTCTTTTGCAGCCTCCAACACACTGCCCTACAAACCTTCAGCATCCAACCATGTCTGCAAAGTCTCAATTGCTGTAACTCTGACCCCTTTTAATTCTAACTACATTGGATGACAAGCGCTGCTTCCTATTGAGTCATCTGGTAAACGGTTTACATGCTCTAAAGCATAAATGAGGCAGCCATGGAGGAAAGGGTCAAACTTCAGCTGTACACAGTAGGGGATGGGATTAGACTGAGGGAAGGATGGGAAGACCCTCTATTAAAAAGCAAGTATCATGGTAATCAAGATTTTGGCTCTAGACTACCCAGTCCTTACAAAGGGAGAGACGAAGCAAGAGCCAGTGGACGCAGCAATACCATAAAAGATGAAAGTAAGGGGTAGGCAGGGAAGAAGCCGTGAAAGAATAAAGTTGTTTATTAAAACTTGTCTATTAAAGGAAACCTACCAATTTCCAGTCATTATTAAAGAGGAGCCAATGGCTGGCCCATTAGAATAAAGAGTCTAACAGCCTAAAGGGCTCACAGGGTTCATCTAGTCTAATACCCCACATTTGCAAAGAGAGAAATAAAGCCCAGAGCACCACCTTGCCCAAGATTTAGCAAATAAAAATATAGAACAACTGGTTATATTGGAATTGCAGGTAAACAACAAGCAGTTTTTTAGTATAAGTGTGTCCCAAGTATTTCATGGGACATACTTATACTAAAAAATTTTCTATCTTGTAGTTTATATATTTTAGTTGTCAATCCTACCTCACTCTGCAAAGGCTACTTGGTCAGTTAGTGACAGATCCAGAACAAGAATCCTGCCTTCTGTCTTTTGGGAGGACAGGAATGACTGAGAGTGTTCCAGGAGTCCATCACACACCTGAGAGGTCACTGCTAATATGTCACCTCTGCTTATAGGTCCTTGAATGGTCCTAAGTAAATTAACCTTTGAAAAAGACAAATTCCATTCAACGTGCTATTTACCTTTTTAACCTTGACATATCCAGTATTGGTTTCAGGATCTGTTTCAATCTCCAAATGTCCCTCACTGTCTCCCTGTGTAATTCGGTACAAGATTTTAGAACTTCCCGTATACGGTTCATCAGCGTCGGTGGCCTGGATGGTTAAGATGACAGTTCCAATGGCTGTATCTTCAGGGAGAGTTAGGTTTCCATACTAGGAAGGAAACAGGGGAAGGAAACAATGAGAATGTCCATTGTCATCGAGTACAATTGTCAAAGGGCAAACTTGTCTCCTTGGTTTCAGAATGGACACAAGTCACAGTTTGCATCAATACTTACCAAGCATGTTTTTTTCTATTAACGAGTGGATTACAGTTGATTTTGACATCAGTCATACTTGTAGACTGATATCCATTGTACCAGGAAACACAACGTCTCAGAGATCTACTGATAGGATTCTAAAACATATCCCTCCACTCACATCCAATATGTTTAATAACTGTAATTATCATTATAGTTGAGACAAATAGATAGCTACTATGTATTGCGTACCTACAATGTGTCAGGCACTTTACATTATTTTAATTAATTCTTAAATCAATCAGGGAATAGTGGTTAAGAGCCTGAACTTCAGAGTTAAATGGCCTGGGTATGAATCCTAGGCTTGTCACTTATGACCTGGGTGAACTGAAATAAGTTATCTAATTTTTTAAAGTCTCAGGTTCATCATCTGTCCTTGGAGATGATAATGATGATAATAATAATAACAGAACCTACTTCATGTGTGCTGTGGTGATTTACAGAGACGATGCATATAAAACCCCTGAATGCCTGGCACATAATAAGTGGTCAATAAAGATAAGCAACAAAACAAGGCACCCGGGCTTCCCTGATGGCGCAGTGGTTGAGAGTCCGCCTGCCGATGCAGGGGACGCGGGTTCGTGCCCCGGTCCGGGAAGATCCCACATGCCACGGAGCAGCTGGGCCCGTGGGCCATGGCCGCTGAGCCTGCGCATCCGGAGCCTGTGCTCCGCAACGGGAGAGGCCACAACAGTGAGAGGCCCGCGTACCACAAAAAAAAAAAAAAAAACAACAAAGCACCCTACTGAGTAGCTATATTATCATCTCCATTTGACAGAGGAGCAAAAGACTGAAGAGGTAAAACCCACCCAAGACCACACAGCTCGCTGGTCACAGAATTGGGATTCAAACCAATGTCTGTCCAACTCCAAAGCAGGTGCTCTTAATTAACACTGACCTAGACCATCTTCCACTCCTCCGCTGAAAATCCCCCAGATCATGTCTCTTGGCATGATGATCATGAAGATGGTAACAGGCAGGGTCCAGGAAAGGACCACGGCAATGAAAGAAGTGGACTCACCTTTCTAAGGCCCAGTTTGCCTTTCCAAGCTCTGAGATTCCCAATGCAAGACTCTTACCCTCAATCTAAAAACACCGTCTAGATGTAATGCAAGGAAACTACAACACACAGAAAGGATCAAATGCCCAAGAGAATGGAGGCAGAGTAGAAACAGGCTCTTACTCTCACGCTTGCTTAACCTCAGTGCCTACTCTACAAGTTATATTGTCACACTTTTTACCTGCTCAAACCCTCCCATAAATCAATTCCCGTTCTTTGTCACTGCCTTATCCCTATTGTGATTTACGAACATCGTCACAAGGCTCTGGGCCGCCTCATAAACTGACTTCAAACGTAACAATCTAGCCAAAAGGGCTTCTCTCTTCTCCAGAATAAATAAAGAGAGGCGTCCATTTTAAGGGCAGCATCGATCAAACTACCCCCACATTAATAATAAGTTAACTTGAATTCTTCTTGATATACTCAACTGATCATTTTTCTCCTGCTCTTTTTTCCCAATTCTAATTCTTGCAGATGTCTTGGGCACATTTTTTGGCATAAACCAGAGATTCGTTTTTTCTTCCCCTTTTCTCTTATCCAATAATTACAAAATGAGTTTAAATTGGCAATATTCAAAATTTTAAACTCTGACTACACATGCTTGTTTGAGACCTAACAGTAATCTATTTATTGTCCTGCTACACACTGGTTGTAGCTTCCAAGCAGTCCTTGAAATAAATGAGCTGTTGGCAAAATTTTTAATTAAAAAACCAGATGCTTCCAGATACTATAATCGTGAATGTTACTGTTTCCTGAAGAGTTCCACTGAAGATGGTGTTTGAGTTTGGTACCAGTGCATCGACTAAGATATTAAGTCTGGCATTTTCCCGAACTACTGTTTGTGTCTTTATTCCAGAAGTAGGGGTCAGGTAAATATGAACAAAGTAAAGAAAAAGCAAGGTGATAACTACTCACATCTGATTTTTCGAAGATGGGGATCTGATCATTGATATCAATAACGTTGATCTGCACAAAGCAGAGGGTCTTGAAATCTGAAAATCAAAGTCACATCACAGAAATTTTCACTGAAAATCATGCATAAGAATCAGAAATCTGCAAGAAAAACAGTTGGCAAGTAAAGTGACGGCCATAGCCACAATTTTACTATTGACATGCGATTTGTGTGGTGAGAGGATTCTCTGCTCCCCACCTGCACCCATGAGCAGGTCACCAAGGGCTGAAGAAAACCCCACGAGAGGCTCCCCTGGGCTTCCCACTCCCTCTACCTGCCCCCTCCTCAGTAAGGCTTGTCCCCGAGCAAGATGCCTTCTTTTCTGTGAAGCAGCCTCTCTTTTCTGGCTAGTGAAACTTCCTTCAAAGCCCAGTACAAAACTATCCTTCTAGAAAGACTTCTTTGAGCATCCCAGAGGGTTGTCTTTCCTACTCTGAACACTTCCAGCACTTACTGTCCTGTATCCCTTCTGCCCCCCCTAAAGGGAAGGCCCAAGTGAGGGAGGAAAGGTACAATTAGGCCCCTTCAAAAGGCCTGGCTGCCCAGCCTACAGAGGCAGAGGTAGCTCATAGAACTCTAGGAGATGGCATAGGCTTTGAGGGGTGGGTTTGACAATTCAGAGACCTAGTCAGAGACAGCAGGTTCAACCTAGGTCCAAGATGAGCATGGAGTACAGGTGGGGATGGGATCCCCAGGGAAATATCCACAGTGAGAACCAACATGATAGGTTTTTTGTTGGGGTTTCCATTGTTCTATCTATGAAGTAGTATATTATACAAAGGCTAAGACTCTGGGCTTTGGAACCCCACTGTTCAAATTCTTTCTCTGCTACTTATCAGACGTGTGAGAGCTTGGGAATGTCACTCAAAATCTCTGTGCAGTAGTCAGTTTATCTAGAAAATGTAGATTGCAACAGAGCCAAGGTTCTCATCCTAACTGACATTGTTAGCACTCTTTATGTACCAGGCACCATATTAAATGCTTTGCTTCCATGACTAATTTCATCTTCATTCTAACTCCATGACATAGGTACAATTATCATTCTCATTTGAGTTTGAGTTCACACTCAAATGAGTTCACACACATGATTAGTTCACACACATCATTTGAGTTCACAAATGAGGAAGCCAAAGGACAGAGAAGTTGGTGACCTGACCAAGGTCATACAACTAACTAGTGTTCAAGCCAGAATTCAAATCCATGCGTTCCTTTTCCCTCTCTGTCCACTCTCCGCCCTTCACCCTGCTTTGTGCCCTGGAGGCTGACCTTAGGAACTGCATCAGTGGGCATCCTGGCCCTCTGGGTAGAAGTTGGGTTCCACCAGTGGTAGCACTGGCAGGAGATCTAAGGAAGGGCAGGAGGAACAGGGTCAGGGTCTAGTTCCCCACTGCCAGCAGCCTCTTCTATAGTCACAGGAACAGGCTTTGTTCCTTCAGGGGATGTTACCTTCCCTCATCCCTTCTCACCTTCAGGTAAGGAAGGCTGCCATTGTGCTTCACACCCCCTGTTGGTTTCCCATAACCCCTACCCCCAGCCTTTACAAATAATCCCCTCTCTAAACACTTTTTGGTTACTTCTTTTGAGGGGGCTGTCTGTTTCCTGCTGGGATCCTGACAAATATATTCACACAGCCTAGCTCTAAAGCTTGTGCTCAACGCACTGGACACAAAGCCAGGCATGTAATCTAATAATAACAGTATTACAAATAAGTGGATGTTAACTCAAGTTGGGTCCAGTCCCCAGAACATTTGTAGACAGCAAGAACGGCTGAAGATTTCAGGAGGTCCCAGGGCCTGAACTCACTGGCTCCCTGCTCTGCACAAACCTTATTTGGGCCAGCAGTGGACCTCCTGGCTAACAGACCTTCCCTGATTTTAGGTTAAACTATGTTAATTACAGCCTACCAGTCTAATTTTCTACAGTACGCAACTGGATGTTTAACTCCATCAATACACATATATAGTTATATATAAATATACTGTATAATCTGGTCCATATAGTCTATAGATGTACTCAGGTACATAGACAATTTGTAATCTGATGCTCTTGCAGCCTCAAACTGCTTCAGGTCCCCGTGCATTTTCACATGGGCTTTCTTCTCCTCTGTAAGCCTTTACACTATTTTGTAACTTGTCATATTCATCCATCAAAGTTCAGAGCAATGACACCTCTTCCAGAAAGCTTTATCAGCTCTCTACCTTTCCAATGAGTCCCTCATTGCCTTTATGGGCTACCTTGTACATATTTCTTACAATTTATTTTTTCCCATGTCCATCTCCTCTACCACAAATGCTCCTTGAGGACAGACACGGGGTCTTATTCATTTGTGTATCCCCAGTACCTTGAATGGTGCCTCAATCACGGTAACTGCTCAATAACTGTTGAAAGAATGGCTGGCTAATGGTGTGAGATTGTCAGCTCATCATGGGCAGGGATGATTTATTATACCCACTTCTGTTGTACCTCTTAACATAATGCTAGACATTATGTTAGGCCCTCAATATTTGCCTAATCACTACGTCTCAAACATTCTGCTTCGGGGGCCTGCTAAACCCCAGCTCTCTTCAGTATCTAAGCAACTGTGGAATGAAAAAAAAAATGTGAAGCACAGTATGAGATGGTGCTCTTTACTTCAGCACACCTGTATAATCTCTCTCTCGTAGCATAACAATTACTGAACTATTTGGTAATCTAAGATTCAGTGCCAGTTAAAGAACGATTCTTAGCCTAGGAGTATTAATGATCTTAAAATAAGCCTGTCCCTGAGTTCATGTAAGTTTGTATGTCTGTGCAATTTGTTGATAATGTGTACATTTGTTGAGGAATTCATAGTTTCCATCAGATTTTCAAAGGGTCTCATGACTTAACAAAGATTAAAAACCACTTGTTTTGAAATTGTATAAGGCGTTAAGGAAGAATGTCTCCAGATATCGTCAAATGGCCACCTAGAAGCTAATATAAGAAGACAAAACTTCCCAAATGATACATTTTTCCTTCACTGTCATACAGTAGAATCCTTTGAGTCTGAAAGGGAGACTTGGGAAATACAACTAATGTTATTGTTTGTGACCATGGTGGCCATGACAACGTGCCTTGCCAACCCCTAACACCAGGGGTTGTTAATTGACAACTTAATTGACAACATGCCACCTTGCTCTGAAACCCATCACCACATTTGCACCAAGGCCTTGCTTCCCATTGGCTGGCCCAAGCCAGTGACAGAGCAAGGCCGGCAGGTTAAGGTAGGCCTGTTTTGGAGATCACAGGCTCCTTCCACAGCCAACTTTGGACCCCTAATGACCTTGCTGAGCTTCCCTTTGACTGCTTAGTGGTCTATGGTGCTCCCACCACTGTCCTTCCTTCTCTCCTTCACTCAGCGTCCGGCTTGTATTGAGGTCTGATGGCTCTCCCAGCCTTCTCTGTATCCCTCCCCGTTTTTTCTCATAGGCAATTCCCCTAATAAAATCCTTATATATTTAATCCCCTCTTGGGCATCTTCTTCTCAGGGAACCAACGTAATAATGTTGCCTAAGCTGCCACTCTGGCCATTACCATGTTGGACCTGCTGCCTCTGTGCTGTGTTTTACATAGGAAGCAAGAACCCTTAAACAGCATCCTTCTGTAATACACCTAGGCATCAGAGCAGCCTAGCAAATCACAACTAGAAAGAAAACAAGTGTTATCACTCTTGACACAGGGAAGGTGATACTAACCTTTGTCAGACACCTCTACTGTCAAGTTGTACTGCGGAGTGTCTCGCTTCCGCAAGGACTGCAAGGCTAACTGGAACATTCCTGAGTAGGCTTGGACCAGGAAGAGTCCATCTCTAGGAACTTTGGGGGTTTGATCCACAATTCTGTATCCTAAAACACTGTTGATAGTGTTTTCTTCATCCATGTCATGAGCAATAAGTGTTCCAATACTGTTCCCTGTAGAGAAGAAAAGAAGGAAACCCATCCGTTATAGGCTCTTTTTACTCTGTTAAAAAATGATTTCACCAAAGAATCAGGTTCCTAGAAAGCACTGGAAGTAACTTTGAGTAGCAGACTAAAGTTCTTAGATCGATGTTGGTTCTTCTAACCCTTTCAGTAGTACAGTGTGTGGAGAAGTGTCTTTGTCTGCTAGGGGCACCATAACTAAGTACCAAAAACTGGATGGCTTTAACAACAGAGACTTATTTTCTCACAGTTTCTGGACACTAGAGGTCTGAGATCAAGGTGTCAGCAGGGTTGATTTCTTCTGAGACCTTTCTCCTTGGCTTGTAGATAGCTGTCTGGTGCATGTGTTTTCACATGGTCTTCCCCCGTACTTGTATCTATCCAGATTTTTTCTTCTTAGAAGGACACCAGTCATATTGGCTTAAGACCCACACTAATGACATCATTTTAACTTAATTACCTCTTTAAAGACCCTATCTCTAAATAATAGTCACCCTTTAAGTTGCTGGAGGTTACGACTTCACCATATGAATTTTGGGAGGACACAGTTCAGGATCTTGAGATGAAATCATCCTGGATTTGCTTTTTTCTTTTTAATTTACTTTTGGCTATGTTAGGTCTTCTTGCTGTGCACGGGCTTTCTCTAGTTGTGGCAAGAGGGGGCTACTCTTCGTTGCAGTGTGTGGGCTTCTCATTGCGGTGGCTTCTCTTGTTGCAGAGCACAGGTTCTAGGCACACGGGCTTCAATAGTTATGGTACATAGGCTCAGTAGTTGCGGTTCACGGGCTCTAGAGCACAAGCTCAGTAGTTGTGGCACATGGCTTAATTGCTCTGCGACATGTGGGATCTCCCCAGACCAGGGATCGAACATGTGTCCCCTGCCTTGGCAGGCAGATTCTTAACCACTACACCACCAGGGAAGTCCCTCATCCTGGATTTGGAGTGGGCCTTAAATCCAGTGATGGGCGTTCTTGTAAGAGGAAGAGAAGACACAGAGATGCCCACGGAGGAGGAGGCAATGTGAAGAGAGTGCAGAGACCGCAGCGATGCTGCCACAAGCAGCCAAGGAACCACAAGGAGCCAGAAGAGGCAAGGAAGAATTCTCCCCTAGCTGGCACCTTGATTTCAGACTTCTAGTCTCCAGAACTCTTAGCAAATAAATTTCTGTTGTTTTAAGTCACCAAGTCTGTGGTAATTTGTTACGGCCACCCTCAGACACTAATACACAAGGCAAATGGTAAAACTAAACAAGGACAAGCCAACCGTGGTTACTTCTAAGTAACTTCCTGGAAAAATAGCAGAGACTGACTCCACCCCAAAGATAAAGACGGGCACGGGACGGAGAGCAGGGACCGTCTCTGCCTTGCTGCAGTTTATGGTCCTAAGTTTTATTTCTGTTGACGTCTCAGTCCAGGGAGTTCCAGAAGTCCGGCTCTGACTCAGTGCTCCACCCAGGTCTGGCTGAGTTCTGATAGGTGCTGGGTCATCTTGCTCTGTGAAATGGGAATTGTGGGTTTCTCTACACACAGCCAGAATCCCATGTGAGGGCTAAAACTTGAATATGTATTCCCCACTGGCGGAGGTCGGTTTCATCCCCTTCCCCATGTTACTTTGCATCTACTGATTTACAGGGAGATTTGGAGCGTTTGTGAGGGGAGGAATGGAAGTACCTATGTTATGTCTATAATGGAGCTGGCACGTGCAGACGTGTCTCACGGGCTGGGGAGGCGGGGCAACATGGGTAGCAGAAGAGAACACGTATCTGGTGTTGCAGCTGCTGCCATTTCTGCTTTCACACACAACCGAGTCACCTTTGGAACATGCATCTGCCCTTGTAAGAAAAGCATCTGTGTGTTGGAATGAAAGAGTGTCTCGCTAACTTCTGTGATTGTTTGGTGTCTGAGCAGCCCTGCTCTGGACCTTTCCCCCCAGCAAGTGAGCATAACACAGAGGACACTGTCCTTCTCTCACCACGGAGGAAACCTCCGGCTGTCAGAGGCACCGTGAAGACTGTTGACGTCAGTGACAGGGAAATTCCAGTAGGAGACACCACTCAGTGGGAGCAGAGAACTTATGAATGAGCCAGGAGTCAAAGAAGTGTCCCTGAGTGACAAAGGCCAGGAACAAGTGGCAGCCCAAACTGATTCAGAGGTACATACAGCAACTCTTGGGGCACTCGGAAATACTTTAGGGAGGTGGGGCTTTTATAAGAGGATGAAGTTCCTGTATGAACACAAAGGTCTTGGTAGCAGGTGGGATTTCAGAATTAATGTTGTTATTGCTGAGACTTGGGGACATGAGTCCCACAAGATTCTGGCCAATATAAGACACCAAACAGGAGAATATAAATATACTAAGGAATAATTGAGTATTTTATTGAGCTAGACAGTAAGCCCCCAAAAGGCAGGGACATTTTTTGTACCCCTTTGGGCTACATATAGAGAATAGACTCAATCTGTGTTGATTTATAAGAATTCCTGGTCCATTAAGTCCACAATTCAAGACTTTGTGAAATATTGTTACAAAATAAATTCTCACTTTTGGAGATGCAAAGAGCATGCAGCATCCCTGAACAATTTGTTTTACCAACAATGACATCCTCAGCAGCTTCAGAAAACTAGTACTGTCCTCCTCCCAAATAAGGCAGGCAGCCTCTACGGTGGCTCGCAGCAATCCCCCCAACCCTGATATTGATGCCTTGGTGTAACCTCCTCCTTTTGAGCGCGAACTGGGCCTAGTGACTCATTTCTAATGAATATAGCAAAAGTTATGGGATGTTACTTCCAAGATTAGTTATAAGAAGACTGACTTCCATCTTTTTTTTTTTTGAGGTATGTGGGCCTCTCACTGTGTCCTCTCCCGTTGTGGAGCACAGGCTCCGGATGTGCAGGCTCAGCGGCCATGGCTCACGGGCCCAGCTGCTCCGTGGCATGTGGGATCCTCCCGGACCGGGGCACAAACCTGTGTCCCCTGCATTGGCAGGCGGACTCTCAACCACTGCGCCACCAGGGAAGCCCCTGACTTCCATCTTACTTGCCATTTTTTGAGCTCTCTCCCTTTCTCTTTCTCTCTCTCTCTGAATCAAAGGCACTCACCTCACATCCAGATTCTGAATCAAAGGCATGCACCCCATATCCAGATTCCTGACTTCCAGAAACTGTGAGATAATAAATGTTTGCTGTTTTAAGCTGCTAAATTTTGGGACAATTTGTTATGCAACATGGATGACTGATACACTAAATGTTAGGCCCTATGCAAAGAGACTTGAGGTATCATCTACAAAGGTCTTCAAAGATCTTCTGCCTTCATTCAGCATCACAGACCATCCCATATTTTCAAAAAGGGTGATGCCATAGGTGTTTCTTGGCTATTGTCACACATTTCATTGTTACTCCACTGCCACTTTAGAAGATTCTTCCTTAAAATTAACTGAAATCCTTCAAAGTGTCATTTAATACTTCCCGTTGTAAGAATAACTGGAATAAATGAAAAACAGAAGACCTAAGCAGAACACAGTGACAATAGATAGCCTACATATGACTCTTGACAGCAAGAAGGAAAAAAAGTGAGCATTGAGCAAGCAGGCCATGTGAGCAGTGTCCACCAAGACAGCACCCACTGTGTGAAAAGTGTGTGGCAAGAAGAGTAAAGAGATCAAAAAAAAATGATGAGAGTGCCCATGAGGCAGGTGAGGATCTGCCTACAAGGGCAGCCAAGCCCTGGGAATGGTAGTCATGAAAGCCTGCTAACCCTGTAAGCCCTGAAACGTACACGAAACAGACAAAAACACTTCAAGCAATGCCAGCCCGCTCAGCCAATGGGCTCAACACCAAGGGGTAATAGACAATAGGTGTCCCAAATCCAGCAAAGTCATAAAACTCCCAGAAATCACAGTGCTGTAATAGTAGTCGTCCCTGTACAAAACTAAAGCTATCCTGGCACAGTACAAGGAAACAAAACAGGTCAAGAACAAAAGGTCAAAAACAGATAGGATTTGAACTTCATCTTCCAGCCTCATGAGCTATTATCAGCTTCCTAGAGAGGGACAATCAAGGGTCAATTGCAGGATATCTGACATTGGGTGTGAATGTTTGTTTAAATTATTTAGCAAGTTTGACGGGATTTTACCTGTCACTGAGTTTGTTGAAGGCAAATAAGAATCTATGGAGAAACCCTTGCAGGGGCTTCCCTGGTGGCGCAGTGGTTAAGAATCCGCCCGCCAATGCGGGAGACGCAGGTTCGGGCCCTGGTCCGGGAGGATCCCATGTGCCGCAGAGCTACCGAGCCTGTGTGCCACGACTGCTGAGCCCGCGTGCCACAACTACTGAAACCCGTGAGCCTGGAGCCTGTGCTCCGCAACAAGAGAAGCCACCACAATAGGCACGTGCACCGCACGTGGTCCATGCTCTCCACGTGGTCCATGCTCTCCACAACTGGAGAGGGCCCGCGTGCACCAACGGAGACCCATTGCAGCCAAAAATAAATAAAATAGATGAATTATAAAAAAAAAAAAAAGAATCTGCCTGCCAATGCAGGGGACACAGGTTCGATCCCTGGTCCGGGAAGATCCTACATGCCGCCGAGCAACTAAGCCCGTGTGCCACAACTACTGAGCCTGTGCTCTTGAGCCCATGAGTCACAACTACTAAAGCCCGTGTGCCACAACTACTGAAGCCTGTGTGCCTAGAGCCTGTGCTCCACAACAAGAAAAGCCACTGCAATGAAAAGCCCTCGCACCACAATGAAGACCAGCCCCCGCTCGCTGTAACTAGAGAAAGCTGGCGCACAGCAATGGAAGACCCAACGCAGCCAATAAATAAATAAATAAAATCTAAAAAAAAACCTTGCAAAGAGATAACCTTATACATGTATACAGGATACTGGTGTAAATGGTTACAGTGCTAGTGGTAGTGGTAAGGGTGGTAGTAGTAGTAGTAATAGTAGTGGCAGTAATGGTGCTAGGAGTATGAGTAGTAGTTATAAAATGTCCAATTTTGAAAAACTCTTCCCAGATATTGCTTGAAATTAAATACTGTACCTATGTGAGTCCCCAAGTCTAGTCTACCTCTATGCTGTGCTGGGCATGGACCACTGATCCCCAATCAGGTTTACCTGCCCACCTTTTACTTGACAAAGAGGAGAAAGGGATTACAGAGTTAACATAGGGAGGACAGATACACGGCTTCTTACCTATTTGTTCATTCTCCTGGACCTCAAGTACAGTCACTGTAGATGGACATGTAGGTGGATTATCATTAATGTCTTTAACTTTCACTTGAATTTTCAGTGGCAATGCGAGTGGTTTTCTATGCTCATCCCTTGCAACCGCATAAAAAACATACTACAACAAGATCAGAGTTAAGACATGAATCCTTCATCATCCCCTTTAAAAGGCAGAGAAAACAACGATTTCAATGCTATTTCATTTATCCCCTTATCATCAATTCGCTTAGAATTGGGAAATGAGAAAATATAAAATGGGCTGAATCTGTGAGGGTATTATCATGTCTCTGAGAGCAATAATGCACTGAGTTCAGAACACAGTTTGGGGGATATTGGTGGGGGGCTGGGTGTTAAGTAAAATTGTTTCTGCTCTCAGATATCCATGGGCCCAGGATCTCATCACCTGTGAAACTCCTACTAATTTTACTCACCGCATCCTTTTCTTCTCGGTCCAAGGGCTGAGTCACATAGATATCTCCTTCCTGGTCAATTAAAAATGGGAATTTTGATGGCTTCTCCTCTTCCACTAATGAATATAGTGCACCTGGTTCGTTCCACCGCACCTACAGGGCCCAAAGTGAATTGTCAGGAAAGATACATCCGGACAGAGAGAACTGGAAAGGAAATAAACAATTTTCTCGTTCTCGATTTGAAATTTCTGACAACCCTGTTTAGATGTCTGTGGTTTCTTATAACTACTAAATTACATTTTTCGTTTTCAGCTTAAAATAATCCCTCCGCTTTTTTTCTCCTTTGTACTAAGTTATATTGCTCCAAATAAGCATATAGGGGTATTTTTCTTCTCTAAAGCAATTCTTTGTGAACCCTCTAAAGAGTTTGTGGGTTGTTCTTTTGGAAGTCTGCGTGTGAAGATTTCATGTCACGAAACACCAATTTAAGAAACAAAATGTATTTAGTAGCGGCATTATCTGAGCACTAAGCCATGATGGACAACAAGCTCCCAGAACTCACCAGTGAAGATGATGAGACACTTTCAGTTCTTCACCATGCTATTATTTAAGAAAGACAAATGACACATAAATAAAGAACATTCCTCCCTTAAGTCTTTAGTCTTAAAGACTTCAGGGATAAGAATATTTGCCAACAGACTTCTCTGGGTGCGCAGTGGTTAAGAATCCGCCTGCCAATGCAGGTGACACGGGTTAGATCCCTGATGAGGGAAGATCCCACACGCTGTGGAGCAACGAAGCCCACGCACCACAACTACTGAGCCTGCGCTCTACAGCCCACAAGCCACAACTACTGAAGCCCACGCACCTAGAGCCCATGCTCCACAAAAAAAGAAGCCACCTCAATGTGAAGCCCGTGCACCGCAACGAAGAGCAGCCCCCACTCACCGCAACTAGAGAAAAGCCCGCGTGCAGCAACGAAGACCCAACGCAGCCAAAAAGAAATAAATTAACTCATTAATTACTTTTTTAAAACAAAGAATATTTGCCAACTCCTAGAGTTGTTTTGTAAACAACTTGGCAAAAAAAATCAATAAAGTGGTGCTGGGAAAACTGGACTACTACACGTAAAAGAATTAAATTAGAACACTTCCTAACACCATACACAAAAATAAACTCAAAGTGGATTAAAGACCTAAATGTAAGGCCAGACACTATAAAACTCTTAGAGGAAAACATAGGCAGAATACTCTATGACATAAATCACAGCAAGATCCTTTTTGACCCACCTCCTAGAGAAATGGAAATAAAAACAAAAATAAACAAATGGGAAAGGAAACCACAAACAAGACGAAAAGACAACCCTCAGAATGGGAGAAAATACTGCAAACCAAGCAACTGACAAAGGATTAATCTCCAAAATATACAAGCAGCTCATGCAGCTCAATATCAAAACAATAAACAACCCAATCTGAAAATGGGCAGAAGACCTAAATAGACATTTCTCCAAAGAAGACATACAGACTGCCAACAAACACGTGAAAGAATGCTTAACATCATTAATAATTAGAGAAATGCAAATCAAAACCACAATGAGGTATCACATCATACCGGTCGGAATGGCCATCATCAAAATATCTAGAAACAATAAATGCTAGAAAGGGTGTGGTGAAAAGGGAACCCTCCTGCATTGTTGGTGGTAATGTAAATTGATACAGCCACTATGGAGAACAGTATGGAGGTTCCTTAAAAAACTAAAAATAGAACTACCATATGACCCAGCAATCCCACTACTGGGCATATACCCTGAGAAAACCATAATTCAAAAAGAGACATGTACCACAATATTCATTGAAGCACTATTTACAATAGCCAGGACATGGAAGCAACCAAAGTGTCCATTGATAGATGAATGGATAAAGAAGATGTGGCACATATATACAATGGAATATTACTCAGCCATAAAAAGAAACGAAATTGAGTTATTTGTAGTGAGGTGGATAGACCTAGAGACTGTCATACAGAATGATGTAAGTCAGAAAGAGAAAAACAAATCCCATACGCTAACACACGTATATGGAATCTAAGAAAAAAAATGGTTCTGATGAACCTAGGGGCAGGACAGGAATAAAGACACAGACATAGAGAATGGACTTGAGGACACGGAGACGGGGAAGGGTAAGCTGGGACGAAGTGAGAGAGTGGCATGGACATATATATACTACCAAATGTAAAATAGATAGCTAGTTGGAAGCAGCCGCATAGCACAGGGAGATCAGCTCGGTGCTCTGTGACCACTGTAGAAGGGTGGGATAGGGAGGGTGGGAGGGAGGTGTAAGAGGGAGGGGATATGGGGATATAAGTGAATATAGCTGATTCACTTTGTTATACAGCAGAAACTAACACGACATTGTAAAGCAATTATACTCCAATAAAGGTGTTTGAAAAAAAAATCAGTAAACTCAATACTAAGACCTGTCTACTTGCTACAGACAGGGCCTGGCCTATCTGATAGTCTAGTACTAATAACAACACGTACTGAGGGTTTTACCCCATTCCAGACCTAATTCTAAACACTTTTATATGTTATCTCATTTAATCCTCAAATAGCCCCATGAGGTAGAGACTATTGTTATCCCCACCTTATAAATGGGGAAACTAGGGCACAAAAATTTAAGTGACTTGCCTCTAGACTTACAGCCATTTGAAATTTCCACACTCAACTATTCTCTCAAACCAGCTTGGGAAGGGTATCCCTTTCTAGTTATTTAAGCAAACCCTCTGTCCAAGACAAAAACCATGTTCTTAGTTGTAAGCGAGCTCCTTTGATGTCCTAAAAATTCAGCCTAAGTTCTCTCTTGAGCTGTCCCCCTCCACTCTTATTCAGTTTCAAGCCACACAAAGTACCTTCCCCAGGCCTAGGTATTGGGTGTGGCTCTTTAGATTTTCTTTTCTTTGACAGCCCTAAGTGAAAACAAGTGTATGTGTTCTTTTTAGCATTTACAAATCCTTATGAAGGTAACCTAAACAATAAATGGGAAGACTTTAGTAAAGAAACCCAATCTGAAATTCTCACGGTAAAGAGTCCTGACATAGTTTCTTAGCTGGTAAAGCAGAATATTTCTTGCATTCATTCTTTTTGTTTTTTCCTCTGGAGGTGAAATTCATTAATTCAATGTTTAATAAATAAAAATCCTTTTAAGTTAGACAATAGATATGGTGGGATAGGCCATTCCAGGACCCCTTAACAACAACAGTGTCATCTAAAAAAAATTAGGGCTACTACAGACTACAACTCCTTCATAACGTTAATACCTTTTATTCACTTCCACAGATACTAATTAATTTCCACAACAACCCAAAGATCTGTTATTATCCCCATTTTATTGGTGAGAAGTTGGGGCTCATAACAGTTTATCTGCTTCCAAATCCAGTGCTCTCCCACTAACTCACAGTTTTTGCATCAAGAAACTTCCTGATCTTCCAGAAAAGATCAGATCTGGGTGAACCCCAGAGTGGATTTCCAGGAGCTAAAGAAAGAGGAGGGGGCTCAGGATGAACACCAGCCATAGAGGTGGGACCGGGGGAGGGTTTGAATGGAGGGGAGAGGTACCCACAGGAGATGGAGTTGGCAGGGGTGGGCTCCAAAGGTAAAGGTCATCTACTCAGCTTTCACACTTGACCAGTCTTATCTCTGTTCCTCGGCCTGTGATGGGTTGAGTCTTTCGCATAGAGATTTTTCCCAAAGGAATAAGAAACAGCCTTTCAAAAATAATTTGCAGCCCCAAATTTGAATCATGTACATGTACCACATACAGCCCACTCTAGGGCAGCCATATCCTACACTCTTGACAGGGAACAACAGTATTATCTACTTGGAAGGTGAAGGTGAGTGAAGTTCTCTTTTAAAACTCATATATATAATATCTGAATCCAAGTTGTAAAGTCCAGAGTTTACCCATGATGGCAAACTCCAGAGACTTGGGGCCAGAGACCTTGTCTATTTAGTTTGCTTCATAATGACGCTATGCAGAAATGTCAGTGAAGACCATGAGGGCGGGCCCCTACAATGTGAGTGCTGATTGACTGGGTAGGCTCTAGGCATTCCTTGGGCACTACCTGAGTGATTTTAATGGGGTAAGGATTAGTTGAATTTTCTTCAATCTCCACTGGTTCTGGTGTTTTCCAAATATTCTCCTTCACCATAATATCCACAGATGTGGTGTCACTAAAGGAATGCTCATTCTGGCCTCCCATGTCCTCCACTGAGACCACTAGCTTGTAGGAAGGATTCTTCAAAGGATCCAGGTCCTGGGATCCTATGGGAAGTAGGAGAGAAAAGAAAAGCAAATGTCTCTGAAGGTGATACAGATCTAGGTCCTTTTAACTGCCTCAGAGAGTCATATGAGGACATCACTTAACTTACCTGCTAGAGTAAGTGAAATTGCCCCCGTTTTGTTGTTGATCTGAAAGTACATGACATTGTTGACCTTGGGAAGCTGCATGATAATTTTATAAATAAGCTGGCCGTTGGGTGTGGCTGGATCATCCAAGTCTGTAGCATTGACATACATAAAGGGCTTTCCTGTTTAACAAAATGTACCCAGAAAAAAAAGATATTAATTGAAACCCAAACCAAACACAGACACATTTGCCTTCTAAGAGGCAGAAATAGAATGGAGGAAGGTGCCATAATTCATATCAGTGGTGAAATAATTCTTTATTCTGCCCCTTTCCTCTAGGATGAGGTTTCTTAAAGTATGATCCAGGGACTTCTAGAGGTCTTTGAGACTGTTTTTAGGGTCATACATGTGTGAAAGACCCATTGAAATCACAACATAAGGGCTTCCCCGGTGGCGCAGTGGTTGAGAGTCCGCCTGCCGATGTGGGGTACGCGGGTTCATGCCCCTGTCCGGGAAGATCCCACATGCCGCGGAGCGGCTGGGCCCGTGAGCCATGGCTGCTGAGCCTGCGCGTCCGGAGCCTGTGCTCGGCAACGGGAGAGGCCACAACAGTGAGAGGCCCGCGCACCGCAAAAAAAAAAAACATAATTTGATGGATTTTAGCATAAAGGAGTATCCCAAAAAAGGCATTAATATGGTTTCGGATTCTACATTGAAAATAACATTTAAGAAACCACCACTTGTTGAGTTTTGGTCTAGTATCAAAGAATATCCACAATTATCTGAAGCGTTATTACACTATTAACACTGTGTAGGGAGAGTTTTTCTTTAAATGTTTCAGCCAAAACAGCATATGGCAACAAAATGAATGCAGAAACAGAAATGAGAATCCAACTGTTCTCAATTAATCCAGACATTAAAGAGAGGTGCAAAGATTAAAACAATGCCATTCTTCTTAACATTCCTTTTGTCTTTGAAAATAGTTGTTTTTATTAAAATATGCTTATTACTTTAAATCAATCACTAAATAAATATTTTTTAATTTCTCAGTTTTAATTTCAAATACAATAAATATTGATAGATATAACCAGTGACGTATTGGAGTCAACTCGTGAGACCTAGTTGAATTTTCAGAAATTTTGTGAGCCAATTATTAACACCAGTGGTAGCTTAAAATAGGTTATGGTGAGAGTACTTATACCACAGAAATTGACAAATTCTACAAATCAAGGTTTTTTCTCCCCGGAGAGACAGCTATTAAAATTTACTAGCACACCACTGGATATAACCAAAAGTTTCTTGGAGTCCACAATAGTTTTTATGAGAATACAAGGGCCCTGAGATGAAAAAGTTTGAGAATCACTGAATTAGAAAACCCTATTGGTAAAGAATAAGACCTGGAAGATTATTACTTGGCAGAGTTTAGTGGTGAGCCTTTGGTATGCAACCTCAGGGACAGAGACACGTGAAATTGCTCCACATAATAAAGTGGAAGGAATATTCTTCCTGAGTTATTGGAAGTGGGCATTGAAGAGTGAGAGATAGCGATTAAGTGACACAGAGGGAAGTTTGACAGTGAGTTGACGGAAATGGCCAAAAGTCTTTCTGAGAACTCACAGTCTAATATTCATGTTTATTTTGTGCACTGTTATGACATGATGCTCCTTCATTCCTCTAAATCTTCAGTAAAGCCTGCCACACACACCTATGCTTTGATGAGGGGCTTTTGTAGAAATGAAAAGTAAAAGAGTGAAGGGATGAGTCATAGCTAGGAGCTGAAGTCAGAGAAGAAAAAGAACTGGAAGCCAGCAGTGACCATGAGAATGTGGATTTCTGGGAGGATGTGGGAGAGTAAGCTTACCTTTCCAGAGTGTTCTAGAGTGTTCTAAAGCTGTAAGGTGTTCTAAATTTTCACCCTAAAATGGTGATTCTTAACTAGGGGTGATTTTGTCCCCCAGGGGACATTTGGCGATGTCTGAAGACATCTTTGCTGTCACAATTTGAAAGGGAAGTGTTGCTCCTGGCATCTGGTGCATTGATAGATGTCAGGGATGCTGCCTAACATTCTATAATGCACAGAACAGCCCCTAACAAAAAAAGAATTATCAGGCCCAAGATGTCCATAGTGCCAACGTTGAGATGTTGTGTCCCAGAGCAGTGGGGATAATAAAACAACTCCCAGAGGATTGCTGTGAAGTTTAAATAAGATAAATAAAATTTAAATAAGATGGTAAGTCCTTAATGAATGCTAGTTACACATGTTAGCCACACAAATCTGCCCCTCTGCCTGTTACACTTGCATCTTTCCACAGATATCTCCAGGCTCCTGCCTATTACCTGGGCGAGAATTCTGCCTTACTGAGCCTTCATACTTTGACTGGAGAAACACAGGTCGATTGTCGTTGATGTCCTTCACTTCTATGGTGATGGGGACCGGGCCCTCCACTGTATTGCCATGAGCATCCAGGGCTGAGACCTGATGTTGACAGGAAAAGGAAACCTCCTTGGTGAGTCTGGACCTCATATCACACACTCAAAAGTCACTTGAAAGAAATTAGAGCGCAAATAACCAATAACCTGGTCACTACAGGGGAGAAAGACACCCATAAGAGCCCAGATTGGGAGCTGCTAAAATAGAGGCCCTATCAGTTAAATCAATCTAATCATGACTGTGTTTTTCCAGCAGTGAGGTTGGCTGGACACTGGACATGCTTTTTTTCTAAATAGCTGGAATCAGTAAAATAAGAACACTTTGACCCTTGAGGGTATGAAAATATGTCCTGTTACAGAGGCATTTTAGTGGCTGATCTGCAGAGCCAGTAGTAAAATTTAAACAGAAAGCTTTTGGCTTGCTCTTTTCCCCACAATTAGCTCTCCATCATTCAGATAGAGATACAAACCATGAAAAATAAGGGGGAAAGAGAGAGAGAAGGGTCTCTCTAGGCAGCCTCTGACTTTGGTCATTGATTACTTCTGCTTCTTGCAAGGCCCAAAGGAGCTCCATCTAGTACCACTGCCACCTTCTTTGTGGGTCCAGAGACCACCCAACAGCCACAGGCAGACACCAGTGTAATAGCAGAGAAGTACTGGCTAGTTTTGATCCATGTGCCATCCAGGTTTCCACTCATTTTGATGAGTAATGCCATCTAAGAGCCTTAGCCATATAAATTGGGTTACTCTGGTCATAAAGCCTAAAAAAGAGGATACCTTTGCCACACGCCTCTCTAGTTGTTAAAAAATAAAATAAAATTTAAAAAGACAAATGAGATTTGCAAAGCATGTCATTAGTGTCAGGAGAGCTGAAACAGGATTCTGTGCTAGGAAAGAAGGTGCCAGTGATATTTCCAGGACAAAGAGTGCTCAGAGAGATTAGAGTTAGTGTCATTTGTCTGGTCTCAGTTCACCTGGAGTTTGTGAACAGCTCTTGTTTCCCTGTCCAGGGCTTTGCTGTAATACAGAAGTCCATCTTGTTGTATCTGAAATATGTCATCTGTCTCCCCAGTTAGTTTGAAAGTCACAGCAAGAGGACTGGCCTTAAACTGGGGAAAAGCAAACATTAGATTAGGTTGTAAGGAAAAACAATGTTGTAGAATTTGTAGTAAGTCACCAATTTCAGGTAACGTTTTCATTTGTACAATCACTAAAATAAGAAATTCTAAGCTTTTAAAGTGATACATTCTAAAAGTCTGCTTGAACGTTAGCTATGTACATTCAAAATACATTTTCCTCAAGAAACAATATGTGACATAATTCAGTACATTGATGAAAGCCAATAGATGCTTTAAATTGTAGCTAAAGTTAGATGAGATTTTTCTGGGAATATCAGAAAGCTATAATACTACTAGCTTTTAAGTAACATTAAAAAGGGTAGCTTCATTGCTAGGATAAAAAAGATGTCATTTAGTACTTCTACAACTTGTGACAAAGATTAAAAGACATTTTAATATTAAGGAAAACAACTTAAAAGTGGCTTTAATTGATAAAGTTCTATATGACAATCTCACTTTTTCAGAAGTAAAGAAAATACCAATGATTATTAATGGGATAGCTGGATAGCTATAATACTTTTAAGACCACAAGAATAGAAAATTCACATAAAATAAAGCAGATGTAAAAGTTGTTCAACCTCATTAATAATTTTATATATATATATATATTTTTTTTTTTTTTTTTTTTTTTTTTTTTTTGCGGTACGCAAACCTCTCACTGTTGTGGCATCTCCTGTTGTGGAGCACAGGCTCCGGACGCGCAGGCTCAGTGGCCATGGCTCACGGGCCTAGCCGCTCCACGGCATGTGGGACCTTCCCAGACCGGGGCACGAACGCGTGTCCCCTGCATTGGCAGGCGGACTCTCAACCACTGTGCCACCAGGGAAGCCCCTAATATATTTTTATATATTTAAAAAATAAAAACTAATAGTCAATGTTGTAAAGGATGTAAATAAACACACATATTATTGATGAAAATATAAATTAGTATAATCCTTTTGGAAATAACTTGAGGCATAAAATGTTTGTAGCCTTTGATAGCAAATATTACTAAATAGAATTTATTCTAAGGAAATATTTTTTAAACAATAAACTGCATGCTTGTAGCATAGTAGCCTACAATACTGGTAAAGTTGAAAACTCCTAAATGGTCAAAAAAAGAAAGGTATAAAATTATATAACACATAAACTTAATGAATTTTAAGCATTAAAATATTCATTCTATAAATTATGAATCAGCAAAAGAACAATGATATGGTGTAAAGTAACAAAAGGAGAACATGAGTAAGTCTAGATAATGATTGTAACAGTACCAAGTGTATTCATGTCGGTTGGCAAGAAATGGAATTTAAAAAAAAAACCAAACAGCTGATGTGTTACATGGGTAGAACTGTGGCTTGCAAAATCCAAGGATTGTTTATTTAAGAAAATTACTATCAGTTAGAAGCAAGCTTTGTAGTTGCTTTGACTTGCCCTAATTCCATCATCCTTTCTCAGGATATGCAGTGGCCTTGAAAACCAACAGCCTCACAACCATGGTACTATGTAGGGGGTAGAAGGAGTTTGGAGTTTGGAGTTTCCCAGAAGTCCTGTCCCCAAAGAACTGATATTATCTAACCTATCTGGAAGCTCCCTGGAAATACCTATTCATGCAGCTTGTCTTTATTTGACCCAACTCAGAGCTCACTCACTGAAAACAATTTTCTTCCTGGGGAATCTGTTGAAAATAATCATCAGCAGTTGCTTAACACTGCAGCTGCCTGAGACAGTGATAGCAGTTGATGCAAATAAGACTTTAACTAAAACACTTAAAAGGTAAAGCTTGAGAATGAGATGTCCCTTGCAGGGGCCAGGGGAACATCAAAAATCTCCAATAGATTCCTGGGAGTCTAAAAGGCCACATTCATAAGTAGAGCTGTGCACATGCCCAGGAAAAACCTTAGAAGGCCCTAATCTCTCACCTCTGACTGACCTTGAGGCGCTGTGCAAGCAGGAAGTAAAGGCTAATGCAGAGTTGTAAACTGTTTGCCACATCTTTGAAGATGTACCCAACAAGTACACAGAGCCTATTGGCAAAGGTTGGAAGACTTATTGATTCTAGGCTTGTAAGGAAACCTTAATTCAATCATTAGCTGAACACTAAGCTAACCAAACAGACTTCAGTGGCTACATATGGCAAAGAATACAGACTTTACAGAATTAATTCAGGAAAGTCATTAAACAAACAAACAGCAACAACAACAAATCCTGGGAAGACAATGGGATATGATTTCTGGTGTTGCCACATCATATTATTTATAAAGTCCAGTTTTCAACAAATGATTGTGAGACATGCAAATAAAAGAAAAGTAAGGCCCATATAAAGGAAAAATAGCAGTCAACAGAAAATGTCCCCAAGGAAGTCTAGATGTTAGACTTACTAAATAGGATTTTAAATTAACTATTTTAAACAGGTTCAAAAACAAAAGGAAACTATCTCTAAAGAACTAAAGTATGATAACAATGTCTCACCAAATAGAGAATATAAATAAAGACATGGAAATTATTTTTTAAAAAAACAAATAAGAATTCTAGAGTTGAAAAGCATAATAACTGAAATGAAAAATTCATTAGAAAAGGCCCAACAGTAAGTCTTAGCTAGCAGGAGAAGAATTTGTGAATTTGATAATAGATCAATTGAGGTTATCCACCCTGACAGAAAGAAAGAAGAAATATTAACAGAATCCTAGAGACAAACGGAACATCATCAAGCAAACATGCATAATGAGAGTCATAGAAGAAAAGGAAAGAGTGAAAGGGGCAGAAAGATTATTTGAAGAAATACTAATCAAAAACTTCCTAAATTTGAGAAAAACATTAATCTATGCTTCCAAGAAGTTCACTGAACTTGAAATACAATAAATTCAAAGAGACTCAAACTTAGACTCATCATAATAAAACACAAAACAAACAAACAGGGACTTTTCTGGTGGTGCAGTGGTTAAGAATCCACCTGCTAATGCAGGGAACATGGGTTCGATCCTTGGTCCAGGAAGATCCCATGTGCCATGGAGCCCATGTGCCACAACTACTGAGCCTGTGCTCTAGAACCTGTGAGCCACAACTACTGAGCTGCGTGACACAATTACTGAAGCCCATGCACCTAGAGCCCATGCTCCACAACAAGAGAAGCCACTGCAATGAGAAGCCTGCACACTGCAACGAAGAGTAGCCCCCACTCGCCGCAACCAGAGGAAGCCTGCATGCAGCAATGGAGACCCAATGCAACCAAAAATAAATAAATAAAAATATATAAATTTATTAAAAAAAAAACAAAAAGGGCTTCCCTGGTGGTGCAGTGGTTGAGAGTCCACCTGCCGATGCAGGGGACGCGGGTTCATGTCCCGGTCCGGGAAGATCCCACATGCCGTGGAGCGGCTAGGCCTGTGAGCCATGGCCACTGAACCTGCAAGACCCGAGCCTGTGCTCTGCAATGGGAGGGGCCACAACAGTGAGAGGCCCGTGTACCACAAAAAAAAAAAAAAGAGAATTTGGAAGTGCAGAGACTCATCACATACAAAGGATCCTCAACAAACTGAACAGCTGATTTCTCATGGAGGCCAGAATACAGTGAAATGACATACTCAAAGTGCTGAAAGAAAAAGACTGCCAACTAAGAATTGTATATGCAACAAAACTATCCTTCAAAATGAGGGTGAAATTAAGCTATACTACTATTCGAACAAACAAACTTTAAGATAAAAATTATTACTAGAGAAAAGAAGGATATTCTATACTGATACAAGGGTCAATCCCTCAAGATTCTATAACAATTATAAACATATATGCACCTACCAACAGACCCCAAAATACATGAAGCAAAAACTGACAGAATTGAAGATAAAATATACAATTCAACAATAATAGTTGGTGACTTGAAAACTTCACTTTCAATAATGAATATAACAAACAGACAGACGATCAACAAGAAAATAGAAGACTTGAACAACACTGTAAACCAACCAGAAGCTAACAGACATCTATGGAACACTCCATCCAACAAAATCCTAACACACATTCTTCTTAAATATACATTAAACATTCTCCAGGCTAGATCATATGATAGATCTCAAAACAAGTTTCAATAAATTTAAATCATTGAAGTCATACAAAATATGTTCTCTAACCACAATGGAGAAACTAAAACCAAATAACAGGAAATGTGGGAAAACCACAAATATATGGAAATAACAATACACTCTAATAACCAATAGGTCAAAGAGGAAATTAAAAGGGAAATTAGAACATACTTTTAGATGAATGAAAATGAAAACACAGCATACCAAACTTTATGGGATACCGATTAAGCAGTACATGGAGGCAAATCTATAGCTGTAAATGCCTATAAAAGAAGAAAATGTCAAATCAATAATCTTCTACCTTAAGAGACTAGAAGAAGATGAATAAACTAACCCAAAGCAAGCAGAAGGAAATAAAAATTAGAGTGGAAATTAATAAAATGGAGAATACAAAAGCAAAGGAGAAAATCAGCAAAACCAAAAGTTGGTCTTTTGAAAAGATCAACAAAATGGACAAATCTTCAATTGGACTTACCAAGAAAAAAATAGACACAAGAGGGACTTCCCTGGTGGTCCAGTGGGTAAGACTCCCTGCTCCCAATGCAGAGGGCCTGGATTTGATCCCTGGTCAGGGAACTAGATCTCGCATGCATACCACTACTAAGAAGTCCACATGCCACAACTAAGAAGCCCGCGCACCGCAACTAAAAAAAAAGATCCCGCATGCCAAAACTAAGACCCAGCACAGCCAAAATAAACAAATAAATATTTTTTTTAAAAAACACAAGAATCAAACAACTAAAATCAGGAATGTAAGAGGGGACAGTACTACCAAACTTACAGAGATAAAAAGGATGAAATAGAATACTATAAGCAATTGTTTTCCCACAAATCAGACAACCTAAGTGAAATGGATGAATTCTTAGATTAAAAACTACCAAAATTGACCAAAGAATAAGTAGAAAGTCTGAATAGAACTATAACAACTAAAGAGCTTGAGTTAGTAATCAAAAAAATTCCCACAAAGTAAAGCCCAGGACCAGGTAACTTCACTGGTGAATTCTACCTAACAAGTATGGGAGAATTAACATGAAACCTTCACAAATGCTTCCAAAAAGTAGAAGAGTATGGAATACTTCCCAACTTATTCTATGAGGCTAGTGTCATCCTTATATGCAAAACAGAAAAAAAAATAACAAAATAAAACTACAGAGCAATATCTCATAAATATAGATGCAAAAGTTTTCAATAGAATACTAGCAAACTGAATCCAGCAACATATAAAAAGAATTATATATCATGACCAAGTGGAATTTATCTTAGAATACAAGGCTGGTTCAACATATGAAAATCAATTAATTTAATACCCCATATTAATAGAATAAAGGACGAAACCAGATGAGTATCTCTAGAGAGGCAGAAAATCATTTGACAAAATCCAGCATCCTTTCATGATAAAAAAACACACAACAAAGTAGGAATAGAAGGTAACTTCCTCAACCTAATAAAGGGCATCTAAGAAAAACCCACAGCTAATATTATACATAATGTGAAAGACTGAAAGCTTTCCCTATATGATCAGGAACAAGATAATGATGCCCAATCTTGTCACTTCTATATAACATTGTACTTGAAATCCTAGGCAAGAGAAAGAAATAAAAGTCATCCAGATTGGAAAGAAATGAGTAAAAGTATCTCTATTCACAGATGACATGATCTTACATATGGAAAATCCTAAGGAGTATAAAAAAGTTTTACAGCAAATAAACAAGTCCAGTAAGGTTGCAAGATAAAAGATCAATATACAAAAAAAAAAAAATCAACTGTATTTCTATACACTAGCAAAAAGAAATCTGAAAATGATGTTAAGAAAACAATTCCATTTACAATAGGATTAAAAGGAATAACATACTTCAGAATAAATTTAACCAAAGAAATACAAGATTTGTAAACTGAAAACTACGAAACATTGTTGAAAGAAATTAAAGAAGATCTAAATAAATGGAAAAAACATCCCGTGCTCAAAACTTGAAAAACTTAATATAGTTAAGATAGTACTATTCTCCAAGTTGAGATACTAATTCAACACAATCCCTATCAAAATTATTTTGTCTTGTTTGTAGAATTGACACGATGATCCTAAAGTTTATATAAAAATGTATAAGGCCCAGAATAACCAAAACAATCTTGAAAAAGAAGAACAAAGTTGGGAGACTTAACACTGCCTGATTTCAAAATTTTCTACAAAGCTACAGTATTCTAGAGAGTGTGGCACTGGCATAAGGACAGACATATAGATCAATGGATTCAAAATCAGGAGTACAGAAATAAACTTTTGTATTTATGGTCAAATTAATTTCTGACAAAGGTGCTAAGATAATTCAATGGGGAAAAAATAGTGTTTTCAACAAATGGTGCTGGAACAACTGGATATCCACATGCAAAAGAATGAAGTTAGATCTCTACCTCTCGTATCATGCACAAAAATTAACTAAAACTAGACCAAAGGCATAAATGTTAAGAGTTAATACTATAAAACTGAGAAGATAAATCTTTCTGACTCTGGCTGAGGCATGAGTTTTTTAGATGTTATAGCAAAAGCACAAACAAAAAAGAAAATAAATTGAACTTCATCAAAATTAAAAGCTTTTGTGCTTCAAATGAACTATCAAGAAAGTGAAAAGTAACCTATAGAATGTGAGAAAATATTTGCAAATCACGTGTATGATAAGGAAGTTTATGCAGAATATATAAAGAGCTCTTACAACAATAAAAAGACAAATAATTCAATTTAAAAAGAGGTAAAGGATTTGAACAGACAGTTCTCCAAACAAGATATACAAATAGCCAATAAGCACATTAAAAGATATTAACATTAGTCATTAGGGAAATGCAAACCCAAACCACAGAGAAATATCACTTTACTCCACTAGGATAGCTATCAATACAATAAAGAAACAGATAAGTAACAAGTGTTGGCAAGGATGTGGAGAAATCAGAACACTTATACAATGCTGGTGGGAATGTAAAATGGTTCAGTTGTTTTGCAGAACAGATTTGCAGTTATTTAAAAAGTTAAAAATTGAATTAACTGTGTCCCAGAAATTTTACTCCTAGGTATATATCCAAGAGAATGGAAAACACATATCCTCACAAAAATTGTACATGAATGTCCATAATAGCATTATTTATAATAGCCATAAATGTCCGTTAAATGATAACTGGATATTCAAAATGTATTATATTCATACAATGGGATATTAATCAGCCATAAAAAAGGAAAAAAAGTACTAATACCTGCTACAATATGGATGAACCTTGAAAACATTATGCTCAGTAAAAGAAATTATACACAAAAGGTCACATGTTACATGATTCCATTTATATGAAATGTCTATAAAGGAAATCTCTAGAGACTGCAAGTCGATTAGTGTTTGCCAGGGGCTGGGAGGAGAGGAGAATAGGGGGTGACTGCTAGTTGGTACAGGGTTTCTTTGAGGCTGGTGAAAGTGTTCTGGGATCAGATAGTGGTGGTGGTTGTACATTTTTGTGACATATTAAAAACCACTGAATTGGACATTTTAAAAGGGTAGGGCTTCCCTGGTGGCGCAGTGGTTGAGAGTCCGCCTGCCGACGCAGGGAACACGGGTTCATGCCCCGGTCCGGGAAGATCCCACATGCAGCGGAGCGGCTGGGCCCGTGAGCCGTGGCCACTGAGCCTGCGCGTCCGGAGCCTGTGCTCCACAACGGGAGAGGCCACAACAGTGAGAGGCCCGCGTACGCAAAAACAAAAACAAACAAACAAAAAAACAAAAACAAAAGGGTAGATCTTATGATATATAAGCTATATCTCACACATTACAAAGAAAAAAGAGGCCATCCTACAGCGACGTCCTCCGCCCCCGCAGGTGCGTCCCCCCAAACCGCGGAGCGGCCGGCGTGGTCGCAGGCTGGAGGCGGGCCCGGGGCAGCGCCGCCGCCGGCCGCCCCTCGCTCCGGGCCCCGCCGCCCGCGGACGCTGATCCCCCTGCTGGAGTCTCCCGGGGCCCTCAGCGAGTCCCTCTGGTTACCCTTCGGCCCACGTGGGTCTGGGCCACTCCACACCAGAACCTGGGCGGGACCGCGCAGGGGGTCCCAGTGCCGGTGTCTGCCCAGACCTCGCACTACGACCTCCCCGCAGAACCTCTGCCGCCCTAAAAGTGCTAACGGTGGTGTGTGCGCAGGACACAGATTGGGGCTCCGTTTGGCTGCCTGTTTATGAAACATTTCAGAAGCCAGAAGAAAATACATTGTTGAGAACGCAGCAAAAGCAGCTTTTCTTGAAAAAAAATGGACAGAAACATCCTGAGGTATCAGTGCTCAATATATTTTCTGATCAAGAGTGCAACAGGGCTTCCCTGGTGGCGCAGTGGTTGAGAGTCCGCTTGCCGATGCAGGGGACACGGGTTCGTGCCCCGGTCCGGGAGGATCCCACATGCCACGGAGCGGCTGGGCCTGTGAGCCATGGCCGCTGAGCCTGCGCGTCCGGAGCCTGTGCTCCGCAATGGGAGAGGCCACAACAGTGAGAGGCCCGTGTACCGCAAAAAAAAAAAAAAAAAAATGTGCAACACAAAAGACATTACAATAGCAGCTTCTCTTGCTGAGTTACGCAATTCCGTTCTGGCTGCCTGCCTGGAGGCCTTTCAGTCAATTGATATGGAGGTGCAAGAGGCGATCCATCCTTGCCTGGGAGCAGTGGACCCGATTCCCATTTACCCTCTCTCTGGTGTTGGAGTGGAAGAGTGTGGAGCTGTGGCTAGAAGCCTTGCTGAGAATCTGGTCCAACGTGTTCCTGGCTGCAGTGTGTTTCTCTTTGGTGAGGCTGACCTGCCTGAGAAGCACACTCTTGTCCAGAGAAGGAAGCAACTGGGCTGGTTCACAAGGAGGGATTTCAGTGTTCTTAAACCTAACCTGGGAGCTGCACCTGCCCGAAGATGTGGTTTAACAGCTTGCTTCAGGGTGTTGTGACAGTTGCGTTGGACCAAAATTGGAATTTCAGCTTTGCAGTGAGGAGATTCATGCTGCCGCTAGAGCAGACGAGAGCCAATCTGCGGGAGGCAGGAGCTGAGCGAAACCGCAAACTGAGAAGCAAACTTTCACATCAAGCATCGTAGCTAGCCCGTAAGTGATGAACTGCAATGTTACCAAAGATGATCTCAAGATTTGGCTCTGGGAAAAGAGATCACTAGTGCCATTCGGGGCTCAAATGTGAATGGACTGAAGGGCGTCCAAACGATGGCTTTTCCTCACGAAGGGAAAATGGAGATAGCTTGCAATGTAGAGAGTTTTGAAGATCAAGAAGTTACAGAAACCTCAGAAGGCTCTCAATACATGGCTTACAGTGTCCTTGGGGACCATTTTTATTATGTATCTCCTTATTAAATAGAAGCTCAAATTAAAAAATTGACAAGTGATCGGGGAATTGGTACTACAGGGAAAGCATTAATTGGATTTACACCCCAAGAGTGTAAGAACTGTGCTGAATATGCTATTAAGGAAGGTATTGGGGAGTTCTGGAAGATACGCGGAGGCATTTTCATGTGATCCAATCTAAGGCTTCATTGAAATTGTAAGGAAAAAATATCAGCCATTACAAAGTTTTCTTTTGGCCAGTGAAGATGAGTGGAAGATCCGAGAGCTTGGTTCCAGCTGTGAATTGGAAAACTGGACGCCTTCTCTGTCCAGTGACAACAACAGGTGTTTATAGATTGTCCATAGTCACCTTACGATATTTCTAGTCGTCACTGAAACTTCATGAAATCCTCCTCTGTATCAAGTGCATGCACTTGCATGTACTAGAAGCCCTCCTGAATGAGCTGCGTAAAATGGCCATCGTTGCTGAATCATCTTTAATTATCATGAACAAAACTAAAAACGGACTCAATTTATTTGGTATTCCTGACCTCTTTATTCCAAAGTCATTCAACTCTCATTTTTTTAATGTGCACTTTTAAAAATCAAGTACTAAGCAACTAATAAATGGGGAGAATTATAAAATAACATTACTCCTTTGAAGCAAAAAAAAAAAGAAGAAAAGTAATTACCTATCTGAAATATGTATCATACTATCCTTAGATCTAGAAGCCCCTGAGAGTACAGAGCTGGGGATAGTTGAAAATCCTCAGTGAGACAAGTCTATAGGTGTTCAGTTCTTTTTTCTTTCTTTCTTTCTTTTTTTTTTTTTTTTTTGGAGGACCTGTTAATAACCCAAGGATCAACCTCATGGGGCAGAAAGCTTGCTTTGTTCCTCCCTGACTTCAGGTAAGAATATTTCAAGGGATACAGATGAGGGAACTGGGACAACTCCTTCCCACCACTGTGATAAAGAGCTCAAAGTACATCTTACCAAGGCTGGGTTTTCCACATCATTTCCACATAAGAAGATGGAGAGAGCACAGTATGCTATTTTTTTTTTTTTTTGTATATGCCAGATGTTACTTTATTTTTTTTGCTATGTAACCTACTTTTTATTTTGGTCTTTTTTTAAATTGAAGTATAGTTGATGTACAATACTACATAAATTATAGGTGTACAACATAGTGATTCACAATGTTTAAAGGTTATATTCCACTAATAGTTACTACAAAATACTGGCTGTATTCCCTGTGTTGTACAAGACGTCCTTGTAGCTTATTTATTTTATACATAATGGTTTCTACCTCTTAATCCCCTACTCCTAACTTGCCCCTCTCGCCTGCACTCCCCCCACTGGTAACAACCAGTTTGTTTTCTGTATCTGTCTTTTCTTTTTTGTTATATTCACTAGTTTGTTTTATTTTTTAGATTCCACATGTAAGTGATATCATACAGTATTTATCGTTCTCTGTCTGACTTATTTCACTAAGCGTAATACCCTCCAAGTCTATCTATGTTGTTGCAAATGGCAAAATTTCACTCTTTTTTATGCTGAGTAGTATTTCATTGTGTGTGTGTGTGTGCACGTGCACATAGATACATAGATAGATAGATAGACAGATTACATCTTCTTTATCCGATGGACACTTAGGTTGCTTCCATATCTTGGCAACTGTAAATACTACTACTATGAATATTGGGGTGAATGTATCTTTTCAAATTAGTATTTTCATTTTTTTCAGATATATACCCCAGGAGTGGAATTGCTGGGTCATATGGTAGTTCTATTTCTAGTTTTTTGAGAAAGCTCCACACTGTTTTCCTTGGCTACACCAATTTACACTCCCACCAACAGTGCATGAAGGTTCCCTTTTCTCCTCACCAACGTTTATCATTTGTGTTCTTTTTAGTGATAGCCATTTGACAGGTGTGAGGTGACATCTCATTGTGGTTTTAACTTGCATTTCTCTGATGATTAACAATGTTGAACACCTTTTCATGTGCCCGTTGGCCTTTTACATGTCCTCTTTGGAAAAATGTCTATTCAGGTCTTCTACCTTTTTTCTTTTTTTTTTTTGCGGTACACGGGCCTCTCACTGTTGTGGCCTCTCCCGTTGCGGAGCACAGGCTCCGGACGCGCAGGCTCAGCGGCCACGGCTCACGGGCCCAGCTGCTCCACGGCATGTGGGATCTTCCCGGACCGGGGCACGAACCCACGTCCCCTGCATCGGCAGGCGGACTCTCAACCACTGTGCCACCAGGGAAGCCCTTGAGTTAATTTTTGTATATGGTATAAAGTAGCATGATATGCTTGACTAGAAAATGAGAATATCAGTGTTCTAATATCAGTTATGCCATTAACTTATTTAAGCCTCAGTTTCCCTATCTGTAAAACAAGCAGTTGGTACAAAAAGTCTCTAAGGTCTTTTCTAGAACAAAGACTCTGAGATTCTAGAAGGAAATCCCCTTCGTTGCCTACACTCCTCCACTCCAACACACACACCCATAAACAAGAAGCATTCAGCCATGGCAGTTGGGCTATCATTTTCTGTTAAGAAGAGACAAGCTTTGTAGTTTGGCTAATGGAAAAAGAACAGAAAAAGAAGTGGAGTAACCCAAGGAATGATTTTACTGGCTGGGCTCCTGAGAGACTGCAGAAGGATCCTATGAAGCAGTTTCCAGGTGTGTGACGTTTGTTAGCTGGACATTGCCACTAGGTACAGTTCTGATTCTGTTCAGTGGCACGTGGACCTGTACTCACAGAACATCTACTCCCTTCTGCTCAAGATTCTCCTCAAGCAAAGGTTGCAGAAGTAACCACAGACTCTCTGGCCCACAAGTACATTTTGCTTAGATTATAAGATGACTTTTTTTATTGTGCCAATATTCTTAGATCAGGAAATTTTACATAAATATAAAAATTTCTGACTTTTGTGGAAAAACTATAGAATCCAGTAATACTGTACACAAATTCTGACTTGTGAAATCATTTGGAATTGAATTAAGGCTATACTTTTTGATGTACCCTCAGTTTGTCACAGTCCCCACTATTCCCTGTGTCCCACATGCTGGAGCCAAGTATCAGAAGACTGTTAATTTCACGTTTGCACAGTTGGGGGTTTTTCTACATCTGTTTTTTGCCACTGCCTGTCTTATCCCAAGATAGCATCATTCATCACTTACCTGGCCCTTGTGGGCTGTTGAGATACTTACTACAGATGGACTTTCACACCCAAGCACTGGGTTAGCACCTGTGTGAGGAAGGCTCCCCAGTCTGTATCTCCAGACCCACATGGCCACTGTCTCCTCAACATCTCCACCTAGCTAACCCCACATATTACCTTAAATTCAATAGGCCTAACACTTATTTACTGACTTTCCCATAAATCTTCCCTCCCCTCCCCTCCTTCTCTCTCTCCTTTCCTCTCTCTCTCTCTCTCTCTCTCTCTCTCTCTCTGAATGACACCACTAACCAGCCAGTGAAGCAAGCCAGAGGCCTCGGAGTTACCCTAAACACCTCCTCTCTCCCACTGCACTCATTCAGTCACCAACCCCAGAAGGTGTGACTTCCTTGCATTGCTCCCACCCCTCTCCTTCCCTCCACTCCCCCTTTATACTTACTTAAACCAGGCCTCCACCGCTTGCCACTGGTCTATGGCAAACTGTCCCAAGAGCCTTCCCACCTCTAGGTTCACCCCCTTCATCCCACACTTACAGTGATCACAGAGTAGGTCTGTGCAAGCACAGTCTAATTCTGTCACACCTTCTTTAACCCTCCACAGGGGCCCTGCAGCCTACCACAGGTTAAAGGGCCGGTCTGGACACCCATCCCCACCACCCGACCTCAGCAGCCTCGCCTTTGCACACCCTAAACCACCTGTTATCTTTCATTCTCTTGTTGATTTGCACACCCCCGTGCTTTTTCCCATACTGTATCCAGGGCCTGCTTTCTGTCTGTGAGTGCCTGTTCAACTTTAAATACTCAGCTGAGGGGTCAGTGAAACCTTTTCTGTTCAACCACTACCGCCAACACTTAAAATCGAGCACTCTTTCTCCATCTGCGCTTGGTTCCCTCTGCAGCCCACCAGACTCCAATCAGAACCCTTCACTACATTGTTTGCTTACTTGTTAGCCTCCTTCTACTACCCTATGAGCTCAGCGGGGGCAGGGATGGTGTTGGGGTCATCTTGTATCCTCAGTACCCAGCATAGTGCCTTATAACAATAGGCACCATCAGGAACGAAATTGGGTCATTTGTAGAGACGTGGATGGACCTAGAGTCTGTCATACAGAGTGAAGTAAATCGGAAGGAGAAAAATAAAGATTGTATCTTAACGCATATATGTGGAATTTAGAAAAACAGTACAGATGAACCTATTCGCAACACAGGAATAGAGACACAGACATAGAGAACTGACGTGTGGACACGGGGCGGGGGCGTAGGGGGTGGGATGAATTGGGAGATTGGGAATGACATATATACACTACCATGTGTAAAACAGATAGCTAGTGGGAGCCTGCTATATAGCGCAGGGAGCTCAGCCCGGTGCTCTGTTGTGACCTAGATGGGTGGGATGGGAGGGGGAGGTCCAAGAGGGAGGGGATATATGTATACGTATAGCTGATTCACTCTGTTGTACAGCAGAAATTAATGCAATATTGTAAAGGAAATATACCCCAATAAAAATAAATAAATAAATACAAATATATCAAATTCCAAAAAAGAGATGAACGTGTGCCTATCCCACAGCATTCTTACCAGCTTATGAAGCATAAAAATACACAAGTGAACAGAATGTTTTTTTATTGGAGTATAGTTGTTCTACAATGTTGTGTTAGTTTCTGCTGTAGAGCGAAGTGGAGTTCCCTATGCTATACAGTAGGTTCTCATCAGTTATCTATTTTATACATATCAGTGTATATATGTCAATCCCAATCTCTCAATTCATCCCACCCCCCCTTTCCCCCCTTGGTGCCCATATGTTTGTTCTCTACATCTTGAACAGAATTTTTTAAATGTAAACAAGATATCTATAACTAAGTGCTCCCTGGCAAGGGAGGGAAAGTTAGTTAACGAGATCACCTCTTGTGTGAGCCCTGCCATAGACTCCCAACCAGTTCCTTTGCAACCTCTTCCGTTTCCCGCCCCCCTCCAGTTTGTAGCCCTGAATGGAAACTTGATTCAGGCCCGCTGCTTTGAGGAGAAAATCTAAGAGCCTTAGAAGTCAGGGCCCTCCTGTCTCTGCAGCCTCCTCTCCTACCTTCTTCTTTAGGCTCTCTGCTGGCCTTCTGCTGAAACTCGGGGCATGCCCTGCACTCTCCCAGCACAGGGCAGGTGTCCAAGCTGTGCCTTTGCTGGAACACTCTTCTCTTATTAGCCTCCAACTCTCAAAGCATTTGCTCGTCGCTCAGTGCCGGCTTCCCTGACTGGAGAGGTCAAAGCCTCTAAAATACCCACAGCAGGGCACAGAGATACACATGCACCCCCAACAGCTCATACTATGGAGCCCCTTTGCTCTAATTTGGTACCAAATGGCAGAAAGTGGCATGAGGCAGCTTTCAGTCTCTCCTCTGTGGACGGGAACTGCCGAAACAAATGCTTGGACAGTTAACAGAAGGCATCCACCTTAGATGGTAGTTTAGCAACCCTCTGTCGCTCCCCCAGTGCATGGGACGGGAGATCATGGGCCCACCCAGAGGCTCATCAAAGCACCCTCAGCCACTCCAAGGCCAAGCAGGCTTCCCCAGGGGATTTCTGGTCAATGCAGTAGTATGTTTTTCTCCCTCTCTCCATTACATTTCCGGGATTATCTCAGGGCCCTTAAAGCTGAAGTCTCTTGCAGTCCACTCCTCAACCTGATGCTTTCTCAGTTAACTAACTAAATGAGATGACTGCCTCCCACTGTGCCTTGTCTAACCCATGGGTGAGGGCCCAGGGATGGGCTCAGAGGAGGCGGTGAGGAAAGCAGGCCATTCCAGCAGTAATCCAGAGAACCCGCATCTTCAAATGCTTCAAGCAGCCAGCTCATTGAACAGACAGATCCTCAGATGGCCCTGTCACTCCAGAGACAGGTTCCCTTCCCACCCTGGGGGAAGAGGCAGAGTCTACAGGCACCAAGATCCCCGCCCCAGAGATGGGAGTACTTGCCCCAGACACCACTGAGGAAGTCCGAATGAGGAAGTTAGGTACAACGTCTTATAGCACTGAAGCCACTCATCTCTGTGTTTAACTTAGCTTCTGAAATCATTCTTGATAATGAGATCTACTATGCCTATATTTTATTTCTGGGTGTACAGTAGATAAAGGAGTAAAAGAGAGAGCCTGCAAAATCAAGATGACAGTGATCAAGAGTAGCCGTTACCTGGAATATGATTTGACTCGGTCCTTGGCCTTCAAAAATAGAAAAGGTCATGGGCTCCAGGGGTCCACTAAACTTTCCCTCTTGGCCATATCCAGTTGTCTGTTAAAAAAAGAAAGAAAAAGAAAATTAGCAAAAAAAAAAAAAAATTAGCATCACCATCTACTATGAATGTATATGCGTCACTTGCTGATTTTCTTATGGTTCCAGGACTGATATATGAAACCTAAGATTCTAACCTGGCTCAAAACAATGTGAAATCTAGTCAAAACAGGCAGGAAGGGGTCTAATAGTTGTTGAGGCTCTACTATGTCAAAATGGTTTGCTTAGAGCCTAACACGGCTTTTCTCATTTAACCATTCAAGCAATCACCCTGTGGGGAGAAATTAACACTCCCGTTTTATACATGAGGCTCACACAGGTTAGCTACTTGCCCAGAGTAAAACCCATAAGCAGTGGACATGGCACACACACTGGGTTCTAACTGAAGGAAAGTTCATGATCTTCCCACAATGCCACTATGCTGTTAAATTCTACATGGTTTTACATAAGCTTCTTTTCTTTTTAACTTTTTTTATTTTTGGCTGCATTGAGTCTTCGTTGCTGCACACAGGCTTTCTCTAGTTGCAGTGAGCAGGGGCTATTCTTCGTTGTGGTGCCAGGGCTTCTCACTGCAGTGGCTCTCTTGTTGCGGAGCACAGGCTCTAGGCACATGGGCTTCAGTAGTTGCAGCACATGGGCTCAGTAGTTGTGGCTCGCAGGCTGTAGAGCGCAGGCTCAGTAGTTGTGGCGCACGGGCTTAGCTGCTCCGCAACATGTGGGATCTTCCCGGACCAGGGCTCGAACCCCTATCCCCTGCATTGGCTGGTGGATTCTTAACCACTGCACCACCAGGGAAACCCCTACACCAGCTTCTTAAAACCCCTCTATTCCAATCCTTTTAGTTTATAAGGAAATCCATGGCAGATTCCCAGCACGTTAGAGTTCAGGCACCTCAAAGACAATTGAATTTTTAAGGGGAAAAAATATGTAGACGTGTTGAGTACAATTCTTGCCTGGCACCCAACAAGAAGAGCTCACACTTGTTAAATTAGTATATGCTGAGCTTTGTCCTAAACACATTGAATCCCGACAACAACCCTACAGGGTGGATTATTATTGCCAGCTCTGTTTCACTGGTGATTAGGCTGAGACGCAGAGAGGTTAAATAATTTGCTCAGGTAGTGCAGGAAGCAGGATTCGAACCTGCAACTCCAGACCCGGCCCTCTTAGCCACTACCCCCACTACACAACAGCAGAAGCAGCTGAGACAGCCTGGGGTGGGGGGGGAGGGGTGGGAAGCTGGCAGCATGGGGATGCGCAGGAGGGTGTATTCAGCAGTAGTTCCTGCCATCCCTTCGTCTCCCACCAGGAATGGTCACTAACGGGAGTCGTGAGGCAGAGCGGAGCAGGCGGAACGCAGGAAGGGGCAGCCAGCCATAAACCCACCACAGAGAGCACCCTCTGGAACGAAGGATCTGACACCCACACTGATGCCAGTGCCCCCTCCTTCCCAAGTGGTTCTTCAGGTCTCCTACTTGTTATGGGAATCAGGGCTGGGATAGGTTAGAATTAGAAGTACGATATGGAAAGTTAATGGTTTGGGGAACTGGACAGGTAAAACCAAAAAAGAAAGAAGAACTAGTGAGAAGAGAATTTATTTTCCATTTCTTTATGAGGAGCTAGTGTGCTCTTATCGTATAGAAACACTGGGAATAACCCAAAAACAATTAGGAAGAAATCATGGGGAAAAAGGTCTTGTACTATATCCCTTGGTTAATTGAATCTTGATTAAGTTGATCTGGGTTGTCCAACAAAAAAATAGTAACAAACAAGAACACAGAGGACGATCTACACGTGGAACAACTCGTACAGAACACCTACTGAACGCTGGCAGAAGACCTCAGACCTCCCAAAAGGCAAGAAACTCCCCATGTACCTAGGTAGGGCAAAAGAAAAAAAAGAATAAACAGAGACAAAAGGATAGGGACGGGACCTGCGCCAGTGGGAGAGAGCTGTGAAGGAGGAAACGTTTCCACACACTAGGAAGCCCCTTCGCGGGCGGAGACTGTGGGTGGCGGAGGGGGGAGCTTCGAAGCCGCGGAGGAGAGCACAGCCACAGGGGTGCAGAGGGCAAAGCAGAGAGATTCCCGCACAGAGGATTGGTGCCGACCGGCACTCACCAGCCCGAGAGGCTTGTCTGCTCACCCGCCGGGGCGGGCGGGGGCTGCGAGCTGAGGCTCGGGCTTTGGTCTGAGCGCAGGGAGAGGACTGGGGTTGGCGGCGTGAACATAGCCTGAAGGGGTTAATGCACCACGGCTAGCCGGGAGGGAGTCCGGGGAAAATTCTGGACCTCCCGAAGAGGCAAGAGACTTTTTCTTGCCTCTTTGTTTCCTGGTGCGCGAGGAGAGGGGATTAACAGCACTGCTTAAAGGAACTCCAGAGATGGGCGCGAGCCGTGGCTAAAAGCGCGGACCCCAGAGAGGGGCATGAGACGCTAAGGCTGCTGCTGCAGCCACCAAGAAGCCCGTGTGCGAGCACAGGCCACTATCCACACCCCACTTCCGGGGAGCCTGTGTAACCCACCACTGCCAGGGTCCCGGGATCCAGGGACAACTTCCCTGGGAGAACGCACGGCGAGCCTCAGGCTGGTGCAAAGTCACACCGGCCTCTGCCACCACAGCCTCACCCCGCACTCCGTGCCCCTCCCTCCCCCCGGCCTGAGTGAGCCAAAGCCCCTGAATCAGCTGCTCCTTTAACCCCGTCCTGTCTGAGCGGAGAACAGATGCCCACTGGCGACCTACACACAGAGGCGGGGCCAAATCCAAAGCTGAGCCCCGGGAGCTGTGAGAACAAAGAAGAGAAAGGGAAATCTCTCCCAGCAGCCTCAGAAGCACCGGATTAAAGCTCCACAATCAACTTCATGTACCTGCATCTGTGGAATACATGAATAGACAATGAATCATCCCAATTTGAGGAGGTGGTCTTTGAGAGCAAGATTTATTATTTTTTCCCCTTTTCCTCCTTTTGTGAGTGTGTATGTGTATGCTTCTATGTGAGATTTTGTCTGTATAGCTTTGCTTCCACCATTTGTCCTAGGGTTCTGTCTGTCCTTTTGTTTTGTTTTGGTTTGGTTTTGGTTTTGCTTGTTTTTTTGTTTTTGGTCTTTTTTTTCTTTAAAAAATTTTTTTTTCATAATAACTATTTTAATAACTTTATTTTATTTTATCTTCTTTCTTTCTTCCTTTCCTTCCTTCCCTCCTTCCTTCCTTCCTCCCTCCCTCTTTCCCTCCCTCCCTTCCTCCCTCCTTTCTTTCTTTCTTTCTTTCCTTCTTTCTTCCTTTCTTTCTTTCTTTCATCCTTCCTTCCTTCCTTTCTTTCTTTCTTTCTTTCTTTCTTTCTTTCTTTCTTTCTTTCTTTCTTTCTTTCTTTCTTTCTTTCTTTCTTTCTTTCTTTCTACTTTTTCTTGCTTTTATTCGAATCCATGTGGATGAAAGGCTCTTGGTGCTGCAGCCAGGAGTCAGTGCTGTGCCTCTGAGGTGGAGAGCCAACTTCAGGACACTGGTCCACAAGAGACCTCCCAGCTCCACATATTATCAGATGGCGAAAATCTCCCAGAGATCTCCATCTCAACACCAGCACACAGCTTCACTCAATGACCAGCAAGCTACAGTGCTGGACACCCTATGCCAAACAACTAGCAAGACAGGAACACAACCCCACACACTAGCAGAGAGGCTGCCTGAAATCATAATAAATCCACAGACTCCCCAAAACACACCACCAGACGTGGACCTGCCTACCAGAAAGACAAGATCCAGTCTCATCCACCAGAACATGGGCAACAGTCCCCTCCACCAGGAAGCCTACACAACCCACTGAACCAACCTTAGCCACTGGGGACAGACACCAAAAACAACAGGAACTACGAACCTGCAGCCTGCAAAAAAGGAGACCCCAAACACAGTAAGATAAGCAAAATGAGAAGACAGAAAAACACACAGCCGTTGAAGGAGCAAGGTAAAAACCCACCAGACCTAACAAATGAAGAGGAAATAGGCAGTCTACCTGAAAAAGAATTCAGAATAATGATACTAAAGATGATCCAAAATCTTGGAAATAGAATAGACAAAATGCAAGAAACATTTAACAAGGACCTAGAAGAAGTAAAGATGAAACAAGCAGTGATGAACAACACAAAAAATGAAATTAAAAATACTCTAGATGAGATCAATAGCAAAATAACTGAGGCAGAAGAATGGATAAGTGACCTGGAAGATAAAATAGTGGAAATAACTACTGCAGAGCAGAATAAAGAAAAAAGAATGAAAAGAACTGAGGACAGTCTCAGAGACCTCTGGGACAACATGAAATGCACCCACATTCGAATTATAAGGGTTCCAGAAGAAGAAGAGAAAAAGAAAGGGACTGAGAAAATATTTGAAGCGGTTAGAGTTGAAAACTTCCCTAATATGGGAAAGGACATAGTTAATCAAGTCCAGGAAGCACAGAGAGTCCCATACAGGATAAATCCAAGGAGAAACATGCCAGGACACATATTAATCAAACTGTTAAAAATTAAATACAAAGAAAACATGTTAAAAGCAGCAAGGGAAAAACAACAAATAATACACAAGGGAATCCCCATAAGGTTAACAGCTGATCTTTAAGCAGAAACTCTGCAAGCCAGAAGGGACTGGCAGGAAATATTTAAAGTGATGAAGGAGAAGAAACTGCAACCAAGATTACTCTACCCAGCAAGGATCTCATTCAGATTTGATGGAGAAATTAAAACCTTTACAGAGAAGCAAAAGCTGAGAGAGTTCAGCACCACCAAACCAGCTTTACAACAAATGCTAAAGGAACTTCTCTAGGCAAGAAACACAAAAGAAGGAAAAGACCTACAATAACAAACACAAAACAATTAAGAAAATGGGAATAGGAACATACATATCGATAATTACCTTAAACGTATATGGACTAAATGCTCTCACCAAAAGACACAGATTGGCTGAATGGATACAAAAACAAGACCCATATATATGCTGTCTACAAAAGACCCACTTCAGACATAGAGACACATACAGACTGAAAGTAAGGGGATGGAAAAAGATATTCCATGCAAATGGAAACCAAAAGAAAGCTGGAGTAGCAATTCTCATATCAGACAAAATAGACTTTAAAATAAAGACTATTACAAGAGACAAAGAAGGACACTGCATAATGATCAGGGGATCAATCCAAGAAGAAGATATAACAATTCTAAATATTTATGCACCCAACATAGGAGCACCTCAATACAAAAGGCAAATACTAACAGCCATAAAAAGGGAAATCAACAGTAACATATTCATAGTAGGAGACTTTAACACCCTACTTTCACCAATGGACAGATCATCCAAAATGAAAATTAATAAGGAAACACAAGCTTTAAATGATACATTAAACAAGATGGACTTAATTGATATTTATAGGACATTCCATCCAAAAACAACAGAATACACATTTTTCTCAAGTGCTCATGGAACATTCTCCAGGATAGATCATATCCTGGGTCACAAATCAAGCCTTGGTAAATTTTAGAAAATTGAAATTGTATCAAGTATCTTTTCTAACCACAATGCTATGAGACTAGATATCAATTACAGGAAAAGATCTGTAAAAAATACAAACACATGGAGGCTAAACAATACACTACTTAATAACGAAGTGATCACTGAAGAAATCAAAGAGGAAATCAAAAAATACCTAGAAACAAATTACAATGGAGACACAACGACCCAAAACCTATGGGATGCAGCAAAAGCAGTTCTAAGAGGGAAGTTTATAGCAATACAATCCTACCTTAAGAAACAGGAAACATCTTGAATAAACAATCTAACCTTGCACCTAAAGCAATTAGAGAAAGAAGAACAAAAAAACCCAAAGTTAGCAGAAGGAAAGAAATCATAAAAATCAGATCAGAAATAAATGAAAAAGAAATGAAGGAAACAATAGCAAAGATCAATAAAACTAAAAGCTGGTTCTTTGAGAAGATAAACAGAATTGATAAACCACTAGCCAGGCTCATCAAAAAAAAAGGGAGAAGACTCAAATCCATAGAATTTGAAATGAAAAAGGAGAAGTAACAACTGACACTGCAGAAATAAAAAGGATCATGAGAGATTACTACAAGCAACTCTATGCCAATAAAATGGTCAACCTGGAAGAAACGGACAAATTCTTAGAAAGGCACAAACTGCCAAGACTGAATCAGGAAGAAATAGAAAATATGAACAGACCAATCACAAACACTGAAATTGAAACTGTGATTAAAAATCTTCCAACAAACAAAAGCCCAGGACCAGATGGCTTCACAGGCGAATTCTATCAAACATTTAGAGAAGAGCTAACACCTATCCTTCTCAAACTCTTCCAAAATATAGCAGAGGTAAGAACACTCCCAAACTCATTCTACGAGGCCACCATCACCTTGATTCCAAAACCAGACAAGGATGTCACAAAGAAAGAAAACTACAGGCCAGTATCACTGATGAACATAGATGCAAATATCCTCAACAAAATACTAGCAAACAGAATCCAACAGCACATTAAAAGGATCATACATCATGATCACTGGGGTTTATCCCAGGAATGCAAGGATTCTTCAATATATGCAAATCAATCAATGTGATAAACCATATTACCCAACTGAAGGAGAAAAACCATATGATCATCTCAATAGATGCAGAGAAAGCTTTTGACAAAATTCAACACCCATTTATAATAAAAACCCTGCAGAAAGAAGGCATAGAGGGAACTTCCTCAACATAATAAAGGCCATATATGACAAACCCACAGCCAACATCGTCCTCAATGGTGAAAAACTGAAAGCATTTCCACTAAGATCAGGAAAAAGACGAGGTTGCCCACTCTCACCACTATTATTCAACATAGTTTTGGAAGTTTTAGCCACAGCAATCAGAGAAGAAAAGGAAATAAAAGGAATCCAAATCAGAAAAGAAGAAGTAAAGCTGTCACTCTTTGCAGATGACATGATACTATACGTAGAGAATCCTAAAGATGCTACCAGAAAACTACTAGAGCTAATCAATGAATTTGGTAAAGTAGCAGGATACAAAATTAATGCACAGAAATCTGTGGCATTCCTACACACTAAGGATGAAAAATCTGAAAGTGAAATCAAGAAAACACTCCCATTTACCACTGCAACAAAAAGAATAAAATATCTAGGAATAAACCTACCTAAGGAGACAAAAGACCTGTATTCAGAAAATTATAAGACACTGATGAAAGAAATTAAAGATGATACAAATAGATGGAGAGATATACCATGTTCTTGGATTGGAAGAATCAACATTGTGAAAATGACTCTACTACCCAAAGCAATCTACAGATTCAATGCAATCCCTATCAAACTACCACTGACTTTTTCACAGAACTAGAATGAAAAAATTCACAATTTGTATCAAAACACAAACGACCCCAAATAGCCAAAGCAATCTTGAGAATGAAAAACGGAGCTGGAGGAATCAGGCTCCCTGACCTCATACTATACTACAAAGCTATAGTAATCTAGACAGTATGGTACTGGCACAAAAACAGAAAGATAGATCAGTGGAAGACTGTAGAAAGCCCAGAGGTAAACCCACACACCTATGGTCACCTTATCTTTGATAAAGGAGGCAGGAATGTACAGTGGAGAAAGGAAGGCCTCTTCAATAAGTGCTGCTGGGAAAACTGGACAGGTACATGTGAAAGTATGAGATTAGATCACTCCCTAACACCATACACAAAAATAAGCTCAAAATGGATTAAAGACCTAAATGTAAGGCCAGAAACTATGAAACTCTTAGAGGAAAACATAGGCAGAACACTCTATGACATAAATCACAGCAAGGTCCTTTTTGACCCACCTCCTAGAGAAATGGAAATAAAAACAAAAATAAACAAATGGGACCTAATGAAACTTCAAAGCTTTTGCACAGCAAAGGAAACCATAAACAAGACCAGAAGACAACCCTCAGAATGGGAGAAAATATTTGCAAATGAAGCAAATGACAAAGGATTAATCTCCAAAATTTATAAGCAGCTCATGCGGCTCAATAACAAAAAAGCAAACAACTCAATCCAAAAATGGGCAGAAGACCTAAATAGACATTTCTCCAAAGAAGATATACAGACTGCCAACAAACACATGAAAGAGTGCTCAACATAACAAATCATTAGAGAAATGCAAATCAAAACTACAATGAGATATCATCTCACACCAGTCAGAATGGCCATTATCAAAAAATCTGGAAACAATAAATGCTGGAAAGGGTATGGATAAAAGGGAACACTCCTGCACTGCTGGTGGGAATGTGAACTGGCACAGCCACTATGGAGAACAGTATGGAGGTTCCTTAAAAAACTACAAATAGAATTGCCATATGACCCAGCAATCCCACTACTGGGCATATACCCTGAGAAACCCATAATTCAAAAAGAGTCATGTACCAAAATGTTCATTGCAGCTCTATTTACAATAGCCCAGAGATGGAAACAACCTAAGTGTTCATCATCGGTTGAATGGATAAAGAAGATGTGGCACATATATACAATGGAATATTACTCAGCCATAAAAAGAAATGAAATTGAGCTATTTGTAATGAGGTGGATGGACCTAGAGTCTGTCATACAGAGTGAAGTAAGTCAGAAAGAGAAAGACATATAGCGTATGCTAACACATATATATGGAATTTAAGAAAAAAAATGTCATGAAGAACCTAGGGGTAAGACAGGAATAAAGACACAGACCTACTAGAGAATGGACTTGAGGATATGGGGAGGGGGAAGGATAAGCTGTGACAAAGTGAGAGAGTGGCATGGACATATATACACTACCAAACGTAAAATAGATAGCTAGTGGGAAGCAGCTGCATAGCAGAGGGAGATCAGCTCGGTGCTTTGTGACCACCTAGAGGGTTAGGATAGGGAGGGTGGGAGGGAGGGAGACACAAGAGGGAAGAGATATGGGAACATATGTGTATGTATAACTGATTCACTTTGTTATAAAGCAGAAACTAACACACCATTATAAAGCAATTATACTCCAATAAAGATGTAAAAAACAAACAAACAAACAAAAAGAACACAGGACTTTGGAATTTGGTCTCCTCTCCCTCAGAGTTGTGTCAGGCCCTTGGGTTAGCTGTCCCCAGCCATTGCCAGCCTCTCTCCCTTGGGAAGACAAGTGGTCTCTTTCCCAGACTCCCTTGCAGCTAGGAGGGTGACCAAGTGACCCAGTTCTGGTTTGTTAAACAAAAGGTGGAGTCTGCTGTGCCTGGGTGGAAGTGAGGGAATGGTTCTGGTCAAGATTTTGTATTCCTGATTAAGAAAGACAGATGTGGCTGGCCTCTGCCCTGTTCGTCTTGCTCAAGCAATGGACCTCATGTCTGTAGCTGTGGCCGCCATCATGAAACCACAAGGGGATAAACCAGCTCAAACAACAGTGGAGCAAAGAGAAAGAAGCCCAAATCTCTGATAACATCACAGAACTGCTAAACCTGCCCGGGACTGCCCACAACAGGCTTCTCGTTGTCTGAGAAAAATAAATCCCTATTGACTGGAAAGACTCTAAGGTTGCTTGTAGCTAAAAGCATTCTTAACTGACACAATAACTATACAGACTTCTAGCTCATCAGTTCCTCTCAAAGTGTATTTTCCTCTGGGGGCTCTTCCCCCCTTCCACTCCTTTCCACATCTTCTCCAGCTCCAGCAGTTCCTCTGCAAGGCAGGACACAAGAAGTAGGTGCCATGGTTGGTACAGGACGAGGGCAGTGCTTTTTGAGGGGCTACTGCTTAACAGCAAATGTCTTCATCAACTTTCTGCTCGCATCAGCAAGCAGCCCATCTTTCAGCTGATCACACCAGTGACGGCATCTATAGGAAAACTACATTAGTCAGGCAAACCTCACAAATAAGCCTGCATTTTCCCCAGGTAGACGAGCTGGCTCACCTATGAGAAATAAAGGATAAGTCTCAGTTGCAATGTTCAAAGTTGGGTTGGGTTCTCGTATCAGGGCAACAAATCTCTCTTCCTGCCCATTAACCTGGCTATCTGAGCTATAAAGATTTCAAAATGCATGGGCATGTCATGAGTCATCAAGCCATACATCCATAACTGGGAAGAATGCTGTGGTGGAAATTTGTGAAAAGAGTTGGAAGAATAAAACCCACCATCTTGCATAAAGAGGTGAAAAGTAGGAAGAGAATGGAACTGATATTTTTAAGTGTTTCCTGTATGGCAGCTATGGAACTAGAACCTCCACACATGTCATTTCTTCTGATCCTCAACAATATCAGGAAAGCTCTGGAGGAGTCCCACAGCAGAGGCATATATAACTGGTGCCGCTGTGGGATGGTACCAGCTCTGTTGGACCACCAAGCCCCAACTCTGCACCACGTTGCTCCACTGCCTTCCGGGCCAGCAAAGGACGCATGCTGTTATCAGATCTGCCTGCCTAGTAGCCACCGTCATTGTACTTTCCAGCAAGAGTTCTCTGTTTATATAGTATGTATGTCAGATCTTCTTCCTTCCAGAAGAAGCATAGTCCCAGGCAAAACTCCAAAACAGTTGGCTTCTCCTTGATTTCCCTGCCTCCTTACTCAGCACTCTTTCCCAAACCCTCTCATCAGTGCCCTTACAATATATTCGTGCAGTGTTTCTAACCCTCTATGAGAACCTGTTCTCAGGAAAGAACAGGAGAGCCACTCATAGTATAGAATAAATGACTGGGAATCACTTTAAATGGTTACCTCTGCTGAATAAAGCCTTATGCTGAAGGAAAGACGCTCCAGCTGAACTTCCAGCCTTCACAGGAGAGGGTCTGGGCATAGGGGTCGGTGAAGGCAGAAGAGAAATGGCTCCATCCCAATGCCCCTGAGATCCCAGCACACAGGCCTCAGCCTCCCTCCTTCACCCAGAGACAGCTGTGCACGTGGCTGTCTCCTGGGCAAGGCTCTTGCTGCCAGCAGTAGTTTGGGCAGTACTTCTTACTCCAGGTAAAAATCCCACTGGGGTGAGAGTAGGGAAAAAGGAAAACTTACTTTCATCCTTTATCTAGGAAGAAAAATCCATGTCCCCTTCTCAGACAAGAAGCTGATGAGCCTGCTAATGTCAAATTATCACGACAGAATCTTCTCTCTCTCTTAGGTCTCACTGTTGTTTCCTAATGTTTCCTAATATAAATCCGTAGTTATGTATTTAAGTTCTAACTTGTTCCGGGCACTGTGCTATGTGCTGAGGCTGCAAAGATGACTAAAACATAGTTCTCCTCATGGAGGTCAGAGTCCATCTGAGTGTAGACGCTGGATATTTAAAACATGGTAGTAATAATAATAGCTAATATTTATCAAGTCCTTAGACTGTGTGAGTCATTGATTCAAGGGCTTGATAAATGCATTATCTCATTTAATTGCCACATAAGGCAAGTACTATTATTAGACCCATTTCACAGGGCAGAAAACTGAGGTTCAGAGCTTTGTAACTCACCCAAGTTCTTATCACCAATCAATAGCAGTGCCAAGTTTGAACTAGGCACTGACTTCACCACCATTCTGAGATAATACAGATAGCAAAGGACATCTGAGAGGGTAGGAAGAGGAGAGAAGTCAAGTGGGGATGTTAGACCCAGTCCTTAGGCAGTCTTAGCTACACGCTTCAAGCCCTGGTCTGTGAGGACGCACCTTGCTCGTAAGGTTTGAACTGCAGATTTTCCCCCCAAGGGGAGAGCTCTGGTAGGTTTACAAGTTTGGCTGTATTTCACTCTAACTATTTTGAACTGTGTGGGCTCTCAGGGGCTCTCTGGAACTTGAAATTCAATATGGTATATTTGGGTTTTAGAAGAAAGGAACCAAGATTAGAGGTATGAGGATCTAGTAGCTTCCTTCTAAGGAGAAAGCAAAAGCTTCCCCATAATCTTGCTTCATAATACAACAGATTTGGCAAGTGTATAACCTTTATGAGCTTCATAAGGAAAGTGAAGACAGCACCCCTGTCTCTACCCGAGGTTAAGGTCTGGTCTCCCCAGGTTCCATCCAGCTCCAGCTTCTAGAAGCCCGAGTCGATAGGGTTAGCTCAACAAGTGACTAAGCACAAATTTGGTCAGAAAACTCCAAGCCATATACGGGAAGAAAAGTACAGAGCAGAGCAGGGTCAAAAATGGAGAAAATGCTTTTCTTAATTTCGGTGGTAATTTCTCATGGTCAAAGTTAAAAAAAAAAAAAGTCAAGATTAAGGGACATAGACTAACACAGGTATCAGTATACTTTTCTTTCCAGATTCCCTGAGCTGTATGCAATGGTCTAAAGCTAAGTAGATGGATTTGCTTAAACCTTGCCCGTGAAGTGGCATTGGCTTTTAAGAGCTGAGGAGAAAGCACACCTCTGGTTAAAGGTTGGACATATGACTTGTAGCTATTTCAACAAAAATAGTCCATCGGGGCAAAGTGCCCTTTGCTCACAATGAGTTAATTTTGATAGACTATTTTTTACATCATGATAGCCGTTGCTTCCCTGGTACGGGGTAGAAGGATGACTGGGGATATTCTACTAAATAAATAAAGAACATTCTCTTCTCTTACCAAGTAAAGTGTAAAGAGACACAAGCAGTGCAGTTGGGCTTGCATCGTCATGGTTTTCTTTATTCAAACTCCTGTGAATAAACCGGAGATAAGTTGATTAGTTGCCAATCCTGTTAAAACCATGTTTCTCCAAGCATAAAGGATCATTGGATCATATTCATTTATAAACCTAGTAGAAGGCATCCCTGAAGTTCAGCCTCTGCTCTGTGGAACAGCCTGGCCTTCCAGAAGCTTCCTGATAGCTTGTCCTCCACAGCAACCACAAGTCAACATCCGGAAACAAGCGTGTGCTAATTCCATCTTTACTAACCGCTTCACTTTATTAGTCTTCTTCATTTAAGAGTCTTAAATGATAGGCAATAAGTATAATTTTCACTCATTATATGCGTGGGGGATATATGTTTTGGCAAATGCCACAATAAGTAGATACTAAAATGTTAGTGGTGCTGACTCAAACCTGCAAATAGATGAGCTTCTTCAAGCAGGAAGAACCCAAGAATGTTCACAACCCTTCATTCAAAGACCTCACCAGCTGCCTCTTTGCTCTTCTAAACCTTCCTGTTAACTATGCCATACATCTAAGGAAAAAATGTACTTCTTATTACTTCAAAAGCAACCCAGTAAAAATCCAAACTCTGCCCCTCTTCTATTCTGTTCAATGTTATTTTTCCTTTTTCCTCGTGCCTTTGCATTTCACAGAAATTATAATTTTCACCCTAAGACACATCATGACTAACTGATTTTAAGATCTGAGATAAATTTTCCACATGTCCTGTAAAGCAGGGTTGCTGCCTATCATAATATTGGACTGCTAAAACAAAACAAAACAAAAAACCAGGGAAGTGAAGAATGCACTCACTGCACTAAAATTCCAATTATTTTATTACCTCTAGGGATTGTGGATGATCTTGGTTTATTTCTTTATTTTTTCTTTATTTTTTAAAGTTTTCTGCATTGAACTTATATCATCAATATAATCAGCATGGGAAAATGGTTATAAAATTCTAACTACTCTAAAAATTTAGACCCTGAAATTGTTTAATTCCTTACTCTTGGATAGCTTATATTTGAACTTTATAGAGGTCAAAGTACTATCACATTTTAGCTTCACAAATGCCCTGGGAGATAAAGATAGAAATGAGCATTTATTAAGCAGCATTCTATAGGGTAGATTAGTGGAGGGACCTTTACAAACAGGATGTCAGAGGTACAGAAGGTAAACTCTGCGTCAGCCTGGACCAGAAACCCAGCTTGGCCTTTCATTAGCTGTGTGGCCGTGGGTGTATTATTTAATCTCTCTGTGCCTCAGTTTCCTCAAATGGAAAATACATAGCAATTGCTCAGTACTAAATGAGCGCTCTTATGAGTTTCTCACAGACATAATGAGTTAGGAAATGTTACTCTTATTTTGTACATGAGGAAATTGAGGTTCAAAGTTAAGCCATTCACCTAAAGACACATAGCTAGGAAGTGATATTGCCATGCTTCCAACCAGATCTGTCAGATGCCAAAGTCCAAAGAGCCTTTCGAGTCTTTCTGCTATACCCTACACAGTGTGATAGCTGGACAGACGTAGCTGTAGGTGTAGAGATGTAGAGACGTATAAAATGTACATATTGCTTGTATATGCTATATAAATGAAGCAACTCGTCCCAAGGATCTACAGCTATGTTAAGGAAGAGCTAGGACTACAACCCTTCAGTGCAATTAGAGCTGTAAATTTTGTGAATGTTTAGAAATGAGCTTTTGCAACAGAATTAGTCTGGCCGCTGTGTCCAAACATCATTTTAGAATTGGCTCCTTGTCAAACACAAACAAGACATTTTTCTGCTGCTTTAGACTGCTCACGGGGTTTGGAAACACACAGAAACCAATAAGAATCGCAGGTTCTAGCATATTGCAATATGAAATGTATCTAAATGAATAAATTGGTATTCTTAAGTCTAATTGGTCTTTTTTTATATTAGCCAAATAAACATGATCAGCGATCAACCAATATTTGCTTAAGAGAAGTAAAAATACAGACAATAATGACACATTGGAGGATCTTTCTCCTCAAACCCCTCAGCGTTCAAGAACTTTTATTTATTTTTATTTTTTTGGCTGCGTTGGGTCTTCACTGGCACGTGGGTCTTCTCTAGTTGCGGTGAGCGGGGGCTACTCTTCATTGCGGCGCGCAGGCTTCTCACTGCTGTGGCCCCCCACCCCCGTTGCGGAGCACGGGCTCCGGGCGCACAGGCCTCAGCAGTTGTGGCTCGCGGGCTCTCGAGCGCAGACTCAGCAGTGGTGGCGCAAGGGCTTAGTTGCTCCGCGGCACACGGGATCCTCCCGGACCAGGGCTCGAACCCGTGTCCCCTACATTGGCAGGTAGGTTCCCAACCACTGAGCCACCAGGGAAGTCCCTCAAGATCCTTTAAATGCTGCTTCCACTTTACTCGTCTGGCCTTATCTCCCACACCCACCACACCCAGTAATGCTGAGCACCCCACGGACTTTGCACCGAGCTTCCCTGTCTCCACAATTTGTCACTGGCTGTTCTCCCCACCCGGCACAGGGCCCCACCTGGAGTAAATGACAATTGATATTTTCTGAATCAAGCTGGATTGAGATTATCCTTTCTCACTTCTACTTTTACTTCTCATACCCTACCATCTAAGACCAACTTATTCATTCATTTTAAAATCACTGAATTTAATCATTCTATTATGTGCCAGATACTGTGCTAAGAACGGGGATGACAAACTAAGGGGTACAAGGTCTGCTTCATGGAGCTGGAACCTACATCCTTCATGAAATCTCCCTGATTTCCAGCCAGAAGCATCTTCCTCTCAAGGCCCCTCCTGCCTGCATTTTATTTTTTATCACGTATTTACATGTCTGTGTTGCTGCCACTACTAGAATACAAAGTCCTTCAAGACAGGGGCCTCATTTTAAAATTATATTTTTTAACCTCTCATGGCTCTTCATAGTATGGCTTGCACATACTAAGCTCTCAACAGATGTTTCTTAACTTCTAAAACACTTGTGATTGTCTAACATTGGTATTCTATGAATTTGTCCAATCTATAAGAGCTTTCAGAATAAACAGAAAATGTTAAAGGAAACGAATTTGAAATCTAAAGATTTATTTTGATGCAAAGTAATAAATTTTTATTGTTGACAAAGAGGATTATTTCTCTTTTAAATACATGAACAGATTTCTGTTCAGTAAATAGGTTAAGAGCTGGTTGATATATATACCATCTCCACTTGAAATGATTTTTTTAGCACTTTCAATCTTCCAAAGACATGTAAGTTGAATGATAAAAAGCAAATAAAAATAAATTAAATGCCTTATTTTAGTCAGATGCTCAAACAGGCCACCATCCGGGGTGTTTTAATGGAACCTAAAAAGTAAACATAGCATTACACTCATCCTTTCTTTTATCATTTACATTCAGTTTCATCCTTCACGGAAGGGTTTCTGGTGGGAAACAGAAGTGATTGCTTTCTGCTCCCACGCCTAAGGTCTCGTGATTTCTTTGTGGACAAATCTATCATACCATGTGGTTGTTAGTTTGTCTGGTTTGGATCCTGGCTCCTTCACTGACTAATGTCTACTCAACTGTAAAGCAAGGATAATAATAGTATCTACTTTTGAGAGTTATGGGACTCAATAAGTTAATATTTTGAACAGTGTTTGTCAAATAAAAATTCCTTCTGCCACCCAAGTTTGCTTAGTCAGAAATTAAATATTGTCCCACAGGACAGCTCCTATCACAATTCCCAGCTTTCAACGGCCCTGGCCATAAGGATACTCAAGAAGCATCCTTCACAGCAACACTCTCACAGCCAAATGAAGTGGCCAGGCAAAGCCTTCGTCTGAACGATCCAAGGCAAACTACACCACTGCTAGGATGATTCCAGAAGAGGACTTCAGCCTCTCAAACAAGTCTTGCCTATATTTCCTCTTTTTACAGACATCATTTCACTAATGAATACCACGTCCTGGATCATAATGATGCTGGAGGGAAACCATGGTTTATAACTCAAATGGCCTAAAATCACCAAGCCATACACACTTGATAGATTATTTCACAAACCCTACCCGGCAAAGGATTGGAGTAGATTTCCAGATAATTCAGTGACATTTCTTCTGAACTACCTGAAATAGTTGATCCAACCATCTGTTGGGAATTTTTGCTATTCGTCAGGGTTTCCTCAGGTACAAAGACTAAATTCAGACAGTTTCTATGGCAACTATCTGAGATGGCAAGTACATCCTTAGCAACAGAGGTCAAAGGTTTAGGGGGAGTTTTAAAAAGCCACCACCACTTGCTTTAATCTTGGACCACTCACAAATGCAGAATCAGGGCTGCTGGACTTGCAGATTAGGGCTGAAGCCTTTGTTTAATTCACCGTAGCCCAGAAAACACTGAAACCCTCCACATCCTGAATCTGTGTCCAGCCAGGATAACAACACAAAGGCAGCTAACATCTACTAGAAGCCCTTTGTCTCAGCACATGCGGAGAGATTTATATGAATTACCTTACTGATTTTTCATAAGAACCCTATGAAGCAGGTACTGTTAAAATTTCTCTCTCAAAGATCAAAAATCAAGAGGTGAGGGTCAAAACAGTTACCAGACTTGTCCAAGATCACACTGCCTGGTTAATTTCACACCTGTACTCTATTCCTATATTATTCTCTCTATGAAAGCACAAGCATCCTGATAAAGAAGACATCTAGCGGCACTGAATCTATTACACATCTTTCCAAAACTTCAAAAAGGTTTTTTTTCACTCCATAGCTGCCCTTCTTCTTCAGACGCTGACATGAGTCTGCCTTCTCAGAGGGCCGTCGGTCTAGGAGATTTGGCTCCTATAGCACATCTATTTCTGATTTGTACCCTCTCTCCTCCTTTCCTTCTGACCTTCACCTCAGCAGTCTCTCATTTTTCAACCAAGCCAAGTGTTATGGGTCGAATGGTGTCCCCTGCCTCAAAATTCATGTTGGAGCCTAACCCCCAAGTACCTCGGAATGTGATTTTATTTGGAGACAGGGTCTTTACAGAGCTAATGAAGTTAGAACGAAGTCATTAGGGTGGGCCCTAATCCCATATGACTGGTGTCCTCATCAAAAGGGAAAACTTGGATGTGGAGACACACATAGAGGAAAGACAACATGAAGACACATGGGGAAGACAGCCGTCTGAGAGCCCAGGAGAAAGGCCCCAGACCAATTCTTATGGTCCTCAGAAGGAACCAGCCCTGCAGACACCTTCATTTTGGACTTCGAGCCTCCAGAACTGTGACACAATAAATTTCTATTGCTTAAGCCACTCCGTCTGTGATACTTTGTTACAGCAGCCCTAGCAAACGAATATATCAAGGAACTCTAGTTTTGACTGATAAAGGCACTGCCGTCCCAGGATAGGGTGGCCTCAGATGGGACTTTATCCAGTTATTATACATGCAGTGCCCACGGCATCCGAGGGGGTCCACTCCAAGCTTGATTGAATCTCCTGCTGGGCTCCAGAGACTCCAAGAGGCATTTTTAGACACTCCTGTCATTTTGCCATTTATCTGAGTAAGGACAGGAAATTTCTAGGTCCCAGTTCTCAAACTCTGCAAGTAAATCAATGCATAAGCATTGAGTTTTTCCCCCCTTCTTAAGAAAGCTAAGTGATAGGCAAACCTTAAATCGAGTCAGTCATGGCTCATCCCTTTTGTTAAAAAAAAAAAGTTAAGGGCTTTGAATTAAAACACTTCACCATGCTCTAAGGCTAAACCACACATTTCCAAAGAACAAAGAAGGTACAGAGGAGAGGACTGCAAAATTTGTTTTCAAATATCATAGGTGATGTGGACAGGAAAGAATGTGACTAGAATTCATAACATCACCAGAACCAAACAGCACCAAATAATCCTGTGTGCCATTTACTTTACCTCTGCACTGTATATTGCTAAGAGCAGCATAACTTATACAGCAAGGCCAGATATGAATAAAGATCAGATAAAAAGCCTGCTCACACCATTGTTCATCAAGTAATGTTCAGATCAATCATGCCCATCTTTTGTGTTCTCACTCACAAACCTCTGGTACCAATTACATCACTTAAGGTTTAGAAAAAAATCACAGGAGGATCTGACCAATTTGCACTCTTGGCAAATTAAGGACCCAATGAAAGTGACCATCAAAAAGCTAGAAACAGACAGGCAGGCATAAAATCTGGGCTGCTGCCTTGCACTTCAGACTGATTAGGAGGGAGGAAGGAAGGACCAAGGAAGGAAAAGGAAGGGTGGATTGCCCCCTCCCCACCCAACATACACATAAATGTAAGCACTTTGTCCTCTCCCTAAACTTCGTAATAAGTATGCCAATCTTTCAGCATATGAAAATCTGGATTTACACATATGCAAAATTGAGGATGATTTCTTACTTAGTCAATAGGTTCATGATCAGGTAAATAGTCTTATGAGAGGATAGATGGCTCCTCTTAAAATATTTTAAATTTCTATGATTGACTTAAATACACATTACAAGCATAATTATTAAAGAAAATAATAATGAGTTCTAAGGGATATTTTAGGAAGTGTGCTCACTCTTACTCCCAGCCGGCTATTGTCCCACCCGGCACTCCCCCAGCATGAGCAAGGGAAGGGGCAGGAGGGGTGAGGAGGTCAGAGGGAAGGGAGGCCCCCCACATGGGGACACAGATGGCGACCCCCCCACCCCGTGGTGCTTCTCTGACATCTTAAGCAGGCTGGCAGTAAGGATGTCAGTGTTGAGTTCTCTGAGGTGCACAGGTTTCCACCCCAGAAACTCTACAAGGGAGACAGAGGGAGGACTTTCTTTCTTCCATATCTAGCAGAACAACATCACAAGGGTCTTTTCTAGCCTAAAAAGGAGGGTAGAAATCACTATTTCTCAAAAAAGTGGCTTAATTATTTTTGACAAAGTGTTGCTTCATGCATTATACAACATTTCTTTGTGTATTATAAAGTGCACAGATGAGTATTTTGTCAAGATAATAAAACTACACATTCTGGCCTTAGAAATTCAGTACGAGGTAAATCTCAATTAGATCCCATCCCATATGGTTTAAACACTGAGATTTAAAACAAAACAAAACAAAAGACTTGCTATAATACTAGCTCATTTATGAGGTGACCTTGAGGCAAGGACTCTAATGACAAAAATGCACAGTCATGCTCAAGTGTAGTAGGCTAACCTTCTGATTTCTGTAATTAAATCATAATTGACAACTGGGATGGGGAAGAGAGTAAGGTGGAAATAAATTTAGTTCTATCTTCATAAAGGATGCCATACCACTATGAAATCTCACTCATTAGCTAGTTTTTTTTAATAATTGAAAGTTTAAAAAACTAGCATTTAATGAACATTTACTAAGCTAAGTACTTTGGAAGACTTATTTCATTTAAGTTTCACAACAATCCTATAGGCAGGTCCTGTTGTCATCCCACAGGACAGGAAACAGCTCAGCGAGGTTGAGGAAAGGGTGTCAGTCTGACTGCAGAGACCAAGCACAGACCCTCTGTGTGAGGAAGATGTGCTCATCCTTAGTTTAAATATTCTTTAAGGGCATAAATCTACTTTTCTGATTTCTCTTTATCTCTTACTCAGAAACACAAGTCCTAATGTTTTAAAATAATTAACATACGGTAAGAAATCATTGATTCAGAATATCATGGATGAGAGAACTCAGTGTCAGGCTTACAGAATATTTTAAGAGAAATTAAGTTTTCTTTGTGTCACATACACAATAGCCAAGGATAGCTTTGTCTGTCATATATGCATAAGTGAAAAACTCATCTTGAGTATGGTTAAAACCTCAACCACTAGGTGAATGTCTGCTTTTATTAAGTTAATATTTCTTATACCTAAATAAACGTTCATGTTTGTTCTCACAAGTAACAAATAGATAGATAGATATTCCCCTAACAAAAGTCAGTACTCTTTCCTTGTTTAATCATTGGGGAGACCACAGAACAACTAGCTCCTTCTAAATTCAACACCAGAGGTTTCCGAAGGAATACAATTGTATGCCAACAAATAAATATGTATATTTCTATCTGTGTAAACTAAGAGCCATAAAAGCACTTATTTGTCAGCCTTTGGAGAAAGGGACACAGTGGTGCTCAGCTTTCCTTCTCAGAGTCATCTCTCTTGACCTGGAAGAAAAGCGAGAGCACACTCTCCAGAGAGTTCCTTTGACAAAGGAATAGGAAGTCGAGTTGCTGCCAGGATGTATTTTGCCTTTCATAAAAGAATGGAGGAGGTACCAGAAATGCAATCTTCACCTTGAATGACAGTGACTTTTCCCAGGGGACATCTTAGCCAGTTTCAAAGGATGCCACGCCCACACCTCACCAGAAGGCTTATAGTGAAACATCAGAGGGGCTTTAAAATGCCTCATTAATGTTGTCCCAGAGGTCTCTGAGACTGTCCTCAATTTTTTGCATTCTTTTTTCTTTATTCTGCTCTGCAGTAGTTATTTCCGCTACTTTATCTTCCAGGTCACTTATCTGTTCTTCAGCCTCAGTTATTCTGCTATTGATCCCTTCTAGAGAATTTTTAATTTCATTTACTGTGTTGTTCATCACTGTTTGTTTGCTCTTTAGTTCTTCTAGGTCCTTGTTAACCGTTTCTTGTATTTTCTCCATTCTATTTCCAAGATTTTGGATCATCTTTACTATCAGTATTCTGAATTCTTTTTCAGGTATTTCCTCTTCATTTGTTAGGTCTGGTGTGTTTTTACCTTGCTCCTTCATCTGCTGTGTGTTTCTCTGTCTTCTCATTTTGCTTAACTTAACTGTGTTTGGGGTCTCCTTTTCGTAGGCTGCAGGTTTCATAGTTCCCGTTGTTTTTGGTGTCTGCCCCCAGTGGCTAAGGTTGGTTCAGTGGGTTGTGTAGGCTTCCTGGTGGAGGGGACTAGTGCCTGTGTTCTGGTGGCTGAGGCTGGATCTTGTCTTTCTGGGGGGCAGGTCCAATATTGGAGAGGGTGTGGAGAAAAGGGAACACTCTTGCACTGTTGGTGGGAATGTAAATTGATACAGCCACTATGGAGAACAGTATGGAGGTTCCTTAAAAAACTAAAAATAGAACTACCATATGACCCAGCAATCCCACTACTGGGCATATACCCTGAGAAACCCATAATTCAAAAATAGTCATGTACCATAATGTTCATTGCAGCTCTATTTACAATAGCCCAGAGATGGAAACAACCTAAGTGTTCATCATCGGTTGAATGGATAAAGAAGATGTGGCACATATATACAATGGAATATTACTCAGTCATAAAAAGAAACGAAATTGGTTATTCGTAGTGAGGTGGATGGACCTAGAGTCTGTCATACAGAGTGAAGTAAGTCAGAAAGAGAAAAACAAATACCGTAGGCTAACACATATATATGGAATCTAAAAAAAAAAAAATGGTCATGAAGAACCTAGGGGCAAGATGGGAATAAAGACACAGACCTACTAGAGAATGGACTTGAGGATACGGGGAAGGGGAAGGGGAAGCTGGGACAAAATGAGAGAGTGCCATGGACATATATACACTACCAAAATAGATAAAATAGCTAGCTAGTGGGAAGCAGCCGCATAGCACAGGGAGATCAGCTTGGTGCTTTGTGACCACCTAGAGGGGTGGGATAGGGAGGGTGGGAGGAAGGGAGACGCAAGAGGGAAGAGATATGGGGACATATGTATATGTATAGTTGATTCACTTTGTTATAAAGCAGAAACTAACGCACCATTATAATTGCTTAATTATACTCCAATAAAGATGTTAAAAAAAACAAAAAACCTCAAAAATAAATAAATAAAATGCCTCATTAAAAAAAAAGGCAAAACTCAAGTGTTTTCTCATCCTCTCATATTATTGGACCCCACTTCTTTGGCATAGAATTGGTTTCTCCCTTGCACAATGGACAATGTAGTTATTGCAGCATTACTGGGCTTTTTCCCCTAGAGAATGAAACAGCAACTTCTCAGTTTGACCTGCATCACCTGCTTGAACTTTCTCATGGAAAGAAGAGATAATATTCATTGAACATCTGTTGGGTGTCAGATAAGGTAATGAGTTCTTTACACGCTGATCTAATTTACTCTCACAATCACTTGGTTAGGCAAATATCTCCATTTTGTAGATGAAAAAATTAAGGTACAGTGAGCTTAAGCAATCTGTTCAGTGCTTGCTGGCTGGTAAATGATGAAACTGGCCTAACCCATCTGCCCAACCCTGAAGACTCATAAACTATATACCCAACAGTCCATGATAAACCCTCACTCAGTAAGACTCATTTGTTTCCTGGTGAGAGCTGAATGCCATCCATTTTCCATGTCACCTAAACATATGCTTTCTTCTTCTTTCAAATTATTCCTCTCTTGCTATCTAAGTTTTTGAAGAAAAATAAAGACAAGAAAATATTAGAGAATACATTGCTCTTCCAATCTCCTGTTTGGTATCCCCCATCACAGAGGGCATCTGTTCCCAGAAAGTCACTCACAATGAAAAAAAAACTGAGACAGAGGCAGGGGCTGGACCTTTGAAGACACCAATAAGCTGTACACGTTTTGACATCTCAAAATAATCACACATTAGTTGATGTTACATCTGCCAATGTGGCCAAAAGAAGGACCAGAATCTGACCAACATACACACCAGCCTTGCTTTCCCAATTGGGAAGGCAGATCTGTCTGTTTTCAAATCTTATTCCGCTTCTTTTAAGAAAGGGCGTTTTTCCTCCTATGACTTTCCCCTTCCCTGCTGTGTCCTGGGCAGTCAGTCCTAAGAATCCTAAACTGCGGGCTTCCCTGGTGGCGCAGTGGTTGAGAGTCCGCCTGCCGATGCAGGGGACACGGGTTCGTGCCCCGGTCCGGGAAGATCCCACATGCCGCGGAGCGGCTGGACCCGTGAGCCATGGTCGCTGAGCCTGCGCGTCCGGAGCCTGTGTTCCACGGCGGGAGAGGCCACAACAGTGAGAGGCCCGCATACCGCAAAAAAAAAAAAAAAAAAAAAAAAGAATTCTGAATTGAATCTCACTCTAATTTTTGAAGACCACATCTGAGATATGACACCTTGTGAAAATGAGATTCCAGCCCTGATTTGTAGAGTATAAGAGCCCCAGGGCATCTCAGGGCTAGGAACTTTTTTTATATTTTAATTACAAAGAATGGGTGTAATCCACATTTAAACATCCAAAAGTTTATTCTTTTCTTTAATGTCACTACCAAGCTAGATTCAAGCCAAACCACTTCATCCAATGAATTTATAAAAGATATAGACTAATAAAAAGAAACCACGAAAGAAATTATGCTCGGTAAACAAAACTTATCACACTAGGAATAAACTTTCCTTCCCAGCAAATGATAACATAGCACCCCTCAAGGAATCAATTTGTCCAGCAACTTAAGTAATCCCTCCACCATCTATTCTGTCATTCGTAAAGAAATACGCTATCGACATAGTTAAGACATGTCAACGCTTACCTTTCTGTAAGTAACAAAACGGTTGTTAAAAGTTATTTTCTTCCATTCAGCTGTTGAGACTCTTGCTGGGACTTGAGTATCTTCCCCAGAGGACACTCTCCTGCTCTGCTCTGCTTCCCCGCCTCTCCCTTCACCTTCAGTCAAACATTAACCGTCGACTGGCTTTATTGATTTTCAGGAACCATCAGATGTCATAAAAGGTATTGTACTCCAGGAAAGAAATGCGTTTGTACCAAAAGAAGTTAATTCACATCTAATACATCTCAAAACAGGTTTCTGAATTTTGGAATGTAGGTTTAATAAATTAGAAGACAAGAAGAAGTTAAAGTGGAAAAACTCTCTGTGTATTCAACTATCTGTAGAGTGCGAGGTCCATGACATCCAAGAGTTTCATCCATATTTTGCTCCCCCACCACGTAGCACAGAAAACTCAGCTGACATATATTTGTGTAGATTCCGTCTTAAACACAGACAAGCACAGGGTGCCATGTCTGAGCAGTGACTCAGTTCATTGGTAACCAGACACGAGAGACATGGGAAATGACTCAGAAGGTACAGCCAATGACGTAAACGGGCTGCACCTGCTTCTGAAACCCAAGGGTCCTCTTCAAAGTCTGCATGAAACAACCAGCAGTAGCCTTCCCCCAAACCACAAACCAAGTCCTTTTTCTCACCACTCTGAGAATGGATTTGCCTGAGAGCAAGTTACTACTTTTTTCACTCAGAATGAGGTTTCCGATTAAACAACATGGCCCCAGATTTCTTAAGGCAAGGGCTCTTTTAGACAGATTCCTGATTCCCACCCCTCAGTCACTCTTGGAATCTACACTAAAGATGAGAATCAAGGTCACCTTTGTGTCAAGTTTGATATCCATTCTGATATTCATTTCTGGGCTTCTCCTGAGCTGTGTTGTGTTTTCCATCTGCTAGGTGGGCATCGAGCACAATGAAAGCACAAGAGCACAGCCCACTGTCTAGATGGGCTTCTTGCTTCCCAGATCCCCTCAGGAAGACTTAGTGATTGCTCTAAGCCTCGTTTATCTTGGGGACCGTGAAGTGAAACCATCTAGTTGCGTGCCAGTGCTTAGCATACTCAGTGGACCAGCAGGCCCAGGAAAGAGCCTTCTTCCTCTGTCTCACAGCCAAGATAACTACATTGAGGGAAATGAGGTCAGTGAGGCTAAGCAGCTCTCACATTCTTAACATCTGTGCCCTCCCCTGAGCTGAATGAAATGACTCGGTTCCACAAAATCAAATAGCTTCCTCTTGTATGTTTCACTTCCCGAATCAATGACAAGCATCTCATGGCATTGCTCTGAAAGGAGTTTGCTTCTTTGGAAATTTTTTGTACTTTTTAATAAGGTATGCAAAAAGTACGTTTAAATCTATAAAGTTTTCTGTGAAAGGATGTATATATATATATCACTTTTAATCCTTGTTTCTTAGCAATATTATACAGCTATGTTCATAGCATATGTTAAAAAAGATGTTTTCTTGTTTAGTCTTTACAACATGGCCTGAAGTGGATTCCATCTTATAAACAGAAAACAAAGGCACAGAGGGGTTTTACCTCTTGCCCAAGTCACACAGCCTGTGATTACAGAATCAGGACTCCAGCCCTCGTCTGTCTGAGTCAAAGCCCAACCTATTCACCACAAGTGTTGAACTTGCCAGATTATTTTCCTTCTGGCTCCAAGTAATAAAAAAATCTACAGGAAGAAATTCCTCTGTGTGAGGCCGTTACTGACAGGAGATGGCCAAGTTCCTAAACTGGGCTTTCCTATATATTTTATGCTACCTCTAGGCTGTAGCTTCCAAGTCAGAACATCAGATTGATTAAACTCTAAAAAAGCCATCAGAGAAATTAACAGGTGATTGCATCTCTGGGTTATAAAGGCTTTTCCTGTGCTCTCCATGATAACAGGTTAGCATGGTGCTCAGAGCTGTGTGTTTCATCATTTATGTATTAACTTATGCATTTATAATTTATAAAATTATTTGGATTTTATAAGTCTAGATTAAATCCAAAGATTAAGAGCATGCACGTTTTGCCCTGTGTTTCAGAGTGAACACCGCTGCATTTTAGGAACCCATTGTCACACAAAAATGAGGCATTTCTAGTTCAGTAGTTTAATACTGACTCAGTAATAATAGGAATAATAAGGAAAATCTAATTGATGAAGATGACTAATTCCCTGTATCAGAGCGAAGTAGACATAAATTATGTATATGATGGAAACAAGTGAACAATTGGAAAGATTTGGGCAAATACTTCTGACGAACAGCTTCATGGTATTAAAACATATTAGCACTTCTGTCTATAATGTTTTAACCATTCCTCAAACATTAGCCCTAGAAAATATGTAAGTAATATTTAATTTATGGACAGTGCTAGTCAGCAATGAATAAAGTTTGGAGAGCCTCCCAGATAAAAACTTTATGAAATTTGGAATGATTCTTAAAATTCAAAGTATGTTACATTTTTAATATTCCTATTACTTAAAACTCATGGTAAACGAAGTCTACGAATGCTAAATTTTTCCATTTTTCATGCACTTGCACTTTAACATGGACTCTATTTGCATTACATATCATGTGTCTTGAGAACATTTTATCATGAGCCTATCAACATACAGCCTCACCTGACAGAAGTTGGATAATACATACATACGTAACAATAATATTTTTAAATTACTCGATATCTGTCTCTTAAGGTTAACTTAATGATGGCAGAAACTTTGTCTTCCATTAGCACTCAGTAAATACTTCTTAGAATTGAACTCCTTTCAGTTGTTTAATTCCATATTTCCAAATAGGATTGCAGGCAGGCTTAACCAAGGCTGATGGGAACCCAGACAAGTGAACGATTTTGTACCCCCTCAAACCAATATTTTACATCTTTTGTTCCATATTTATTTAGTGGGATGAGGTGAAACTAATTTTCTGCTAGTGAATGTTTGAGGCTGAAGCAGAATTTTCCCTAATTCCTTTCACTGGCCAGGACAGTGTGCGTTTAAATATAAGCAATACACCCCCTACATTTACAGCTCTTATACTCGTCTGTGGGTTTGTTTGAGTTTGGGATTCTTTTGTTGTTTTGGGCAATTTTCCAAACCAGGACACTTGAAGGCATTATTAAATGATTTAAGAGTCAGATAAGAAAATAAATCACTAATGCCAAGAAACACCGAACCATACATAATGCAGTTGCAAAAGCTTAGCTAAGAGTCACCTGTGTTCAACCTAAAAATATTCAAAAAAGACAGTTTGAGGCTAATCAAGAGGTTTTTTCCCCTGCTCTCTATTCTGACAGAAGTAGATCCGGTTTGCAGTTGTTTATTTCAGAAATAGTTTTACTCCATCTACAGATGGTTGCTCCAGGCAATTAGACAAGGTCCTTGATCTGGCGCTAGTTACCCATGTCAGGAAACTGCTAGAGAATCCTGTGACTGGAATGGTTAGGAAATATCCACATCAGCCATACATTGGACAAATGCCTTCTAGAGCTTTCTAAATCTGGAGAGTTTATTAAAACTGGGCCTTATATCATGAGATCCTTGTTCAGCAGGTCTGGGGTGCAGCCCAGGGATCAACATTTTTAAAGCCCTCTGGATTCCTTATGTGGGTAATCACGTGGACCCTTCTCTGAGAAACACAGCTTAAGGATTCTCTGCTTTATCCACCAGTAAATATTCTTTAGCAAGGCCTGTGCTCGGTAGTAATTTCCCCCCATCATTTAGGATCCATTTCTGCAGGATCTGTCTCATACAACACTGCAGTTGACTTGATGTTGTACGTGAAGACCGAATCTGGCAGACACAAAGATGCTCATCTTGCCTCAGACCTTTTTTTTCACAGTCTACTGAATGTTTTATTTGACCTCAGTTTTTTTCTTAATTCCAAGAAATTACAATAATCTTGTTGGTTTTCTGAGACCTATCTCTGTCTCTCTTATCAGATTTCACCAGCATGGGTCATTCCTCACATCCAGTTCACTGCCCAGACCATTGCACGTTGTTTCCACCTCCTGTACCCCATTGAAACTGCCCTCGCCAAGGTGATAACACCTCCTCATGATAATCAGAGACGCTCTCCAGGCTGCACCTTACCAGACCTCTTGAAACATCTGACACTATCCACAGCTCTCCCTGAAATGCCCTTTACCCTTGGTTTGTTTGCCAGTACTCGGTCCTGGTTTTTCTTCTACCTCTCGAGCCAGTCCCTGGTAGTCCTATTTGTAGCCTCACCAGACTCCTGGGGTCAATCCCAAGTTGTCTGGCCTCATCACTCATTCTAGGAGGTTGGATCTGTTCCCATCTGTACACCAAAGTCTCAAGTCTCTCTCACCGCCCAGATCTCTCTCTTGGTCTGGGCTTCAGTCTTTTTAGTCCAACCAATTTTTGCCAGAGCACGATCTACACTTCCCAAACGCACAACGAACTCAACATATCCAAAATTAACCACACGGTTTTAATTCCTCCCAAACAGATCCTCCTGGGACACCACTGCTTCATGCTAGCCCTGGTAGCACGTGTGCTGTGATTGATTAGTAATTCCTGTCATGGGTACAAATAGGAGACTGGCAATGGATATGCCTGGAAATCACCATCCTTGTCTAGGAGGACTCTGTGACTTGGATATTGGGGGCTCAATAAACATTGGTTTCCCTTCTCTGCTTATGAGTCTCTCACTAGACAACAAAACATTGGGACTGCCTCTGAAAATGTTGTCCTTAAGAAGTATTTCCTGGGAAAAAAATAGCCTTTTCGACAACTGGTGTTGAAACAACTGCATATCCACATGCAAAGGAATGAAGTCAAACTCCTACCTCACACCATCCAGAAAAATTAACTCAGAATGGATTAAAGACTTAAGTGTAAGAACTCTGTAAAACCCTTAGAAGAAAACAGTGGTAAATCTGTACGTCCTTAGATTTGGCAATGGTTTCTTAGATATAACAGCAAACGCACAAACAATAGAAAAAACAAATTGGACTTCATCAAAATTAAGAATCTGTGCTTCAAAGAATACTATTGAAAAAGTGAAAAGACAACCCACAGGATGGGAGAAAATACTGCAAATCACATATCTGAGAAGGGAATTGTAGCTAGAAGACATAAAAAAAACTCTTACAATTCAAAAATAAATACATAAAAATCTAATAAAAATAGACAAAGGGTAAGAATAGACATTATTAAAGAAGGTACACAAATAGCTAACAAATATATGAAAAGATGGTCCACGTGATTAGGCGTAAGCAAAATGTAAATCAAAACCGCAATAAGATACTACTTTGTACCCATTAAGATAGCTATAATAAAAAGGACACATATAATAACAAGTATTGGAGAGGATGTAGAGAAATCAGAATCCTCATACACTTCTTGTGGGAATGTAAAATGATACAGACACTCTGGAAAAAAAATCTGGAAGTTTCCTCAAAAACTTAAACCATTGGACCTAGCAATTTCATTCTTAGGTATGTATCTAAGAAAAATGAAAACGTATGTTCAAACAAAAACTTGTACCTGAATGTTCCTGGCAGCATTATTCATAATAACCAAAAGTAAAAACACCCAAATGTCCATTCATCTGCCAAATGGGTAAACAAAATGTGGTATATCCACATAATAGGATAGTTTTCAGCCATAAAAAGGAATGAAACACTGGCATATGCTACAACATGGATAAAGAAAAAGTAGCCAGACAAAAAAAGACCAAGTACTGTATGATTCTATTCATGTGAAATGTCCATAACAGGGAAGTTCATAGAGCTAGAAAGTAGATTAATGGTTGCCTGAGGTCAGGGAGTAGGGGGATGGGGTGGAGGGTTATAGTTAAAGGATCTGGGGTTTCTTTCTGTGCTGGTGAAAATGTTCTAAAATTCATTGTGATGATGGTTGCACAATTCTGTAAATATACTAAAAGCTATTGAATTCTATACTTTAAATGGGTGAATTTTATGTGCATTAATTTTATCTCAATAAAGCTGTTAACAAAAAAAGGAAGAGGTAAGTCCTGCAGCCAAACCCACCCTGATATGAAAAACAAGACACAGGCTAAACATTTGCAGTTACCTCAGACCAGGCATTTCAGAACAAATTCACTGTGTTCTATTATCATAGATGTTTTGAGGGTTTTTAATTATTTTATTTTCACTTAAATATACTTGTTTTACTTAGTTTACTTATTATTTGATCTCCTCTTTCATGTTTTACTGTTAAAAATGTGAATAAGAACATTTCAGTACTTGAAGATTATCTTTGCCCTGAGCAAAGAAGGAAGGAGAAGACAGTGTGACCGACAACAGGCCCTTCGGTCTCTCTCCTAGTGTTTCAGGTCAGGCAGTTCAACACTAGAGAAACCCTTTAAACTCACTGCCCACCCAAAAGGGAAGAAAATTTTCTTTCTACATGACCACACCTAGCAACTCGGAAGAAAAAGGAGGAATTTTTTTCTCCCTTTGCTCTTTCCACTCAGGGTAATATTAAGCCTAGTGTCAGTAACAACCCAGGAGAATTTCTGGAAAACTTCTGTTATCTTAAGCCTGAAATTTCCCAGTTGCTACATGAGAAAATCCAGGAGCTGAAATCTCACATCTACGATCTACTTAGTTCCCCTGCCTCTGCCAGTCCTCAGGAGCTTCTCACAGTGCAGAGGAGGGGAGGAGGGGGGCCACTGGGGAGAGATTCTCGGGGGTCACCAATGAACGCTCAGGAAACGCCAGGTCTCCCTCACAAAGCATGGGGGAGGCCCTGCAGAGCATCTTGAATTAAACTGCTAGAATCCCACTCACCCCCATGCCCCTAATTTAAACCTGATGAGCTTGACCAGTGTGTCACAGAGGCAGGGCTCCAGAGGGACTATTTTTAAATCTGTTCCCTAAACATGAGAAACAAAGGGGATTGCCTAGAACCAGGACTATATCCAAACAGACTTACAAGACAGAGGTGGCTGTACCGTCTCTAAGTTACAAATACAAAAGAAAACTAATAACAGTTAACAACACAGGACTTGACTAAAAGATAACCAAAACCCACCACTCTTTTCTAACCCCTGAAAGAATTTTCTGAAGACAAATAATAAATTTTCAGGACTGAGGTTCTTAGCCCTGGCTACATGGAATCATAGGGATTCTGATAGGATTGGTGTTTGATGACCTGACAGCAACCATCTCTAGGTTCTTCTTGGTACCAAAGGCACAGCTCAGGTTGAGACCCACCGATCTAATGCGGGCCTTTGCCGGGCACTTTCCTAATTGGTCTAAGCATAGTATCTCATTTAATCCTCACAACGAAACTGGGAGGTCATTATTTTTATTACTTTACAAATAAGGAAACTGAGGAACAAAGAAGATAAAAATGGACTCTCCAAGGCTTGAATCCAGGTGTGAATTAAAAAAAAAAAATCAAAGCACTTCACAGCTGCCCTGGGCTGAGCTCCTGTAGAATGCGTCTCCTACGCAGCTCTACTTACCTACCAGGCACGACAATCAGATGCGCCGCTCAGTCCGCTAGGCAGATGCATCAGCTCACAGAGCCACAGCCAAAACGTCAACACTTCCACCCTAGGAGCATTCTCACCAGCTGTCCTTCCACTCCACCTTTTCTGAGAGTTACTTCGCTGGGAATCCTGCCCGGGCTGTGAAACCTGCCCGGGTGTCATTTCCATGCGCTGATAACACCAACCGCTTTATCCCATAGAGCGCTTTCTCCCCAGATCTCTTCCCCAGCTGTGTTGTCTTAGATGTCCCCCTGACCTCCCTTGTCATGCAGCAAGTGCATCACCTGGCTGACTTGGATCCAGTCTGTCTCTCAGCTGGTCTGGAGGAAGGTCACCCTCTCTCTGAGCTAACGAGGAAGTGGTTAGCTTTACTAGAGCTCAGCTCAGACCAGGCCTAGCAGCCAATATTGTTCAAAGAATTAGGCTTCCCTGGTGGCGCAGTGGTTGAGAGCCCACCTGCCGATGCAGGGGACACGGATTCGTGCCCCGGTCCGGGAAGATCCCACATGCCGCGGAGCGGCTGGGCCCGTGAGCCATGGCCGCTGAGCCTACGCGTCCGGAGCCTGTGCTCCGCAACGGGAGAAGCTACAACAGTGAGAGGCCCGCGTACCGCAAAAAAAAAAAAAAAAAAAAAAAGAAAAAATGGACAAGCAATATGAACACTAGTTTACAGGAAAGAAATGCAAATAGCCCTAAAACATATGAGAAAAACACTGTACCTCACTAAAAATAAAAAACAATTGTAAGTTAAAGACTATTTCTTAACTATCAGATTAATAAAAACCTGAAGTACAAGTCCTGTTGGAGAGGCTATGGAGAAAGAACTACTCTCGTACACTGCTAGTGGGAGCAGCGGGAACGCGAAATGGTATTACCACGCTGTGGATGGGAATTTGGCAATATTAGCAAAATTACATTTACCCTTTGTCTTAGAAATCTCACTTCTAGGAATATATCCCACAGATACACTGGAAAAATTATCCAAACATGTATGTACAAGGTTATTTATTTCAGCACTAGTTATTACCAAAAACCAAAAAAACTAGAAGCAAGCAAAATACCCACAATAAGGTTCTGGTTGAATAAAATGTGCTTGCACCCACTCGATGAACAGTTTGCAGTTAAAAGGAACAAGGATGACTTCTATATAACATTATGGAGCAATCTCTAGGATAGCTATTAAGTGAAAAAAGCAGGATTGAAGGAAGTATATATAGTATGATACCATTTATCTAATAATGAAGGGGAAGACACAAACTTATATACTTGTATGTATATAAAATTATGTACATATATAAACACATGTAAGTGTGCATTTGCTTATACTTCAGAAACCAGAAGGATAAACCATATTTGTTTAATAGTTACCTTAGGGGAAGCGAGGGATCAAAGCGGAGAGAATAAGAACAGAAGCTAGAACTTCTCTGAATATAACTGACTGTATAGATTTGACATTGGAGCCATGTAAATTCTTTACATAACTACAAAACAACATTAAATCAAAATGAAAAGAAGCTATTCCTAAAAATAGAAAGCAAATTAAACAAATGAACTTCACTGCGTATTGAGTCGGAAGCATAACCTGAGAGGAACTAATCCAAGTAATTTAAAAACAGTAATATCAGGTTTCCTGGTGGCACAGTGGTTGGGAGTCCACCTGCCAATGCAGGGGATATGGGTTCAAGCCCTGGTCCAGGAGGCTCTCCCATGCTGTGGAGTGGCTAGGCCCATGCACCACAACTATTAAGCCTGGGCTCTAGAGCCTGCAAGCCACAACTGCTGAGCCCACATGCCACAACTACTGAAGCCTGTGACCCACCACTACTGAACCCCATGCTCCTGGAGTCCGTGCTCCACAATAGGAGAGGACACCGCAACGAGAAGCCCACGCACCGCAGCAAGGAGTGGCCCAAGCTTGCTGCAACAGGAGAAAGCCCGCGCACAGCCCAACACAACCAAAAATAAATTAAAATGAAATAAAATTTTAAAAAAGGAAGAAAAAAAAAAAAACAGTAATGTGTCTGTGAACCCTAGTGGGTTAGAACCTAAGGACAAAAATCACTTTAAAAATCTTGAACTGTTTTCAGAAATCATTCTGCTAGCAATTATATTAATATCATCATTCTGAAACGTAGATAGTAAAGTCAAAAGTAATTATGTTAATATTGTTTGGAACCAAGATTTTAGGCAGAAGAGTGGAAAAATACAAAATCAAAGAAGTTAAAGTCCTGCAGTACTAAGTTCAAATTCAAAATATTAGCAGGAACTCATGATGTATTTTCTCCTAAATATTTTTTATCATTCTGCCCACTGAAACATCCTAGAAACAATGACCAACTCATAAGCAGTGAGCAGCCCTAAAGCCAGCTTGTGATCTTTCAATATTGCTTTTCACAGAAGGAACTAAGCCTCCTTGGAGAAACTGCTGATTCTAGGTCTGGAGCAGGAAATGTACAAAATGTACCTAGAACATTTGTCATAACGGACAGCAAGGAAGTTATCAAAAAATACTGGGCTTGTATCAAAGGATTCAGAAGCAAACAGAAAGAGGTTCTCAGAGGCAAAAGGCAAAATTTTTGAAAACCAACAAGAATAATGACTGCAATGAACTGAAACACATCAAATATGTTAAAATCCATGAGGTTGTAATTATACTTGACAACAAAACTCATTGATCACCTTTGGAGGATGCCTGAGAAACAATTCATTATTCTGAACACATGTTAAGAATCAAGGATTTAACCTGCCTTTGCCATACAAACTGTATCTCAGGGTAACCAAATAGTTTTAAGGAAAAGTTTCTCTTTCTAGAAGTCTTCCAGTGAATAAATGAAGGAATGATAGAATTAGAATATTACCGTTTTGCAATCCCTACTCAAAAATCGGATCTAATCAAAGATGATAAACTACAACAAACAGACAACGGGTCGCCCAGTTTGCCTCCTGAAAGAAGTATGCAATACCACTTACGAAGAATTCTTGATGGAAAATTATACTTAAATCAGATCAAACCTTCCATTCTAGACTGTAGGTCTAAAGAATTACTCTATAGGAAATGTTGGTCAGAGAAACAAGTTACAGATGAAATGACACTCAGGGCTGCAAAATACAAAATGTGAGAAACTACAGGACAGATGACTCTGTTTCTTCCATGTATAAATTGAAAAGGAAAAAAAGATTAAAAGATTATAGATTAAAAGAAATTTAAGAGAAGGTGTGGACCTTACTTGGACCTGATTGACACAAACCAATTCTTTCTTTTTTTTTTTTTTTTTTTTTTGGCCACACCCTGAGGCTTGTGGGATTTTAGTTCACCAACCAGGGATCAAACCCAGGGCCTCGGCAGTGAGAACACAGAGTCCTAACCACTGGACTGCCAGGAAATTCCCCAAACCAATTCTTTTTTGAAAAATATATATATAAATAGGGAAATTCTTTTGTTGTCCATTTTGAGGTGTGAAAATAGTTACGTGGTTTCAGTTCTTAAAAGGTTCTCATTTAGCAATACACATAAGAAGAGTTATGGATGAAGTGGTTTGCTATCTTGTATTTGCTTCAAAAGAATCCATTCCGGCTGTTGGGGAGGGTGGTATAGTAGAGGGCAGCAAAAATGAAACAAGACTAGGCGTGAGCTGATAATTGCCAAAGCAACTGGGCAGTGATGGTGCATGGGAGTTTATTACATTATTCTCTCTACTTTTGTTTATTTTGACATGTTCTATTAGAAAACTTTAAAACGAAAAAATTTGTTACACTCACACACACACACACACACACACACACACACACTCCGGCTTTCCCTACCTTCTTGATCATGTTTTGAGTAAAGGATCTGGCTCAATAATGAGTGAGTGGTGATTTTTTTTGTTCAAACAATCAAGACATTTATTTCTTTAGAGACAGTGATGAGCACATTCTCATTGGAAAGCTGCCGGAGAAGAGACGGTTCCACCGTCACCCCATGTGCTGTTCCTCTAATTTCACATTCTGAATCTGGCCTTTCAGAAAAAGTAAATGAAGATTCCTGAACTGGAAGATAAATTTGGAGGTCAAAGTACTACAATATTAGTATTGAAACAGAAGAACTGTTCTCCTTTGTTAGCGTCTAAACAGAAGTAGTGCTTGTAGACGGAAGAGCTGGAGACCTGGAATCAAAGGGGGTGTAGGGGGAAGGGGCAGACTGTCCACTTGGGATTAAGCCTCAGGAATTTTCAGACATCTTGGGGATGCCTTTAGCCTTTAACAGCATAAGTTGAGATTCTGTGTCTCCAATGGTCAGGGAAATCTGAGCTGATGGCGGGTTTACAAGCAATTAGACTCACTGCCGTTCATGAATTATCATTCCAGACCACGTACTAAGCATTTTATATTAATTACCTCACTGAATCTTCACAGTCCTTCCCCTCCCCCATGGCACAGGAATTATCACCCCAATTTTACAGATAAGAAAAAGGAGGTTCAGAGAGGTCGAATTATCCTCTCAGGGTCACACAGCCAGCAAGTGACTTCATTTGTCCTCGAACCTAGGGAAGTCCGCCTGCAAAACCCTTCCTCCACTGTCTGGGTTTGGTAGGCCTTGGGCAGCACTTTGTGGACACCAGTGATTGGTGTCCCTGCAGGCACCATGCACACAGCATTTCCTGGGTGAAAATCCTACCCCTTGAAATAAGGGCAACAGCCCCATCAGGGAAAGGGTAAATACCTGTTACAGAAGTTAAGTGAGTTCAGAAGACAATGTATGCCTCTGTCGCCTATCCGGGCAGCAAATCCAGGACAAAAACATCCAGAAAGCCCGACAGGTGCTGGTGGGCAGTGAGTAAGGAGAAAGTATATTTCACAGCTCCTTTTTCCCATTACCTTATAACACTTTTAAATAGACCTCAAATGATATTTTTATAGACAAACACAGCCCCTTTTCCCCTGTGGCAAGTAATGCAATAAAGGCTCATTTATTTACCATCCTATTGATTAGAAAGTAGTGATACACATTAGAGAAATGCAAATCAAAACTACAGTGAGGTATCACCTCACACTGGGCAGAATGGCCATCATCAAAAAATCTAGAAACAATAAATGCTGGAGAGGGTGTGGAGAAAAGGGAACCCTCTTGCACTGTTGGTGGGAATGTAAATTGGTACAGCCACTATGGAGAACAGTATGGAGGTCCCTTAAGAAACTAAGAATAGAACTACTATATGACCCAGCAAACCCACTACCGGGCACATACCCTGAGAAAACCATAATTCAAAAAGAGTCATGTATGACAATGTTCATTGCAGGTCTATTTACAGTCACCAGGACATGGAAGCAACCTAAGTGTCCATCAACAGATGAATGGATAAAGAAGATGTAGCACATATATACAATGGAATATTACTCAGCCATAAAAAGAAATGAAATTGAGTTATTTGTAGTGAGGTGGATGGACCTAGAGTCTGTCATACAGAGTGAAGTAAGTCAGAAAGAGAAAAACAAATACCGTATGCTAGCACATATATATGGAATCTAAAAAAAATTGTTCTGAAGAACCTAGGGACAGGACAGGAATAAAGATGTAGACGTAGAGAATGGACTTGAGAACGTGGGGAGGGGAAAGGGTAAGCTGGGACGAAATGAGAGAGTAGCATGGACATATATACTCTACCAAATGTAAAATAGATAGCTAGTGGGAAGCAGCCACATAGCACAGGGAGATCAGCTCAGTGTTTTGTGACCACCTAGAGGGGTGGGATAGGGAGGGTGGGAGGAAGACACAAAAGGGAGGAGATATGGGGATATATGTGTACGTATAGCTGATTCACTTTGTTATACAGCAGAAACTAACACAACATTATAAAGCAATTATACTCCGATAAAGATGTCAAAAAAAAAATAAAGAGCATAAAAAAAATCAAGGAGACTATTTAAAGCATGTTTAAACAGAGGTTATTCTTCTTTGGCACTTATTCTAGAACAGGGCAGTATGCTAAGAGCTTTAAGTATCCTGTTATTTCAATATTCTATAGCATTCCTATGTGATAGCTTCTATTTTTATCCCCAATCACAGAAAAGCAAACTAACATTTAGGGCAGTTCAGTGATTTACTCAGCATTGCACAGCTTCTAAGTAACAGACCCAGGATTCAAAACCAGGTCTCTCTGGAAGCAGAGACTGCATGAATCTTTGTTCTTGTTTTTTGTTTAAAACAGTTTAGACATGAAGAATGTAAGTTATATATTAAACTCCCATGTTACTATTGCCCAGCTTATGACATAAAATATTAGGAATAAAGTTTATAACCCTGCAAAAAAAAAAAAAGTAGTGGTACAACACAGTGAGAATTGAAGACTGTGAAGATGACCCAAAGGCAGTGAGATATCCTAAAGAGGTTTATGACCCATCAAAATGCAATTACATTCCAGAGGCAGAGCATTAAATATATCTTATTGAATTAAATTTATCGGACAACTGTTCAGCTGCATATGGTTATGTGAAATCTATATAACCAGAATACTTGATTACCCAGAATAAACATATTCTCTGATGATGCTGGCTTTTCTGTCATTGGATCTAGGTAAACAAAACCTCCACCGTACATATTTACTCTACCACATGAAGAGTTGAAGATACATAAAACTAAACTGGAAAGAATCTGGTAGAAAATCATCTGGAGATAGCCCTTTCAAAATGTATCATTCCTAGGGAGATACTAAACACTACAACTTGGGAGCCTGCAGTGATTCCCCGGTGCATTTGGGGAGGCTGCTCAAATCTATTATCATGTTTAAGGAAATAATATATGTAAAGTCCTGTATATGCCCAATAATTGGTAAGGGCTCCTAAGTGGCAGCTATTGTTATTACTATCATATTATAATTATTAAAATGATCCTTGCCTTGTAGATCCTTATAATAGAACTACGTTGATGGAAACTGGCTTATATTGTCTTTTATTTTGTCATCAGAAGAGGAGTGAGTGCGTGTCTTTGGTCTTAGTTTGAATTAAGATTCCCTTGAACATAGTACAATCTAATAATGACCATATTATTCCCTGTTTTATGCTTTTAATTTATCCCAAGTAAGGAAATACTGAAAAGCAGGCACAAGAGAAAAAGACTACAGTATTTCTAAAATGCAGAATCTTTGTGAAAAAAGTGCTATGAGCAGAGTTGTCAAGTGAAGTCCCTCAGCTGATACAAGGCAGCAGAGAACACTGATACTCCTATTGTCTCACCAGAATTAGTCAGGGTTCTCCAGGGAAGCAGAACCAACAGCAAGAGATTTCTTTTAAGGAATTGGCTCATGCATTATGGAGGCTGGCAAATCCAAAATCTGCAGGGTGGGCCAGCAGGCTGGAGAACCAGGAAGAGCAGTTCAAGTCCAAAGGCCATTGACTGACAGAATTCTTGCCCAGGGGAAAATCAGTCTTGTTCTGTTCAGGCCTTCAACTTATTGGGTAAGGCTCACCACACTAGGGAGAGCAATCTGCTTTACTTGAGCCCACCAATTTAAATTTTAATCACATCCAAAAACACTCTCACATATGTTTGACAACACATATGTTTGACAACATATCTGGGCAGCATGGCCCAGCCAAGTTGTCCCTTAACTGTCACAATCACTCTCTCTCTTTTACACACACACACACACACACACACACACACACACACACACACACTTGATCAAGATTCATTACAAAGTGAGGAAGGAAGTATCTACATCATAATGCCAAGCACCAGGGGTCTTCTGGAGCCCTCCCAAGAGGTCACTTGCCTGATGAGAGTATCATCATATCAATTTCAAGGCACTATTATTTTATTTCTTCTTCTTTTTTTTTTCACTTGCATAACTTGTTTTTCTTCTTTATTCATTTTTTATACAGCAGGTTCTTATTAGTTATCTATTTTATACACATTAGTGTATATATGTCAATCCCAATCTCCCAATTCATCCCACCACCATCACCCCCCACCCCACTTTTCCCCTTTGATGTTCATACGTTTGTTCTCTATATCTGTGTCTCTATTTCTGCCTTGCAAACCAGTCCATCTGTACCATTTTTCTAGATTCCACATATATGCATTAATATATGATATTTGTTTTTCTCTTTCTGACTTACTTCACTCTGTATGACAGTCTTTAGGTCCATCCACGTCTCTACAAATGACCCGATTTCATTCCTTTTTATGGCTTTCATTCCTTTTCAAGGAATCCTTTTCATTCCTTTTTAAGGAATCCTTTTCATTCCTAATATTCCATTGTATATATGTACCACATCTTCTTTATCCATTCATCTGTCAATGGGCATTTAGGTTGCTTCCATGACCTGGCTATTGTAAATAGTGCTGCAATGAACATTGGGGTGCATGTGTCTTTTTGAATTATGGTTTTCTCAGGGTATATGCTCAGTAATGGGATTGCTTGGTCATATGGTAATTCTATTTTTAGTTTTGTAAGGAACCTCCATACTGCTCTCCATAGTGGTTGTATCAATTTACATCCCCACCAATAGTGCAAGAGGGTTCCCTTTTCTCCATACCCTCTCCAGCATTTACTGTTTGTAGATTTTTTGATGATGCTTATTCTGACCCATGTTAGGTGATACCTCATTGTAGTTTTGATTTGCATTTCTCTAATAATCAGTGATGTTGAGCATCTTTTCATGTGCCTCTTGGCCATCTGTATGTCTTCTTTGCAGAAATGTCTTTTTAGGTCTTCTGCCTATTTTTTAATTGGGTTTTTCATTTTTTTAATATTGAGCTGCATGAGCTGCTTATATATTTTGGAGATTAATCCTTTGTCTGCTGATCCATTTGCAAACATTTTCTCCCATTCTGAGGGTTGTCTTTTTGTCTTATTTATAGTTTTCTTGCTGTGAAAAAGCTTTAAAGTTTAATTAGGTCCCATTTGTTTATTTTTGTTTTTATTTCCATTACTCTAAGAGGTGGGTCAAAAAAGATCTTGCTGTGATTTATGTCAAAGAGTGTTCTTCCTATGTTTTCCTCTAGGAGTTTTATAGAGTCCAATCTTACATTTAGGTCTTTAATCCATTTTGAGTTTATTTTTGTGTGTGGTGTTAGGGAGTGTTCTAATTTCATTCTTTTACATGTAGCTGTCCAGTTTTTCCAGCACCACTTATTGAGGAGACTGCCTTTTCTCCATTGTATATCTTTGCCTCCTTTGTCATAGATTAGCTGACCATAGGTGTGTGGGTTTATCTCTTGGGTTTATCCTGTTGCATTGATCTATATTTCTGTTTTTGTGCCAGAACCATATTGTTGATTACTGTAGTTTTGTAATATAATCTGAAGTCAGGGAGTCTGATTCCTCCAGCTCCGTTTTTTTCCCTCAAGATTGTTTTGGCTACTTGCGGTCTTTTGTGTCTCCGTACAAATTTTAAGATTTTTTGTTCTAGTTCTGTAAAAAATGCGATTGGTAATTTGATAGGGATTGCATTGAATCTGTAGATTGCTTTGGGTAGTATAGTCATTTTCACTGTATTGATTCTTCCAATCCAAGAACATGGTAATAGAAACATTTGTGCTGTTTGCTTTTAAAAGTTTGTGTTGGACCAAGGGGGATTGGGGAGGGAGATAAATTGGGAGATTGGGATTGACATATACACACTACTATAAATAAAATAGATAACTAATAAGGACCTACTGTATAGCACAGAGAACTCTACTCAATACTCTATAATGACCTATATGGGAAAAGAATCTAAAAAAGAGTGGATATATGTATAATTGATTTCACTTTGCTGTACAGCAGATACTAACACAACATTGTAAATCAACTCTACTCCAAAAAAAATTAATTTAATAAAAAGTCTGTGGTGGTATTTTGGCTAGGAAAGCAGTCTATCTCTTTCTTCTCCGTATGGCCCCCAGATAACCCTATTCCTGCCTTAGTGCAGTGCCTTATCTCCAGGAGGACCTGGAGTAGGTAAGAGGCTGAGTGCTCGGCAAAGCCACTGGGTGCAGACATGAAAATAACACACCCATCCATGAGTTACACACCCAACAGACATGTCCAGAGCAAGCAGATATGCCATGGCCACCTTCTGGTGGGACTGACACAGGAGAAACTGCCTTCCCCTCCACAGTGCCTCTTGCTGCAAACAATGAGCCAGTGTACATTTGCCAAAGCTCTGCAAATCATGACTAATGTGAAAAACAATGCAAGAGCAGCTGGTCTAAGCCAAGGAAACCATGGGCAAGTGGTAAATTAAAGTTGACAAGAGGTAATCCCAGACATTCCGATGCAAAGATAATGACCAGAAACCAGGAAAGTGGTTGCCTAAAATCAAAAAAACATATTACTAGCAATAAGGTAACAATTCAGAGAGGATTTCTATTAAGAGAATCCTGCACTGGGAAGAAGATAATAATACATTAACTCAGGGGTCCCCAACCCCAGAGAAGTTAAGTAAACTTACACAAAGTAACATAACTAGAAACATGGTACAAGCAGGATATGAAACCAGGAAGTGTGACTCCCAAGTCTAAAAACTTAGCCACTCTACTATACGGCATCCTAATTTTGTAATTTTTTTATGCCTGTGAGACATTAATAGGGCTGTTGAGATTTATCTTTTCCTTATCCCCATCTTATCCACATACATTTGTTTATAAATAATAATAATAAAATTGTATATTTTCTAAATATTTTATAATTTGGACTTTTTTTTCCAACAAATAAGATCTTGTCCATGCCCTTTCCTCCAGAATTTTCCATATATGTGACTTGTTCTGGGCTGACCAAGTTTTAACCCAAATTGGTTCTTTAAAATATGAGATCACCCTGCTCATTACCCTATACCATGTTGCGTCTTTCAGGTCACACTGAGTTTTAGCTTCTTTCAAGAATGATTTCATTGTATCAGAAATTCAAGCCTTAAGTTGAGCTCTAATTTATTTTCCAATATCAATGTGTAAGGTGAGAGGAAATTGAAGTGAGATTTGGGTTTTCTGATTTTCAGTTTTTGGAAAGGATTTTTTTTTAACTTACGGTCTTCCTATAATCATACCATGGAGCTAATTCCATTCTGCATCTACAGATAGGTGAGCAATTTGTTTCTGGGTGAACAGAATTTTTACAGGAGTTTGTGTTTTTTTTAAGTCATTCCAATGCTTTAAACAGTCCTTGTGGTGTCACAGGCTTACTGTGTGGTGACCTAACTCTTCATTTAGTTGCTGCTGCATCATAACTCGAAGCCTCAGTTTTCTCAGCTACAAAATGTAGCCAATAATCCCTATTTCCTGGAATTGTGAGATGTAACTGAGGTAGTAAAGATAGAGACCCAACACAAGCCTGGCACAAGGAAGGACACAATGACAGTTAACATCCGCGTGATTCCCCTAGTCTGAGCTCTACCAGTCACAGTTATGATTTGGATATGCTTAATTCTTCTAAGACTCTGTTACCCTATATGTGGGTCTAGACATCAAAGGGTCCCACTGACTCTCTCTGCGATTCCAAGATGTCCTCTGTCCTACCCACCACCCCCTCAGTATGCTGACTGTACCCCACCACCCAGGCGGGCACTCAGACCCGGCCCAGGCTCCTGGCAGATTTTCGTATCCTAGTTCACATGTATTATCTTCAGGACATCTGAATTAGCTAAATGTGCCAACTATGCACTACTCAAGTAATTGCACAAGTTTGAAGCTCCCTCCATTAAACTGAATGTTTGGGCTGAAGAAAACTTCAGCTTGGAAAAGAAAGACAATTCCCAAGTTTGTGAAAGAATTTTCTTAATGCTGTGACTAATCTAGACTTGGCAGAGCTGAGGGCTCCCCCAAGCAATGGAAATGTCTCTCTTCCGCATCCTCCAGCCCCAGCACGCTCCAGTGTAACTGCACCACCACCTCTCCCCATCCATTGTCATCACATTTGATTTGGAAACTGGTCCAAAGAGAAAGGAAACTGAGCTCAGTTAAAAAAAAAATGGGGTGCTGAAAGAATAAAACAATAATTACATAGTACCCACCATTTATTGAACACTTACTCTGTGTCTAAGTTCAACCATTAAGACAATCCCCACAACAGTCCTATGAGGTAAGTAGATATTTATGAAGTAAGAATTTTAATTATCCACATTTTATAGATGAGGAAACTGAGGCAGAGAGAGGTGAAATGGTCTGACTTCAGAGCCCACGTTCCTCACCAACACACTGTCCTATCCTTGACGGCAACAGTAACACTGATGATGGCTCATATTTAGTGAGCTATCTGCAATGCACTGGACACTACACAAGTGTAGTATGAAAAGGGAATTTGCTCATTAAAAAAAAAAAAATCCAGCTTCTAAGATGTCCACATTTTAAAAAAGGAGCAAAATTCATCTCAGAGATACACGGTGTTTTTGTTTATTCCACTGGTTTTCAACCTTAGCTACATATCAGAACCACCTGGAGAGATTTTTTTTAAATACCAACATCAAAGCCTACCCCACGTCTGGGGGTGGGATCCAGGCATCAGTAATTTGTTAAAGTTTTGCAGGTGACTCCAATGCCCAGGTTGAGAACCACTGGTATACTTTCATCAACACACTTAGGACTATTTTTGGTGAGAACATGATTGGAAAGGAAAACATTGTCAACAAAGAAAAATAAACATTTTGCATAATAAAGTTGCAAGAAGTTGGAGTCTTCTTCAAGTAGGAAGAAGAGTTGGGGAACCTAGAAGAGGGAGAAGAGATCTCTTTGGAAAGAGATCCAGACAGTCCAGGAGGAGAGACTGGAGATCCAACAATAAGACAATAGGAGAGACCCTGAGGGGAAAAGATGGAGCCATAGGTTACAAAACATAGATACAGTACTTCACTCTGCCCTGTATCCACACCTTTGCCATGTGGCTTTGCAGCTCCTTGTATCCAAAAGGAGATTCCTTTTTGTTTCCTCTTGAATCGGGGCTGATTCTATGAGTTGCTTTGACCAACAGAATACAGTAAAAGTACTAGAGTGCCAATTGTAGGCCTACATCTTGGAGACCTTGCATGCTTCCATTCACTTGCCATGTGAACAAACCTGGGCTTAACTGCTACAAGTTGAGAAAACCACATGAAATAGAGCTTACCTGTCCCAACCAAGCCCCCGGACATGTGAGAGTTCAGCCAAGATCAGCAAACTGACCACAGCTAACTGACGATCCATATGAGAGACCAGCTGAAACCAGAAGAACCACATTGCTGATCATCAATTGCTAATGCACAGAATTGTGACCAAAAATTGTGGGTAGTTTGTTATGCAGCAATAGCTAACTGATACAGATGACTAGTGAGACAGCCTGTGGAATGGCTGAGAGACATTAGAAGGGTAATACCTAACACTCAGCTTTAGGTTGTTGTCTGGTCTGTGCTGTAAACCCTCTTGAACCACCCCCAACTAGACCCAGATCTTCAGTAAACACAACCACCATGGTAATGATGCTTTTCCTAGTAAATAAAAGGGACAGGGGTCAGGGAGTCACAGGAGGGCAGTTACAGCAGGAAAGATGCAGAAGGGGCCTGAAAATTCTTTGGAGGCAGGAAATCAGAGTGAGAAACCATCAGGAGGAAAACAAAATCACCCCAAGAATTCTGAGAGCCCTGAAGGAGGGGAGATGGGACAAGCCACAGTGTGTGGAGTAGGCCTCAGGTAAGACTTTCAGGGTATCAAGGAAAAGGTGAGTCTCTCAGGCTAGAGGGCTCAGGACACCCCAGCAGCTGACCCATGGGTATGCTGGTATTATTCCATTTGACCCTCACATCAACCCTAACAGGGAGATATTTATTACTCTCATGTTATAAAGGTAAGGATTAGAAAGTTAAATAACCTCCCGAAGATGACTCAACAGGGAGGAGGCGGAACTGAGTCTGACTCAAGCTTTCTGAGCAAATCTGATGAGGAGGTAGGAGTTCTGAACACTTCTTCCTGAAACTCAAAACTTCCGGGCTTCCCAGAATGTGGCATTCCACTGTACCCCAGCCTTATGTAAAGGTTGAAGAAAGTGACCCTAAATCCCGAGATCCAAATCCTCCCATCCCATTCAAGTGCCATCCCAACCAGCCGCCTCGGACTTTTCTCTCTGGTGAACGATTCCATTGGCTTCCCCCATCCCATCCGCCCGGCTTTCAACCAGAGTCAGTGCTTCCGGGTTCCTGTGACCACCCCGTCCTCCCCCCTGTGGTAGGACTGGGTCCTCAGATCAGGAGACCAGCCTAGGGGTCACATTAGCATTCCCTGCTCAACCCAGTGGTCCAATTCTGCCCCAAGATGCGACACTTCTCGCCAGAGCCTGTGCTGGCTGTGCAGCCCGGAGAAAGCCTCACCCACTCCAGCGTGTGCACCGACCCTCTGCGTGGCGCAGGGGAGGGGAAAATCAAGACATGGGCAAGTTAAAGCTGGGGCATCACAGAAAACATCAGGAACCCATGGCTTGTGTTCCTGCCCCTCTCCCTCTGCCAGTGCAGGGTCAACATCATCTCTGGCTACTAGAAGTTTTCCCCTAAAAATATGCGTTCTTGTTTGTTTGTTTTGTTGTTGTTTGTTTGTTTTTCTCACACACACACTGTATTTTATTTTTACAAGAGATAAATAAACTGACACCAAGCATTGTAAATGGATGACCACAACAAAAGCAACAATGATTGCAATTACCAAACATGAAACGCACTCATACTATGTCATAATATTGACATTCAGTCCAGTAATCCTCCACTGTAACAGCTCCTTTACTTTGCAGTGAAAATTGATTTGTATATTTTTTGCCTCTGAGTCCTTGTGGAATTTTTTTTTTATTCAAACAGAAAGTCACAAAAATTATAATCATCCTCATCAGTTCACTCAGTCCCATGTAATTAATTTTTTTATCTTGATCTTTTGTTAGCACTTTTATGAATTCATCAGTTTTCCATTAGAGTTCTGAAAATGCTTATTCATTCAGTTCAGCAGTATAGTCAGTTACCAGAAACCTGTACTTGTCAGAGTCTTTTCCATGAATTCCTTGAAGATGAAACACTTTTATAGGAACATTTTTGCAAAAGCATCAGAGTACACCCAGAACTGTCTGTAAATGACAAAAGACTTAAAAATGACCATGGCTAAAGATTTGATGAAAGTTCATAATAATGCAATTGACAAGGAAATTTAGTTATTTCTGAGATATACATTTTAAAGTAATAACTAGAATTATGACTTATAACATTATACCAGAACATATAAGACTTTTAGAAATTTCATGTAATCTCTGAAACATTTATATTCACATATTTCCATACAAATAACCCAAAGAAAGTTTAGTATTAGTTGTTTTGTTTGTTTGTTTGTTTTTTTATACTGCAGGTTCTTATTAGTCATCAATTTTATACACATCAGTGTATACATGTCAATCCCAATCACCCAATTCATCACACCACCATACCCACCCTACCGCGGTTTCCCCCGTTGGTGGGGTCCCTACATTTGCTCTCTACATCTGTGTCTCAACTTCTGCCCTGCAAACTGGTTCATCTGTACCATTATTCTAGGTTCCACATACATGTGTTAATATACGATATTTGTTTTTCTCTTTCTGACTTTCTTCACTCTGTATGACAGTCTCTAGGTCCATCCTCATCTCAACAAATGACTCAGTTTCGTTCCTTTTAGGGCTGAGTAATATTCTATTGTATACATGTACCACATCTTCTTTATCCATTCATTGTCAATGGGCATTTAGGTTGCTTCCATGACCTTGCTATTGTAAATAGTGCTGCAATGAACATTGGGGTGTATGTGTCTTTTTGAACTATGGTTTTCTCAGGGTATATGCCCAGTAGTGGGATTGCTGGATCATATGGTAATTCTATTTTTAGTTTTTTAAGGAACCTCCATAATGCTCTCCATAGTGGCTGTATCAATTTACATTCCCACCAACAGTGCAAGAGGGTTTCCTTTTCTCCACACCCTCTCCAGCATTTGTTGTTTGTAGATTTTCTGATGATGCCCATTCTAACTGGTGTGAGATGATACCTCATTGTAATTTTGATTTGCATTTCTCTAATAATTAGTTATGTTGAGCAACTTTTCATGTGCTTCTTGGCCATCTATATGTGTTCTTTGAAGAAATGTCTATTTAGGTCTTCTGCCCATTTTTGGACTGGGGTGTTTGTTTCCTTACTATTGAACTGCACGAGCTGTTTATATAATTTAGAGATTAATCCTTTGTCTATTGATTCTTTTGCAAATATTTTCTCCCATCCTGAGGGCTGTCTTTTCATCTTGTTTATGGTTTCCGTTGCTGTGCAAAAGCTTTGAAGCTTCATTAGGTTCCATTTGTTTATTTTTGTTTTTATTTCCATTACTCTAGGAGGTGGATCAAAAAGATCTTGCTGTGATTTATGTCAAAGAGTGTTCTTCCTATGTTTTCCTCTAAGAATTTTATAGTGTTTGGTCTTACATTTAGGTCTCTAATCTATTTTGAGTTTATTTTTGTGTATGGTGTTAGGGAGTTTTTCTAATTTCATTCTTTTACATGTAGCTGTCCAGTTTTCCCAGCACCACTTATTGAAGAGACTGTCTTTTCTCCATTGTATATCTTTGCCTCCTTTGTCATAGATTAGTTGACCATAGGTGTGTGGGTTTATCTCTGGGTTTTCTATCCTGTTGCATTGATCTATGTTTCTGTTTTTGTGCCAGTACCATATTGTCTTGATTACTGTAGCTTTGTAGTATAGTCTGGAGTCAGGGAGTCTGATTCCTCCAGCTCCATTTTTTTCCCTCAAGACTGCTTTGGCTATACAGGGTCTTTTGTGTTTCCGTACAAATTTTAAGATGATTTGTTCTAGTTCCATAAAAAATGCCATTGATAACTTGATAGGGATTGCATTGAATCTGTAGATTGCTTTGGGTAGTATAGCCATTTTCACAGTATTGATTCTTCTACTCCAAGAACATGGTATATCTCTCCATCTGTTGGTATCATCTTTAATTTCTTTCATCAGTGTCTTATAGTTTTCTGCATACAGGTCTTTTGTCTCCCTAGGTAGGTTTATTCCTAGGTAGTTTATTCTTTGTGTTGCAATGGTAAATGGGAGTGTTTCCATAATTTCTCTTTCAGATTTTTCATCATTAGTGTATAGGAATGCAAGAGATTTCTGTGCATTAATTTTGTATCCTGCAACTTTACCAAATTCATTGATTAGCTCTAATAGTTTTCTGGTGGGATTTTTAGGATTCTCTATGTATAGTATCATGTCATCTGCAAACAGTGACAGTTTTACTTCTTCTTTTCCAATTTGTATTCCTTTTATTTCTTTTTCTTCTCTGATTGCTGTGGCTAGGAATTCCAAAACTATGTTGAATAATAGTTGTGAGAGTGGACATCCTTGTCTCGTTCCTGATCTTAGAGGAAATGCTTTCAGTTTTTCACCATTGAGAATGATGTTTGTTGTGGGTTTGTTGTATATGGCCTTTATTATGTTGAGGTAGGTTCCCTGTATGCCCACTTTCTGGAGAGTTTTTATCATAAATGGGTGTTGAATTTTGTCAAAAGCTTTTTCTGCATCTATTGAAAAAATATGCTTTCTTGAAAAAACTGTGCCACCTGATTTCTCTTTCAAATTCCAAAAGAACAGGCTCGATTTTACTTCCCCAGGTTTCCAGGGGGTGGGGGGATGGAGGGGAGAGGACAGTGAATCTCATTATTCTCCCATCTGATCGGTTTGCACACCTCACAAATACACTCTCCAGTCTGGAAGGACCCCCACCTGCAGCTCCCCCTGGCCCTGGCAGAGAATATAATCCTTACAGCAGCAGCCAAGCTTTGCTGCAGGAGATCAGGCAGGTCAGATAAAAATTAATTGAACGTGAAGCACCGTCTCTTCATGCTAATTGCAAACCCAGCTTGGAGCCTTACATTTTTAAGAAGCTTTTATCATAATTAATCATGTATTATATAGGAGGGCGGCTCTGGTGACAGCTTGGTTCGGGTCCCTGGGTTTCTGGGCAAGCCTGTGAGTGACTCACAGAGCATACCTCATGCCCATCTCTATGGAGGCCATGACCTTTGTCCATTAGCATCTGTCATGCAATGATGACTTCACCAGCTGTCAGAGCCCCCTCTCCTAGGGCCCTGCAGCTTGCAGACTCATCTCTAGGCTGTTCTGCTTACTCCACTTGAGCTGTTGGTTACCTTAAAGGTCCCTCTGAAGCCTCTGCACATCCCACACGCTTCCTTTTGCTGATAAATGAGTCTAAGCTTATCATGGCTGCTTACATGATAATTAAAATCCAGGGCCTGGAGGGTCAGCTATCAATTGGCAATTAGTTCTCCAGTTACCAGCCACCCACCATAAGGATCCATCCAGTCTTCACTCACATCCAGTTTACTCCTCCTTACTTTGAATCCTTAAGTCAGGAAAATCACAGGGTGGCAGTAAGGGGAGAGGGGACAATGGGACACACTGGAAAATCAGGATTCAAATCCAGTTCTGCTGCTTTATAGCTGTGTCTCCTTAGACAAGACACTTGACCCCCATGCAGTGGGAAGGATGACACATCTCACAGTACAGTCATGATAATGCATGTGAAAACACAGTGTTCAAGGGCTGCCATGAGCAGGCATCATTTATAGACTCACAGAATGCAGGAGCGTCAGGAGACCTTGGAAAGCATCATCACAAGACCATGCATCAGGCTTTATTTAATGTCACATCCCTGTAGCACACAGCCTGGTGCATCATCAAAGCTCAGTAAACATTTACTTTTGAATTAATAGATTTAGCCCAACCCTCCTTACTTTCTAGAGGAAAATATCCTGAAGCATAGAGGTGATGAGACATTGGTGGAAGAGCTGAAGCTTGTCCCAGGCCTCCAGTGTCCTGCCTCCTGGTTCACATTCTAGAAAACACCATCCTCATTACCAGGAATATTCCCACTGCCCATTCTCATTGATCCCAGCTTACTGCACGCGGCATGCGGGTCATTCATCCTCAAACCTGACCCTCTGAGAAGCAAGGCTGATCCAAGCCTTGAGAGGCTCCCAGCAAAGCCCTGATTGCTGCCTTCTGAAACCCAGCTTCAGAGGGCCCTGAATCACCTACCACCTGGCTTTAAGTTTTGGAATTAACAAACATCATTCCTGGTCATGTAAAAGGAATGAAATTACATGTAAAAGAATGAAATTAGAACATTCCCTAACACCATACACAAAAATAAACTCAAAATGGATTAAAGATATAATGTAAGACCAGACACTATGTACCTCTTAGAGGAAAACATAGGAAGAACACTCTTTGACATAAATCACAGCAAGATCTTTTTTGATCCACCTCCTAGAGTAATGGAAATAAAAACGAAAATAAACAAATGGGACCTCATGAAACTTAAAACCTTTTGCACAGCAAAGGAAACTATAAACAAGACGAAAAGACAACCCTCAGAATGTGAGAAAAATTTGCAAAAGAATCAACAAAGGATTAATCTCCAAAATATATAAACAGCTCATGTAGCTCAATATTAAGAAAACAAACAACCCAATCCAAAAATGGGCAGAAGACCTAAATAGACATCTCTCCAAAGAAGACATACAGATGGCCAAGACGCACATGAAAAGATCGCTAATTATTAAAGAAATATAAATCAAAACTACAATGAGGTATCACCTCACACCAGTTAGAATGGGCATCATCAGAAAATCTACAAACAGCAAATGCTGGAGTGGGTGTGGAGAAAAGGGAACCCTTTTGCACTGTTGGTGGGAATGTAAATTGATACAGCCACTATGGAGAACAGTATAGAGGTTCCTTAAAAAACTAAAAATAGGGCTTCCCTGGTGGTGCAGCGGTTGAGAGTCCGCCTGCTGATGCAGAGGACACGGGTTCGTGCCCCAGTCCGGGAGGATCCCACATGCCGCAGAGCGGCTGGGCCTGTGAGCCATGGCCGCTGAGCCTGCACGTCTGGAGTTTGTGCTCCGCGATGGAAGAAGCCACAACAGAGAGGCCTGCGTACTGCAAAAAAAAAAAAAAAAATACTAGAAATAGAATTACTATATGACCCAGCAATCCCACTACTGGGCATATACCCTGAGAAAACCATAGTTCAAAAAGACACATGCACCCCATTGTTCATTGCAGCACTATTTACAATAGCACGGTCATGGAAGCAACCTAAATGCCCATCGACAGTAGAATGGATAAAGAAGATGTGGTACATATATACAATGGAATATTACTCAGCCATAAAAAGGAACGAAATTGAGTTATTTGTAGTGAGGTGGATAGACCTAGAGACTGTCATACAGAGTGAAGTAAGTCAGAAAGAGAAAAACAAATATCATATATTAACACATATATGTGGAATCTACAAAGATGGTACAGACGAACTGATTTGCAAGGCAGAAATAGAGACACAGATGTAGAGAACAAATGTATGGACTCCAAGGGAAGAAAGTGGGGGGTGGTGGTGGGATGAATTGGGATATTGGGATTGACATGTATACTCTAATATGTATAAAATAGATAACTAATTTTTATAAAAAGAAAACAAATACAAAACTACTAATGCAAAAAACAAACAACACCAAAAGAAAACATCATTCCCTCCTTCCCTGAGCTGAGGGGGTTACTGCAGTCCTGCTGGACAGCCATTCATTTCTCAAACACCAGGATTTGTGAAACAATAGAAATACGGATGTCTGCATGGAATTTGGAGAAGCAGGAAGAAGAGGCGCTGGCAACAAAATAAAAAGGCACCCATTCTGACCATTCTGAAAGTCACAAAGGATCCCCAGATTAATGGCGGATTCACAACTGTGCCCTGGGGAAGACAAGCCATGCCCGTGAACACAGGCCCCTGTCCATCCCCCACATTGATCTGCTTCCTATCACTTCAAGCCCACAGCCTGTCAGACATCAAGACTTAGCAAACCAGGCACCTGGTCAAGGTCCTGCCAGGCCACAATAGCGAGACTCTCTTCTCTCTGTTCACAGGGATTTCAAATACAGCTCTACAGAGGTGAGTCATGGCAGATTCAATGAGGATATGGAAATTGAACCATATTGGTTGTATGTTGCTACTTTAGAAGCATGCTGTCCATTTTTGGAAACTAGGAGACCAATTATGGCATCTCAGAAGACTGAGCTTTTTCCACCGCCAGGAGTCTTGTCAGGCTTTTGTCTCCAGATCTAGGCCAGTGCCCATAAAGTATGGTCAGAAGACCTGCTGAATCAGACTCTCCTGGGAGTTTATTCTGGGTCCCACCGCTCTGGAACTGAATCAGAACCTCTGGGGACAGAGCCCTGGGATCTTCAAAAGTCCCAGGAGACTGAAATTTGATTACTGGGCTGCACTCCCCTTACCCCAAGTGCTGGATCACTAAATGCCAGAGGAGGAGGAGACGGAGGTGTTCATGCTCTGAAGTAAGAAAGAGAAATGACTCAGTGTCAAGTGGGATTGGAATCCCAGATCCTGGGGAGGGGAGGGGGCTTCTGCAGGTCTACCCCAGCATTCCACTGTGCCACTCCACACACAAGAGGACTTGAGTTTGGGTTTGGCTTCATGGGTGCCTGCAAAAGCCAATGCTAAGAGATTTGGGAAGCCACACTGAGAGCCCCATGCCGAGTATGAGGTCGGGGTGAAGAGCACTGTGGTGGGGGCATCTCAGGAGCCCACCTACAGCGTCAGTGCCCAATACATGGGGGATCAACACGTAGTGGAGGTACTGTGTATCAGAAAGCAGAACAGTGATGAAGATAACCATTCCCTAGAGACCAGCTGTTTGGGTCTTGAATAAGTCCCATAGTATCATGAATAAGCCAAAGGAGTGGTGGTCTCCCAAAAAAGACCAGCCCTGCTGAGAAAGTACTGAACTAAGATTTAATTTTATTTAAAAAAATAAAGAAACGTATCATTTCTCACATCTCAGTGTCACAGAGAAACGTATTTCCATCCCATAGATGATACGTACACCAAAAAAAATTTGTGAACTGTTTTTCTGCTTGGCTTATGTGAAGTCATCATTAAATCTGTGAGTTTATGAAAGAGGATTACTTGAATCTGACCCCTAGCTTCCCAGCACGAACTTGGGAAGTCCAGACCCACTTCAGCTCAGTGCTTGGATGTATGTGACATGAATGTGTCCTTGCTCTTTATGTAAGCTGTGTCTAATTTACCCACTGAAGAAAAGAGTCAACCTGGATTGAACTGGCTATTGTACAAGTACAGAGCTATTTTTACTAGCATATGAGAGCATTTCCCAAAACATGTTCTATGGAACATCAATCCTGTAAGATGCACTTAAGAGTATCTTAGACAAATAAATATGGGAAACATTCCATATTCTATTCCTGCCTACTTGAGATTCACAATGTATTCATTATCAGTCAACTTCTGAGAAAGTTTTCAGTGAGGTAAAGTAGCAAGTATTTATTGTTTGGCCTAGCCAGTACCCCTTCCCGCTTCCTTTTGTAACCGCATTCTGGTTTTCCTTTGGGGAATCACTCCCTCTCTCCCTTCCACCCACCCAAACCCTGCATTTCATCTGGGCTTGTTTGTTGAGATAATTCAGTAACAATGCTGCCTCATCCTCAATACACACACACACACACACACACACACACACACACACACACACTTCCACTTACAGGCCTCCCAGCCAAATATGACACACACAAGATTTTTGGAGCTAAGTCTCTCATATCACAGCATCATTAGAAACAGTCCATGAGTTCCTGTTACTAAGATTCCTAAATCATTGCCATATTCTGTACTTCCAGAGATTTTACCATTCAGAGCTTCCCTTAATTCCTATGAACTATCTAGAATTATACCAATAATCAGCCTATCTCGGTTTCAGTTGCTTGCAACCAATGAATTCTAGATGATGCAAGAAGCCTATTTCTCACATGCAAAAATATATATATATATATGAAGTTGTACCCTTACCTTATACCACATACAAAACTTAACTCAAAATAGATCCAAGACCCAAACATAAGAGTTAAAACTATAAAACTCTTAGAAGAAAACATGGAAGAAAAGTTTCATAACATTGGATTCCGCAAGGATTTTGAAACCAAAGGCAGTCATCAGAACTCTTAAACCATAACTTGCTTAATAAATAATATCCTGTAACCTGCCTTCACTGATCAAGCTCACCTTAACTGTTCTTGCAAATTGCATACCCTCCAAGCTTCATGGAGCTTCGACAATATATCACAAGACTCCTTTAACTGTCCCCTATAGATAATGCCTCTGATGTATGGTTCTCAACAGTAACAGCTGTTGAAGTTGTTTTTCAGGAACATGGAGCTAGTCTTGCCCAGATCAAACCGATTTTGATGACCAGCCATCCAGTTGGGACTGCGTGAGTGTTTGATGGATGACTTTTGATGTTAGAGGGCCCCAAACTCCACCCTTAGATCATGCTAATGCTGCCATTTCCTGAACGTGCATCCCATGAAGAAGCATGTAACTCAGATACGCCACAGAACACCAGTTACTTTACCTTTTTCTTGCCTCCAATCATCTTTCCCCATTCCTCAGACCACCTCACTTCCTTACACCATAAATATCCCAAGGCCCTCACCTTTGGGGAGGTGGATTTGAGACTTGTTCTCCCATCTCCTCACTTGGCTGCCTTGTGAATAAACCCTTTCTCTGCTGCAAACCTCTCTATTTCAGCATTTGGCTGGCTGCATGTCAGGCAAATGAAACTGGCTTGGTAACAATTTCTTGGATATGACACCAAAAGCACAGGCGACGAAAGAAAAAATACTTAAATTGGACTTCATCAAAATTTAAAATGTTTGTGCATCAAAGGACACTATAAGCAAAGTAAAAAGACAACCCATGGAATGGGAGAAGATATTTGCAAATCATATGTCTAACAAGGGATTAATACCCAGAATATATAAAGAACTCCCACAGCCCCACAACAACAAAAAAACCCAATAAAAAATCAGCAAAGGGGCTTCCCTGGTGGCGCAGTGGTTGAGAGTCCGCCTGCCGATGCAGGGAACACGGGTTCGTGCCCCAGTCCGGGAAGATCCCACATGCCACAGAGTGGCTGGGCCCGTGAGCCATGGCCACTGAGCCTGCGCGTCCAGAGCCTGTGCTCCGCAACGGGAGAGGCCACAGTGGTGAGAGGCCCGCGTACCACAAAAAAAAAAAAAAAAAAAAAAAAAATCAGCAAAGGACTTGAATAGACATTCCTCCAAAGACAGTATATAAGTGGCCAGTAAGAACATGAAAAGACACTCAACATCACTAATCATTAGGGAAATGCAAATCAAAACCACATTGATATATTGCTTCATATCCAGTAGGATGACTGTTATCAAAAAAAAAAAAAAACAGAATATAGGAAGTGTTGGGAAGAATGTGGAGAAATCAGAACACTTGTACATTCATTGCTGGTGGGAATGTAAAATGGTGCAGCCGCTGTGGAAAATGGTATAGAGATTCCTCAAAAAATTAAAAATAGAAATCCTAAAAGATTGAGCAATTCCATTTCTGGGTATATTCTCAAAAGAATTGAAAACAGAGACTCTAACAGATACTTGTACACCCATGTTCATGACGGTATTTTTCATTATAATCAAAAGGTACAAGCAATCCAAGTGTCTTGATAGATGAATGGATAAAAAAATGTGGAATACATTTGTGGATACATTCAGTGGAATATTATTCAGCCTTAAAAATGAATGTGAATCTGACACATGCTGCAGTGTGAGTGAATCCTGAAAACCTTATGCTAAGTGAAACAAGCCAGTCACAAAATGACGAATACTATGTGATTCCACTTATCCGAGGCACCTGGAATAATCAAATTCATAGAGACAGAAAGCAGAATGGTGGTTGCCAGGAGCTTGGGGGAAGGGGAATGGATGTTAGTGTTTAATGGATAATTGGGAAAGATAAAAAAGTTCTGGAGATGAATAGCAGTGATGGTTACACAACAATATGAATGTGCTTAATGCCACTGAAATCTACACTTAAAAGTGGGTAGAATGGTAAATGGTCTGTATATTTTACTACAATATTTTTAAATGAAGCCTATTTTACTTTCTATAGCTTAATTTTCCCTGAATACATCTGACCGTGGAATTCTCCCTTTTCACCGTAACTCACTTGAATATCACAGAGTGCAAGGGACCAGAGATCACACTATGGGAAACGCTGGCATGTGGCGTGGAAGCTGGACCTTCAAGGATAAAACCCCGCATTGCAGTAGGGCAAGAATCTCACCTAACATGAGGAAGAGACACATCGGGCCAGGCATCTAGGGAGGGAAGATGCCTGTATCTCACTCAGTAAACTAGGATTAAGACGGAAAACACTAAACAGCAGGGAGCAGAGGAGGTATCTGCTTCTCCGGAGCTTGATGTCAAGATATCTAGGCGGTAGTTCCTGAGTCTGGGAACTTAGGGAATCCTCTTTTGGAGGATCGGAAGCTTGGAAACAAGAAATCCAGGCAAGAGGGCTGAGACAATATGCCCCCCACATACATCCTCAGGGACTGTGAGCTAATTCCCTCCGCCTCTGCTTACATGCAGAACACAGGCTACTTAGCAACCTCAGAACTTACTAAAGGCTTTTTGAAATTTTTAGCCTGTTCTCAGCTGCTAAGGGGAACTCTTTTGGCAGAGAGTTTGGTCCACCTTTTGGGCAGGGCATTCAGGCTGGATTACCCATCAGAATTGTACTGAACGCCCAATGGGAAAATGAGAATTTACAATAACAGAGTAGGACAGTCTCTTGTTAGACAGCCCCTCCCTACTTCCAGGCTTCCCTCCTAAGACTAGTCTCTGAAGGCTCTTGGTTTTTGTTTGAATAAAGAAAATAATTAAAATCACTAAAAACTTTCATCATGTGTCAGGAGCTGCACTTTTTATGCACTTTCCCACTATTCCCTGCGAAAACCTGAGAAGTAGATAATCTTAATTCATTTACTCAATTTCTTGCTTCAGATGACAAAACTGAGCCTGAGAAAGATTGTTACTTGCCCAAGTTACCGAGCTGGGAACAGGTGGAGCCAGGATTCAAACCCAGGCAGATGGACTCAGAACCCAGCTTCCTCTCGGTTCATCTCATCTTTTCAGCCACCCTCTCACACGGCTGCACAGTCTGCATCTTCCTTCTCATAAAGGGGGTGGATTCCATGTGTCCACTTCTGTCTTCTTCCCTATACTCACAGTTAGAACCCGAAGCACCTAGGAAACCCTAGGGTTTCGATTATCTGTTGGGTGGAACACTGTTCCACCTAAAAGCGGGTAAATGGACAAGGTCACTATCAATCTGATTGTTTTTACGAGTCAATCGTCCTCATCTTCCACACCTAAAATAGCATTTCTCATTTCCCAGTCTGTACAGAGACTCTCAAAGACACAATAAAGAAAATCAAATTACAAGTTCTCTCCTTTTGCTGCCAGAAGAGATAGCATTGGCATTTCCCCAACTGCTAATGTTTTTTAACTGGCTTTAGATATTCCAAGGGACAGTGATCAAGGCCAGTCCAATATGTCAGCAAAGTAGGTGAGTGTCTACACCGGGGGTGGGCAATCCGCTGTGGGTGGGCACCGAGAGACCCACCTACTCTGGAAGATCTTCTCCACGTGCCAGTCAGACTGACACCAGTGATTTTCCCTCAAACACTGTTGAAGCCATGGATGGGCAAACAAGCCCTAAGGCCACCTCATACGTGCAAAGCACTTTAATAACCCTGTAGAGATTTGAAGACCTTTTAGAGATTGCAAAGCACTTTTACTTATCTCATTCCGTCATCTTAAAAACACTGAGGTTGGTATCATTTTTCTTATTTTATGTAAGGATTTTGAGGCTCCCTAATAATTAGCAAAGCCAGGACCTGTATCTATGTCTTTCAACTAAGGTGGCAGGGCGGTTACTCTTGCGGAAAGAGCATTGAACTGGGATCAGGAACCCTGAGTGCTGGCCCAACTGCGTCACTGAGAAAATCGCACTTATCGGGGTCTCATTTTCTCTCTGTGCAAAAAGGAGGCCCTCTGCCATCCTAGGCCGTCTCAAGCTCTAACCTGGAGTCATCCTTTGGAGGCAAAAGGTCTGCGTGTACTGCCGTGGGACCAAGAGAGCTCAGTAAACATTCGTGTCCAGAGTTTGGCTAAGCTACTCTGCTCCAGGGTATTGCTGCCTCTGCACCCATTTTATTTGGCCAAGTGACCTGTGGGAGGCCTTAAACTGGCACGGCCCCCCTCATGCAAGTGCATGCCCTAGATAGCCCACAGAGTCATAAGCAAACGTAAGTCCCTGATGTGGCTTTCCCAGTAGCCCCGTGAGCACAGTCTCCCCGCAGCCATTAGATAAGACCGCCGTGGAGCTTACCAAAACTCCCGCTCTTTTGTTTGAATTGACCCATCCAGCCTTGCCCCAAGAACCCCAGAGCCCTCCATCCTGGAATCTTAATAAAGGCGTGTGTGCAGGTCCAGCCACTCTGTCTGCACCCTGCCTGGACCTCCCTGTGTGGCCCCTCAAGGCACGCTGTGCTTCCTCCAGGACCTGTGAGTAATAAACTTCTCTATTTCACTTCGTCTTGTGGTCCGTTGTTGACTGAGGTTCACCATCCAGCACTCTGTGCTGCATTAACAAATGTTAAGTTAGCAAAGTCATAACAATTTGCTACCACCATCCTTATGGACAGCATCGTCTTGGCCACGTCTCCGGTAATGCATGCAGGACAGTTAAAATGTGCCCTCCTGCAATGCTGGGTGAAGGTGCACGTGGGACGACCACCCAGCTGCCGGCCTGCTTCCCCAGGTGGCACATTCACAGTGTGGCAGGTCTTGTCTGAAAGACCTCTGGAGGTCCTGTTTTCACTTATTGTTTCCACCTCAGCTCAGAATTCCTTTTGCCCAGTCATTCCCCAAATAATCCAAGTTCCTCACAGTGCTGTTTCCAAATACTGTAACACATTATGGCCAGCCACCAGCTCCATCTTACAATCAAACAGATGAATCACAGGCAATTTCCTTTGGATTTTTTTTTAATAGGATTTTCACTTCTACCTCATTGCCTTGTCCAACCTGATGCTTACAAAAAAAAGAAAGTACTGCTTTCAAGTATATCTGTGTTTTTGTTTGGTTTTTGTTTTTTAATTAATTATTTATTTATTTTTGGCTGTGTTGGGTCTTCATTTCTGTGCAAGGGCTTTCTCTAGTTGTGGCAAGAGGGGGCCACTCTTCATCGCGGCATGCGGACCTCTCACTGTCGCGGCCTCTCTTGTGGCGGAGCACAGAGCTCCGGACGCGCAGGCTCAGTAGTTGTGGCTCACGGGCCCAGTTGCTCCGCGGCATGTGGGATCCTCCCAGACCAGGGCCCGAACCCGTGTTCCCTGCATTGGCAGGCAGATTCTCAACCACTGCGCCACCAGGGAAGCCCCTGACTGTGGTTTTTAATCAAATAAAAGCTAAACGACTATCGAATTGCAGGCCTCACAGCTCTTTGCCTTGCCCGTTTTCTGATATTCACAACATGCTTTGTGTCTTTGTGTCTGTGGTAGTCCTGATAAGGTACCTTTTGCCAATATTCACGTGAGGGGTATAGTTCCCTCATCAGATATTTATTTTAAAACATCTGTCATCGGTATTACAATTATGGTTTCTCTTCAAATGAGGCTGCTGTAAATGTGTGCGTGTGTGTACATATACATGCATATATAGGTAGGAAGGTATGTGTATGTGTATGTATGTAGCTAAAATTACAAATACCCTACAAGAAAGTGCCCTTCAAAACTGTTTCAAATTACCCACAAGGCAGCCAGATTTCTGCAAGTCAAACAACGACCGTGAAGCCTCTGGGTGATGCTAGATCGAGTACATCTCAGGCCGCCTGAATTTCCATGTTTCCGAAAGCCTGACAGGAAGAGGTCGCTTCTCTACTTCGGAGCAAGTGGTTAAAAACACCAGCACCACAAAAGATGCAGATTCACTTTTGTCTCCACTTATTTGACCACGATCTCAGCAAACTTAAGTTACAAATCATCTTGAGTTTCTGAAAGGGCACACACCTCATAAATACTCAGTTTCCTTGATAGATGCTGAAGTAAGTAAGACCACTGACAGCAGCAGCATTTTGGGAATATACTGGAAAGTGGAGCAAGATGAGAGTCTAGGTGACTTTTTTTGTTTGTTTTTTTCGGTACGCGGGCCTCTCACTGTTGTGGCCTCTCCCGTTGCGGAAAACAGGCTCCGGACGCGCAGGCTCAGCGGCCATGGCTCACGGGCCCAGCCGCTCCGTGGCATGTGGGATCTTCCCGGACCGGGGCACGCACCCGCGTCCCCTGCATCGGCAGGCGGACTCTCAACCACTGCGCCACCAGGGAAGCCCTCTAGTTGACTTTTGAAATTATTCTACTTGCAGTGCTCTACTCCCTTAGCTGTGAGCCCTCTCCTTCCCTCCTCTGCCCCTCAACACACACACATACACTTACGCACCGGCACACGTACACACACACACACGCACACCCATGCAGAGTCACGTGCGTGTGCAACGGCACTCCTCAAGCCCTTGGTTTCCATCCTTCTCCCTAGTCACATGACAGGGCAAGCAGGTGTATAATATTTACTTCCTCAGAGCTTCAGGAGTTAAACTGGACCATTACTGATGGTCTCGGGTCTCTTGTACTGTGGCTGTTTCCTAGGCAGTCACAAAGTCAGAATCCTCCCCCTTACTCCGGTATAATCTTGTAACCCAGGGCCTCAGCTGACAGCTGGGCCCGCCCCGTTCTTCTATCTTTCTCTCTCTCTCATTTGCATTGCTGTCTGGCTATTTAGGTATCAGGCCTGACCGCGTTGGGAGCACTCCTTGTACAAAACTTTGAACCCTGACAGATATGTGTACTCGTAAATCCAAGGGACACATCGATGCTTCTCCTGCTGGACGGCTTCCTTCCCTCTGCCCAGGGCACAGTACTCGGTACGCTAGGCCAGGTGTTCCTGAGGCTTCCTCACAGTCTCCTTGCGGGGAGGGGATGGTCTTGTGCCTCTTGGTTCCTGCCAGGTCAGCTTTCCTGGGGCACGTACTGAAGCGGCGCCACTCATCTGTCACACCCTATTTGTCAATATTCAAAAACTGCATTGCCTTCTGAACTAAGTCCAAACTTCTCAGCCTGAAAAATTGACGTAGTCTATGACTGCTCCCCTCTTATCTTCCTGGTTAGTCACTCTCGTGCTTTACATTTAATCCTCGTGATAATCCTTTGAGATGGGTATTATCCTTGTTTTTCAGATGAAGAAATCGAGGCTTATAGAGGCTAAGTTGCCCTAAATAACCCAGTGTATTTCATTTCCTAGGGTTACTGATGTTACCATAAACTTGGTATTCTCTTGCAGTTCTGGAGGCTAAAAATCTAAAATCATGACGTCAGCAGAGCCATAATTCCTCAGAATGCTTTAGGGGAGAATCCTTCCTTCCCTCTGCAGCTTCTGGTTGTGCCAGACGTTGCTTGGTGTTGCTTGCTTGCAATTGCATCACTCCAATCCCTGCTTTCATCTTCATGTGGCCTTCGTCCCTACGTGTCTCTTCTGTGTCCAAATCTGTCTCCCTCTCTTTTCTCTTATAAAGGCATCACTCATTGGATTTAGGGCCCACCACAAATCCAGAATGATTTCATCTCAAGATCCTTAACTAAGTACCCTACAAAGACTCTATTTCCAAATAAGTTCACATTTTGAGGTAGACCTGCATTTTGGGGGAGCACAATTCAACCCACTACACCTAACAAGTAAGAATGTGAAAACTCCAAGCCTCACATATTTAACCATTTACATAACCACCTTCCAGGAAGCTCCTGGTCAAATTGGACTTCTTTTATTTTTCTCAACAGATTTTTCTCTTTCCTGCCTCTCTGCCCCTGCTTATGTTATTTTCTTTACATAGGCCAACTTCTCCGTTTTTCTTTCTTTTAACCAATCTTACCTGTGGAAATCTTGTGTAGTCTTCAAGATGAAGCTCAATGCCACTTCCTCCAAGAAGCATTCCAGGATTGCACCAGCCAAGAAAGGAATTCTTTTTCCCGTCTAAGCTCCAACCACCTTACTTCACATGCCTCCATGGCCCCTTCTTATCTTCTATGTCATATTCTAGTTATTTGTGCAGTTGTCCTCATTCACACCATGCCCCCCTCCCACCAATATGTCATAACTGTATCATAAGCTTCTTAAAGGCGAGACTGCCGTCTCCCACCGTGTATTCTCCACAGCACCTTTGCACAAGCAGGCACTGCATGGATTTTGCCAAGTGATTTTATTTGCCTTGTTCCCTGTATTGAGTAGTTCATGTACTGAGCGAAAATGTAGGATGCTTAAAATCCAACTTTTCTCCAGTGCTCCTAATTCATTTCCCAAAATGGAATTTTTAAAAATAGCCCAATTTGGGCTTTCCTGGTGGCGCAGTGGTTGAGGGTCCGCCTGCCGATGCAGGGGACGCGGGTTCGTGCCCCAGTCTGAGAAGATCCCACATGCCGCGGAGCGGCTGGGCCCGTGAGCCATGGCCGCTGAGCCTGCGCGTCCGGAGCCTGTGCTCCGCAACGGGAGAGGCCACAGCAGTGAGAGGCCTGCATAGCGCAAAAAAAAAAAAAAAAAAAAAAAAAAAATAGCCCAATTTACTTTTCCACACTGAATCCAATCATTTTAATAATATTTTTCTTTCATTTGAATTTTATCTAATGGCAGCAAATCTAGCGCCTTCGAGGTATAATCCTCCCACAGTTCATTTTCTTCCTATCTCTAATGCCACCTTCTTTGGCTTTATGGGACAGTCAACTTTACTCTGAGGACCAGGACAATGTCTTAGTCATCACTATATTCCCGGCACCTGATGGTGCCTGGGTGCCCAGTAAAATCTAAAGGAGGTGTGAAGGCGAGGATGCTGCGCTGGAGAAGTCGTGGGAGTTCTCTTGGGGCGAGAACTTTTGTCGGTCTCACGTTATTCTCACCACAACACTGTGAAGTAGGTGATATTGTCATCCCCACATCACAGATGGGAAAACTGAGGCTGAGAGGATAAGCAAGTTCCTCCTGGTCACACATCCACAGTGATGAAACCAGATTGAAAAGCTGTGGGATATATGTGTACTGTGTTTGCTGTATGTGTATGTTATATGTGTGTGCTGTGTAGAGGGGTGTGTGTGTGTGGTGTGTGTGGGGATGGTCCATGAGGATGAAAAGAGCTGTGTGTATAGGAAATGGTTTTGGATACTAGAAGATGCAAATGAGTTCCATCTGGACCCCAGTCCTAGCCCAGACATTTCACATCTGAACTAGTATCCCCCTGGACTTGTTTGCTATAAAATGTCCTGTCAACCTCGTGGGGCCACTGAGAGGAACCATTCAAGAAGAAACACTATAAGAAGCTTCAATATATGCAAAGCACTGTATTGCAGAGAGTAAAGAAATGAAAAGGAAAAGACATAGTGGCCCCTGATTTTGAGTTTCCAGACATATAAAACTAACTAACTGATGCAGAATGGAAGATATGTGACAATGAAAACTGCCGTCTCTCGAGCTCTTTACGGTATGGCAGACTGAAAGACATCCATCTCACAACCTTCCAAGGTAGGTATTATTAGCAACCCCATTTGCAGATGAGAAACTAATAGTCAAGAAGCTTTAAACTTTAACTACTCCAAAGACACACATGTCAAATGGCCCAGCCAGGATTCATCCCAGGCCCGTATAACCTGAAGCTTTACTCTTATCACCTCCCTGTACTGGTTCCTCGACCAATTCAAAGATGCAAAGTGCAGAGCTGGGAACCTTTGCTCCCAACTTGGAAAAAGGAGGAGAAAGGGCCAACAAAATAGAGCAGAGACACCTTGTAAAACTGCGTCACTTTGGGCAATATGCAAGATCCCTTGATTGTCACTACTAGTGTATGTCTGATTACAAACTCAGAAAGATAGGGAGTTGAGAGCGCGTGCTGGTGGGGGGGGGGGCACAGGTGTGAATGGGGAACAGCAGGAAGTCCTACCCTTGAAGCAGAAGGGCTACACAGCACCACTGGAAAGCAGCCACGTGTTAATGTCCAGTTGTAAAAATGTCAGGGAGGAGAATTTGGTTAAAAGCCTTGCCTGGCTAGAGCTCAGGCTGAAAATCACCAGTTTCCTTTTGCTCCTCCCTAATCCTTTATAATTTCCTCTAATGCTTTACTCAAGCTTAGGACCATGAGCCTTTGGGGAGCAAAGCCAAGCCCATCTGTTGAGTCAGGAATTTGCCAGACCAAAGTAAAGGTCAATCTTGCTTTTACTATAACTTGGCATTTACATGACCTCAAATACTTGCTAACTGTATCAGCCGAAAATCACTTTGCATTATTGTGAATCACATGTCAAAGGAGAGATGTCAGGGATACTCTTTAAAACAGATGATGACTGGGCTCTTGCCAATGAAGAGAAGAAATAAAATAATAGGTAAGTTTCTTTATAATGTGCTTGCTCTAGAAGCTACATCAAAATGATCGTCATCATCTTGAGTCGGGAGGAAAAACATTTCGGAATGTCTTTTTTTTCAAAGATTTTATTTATTTTATTATAAGACATATAGGTAAAAACTTGAATATTCTGAAAAAGATAGAAAATGGTAATAAAATGGGCATTTTTCTTATTAAGAAACATGTTCATAAATATGCTTTATCAAATGTTAAAATGGTTGTTATTTTGCAAAATAATAATAAATAGAGCAGAGCTGTGGCATAAAAGGGTCAACCCAAAATGCTGGAAGTATTTATGTTTTGTGTTTTATAAAACTGCAGACCTTCGATTATATTTAAAAATTTGGTATTTTGCACTCCAGGTTCTCAATAATTTAGATTTTAAAAATATCTTTTTATGATGGCCCTATGATTTTGAAAATAATGCAACATAAAATGTGGTTTGACTAAATAGAATTTGATTAAAATAATTTTCCTTTAAATAACAAATTATAAGACAACAGTAGTAAAGATATAATTTTTGAACCCATTAGTGGTACACGTAGCAGTTCCCAATCCTATACACTTCTGGATCCCTGACTGTGGGCACTGAACAAAGATTGTTTACTAAGCTTTAGTTTCCAGCAAGTCCATCGTTTCTTTTCACAGCTTCATGGAGCAATAACAGTGAAGATCGTGATGAACCCAGTTCCGCAACCCTAGCTCCACAAATATAAGGTACAGAGAAAGAAGTTCTCCCTCCTTTGAAAAATTCCTTCGATGGCTTTCCTATATTTGTCTATGACCCACTGATCGGCCTCAAATTCACATAACAGAACACCAGGCAAAATTTTAATAATGAAAAATTCTTGTCTAGGCATTATTTTGTAGGCTTCAATTCTCTACTAGCCAAAGGAGAGAGGAAACACATGTGAACACCAACCATGTCCCCTAATGAGTCTTGGGTGTTCAAGCAGCAAAGGTCAGGCTTTTCCTGTAAATAAATACTGAGTCTTCACAAAGCTCTTTCATTTCTCATGCATTTTGCTGCCCATCAGCCTAGCACGTTAGTTCCCAGCTAATAACGGGGGAAGCCACATCTAACAATACTTAAGAATCCAATCTAATATAGATTACGGGTCCCAATGGCCTTCAGTGATGTCCACTGGGGGACATTGGATGACTCCGGGTGCCTAGAGCACAGAGAGGTCATGGCAGGATTTGGACTTGAGCTTGAAGGCCATGTTCTTGTTGTTTTTGGCCACGATCTTGCCCCAGAAGCGCCTGGCTTTCCTGGGGATGCTCTCTCTCCTCTTCTGGTAGGCCAGCCGCCGCTCATTTTTCTCCTTGCTGTCCCGCCGGAGGCGGACCTGCCTCACAATGCCTTCAAACAGCTCCTTGACGTTGTGCTGGACAGCTGCAGAGGTCTCGATGAACTTGCAGTCGAACACCACAGCACACGCTCTCCCTTCTGGTGGGGAAAGGAGGGGAGAAGAAAGTCAGGGGGGCTGCAGAATATGACCCTACACACAGAAAGCCAAGCTGGATGAGTCCTAATTTTAAATGGTCCTCTAGGGAACTCTAAGTCAGTCATATATGCGATGGATACAAGAGGCCACTGGGACACATGTCCTCCCAGGGCTTAAATAGAAGGAAAGACTCTCACACGAAGGTTCCTGGAAACAGGAGAGATGGGCTTTAGATCTGGCCCACCAAATTCACTGTGTGAAACTCCAATTTCGTCAAATATCGGAATATTAATTAGTCAAAGCCATAGCCTAAATTGATTCCCATAAGGAACTGGGTTGAATACTTTATAAACATTTTTTTAATGTTTACAACAATCTTTAAGAATACATTATCCCTTTCAGATAGGTGATGAGACTGGAGGGGAGAGAGGTGGTCCTTTAAAAACTTGAGACAGTTCACATAGCCTGTAAGTGACAGGTGTGAATCCAGGCCTGCTTCACTCTCAAGTTCATGTTCTTTACTCTTTCTCCTGAGTCAGTTTCCTGAATTGAAAATAAGAATCTGACTATTTGACTTTCCTCTCTGAAAAAAAATTTTTTAAGCTTTGACGAGATATTTTGAAAAAAAAATTGGAGAATTTCACACAGTACAATACAATTACGGCAATCTATCCAAACAAGCTTTTCTGAAAGTCTCATTTTCGAATGTTCTATTGTGTTCAATGACCAGGTGTCCAAGTTTTGGTTTGGAAAAAAATGACTACTGTAGACGGTCATTTCCTAAGAGTAAGACATTCCCAAGCTGGTTGGGTCTATTAAGTATTCAACAGGGTTCTTTTCTCCTAGGTGGAGCCTGGCAATGCAGTATTTTATTTTTTTACCATCGTACCAAATCTGTATTAGGCCAATAAAATTTTAAGGGCCCCCAAAGGCACTTGGGTGCCAACTCAACAAACAGGAATTATCCCTGAACCAAGTACGACAAAAGATACGTGACACCATCAGACTGATGCCTTAACTGAAACTTAGGAAGCAAAGGCTAAGGGCTGGGAGGGTGTTTCTCGGGTCTACAGGAACCAGAGGCAACCAGAGTGGAATTCTTAATCTCAGTGAGACTCTCACAGTGCCCCTAAATCAAAGTTCCCGTCCTTCTTGCTTGAAGATGCTACTTTCACTTCCCAGGACTCTTGAGATCTCCCTGGAGAGTAGAAAGGACAAGGAGCAAAGGCTGGGGACTGCCAGTAAACCCCTGAGCATGACCTCTTCCCTAAAGGAATTCCAGGGAAAGCCTTGGGGATAGGGAGATGGGAATCCTGCTGGTAGAACAGATGATCTGCTGGGAACAGGGGCACCTTAGAGAGTATACATAAAGCTCCATGTGGCATTTTAATAAGTCCCTGGTTCCAACTTCATGAAAGAGGAAGGAAAGAACAACTGTTGGAAGGAAAATGCAGGTGACCCAGAGGCAGTTTCTATGGTATTGGCACCACTCCTCTCACCTGATACAGACACTTCCCGGCACCGCACCAGGTCACTTTTATTGCCAACCAGAATTATAGGAATGTCCTCTGTCTGCCGGGCCCTGCGGAGCTGGATTCGAAGCTCAGATGCCTTCTCAAAGCTAGCTCGGTCCGTGATGGAGTAGACAATCAGGTAGGCATCCCCGACTTGCATGCAGTGGTCTTGGAGCCACTCATTCTCCCCCTGATAAAATGAGATCTCCCATGAGCTCAGACTTGCCTGGTAAATGAGGTGTTAGTTTGAAAGAGACAATGTGTTTATCCTAAAGTACCCTTGCTGATATGAGAAAGGAAGAAAACTTATTCCAACTCTCCAAAAGGCATCAGTCTTCCATGCCTACAAGATGTCTGTGGCTGTAAAGACTCCTAGCTCAGACAGCACTGATGCCAAAAAGTTTTACTTTATGATTCCTCCTACAGCTTGAGTTGATAAATTATACAAAGAGTCTGCCAAACAATATTTCCAATTTTATTTAAACTACCAAAAATGAGTCCTTCCTGGCTTCCATAAAACTCTTTTGCCCCTAAGTGACAAAATGAAGAATCCTTTTGTTAGCATAGGAGGGTTCTTAATAAACAGAAGGTCTAGCAAATGGGCTCAGAAACCCCAAACCTTTAAAAAACCAATGTTGAAAACTAGTAGTGGGAGTGTCAGCTTCATATAATATGTTTTTACGTAGTTTAAAATTATCATCCATACTTACTGGCGCTTTCCCTAAAACAAACACACTTTTTTGTATTCTTGAATAGAACTAAAGGCAAATCACTGCAACTTGCTTGTTATTCAGATCTCATTTATGAAAGACTTGTTCCTTAGAACAGTTTCATTCTCCAGAAGTAAATGCTTTTAATCAAGAAAATGAGTCCACCTCATCTGCAACATCAAAAAGGGCAATGTCACCCTTGCCCCAAACAGCCTGTTGGAAGGCAGGCCCTGAAAGGAATTTACAGAGAGCTACACGCTCTGCATACCTTATTTTCCCACATGTCCAGGAGTATAATTGTTGCACTTTCCCCATCAACAATCAGTGTTCGCTCATATGTATCTTCTGGAAAAGAAAGAACAGTGATCCTGGAGGCAGGCAAATAGGCAACACTTTTCTGTAAAAGGGTGTAGAAAATTATGCCAGAAAATAAACTTACTACATATGCAATTAATTATGTAAATATACAGAGTAAACTGTGTAAATATTCACACAGGCAAATTATTTTTTTAATCACCTTCAACAACATTCTATGTATATTCCTCCAGTATTCTGCTTAGTAATAAGGAGAACACCTACATCTTCTGAATGTGTATACCTAAATGCTTGAAATGAAAGGCATTTGTTTTCATCATTTCTATACCTTTTATGTAGTAAAGCCATTCAGGAGAATAAACTCACTTTACTGCTTTTGACTCAGAGTCCACGGACGGTGCCGTGAGAAACCCTAACTGCCCAGCAGAACTGTAAACCCAGCTCATAAGCCTTCCATGGAAACCCACTGCACCTTTCAGTGGGGTGATTACTGAACATTCACTGGCCATTTCAGGAGCTTTCAGCTCAGAGACATTTCTCCTCTTTTGAGATGTGCAAGAAAAAAATCTTGAAACTAGCCCTGCTTTGGCGAAGTTTTCTTCGTTAAAAAAAAAAATACAGTTCCCTAGGAATAAACAGCCTTGTTTTTCCATCTTAAGTAGAACAGAAGTGCAGTCTCCAGCTCTACTTAGTAATGGAAACCTTCCCCCCTGCACTTGAGCCCAGATGGAATGCAAGCGAAGGGTGAATGCAGTACAAAGGGCCAGAGCAGCTCCATCCCAGAAAAATCAGTGGGAGTGGGGAGAGGGGGGATTAACTGAGTTAACTGGGATTTTTGCAAGAGAGATTCCCACCAATCCCACACAACTGAACCCATACCCACTCTATTTTCACAATGAGGTTTCCTGTTTTGAATTTTATCATGTGAGAATTATGATCTTCATAATGATTTTTTGCCATTTTTCTTGCTGTTCCTTTTGCCTGGAATCTGTTCTCTCAAATATCGAAACACTTGTTCCCTCAGCTCCTTCTGAGGGATGTGTTCCCTGACCATCTAGTTAGAATTCCATCGCCTCTCTGCTATCAATAATCCTTACTCCCTTCCTTGTTTCATTTTTCTTCATTGTGCTGACTGCCACCTAACATGAATCCATTTAACTTATTTTATTATTTTCTGTCCCTCTTGCCTTCCAGAATGTTAAGGCAGAGACTTGCATCTATGCCGTTTACTGCTATTTCCCCCAGCACCCAGGACAGCGCCTGGTAGGTTGCAGGTGCTCAGTAAATACTTATCAAATGAATGAATAAATGATAAATATAGCATTGTGGCTTGTGAGCACAAGCAAACCTGAATTCAAATCTGGGTGCCATCTCTTATTAACTGTTTGGCTCAGGACTGCTTACTTAAGTTCTCTGAGCCTCAGTTTCTTCATATGTGAAATGGGATTGATAACAGTATCCACACCTCAGGGCTGTGACAGCTACATATATTAAGCCTGGGCACAAAGTAGGAATGCAATAAGTGTTAGCTGTTATCATCACTTCTTCAGATGGAGGAAGTTGGCTCCTGCCATACTTGCCATTCCCTGCCATAGGTAAATCCTAGCTTAAGAGCCCTGCATTGTAGGAACCAGGGCACTTCCTGTTTCATAATAGTGAGGGGTTTATAAAAAGCAATGCTCCTGGTTCAATGTTTCTTCCTCTAAGAATTAGAGTCAGGAGAGGGAAAGAAAAGAAAATATGGACAAATGAGAATAAAATTAGCCAGGAATGGCTCTTTCTGTCAGTTTTCCCATCTCTTTAGGTGTCATTCTTCTAAATGATGTTAACAGTTTCCCACTGGGGGATTTTAAATCTATTATTCCCATCATGTCTGCCATCTACAATATGTATCATGAATGGGATCGCAGTGGAATGCCTAATTTGGCTTACTAGAGGTCCTCATGACCTCAACAGGCAACTTTATACAACCAAGTGCAAATCATCAAAGTTTGAGCAGCACAGATGGGGGTAGGGGGCGGGGGAGCTGACTGCCCCTTACCACCTCAGAGTTTTTCTCTTTTCTCTGAAAGACCTCCCTGCACTCAGAAAACTCAAAAAAGCGCTTTCTCTGCCCTCAGCTCATCACTCACCACGCAACAGTAGGCACAAGAGATTCATTTCAATCCTTAGTAGTTCAGACAGAAACATACTGTATTCCAATAGCTAAGGGGAAAAGCAAACTCAAACTTTCTCTTGGCTTACGTGGTACCAGAAGAAATCTAGAGAAAAAGTGGACTAAAGATTCCAGCTGCAAAAATAAGGCCAAACTGCTTTTCTGTTCTGGAAAGTTCCTGACAGGATCATTCTGACTGGACTTACCTCTGCCTGAAAGTCATTGTGCCGGAAACCCAAAAGCCTAAAGCAATACACCTCCGCCCTGCTTTGTGCATATGCCCTGCACCTGGGCTTATGTATCACCTCTGGCCACATGCCCCAAGGATTTCTCACTCAAAGCATCCTGCTTGAGAGCCTTCTGCGACCAGGAGAGGACCTGCTTGCAACCAAAGCTCTATTTTCTCTTCCTCTCTTAGTCCCCACCTTTCAGCCTTTTCAAGGGTTAACTGGGTGAGAAGAGGGGAAATAAAAGAATATAAAATTCTGGAAGAGTCCTTTGAAATTTGCTCTGGGTGAAGGTGTATGGAGAAAGGGTTAAGGCCTATTGGCTTATAAGGCTTTTCAGTAACCTGGTCTGGGGAGTCCTCATTCTTCCGGTCCTCTCCATGAAAGCCAGGGGTGTGTTCTCACACCCTGCGTAGCAAGAGAGATCATCCTGAGGTGTGGGATGGAGTTTGTTGTCTGCAGCCATCTTCCCTGGACTAGCGCATCCCGATTTGTCTCTCTGCATCTGACCCCCACTGTGCCTGGAGGACCATCCTGCTCGAGACTGGCTCAAGCGCTGTGTGTGAACCTGCCCAAGAGTTCTCTTACCCGCTAGAAACGGCTAAGGCAGCCCCTCGAAAGTTCAGAGGCTCCGGCAACCCTCTCCCCTCAAAACTCTCAACTGGGGCTTCCCTGGTGGCGCAGTGGTTGAGAGTCCGCCTGCCGATGCAGGGGACGCGGGTTCGTGCCCCGGTCCGGGAGGGTCCCGCATGCCGCTGAACGGCTGGGCCCGTGAGCCGTGGCCGCTGCGCCTGCGCGTCCGGAGCCTGTGCTCCGCGGCAGGAGGGGCCACAGCGGTGAGAGGCCCGCGTACCGCAAAAAAAAAAAAACTCTCAACTGCTTTCAGCTTTCAGAGCGCAGAGGATCCCAACGAACCCTAAAGGAACTCCTGCTTAGGAATACTGCCCTATCCTCTAGTGGCTCACGTCTCCTCTGCACATATCACGGGGCCCCAGCCAAGAGGGACCAAAGTGGATGAAAGGTCCAGTTGTGGAAGATAAGCCCAAGGAAAGGAACCAACAGATTCAGAATCAGCTCTCACTAATGTTCGTTCACTCGGTACTTACTATGTGCCAGGCACCTGTTATCCTCTTAATACACTTTGAATAGTTATTGTCTCTATTTTACTAATAAGGACGCTTAAGGAGGGTAAGTTTCTTGTCTCCAGGGCACCTAGCTAAGTCAGTGTCAAAACTGGGGTCCAAACTCACATCATCAGGCTACGAGTCCGGTGCTCTCTCCTGTACTCCCTGTGCACACGTGCAATGCCTTCCACCTACCTCAGGGCTTCCAAAACCTAGTGGTCCTTAGGGTCCAGCTCAGAGACCACCACTTGCATGAACCCTTTTCTGATTTTCACAGCCAGAAGTAATATTTATTTTCTCCTCTGAATTCCCACAGCACTGCCCTTGTACCTCTTTGAAGACACTTATCCCATCCTATCGATTTATAGCTGATCTCTACTGCATATACTGTAAGCATCTTTAAGGAAGAAGCCCCGTGACTCTTTGTATGTCCTCAGCGTGTCCCATCAAGCTCCACGGTATAGGTTCAGTAACTGTTTAGGGATGAATGGGTGGATGGATGAATGAATGAACGGCATTAAGCGTGCACAGAGAGTCATAAGATTATTGCAATATAATCTTAACAACATCCATCTTTATTTGGAGAAATGATGATGAGAGTATTGTGTAGTTTTTTTCTTATGGTTAATGCTGAAAAAAGAACGATGCAGTGAAATGCCGTGGAAAACCCTCTCCTTGGGAAACATAAAAGCCAACTAGTGATTCCAATAGCCACCTATACGTAAGGGCTGTAACCCTAGACAGTATAAATTTAGTTACTCAAATAGGACACATTAGGTAGGATGAGTCAGCTGAGAAGCTTCTTGTTGCCCAAGTTTCCCTCTTTGAGGAGATAAGGAAAGGATTCTACCAACTGCCCCCTCTCCCTATTAAACAAAGAAGCTTCCCAGATACCGAAGCCTGCCTTCTCAAGTTTCAGGGATGGGTCAATCTTCTTAATACTCTATGCCTATGGGGATACTGCCCTCTGGATAGATACCACTGCACTCTAATAGACAAACATTTTTGAAAGTCTGTTATCCACTAACTGTTTCAATTCCTCCCTCCTAAAGAAACAAACAAAAACTCTTGGTTGGTCTCTCCTTTATATCAGTCTCCAAAGCACTTTATTGTTACTTCTTAAGGTATTCATATAATTTTATCCTGCTCTGAATTATAGCCACTGACACTTAGCTCCTTCCTAAGAGGGTACGTATGGTGCACCTCGTTCATCACTGGGTACCCCAGAGCCTAGCATGCAGCCAGGCATGTGGTCGGTACCCAGCCCAACGTGCTACAGTATGTAACAACATTTGGATGCTAAATCCAGGGGCTGCCGAGTACAGCGAAAGAACACAGGATTTAGGTTCAACCACAACTAGTTTTGAATCCTGTCCAGACCATGGACTAGCTTTTTCAACCTGGAAAAGTCACTTGACTTCATAAGCTTCCATTTCTTCACCTGTAAAATAGGGATATTAATACCAAGTTGGTTCAATTTTCGTTTAAGTATTATCAAAATACTGTGGGAAGTACTGAGCACAGTGCCTGGCACATAGCAAGTTCCCTATCAATGACAGAAGGAGAACACCACCAAACTAACATTATAAAATCCTGAGTTCTAATTCCAGCTGTCCCAGTGGGTGATTCTAGGAAAGTCCCTAAGACTCAGTTTACCCATATGAGTACAGGAATAATGTCAGGACCAAAATAAACAGTAGCAAATATAAGGCTCCCAACAAAATGCATGTCACACTGCAAATGCGCATTCTAGACTGTAGTTCCTCCTCCCTTTCTCCTATAGTGACGCTCACCCACAGGCTTTTACATCCAAAGAGATACTGACCCTCTTTCTCCCTTGAAATACGGTTTAGCTATCGTCCCTGAGATTTCAGGAGTGAGGAGAGAAATCAATGTTCCATCAGTGAGTCATCATTTAAAGCCAGTTCGGAGCTGCCTTATGAAGCAGTGAACTCCCGGACAATGGAAGAATAAACATTTAGTAGAAATGGGCTGACAGTAGTGAGGAAGGAGTAGGATTTCTGTGCATGAAGTAGAGGGCAGAACCGAGTCATCGCTAAGACATCTTCCTACTCCGGAAGTCTGTGATTCAGCTGTGAGTTGCAGCTGAGCGTAGAGACAGACATGGTCTGTCTCTACGCTCAGCCGAGAACTGGAAGGCTCTTCCTTCATTTCTGCAGCTGCAAACAGGGACACACAGCGACCCTGGCATTGTCTAAGACAGGAGCCGTGGCTGAAAGACACTGTATGAAAACCATCGACTATTAGGATCCTCATCTTACTTCCCAGAATGTAGTGCTATGCTTTACACATATTTGAGGAATATGTGAATTTTTGAGACTGTGTCACCTCAAATTAGTTTTGGAAATCAAGGCTTAAATAATAAATATTTTAAATGAGATAGTACAGGGAAAGTTGTCTCGAAAAACTGTAAGACTCTATACAAATGTATGTATCATCATTGTTGTATTTCACTATTTTTTTTAAATGTGCTATTTAAAATACAGATTTTAAATGATTTTATACCCTCAAAAGCCTCTAATATTGCAATAAACAAACTAGTGAATTCATCCTAACAGTTTTTCAAATCGGTTTGGTTTTAGGTGTCACCATGGAAAAAGGCTGTGCCTACACTCAGTTCTTGAAAGGTCCAGGCCAGAAATGGCAAAAGCCAGAGGTGGGATCCTGACCCTCTGGCTCTGCCCTCTATAATCTGTCTCCCCAGTCCCTTTAGAGCTGGAATCTAAGAAATTCCCTTTCTGGCCCAGGTTCTATCTACGAGCATTTTCATTTTCTTGTCCCAGGGGCTTATGCCAGTGCTTCTGTGGGGACTCAGCTCCTGAGCCAGAGCCAAGAATGCATAAACGCAGTTCCCAGCTCTGCAGATAAATGATCCACCTACTCGCTCTTTCTCCTGGACCACTGCTGACCACAGAAGCCCGCTGGGGCTGGTCCACCTACCTCCCAACATTTCGCAGTCACTGTCCATGCTGTCATGCACGCCTGCAAAGATGCTGGCCAGAGTGGACTTGCCCACCCCCTGCTCCCCTATGAGAACCACCCGGTAGTAGGTGTTCCCCGACTCGGAGGAGATGACTGAGTCCGTGGAGTCGGAGGACCAGCTCCGGCGGCAGTGGTCCTCGGGGGCAGCAGAGTGACGGTTGCGCTGGCTGTACTGGTGGGGCTCTTTCTGGACCATCAGATGCCTGCCATCGGCTGGGATGCTCCAGCGCTGCTGCTGCGGCTGCATGCCCACAGTGCCCTGGCGCATGGTGACATTATTCAGAGTCATCGTTGGGTCCTAGAGAGCAAAGCAGCCAAGGTGTTAGCATTAGGAAGCATGAGTGAGAGCTCAGGGGGCTTAAACCAGTCATCAGTGATGTTCTATTACATGAGGTAAGACACAAGTAACCCTAACACAAGGAACACCAATGAAGCCGTCAACAGGCTTTCAACCGAACACACACACACACACACACACACACACTGTTACCAGCTCCTCAGGCAGATTGTCACTTGCAAAGAGGAAAAAATGCCATTAATATCCCCCACTGCCCTGGGGCTTCCTCCATCGGCAAGGAAGCCTGGGGATTCCCCACTCAGAGCTGGCACAGAGGCAGCCAGAAGGAACCAACAGCCTCCAGACATGGCTTGAAAAGCAACAAGTTAATGCAGCTGGGGACCAGCTGGCCAGATTAGCTGCTCTTGTCTAAACATGGCTCTTAATTGCACCAGCACCCAGTGGGCCTCAGTGGGAAACACGTGACAATGACATCACTCCCCCTGGCTGGACTGGACAAGAGATTATTGGAACTTCCATGTTTAGTAAAGTTGCCCGGATGCTCCCCAGCTGCCTGAATTAGCTATTATTTGGGGGGGGGGGTGGGGGGGAAGAATTTGTTTGAGGTTTATGCCTCAGCTCTGCCCTCCTGTCCACGGATATCACATTTAAAACATCCCAGCCCCATGCCTTGTCTTTCTGGCAGGGAAACGACCCGCTCAGGTTCAGACCTGTCAAATTCGCAGAGAAAATGCTTCACTCTTATTAAACCATGTCCGCTTCAAGAGTTCTTTAATTCAACTCAGATTTCCACCTTTCTGAGAGTCAAAGACTCTCCCCAAAGACATTCAACAACTTCGCTACAACTTTCCCTTTCCCCAGGGAAAGTTGCACGGAGGTCCCCCTTGCACGGAGGTCTGTACTCCCAGGCTCCTTGAGATAAAGTAGAAGCCTTCTTATTTGAATCAGCAAGATCCACTCGGGAGAGCGAGAAATGCGCAGACACTCCCCTTCCCACGCTCACCCCCACTCTCCACACCCCAACCCGTCGATGACCCTAAGCACGACCCTGACCGCGATGATCAGCCGGGTTTTTTAATCTCACGAGCAGCGCCCCCGTTGGCCGACTTGAATTCAAACAACCAGAGCCTGACGGCTGCCCTCTGACCACAGCCTGTAGGAGGAGGTGGCCCTCTTCCTGAACTGAAGCAAGGAACCTGCTGATGACAGATGGCATCCTTTGCACCTTAAACTTTGCCCCCAACCTGGAAAACCACAGTGCGGACAGCACGTTCCGAAGGCTCTTTTCTCAACTTAGAAAGTTCTGCGGGCTGGGAACGCCCATCCCTTCCCCAACCAGCCCCCCACCCCTCTCCAGAGTCGGGAGGGCCCCCGCGGGCCGCCTGGCTTACTTGGGCGTCCGAGGGTCGGTGAGCGCTGTGATGCTGGGGCCGCCGAGCGCAAGGGTGCTCGCGCGTTGCCGCCGTCTGTGCCTCCGCCGGAGCCCGCCGCCCGCAGCCGCCGCGGCCCCGCGGTTTATACCGGCCCGGCCGACCAGCGCCGGGGCTTTTCCGTGACGTCAGCGCCCCCGCCGGGAGGGGCCGGCTGTGCAGCAAACCCGGACTTGCAGCCACTTCACCTAATCAGTTACTCGCCATCATGTGACCCCACTCTCCCCTTTTAAAAAATAACGACAGTTCAATCCCGGGCTCCTTTATTTTGTTTTGTTTTGTTTTATTTTGACCAGGTGGACACAGGAAGATGAGAAAATACACTAAGTGCCACATAATTGCGCTTCCCAGGAAAACACTTGCTAGCTGTCCGGATAAAGGATGGAGGAAGGGGCAGGTTTGAATTGGAAACCCAGTTTCGCCAGAAAACAAAACAGGGATCCGCCGGGCGCGCGTGGAGACTTAGCCCTTCGGATGGGGCTGCAGCCACCTTGAGCGGTCACGGCTTGTGTTAGCCGCATCTTCTGCAAGGAAAACAGCCTCTTCTGCTCCTTCTCCTTTCTCCCTGGAAGAGGGATGGAGGGGAGCCCCACACTGCTCTGTTTCCCTTCTCTGACAGGGACCCAGAGAGAAGGGGCCAGAGGAAGTTGAGGAAAGGGGACAAGACCTTGAAAAGGTCTTGAAAAACAACCTAATTAAGGATCCAAGCAGATTGTGCTAAATGTTGCCGGCGCTCCCGCTCTGGACCGGGATGCAGAGGCTCCTCAATCAGGGAATTCAATCAGCGTCGCGTTCGGCAGCATCTCTGTACCAGGCTCCCTGGCATGGCTGGGCCTGGTCTTGGAGCCAGTTCTCCACCCATGGGAGGAGCCCTGAGCCAGAAATGGGGCCCAAGTCCCCCGAATGAGTCCTGTGAGTAAAGGGCACAGGGTAGTAATACAATAGCAACTTCTACTACCATTTACTGAGTACCTCTGAGTCCCTATACTCAGTAGGAACTGTTAGGCCTCTGCAGTACCTCGAACTTTACTACAATTTGGCAAGGTGGGTATAGTGCCACTCCCATTCCATGGAGGAGAAAAATGACAACATAGCCAGAGAGCTTGCCCAAGGTCACACAGCTCGGATAAGTGGCAGCGTCAGGATTCAAAGCCTGGCTTGCCCAGCTGAAGGGATTCAGTGACTTCTTTCTGGGCACATGGGCATTTCCCAGACACTGTGTTTGCAGATGACACTGGCCTTTCTAATGCATCCATCCATCCACTTTTCCAGCCAGCTTCTTCTCTGGGTTGGCTGGTGGCTCTGGAAAACAAGCCAGAGGCACCAGCATCTATTCGAGTGGCCGGACTCTGCTGTGAATAGGGCCCATGTTCCGTTATCCTGCAGCACTTATCTGCTCTGGGGATTATCCAAGTGACCAGCTGCTGAGACATGCCAGGCCCCAAGCTGGCAAAGGTGAAATCCACAGAGGAATGAAAACTTAGAGATCTCTCAGTCCTACGTGCCCTGGCCTCCCCCAACCTCCTACTTATTTTATATGTGAGGAAGCTGATACCCGGAGGAGTGACTACCACTCAGTTAGTAATTAGCAGAGCTGGAACCAGAACCTGGGTGTCATAATTTCCTGGATGGTTTCCATCATTTCCATCGAGTTTTCCTTCTGGGCTTAACCAGGAGGGGATGGCTACAGATGTGGGGAAAGGAGAAGAGCGGGGGGTCAGGGAGGGACAGAGAGAGAGAGAAGGCGGGAAGGACACCATCCAAAAGTCTTCCGCTGGCTCCATGCTAAAATACATGTAACACGTGAATCATTGGTACTTCAGAATTATCCATGCTTTTTCCATGCTGAGCCTCTGACTCTGTCAACTGGTCTCAACAGAAACATTATATGCGGTAAAAACTAAGAATAAATCAAAGTATATAAGCATATCATCTACCTCTCAATTCTACTTTTGCCCATTGATAAGAACTTAATTCTTCCCATTAATAAGAACCTAATTCTACGTCTAGGCAATATCCACTCTGAACTATTTTTCATTGGTATATGTGAGGCATGCGGAAAGAAAACCAACTCTAAAGATGGGGGAGGGGGACTTTCAGTCCACTATTGATTCGGTAGGTACAGCAATGTTGTGTTCGAATAATAGAATCTGCCTTCTTAAATTTTCTGTCCCACAAGAAGCCAGATGAGAAAACAACTACTTAGGAAAAGTTTCAACTGAATGGCAGTTAAGTTGGAGTGAATATTAGACAAAAGTCAGTTATACCTCGCAAAGCACATTTGACAGCCAAGCGTTATCCGGCAGAGTCCCAGCTACCTCGTCCAAGATTCCAGCTCACTGAGACCATCTGAGGTTATAGAGCTGGAGAAAAAAAGGTGGAATCAGGGAATTTGGGCCGATAGCAAGTTCCGAAGAAGAAAAATTGGCAGAATATTGTAGTTTCTTATTCTATGAATTATTCCATCTGTATTCCTTCTGCAGGCATTTGAAGGCTTCCTCAGATTTTATCTAACAGAGAAAAGAGTGGGGCTAGGAGACAGAACTCCAAACAAAAAGAACTAATATTTACTGACCAATGCACATACCTTATCTCAGTTCATCCTCATCACCACTGCATCTACCCATGTTTCATGGATGAAGATGCTGAGGAATGAAGTCAAATGACTTGTTCAAGGTTACAGAGCCAATAGGTAGCAGAGCTGCACACTCTGGGTCCACAGCATTAACCACTATTGTTTAGAGTAAGGGATACACTTCAGCCCTATTCTCTTGCTAGCCCCGCCTCAGCCCAGCTCCTTCCTAACCCCCCTCAAAAGAGAAGGAGTTTTTATTTGATTGGCCAAAGCCCATGACCTTCATTGCGCCCCATATTAATGGGGAAGGTCTCTCTCTCCTTAAAGGCATGAACCACGCTGTTCTCTGTCTTTTCTCTGGGTCCTATGCCTGGGTGAGAAGGTAAACTTGGGGTTCTTTTGGGGGCCTGACTATCTCTCTTGTCTTTGTCACTGTCACTCTTTGTCTCAGCATAGAGACCTGTGCAACTACCCCATGACTTCAAAAAGGGGATGAGAGAGAGAGGAAGAGGTGGGGAAGGAGGGGAAGAACTTTTGACCAGGGCTGGGACTGAGGCATAAGGGATTTGCACAACCAAAAATGTCATATTACTTTGAACCTCATCCCTTGAAAATTCTAGGGAAGACAAGATGATGGGTAGGCCCAGGATACGTACATCCTTGGGTCTGTAATACTATCCTAAAAGCCATAAAATCACTCAATCTTTAACATATACTTCCTCATCTATACCGGAGACTTACTGCAACCAAGGTCATGCTTACTCACGCCACCAAGTCAGTGCTACTCAGCGATAAAGTGACACCATCCATCTTCACCACCAACAAAGAGAAGTTGTAGACTGGACACTGAAGAGGTGGTAAAAGAAATGGGTTTGGTTTTTATTGCTTTTTAAACGCTTTGCATTTTGATGCCTTTAGGCAAAGCATGTTCTCTAATCCCCCCACAGTCCTCACTACTCCCTGATGTCTTCTACTCCAGCCAGCTTCTCTCATTTAGATTATCTACCTGGCCCCCAGAGGCACTTGCCTTTGTGACCCCTGCAAGGACTGAAAGAAAAAATAGGGGATTCAGCATTAGAAAAGCAAGTTCAAACCTCGGCCTTTCCTCTTTGGTGATCCTGGGGATGTCACCAAACCCCAGAGGTCTTGGCTTCTGCTGCTGTGAGGACTAAAGAGCGGCTGAGCATGCAGCGCTCTGTTAACCACAGTGCACCGTGTCAGTGCGAGTGATTATAATGATGACGCAGGAGCCAAGGCTTGGAGCTTGGCCACCTGCCATCGGTTTGGCTGCCCCTTAAGGCTCACGTTAAATGAATCCAGCAGAAATCAGGACACATGAGGCAGGGCGGGAAATGTACTCCTATTGATGTTACTAGGAAAAAATAATTAGTAAGGAGAGTGGCATGGTTAAGTCCTTTGTAACCAAACAAGGATCTGGGGTCAAATCCAGCACACAGAATAGGTCTACACCAGCCGCAAAAGCGCTGGGAGGAGCTGGGTGGGAGGCAATGTGCAAAGTGTCTGAGCACAGAAAGAACCTCCTACCCCCTCTGGGAAGTCTAAAGAAGGAAAGAATTACTATATGGAAAATCATTGCTTTACAGAAGGGGAAAAAAAGATTCCAGTTGCAAAATCAAGAGAGCCCTGATCAAGAGAAAATAAGGACTGAAGAAAAGATGGCTAAGAATAACCTCTCAACGTCCAGAGGCCTATGGGATCCAGACGGACACTCCCTCCAGCTGCATCCTCCTTCAGGCTGGCCCCAGCTTCTCATCAGACCCCTGCTGGGCAAATTTAATTTTCCGCTGAAAAAATTTTTAGCTGTCACACTTCCTCCGCTCCATTAGCCCAGGCTGCTGCAGGCGTTTCTTGCTCCTTCAAAACTCCTGCAGGGTAAGTGCAGAATGTATCTCGGAAGGCCGAGGGGAGGTTCCTGAAGTAAATGGACATTCACTGCCCAGGTTCTTCCATTCATTACAATAACTACTGAGCATTTACCTGTTACCAGAACCTGTTCTCAGGGCTAGGGGTAAGGTACTTATGTTCATGGAACTTATATTCTGGTTAAAGAAATAATAAATAACAAATAAATAAAGTATCACCATATTCATTCATTCATTCACTCATTCACTCATTCTTTCTCTGAGCTTGCCACTCTTTAGCCTCAGTTTTCTCATCTGTAAGAAGAGAATGATAACACTGGAGACAATGTATAAAGTAGGGGTCAAGTACACACCCATTCAGAAGTCTGACAACAGCAAGGTTGATGAAAATGTGAAGGAGAGTACTCGTGCCCTGCTGGTGGGAGTGTGAATTGGGAGGCCACCTTGGCGATCAACCGTCAACATCTAAGATATGCACATCCTTGGTGACCCAGCGATTCTGCTTCTCCGTGTGCATCTTCTATATCACACAGGAGACAGACACAAGGATGCTCATTAAAGCACTGTTTGTAATAGCAACAATCAGAAACCACCTAATGATCATCAATGAATAAATGCACAGTGCTATATTTTTGCAGTGAAATACACAGCAGTGAAAATGAATGAACTAGACCTACTTGTATCAACCTGGATAAATATTGAGACCACAATGGTGACTTTAAAAAGCAAATTGCAGGATATCTACAAGAGTAATAATTTATATAATTTTCTAAAACCCCACACTAATAGCTTATAGTTAAATATATCTAGTAAAAGCATAAGAACATGGATGAGAAAAATACATACCAACTTCAAAATAGAGATTACTCCAGGGAATAGGGGAATGACAAGTAAGTAGATGGACACCAGGTTTCTCAAAAATAGCCAAAAAGCAAGTAGACAGTCACATAATAAGATCAAAGTGTTTAGAGAAAATAATCATCAAACTGGAATTTTATGTTCAACTAAACTGTTGTTCAACAATGCGAGTTAAACAAGTATTTTTTGAGCACTTATTATTACTAAGCAATATCGTAAGCCCCAGAGACACGGAGTTATATAAGCTCAGGAGCATATGCTCGTCTGCTGGTCCTTTCCCCAGAAATTACCAAACCCATGAGAAGATCATCTAAGAGCTGCATTAAAAGCTTTGGCCAAATGTATATTTGGTTTCCAAACCAACATGATGTTTTTCCCTGAGGTTCCTTCTTTCAGCAACAGAAAAATCAATGACACTATTTAACACAAGGAGTCAAAACCAGCCTAAGGCTAAAGCCTTGATTTAGCCAATTGTAGTGACCCAAGAATTCTTCAATGATAAACCTAGAAAGGCTAAAAGAATGAACTGTAGTTGGGTTGAGGACCTGGGCAGTTAACACCTTTCCTACATGGTTGTAAGTAAGCTCACATTTTGATCTCTATCTGTGTCTCGTTAATCTATATCTCACTGGGTTGAGAACTCTGAAAACACATTGAGATTTAGCGCTCTCTCAAACCCCAACTTATATGAAGGTGGAGATCATATATGATTTATTTACCACTGCACAGCAGGTGTCTAGCACGGTGCCAGGATTATAGCTGGCATTTAATAATTATATTGGATGATTGGCTAAAGAATGAGATCCCTTCCAGAGAGAGTGATTGAGAAAGACTTTATAATAATGATATTTAAGATGAGTATTAGATGTAATAATACTCATAACATTAGTGAGAATAACATTAACTAACTTTTATTGAGATCTTTCCATATTCTAGGCACTCTGTAGATTATCTCTACCCTGTGAGCTAGGTACTATCATAATTAAAATTTTACAGATGATTAAACTAAAACATAGAAAGTTTAACTTGCCCAAGGTTCCATTGCTATAAACTGGTAAAGTTAAGATTTGAACCCCAACTGCTGATTCCAGAGAACATGAACCTGATTGAGTAGGCCACTGGGATCCATCAGTTCAACAATGTCACTCAACAAACAAACGTGAAAGAGTTATTATACACCTGTCTCTAGGAATACAGGGCGCATAACAGTCTCCGTACAAGATGGTTGGGTAGAAAAACTGAGGAGTTGATAGTAATAGCTGCCCTTTATTGAGCCGGGTATTTTGCTAAGTGATTTACCTGTATCATCTCATTTAATTTTCTCAACAAACGTTTATGGTTATTATTAACAGCATCCCCATTCTACAAATTAGGAAACTGAGGCATGGAGATATTAAGTAACCTGCCCAGGATCGTGCAGCCCAATGATGGAGCTGTAATTTGTAGCCAAGCAACCTGACTTCAGGGACAGAGCCCTCATATCCAAAATCATCACTGCGAAGTGACGTGACAGACAGCATCACAGAGTATGTGTGCAGAAGAGTGGGACAGCAAGAGGGGGTGATGAACTGTGCTCGAGTGGGTCAGAGAGAATCTCACAGAGAAAACTTCAGTTTGAGCTTTGAAGTACAGAGAGCAACTGGCAGGGTGGTGTGTGCATGTGTTCTGTGCACGTTCTTGCACCACCATGTGGACAGGGGCTGGGAAAGAGGAAGCATTCCAAGGTTAAAAAAAAACAGAAAAGGCTCAGAAGTATGGGCATTTGGGTGATTCCAAGTAATTTCAGGTGGCTGGAGAACATGTCGGGGGGAATGAGAAGTAGGGCCAAAAAAGTGGTCAGGAGTCCTCTGCAAATTCCAAGCTATGGGAGGACAGTCCCAATGCTCTGTTTAGTCCTACCCACGAACTCAAAGTTCCAGCAGGAGCTCAGGTGATGGGAGGCGGGGAAGAACCTCTAGAGGTACAGGAGCAAACAAGGAGAAGCCAGCTCTGCCAGGCTTGAAGGCCAAGGGGTTGCGGGACAGTGACATGCCAGTGCATACTTGCCCTTTCCCATACAAGGAGCAAGAGGTGTCCACAATTGTTATGAGGGAGCAGCTCCATTAAATGGAGCTAAGTGGCTCACCAGACCCACGGGCTCTGCTCCAGAGGAAGGGGGTAGGCCTCGGATCCACCAGGGCCAGCCTGACCACCAAGGAGGGACAGGCTGCACATAGCGCCACCAGCTGGCGCAGGGAGAGTTTTCCTGCACACCCACCCATTCACCACTTCCCCTTTCTCCTCCTCACTCCCTCTCGACACCTCTCTTCTTTGTCCTTGGTCTACATTATTTTCCTAAGCATCCAATACACACAAATCCCTGGTTTGTGCTCAGCCAGGGATTCTCATGTATACACAGGACATCACGGTTGGATGGGGAACAGACGTTTCTGCCCATTAAAATTTACATGAAAACTATAAACATTCCTCTGATGGGTGAAATAAGTGGAAGCCTCCAAGAAACTGTGAAGTCATCTCTCCAGGAGAATCCAGCAGGAGTGATGCAGGACCCAATGGCAAGTGGGATTATCATTTTTCTCTCAACATTAAAGCACAATCTGAAGTAGAAAAAAGCAAGATCCCTGGAAATGACACGTAGACCCAATATTCTTATCTGTCTCCCACACTAGGGCATTCACAACTTGAGGGTTAAGAACTTGCATAGCATAGACACCATCATCATAATTAACACCCTAATGAAATATACTGGGCATCTATCCATTTGCACGCTCAGATTATATAATTTACGACATGGTTTGGTTTCAGGTTTTGGATCCTGTTTTTGGTACCTTCAAACTGCCACTGAGAAAAACAATTTATTCTGTCTTTCACTCAATAAGTTTTGATGGAGGGCCTATTAGGTATTGGGCCAGGTAGTTCAAGGTACGCGAATGAAAGCAACACAAACTTCGCCCTCAATAGAGTCACAATCATTGAACGCACATTTAGTACTAAAGTGTCTGTTCACCAAGAAGGCCAAGCTCTGTCAGCACACAGGGGCAGGACCACAGTGAGACTTCAAATAGGGAAAGGGGGACACTGTACCTGAGAATATGGGCATGGGGTCCCCCATTCCTACTGCACTAAGACAGCCTCTGCCCTCCAAGAACACAGACATACAAAGGGCAATGAGAAGAGAAAACAGCAGAAGTATCCTCATATAGAAATTGGTATTTGATATTTGAAGGTCTAACTCCATTAGTTCCATTACATCAGATTCTCCAGCTAGGGTTGTTAGTTCCTTCTGGGTTTCAAGAAAATGAGACATACCCAGCTGGGAACTTCTTGTAAGAGAGGCAAGAAGCCATCTTGACAGCTGCCCTACTAAGTTTCAAGGAGAACACAAATTTTGTGCAGGTTACCACACTAGCTCTATGTTTTCGTTGAGACTCCTCCTTGCAAAATCTGAACACTACCTTGAGCCATGTTAATTTTTTAAATGGTAGTGGATATTATAAAAGTACAGGCACCTTGAGGCTCTAAGGGATGTTTTGGGGGGATCAGAGCCAGGAAATGGAAAGCTAGCAGAAGCCAAAACTCTCACACTCTCTCCCTCCTTCTCTCCACATGGCTTCTCCAAGTCTGCTTCTCACTGCACATCTGTTTCTTTCTTTTCTCTCCACACACCAGCTTTGTCATCTTCTCACCCCATAGCTCCACATCCTGTTGCTCCAGCCACACAGAGAGACAGACTATCTTTTAGTCCCAGTTCCAAAGCCCCAAGAGGGAGCACCTGATTGGCTCAGGAAGGATGACACTGCCACTCTTGATCCAATCAACTGAAGCCTGAGAGGTGGGGCTATGTAGCACAAACATGGTTGCCACAGAGGAGGCTTAAGAGGATGAAGGAAGGGCATTATCAGATGAAAGGTGTTGTGAACTGAGCACCACCACAAGAGGTGTCACTAATCTTCAGTATTTTGTCATCTTTAAGTTTCTCCCCTCTCTTATTTTATAGCTTGTGGCTTCTTTTTACTTGTAACTACTATTGTTTCACGCTTTCTATTTACTTCCTTTCTCCATGTCTCTTGGCTTCTGTGCCACTTTACTGCCAGTATCTCTCGGAGCAAATGGAATTCACTCTCCCCCAAAGTAGATTGGATTGGATTGGCTTTCCAACCTCAATTGACCTGTAGCTGTCTCTGGGCCAGTTATCAACTAGGCAGTCCATCAATCCCTGGTCCTATCAGCTGTGGTCAGGGTATCGGGGTTACAAGGCTACAGAATAGAAACTAAGAATAAAGAGCCGCCTAATCTTGCTTTTCTCAGAAAAGAATTATGGGCCTGTTCGTTTTCCTCAAAAGTACTATGAGCTTTTAGCACACAGATCATGAAAGACCTGTCCTACCTCCAGATCCTCTCTAGACATAGAGTGAGCTCCTCAGGAATCTCTATGAGCATTTAAATTTTTCAAACAATAACCAGTTTAGCATTTCATATACATTTAATAAAATTTCTACTGTGCTATTCAGTGTACCCCCAATTGGTATTTTAATAAGACATTCTTTTCAGATACAGTTGACCTTTTTTTTTTTTTTCGGTACGCGGGCCTCTCACTGTTGTGGCCTCTCCCGTTGCAGAGCACAGGCTCTGGACACGCAGGCTCAGCGGCCATAGCTCACGGGCCCAGCCACTCCGCGGCATCCTCCTGGAGCGGGGCACGAACCCGTGTCCTCTGCATCGGCAGGCGGACTCTCAACCACTGTGCCACCAGGGAAGCCCGTGAGTTTTTCTTTTAATCTATCAATTACTTGCCCTATTTGACTTTAAGATTCTCAGAAGTAGGTACAGTTGACCCTTGAACAACATGGTGGTTAGGGGCGCCCACCAGAGTCAAAAATATGCATATAACTTATAGCTGGCCTTCAGTATCCTTGGTTCCTCTGTACCCACAGTTCTGCATGCACACCAACTGTGGGTTTTGGATCTTGTAGTATCATAGTATTTACTATTGATAAAAATCTGTGTGTAAGTAGACCTGCACAGTTCAAACCTGTGTTGTTAAAGGTCAACTGTATCTGGGGCTTTGATTGAGGGGATCTGTGAGCCACACCCTTGAAAAAGCCTTTTGTGTGACTGGATACTCTTACGTTTGAAATTTCTGAGGTGGTACAGCCACATCCTCAGCTTTTTCTTTAGAGCGTATGCTTTCCTAACAATAAATCTCTCAATTTTAGAATCTTTTGCAATCTGGATAGGCTGAGAGTTTCCTAAAACATCAAGTCTTGGGTCTTTTTTGTTTAACCATGATCTCTGTCCTCTTGTATTTTACTCTAAGCAACAAGCAGAAACCAGGCTGCATCTTCAACACTTTGCATGGAAATCTCCTCAGCTAAATATCCAAGTTCATCATTTACAGGCTCTGCTTTCCACATCAATGCAAGTCACAATTCTGCTAACCTTTCCATTATATAACAAGGATCCAGCTTCCTCCAGTTTCTAATAACATGTTCCTCATCTCCTTCTGCTTCTTCATCAGAAGTGTCCTCAAGGGCCAGATTTCTATTAATAGTCTGTTTACAACCATTTAGATATTCTCTACAATGATTCTTCTGAGCCTTCATCAGCAGAGACTTTAACATCTATATTTCCACCATCAGTCTAAGGAATTTAGCTTCCTTAAAATTTTTCCAGCCTCTGCCCACTGCTCAATTCCAAACCTATTTCAACATTTTTAAGTATTGGTTACAGCTGCACCCAACTTTCAGGTACCAAAATCTTTATTAGTTTTCTACTGCTGCTATAATATATTAACACAAATTAAATGGTTTAAGATAACACACATTTATTATTTTACAATTCTATAGGTCAGAAGTGGGACAAGGTCTCACAGGGCAAACTAATACAGATGTGTTGGCAAGGCTAACTTCCTTCCTGAATGTTTGTGGGGAGAATTTGTTTTCTTGCCTTTTCCAGTTTCTGGGGGCCACCACATTCCTTGGCTTGTGGTTCCTTCCCTTCCTCCATCTTTAAAGCCAGAAATGGCAGATTGAGTCCTTTTCATGTCAACTTCTCTGACCCTCCTTCATCATCACATCCCTCTCTGACCATAGCCAGGAACAGTTCTCTGCTTTTAAGAGCTCATCCAGATAATACAGGAAAATATCCCAGTCTCAAGGTCTGTAACCTTAATCACATCTACAAAGTCCCTGTTTTCGTGTAAGGTAACATTCACAGTTTCTAGAGATTAGGACATAGATATTTTGAGGAGGCCATTATTCTGCCTACCACAGAAAGAAACTTCTATCTTGTCTAAGTCACTATTATTTTGTCCTTTGCAATAAAAACCAAACTGGCATCCCAAATGATATAATCCTCCTGTCCAGTTTCAAGGTTTTGAGTGGTTAAATTTCCTGCCCTTTTCAAGTGCTGTTTATAAGGCAGGACGAGGTAACAGTCCACTGAGAAGTAGAGATAACAAACAACGTCCTATGTAATCTAAATGTACCTCACTTTATGTAAGACTTACCCGAGATTATATATATAATTATGATTGTTGTAAATTGAATCATATTTTAAATATACCAGGAGAACTTACTATGGAGAATCATTTATAAAGTGAAACAACACTTTATATAGTGAATAAGCATTACCTAATATATATTTTCAATCCAGATTTTTACATATTTTGTTTGACTAAAGTAGGACATACCTACATATAAGATATGAACATGTTACATAGCTACTCTTTATTTTTGGATGCCTATAAGGTACTAGACTCTGTGCTAGGTGTTTTAAAGAACTCAAAAGACTTTTAATAGGGTATTAATGTGTGTTTTATTACTGAGAATATTTATCTCTGCTAGAAAAGACAATAGAAATAAGTGGAGATTGAAATTCACAAAATGTAAGTAAGTTATATGAGTTTAAGTTAAATTTGGGGGAGATGTTAAACATAGACAACGAGCGAACAAGTAGCTTGTGAGAATTAGGCAGAATTCTTCAGTTATGGGCATCCAAGGGCTCATGCTTTCAGAAGGTAATTTTTACCCTTAGTAAACACCTCACTGAGTTCCCCCTTTCAGTGGGTGTACCCCAATCTATTCAGCTACAAACAGGAATTCAGGAGTCAACCTTGACTATTTCATCTCTCTCTTTCCTCACATCCAATCCATCCCAAAGTCCTGTTGACATACCTTCAGAATAGTTCTTGATTTCATCCAGTTCTCTCCATTTCTCCCATAATGGCTCTAGTCCAAACTACTGTCCTCTCTTGTCCAAATTTCAGCAGCTGCCACCTAATGGGTTTCTCTGAATTCACAGACTGCTGAGCTATTGCTTTAAAACACAAATCTCAACTTGACCTTCCTCTGCTCAGAGCCCTTCACTGGCTCCACAATCTTTATAAAATTTCATCTCTGAGAAACAGTCCCTGCCTCCCACTCCACTCCTGGCTCCCTCCATATTCCTGCCTCCTCCCTTTCTAAACTATTTCAATATTCTTACCTCCTTTCATTTGCCAGAACATGCCAAGTTCTTTCCTCCCTCAACCCCTGGGCTTGAAACACTCCTTTCCTACCCAGGGATTGAGGGAGGAAAGAACTTATTTATCCTTAAGATCTTGGCTCAAACATCATTTGCTCAGAGAAGCCCTTAACCCCCAAGTCTACACTAGATCTCCTGAGGTTTACTCAGACTTTTCTCGACTTTTCCTTCCCAGGGATGACCACAAGTCCAAAAAATATTTATTAAGGACTTATTAAGCATTCTAGGCACTGTGGACACAGCAGTAACAAAGCAAAGTTTCTGCTCTCATACAGTATACATTCTACTATATTAAGTTTGGTGGTTATTTGGATAATGTCCATCTCCGCCTCTAGTCTACAACCTCAGGGCAGGCAGGCACCACACTGACTTATTCACCATTGTATCCCCAGTGCCTTACACTGTGCCAGACACAAAGAAGGTGCTTAGTGAACATTTGCTGAAGAAATAAATACACCCTCACAGTCAACATGCCCTATAGTACAGTTCATATCTTATCATTAAAATCTAGTTTCTGTACGAGAATCACACTTTCTCTAGCACCCATGGGCTTAAGGTAATTTTAAGTGTTGCTTCAGCAGTGCTGACCCTTCTGAACAGTAGCTTTCATTTATATAGTAGTGAACAAAGTGGATAGCCACATGTAAATCAATGAAGTTAGAACACTCCCTCACACCATACACAAAAATAAACTCAAAATGGTTTAAAGACCTAAGTATAAGACATAACATCATAAAACTCCTAGAAGAGAACATAGGCAAAATATTCTCCGACACAATTCATGGCGATATTTTCTTAGATCAGTCTCCCAAGGCAAAAGAAATAGAAACAAAAATGGGACCTAATCAAACTTAAAAGCTTTTGCACAGCAAAGGAAACCATAAACAAAATGAAAAGACAAGCTACAGAATGGGAGAAAATATTTGCAAATGATGTGACTGACAAGAGGTTAATATCCAAAATATACAAACAGCTCATACAACTCTATATTGAAAAAGCAAACAACCCAATCAAAAAATGGGCAGAAGAACTAAACAGACATTTCTCCAAAGAAGACAAACAGATGGCCAACAGGCACATGAAAAGATGCTAATTATTAGAGAAATGCAAAGCAAAACCACGATGAGGTATCATCTCACACTGGCCAGTACGGCTATCATCAAGAAGTCTACAAAAGGGCTTCCCTGGTGGCGCAGTGGTTGAGAGTCCACCTGCCGATGCAGGGGACACGGGTTCGTGCCCCGGTCTGGGAAGATCCCACATGCCGCGGAGCGGCTGGGCCCGTGAGCCATGGCCGCTGAGCCTGCACGTCCAGAGCCTGTGCACCGCAACGGCGGAGGCCACAACAGTGAGAGGCCCATGTACTGGAAAAAAAAAAAAAAAAGAAGTCTACAATAAACAAATGCTGGAGAGGGAATGGAGAAAAAGGAACACTCATTCACTGTTGGTGGAAATGTAAACTGGTGCAGCCACTGTGGAAAATAATACGGAGGTTTCTTTAAAAACTAAAAACAGAACTACCATATGATTCAGCAATCCCACTCCTGGGTATATATCCAGAAAAAACAAAAACTCTAATTCTAAGAGACACATTCACTTCAATGCTCATAGCAGCACTATTTACAATAGCCAAGACATGGAAACAACCCAAGTGCCCATCAAGACAATTATCTTAAGAAGACACACACACACACACACACACACACACAGAATGGAATATCACTTGGTCGTAAAAAAGGATAAAATATTGCCATTTGCAGCAACATGGCTGCACCCAGAGAGTATTATACTTAGTAAAATAAGTCAGACAGAGAAAGATGAGTATTATATGATATCACTTATATGTGGAATCTAAAAAATAATACAAATAAATTTATATACAAAACAGAAACAGACTCACAGACAAAGAAAACAAACTTACAGTTACCAAAGGGGAAAGTGAGGTGGGGAGATAAATTAGCAGTATGGGATTAATAAATACAAACTTCTATACATAGAACAGATAAGCAACAAGGATTTACTGTATAGCACAGGGAACTATATTCAATATCTTGTGATAATCTATAATGGGAAATAATCTGAATATATATATACACATATATGTATCTGAATCACTTTGCTATATACCTGGAACTAACACAATACTGTAAATCAACTCTACTTCAGTTTTCAAAAGCAGAGAGGAAGGAGTAAAATCTCTGTTTAGTACAGCAGAGAAAGCTGTAACTAAGGGTGGGGCCATTTTGGGGGCTCTGAGATCAAGGTCAGCAGAAATAGAGAGTGGGAGTGGGAAGGAGAGCAGAAATCCACACGATAAATGGAAGGCCTGTGCCTGGAAGGGTTGGCTAGACATTTACATTTTGAGAACAACTGTCAGCTGAAGGAATTCTCCTTGGAAAGAACCAAGAAACTACTAAAGAGAGTGAATGAACTTTTCAGGGAGGACCAGGATTGCTGGTTCATGTGCTAAAAACTGCAGTGGGCACCTCTCCTTTTGCCTGACCTGCATGCATTCCCCTTTCTTTTAGAACCCCAGTTTTGCTTTGGGGACCCACTCATCTTGCATTGCCTACAGTCTGGTCAGTCAAGAAACTTGCAGACCGAAGTTTCACCTCTTGACCAAGGGGTGAACACCTGACCCAAACGAGGCCAATCAGATCATCTAACAGACCAACACAAAGACCAAATAGAGCTCAAGTTCTTTCTTCCACCCTGAAGAAACTGTTGGTTCCTAAACCTTGGTTATTGCCTAGAGGTAAATCCCCAGTGATATTCTGGTTACTGTTGGTCCCCGCTCCTATCTTACCCTGACCCTGGTCCTTCTGTTTTACCCTAAGCTTTATACACTACCCCGTATCTTTTCTGTAAGTTTCCTTCACATCCAAAGAACCATGACTATTATATAAACCCAGAGTCAAGCCCTTCTCAGTTAGCATTTGTCTCCTCTCCCATCTACCCTATAGCAAATGCTACCAGTCCACACACGCTAGTTCCAGGCTCACAATGACAACTTCCTCGCAAAGGATCTGCAGACCTATACAACATGAAAAAGCAATGGTACAAATTAGAAGGACCTAGATGACCAAACATCTGACCTCAAAACTAAAAACTAATTTTAGTCAGTATACCTAGAGAGATTTAAGACAACAGTGCTTAGAAAATGGGCTTCTGTAAAAAAGGAACAATAAAAAATAAAATAAATAAATATTTTTAGGTTATTAGAGAGGCTACAAGACAAAGTCACAGAGATCTCCTGGAATATAGAGCAAAAGTCCAAGAAATAGAAAGTATAAGCAAAATGTTGAGTCATATAGAGGACTTATCCAGGAATTATCCCCCATATGAGTTTCAGAAAGAGAAAATAGTGAAAATACAGGAGATGAAAATAGGAAATAAATAACAGAAGAAAATTTCTCAGAGCTAAAGAAAGATAGCTTGAGATTATAAGTGTTCAGCAGGTACAGAGCAGAGAAATAAAAAGACCCACACTAGCATACATCGTTGTGAAGTTTCTGAACATCAAGGACAAAGGAAAGATACTTTTGTCCTGAGAGCAAAAAAAAAAAAAGAAAAAAGTTAACTATAAAGGACAAGAATTCGATCAGTGTCACATGTATCAGCAACAATAATATGTTAGAGAATAGTTCTCAAAGTTCTAAGGGAAAAATTATTTCAAACCTAATATTCTGTACATAGTCAAGCTCTCAATGAAGTGTGAGGTAAAAATAATGACATTGTTTTCCATACAAGAACTTAAAAAATGACCTCTCACACAATCTTTTTGGAAAATAAATTCTTTTAAAAGTAACCAGCAAATCAAAAAGAAAATGAAGGAATCCAAGAAAAAGGAAAACATGAGACTTAGTAAACAGGGGACCTAAACCAGTAGCCCAATTTTTGAAAAAAGCCTAGGATAATTGTCATGCAACAGCCTAGGAAGTAATCAGTCCAGTTAAAACAAAAAATTGGAGAGCTCTGAGAACAACTCTTCAAGAAGGAATGGATTCACATTGATAGTCTGATTAAGCAGCTGGGTGGACTTGGTGATAACTTGAAGTTATATGCTTCTTTTGTCCGCAAGAAAAGAGGCAAACAGAAATTCAGGGGTAGAGGGAGGTGAAAATAAGAAAATCAGAACCCAAATATGAAGCTAACTAAAATGCAGAATGATTTTGAGTCATTGTGAATGTGAGATGGCAATCCATTTGATCTTGATGTTTGGAACAGTCTGCTTCATGAAGCTCAGTTTTTGTGACATAGGACTACATTTCTTTCCAACTGCACATCAATGTTCCACATGAAATAATATTTATGTGAATCAGAAAATTGTAAACACCTTTGCTAGTGCCTCATTCTTACTGAAAAATAAAGATTCAGGAAAACCACAAAACAAAAGCATAGCTTAGTGAATTACTATGTGGAGAATATCCATTTAATCTTCACTCAGCTCAAGAAATAGAACTTTGCCGCCCACCCAGAAACTCCTCCATTTTCAACATCCCAATTTCAACCCTCCTGGTGATTATAAGTAATCATTTCCTTAGCTAACCATTTTATCACCCAAATCTGCATCCTTAAACATTCTAGTTTAATCTTGCTAATTCTTCAAAATTTTAAGACTTTTCAAAATTTCCCCTCCATCCCTTTCTTTTTCTTTATCTACTGAAGAACAGGTAGTCTAGACTTTGCTGAATGCGTACTCATGCTGCAGTCCTGCCTGCAAATGGGCATCTGGATCCAGAGACTGGATCAGTATTAGTATTTAGTATTATGTTTGGATTCCTTTCTTTTGTGTGTGTGTGTATATATTATAGGTTTTTGGTTTGTAGATATGTATGTGTGTGTGCGTGTGCGTATATAGATACATAGATAGATAGATAGATGTAAAATTATGTTAAATTGATGATCTCTTAAGTTTAAATGTGTTCTAGTATTCACCCTGCACCCACACTTATTTTTTGACCTCACATTTTACATCTTTTTGTTTTGTCCATCCCTTAACTATTTATTGTGATATAGATGATTTTACTACTTTTGTCTTTTAACTTTCCTACTAGATTTGTAAGTGGTTTATCTACCACCTTTACTGTAAGTTTGCCTTTACCAATGAGACTTTTCCCTTTGTAATTTTCATATTTCTAGTTGTGGTCTTTTCTTTCCTGTTTACAGAAGTCCCATTAACATTTCTTGTAAAGCTGTTTTGGTGATGCTGAATTCTTTTAGCTTTTGCTTATCTGTGAAACTGTTTATATCTCCTTCAAACCTGAATGAGAGCCTTGCTAGGTTGAGTATTCTTGGCTTTAGGTTTTTTCCTTCCATTACTTTGAATGTATTGTGCCAGTCCCTTCTGGCCTGCAAAATTTCTGCTGAAAAGTCAGTTGATTGTCTTATGGGAGTTCCCTTGTACATAACTAGTTGCTTTTCCCTTGCTGCTTTTAATAGTCTCTCTTATCTTTAATTTTTGCCATTTTAATTATAGTACGTCTTGGTATGGACTTCTTTAGGTTCATCATTTTTTTTTTTTTTCTTGCGGCACTCGGGCCTCTCACTGTTGTGGCCTCTCCCGTTGCAGAGCACGGACGTGCAGGCCCAGCGGCCATGGCTCACGGGCCCAGCCGCTCCGCGGCATGTGGGATCTTCCCAGACCGGGGCACGAACCCGTGTCGCCTGCATCGGCAGGCGGAGTCTCAACCACTGCGCCACCAGGGAAGCCCTAGTTTCATTTTATTTGGGACTTTTTGTGCTTCCTGGATCTGGATGTCTGTTTCATTCCCTAGGTTAGGAAAGTTGTCAGCCATTATTTCTTCAAATAAGTTGTCTGCCCTTCCCTCTCTCTCTTTTCCTTCTAAAACCCTATAATGTGGTTGTTAGTATGCTTGATGTTGTCTCAGAGGTCTCTTAAACTATCCTCATTTTTAAAAATTCTTTTTTTCTTTTTTGTGTTCAGAGAGGGTGATTTCACTACTCTGTCTTCCAGTTCACTTATCCATTCCTCTGTATCATTTAATATACTGTTGATTCCTTCTAGTGTGCTTTTTATTTCAGTTATTGTATTCTTCCACTCGGATTGGTTCTTCTTTATATTTTCTAACTCTTTGTTAAACTTATCACAATGTTTATCCATTCTTCTGAGTTTTTTGAGCATCTTTATGATCATTACCTTGAAATCTTTATTGAGTAGACTATCTCCACTTTGCTAGTCCTTCTAGGGTTTTGTCTTGTTCCATCTTTGGAACATATTCTTCTGACTCCTCATTTTGCCTAATTCTCTGTGTCACCTCACTTCTGAATTTTCTATTTCTGATTTATGTGTTCTTTCATGTCTGGTATTATTTTACTAATATGCTTTAGCTCATTTTGAAATAGAAGGGTACCATTTTAATCTGTAGGCGGGTCTTCCCGGCATGCATTCATTGTTTATAGGGATATCATTCTGCTCCTCATTCTTTTTTTCTTATAATAACTTTGTATGCAATTTGACCTCAATAATTTTCTGTTCTTTATTTTTATGTGAAGTTTATTTTCCTGAAAGAAAAATTAACATAGCTTTGCTAACCTCATAGAGTTTCCATTCAGTGTAGACATCAGTAACGGTTGTTTTGTTATTGGTGCTGGTGATGGTGGGTTTTCTCTTTTTTTTTGAAAGGTGGAGATTGTTCAAAAATATAATGCCTTGATTTCTAAGACTTTCTGTCTATTCTCTTTTCTCATTTTTTCCTGGACCTTCTCTTTCCTTCCTCTCTATTTTCCCTATCACAATCATTTTTTATTCTACTCCCAACAGTTTCCCCTCAAACTGCTGGATGGGAGCTCTGGCTGATCCAACCCCTTCAGATCTTACCATGAGCTCCTTGTATTCATTCAATAGTGGAGGGTAAAAGTCTTCTCACATTTGGTTCTTTTCCCAAATTGGCTTTCCATGCTTGTCAGTGAATATCTATTGGGTTTCTCCTGGTCTCGGGCCTGTAAGATAGTCTGTTACTTCCCTGTGGTTTATTCTTTGCAGATACTGATACAATACAGTTTCTGAGGTTAGTAGTGATTTGTCTTCTCCTGCTTGTGTTTTGGGGTTCCTGGAGATTCCTTACAACCTAGTTCTGTTGTAAATGTTGTCCATAAGTTATTTACTTTATTATCTAGTTGTTCTGTCTGCTTTTATGTGAGAATTCAGAGAAAATGAAATACTATTTCATGGCCACTCCCCTTGCCACTGCCATCTTCTCCAAGGCCCCAGGTTAAGAATCATTTATATGTATGTACCAAAGAATGTACCAAAGCATTTTCATTCCATTTATAGAACATAGTATAATGATGAAAAGTAATAGTATGCTGGGTGAAGCTGAGAAGGGGAGAGGAAGGAGGTATGGAGGGAGGGAAGTGAATTGAGCACTAATTTCCTCATTTTACACAGTGAGGGAACTAAGAGATACCTTCTAAAGTTGGTGGATAAAATGGCAATACACCTTGATTACCCAGAGGATTCTCTGAAGAACTGTTAGAAAAAAATAAGAAAATTCAGTAAAGTGGTTAATTGTGAAATTAGTTGATAGAAATCAATAACTCTGCAACATAATTAACATCTCAAGAGCTTCCTATGTGGCAGGCACTTTTCAAAGAACTCTTCAAAAATAATTTGCTTAATCTTCTAAACAATTCCCTGAGGTAAGCACTATGATTATCCTCATTCTACGGAAAAGGAAACTGTGGCACTTAGAGAGATTCAATAACTTGCCCTAATTCACAAAGCTAAAGATCATATTTAAATTAGGCAATAAGTCACCAAAAGCCTATGCTACGCTATTATACCACTGCTTCAGAGAGGAACCACCACCAATTCAAAACTATAACAAAGAATATCTTGTTAATCAAAGCACAAAATAGACAAAATGTTTGAGAATCGTATAAGAAATGTACAGACCTACCTGAAAAAAACCTTTAAATTTCTAAGACACACAAAATAAGATTCAAGTAAATAGAATTATATACTTTAATATTAAACAAGGCAAGGCAATAGTAATAAAATCAACTCAATTATCTCTAAACTTTAAATTATCTCAAAATTGTTCAATTATCTCTAAATTTAATCTGATCTCAAGTTTTTTAAAACTAACATGATTATTAGTGGGACTAGACAAATCGGTTCTAAAGGAAAAAAGTATGGGTTTCATATGGACTATAAACATGCAGGATACTCCATGAAAAAATATTTTAAAAAGAATAACTGCTGTAGAGTGGGAAGGATTGCCCTACCATATGTTTTTAAATAACATAAACCTACAGTAATTGAAAGTTTGGGACCAGCACAAGAACAGAGAGACACATCAATGCAAAAGAGATTCAAATACATATGGAATTGTTATATATGATAAAGTTAGCATTTCAAAACAGTAGAGGAAGTTAGATTATTCAACAAAGGGAACACTGGCTAAACATTTGGGAGAAAATAAAGCTGGAACCTTTTTTTCCCCCTACGCTAAAATAAATTCCAGGTAGATCAAGGATTGAAAACTGGGAGAGATAGAGATATTGGTTAAAGGGGACAAATTTCCAGTTGTAAGAGGAATAAGTTCTGGGATCTCACAAGCTACTTGTTTACTCACTATCTATACTTAACCTCCCCTCTAAGTTTCATCCATTCTATTTGTTTTCTTTTCTCCTATAGCAGAATTGAATATTCTCAAATAACAGAGCAAATACACAATATACATGGAAGACTTTCCTTTTTCATCTTGTACCCTTCTAGGCTATTTGAAAAGAAAAAGTTATAATGGGCCTGAACTACTCCAAAAATACTAATAATTGATAATAAAAATCTTCTATACCTATATCTATGCATGATTATAAAGATTTATCCATTATTAATCCTTTTACATTGAAGTATTAATTTATTTTAACAATTTTTATATGGTTTCTCTGTGTCCTAAGATTTCATACTAAGAGTTCCATTGTGTAAATCACCAAGTAGATCATGAGAGGAATACAATGCAACAGCTAAGACCTCAGCCTTTGAGGTCAGGCGAATGTGGGTTTGAATCCTGGCTGTTTGACCAAGGCGAGATATTAGAACTCTGTTCCCAGTTTCCCCATCTGTAAAGTGGAAACAATAAATAATAAGACTACTACTTCCTAGGGTCATTGTGAGAAGGAAATTAAATGAATGTAAAACGCTTAACACGTTTCCTGGAACATTTTAAGTTATCTGCTATTAGCCTCATTACATTGAGGGTGAGGCCACAACTTACATTTCATGTTCCCACAAAGGCCTATTATTCGTTCTTGGTAAAACCTTAGTGAGTTGAATCAACTGTAGCTTCCACAGAGAAGAAAAAGGTGGGAGGCAGGGGAGACCAAAGCAAAAACAGTCAATATGTTTAAAGGGAAGCAATTAAGGAGAATAGCATCAGCTAATATGAACCAGCCTCTAAGACTTGCAAAGTACCTACAGATTTCCTAACAATTACTCCTTATGAAAAGTTTTGTTTGTTCCTTAGGAAGAGTCTGAGATTTTATTTAATTACCTTGATTTTGGTCCCAGGTCTTGGCAATATTCTTCTGGCATCCTCTACTCCATGAGGTTTCAGGACAGGCAAGTCAAAGCACAGCCCGCAGGGATTTTTGTTCTTCCCCAGCAGTAGCCTCTCCATTGTTAATAATTCAGCGGATTTTAAGGAAGCGATTGTTTAAGGGATAATTCTGCTTGGCTTTGTAAAGAGCCCTGAGACAATAGATGCAGAGTCTGGCTGGTACCAGAAGCCAGTTCAGCAAGGAATCAGCCCTAGGGCTGGAGAGTCTTCTGGAAGAACTGACCTTTATGATTGCCTCTGGAAACCCAAATGTTGATGAATCGGGAAGAGAACACATAGGACTTGAATTCCAGAGGACGTAAATTCTGATCCTAATTCTGGCATTCACAGTGTCTGAGCATTTCAGTTAGTGTTCATTCATTTGTTCATTCATTCATTCAATATCTGTTGCTCACCAACCATGCTAAGTACTGGAAATATAGACATGAATAAAAGCAGTTATCTCTATACCAGATAGATATAGTTATTAGAAATATAGATGGCAGCATTCCCCAGATATTTAGTCAAATATTATTCCGGGGACTTCCCTGGTGGTCCAGTGGTTAAGAATCCGCCTTACAATGCAGGGGACGCAGGTTCGATCCCCGGTCAGGGAACTAAGATCCCACATGCCGCAGGGCTACTAAGCCCACACGCCACAACTACAGAGCTCACACACCACAACTAGACAGCCCACGTGCCACCACTACAGAGCCCGTGTGCTGCAACTACTGAGCCTGCATGCTCTGGAGCCCATGCACCACAACTAGAGAGAAGCCCACGCACCGCAACAAAGAGCCCGTGCACCGCGACAAAGAGGCTGTGCGCTGCAACAAAAAGATCCCACGTGCCGCCATAAATAAATAAATAAATAAACAGATATTTTTTAAAAAACATTATTTTGGGTGTTTCTGTGAGAGCGTTTTATGGATGAGATTAATATTTAGATGGGTAGACTTCAACAGTAGATTAGACTACAATTTTAATCACTAGGGTAAAGCAGATTGCCCTCCATAATGTGAATGGGCCTCATTCAATCAGTTGAAGGCAGTTGAATAAACAAAAGACCAAACCTCCCCGAAGAGAGAATTTTCTAGCAGACTACCTTCAGACTTTCTCTGCAGCTCTTCCTGCTGGCCTTCAAACTGGAACATCAGCTCTCCCTGGGTCTCCACCCTGCTAGCCCTTGTCAGCCTCCATGATCACACAAACCAATTCCTTATAGAAAAAAAAGAAAAGAAAAGAAAGAAAATATAAATACACACACACACACACACACACACACACACATATAATCATCCCTCAGTATTGGCAGGGGATTGGTTGCAAGACCCCTGGGGATACTACAGTTGCTTGAGTCCTTTATATACCCTTATATAAAATGGTGTAGTACAGTTGACCCTTCATGTGCACAGATTCAGAACCAGCAGATACAGAGGGCCCTAATATATATATATATATATATATATATTCTCTGGAGAACACTAACTAATATGTCTTTCTGAGAATTACAAGGTGTTCCAAGGTTGATACTGACCCCCACTGAGGGAGGGAGAGGGGACTCCTGGCATCCTTGGGCAAGCACACCTTGCACAACTATACACAGCAGCCATGTATGCATGCTTCTTGCCCAAGTCATTACTGAATAAAGGTCTTTTATCCTCATTACCCTTAACACTAGCAATAGCATATGACAACAGATAGGTGAACTGTGGGCTGGAAAACATCAATATATATTTTGGTACTATCAGTCAAAAAGATGACTAGCAATGAAATATGATGGGAACTGATCCAAAATGCCAAAGACAAATATGAAAAATTGAAAGATGACAGATGAAAGTTAATCTATAAAGAAAAATTCATATATCAGTGAGAAAAAGATGGATAACACAATGTTTAAGAGGGAAATGGACATGAGCAGATAGCTCTGTAAATGGAAAATAAAAGCACTGTTCAACTTCAGTAATAACCAAAGAAATGCAACCTCGCAACAATAAAAACACCACTCTGCCTATCAAACGGGCACAGTTCAGCTAATGTGTGTGTGAGTATAGGGTAACAGGCACCTTCCAGGCTGCGTGTGGGAGGGTAAACAGGTCAATGTTTCTGAAGAACCATTTGAAAAAAGTCTCAAGAGTCTTTAAAATGTTTATATCCTTTGGACCAACATACACACCCATAGGCATTTATCCCAAGGAAACTGAAAGACACATGAAGATTTATGAACAAGAGTGTTCGTTAGAATGTTATTTCTAATGGTATAAAATGGGAAATAACCTAAATGCCAACAATAAGGAATGATTAAATAAAGTATAGTCATTAATACAATGAAGTAGGATGCAACAATTTCTTCAAATATTTTTGTGCCCTGTCTTCTTTCAGGGACTCCAATTACACATATATTATAGACCATTTGAGTTTTACAATAACTCACTGAGACTCAGTTCATTTTTTCATTCTTTTCTCTCTGTTTCCTGAAGACGTTCACGCCCTGGCGTTTCTAGCCTGCCTGGCACATGGAAAAAGAGGGTCTTGGCAGCAAAGCAAGTCCTCGTGTAAAGAGATTCAGTATTGGCCTTTGGAAGTAGGACAGGCATGAATGGAAATGGTGAGATCCAAGAAGATGCAGGCAGAGCACCAACAGCTGCTCTGGTCTCAACCTGGTCCTTCCACAGGTTCAGGTCCCAGCATGGCTTGTGAACCAACTTCACCATCAATTGAGATTTTAAGTGTATCTCCACACCCAGGGAAAGAATTATGCTGCGGGCGGGGCAGAGGCAGGAAGGAATGCCTCCACAAAACCAGGAAAAAAGGGAAAGAGAAGACATGGTCCTAGGTGTAAGCTCTGCCGTGGGGAAGATGGTACAAACAGCCCTAGCTGTCTTCCACTCCTACTGGATTGCCATCCGCCATCCTTGTCACCATCCATCCCAGTATTGGTCAGTGGAACTTGGCAGGTTACAGCCCAAACTGGGCAGGAAAAGAGAACAGCTGGGGGCCTGATTGAGCCTGTGAACGAGGGTGGAGAAGGCTAAAAGCTGGAGTCAGATGGGCAGGATGCAGTCTGGTTGACAGAGGAAAGGGTGCCAGGCTGGCCACCATCCTCAACCACAGTTCAGGCAAACCAACCAGTCCAGACAGAGCAAAGTACTGCATTTCAAACACCAGCTCTGCGCCAGACACCGGAGGGCTGAGGCTGCTTCAAGTGCTTTCCACTGAAGCCTAGATCTGCCTTGGAACAGAGAAATGGGAAAGGAGGTGGAAAACCAGGGTCACAGCTGGTCCATAAACCATGAGGCAGGGGAACATGGCAGGACTGGGTGTGGACCACGGCATCCCTGGAGCCAAGTGCTCTGAGTATGTTGTCAGCGACTGCCGTTGGGCCACATTAAAATGTATTCCTAGGTGATACTGAAGAAACATTCCCAGGCGCCAACCATATTTCTGGCAGTCTTTCCTCATAATCCTTGTGTTCGCAGTTTGTAGAAAGTTCAGAAGCTATCTATAATTTATTCCTTCAGCTTTGTCTCCCTCTCCTCCTTCACACAAACCCTCTACACTGGGCAAACCCACGTACACACCGATCCTCAACCAAAGGCTTCCATTTCCTGCGTCCACAGCTTGACCTTCAAAGTTCCACCCCTCACCCAGGGCCTTCCCTCTCCCCACATGTCAGGGAGAACACACACACACACACACACACACACACACACACACACACACACACCTGTCAAGAACTATGAAGGGTCTGAGATTTTGCCCCACTTGCAAGCTAACAACTGAGTCACTCACAATTTCATGGATGTCACTCACAGAAGCTACGAGACTCCTGGGTCAAAGACAAAGGATTTCCCACTCATGGTGCAGCAAGCAGCCTGAGCATCAGCGCATTCAGTGCTGGTTTCCCAAGCTACGGCCCCCACAGAGCAGCATGAATAGGGCCGGTGAACACTTGCTCTCACAGTGGATTTCACTACAGGAGAGGAATCAGGGCTTAGGGAACCTGAATTTTTTCTAATAAGCAGTGAGCGTGCCTACCCCTTGTTCTGAAAGGAGACATCATTGCTATCCTCCAAGATAGTTCGCTATAAAAACATCTTGGAAAAGATAACACCAAACAAAAAGCAGCCGGTTCGCTCACAAGACAAAGAGAAACACAAGAGGCACATGGAGAGCTGTCTCCCAAGAGCCACTAGAATACAGACTTTGGAACTAGACTCACTTCTGTTCAAATTCTAGATCCCCTTCTTACTAGCTGTGTGACTTTGGACGTGTTTCTTAATTTCTCTGAACTAGTTTTCTCATGTGTCAGATAGATATAGTAGCATCCACCATAAAGCTGTTTAGATTGAATTAATAATATCTGCATTAATGCTTAGTAGTAGAGTGCTTATACCTGATCAGAGCTCACTAAGTGGCTGGAATCATTTTTATGACTAGCTGTCCAAAATCCATAAGTCTTTAAAGCCCAGCATGGTTGATCCCTTTGTGGAAGCTCTCCTGCCCCTCCCCCCATCCCACCTTCCTACTTCTCACCCACCACAGAAAGCTCAACCTCCTTCTAAAGTCGCTGGCCTCTCCTCAGTTAGCTGTGTCCCAACCAGGGATGACTCTTGCTCTGTTGTTTAAGTCTTGTCATTTCACTGAAGATGTCTAAGTCTTGTCTTCCCAGCTGGAGTATTCCATTCTAGACGGCAGGGTTTCTGTATCCTACCTCTCGGTATCCGCACAGCAGGCAGCATTATACTTGGTACACACTCCAGAAAGCATTGACAGGAAGATTATCCGGCTCGAGGCAACCGAAAAATGTCACATTCTTGGGCAATTAGACCCCTCTCGGCTACACAGAAGCGTAGCTGAGGAAAACAAGACAGAGGCCCTTCTTGGCAGAATGGAGGACGAAGCCTGGCCTGTTGCCTGAGAGCTGCCAGCCCAGCTCCAGCACCACAGCCCCCAACTCTCAGCCCTGGAGCCAGACTCTCCCTCCGCATGACTCATCTCCAGCACTTACAGGAGGGACCTGTCAGGACCCCTGGGAGGAGTTGTTCCCTTGGCATTGGGAGAGGAATCCTGGCCACAAGGAGGAACTTGTTTGAAAAGAGCCCGTTGATTCGAAGTCCAAAACATGTTATCCCCGGAAAGCCAACTTCCAGCCAATCTCTGGAAAAAAAAAAAAAAAAAAAACCCCTCTGATTAAATACCATGCCCCAGGGTGGCAAAAGACATGCACCTCTAACCTGGCTCTGAACTGGCAAACCAACAGCATTTTCTGTGGGCATTTTAGTATTTAGTAACCTCCGGACAGCTGATTAAATCCAGATGTGCACTGCAGCCTTCTCTGGTCAGCAAAGAACAAACAGGCTTTCCCAGCCATGCCCGTCCCCTCCCCCAGGGCCAGCCTCCCAGCCTGGCAGGATCTGGGGGCTGCATCCCAGCTCTCATCCTGCCCTCACCTAACCATGGCCACTCGGGAGAAGAGCTGGCTCACTGCAAAGCTCTGACAAATCTTCACCTCTCACCTACCTGGAAAGCACCTTTTCTTTTAAAAGTCAAGGTGCTGAAAACCAGTAGTGTTATTATTTTTATTTATTTATTTATTTTTGGCTGCATCGGGTCTTAGTTGTGGCGTGCTGGATCTTTCCTTGTGGTGCGCGGGTTCTTTGTTGCTGTCTGTGGGCTTCTCTCTAGCTGTGGCGTGGGGGTTTTCTCTCTCTAGTTGTGGCACGCGGGCTCCAGGGTGCAAGGGCTGCAGAGCACATGGGCTCTGTAGTTTGCGGCAACGCGGGCTCTCTCGCTGAGGCACACGACCTCAGTAGTTGTGGCGCGCGGGCTTAGCTGGCCCGTGGCATGTGGGATCTTAGTTCCCCGACCAGGGATCAAACCAGCGTCCCTTGCATTGCAAGGTGGATTTTTCACCACTGGACCACCAGGGAAGTCTCAAAACCAGTAGTATTAGATACTACAAAATGTATTGACGGGGAGCGGACCTGGCCTGTGGTTTTGTGCATGAAGAGTTGCAAATTGGGAGCATTCACTCTCCTCCTTCTCTGCTGAGGTTCAGTGAGAGGGAAAGCCGGGTGCAGACACAGCACTGGTGGCCACCACAGCAGGAGTAAGGGTGGGGAAGGAGGGGCATGCCACCTGCCTCCCACACCCCCAAATGGGAAAGACCTTGTACAAGGCCTCTTGCCTGCTTTGTGAAACCAGAGTAGTACCACAGGCTGTCCTAGTGTGTATGTGTTGGGTGTGGTGGGAACAGAAGCAAAAGACAACCAAATCAGGAGAGAGCACGTGGTGGCCATTCCAACATGGAGGCTGCGACCCCACAGTGGGAAGCTGAGGAAGAGGTGGGAGGCTGTGAGTGTGGGAGTGTGGGCCCCACTTCACACAGCTAATGAGGAGACATCTCACTCTGTCTCAAGGGCCCTCAAGTCAGACCTGGGGTCCAGATCTAGCTCTCCACTCATGAGCTGAATGGCCTGGGTCAGGTTGCTTACCTCAGTGAGCTTTGAATTTCCTCCTTACGTGAAATGAGGAAAGTACATTAATATTATCTTACAAGGCTGTTGTGAGGCTCGAGTACATGATGAGTGGTCGGTAGAGAGCTTGGGGAACAGTGTGGTCTCAGTGAGAGACAGTGATTTTTAAATCTGCCTCAGCTGACTATCACCGGATGGCTACCAAGTTGACTGCAGAGTACAGAGCCTTCTTCCCCAGAGATTATGTGAGAGGAATCATCTCTGTTCATCACCTGGGCCATCCCAATCCGGGACTGACCAAGCGCCTCACTCTCTCCATCCTGATAAAGTCCTGCCTGCCACCATTTCACGTTTTCCACCACCATCTCCATCCAAGGAGCTTGGAACCCGAAAATCTGGGGGTTCAGTTTTTTGTTGGAGTCCCTCTGTTTCTCAGAAAGCTTTTCAGTGAATGCTGCAATGTAGTTATTACCTCTGGGTCTCTCAAACTGGGGCAGCTGGACCTACTGACATGGAAGCTACAGGCTACACCAGGCATGTGTTCCCAAAGCATCAATTTCACTGCAGTATTAATTTAATACATTTTACTCTATAAAGAAAGACTTGTGGAAGAGTCATGGAGGGATGGGGCTGGGATGCTGATGTGAGAGAAGTCTGGGCCGAGGCCACCTGATGTCTGTAAGGCAGACGGTGCAGATGGCCCTCAGACAACCCTGCTCCGACCCCAGGGCTGCAGCTGAAGTTTCCAGATACCATCGCCACCTTCCTTGGAGATCAAGCACTGGCCCGTGACCCAATTCTGGCCAGAGGATCCTATGGGGAAGTCTGCTGGGGGAAGCAGCAGTCGAGGGGCTCCAGGGGAGGGTGTTTTCTTCCAAATAAAATGAGATCCATGGGAGGAAATGTCCTCTTCTTTAGCCAGGTGACCCTACACACTAGGAGCCTAAGGCAGCAGCAGCCATTTTCTGACCCCAAAAAGACAGGCTCACAAACGAGCCAATGTCCAAGGACCCCTGAGAAGGTGGATGGAGGAGACCAGGTCATGGTTAACCCCATCCAGCTCCAACAACCAGCCCAGAGAGGCTTCTATTCCCCTCTCTGCTTTAAAGGTTGGTGTCAACGTTCCACAAATACAGTCAAATTTACTGACTTCCACTGCCCTTGCGTCAAAGTCCCTGGAAGTTTGCCAGGGATTGCCCAAAGCTGAGAGAGTTTCCTAAAATCATATGCAAAATGTTGTGTGGCTTAAGGATGTTTTCATTGGAGAAACTCAACAGTTTTCAAAGAGCTCTGTGACGCAAAAAAGGTTAAGGATCTTCCTCCGCACATCCGTGTTTATTGCAGCATTATTCACAATAGTCAAGATTTGGAAACAACCTAAATGTCCTTGGACAAATGAATGGACAAAGAAAATGTGATATACGTGTGTAATAGAATATTATTCAGCCATAAAAAAGAAGGAACTCCTGCCATTTTCTACACTATGGATGAGCCTGGAGGGTATTATTCTAAGTGAAATAAGTCAGACAGGAAAGGAAATACTGTATGGTATCACTTACATGTGGAATGTAAAGGAAACAAAATCCAACTAATTTCATACATACAGAGAATATGTGGTATAGCCAGGGGCTGGGGTATAGGGGAAATTGGGTGATGTAGGTCAAAGGGTACAAATTTTCAGTTATAAAAAGAATAAGTTCTGAGGATCTAATATACAGCACAGTGACTATAGGTAATATAATACAGTATTATATACTTGAAAGTTGCTGAGAGTAGAGCTTAAGCATTCTCGCCACAAAAAAATGTTAACCATATGAGGTGATGGATGTGTTCATTTTCTTGACGTTAGTAATCATTCCACAGTGAACGCATATATCAAATCATCACATTGCACACTTTAAATATATGCAATGAGATTTGTCAATTATTCCTCATTAAAGTTAAATTTTTTTTAAAAAAAATCAGCCTCCTAAAGAAATATCAGCCAGGCCCCACCAAATTTTTTACCATTCAAAAGGCCCTTAGAGGCAGTCAAGACCAATGCCCTTGCACTATGAAGGAAAACAAAGTTAAGAAGTACACTGACTTGTTAATGCCACTCAGCTAGTGGGGAACAAGGCTGGGACTGGAGCCCAGAGCTCAGAGCACTAACCTTTCCCCCGGTGGTCTGTTGTACCACCTGAGATTCCACCATCAGAATTTCCTCTTCTGAATTAATAAGCCCCGAATCCACATACGAGTGATTAGACATTCCTTCCATATGCTCTAAGGCACGCCGTCCCTCCCCTTTCATGCTGTATTGTTATTGTTTATTTAATTGCCTGTCTGCCCTCTAGATAGACCCTCTTGCAAGCTCCATCAGGGTAAAAAGCTTGCCATTGTCTCCCAGGATCTAGCACACGAGGGCTCTTAATAAATATTCATCATTTGAGAAAATGAATGAATGAATGAATGGACGGAAACCACCTCCTAAGAGAACGGCCTTTGCAAGTTTACACGAGACTCGGCGTAAGCAGCTACTTTCCTCCTCAATGCTGCTGAGTCAAGGCTCATGGAGGAAAGAGGACTGTTAACGATATGATGAGGAAGAAAGGAAACAAATCCACAGTAGCGTTTTGAGGAGGGCTGGCTGAGGCGAGAAGTTCAGTGGATGTAGGAAAGTCCAGAGCACCTGTCTCCAATGGAGAGATGCAAGCACATGTGGTGGAGGAGCATCTGAGAGGCCCACGCAGACTCTGCCTGGTCCACGGCACGGTATAGGACTCACTAGTTCTGCCAAACCAGCGCCCAACATCTCCAGGCACCAGCAGGTGTTTTCCAGCCACGAACTCTACTGTCATTGCCCGTGCCCTTCTGCTTCCCCAAGCACAACTTCTGAGCCATTAATTTTCTTTCAGCATGCAGGGAGCATGCCAAGAACTTCCTGTCACTTGTGAGTCATGGCCTCTGGGCACAGAACATCTCCCTAGGAAAGCGAGGGCTGTGGGGCCCCCACGCCCTAAGGGAAGCTCTGTCCAAGGGTGCGCTGACCCAGAAGAAGCACCCGGGAAAGGCCCTGTCAGAGATGCTGCGATAAATCATGCAGGGTGTCATGGAAACCTCACTGGGTGGCCAGGGCTGAAAGAACTCAAGAGCCAGCAGAAAACCAGGCATGGACCTGGGCGTGGGCAGTCTGGCGTTTGTTCTGAGGAGCCCAGGTTTGACAGGGTTATTGAGGTAATTGAATGAGAAAATGTATGTGAGATTGTTCCTCAAGCTGTAAAGTACTGTTACTACTAGTTGCTGTGGCTAAACAAAAACTAGACCTCAGATCTACAGGACGTAGTGTTCCCTGCCCCTCCTTTCTATTCCCTTTGACTTCCATTTTCCAGGAAAGGATAAGAAGGGAGCTCTCAGAATGTCATGATTGTGGAATTGAGTTCAACTGGATCTGTTGCAGGTAGACGTCTATAGTCTCTTTGCTAGTGGGAAGCTTCAAACACTAGTACGAGGGACAGGAGAAGGAGAGTGACATTCATGCCCGGAGCTGTACCCACTGAGACCTGCAAACCAAAGGCAGAAATGGCAGCCTGGTAATTTTGCACACACCTTTCAAGGTTGCCTTTATACTCTGGAGTGTGACTACTTGTTACAATCCCACTTGGATCTATCAACAAATATTTATTCAGCACCTGCTCTGGGCCAAGACTGTGTTGGACAAGTGGCTTCCAGAAACTATCAACAATCTTTCCCTTCCTTAAAATTCTAACGCATTCCTCATCTAACAACAGCACTGCATGCTAGTATTCTCATCACTGCTTTGGTCCAGGTGGTGAGGGCAACAGAGACAGTTGGAAATTTACCTTCGTGTCAAATGCTATCGTTTTCCTAGTTTCCAATTATATCTTTTTCTGCTCTCAGCTTTCTATAGAATCTATTCTCTTTTACTTCTTCCTTTCTGTTTCTCACACAAACTAAACACACACATACATGGAACTAAAATGCTGGCAATTTCAAGACACCTCGCCGCTGAGGGTCTGTTTCCTCACCTGAAAAATGAGGATGTTAAAGAAGGTGAGTTCTAAGGACCCTTCCAATTCTGTCTTCCTGGGACACTGAGGTTCTAAATAGGAAGGTCTTCATTTGTAAATAAGGGAAGGAACTCAAGGCAGGGAGAAGCACGCAGGTCATGGGCAAAGTAGAGATCAGAGACTCTAAAATTGTTGAGTTGCTCTGCTCCATGCCTAGCATGTAATAGCCTGAATTGCAAGAGACACTCTGCACATGTCCAAAACAGAAGGAAGGGCTTCCCTGGTGGCGCAGTGGTTGAGAGTCCGCCTGCCAATGCAGGGGACATGGGTTTGTGCCCCGGTCCGGGAAGATCCCACATGCCGTGGAGCGGCTGGGCCCGTGAGCCATGGCCGCTGAGCCTGCACGTCCGGAGCCTGTGCTCCACAACGGGAGAGGCCACAGCAGTGAGAGGCCCACTTACCGCAAAAAAAAAAAAAAAAAAAAAAAAGATATTGGTTTCAATTATTAATTGCCTAAAGGGGTTTGGCCTCTCTCCTTCCTCATTTTGAAAAATAGATGATAATTTCTGAAAGAATATAGTATACATATGATGGTCCTCAACCATGAGACCACCGAATCACCCTGAGCTTTTTGTAAGCACACATGTCCATAAAAAGGAACAAAGTACTGACACAGGCCACAACATGGACAAATCTCAAAAACATGAAGCCAGACACGAAAGACCACATAGTGGATGATGCCATTTATATGAAAGGATGAGAGACGGCAAATCTTTAGAGACAAGGAGTAGATTAGTAGTTGCCTAGAGCTGGGAGGTGGGAATGGGGAATGATGGAAAATGGGGTTGAGGTTTCTTTGGGGCGGGACGGAAATTATTTAAAATAAGGTTGTGGTGATGGTTGCACAACTGATACTAATAACCTTTGAGTTGTACACTTAAAATGTATGAATTTTATGGCATGTAAATTATGTCTCAATAATGCTTTTTAAAAATATACATGTCCCTTGTTACCCCCAATTTGAAAGTCCTTGTGGGGGAAAGAGGGGAATGTGTATTCTGAAAGAATTTCTTCCGACTGGTTCTTACATACACCTTCCCTGCCTCCCCATGAGAATCACTGACACAAGCCTTTGGTCCTCAAAGAGCAGTCCATGGGGCCAGCATCATCGGTTGTCCCCAGAAAGCTGACTGAAAAATCAGAATCTGAGGCCCCATCACGGAACTGTGATTGTGGTTTGAAATTGGTGAGAATATTGAAGCTTGAGAAGCACGAATCTAGAACAATCTGCAAACCATGATTCTCCTGCCCTCACAAGGTCTTACCTCTTCCCCTGCCTTAATCCTTTATGTAGCCAACATTTGCTAGGAAAAGGCCTTTCTCTGAGAACATTCTTGCCTTTCTGAAACCACGTAATAGAAAAAAAAGTAGCTTTTCTGCAAATTAAGGTTTATTGGTTATAAACACTAATCAGTGTTGCCGGCCTGCCTCAAAGCCTTGACCAGAAGATGTTTATGTGAGGTTGCAACCGGGAGTGAAATACCAGGCATCCAAGGGGTGCAGCCCATTTACTGTAGCTGGGAGGCTGCCCCACAGTCTGTCATGTTGGTAAGCTGCCCCTACCGATGCTTCTCTCAGGAATCCCACTTAACACAAATATCATCTGGTTAGACTTGTGCGCTAGAAAACAACCTAAATGTGAGCAACTCTTCCATATTCTGTTGCTGCAAAGTGAGTGACACAGCAGGGGCCTGGTTCCTAATTGCTCCGCTTCTGGCCTGGAGGAAAAACAGAAACTGAATTTGGAAACTGCTTTGGGGACCGTTAGTTGCAGGAGCTAAAGGCTGCCCCATCCCCGGAGAAGGTACGGGCATTGAAGTTAACCTCAGATATCTACATAATAGAGGCTTTTCCTTGCAACTTTTACTGTAAAATTCTTACTTTACTCTTAAGAGACATTATCTCAATTGCCTTAGAGATTTTGACTATCTCTAAACCACAAAACTGTTTAGAAAACATTATGTTGTTTTAGCACGATCCCACAGTGTTAGGCAAGGCATTTAAAGAGTCCTGTCCTGCTCTGTTACTCAAGGTGGCAATCCAGCCCAGGGTTCACACCTGCCTTTCTTTGGTCCCATAGGTATCTTCACTTTGATCATTTTTTCCTTCATCACCACTACCTCCAAACGAGGCACAAGAGAAAGGAAAGGTTGCCAAAGCTGGGTTAACCAAGTCTCTATTCCTCTGGAGGTCTGAGGACAATAGTGGACAATATTTTTATTTTTTATGTGATGCTCCTCCCTGAGTCAGAGAAGTCAAACTCACAAGGGGATTCAACATAAGATGGCGGACGAATTCTGAGCCAAGTTAAAAAAAACTTCAGAAATTGATACAAAAGTACATTCATTCACTCCTTCCAACAGTGAGAAGTGTAAAGAATTTTCTAAACTCTGCAAAAACGTAAAAAGCTTTTTTCATGTATTGCCTTACTTATGCTTGTTGTGGGTGGATAAAGAATGAATTCATGACTGCTGGGGCTCTCGAGCCAAAGATGTGGAGACAAAAGCTGGAAAGGGGAAAGAAGGGAGAAGACAGTCTGCAGCTGGGACAGGTTAGCTGTGTCTGACCACCTGTGGACATCAGATGCGGCTGCTCCAAATACAGCAGCCAGAGAGCAGCTTGATGATATGAGGCCCTTGTGATGTCTTCCACACACCATAAAAATGACATGACGTGCCTCTCAGGGCCCTAGTTTTACTTCCCAAGATTTGAAGAAATATACACTCAAACTATGACATTGGATGAGGGACAATTCTTGCAGCCTAGATTCCCATCACCAGCTGCAAGAGCCATTTCCAGCAGAGTCTGACGCTACCTCCATCTATGTGTCATTATGAATAGCCATATTAACCTATCAAATTGAACACAGAGATCCCAACAATTACCAAAAAGAAAAGAATAATTAGGAACTATATTCAATATTTTGTAATAACCTATAAGGGAAAAGAATCTGAAAAAGAATACATATATATATATATATATATATATATATATATAAATATAAAACTGAATCACTGGGACTTCCCTGGTGGCGCAGTGGTTAAGAATCCATCTGCCAATGCAGGGGACACAGGTTCGATCCCTGGCCCAGGAAGATCCTACATGCCGTGGAGCAACTAAGCCCATGTGCCACAACTACTGAGCCTGCACTCTAGAGCACACAAGACACAACTACTGATCCCACATGCCATAGCTACTGAAGCCCGTGCACCTAGAACCCATGCTCTGCAACAAAAGAAGCCACCACAGTGAGAAGCCCGCATGCAGGAACAAAGACCCAACTCAGCCAAAAATAAATAAATAAATTTATATTAAAAAAAAAAACTGAATCAATATACTGTACACCTGAAACTAACATATTATAAATCAACTATACTATAATTAAAAAGAAAAGAATAACTACATCCAAACCAGAGCAGCCTTGGGTGATTAAAAAATGTTTAACGATGTGCCTTCAAAACATGTTTGTTGGAGGAGCTTCAAGATGGCGGAAGAGTAAGACGCGGAGATCACCTTCCTCCCCACAAATACATCAGAAATACATCTACATGTGGAACAACTCCTACAGAACACCTACTGAATGCTGGCAGAAGACCTCAGACCTCCCAAAAGGCAAGAAACTCCCCCACGTACCTGGGTAGGGCAAAAGAAAAAAGGAAAAACAGAGACGAAAGAATAGGGATGGGACCTGCACCAGTGGGAGGGAGCTGTGAAGGAGGAAAGGTTTCCACACACTAGGAAGCCCCTTCGTGGGCAGAGACTGCGGGTGGCGGAGGGGGAGAGCTTCGGGGCCGCGGAGGAGAGCACAGCAACAGGGGTGTGGAGGGTAAAGCGGAGAGATTCCCGCACAGAGAAGCGGTGCCGACCAGCACTCACCAGGCCGAGCGGCTTGTCTGCTCAACCGCCGGGGCGGGCAGGGCTGGGAGCTGAGGCTCAGGCTTTGGTCGGTCGGATGCAGGGAGAGGACTGGGGTCGGCTGTGTGAACATAGCCTGAAGGGGTTAGTGCACCACGGCTGGCCGGGAGGGAGTCCGGGAAAAGGTCTGAAGCTGCTGAAGAGACAAGAGACTTCTTGCCTCTTTGTTTCCTGGCGCGCAAGGAGAGGGGATTAAGAGCGCTGCTTAAAGGAGCTCCAGAGATGGGCGCGAGCCGTGGCTATGAGCGCAGACCACAGAGACGGGCACGAGACACTAAGGCCGCTGCTGCCGCCACCAAGAAGCCTGTGTGCGAGCACAGGTCACTCTCCACACCCCCCTTCCGGGGAGCCTGTGCAGCCTGCCACTGCCACGGTCCCGTGATCCAGGGACAACTTCCCCAGGAGAACACACGGCGCGCCTCTGGCTGGTGGAATGTCACTCCGGCCTCTGCCTCCGCAGGCTCGCCCTGCATCCATACCCCTCCCTCCCCCCGGCCAGAGTGAGCCAGAGCCCCCGAAGTAGCTGCTCCTTTAACCCCGTCCTGTCTGAGCGAAGAACAGACGCCTTCAGGCGACCTACACGCAGAGGCGGGTCCAAATCCAAAGCTGAACCCCGGGAGCTGTGCGAACAAAGAAGAGAAAAGGAAATCTCTCCCAGGAGCCTCAGGAGCAGCGGATTAAACATCCACAATCAACTTGATGATCTGAGGAATACCTGAATAGACAACGAATCATCCCAAATTGAGGAGGTGGACTTTGGGAACAACGATATATATATTTTTTCCCTTTTTCTCTTTTTGTGAGTGTGTATGTGTATGCTTCCATGTGTGATTTTGTCAGTATACCTTTGCTTTTACCATTTGTCCTAGATTCTGTCTGTCCATTTTTGTTTTTCTTATTATTACTTAAAAAATTTTTTTGCTTAATTATTTTTTTATTTTTCATTTTAATAACTTTTTTATTTTATTTTATTTTATTTTATTTTATCTTCCTCTTTCTTTCTTTCTTTTCGCTCTTTTAATCTGAGCCATGTGGAGGACAGGCTCTTGGTGCTCCAGCCAGGCGTCAGGGCTGTGCCACTTAGATGGGAGAGCCAAGTTCAGGACACTGGTCCACAAGAGACCTCCCAGCTCCACATAATATCACACAGCAAAAGTCTCCCAGAGATCTCCATCTCAACACCAGCACCCAGTTCCACTCAACGACCAGAAAGCTACAGTGCTGAACACCCTATGCCAAACAACTAGCAAGACAGGAACACAACCTCACCCATTAGCAGAGAGGCTGCCTAAAATCATAATAAGGCCACAGACAACGCAAAACACACCACCAGATGTGGATATGCCCTCCAGAAAGACAAGATCAAGCCTCATCCACCAGAGCACAGGCACTAGTTCCCTCTACCAGGAAGCCTACACAACCCACTGAACCAACCTTAGCCACTGGGGACAGACAACAAAAACAATGGAAACTATGAACCTGCAGCCTGCGAAAAGGAGACCCCAAACACAGTATGTTAAGCAAAATGAGAAGACAGAAAAACACACAGAAGATGAAGGAGCAAGGCAAAAACTCACCAGACCTAACAAATGAAGAGGAAATAGGCAGTCTACCTGAAAAAGAATTCAGAATAATGATAGTAAAGATAATCCAAAATCTTGGACCTAGAATGGAGAAAATACAAGAAACGTTTAACAAGGACCTAGAAGAACTAAAGAGCAAACAAACAGTGATGAGGAACACAATAAATGAAATTACAAACTCTCTAGATGGGATCAATAGCAAAATAACTGAGGCAGAAGAACGGATAAGTGACCTGGAAGATAAAATAGTGGAAATAACTACTGCAGAGCAGAATAACGAAGAAAGAATGAAAAGAATTGAGGACAATCTCAGAGACCTCTGGGACAACATTAAATGCACCAACATTCAAATTAAAGGGGTCCCAGAAGAAGAAGGGAAAAAGAAAGGGACTGAGAAAATATTTCAAGAGATTATAGTTGAAAAGTTCCCTAATATGGGAAAGGAAATAGTTAATCAAGTCCAGGAAGCACAGAGAGTCCCATACAGGATAAATCAAAGGAGAAACACACCAAGACACATATTAATCAAACTATCAAAAATTAAATGCAAAGAACAAATATTAAAAGCAGCAAGGGAAAAACAACAAATAACACATAAGGGAATCCCCATAAGATTAACAGCTTATCTTTCAGCAGAAACTCTGTAACCCAGAAGGGAGTGGCAGGATATATTTACAGTGATGAAGGAGAAAAACCTACAACCAAGATTACTCTACCCAGCAAGGATCTCATTTAGATTTGACAGAAATTAAAACCTTAACAGACAAACAGAAACTAAGACAATTCAGCACCACCAAACCAGTGTTACAACAAATGCTAAAGGAACTTCTCTAGGCAGGAAACACAAGAGAAGGAAAAGACCTACAATAATAAACCCAAAACAATTAAGAAAATGGTAATAGGAACATACATATTGATAATTACCTTAAATGTAAATGGATTAAATGCTCCAACCAAAAGACATAGATTGGCTGAATAGATACAAAAACAAGACCCATATATATGCTGTCTACAAGAGACCCACTTCAGACCTAGGGACACATACAGACTGAAAGTGAGGGCATGGCAAAAGATATTTCATGCAAATGGAAATCAAAAGAAAGCTGGAGTAGCAATTCTCATTTCAGACAAAATAGACTTTAAAACAAAGAGCATTACAAGACACAAAGAAGGACACTACATAATGATCAAGGGATCAATCCAAGAAGAAGATATAACAATTGTAAATCTTTATGCACCCAACATAGGAGCACCTCAATACATATGGCAAATGCTAACAGCCATAAAAGGGGAAATCAACAGTAACACAATCATAGTAGGGGACTTTAACACCCCACTTTCACCAATGGACAGATCATCCAAAATGAAAATTAATAAGGAAACACAAGCTTTAAATGATACATTAAACAAGACGGACTCAATTGATATTTATAGGACATTCCATCCAAAAACAACAGAATACACTTTCTTCTCAAGTGCTCATGGAACATTCTCCAAGATAGGTCATATCTTGGGTCACAAATCAAGCCTTGGTAAATTTAAGAAAATTGAAATCATATCAAGTATCTTTTCTGACCACAACACTATGAGACTAGATATAAATTACAGGAAAAAATCTGTAAGAAATACAAACATATGGAGGCTAAACAATACACTACTTAATTACCAAGAGATCACTGAGGAAATCAAAGAGGAAATCAAAAAATACCTAGAAACAAATGACAATGAAAACACAACGACCCAAAACCTATGGGATGACGCAAAAGCAGTTCTAAGAGGGAAGTTTATAGTAATACAATCTTACCTTAAGAAACAAGAAACATCTCAAATAAACAACCTAACTTTACACCTAAAGCAATTAGAGGAAGAAGAACAAAAAAACCCCAAAGTTAGCAGAAGGAAAGAAATCATACAGATCAGAAATAAATGAAGGAAATGATAGGAAAGATCAATAAAACTAAAAGCTGGTTCTCTGAGAGGATAAACAAAATTGATAAACCATTAGCCAGACTTATAAAGAAAAAAAGGGAGAAGACCCAAATCAATAAAATTAGAAATGAAAAAGGAGAAATAACAACTGACACTGCAGAAGTAAAAAGGATCATGAGAGATTACTACAAGCAACTCTATGCCAATAAAATGGACAACCTGGAAGAAATGGACAAATTCTTAGAAATGCACAACCTGCCGAAACTGAACCAGGAAGAAATAGAAAATATGAACAGACCAATCACAAGCACTGAAATTGAAACTGTGATTAAAAATCTTCCAACAAACAAAAGCCCAGGACCAGATGGCTTCACAGGCGAATTCTATCAAACATTTAGAGAAGAGCTATTATCTATCCTTATCAAACTCTTCCAAAATATTGCAGAGGGAGGAACACTCCCAAACTCATTCTATGAGGCCACCATCACTCTGATATCAAAACCAGACAAAGATGTCACAAAGAAAGAAAACTACAGGCCAATATCACTGATGAACATAGATGCAAAAATCCTCAACAAAATACTAGCAAACAGAATCCAACAGCACATTAAAAGGATCATATACTATGATCAAGTGGGATTTATCCCAGGAATGCAAGGATTCTTCAATGTATGCAAATCTATCAACGTGATGCACCATATTAACAAATTGAAGGAGAAAAACCATATGATCATATCAATAGATGCAGAGAAAGCTTTTGAAAAATTCAACACCCATTTATGTAAAAACCCTCCAGAAAGTAGGCATAGAGGGAATTTTCCTCAATATAATAAACACCACATAAGACAATCCCACAGCCAACATCGTCCTCAATGGTGAAAAACTGAAACCATTTCAACTAAGATCAGGAACAAGACAAGGTTGCCTACTCTCACCACTATTATTCAACATAGTTTTGGAAGTTTTAGCCATAGCAATCAGAGAAGAAAAAGAAATAAAAGGAATCCAAATCAGAAAAGAAGAAGTAATGCTGTCACTGTTTGCAGATGACAAGATACTAAACATAGAGAATCCTAAAGATGCTACCAGAAATGTACTAGAGCTAATCAATGAATTTGGTAAAGTAGCAGGATACAAAACTAATGCACAGAAATCTTTTGCATTCCTCTACACTAGTGATGAAAATCTGAAAGTGAAATTAAGAAAACACTCCCATTTACCACTGCAACAAAAAGAATAAAATATCTAGGAATAAACCCACCTAAGGAGACAAAATACCTGTATGCCAAAAACTATAAGACACTGACGAAAGAAATTAAGGATGATACAAATAGATGGAGAGATATGCCATGTTCTTGGATTGGAAGAATCAATATTGTGAAAATGAGTCTACTACCCAAAGCAATCTACAGATTCAATTCAATCCCTATCAAACTACCAATGGCATTTTCCACGGAACTAGAACAAAAAATTTCACAATTTGTCTGGAAACACAAAAGACCCCGAATAGCCAAAGCAATCTTGAGAAAGAAAAATGGAGCTGGAGGAATCAGGCTCCCTGACTTCAGACTATACTACAAAGCTACAGTAATCAAGACAGTATGTTACTGGCACAGAAACAGAAATATAGATCAGTGGAACATGATAGAAAGCGCAGAGATAAACCCATGCACATATGGTCACCTTATCTTTGATAAAGGAGGCAAGAAAAGTGAAGAAAAGACAGCCTCTTCAATAAGTAGTGCTGGGAAAACTGGACAGTTACATGTAAAAGAATGAAATTAGAACACTCCATAACATCATACAGAAAAATAAACTCAAAATGGATTAAAGGGGCTTCCCTCGTGGCGCAGTGGTTGAGAGTCCGCCTGCCGATGCAGGGGACACGCGTTCGTGCCCCGGTCCGGGAAGATCCCACATGCTGCGCCCGCGGAGCGGCTGGGCCTGTGAGCCATGGCTGCTGAGCCTGCGCGTCCGGAGCCTGTGCTCCGCAACGGGAGAGGCCACCACAACAGTGAGAGGCCCGTGTACCGCAAAAAAACAAAACAAACAAACAAAAAAAAATGGATTAAAGACCTCAATGTAAGGCCAGACACCATCAAACTCTTAGAAGAAAATGTAGGCAGAACACTCTATGACATAAATCACAGCAAGATCCTTTTTGACCCACCTCCTAGAGAAATGGAAATAAAAACAAAAATAAACAAATGGGACCTAATGAAACTTAAAAGCTTTTGCATAGCGAAGGAAACCATAAACAAGATGAAAAGACAACCCTCAGAATGGGAGAAAATATTTGCAAATGAAGCAACTGACAAAGGATTAATCTCCAAAATTTACAAGCAGCTCAATATCAGAAAAACAAACAACTCAATCCAAAAATGGGCAGAAGATCTAAATAGACATTTCTCCAAAGAAGATATACAGATGGCCAACAGACACATGAAGGAATGCTCAACATCATTAATCATTAGAGAAATGCAAACCAAAACTACAATGAGATATCATCTCACACTGTTCAGAATGGCCATCATCAAAAAATCTACAAACAATAAGTGCTGGAGAGGATGTGGAGAAAAGGGAACCCTCTTGCACTGTTGGTGGGAATGTAAATTGATACGGCCACTATGGAGAAGAGTATGGAGGTTCCTTAAAAAACTACAAATAGAACTACCATACGACCCAGCAATCCCACTACTGGGCATATACCCTGAGAAAACCATAATTCAAAGAGTCACGTACCAAAATGTTCATTGCAGCTCTATTTACAATAGCCAGGACATGGAAGCAACCTAAGTGTCCACTGACAGATGAATGGATAAAGAAGATGTGGCACATATATACAATGGAATATTACTCAGCCATAAAAAGGAATGAAACTGAGTTATTTGTAGTGAGGTGGATGGACCTAGAGAGTGTCATACAGAGTAAAGTAAGTCAGAAAGAGAAACAAATACTGTATGCTAACACATATATATGGAATCTAAAAAAAAAAAAATGGTCATGAAGAACATAGGGGCAAGACGGGAATAAAGATACAGACCTACTAGAGAATGGACTTGAGGATACAGGGAGGGGGAAGGGTAAGTGGGACAAAGTGAGAGAGTGGCATGGATATATACACTACCAAATGTAAAACAGATAGCTAGTGGGAAGCAGCCGCATAGCACAGGGAGATCAGCTCAGTGCTTTGTGACCACCTAGAGGGGTGGGATAGGGAGGGTGGGAGGGAGGAAGATTCAAGAGGGAAGAGATATGGAGATATATGTATATGTAGTTGATTCACTTTGTTACAAAGCAGAAACTAACACAACACTGTAAAGCAATTATTCTCCAATAAAGATGTTAGAAAACAAAACAAAACAAAATGTTTGTTTCATAAAGCAGGTTTAGGTGATATGTTCCACTTTAGGTTTATCTTCCTGTATGAAAGACAGTACATTACATTCTGTGGCTGTTTAATGTTATATATCTAATGACTAGAACCTATAACTGAAGAAAGACAACAGCTTGATAATTTATATGCACATTGTTGTTTCTTCAAGGTTAAGTGGGTTTCGTGGCACATTATGCACTAGAAAACACTGTGGGAAAACATCTGCTGTATTCTCCATGCTGAGGGCAAGGAAGGAGTGTATTGATTAGTGATTACACTGTTTGTATTGGAAGTGTTATTCACTTGGCCATTGAAATCACCGGCTAGGGAAGGTAAAGGCTTGTGGATCCTCCCAACTTGGCCCAGAAATAGAGTTCAGGTTCCAGCTGCTCAGAACCACACACACCTGCAACAGTCCTCTAACCAGATATAATGTAGCTGGGGGCCGTATCAGCACCACTTGTCAACTGATAGAGCCATTTGGCAGGTCGAGGGTCTCCTCGGAGAAATCCAGAAAAGAAGCAAAGCGTTTAACATATTGTATTTTGGGGAGAGATAATAAATTAAATGTCAGTTTGATGGAGTAAGTAGAGGAAACTTACTGGGGTAAGTAGGTGCTAGTTATAATTGGAGAAATCAAATTGCATCTGGCAGCATGAAAAGAAGTGATCAGGTTAAAGAAAAATCTCTTCTGTTTGAAGTGGGGACTTACTTTGGAATCTGAGGGGGAGTTACTACCTGGGTAGGAGAGAGAGGAGAACATTATGAACTTAGAGAATGAATATGGTATGTTTGATTCTGGTTGAAGTACAGAGTTAATGTTGAAAGTAATGAGAAAGTGAGACCAGACTGAAGAGGCTGGTTGTTTATCCTCTAACTATGATGACGTAAAAATTTTTATCTTGCAGGCCAACTTTGCTCAATAGGGATCAGCTGCCCGGAACACGGTGTCAAGGATTCCAAGTGTTTGGGCTTTTATGAAAGAGCTGTGATTGATTAGCAATGTCTTGTCCTGGGCGTTGAATGGTGATGCACGTTTCATTGGCTTAGTCCTAAAGTAAGGAGCACCGTTAGAGGTTTGCAAGCAAAACTAACTTGATTAAACAGAGAGATACGCTCATATCAAGCCTATTACAAGATAAAATTTGCCACTAAATTTTTAAATTTCAAACCTTGTGCTGAAAAGGTGGAATAATAATTGTATCTTGGATTTAACTTCTTTATTGATTCATTCAACGGATATCTTTGTGTGCCTACAAGAAGCTTGGCACTATAAATAAATGATAGGCAAGACAAATGCTCCTGAGCTCCAGGAGTTCACAGCCTAGTAAGGGAGATGGACAAGTAAACTGACCACAAGAACTACAGAGGGGTAAACTGAGGAAACTGTGATTGGCTGAAAGTGGTCCAAAGATATCCGCGACCCAATCTCTGGAACCTGTGAATGTTAACTTATACGGCAAAAAAAGGCTCTTTGCAGATGTAATTAAGTTAAGGATCTTGAGATGGGGAGATTATTCTAGATTATCTGGATGGGCCCTAACTGCAATCACATGCATCCTCATAAAAGGGGGAGAGAGGGAGATTTGACACGCACAGAAGAGGAGAAGACAGTGTGATCACAGAGGCAGGAATGGAGTGATGCAACCACAAACCACAAGCCAAGGAATGATGGCAGTCAGCAGAAGCTGGAAGCTGGAAGAAGCAAGAAACAGCGAGATTCTTCTCCCTTACAGCCTCTGGAGGGAGCATGGCCCTGCCAACACTTTGATTTTGGCCCAAAAACACTGGTTTTGGACTTTGGGCTTCTAGAACAGTGAGGGAATAAATTTCTGTTGTTCTATCCCACAAAATTTGTGATAATTTGTTAGGATAGCCATAAGAAACTAATACAGATGTTCTGTGAGCTCAAGGGAGCGTAGTTCATTCAGGGTTCCTGGGTCAAGCTTGGGAACTAATTCTGGCTGGTTTAAGCAAAAAGGTTTCCTGAAAGGCTATGGGGGTTTCGGGGGGTTTTGTAGGAGACTTATAGAATCTAGAAGGGCTGGAGCAGCGAGCTCAGAAAATGGGAAGGACCCCCCCCCAGAAGGTTTCAAATGCCAAGGGGTAGGAACAATCCTCCTAAGAGACAGCTGTCCCTGCCATTGGAAACAAGAAATGAATTCTAGCCATCTCTTTTGTCTTTATATCTATCATTCATTCATGGTCCAAATTTTCAGAAAGTAGAATCTGATCAGATTGCCAGCGAACGGGAGAGAAATCTCCCCCCATTCATATTCCTCAGTGGGAAGAGGAATAAAAGAGTTCCCACAAATACTACACATAAGGGAATTCTTCCCCAAATTCAGTAGGGGTTTTGGATGTTAATAACCAGAAACAACAACATACCAGGAGACACCTAATCCAGCCTTGGGTGGCTTTTGGGTAAAAGTGATATTTAAGCTGAAACCTAAAGAACCAGTAGAAGTTAGCCGTCGGTGTTTGTAGAGTTGAAGTATTTCACATGCATACACACGCACATGCACACGTACACACACACACATCCCCGAGGTCAAGCCCAGATATGCTGATATCTCAGCTACCTGACATACTCAGCACTGAACAGTTCATCCGTCCCCTCTCCCACTCTGACATGTCTTACTCTACTTCTAATTACAAAGTGTGAAATCGATCCAAAGGGATTTGGGAAGGAGAAAGGAGAATATGGGATTCAACCAAGCAATACCACATATGACCCCTCCGTACCTCACTGTACCTATGTCCTCAGGACTTTAGCTGGAATCCCACACAAATCATGACACTGAGAGCAAACAACGCCATTTCCTGCAACTAATGAAGTATGATATCGCTTAGCAACCCGCACTGTTTGTGTGTCTAACTCCTTGTCTGGACACGTATGAGTACAACTTTGGCTCTCTGGAGAATGTAACTGAGTCACAAATCCATGTTTATGAGATTGGGGAAGAATAAAGCCATTATTTAGCTAAGTGGTTGCCCACAGCTCCTGAAATAAAGCAGAGCTCTAAGACTTTTAGGTAAGATGACTCAGAAGACCGTAGGGAGGATAATGAGGATGAACAGTGATGGCCAGTTTCAAGAACAGGCTAGGAAAAAATTCTATTAATATCATCCTTCTAAGGAGGAAGAGAAGATCCAGTGTGGGGGTCTGTCAGCCAGGGCACCTGTGATGAGGGCAACAGGGCTGAGACAGTCAGTAGGATTTATGCCAGACACAATCAAGTCTCTTGCCGTTGTTCTTGAATTGGGCTTTTATACCTAGGAGTTTATTACAAGGAAGATGTAATACTCATGATCTGTGGATAAGACTAAAAACAAATTTACTGAACATTTAGCTAAAGCATACCCAGCTATTTACATATACCCTATATTGTTATGCCTATACATTAGCCTGTAAGCAAGCAATTTTTTTTTTTTTTTTTTTTTGCGGTACGCGGGCCTCTCACTGTTGTGGCCTCTCCCGTTGCGGAGCACAGGCTCCAGACGCGCAGGCTCAGCGGCCATGGCTCACGGGCCCAGCCGCTCCGCGGCACGTGGGATCTTCCCGGACCGGGGCACGAACCCGCATCCCCTGCATCGACAGGCGGACTCTCAACCACTGCGCCACCAGGGAAGCCCCTAAGCAAGCAATTTTGACCACTGGAATCTTTCACTTCATGCCACAGGCTCCTCCTCAGCATCCTGGTCTGCGTCTCCCTTGCCCTGACACCTTGTCTCAGTGCCACGAGAAGCACAGTCAAAGAAAGGTGTCAAATAACTCTCCTGCCACTTGGTACTTTTACACCATGAGCAACTCTTCAAGTCCCAAATTCCTCATCTGTAAACTGGACAAAATAACAGTAAGTGATAGGGTTGTTTAATTTAATGGAAATTGAATGAGATAATATAAATAAAATGCTTATCACTGCCTGAAACACTGAATAAATGGTAACTATATCAGGTTAGAATCCTAGCTATACCACTTACCAGCTATTTCCCTTGTACAAACTACCCATCTATCCGAGCTTCCATTTTCTCCTCTGTAAAAGAATGATAGCAATGCCTATGCTACAGAATTCTTGAGAACATTAAATGAGATAATCTATATAAAAGAGCCTGGCCCAGAATGGGCGTTCAACTAATATTCATTGATCAGAGGGAATAGCTTTTTTGTTTCTACCCACTGTTTCCTCTTGTGTGGATTAAGCCGATGCTTGCATAGTTGGGACTGTCTCTTTCTTCCAAACAGATAAATCTCTATAAGTTACTAAGGCTTTTATAAACAACTTAAGGAGTGAGACAATTTCTCCTATAATTTGGTGTCCCTCATACCTGGCTTACATAGATACACAATAAAATAAAAAATTAAATTAAAAAAGAATTTCTCCTCTGTCTCTGACTTCTAGCCCTGCGCCAACCTCCCAACAGCCCCCAACTCCATTTCATACTGTTTCCTGAGATCTTATTTATTGCTTTGATGAAGTAAAGGGTAGGCTTAGAAAGTACAATACTGACGACAAATATTAAATTCTGAAAATTACAGATCATTCCCTTTCCTGCGATTAGATTAAGAGAAATTTTTTTTAAATCTCTTTCTTTAAACTATTGAAGTCACGATTTAAACCATTATGTGAAGTTAATGTGATTAGGAGAGGTAGGAGTGATTCGTGCAACTCAAAAAGTACACAAGTTGATCCATGAGGGTGTGGGAAAAAATATGGGAACTTCAATTCAATAGTACAACAGTAAATGTATATAGTGTATAAATAAATAAATTCTATATACAGGGGGTGCATACCCAAAAATTGTGATGCAGTTACAATTTACATAATCAAAAGTGTTTGGAGATCACTGACTTAAATTGCATATTTAATGTCACAATTTCCCATTATTCTTATATCCAAAACTTATCATGACATTTCAACTTCATTACTATGGATCTGTAATTAGAGTTCCTCACATAAAAGCTACATATACAGCCTAAGAAGGTCCGATACCTTTATTACACTTATGAGGGGAGGGGAGGGGTCGGGAGGGAACAAAGGGATTAAAATTGTTTAAATCTGAAGAGAATAACTTCATCATCTCATGTATCCTGCTAACATTTCTATGACTAACACCCCAAGTGTTGGCCAAAGTAGAAGGATACTTGTGAAAACTTGAGTTTTGTCAGCCAGTATAGAACAATACACAAACACTAGGTCCAACCTGAGTCAACAGAGACCAGCTTTCTCCCCAGGAACACAACGCTCAGTGTGGCCCTGGCCAGGTGTCTGTTTTGCTGCTCTCTTTACCTGCTCTCCTTGTCCTTGACTCTGACCTGCACATGGTCCTTGGCTCTTAGCTCCTGAGGTTGTTTGTAATCATGTTCTGCTACCCTTCGCTTGTCCATTGTTTTTTGTTTTTATTAAAGTATAGTTGAGTTAAAATATTACATTAGTTTCAGGTGTACAGCACACTGATTCAGTATTTTTACAGATTATATACTCCATTAAAAGTTATTACAAGATAATGGCTATAATTCCCTGTGCTGTACAATATATCCTTGTTGCTTATCTGTTTTATACATAGTAGCTTGTATCTCTTAATTCCACACTCCTATTTTGTCCCTGCCCCTTTCTTCTCACCTCTGGTAACCACTAGTTCATTTTCTATATCTGTGAGTCTGTTTCTGTTTTGCATATACATTTATTTGTACTATTTTTTAGATTCCACATTTAAGTGATATCATGCACTATTTGTCTTTCTCTGTCTGATTTATTTCACTAAGCATAATATTCTCTAGTTCCATCCGTGTTGCTGCAGATGGTTTGTCTCTTCCTTAAAGAGATGTTAAGTCATGACCGGGGACCCCAAGGATGCCCCAGGCTTGTGTTGGGCCACAGGTCATTAACTCAATGACCTAACTGCCTAAACAGAGCAGTTACGTGAGATCTTCTTAGAGGAATACGTTTTCTTAAATATTATATATTTTTAAAATCTCCTTCACTTCATTATTGAAGCTTCTCTTTCCACTGTCTAGCCATCCAGGCACAAATTGAGGTGCAGTGTCGATTGTCTACAACTGCCTAGAGTGTGGCAGATATGCCCACTCCCATGGGCAGCTCTTGCCCCCATGTTCAAGGCTGCCCAAGGCCCGTTAAAGCTGGTTTCTGGACATGCTCATCATCTGGGAAGGACTCCCTTTCTGTTAGCTGAATAACCATTATTAATAAAAGGCCACTAATGAGTCAACCCTGGTCTTAATTATTTGGACAAGTCATCACTGACTAAGTCTCCTCTCAGACTTGTGACCCAAGGGTTTGGTGCCAACATGGAGGCGTTGCTTTCTCTTCTTTGTGGTCTTAGGGTCAAAAGTTTAGCCAGCTGGAATACAAAGTGAACTAGTAACAGAGACAAAATTTTAAATAATTTTTCAATATAAATCAGATTTTTCATTTAAATGAAATTTCAAATTTTGGTTATTGTTCAAATGCTTTTATGACCCTTCAACACTTCATTAAGGCTCTTCTTAAGAACCTCCATGCTCTCCCCCACCCAACCTCTTATACTTGGGGTTCCCTTCCCCCATCCAACCTCTTATACTTGTATTTCATGCTTCCAGAATATTTCTCTTCCCCTCTGACACCTTGAATCCTGAGCCATCTGATCCAGCTGTCCAAACCTACTCTATCATCAAGGTCTAATTCATGTCACACATTCTCCTAGAGCTTTTGCAGATATTTGCAACCCATACTGATCTCCCCCTTCTCCCCATATTTGTAACAGCCTCAGTCAATTTATGCCACTTTCTGCTCTTCTCCAATGATGCAAGGAAATCTTGCATGAGTTTAATAATTGTGAGCATATTTGCTTTCACCACACCACCAAACTCAATATTCAATATCATACGAAGTATTTATGGAGCTACGTTCAATCAGCATATTTAGAACTTTGACCTGGAGGCTGCCTGTTTCTGTGTTAATCGGAGGAGATGTGCCCCTGTGCCAGGAAGATCCTTGGTAGGAAGGAAACAATGTTCCTAGAAACAACACATGCCAGATTATTGGGTTATTAACCTAAACCTTTCTACATATTAATGATATGATAGCTACTGTTTATTGAATTTTTTAATTAAAAAAAAGAAAAGTGTAAAGGACAATGTTATAATACTTGTCATATCTATTTCAGATCGAGTTTTTAGAGAAAATAATGTTACAGGTATATCAGAAATTCTTTTTCCCTAGTCCCATTACTCTCCCTCCCTAGCCGTTGGCAACTAATATCATGAATTTGTGTGTATCCTGATTGTGTTGTTTATTTTATTTTACACACACACAAGCACACACACATACAATGGATCTCTGTTACATTAGTTGCCCCTAATGAAACACATCTTCCAGAATTCACACCATTCAGTAGACCCCTCCCTTGAGTCTGATCCGGCCTGTAAGTAGTAGAAATGATGCTGGGTCATTTCCATGTCTAAGCTTTAAGATGTCCAGCTGCTTCCTCTTTTGCACTCTTGGGAGCCCTGACCCACCATGTAAGAAACCCGGCCTATCTGAGAGACCACATGTACATACCATGTGTAGTAGCTACATGGAGAGGGTGAAGTCCCAAAACGACATGGAGAGAGAAAGCCCAGCTGTCCTGAGCCCCTGCTGACTCAGCTCCAGCAGACCTGCCAGCCACCAAATGACTGACCAGCAGAACTGCCTAGCTGAGCTGAGCCCAGATTGCAGAACTGCAGCCAAATAAAGTGTTTATTGATTTAAGCTACTAAGTTTTAGGGTGGTTTGTTATAAAGCAATAGATAATCAGAACATATGTGTTCATAAACAACATTATTTTATGTGGCTTTTTTTAACATGAGTGTTATCAGTGTACATAACATTGTGAAATTTGCTTTTTCTCAGTCAACATTATGCTTTTAGGTTTATTAATATTAAATCCATAGATCTAGTTCATTCATTTTAATACTGTACATTCCATTTTATAAGAAACACAATTTGTTTTGAAAATTGGGTTGTTTTCAGTTTTTCTCTATCACAGACAAAGAAGTAATGGGCATTCTTATGTAGGTCTCCTTGTGCTTATGTTTGAGAATTTTTCTAGTTTAAATATCTAAGTGTTATTGAAGATTTTCCATGTACTGGGCACTGTATTACTAAAACAAATCTTTTAGGTAGCCAATATTATCCCCATTTTACAAATGAAGAATCTGAGACTCAGAAAAGTTAACTGGCTTAAGGTTACATAGCAAATAAGTTATAGAACTAGGATTTTATTGGGTTTATCTGACTCCAGAGCCTACATCCTCAACTTGTATGGTGTTCTGTATAAAAGTATCCTGTGGGGCGCTTCCCTGGTGGCGCAGTGGTTGAGAGTCCGCCTGCCGATGCAGGCGACATGGTTCGTGCCCCGGTCCGGGAAGATCCCACATGCCGCGGAGCGGCTGGGCCCGTGAGCCATGGCCGCTGAGTCTGCGCGTCCGGAGCCTGTGCTCCGCAACGGGAGAGGCCACAACAGTGAGAGGCCCGCGTACCGCAAAAAAAAAAAAGTATCCAGTGGATCTATGTCTGTTGATTTTGTTTCTTCACCAGAATTATAAATCCTTTGAGGGTTTATAATTACAATACTATTAATAATGATGATAATAATAATAGCTACAACTTATTAAGTACTTACTATGTGCCAGGTGCTGTGCATAACATTTGAAATACTATTTAATTTCATTTAATCCTCACACAAACTGATGATTGAGGTACTATTCCCGTTTTAGAAATGAGGAAACTGAATTTAAATAGCTTACCCAGAGTCATACAGATAGACAAAGGCCTAAACAGAAACAAATCCAAGTTCTGCAGGGCTTGGGGCTTATACAAGCTAGAAGAGGGAGGCTCTCTTCAAGAAAAAGAATTCAAATATACAAATACAAAATTAGGTATCAGAGTGAATATGCCAAATGAAAATAGAAAACCACAACTAATTACTTGAGTCCCAGGTATGCAAGTCTCTTTCTTCTGAGGTGGCTTTGGAAAATTTCCCTGAGAAGCTCACAGAGAAAATGCTCCCTCGTTGCTATCTGGCTTCCCCTCACCATCTAGAACACTCTGCAACTCCCTTCACTCACAGGGGCTGTAATAGGGAGAGGCTCTGAGGTTGAACCAGCATTAGCTCATGATGTCTACCTCTGGGCAGAGATGGGGCTTAATCTGGTCTCTACTCTTCTCCAAAGCCCAGATCTCAGGCACCATTTTGGATTCAGACAGTCCAGAGGGCCTGGCATAGGTGCTCAGTACATATTAGGGAGCCACACTCTTGCATGGCTCCCTCATGTCACAGTTAAGTTTCTTCCCAGTAGCTATTACTACCAACAGTTATCTTATTTGTGTATTCCTATGTCTATTGGCTGCTTGTTCCACTAGAACATAAACTCCATGAGATCAGGGACCTTGTCCACCTTTCTTCCACACTGTATCCCCAACATCTAGGATGGTGCCTAGGCCTCATTCATAGTATAAATAAACATCTGTCGTGTAAATGGGTAAATAAATATTAGCTGAATAAACAAATCAAAATTCTTTTGGATTACAATAGCTCAAAGCTTCGAGAAGTCATACAGAAAAAGGTTTGTAATGGTTTGTAGTTTTTGAAACAATGAGTTCACATAACCTTCTTAAAAGCACATTCATACTTTGCACAAATCATGCATTATATTAAACTCATTTTCTATCAAAATGTTCAATATTTCAAATCCCAGATGTGATCCACAGTTCTTGAGCAAGTGTCATTATCTTTCCTCTATAGTAATTACAATAAGTTTGCAATCTAAAATAAAAATATTTGAGAATTATCTTTATTAACACGGTAATCAAAAAGTCACACCACATATATTTTGGGAATCAACAGACATCTAAAAGAACTAGCAGTAGTAGCTTCTTTTTCCAGTGGAGGAATGTCAGTTTTGCCCCTTCATGGATGATTTATCCTAACAAATCATTAGGAAATCAAAATAAGGAGAGATGTTCGTTTCTAGACTATGAATCATATGAGAAAATTGCAGAAACTCTGTGTTTTATATCTTTTCACACTGGTCTACTTGACTATTTCATTTTTTATCTTCATTTCACATTTAACTAACATGATTAAAATTCAAAATAACAAACTTGTTTTCTTAAATTACATAATTGTTACTGAGGAAAAATTATAGACTATAATGAAGTTACCGTGTGAGATAAATATCTGAGGTTAAAATGTCTTTTGTTTCCTGTTCTTCCATTAAGTATGGAAAAAAATATCCTCAGAGTAACCATAATTAATGTTTCACTGGGCATGGTTCACTTGCCTGTTGACCTTCCAAGCATCCCACAAGTCTCTGTTTCTGTTTTTTTTGGTTAACAAGATTTCCAAATCTTCAGCCAGTATTGTGATGAGATTTAAGAGCATACTTCCAATATCAATTTATTTATATTGCTGTCAAATGTATGTGTTGGGATAATTGACCATCTGAGAAAATTTAATAGAGACCTCACTCCTTACACCACAATAAATTCCAGTAGAACCATACACTTAAATAGAAAAAAAAAGAAAAGAAAAGAAACCACAAAAGTCCAATAAAAAAACATAGGGAACTTCTACTTCTTGTAATAGTAACTTAGGTAATTCAGTTGACTGTCCTCTTAAGAACAACAAGGCAAAATATTTTTAAACACATACCTAGTATAGGATCCAACTATTCCACTCCTAGATATTTGCCAAAGAGGAATAAAAGCATATGTCCACACAAAGACTTTTACATGAATGTTCATAGCAGTTTTATTTGTAAGAGCCCAAAACTGGAAACAATCCAAATGTCTATCAATAGGTGAATGGATAAACAAATTGTGGGTATATATACACAGTGGAGTACTACTCAGTTTTAAAGACCCAAATGTAAGGCCAGACACTATCAAACTCTTACAGGAAAACAAAGGCAGAACACTCTATGACATAAATCACAGCAAGGTCCTTTTTGACCCATCTCCTAGAGAAACGGAAATAAAAATAAACAAATGGGACCTAATGAAACCTAAAAGCTTTTGCACAGCAAAGGAAAACATAAACAAGACGAAAAGGCAACCCTCAGAATGGGAGAAAATATTTGCAAATGAAGAAACTGATAAAGGATTAATCTCCAAAATTTACAAGCAGCTCATGCAGCTCAACATTGAAAAAACAAACAACCCAATCCAAAAATGGGCAGAAGACCTAAATAGACATTTCTCCAAAGAAGATATACAGATTGCCAACAAACACATGACAGGATGCTCAACATCACTAATCATTAGAGAAATGCAAATCAAAACTACAATGAGGTATCACCTCACACCAGTCAGAATGGCCATCATCAAAAAATCTACAAACAATAAATGCTGGAGATGGTGTGGAGAAAAGGCAACCCTCTTACACTGTTGGTGGGAATGTAAATTGATACAGCCACTATGGAGAACAGTATGGAGTTTCCTTAAAAAACTAAAAATAGAACTACCATACGACCCAGCAATCCCACTACTAGGCATATACCCTGAAAAAACCATAATTCAAAAAGAGTCATGTACCACAATGTTCATTGCAGCTCTATTTACAATAGCCAGGACATGGAAACAACCTAAGTGTCCATCAACAGATGAATGGATAAAGAAGATGTGGCACATATATACAATGGAATATTACTCAGCCATGAAAAGAAATGAAATTGAGTTATTTGTAGTGAGGTGGATGGACCTAGAGTCTGTCATACAGAGTGAAGTAAGTCAGAAAGAAAAACAAATACTGTATGCTAACACATATATGTGGAATCTAAAAAAAAAAAAAAGGTTCTGAAGAACCTAGGGGCAGGACAGGAATAAAGACACAGACATAGAGAATGGACTTGAGGATACGGGGAGGGGGAAGGGTAAGCTGGGACAAAGTGAGAGAGTGGCATGGACATATATACACTACTAAATGTAAAATAGATAGCTAGTGGGAAGCAGCTGCATAGCACAGGGAGATCAGCTTGGTGCTTTGTGACGACCTAGAAGGGTGAGATAGGGAGGATGGGAAGGAGACACAAGAGGGAGGAGATATGGGAACATATGTATATGTATAGTTGATTCACTTTGTTATAAAGCAGAAAATAACACACCATTGTAAAGCAATTATACTCTAATAAAGATGTTAAAAAAATAAGAATAAAAAATAAAAAGGAGTGAACTACTGACATATGCAACAACTACTGATGAGTCTTAAAATAACTATGCTGGGTAAAAGAATACAGACAAAAAGAGTAAATACTTTCATCCTTTCGTTTAAATAAAATTCTAGAAAATGCAAACTAGTTTTCAGTGATAGAAGGTAGATCAGTGGCTGCCTGAAGATGGGGCGTTGGAAGGGGGAAGAGGGCAGGGAAGGAGGGATTACCGAGGGACATGAGAAAACTTTTGGCGGTGATAGATTCATCATTTTGATTGTGGTAATGATTTCTTGGTTATATACATATGTCAAAACTCATCAAATTTTACATTTTATATATGTGCAGTTTACTGTATGTGGACTATACCTTAATAATTAGCTAAGCAATAGTTAAAACAATGACTTCAATAATATACCTTGACAAAATAAGTGATAAAGTAAACAGAATCTGGCAAGATTTATCAAGAAAAAGAAGAAAAGTAAAAAATAAATACACTAGGAATGAAAAAGGGGTCAGAAGTATAAAGAAAGTAGATATCAAAAATCATAAGAAATATACAACGTTATGCTAATATATTTGAAAATGACACTTTTAGAAAAATTTTACTTACCAAAACTGACTCAAGGTGAAATTTTTTTAAACCTGAATAAACTAACAACCATTAAAGTGTTTCAGTGTTTTAAAAATCTACGCCTCTTGAACACATACACACACACGCGCACACAGACACACCACAAAAGCCAAACCTAAAGAGTTTCACAGGCAAGTTCTAGCAAATACTCAAAGAACAGAGAGTCTCATTCTTGTGTTCCAGAGAATAGAAAAGACGAATTCTGCAGTTCATTTGACAAAGCTAATGTGACCATTCTACTAAAACAAACTTAGGAGATTATGAAAAAGGGAAATTATGGGCTAATAACATTTATGAATATAAATGCAAAAGTCCTAAATAAAATGCTTCTTAAATTCTGAGTGTATTAAAAATTCCTCTTTACTGAACTGTGTTTATTCTAGGAATACAAATATGGTTTAATATTAAAAAATTTATTAGTGTACTTTACCTCATTAAAAAACAAAAAAAGTTATAAGTCTTTCAACAGTTGGAGAAAATGCATTGATATAACTGAAAATCCATTCATAATTTTTTTAAATCATAGAAAACTAAGAATACAAAGGAATATCCTCAATCTGAGAATAGGAATCAATCAAATTCAAACATCTTATTTGATGGTAAATGATAGATCTATTCCCTTTAAAGTAGAGAAAAGTAAAGGATGCCCATTAGCACTGATTCTATCCTACAGTGTACTGGAAGACCTTGTAAAACAAGAAAAAATAAGGGTTACAAATGAATAACAAAACTGTCATTACTCACAGATGATATGCCAACAGACAAGCCAAAAGAACTTACAAACTATTAGAGTTCAGCAACTTATTAGGATACAAGATCAACGGGCACAAATCAATTACTTTCCTATGCACCAGCAACAAACAAGTAGCCATAGTAATTTTTAATAGCATGTTTTTCACAAAAAATAAATACCACCTATGCCAAGGACTAAATCTACAACTTATGTGCAGTATTTTTGTGGAAAAGGTCATAAAACAATATTGAAGGACACAAAACACAATTGAAGGGTTAAATAAATGGAAAAAGATGTGATATTCATAGATGGGAAGCCCCCACATCATCAAGAGAGCAGGTCTCCCAAAATGAATCTAGATAAGTCAGTGCAAATCCAATCAAAATACCAAGACTGTTCTTTGTGCATCTTGACAAGCTAATTCTGAAATTTATAGGAAAAACAAAGGGCCAGAAATAGCCAAAGCATTTTGAAGAAGAACACATTTGGCTATTAAGCTATGGTGAGTAATACAGCTTAGGACTGGTACAGGGACAGCCAAGTATATCCATGAGAGATCACAGAGAGCTCAGAAACAGAACCATAAATATAAAAACTTGATATTTTCAAAGACAGCACTAAAAATCATGGGGAAAGTATCAACTAGTCAGTAAATAGTGTTGGAATAAATAGTGATCCATTAGGGAAAGAAAAGTAAAATTAGATCCCGATTAAACAGCATATACAAAAATAAATTTCAGGTAGATTAAACACTTAAATGTGAAAAGGAAAACATTAAAACTTTTAAACTAAAATATAGAAAAATGTGCTTATGACTTTAGGGTAAGGAAGGATTTTTTTAACCAAAACATAAGTAAACCATAAGGAAAGACTGAATTTAAAAACCTCTGTACAACTGAATCACTTTGTTGTACACCTGAACCTCACACAACATTGTAAATCAACTATACTCCAATAAAGTTAAAAAAATTAAATTAAATTTTAAAATATTTATTGAGCAAAGTGATACAAAATAAAAAAAACTGTACATCAAAGCATACTAGTAACAAAATGACAATACAAACTACTTAAAAGAAGATACTTGCCATGCAACTGAAAAGATCAGTGTCCAGAATATGTAAAGAGTTCATACCAAAAAAATAAGAAAAGCAGAAAGTCCAATGTTTAAAGTGGACAATTCTCAGAGAAAAAAGTCCAAATAGTCAATAAAAATATGACAATATACTCAGTTCCACTTGAAGTTAAATACAATTTCACTAACATACAATTTCACTCCCTCTGAGATTGGCAAAAACCACCTGGAGAGTAATTTTCCCATAAGGATGGAATAGCTTATGGCTGAACAATTGCACTTCTAGACAAAGTCTTGCTCACATGTACAAAGAGACATGCACAAGAATAAATTTGGGAGCATTGCTTATAGTGGAAAAAAATTGAAAACAACCTAAATGTTCATCAATAAGAGAAAAAGTGAATTGTGGTATGTTCATTCTATGAATACTACTCAGCAATTAAAATAAAAAACCAGAGCTACTTGTATCAGCATGGATAATTTGTAAAAGATATGTAGAGTAGAAAGAGTAGGTTGAAAGAATACTCACAGGACTATAACATTTACATAAAGTTTTACAGCCCACAAAACAATACTATAAAAACTTTATGGACAAATTCAGAATACTATTTCTGGGAAGAGGAATGAGGTCAGAGTAGGGTTCATTGTATTTGTTAGATTTTATTTATTTTTACTTTTTTTATTTAGATTTTATTTCTTAATGAAAACACATCTAAAGTAAACACAGCAAGATGTTATAATAATGTAAAGTTCTGTGATATATACAGAGGTAGTTATTATGATATTGTACTATATATCTTTTTGTATGTTTAAAGTATTTCATAATTTTAAAAAGAAAAAGATTGTATAAACAGATACTGAATAATAGTCTGGTGACAGAGTAATGTTGAGGAAAAAGACAGTAACCAAGGTAATCAAGTCATTAATGAATGAAGACATGTGAATGCATACATGTAACAAGGAAGGGTGGGTGAAAGCAACAGAGAGGGCTATAAGGCACCATTGTCTAATGGCATGTCTTTCACAGGGTCTGGGATGGAAGAAGGAGCAAGCAGCCTATTTATCAACATTAAATTTAAATCCCATTCTTTTTACTCATAGTAGTGGTTTCTCCAGTGCAGGAACCATCAGAGTTCTTTACATAGGTATTAGTTAACAAGCTCTGCTAGCTCGGGGCTCAAATAAAAAGATCTCTGTTGACCAAGATTTCTGCTCATGACCATGGGGCATGACAGTGTTTCTCAAACTGTGGTTGATGGCACAGCACACTGAAATTTCTGAGTCAGTGGTGAAGGAATACGTTGTGGCAGTGCTGCAAGAAGGAGAAAATTGGATTCTGTTCTGGCTGTTAGGGGATTCGTTCCAAGGGAGACCCCGAAATCCTCTCTGAGACGGAATGAACCTGAGCCATTCTAATTATCAGAGCACTTAGAATTCTCAGTAGAAACAAGTGAAGCTCTGAATCCCAGAAGAGCTTATCTCCTACAGAGAGCACCCCCCTCACCACAACACACCCCCCCAGCAAAATTCAAATTTAGTATTGTCTAAAAACATCTTGCCAGGATTTGTTTATGTTTCCAGGTTTCCATGGATTTTATCTACATTATAAAGTGTACTCCAAACATCAGTTAAAACTGCATTTTTTATTTACTGGAAGTAGAAAATACTAACACTGACCTGTACAGAAAACCTAGAACACAAAATGACTCCACTGGCACTTTTAGCAAAGTAGAAATCTTAAGCTGTTTTATGGCATTTTGTGGTGTGTCCAGCCAGCAGGCCTACTAACAGCCAAAGAAACAATAGAATTATAGCATCTCAGATAAGAAACTTATCTTACTCCCCAGAGAAAACAAATAAACATTCCTCCAAGAAGTAAGAAATCTCAGAACCATTGACATTGTTTTACTTAAGATTTGGAAAGGGACTTTCCTGGTGGTGCAGTGGTTAAGAATCCTCCTGCCAATGCAGGGGACAGGGGTTCCATCCCTGGTCCGGGAGGATCCCACATGCCATGGAGCAACTAAGCCTGTGCGTCACAACTGCTGAGCCTGTGCTCTAGAGCCCGCGAGCCACAACTACTGAGCCCATGTGCCACAACTACTGAAGCCCATGTGCCTGGAGCAGGTGCTCCACAATAAGAGAAGCCACTGCAATGAGAGGCCCATGCACCGCAGCGAGGAGTAGCCCCCTCTCACCGCAACTAAAGAAAGCCCATGCAGAGCAGTGAACACTTGATGCAGCCAAAAAAAATTAATTTATTAAAAAAAAAGATTTGGAAAGACTTAAGCACAAAACTAAGCCTAAAGATGTCAGCTCAGAGAAACAAAACATTACAACTAAAATTTGGGGATGAAGATGGACGTAGGCCATTTTTTAAAAAGACTGTATTTAAGTAGCTGCAAACTGGGGTTTCTTAATATAATTTAGAAAGGGGCCGAGTTGTTAGAAGGTGTTCAAAGATTGACTGGTGCAAAAAGAAGAAAAGGAAGAGGGTCAGGGACAAGAGTACAGAGGGAGGGGGACAGGGAGAAGAAACTGTCCTAGACAAGGACATATAACCAGGCTTGTTATTAAAAAATTATAGTGGTTTTCTGGAGTGATAAGATCTTCTTTCCAATTTTTTAAAATACATTTGTATTACTATTAAAATGGACTAAATAGAGAATGAATAACTAAAAAACAATGTCAATGGCTCTACATAGCTTTAAAAGCTGAAACTAAAATTAATGGAAAAGAGCAAAAAATCAAAAACAAGTCAAGTACAAATTTTAAGCCAAATGGGTGAACTTTCCATTCATATGTCAAGATTTATTACACGGTTATGTTATTTAAAAGAATGTAATATTTCTTCAGGGTTAGGCTAAGGAACCAACATAAAAGAACACAAAATGCAGAACTTATCCATGCAACTGTGAAAACTTGAACTATGACTGAGGTGACATTACATTCTAGTATCAAAGGGAGAAATTTGTTCAACAAGTATTATTAGGACAATTAATTATGCAATCAGAAAAAAAAAACATAGACTCCTATCTCACATCACTTGCAAAAATAAATTCCAGGTGAATTAAAGACCTAAATAGAAAACATGAAACCTGAAACTTTAGGAGAAATTATAGAATCTCTTATGACTCAGGACAAGAAAGAATTTCTTCAATAAATTAACAAGTAAGCAAACAAAACCCACATATTATACAAGAAAATATAGATAAATTTGGCTACTTTAAAACTTAAGAATTCTATACATAAAGAAACAAAGATTGCTAGAAGAAGATCTACTTGTAACTCATACAACTGACAAAAGATTAGTAACAAACCAAAATATTAAATATTAAACAAATATTAAGTCAATGTTAATATTAAACAATTAAATCAACCTGAGTATTTTCAATCCTACATATCAGTAAGAGGAAGAAAAACAATAAGGAAATGGACAATATAATGAACAGGCAATGTACAGAAGAGGAAATCCAAATGTCCTATTAAACATATGAAAATATATCTATGCTTATTGGTAATAAGGAAATTAAGAAATGAAATAAGATTGCAGTTAACATTCATTAGACTAGAAACTTCAAAGTCTGTGCTATGGTCTCAATGTTTGTATCCTCCAAAATTCATATGTTGAAATTCTAACCCCCATATTAGGAGGTGGAGTCTTTGGGAGTGATTAGGTCATGAGGATGAAACCCCTACAAATTGGATTAGTGCCCTTATCGGAGACCACAGAGAGTTCTCTGCTCTACACTACGTAAGAGTACAATGAGAAGTCAATAGTTCACAGTCCCAAAGAGGCCCCTCACCCAAATCAACCATGCTGGCACCCTGATCTCAGACTTCTAGCCTCCAGAACTGTGAGAAATAAATGTCTGTTGTTTATAAGCCACACAGTCTATGGTAGTTTGTTATAGCAGCCTGAACGACGAAGACTGTCAGTGCCAAGGGTTCACAAGGATGTGGAGCAACAAGAGTTCTAGTACACTGCTGGAGTACACCTACTCTCCAGAGCAATCTGGAAACATCTAGTAAAGATGAAGATGTGAAGCCAATCCACTTCTATTATGTACTAGTATTTTCAGTGCAGAAATGTATGTAATTGCAGAAGAATTAGAAACAACTTAAATGTCATCAACAAGAGAATAGATTTGTTAACCCAAAGTTAAGACGAAAGAACAAAAGATACATCTGTCAGCATGGGTAAATCTCTAAAACATATTTTTGAGTGAAAAAAGACAATTTGCAAACATATATATACACACACTCACATATATGTATATACACATACATACATTTACTTATTCTAATATATACATATTTCCCATGAAATTTTAAAATAAGAGAAAATAGTTCTCTTACAAAATATAGTGTTTATGTTACATAAATATGAAGTAAGAGCATATGAACGTTTATAAAAATGTTAAACTTCAAATTTTGACTCAAAGAGAGAAAAAGGGGAATAGGGTTAGAGGCAGAGAGCAGCCTTCAACAGTATCTGTACTGTTTTCTTTCTTTTAAAAAAAGCTGCAACAAATATGGCAAAATGCTAAGATTTGAAAGAGATAGGCAGTGGGTACAATTCATCTAACAAATATTCATATAGAACGTGCTGGGCACTGCTGCCGGTGAGGGAGCAGCATGAACAGGACAGCCAAGTCTCCCCCCAACACATAACTTACAATCCATAGCAGGAAACAGACCACATAAATATAAAATCAATATTTATGTCAGATAGTAAGTGCTATAAAGAAAAATAAAGCAAAATAAAAAGTTATGGGGGTGGGGTACTATTTAAAAAGTGAGGTTATACACACCTACGGTCAATTACTTTTCAACAAAGGAGGGAAGAATATACAATGGAGAAAAGACAGTCTCAGTAAGTGGTGCTGGGAAAACTAGACAGCTGCATGTAAATCAGGAAAGTTAGAACACTCCCTCACACTATACACAAAAATAAACACAAAATGTCTTAAAGACTTAAATATGAGACATCATACCATAAAACTCCTAGAAGAGATCATAAGCAAAACATTTTCTGACATAAATCATAGGAATGTTTTCTTAGGTCAGTCTCCCAAGGCAATAGAAATAAAAGCAAAAATAAACAAACAGGACCTAATCAAACTTATAAGTTTTGCACAGCAAAAGAAACCATAAACAAAATGAAATGATAACTTACAAAATGGGAGAAAATATTTCCAAATGATGTGACTGATGAGAGCTTAATTTCCAAGATATACAAACAGCTCATACAACTCAGTAACAAAAAAAACCAACAACCCGATCAAAAAATGGGCAGAAGATCAAACAGACATTTCTCCAAAGAAGACATACAGATGGTCAATAGGCACATGAAAAGATGCTCAACATCGTTAATTATCAGAGAAATGCAAATCAAACTACAATGAGGTATCACTTCACACCAGTCAGAATGGCCATCATCAAAAAGTCTACAAATAACAAATGCTGGAGAGGGTGTGGAGAAATGGGAACCCTCCTACACTGTTGGTGGGAATGTAAATTCGTGCAGCCACTATGGAGAACAGTATGGAGGTTCCTTAAAAAACTAAAAATAGAGTTACCATATGATCCAGCAATCCCACTGTGTATATATATATATATATATATATGTGTGTGTGTGTGTGTGTGTGTGTATTCCATTATACAATTTTTCATTTTAGGAGTTTGGGGTTAGCAGATACAAACTACTAAATATAAAATAGATAAACAATAAGGACCTAATGTACAGCACAGGGGACTATATTCAATATCTTGTAATAAGCTATAATGGAAGAGAGTCTGAAAAAGAATATATATATATATATATATATATATATCTGAATCACTTTGCTGTACACCAGAAACTAACACAACACTGTAAATCAACTATACTTCAATTATAAAAAAAAAAAGCGTGAGGGACTTCCCTGGTGGTCCAGTGGTAGAAAATCTGCCTACCAATGCAGGGGATGCAGGTTTGATCCCTGGTCAGGGAACTAAGATCCCACATGCTGCAGGGCAACAAAGCCCGCGTGCCACAGCTACTGAGCTCGCACGCCTCAACTAGAGGCCGCGTGTTACAAACTACAGAGCTCACACGACCTGCAGCCTGCACACCACAACTAGAGAGAGAAAACACACACACCACACTAGAGAGAAACCCAGCACCACAGCAAAGAGCCCGCACCACAACGAAAGATCCCGCGTGCCTGAACGAAGACCCCACGTGCTGCCGCAACTAAGACCCGACACAGCCAAAAAAAATGAATAAAGTAAATAAATTAAAAAAAAAAAAAAAGCATGGGATTTCCCTGGTGGTCCAGTGGTTAAGACTCCACACTTCCATTGCAGGGGTAGGGGAACTAAGACACCACATGCCACACGGCACAGCCAAAATTTAAAAGAAAAAAAAAACTTTGGGTGGTTGCTATAAAATATACAAAAATGTTAAAAAAAAATTTTTTTTTAAAGCGAGGTTAGAAAGCGACTCTAAGGAGGTGACTTCTCAGCAGAGAAGTGAACTAATTAAAGGAGCCAGCAACGTATTGTTTTCTTTATGTGTTTCCTTTCACATAAAGAAAACAATACGTTTCTTAGGAACATAAAATAAGACATGAATACCTAGAGAGACATCCCATATTCCTGGACAAATACTGTAAATATATCATTTTTCCCCAAAATCAATTGGCAAAATAATTTTAAGACTCATCCAGAAAAATAACTGATATAGAATAATGAAAGAAATATTGAAAAAGAAGCGTATTCATCTGATGATGGACACTTAGGTTGTTTCCATCTCCTGGCTATTGTAAATAGAGCTGCAATGAACATTTTGGTACATGACTCTTTTTGAATTATGGTTTTCTCAGGGTATATGCCCAGTAGTGGGATTGCTGGGTCATATGGTAGTTCTATTTGTAGTTTTTTAAGGAACCTCCATACTGTTCTCCATAGTGGTGGATGGACCTAGAGTCTGTCATACAGAGTGAAGTAAGTCAGAAAGAGAAAGACAAATACCGTATGCTAACACATATATATGGAATTTAAGAAAAAAAAATGTCATGAAGAACCTAAGGGTAAGACAGGAATAAAGACACAGACCTACTAGAGAATGGCCTTGAGGATATGGGGAGGGGGAAGGGTAACCTGTGACAAAGTGAGAGAGTGGCATGGACATATATATACCACCAAACGTAAAACAGATAGCTAGTGGGAAGCAGCCGCATAGCACAGGGAGATCAGCTCGGTGCTTTGTGACCACCTAGAGGGGTGGGATAGGGAGGGTGGGAGGGAGATGCAAGAGGGAGGGGATATGGGAACATATGTATATGTATAACTGATTCACTTTGTTATAAAGCAGAAACTAACACACCATTGTAAAGCAATTATACTCCAATAAAGATGTTAAAAAAAAAGAATCGCATTAAAGGGACGTTTGCTTTACTAAATATTAATAAACCTTGTAAATCCACAGTAATTAAAATACTGTGTCTAAGTTCAAGAGCAGACAAATCATGGGGAGGGGGAAGGGTAAGCTATGACAAAGTGAGAGAGTAGCATTGACATATATACACTACCAAATGTAAAATAGATAGCTAGTGGAAAGCAGCCACATAGCACAGGGAGATCAGCTCCGTCCTTTGTGACCACCTAGAGCGGTGGGATAGGGAGGGTGGGAGGGAGACGCAAGAGGGAGGGGATATGGGATATATGTATACATATAGCTTATTCACTTTGTTATACAGCAGAAACTAACACAACATTGTAAAGCAATTATACTTCAATAAAGATGTTAAAAAAAAAAGCAGACAAATCAATAGAAAACATAAAAAGTCCAGAAATAAACCTGTAGGATATGGGTGACATATGACATCAATGGGGGAAAACGGATTATTTAAGTGTTGTTATTACAACCAGCCAACTAAAAAAAAAAAATCCAAGTTTTTTCTAAAACTTAGATTCCTGACTCACTCCTCACTTCAAAATTTCAGATGACAAACCAGCAGAAATGAAAGTCATCATCTCTGAATCTAGGTGTTTAACAAAAAACCTAGAATATCATATGTACAAATAATGTATGGCAGATGAATGAATAAGTGAATGAGATAGACCTAGAGCTCCTTACTGAAAAAATGAAAGAAATTCTCTTGCATTATATTATTTGTCTTATTCATTCGTTTCTTCATTTAACTCACATGTATTGCTCACTTGCTTGGTGTATTGCTCACTTGCTTGGTCCATCTATATCTCAGGGTATAGGAATGATTGAAAGCTCAATGTGTCCTTCCAGGTTGATCATATTTCTCCCGTTAAAGGGCTCCATCCAGGTCCAGCTTTTGGGCAGACCTCCTTTCATCTACAAGGTCCTGAGCATCCTCAAAACCTCAGTGTTTGTCCCTTCCATTAGAGGAGGCTGGATGTGGTCTGCTGACACTTTACTAACAAAAAGCCTGGTTCTTCTATCTCCTCCTCTTCAGCAGCACTCTAGAGTCAGAACCAGGCTCAGAGGTAGCAAGGCCTGTGGGGCTAGGCCATTCAGAGAGAAAGCAATGTCCAGGTCAAATCATCACTGTCTGACCATGAGAACCTTCTAATCTGGGCCTCCAGGGACATTGATGGGAGTAAGACCCAAGGCTGGCCTTCATCAAAGCTCAGAAACTGCAGACATTTTCAATTTCTCTTTATGAGCACTTCCTCAGCACTTCCTACAACACCCCAAACACTTATTTATCTTCTACTATTTATGGAATAAACACTAATGTTTCCAAGTTTTCAAAGCCATCTGACAGTCAAAGAATTCCTTAATAATTTTTATGAAGGAGAACTGGAAATCCATTACTGGAGCTCTCTCAAAACATTCTCAGTAAAACAAGAGATCTTTCATTCTGTTCAGAGGTCAGTTTATTAAACCTTTATTCATCTTACAGCAAAATCGGAGGTTAATAACTAAGGTGTTACTGATTTCAATGGTCTAGTCCATCAGTTTTTTAAATGTCTGCACACTTTTCACTTAATAATTTACTACCTACCCTCTTCTACCCCCACAGCCTACTGCGAAAAAAGTGAATGTAAACTCTGGCAATAGAAAATGTTCTGGAAAATAATCCTGTCAGTCTTATTGATAGCTAGAATGATTTGCCAATATTTATAGCTATCATAACAGCAGCCTGTGATTTGAAATCTTATAAAAAAACAGGAAGCTCGTGCTTTAAGATGTGCCTGAAATTCCTAATGCGACGAGAGAAAATTGTGATCTATTGCTGCCACCAGCAGGTCATTCTCACAAAACGATATTCTCCCCTTTGCTCTTGCCTTTGTTTCCAACTCATCTACAGATATTTCTTGAATACCAGATTCTTTAATCAGGATAATTATTACCTAATAATGAATCTCTTTCATGGGTACCCTCAGTAACATTTAAAGTTTTTAAATCTACAGTATATAACATTTTTTTTCTTCTAGAAATAGGTCTAATCTTTTCCATTGTCATCTATTCCTACTTTCATTTTTTTTATAAGCTCCCAAATTCTTGCTTTTTTGAGATCATCTTTCTGGTAAGTGTATCTTAATTTGAGAACAAGTGATCTGACTGCTACAAGACATTCCTTAAATTTTCATTTAGCTTGCAAGTTTAAGGCTGGAGAATACAAGTGAGTTCCAAGTCACATCATCCTGGGATTATAACCAGCTTCTACCACTAACTAGCATTGTGCTCTAGGGGAGTATTTAACTTTTCTAGGTCTAAGTTTCTTCCTCTTTAAAATGAAGATAATAATATGTACATCTCAGGATTGTCAAGATGAATAAATGAAATAATGACTATAAAGCATTTAGCAAAATGTCTAGCACATAGTAAGTAATCAATAAATGATTTATAGTTTTTATTACCCGAAAGGGTAAAAATTAAATGACTTCTATACAATCAGAAGCCAAATGAGACAGTTCTGCCTAGACCTCCAGATGGCAGACTCCCAAGCCAGAGCTCTGACCATCACACTGCTCTGATGCTGACTTTATATTTGTCCCTTTAATTTTATGGCTCTGGTTCCCTTGAGATAAGTATAAAAGTGCTGCAAGCATCATTTTAAAAAAATGAAGTCTTTGATAGGCCCAGAATTATACAAACCATTAGGTTCACTGGATGTCCCACTAACACCTGATAACAGCTTTCTTCCCAGTGGATGAGAGAAGTGGTGTTTCCATGGTAATATTTCTTATAAAATACATGTGATTTCTCTCTAAGCTTTGAAATTTCCTTCTTTTGAGGAGTTTCAGAGAAATAAAGCACCTATCCATTATTTGTTTCTGTCAAGCGACACCATTAAATATGTTCATGGTGGAGTGTAACTAAGAGGGTTGCTCCCCAGTGCAATTAGTGGAAATGATTTCTAGTCTAGGCCAAGACAGTAACCAATGCCACAGAGCTTCCTTGCCTGACACTGGTTGAGACTGATTCCTTGGAGGTCTCGCTGAGGAGCTTCCGTGCAGTACAAGACAGGACAACATGAATTCCCATCTAGCCTTGCTCTAAAATATCATGGAGTCAGGAGCTGGGGAAGACCAGAGATGTCAGACAAGGTCTTAAAATATTATCCTGCAACTATATTCTCATTATACCTCCCTTTCTACTTGAACAGTAGCTATTTTGGATTTGCTGTCTCATCAAATGTTAAATTATACGTTAATTATTCCTATCTGCAAATGCATTCTAACAAAGGATTTCCAAAGGCTTTTCCACACTTTGGAGATAAACTTGCTGCATAGAAACTAAATGCTGGAGGTGACTGAGTTTCGGGATGAGGGAGAGAATTTACAGGGTTTGCTTAACTAACTCTATTAGACTAGAGAGTTTACAAAGGGTCATGGATCATTAGCAAGTGATAGAAAAGTCTGGCTATTAATCTCATCTCCGTGCACAGGCATCAGAGCCTTCTTTGTTGCTTATTCTGGGTTTTTTCTCTTTTTTTGAGGGTCTGAATGAGTAAAGAAAATATTTAATAGTTTGTTTTGAAATTAATCTTCTTTTGGAAGATTAAAGATGAGATGCTTCATCTGTAAGGTGGAAAACACTAAAACCACAAACAAGTATAACATGGAATCCCTCTGTAGGATTAAATGAATGCTTTTTGTTCTTTTTTACATTAATTTATTTTATCATTATCAAGAATTGAAAATTACTGAGCTTTCTCGGCACATGCAGGATCACCCTAAGTATAGTCAAAATTCTGTCTCTTTTCTGTTGTTTGATCTTTAAAATAACTTCTAAAAGATGGTTGGGAATCTTTTCATTCAGAATCAAGGTCAGGATGGGCAGTGTTAAGATAAAGAAAACTTGGTTATGGTTACCACAGGGGAAACGTGTTGGGGGAGGCATAAATTAGGAGGCTGGGATTAACACATACACACTACTATATATAAAATAATCGGGCTTCCCTGGTGGCGCAGTTGTTGAGAGTCCGCCTGCCGATGCAGGGAACACGGGTTCATGCCCCGGTCCGGGAAGATCCCACATGCCGTGGAGTGGCTGGGCCCATGAGCCATGGCCGCTGAGCCTGCGCGTCCGGAGCCTGTGCTCCGCAACGGGAGAGGCCACAACAGTGAGAGGCCTGCGTACCGCAAAAAAAAAAAAAAAAAAATCTACAAGGACCTACTATACAGCAATGGGAACTCCACTCAATAGTCTGTAGTAACCTATATGGAGAAAGAGTCTGAAAAAGAATAGACATACATATATGTATAACTAAACCACTCCGCTATACACATGAAACCAACACAACACTGTAAATCAACTACACTCCAATATAAAATTAAAATTTTAAAAAAATACAATAAAGATAACTTGGCAATATCTATGATGGAATTCTGATTGTTGTGTCACATATTACCTTAACAATGCCCTGTGAGGTTTACACGAACTTTAGTGTTCCTGTTTCAAAGGAAGAAAAACTAAAGATGCACAAACGATCAAGAATAAGACATACACACGTTGGCTTTCATGTGAATGTTGCTGTTGAATTTAGATAACTGTTAGATCACAGGAAGATCCATCAAAAGAGCCATCTGATGGATGGACCTAGAGTCTGTCATACAGAGTGAAGTAAGTCAGAAAGAGAAAAACAAATACCGTATGCTAACACATACATATGGAATCTAAAAAAAGGTTATGAAGAACATAGGGGCAGGACAGGAATAAAGATGCAGACGTACAGAATGGACTTGAGGACACAGGGAGGGGGAAGGGTAAGCTGGGACGAAGTGAGAGAGTGGCATGGACTTATATATACACTACCAGATGTAAAATAGATAGCTAGTGGGAAGCAGCCGCATAGCACAGGGAGATCAGCTCAGTGCTTTGTGACTACCTAGAGGGGTGGGATAGGGAGGGTGGGAAGGAGATGCAAGAGGGAGGAGATATGGGGATATATGTATATGTATAGCTGATTCACTTTGTTATAAAGCAGAAACTAACACACCATTGTAAAGCAATTATACTCCAATAAAGATGTTAAAAAACAAACAGAAAAGAAATGCCAAGAGAAAAAAAAAAAAAGAGCCATCTGAAAGGAGGTTTTGCTTAACACCTGTCTGTTTTGACCATGTTGTTAACTTCAGGGTCCTCATCTCAAACACAGTAATAGTACCTACTTTACAGCATTGTTGTGAAGTTTTAGTGAGATAAGAATGTTAAGTGTGGAGTATAATAAGTGCTTAATAAATGGAAGTTATTATCAATCTTAATAATTGTATTTTTGTTACCAACAGGATTCAATTGATGTTCAAATTGACAGGTTTCTGGATCAGAACTAACCTTTTTTTTTTTATTAATTTTTATTGGAGTATAGTTGCTTCACAATGCCATGCTAGCTTCTACTGCACAGCAAAATGAATCAGCCATACACATGCATATATCCCCTCCATTTAGGACACTACAGTGCATTAAGTAGAGTTCCCTGTGTTATACAGTATGTTCACATCAGTTGTCTATTCTATACATAGTATCAATAGTGTATATGTGTCAATCCCAACCTCCCAATCCCTCCCACCCCACCCCTTTCCCCCCTGGCAACCATACATTTCTTCCTACGTCTGTGTCTCTATTTCTGCTTGGCAATTCAGGTCATCTATACAATTTTTCTAGATTCCACATATATGCGTTGATACATGATATTTGTTTTTCTCTTTCTGACTTACTTCACTCTGTATGACAGACTCTGTATGACACTCTCTAGGTCCATCCACGTCTCTACAAATGACCCAATTTTGTTCCTTTTTATGGCTAATATTCCATTGTATATATGTACAACATCTTCTTTATCCATTCATCTGTTGATGGACATTTAGGTTGCTTTCATGTCTTAGCTATTGTAAACAGTGCTGCTATGAACATTGGGGTACATGTGTTTCTTTGAATTATGGTTTTCTCTGGGTATATGCCCAATAGTGGGATTGCTGGGTCATATGGTATTTCTATTTTTAGTTGTTTAAGGAACCTCCATACTGTTTTCTATACTGGTTGTATCAATTTACATTCCCACCAACAAGGTAAGAGGGTTCCCTTTTCTCCACACCCTCTCCAGCATTTATTGTTTGTAGATTTTTTGATGGTGGCCATTCTGATGGGAGCGAGGTGATACTTCATTGTAGTGTTGATTTGCATTTCTCTAATAATTAGTGATGTTGAGCATCTTTTCATGTGTTTGTTGGCCATCTGTATGTCTTCTTTGGAGAAATGCCTATTTAGGTCTTCCACCCATTTTTTGATTGGGTTGTTTGTCTTTTCAATGTTGAGCTGCATAAGCTGCTTGTATATTTTGGAGATTAATCCTTTGTCCGTTGCTTCGTTTGCAAATATTTTCTCCCATTCTGAGGGTTGTTTTTCATCTTGTAGATGGTTTATTTTGCTGTGCAAAAGCTTTTAAGCTTAATTAGGCCCCATTTGTTTATTTTTGTTTTTATTTTCATTACTCTAGAAGGTGGGTCAAAAACATCTTGCAATTTATGTCAAAGAGTGTTCTGCCTCTGTTTTCCTCTAAGAGTTTTAATGTGTCTAGCCTTACATTTAGGTCTTTAATCCATTTTGAGTTTATTTTTGTGTATGGTGTTACGGAGTGTTCTAATTTCATTCTTCTACATGTAGCTGTAGAAGAGGCTGTCTTTTCTCCATTGTATATTTTTGCCTCCTTTGTCAAAAATTAGGTGGCCATAGGTGCATGGGTTTATCTCTGAGCTTTCTATCTTGTTCCATTGACCTATATTTCTATTTTTGTGCCAGTACCATATTGTCTTGACTATTGTAGCTTTGTTGTATAGTCTGAAGTCAGGGAGCCTGATTCCTAAAGCTCCATTTTTCTTTCTCAAGATTGCTTTGGCTATTTGGGGTCTTTTGTGTTTCCATACAAATTGTAAAATTTTTTGTTCTAGTTATGTGAAAAATGCCATTGGTAATTTGTAGGGATTGCATTGAATCTGTAGATTGCTTTGAGTAGTATTGTCATTTTCACAGTATTGATTCTTCCAGTCCAAGAACATGGTATATCTCTCCATCTGTTTTTGTGGTCTTTGATTTCTTTCATCAGTATCTTATAGTTTTCTGTGTACAGGTCTTTTGCCTCCTTAGGTGGGTTTATCCCTAGGTATTTTTTTCTTTTTGTTGCAGTGGTAAATGGGATTGTTTCCTTAATTTCTCTTTCTGTTCTTTCATTGTTAGTGTATAGGAATGCAAGAGATTTCTGTGTATAAATTTTATATCCTGCAACTTCACTAAAATCATTGATGAGCTCTAGTAGTCTTCTGATGGCATCTTTAGAATTTTCTATGTATAGTATCATGTCAGCTGCAAACAGTGACATTTTTACTTCTTCTTTTCCGATTTGGATTCCTTTTATTTCTTTTTCTTCTCTGATTGCCATGGCTAGGACTTCCAAACTATGTTTAACAATAGTGGCAAGACTGGACACCCTTGTCTTGTTCCTGATTTTAGAGGAAATTCTTTCAGCTTTTCACCATTGAGAATGATGTTTGCTGTGGGTTTGCTGTATATGGCCTTTATTATGCTAAGGTAGGTTCCATCTATGCCCACTTTCTGAAGAGTTTTTATCATGAGTGGGTGTTGAATTTTGTCAAAAGCTTTTTCTGCATCTATTAAGATGATCATATGGTTTCTTTTCTTCAATTTCTTAATGTGGTGTATCACATTAATTGATTTGCATATATTGAAAAATCCTTGCATCCCTGGGATATGTCCCACTTGACTGTGGAGTATGATCCTTTTAATGTGCTGTTCGATTTGGTTTGCCAGTATTTTGTTGAGGATTTTTGTGTCTATGTTCATCAATGATATTGGCCTGTAATTTTCTTTTTTGTGTGATTTCTTTGTCTGGTTTTGATATCGGGCTGATGGTGGCCTCGTAAAACGAATTTGGGAGTGTTCTTCCCTCTGCAGTTTTTTGGAAGAGTTTGAGAAGGACAGGTGTTAGCTTTTCTCTAAATGTTTGATAGAATTCACCTGTGAAGCCACCTGGTCCTGGACTTTTGTTTTTTGGAAGATTCTTTTTTTTTTACATCTTTATTGGTGGAGTATAATTGCTTTACAATGGTGTGTTAATTTCTGCTTTATAACAAAGTGAATCAGTTATACATATACATATGTTGCCATATCTCTTCCCTCTTGCATGTTGAAGATTCTTAATCACAGTTTCAATTTCATTACTTGTGATCGGTCTGTTCATATTTTCTGTTTATTCCTGGTTCAGTCTTGGAAGGTGGTACTTTTCTAAGAATTTGTCCATTTCTTCCAGGGTGTCCATTTTATTGGCATATAGTTGCTTATAGTACTCTCTTATGATCCTTTGTATTTCTGTGGTGTCAGTTGTAACCTCTCCTTTTTCATTTCTAATTTTATTGATTTCAGTCCTCTCCCCTTTCTCTTGATGAGTCTGGCCAAAGGTTTATCAGTTTTGTTTATCTTCTCAAAGAACAAACTTTTAGTTTTATTGATCTTTGCTATTGTTTTCTTCTTTTTTTAAAACTTTACTGGTTGCTTTCTTATATTTTTAATTTATTTTATTTCGGCTGTGTCGGATCTTAGTTGTGGCACATGGGACCTTAGTTTCAGCATGCAGGATCTTTTGTTGTGGTGTGTGGGCTTCTAACTAGTTGTGGCGCACGGGCTCCAGAACCTGTGTGCTCAGCAGTTGCAATGAGCAGGCTCTCTAGTTGTAATGCATGGGCCCCAGAGTGTGCAGGCTCAGTAGTTGCAGAATGCGGGCTCTCTAGTTGTGGCAAACAGGCTCTAGAGTGCATGGGCTCCATAGCTGCAATGAGCAGGCTTAGTTGCCCTGCAGCATGTGGGATCTTAGCTCCCTGACCAGGGATCGAACCCATGTCCCCTTCATTGGAAGGCAGATTCTTCACCACTGGACCACCAGGGAAGTCCCTGCTATTGTTTTCTTTGTTTCTATTTCATTTATTTCTGCTCTGATCTTTATGATTTCGTTCCTGCTAACTTTGGGTTTTGTTTGTTCTTTCTCTAGTTGCTTTAGGTGTAAGGTTAGGTTGTTTATTTGAGATATTTCTTGTTTCTTGAGATAGGATTGTATTGCTATAAACTTCCCTCTTAGAACTGTTTTTGCTGCATGCCATAGCTTTTGGGTCATCGTGTTTTTGTTGTCATTTGTTTCTAGGTATTTTTTGATTTCCTCTTTGATTTCTGCAGTGAGTTCTTGGTTATTTAGTTGTGTGTTGTTTAGCCTCCATGTGTTTGTATTTTTTACAGTTTTTTTTTCCCTGTAATTGATTTCTAATCTCATAGCGTTGTGGTCAGAATAGATGCTTGATATAATTTTAATTTTCTTAAATTTACTGAGGCTTGATTTGTGACCCAAGATGTGGTCTATCCTGAGGAATATTCCGTGAGCACTTTTGAAGAAAGTGTACTCTGCTGCTTTCGGATGGAATGTCCTATAAATTATCAATTAAGTCTATTTTGTCTATTGTGTCATTTAATGCTTGTGTTTCCTTATTTATTTTCTGTCTGGATGACATGTCCATTGGTGTAAGTGGTGTGTTAAAATTCCCCACTATTATTGTGTTACTGCTGATTTCTTCTTTTATGGCTGTTAGCACTTGCCTTATGTATTGAGGTGCTCCTATATTGGATGCATAGATATTTACAATTGTTATACCTTCTTCTTGGATTGATCCCTTGATCAGTATGTAGTGTTCTTCCTTGTCTCTTGCAATAGTCTTTATTTTAATGTCTATCTTGTCTGATATGAGTATTGCTACTCCAGCTTTCTTTTGATTCCCATTTGCATGGAATATCTTTTTCCATCCCCTCACTTTCAGTCTGTATGTGTCCCTAGGTATGAAGTGGGTTTCTTGTAGACAGCATATGTACGGATTTTGTTTTTGTATACATTCAGCTAGTCTGTCTCTTTTGGTTGGAGCATTTAATCCATTTACATTTAAGGTAATTATAGATATGCATGTTCCTATTACAATTTCCTCAATTGTTTGGGGTTTGTTCTTGTAGGTCTCTTTCTTTTCTTGTGTCTCCCACCTAGAGAAGTTTCTTTGGCATTTGTTGTAAAGCTGGTTTGGGGTGCTGAATTCTCTTAGCTTTTGCTTGTCTGTAAAGCTTTTGATTTCTCTGTCGAATCTGAATGAGATTCTCACTGGGTAATCTTGGTTGTAGGTTTTTCCCTTTCATCACTTTATGTTCTGCCACTCCCTTCTGGCCTGCAGAGTTTCTGCTGAAAAATCAGCTGATAACTTCATGGGAATTCCCTTGTAGGTTATTTTTTTGCTTTTCCCCTGCTGTTTTTAATATTTTTTCTTTGTATTTAATTTTTGTTGGTTTGATTAATATGTGTCTAGGTATGTTTCTCCTTGGGTTTATCCTGGGTGGAACTCCATGTGCTTCCTAGACTTGATTGACTATTTCCTTTCCCATGTTAGGGAAGTTTTCGATTATAATCTCTTCAAATATTTTCTCAGGCCCTTTCCCTTTCTCTTCTTCTTCTGGGTGCCTATAATTCTAATGTTGTTGTGTTTAATGTTGTCCCAGAGGCTCTGAGACTGTCCTCAATTCTTTTCATTCTTTTTTCTTTATTCTGCTCTTCAGCAATTATTTCCACCATTCTATCTTCCAACTCACTTATCCGTTCTTCTGCCTCAGTTATTCTGTTGTTGATTTCTTCTAGTGTATTTTTCATTTCAGTTATTGTGTTGTCCATCACTGATTATTTGTTCTTTAGTTCTTCTAGGTCCTTGTTAAACATTTCTTGAATCATCTCAATCTATGCCTCCATTCTATTTCAAAGATCTTGGATCATCTTTACTATCATTACTCTTTATTCTTTTTCAGGTAGATTGCCTATTTACTGTTCATTTATTTGGTCTTTTGGGATTTTACCTTGGTCCTCTGTCTGCAACATATTACTCTGTCGTTTCATTTTGTCTAACCTACTGTGTTTATGGTCTTCTTTCTGCAGGCGGCAGAGTCGTAGTTCCTCTTGCTTCTGTTGTCTGGCCCCTGGTGAGTGAGATTGGTCCAGGGGATTGTGTAGGCTTCCTGGTGGGAGGGACTGGCACCTGCACTTTGATGGGTGGAGTAGAGTCTTTTCCCCTTCCCAAGGGGAAGGCCTTGTCAGGTGGTGTGTTCTGGGGTGTCTGTGAGCTTAGTACAACTTTAGGCAGCCTGTCTCCTGATGGGTGGGGCTGTGTTCTTGTCTTGCTGGTTGTTTGGCATGAGATGTCCAGCACTGGAGCCTGCAGGCAGTTGTGTGGGGTGGGTCTTGGTGTTGATATGGATACCCCTGGGAGTGCACATGCCAATTAATATTCCCTGGACCTGGGAATTCTCTGGTGGTCCACCATCCTGGACTCTACGCTCCCACCCCAGAGACCCAGGGAACCAAGAGCCCACAAGCCTCACAGTGCAGCCAGACAAAAAAATGAAAGAAAAGAAAAGGAAAGAAAAAAAGAAAGGAAAACAAACAAACAAAACTCAAGACAAATAGCAAAAACAATAGCAAACAAACAGCAGCAACAGTACACAAACATACACACAGAAAAAAGAAAAAACAAGCAAACAGACAAAAAAAAAAAAAAAAAAAAAAAACACAAAGAAACCAAGGGAACAGACAAGCAAAGAAAAGGGAACAGTCAATAAGGACTAAACTGACAAAAACAAAGAATGAAAAATAACAGAAAGCAAACAAACAACAAAAAAGCAAAGAAAATATAAAATATACACATAAAAACAATGAAAAAAAGAAATGAAAGTAAAAACCAGCAATTATACTCCAATAAAGATGCTAAAAAAAAGAAAATAAAAAACAAAGGACAAAAACAAGAAAAAACCCACAAAGCAACAAAAAAGTAAAAACAGAAAAATAAAAAATTGTATATATTGAAAAAAGATTAAAAAATAAACGTAAAAATTTGCAGCACATCTGCTGCATTCTCCTTTGATCCCCTGAAGGTCCTTTTCTGTCCCAGCTGACTTCCCCACCATGAGGGAGTTTTCCTGAGTGTGGGGACTTCTGCTTACCTTCAGCTTCCCGCCAGGGTTGCTGGTCCCTTTTCTTTTTTTTTTTTTAATTTTTGTTGTCTACTTTTATTGAGATATAATTGACATGCAGTGCTGTATAAGTTTAAGGTGTACAGCATAATGATTTGACTTACATGCATCATGAAATGATTATCACAATAAATTTAGTGACCATCCATCATCTCATATAGATACAAAATTAAAGAAATAGAAAAAAATATTTTTCCTGTGATGAGAACTCTTGGGATTTGCTCTCTTAACGACTTTTATAAATAACATGCAGCAGTGGTAATTATACTTATCATTTTGTGCATTACATCCCTGGTGCTTATTTATCTTACAACTAGAAGTTTGTAACTTTTTTTAAAGCACATAACTCATTTTTTACTATTAAAAATGTTTTTTAAAGCACCTACACAAAGCATGAACGCATCTACAAATCCCTATGATGTTTTCATCTCCTAGCTGGTCCCTTTTTTGATTCCTCTTTTCTTTTTTTCTTCTTTCTTTCATTCTTTTAGGTGTCCGAAGTCTTCCGCTAACGCTCAGTGGATGCTCTGTGGGAACTGTTCCATCTGTAGATGTACTTGTGAGGAGTGCAGCCTCCTATTCCACCATCCTGACTCCCCACCCACTCACACCCCCGCCACTTACTGTGTTTTCTTAAGGCTCTAGCTCTCCACGACTGATAGTGGGTCTTAGTGTATGAGAAAAGTAAACGTCAATGCTCTTTGGCATCCTGTCGACCTTCTCAATTATGCAGTTCTTTCTTAATTACCTTTCAAGGGTACAGCGACACCTAAGAATTTTGTCTCCGGCAACAGTATGTCAATATGTGCAACGGACCTGTAAAACCCATTTTTAAAAGTGCCTTCACTACAAGGAAAGTCTTGGTACTCATCTGACGGCTTTTTCCTGTCTCCCATTCCTTCTTGTTTCCACAGAAAAGGTTAGATACTATTGGACACTCTTTCCTTCAATTCAAGTTCCCAATCAGTTGCTGAGAATCTACTCACTATGGGTCAGGCCGCAGGGCACCTGGACGGGAGCCTGCTTGACATTCAAGGAACAGCGAGGATGGTGGGCATGGAGTGGAGTTACTGAGGGAAGATGAGGTCATAAAGGTAATGCAGCCAGATCATGTCTGCCTGAGGCCATTGCTAGGACTTAGACTCTCACTGTGAGAAGAATGAGGTTTGGAGGGAAAAAGCAGAAATTTTTTTTTCCTTTGTTGGTAAGAGCAAAATTACCAAATTATTAAAAATGGATGCCCTAGTATTAGGTACCATGTCCCCAACCCCCTGGGCATTGTCACAGGGGCTTCCACAGACACCCCCAGGCACTGCAGGATTGAACCAAATGTTCAGAGTAGACTATTGCTCGGTCTTACAAAGTAGCCCATGGACTGGGACCTGAACAGGGGCTTTGGTTCCACATCAGTCACCTCCCTCTTGCTCTCTAACACTTGCCTACCCTTCCTACTTTCCCTAATCTCCTCTCCAGGAATTCCTCATCAACTATAAGAGTGAGCACGTTAGTGGCTGTTCTGTGGGATGAGCAAAGTCCCTTGTTCTAGCTGAGATGACAGAGCCGTGGGCCCCTCCTCACAGCTTATGGACTCTGGTGTACCGTGAGCTGTCTTAACTTAGCCTTGCCCCTGAGCAAAGGGAGCATAAACGTCAGGAAGAAAGAAAAAAGTGTCACCCACAACGGCCTTAGTGCTACATTTTTTTGCTGGCCCCTAGTTAGAAACTGATTTTCAAAGCCAACCCTGGGGGAAATTACGGCTACATTTCCATCCTGACCATGTTTAATGAGGCCTCATGAAGAAAACAAGAAGTTTCTCCTTGATGGTTTCCTCCTATGGTTGAGAAGGTGTGAATGAATAAAGGGAGACAGATAACAGCAACTGACTTCCTATAATAAAGCTGGCAGTGTCTGCTATTCCAGTGATTGAATTTTAAAATATAAACAGGATTCAGAGAATAAAGGTTAATGTGACACCCTATTGTGATGGTTATTGCTAACAGTAGAAAATAGTCATTACTGTGTTAACATTTCCAAGTGCTGATATAAGCCACAGGCTATTAGCATTACTGCTGTTCTCATTATGACAGATTAAATAGCAATCATATACATAATCACACTCTGTCCAAAACTTGAAAATAAATTCAACAATGCCTAAAATAATCGTAGCCTATATGTACATCAGTCTTCTTTACAAAGCCCTCTTACAAGCTACTTTTTCAAATTTTACTGGATACCACACTCCCCATCGTCCCCAGTTGTCTAGTGAATGGTTTTCCGTATGTTGATGTTCATTAACATTGTGCAGACTGAGCATTATTAGGGGGGTGTGCTTCTTTCCCAACATTCCAGTAAAGAGGGCTCGATTAATATAACCCCTGCCTCTCTTTGCTCCTTTATTCCATACCCCCTGGGAGAAGGGCTGACTTCTCTGGCACATTTGTCAAGAATAATGCCACCTTGGCATGTGATGAGTTCTGGCCAATATAAGTGAAAGTGGGGCATGCAATTTCAAGAATGGGCCCTCAAGTGAAGAGCTTGTCCTCCTCCTTCCTGTCTGCTGTAATACAGAGACTATTGCTAGAGCCAGTCTGGACCGCAAGGCAGAAGCTGCATAATAAGAACAGAGGGGTAGCAGCAAGCTGGGAGCCTGGGTCCCTGATGACTGAAATTATCACACCAGCCTGGACTACCAACCCAGACTTTTAACTTAAGAAATAAACTTCTGCCTCATTTTAGCTCCTGTTATTTTGGATTCTCTGACAATTATAGCCACAGAATGGCAGCAGAGAGTCTAGGAATGCAGGGGCAGGGGGAGATGCAGCCCAGGAAAAGGAAACTCAGTCAATAAGTCCAAATGAAAGAGTAAAGTGATGAAGGGTGAACAGAAAGTAGATGAATGGTGGGGGGGGGGGAACATATCTGGGGAACAATCTAATAAGTCATGATCTATATTCATACACAAGATTTGTATTCACATGTACATATAATGGATTCTCATTAATAAGCATAAATACACTAAATGAATTAATATTTATAAAGCACTTAGAAAAACCCCTAGCACACAGTAAATATTATAAAGCTGCTACTAACTAAAAATAAATAAATAAGAATGAATGGTGTGGTGGTTAATTTTGTGTCAAGTTGGCTAGGCTATGGTGCCCAGTTGTTTAGTAAAGCACTGGTCTAAAGTCTGTGGTGAAGGTATATTTTAGATATGATTAAAGATTACAATCAGATGACTATAAGTAAAGTAGACTGACCCTGTACTGATTCTGTTTCTCTAGAGAACGCTAATACAAATGGAAAGTTAATATAAACCTGTACTAGAAGCCACTGGAATTTGTATGTTGACAGCTGGGAGGTGGGTTGAGGGACCAGAGTAGTCAGACTAGAAGCCTTGTTCAACACACCATCCATCACTCCCCATACCTCCTCTCCTCTCACAGCCGCCCTGAGGAATAACCTCTCCAGGACCCCAAATGTTCAGTCACACTCCTTTCCTTGCCACTGATTTAGAGCAGATGAGAGGACCCATAATGGTAACAGTCTACCCCAGCACTGGGAGTAAAGCTTTATAGGCACAGTGTTTCTTTTTGGGGTGATGAAAATGTTCTAGAATAAGAGAGTGGTGATGGCTAAGCAACATTTCGAATATAATAAATGGAAGTGAATTATTCACTTTAAAATGATTGATTTTGTTATGTGAACCTCACCTCAATAAATTCTTTTTTTTTTTTGGCCGTGCCTTGCAGCATGAGGGATCTTAGTTCCCTGACCAGGGATCAAACCCGTGACCCCAGCAGTGGAAGCACAGAGTCTTAACCACTGGACCACCAGGGACGTCCCCAATAAATTTTCAATGATGAATTTTATGTGATGCGAATTTTACCTCAATAAAAAAATTTCCACCTCCTTCCTGCTTGACGAGACAGAGAAAGCCCAAGCTCTCCTAGTGCCTCCATGTCATAGCTTTCCCAGGGAAGCATTTCCTCATGGGCAGCATAGAGTTCAGTATCACACTCACTTGGTAACAGACCTCAAGCCAAGTCCAGCAACTAAGCTACTGTCGATAATGAAAGGGATAGCTTGGCCTCCATATTGACTCTTTATTCCCCAACCTCAACAGGGCATAAAGGCTGAAGGACGCCAGGGCTGATGGCTCCCAGTAACTGAGGTTGTCCACACCAACTCAGTCTTATCTCCCATGACCACGTGTACCCCAAGTACAGAGTGGCTGCGACATTTGGAAGCCTTACCTGGAGTCAGGAAACTTCTGCTCTGCTTTTACGATACATGCTTTCTTTTTCCCCATCCTGAATATAAGTAACCCTAGAGCTGGATGCAGCCTACTGTGTCTTGTGAGTTTGTCAATCTGAACGACCTGAGCAGAATAGGTGGTACAATCAAATCAACTGCATTGATGGTAAAATATCATTTCTATACTGTTCTGTGACAGTACGAACATCTATGTGGACCAAATATTTCCATCAAGATAAAAATAAAGATAACAGCAAAGATGAGGGATAAGACGTTGAAGTGAGCTTCCCTCCCACCCCATGCTACGTCCCTACCTATGACATTAAACATATTTAAAACTACTCAAAAATGTCTAGTATTTGCTGATATTTCCACAAAAAATAAAAATAAAGGAATTGTTTGGTCTGCTTTGTTGGATTTTCATTATCTCTTACTCAAAGAGATTTATAATTTTTTTAATAAAGATTAAATTACATTTAACACTTTAGGTTTTCAAATAAGTGTAACAAACTCCAACAAACCATTCTGTCTGCGTCAATAAAGATTTTTTTCCCCGTTTTTTTTTTTTTTTTTTTTTACCATAAAAGCTGTATGCTGAACTGGTTTTGATTTTGTGGACAACAAGGGCTCTCAGGGGATGAAAGTTTGTAATGGCTTGAAGCAAAGAACACAGACCAGCTATAGAAGAGTGCCACAGGAAGCTATTGTAAACTAAAAAAAAAAAAAAAACTCTGTGCCACACAAGGTAAGAGAAAATAATACCCCTTAATTGCGTCCTTCCTCCAACAACAAAAATTGCATGTCCACAAACCCCTCTAAGGCCCAATATACTAATTCGGAACCAACTCAGAGAAACAGTGCCATCTGCTGGTTATACATGCTGTTTGCTGCAAGTCACAGAATTTCAACCTTGCCAACATTAATATGACAAACATTAAAGTTGCCAGGAAAGGGACTTCCCTGGGGGTCCAGTGGGTAAGACTCCCCACTCCCAACGCAGGGGTCCTGGGTTCGATCCTGGGACCCCTGCATTGGGGACTAGATCCTGCACACGTGCCACAGCTAAGAAGCCTGCAGGCAGCAACTAAAGATTCTGCATGCCACAACAAAGATCCCACATGCCACAACTAAGACCCGGCGCAGCCTAAGTAAGTAAATAAATAAATAAATAAATAAATAAATAAAATGAACAGCGATACTGGAAATAGAATTATACTGTATTATCAGTGGGTAATTTTTTTTTTTTCGGTATGCGGGCCTCTCACTGCTGTGGCCTCTCCCGTTGCGGAGCACAGGCTCCGGACACGCAGGCTCAGCAGCCATGGCTCACGGGCCCAGCCACTCCGCAGCATGTGGGATCTTCCCGGACCGGGACACGAACCCGTGTCCCCTGCATCAGCAAGTGGACTCTCAACCACTGCGCCACCAGGGAAGCCCGATGTGGGTAATATTTTTTTTAACATAAATAAATAAAGTTGCCAGGCAATGTGATGTACGCCTAGGTTGCAATACTCAGAAACAAAACGACAGCAGGGTTTTTTGACTTATTCCTTTATCATACACCCTGTTCAATGGATGGATAGGCTGTCAGGAAGTTGAATTCTACAGATCAGAGCTGCTCACGTTTTAATTCATCATTAGTGATTCAGTCCTAATGAGAATGTGATTAAAATGTATTTGAATGTGATTAAAATGTATTTATATTGTCATTTAGAGCAAGATTTTCACATGAATGTGTCAAAGGTGTATTTGTGTAATTAGAAATGAATCATGTATGTAACTCAAATAATACCCATTGCGCTGACAGCTTTTGTCAGCTCGTGCAGCAGATTGATGGAAATCATGGAATCAAAAAGGGAAATCTCTATGCTGCCAGAAGGGCAAAAAAAATCGCTGGCTCTGCCTTCTTCAGTGTCAAGCATAGCTCCATGCTCAGAAATTGGCTTAAAAAATACCCTGGAACTGACATCTCTGAGCAAGGAACCCAATCATGGCAGCTAAGGGGGAAAAACAATGAAGTATTCATTCATTCATTCATTCATTCATTTCTTACTTAAAAGTAGCTGTCTTGGGCTTCCCTGGTGGCGCAGTGGTTGAGAGTCCGCCTGCCGATGCAGGGGACACGGGTTCGTGCCCCGGTCCGGGAAGATCCCACATGCCGCGGAGCGGCTGGGCCCGTGAGCCATGGCCGCTGGGCCTGCGCGTCCGGAGCCTGTGCTCCGCAACGGGAGAGGCCACAACAGTGAGAAGCCCGCATACTGCAAAAAAAAAAAAAAAAAAGTAGCTGTCTTGTACCAGGGACTATACAAGGTACTGAGATACTAGGATGAATAAGATAAAATCCCTGTCCTCAAAGAATTCAGCTTAGCATGAGAGGGAGGAAGGTAAATAAACAGTTACAAACTATGTTAAATGCTACATAGCAGAGGTAAGGACTAGGAGTAGATGATGGACAAAAGAAGAGAATTTTTTATAAATTGAGTATCTACCACAGAAGAGGTGCTTTGTATGTGTAACCCAGATGTTAACATGTACTCTTTTTTTTTTTTTTTCGGTACGCGGGCCTCTCACTGCTGTGGCCTCTCCCGTTGCGGAGTTAAAAGCACTTAGCATTTAGAACACAGTAATAAACACTTAATAAATGTTAGCCATTATTATTTTTATCACTATAATATTCGTTCTATCTCTTTTGTAGCTACACTTACTACCTAGGTAATATCCTCCAATCTCATGACTTTATTAAATACCATCTACATGCTGACAAATCCTAAATTTATCTCCAGCCTTGACCAATGCTTCTGAATTCAACTCATGTACCAAACTGCTTATCTGACATCTCCACTGGATATCTAATAGGCATATCAAACTTGACATAATCAAATGTGAACTTGTGCTTTTCCCCCACAAACCTCTCCTCTCCCAGTCTTCTTATCCCAGTAACTGGCAACTCCACTTCTCCTTTGGCTCAGACCAGAAACCTTGGATCATTCCAAATGACTCCAAGATCACTCATGATTTTTCTCTTTTTCTTATACCTTTCACTCAATCCATTCAGGTATCTTGTTGGCCCTGCCTTCAAAAATATGCAGAATTCAACACTGCCCTGCTGCCACTTGGTCTAAACGACCAACACCTCTTGACTGGATTATGGCAAGAGCCTCCTAACTCATCTCATTGTTTCCACCACAGTCTGTTCTCATCACAGAGCAACTCAGATCATGACTTTCCTTGGCTAATTTCCAGAGGTTTTCCATCTCCCTCAGAGTAAAACTAAAGCCCTCAAAGTGGTTTTCAATGCCCTGTAACATTTGATCCCCCATTGCAATTACCTCTTTCACCTCAGCTCTAACTTGCTTCTTACTTTCTCCACACGGCCTCTGGCTGTTTCTCAGATATGTCGAACACTCCTTCACCTGTCTCAGGACCCTGCACTTGTGGTTCCTTCCGTCTGGAACACTTTTTTCCAGAGAATGTCATGGTTCTCAATCCCTCAGTTTTTTCAGGTCTCTGCATAAATCCACCCTATATAAATAGCAACCCCCATCCCCACCTTGTTTAGTATCTCCGTTATTCTGCTTATTTCTTTTCATAGCAATTATCACCATGTACAATATTATATATGTGTATTATTCTCACGGTGCTAGAACGAAAGCACAATGAGGGCAGAGACTTTGCCTATTTAATTGTTATAGGCATAACCCCTAAGACAATGTCCAGCATGTACTAGGTACTCAATAAATATCTGTGGAATGACAAATTAGTTTAATCATTTAATCAAAATTAAGAAAGGCAGGAATTTCAAGAAGTTTACCAATACCTAATGTGAACAGAAGTCAAGATAAAGACTGCAAAGAGTTCACTGCATTTGTCAACTAGGGAGTTGCTAGGATAGAGGCCTTGAGTGCTGGGAAGGGACACATTAAGAAGAGAACTCTCTTCTGAAAATGGATAGTAGTGATGATTGTACAACACTGTGAATGTACAAATAGTAATTCATTTTGTCATGGTCTATTTTTCAAATGTGGTATAAAGCAAAGCTTATAATACACGATTATCTGTAAGGCACTGAAGGAAGCAGGCCTGGAAAGACAGAGAAGCTGGACTGCAATGAAGCTGCAACACCGGCCTCAACTGAGGAGCTATGGAGCTGGAATGATCCTGAAGGGTTGTCCCAAATTGAGGCAAGGAGGCTGGGCCTTTCTACCCTGTAACAACAAATCACTGGATGCCAGCCACCCAGGGGAGGGAGGGTAACCTTGAGCGAGGCAGCTCCTTTCAGCTGTGGGATATTCTTAGGGAGAGATCTGGCTATGAGTGGTCAGAGGCAGCACCCCCAATAGATGGGTAAATGAGCACATTGGTCCTGAAGGGGGCAATCTGGGCAATACACACTAGTATCCACTACAGTTAAGATAGACAATAAAGTTGCTAGTCTCTTATCATTTTTTTTTAAGATTTTACACCTGAGAATATGTGATGCAAGATACATATTGGAAGACGTTTTATATGCAAAGCCTCATATAAGAGGCATATACAAAGGGCCAAGAAACACCATTTTTGCTTTTTATTAGTTGACTACTTCCTTACCGACAAACTTGATCCCCAAACTGCCAGTTCATGAATCCTAGATGTACAAGTGCCCAGGCATGGCACCACAGATCCAAAGAACTCAGACTTGATGATACACAACTGAGTCTTTATTCAACACCTCAAGACAATATTCAGTCTAAAAGAAATTTCCCTAAAAGGAAGCAAAAGCTGATTACAGAAACCCCAATTGGAGATTAAATGAGTAACTCCTTTCTCCTTGCAGACTTCAGTCTTCTAAAGCTTGCTTTATACATTAAAACTTTCTATTTAATGTCAAAAATTACTACAGAAACCCCTTGACATGATGGTAGCTGAACCATTAACCAGAGTACAAACAATGCTTGCTGGACATGGCTTTACAGTCTGAAGTCCCAGATTAGAAACCGGTGCTTTGAAGTGTCCAGTACTCCTCCCCGTCCTGCCACAACCCACAGACCACTCTCACCCAAACCGCCCTGCAGCAACTATTATGTCCAACTGAATCTTCAGCATTAGCAATCCTAGTCTCTGATTCTCTTTCTCCTTTGAGCTGTAGTTTAAACTTACCAAATTTTTCAGTTGTCTCCCACATCTGTCTAATATTCCTAATCAGTTTAGATTTCCCAAAGATAGAAACAGGGCATTTTACCTTTTAATATTCCTTATGAAAATTCCTTAGAAATTACTTAATGAAACTGCATTAATTACGGAATTATTAATAAACAATTATAGGATGATACAAGTATGTCTTTAATGTTTCAATATTTAAGAATATATACAAAAAGTTAAACAACTCAGTTTTGATTATTATATCAAAACTATAATACATTTTGCAATAAAATATATTATTATAATTAAAATAATTCTATTTGTTTTCCAAAATTACATTTACTTACTAGATTAATTTTTTAAAGGGGGTTATATAGCAGTAGTTTGATTGGTTATATTCTGAAAAAAGAATGACACATTTTCTCTTATTCTTTCAAGAAAAGGATCTGTAAGATTTAAATGATCTCCAGAAAAATGTTTCCATTGCTTCAGCTGTGACATGGAGACAGGTTTCAGGGAGTCAGACTTCTGTTGATGTGTACCAAGCTGACAATTTCTAAAGACAGGGAATTTTTCCAATGAATCACCTGAAATAAGTAAAACAATGAGGAAATCCTTAGGCCAATCAATATCCTATTACATACAATACTTTTTAAATATATAATGAGTTTATATGATTTGTTACATTTGATCACCATGGTTTATGTTAAAATAAGCAAATTCAATTAATTCATTCCTTCTACAAATATTTATAAATTGTTTACAATGTGCTGATTTGAGCAATGGGGGCCAAAATGGTGAACAAAAATAGACATGGTCTCTGTTTTCAAGGACTTTATGGTCTAGCAGGAGAAATACACATTAAACAAATTAATCATCCAAAGAGATGTATTACAGGTCCACAGTTTCTTACCTAAAAGCCTGTGGGGCCAGATACGTTTCCAAATTCAGAACATAACTGTAACAATGTGGGTTAACACTCCATAATCAAACTCATTAATATTCTGTAGCAAGGGCTTCCCTGGTGGCATAGTGGTTAAGAATCCGCCTGCCAATGCAGGGGATGTGGGTTCGAGCCCTGGTCCAGGAAGATCCCACATGCCGCAGAGCAACTAAGCCCATGTGCCACAACTACTGAGGCTGCACTATACAGCCCGTGAGCCACAACTACTGAGCCCTCGTGCCACAACTACTGAAGCCCACGTGCCTAGAGCCCGTGCTCCGCAACAAGAGAAGCCACCGCAATGAGAAGCCCACGCACCGCAACAAAGAGTAGCCCCTGCTCGCCGCAACTAGAGAAAGCCCGCGTGCATCAACGAAGACCCAATGCAGCCAAAAATAAATAAAATTAAATCTTTAAAAAAGAGAACATCAGACTGGATAAAAAAGAAAATCCAGCCTCATATTATTTACATGAAAGATACCTAAAACATAAGGACACAGAAAGATTCAAGATAAAAGAACAGAAAAAGATATACCAGACAAATACTAACAATAAGAAAGTCAGTGTATTTGCTGTACACCTGAAACTAACACATCGTAAATCCACTATACTCCAATAAAAATTTTAAAAAGTCAGTGTAATATGTTAACTAAAGACAAAATGAAAGCAAAAGACATCAGGGATAAAGCAATCACTACATAATAATAAAATAAATAAATAATAATGAAAAAATTTTTACAAAGAAGATACAAAATATATAAAGCAGAAATTGACAGAATAACAAGAAACTGACAAATCCACTGTCATACTGTAAGATTTTAACATATCTCTTTCAATAACAGATATGCCTAACACAGAATTAGGTCATTAATAGAAAAATGGGCAAATGATATGAGCAGGTGGTTCACATAAAGGAAATACAGCTCTTAACCATAGGAAAATATACCCAACTTCACTCATAATAAAATTAAATTAAAACTAGACCAATATACCATTTTTTTTACTATCAGATTGGCAAAAATCCAAACAATTGATAATCCTAAACTGGTAAAGCTGTGGGGAAATAGTATATTGTTGGTGGGGTATAAATGATACAATCCCCAGTGGAGGGCACCTTAGCAAGATCTATCAGAATTACAAATGCACACATTCTCTGACACAGCAACACTGATAATTTACCTTATAGAGATATTTGAAGATATGGAAAAAGATGTACGAATAAAGATATATACTGACTGGAAAGAACCTAATTATACAGCTGTAAGGTCAGATAAATAAATTATGGTCTATTCATACAAGGGAGGATTATATAGCTGAGAGAAAAAAAGAATGAGGAAACTCTTTAATGATACGGGGAGATCTCAAGATACTATTAAATAAAACAGGTACAGAACTATACACATATTACACTACCCTTTATTGGGGGGAAAACTGGGCAAGAGTTCCTTGCATATGCAGAAAAATATATCTAGAAGGATACACATAAAACTAATAATACTGGTTTTGCATAGGGTAGCAGGACTAGAAACTAGGCAGATGACGGCATTATGGGAGGAAGAGTTTTCACCATATACATTTTATATTTTTAAATAGTTGAGACAGGTAAATATATTATCAATTTTTCAGTTAAATTAGTAAATTTTTAAATCTGTAAAATAAGAAAAAACTAATTCGGTAACAGAAAATTTGACTAATATGGCGAACTCTAAACTAAGTAATTAAGAGAATACACATTCTTTTCATGTACAAAAATATTTACAAAGTAAACACACCAGGCCACACACCAAGTCTCTATAGTTTCCAAAGAATCAATATCATGCAGACCATATTTGTGACTACAGTGCAGTAGCTAAAATTCAATAACAAAAACTAAAATACATCATAAAACATACTTTTAAACACTTCTGAGCCAAAGAATAAATTATAATGGAAAAAAATATTTAGAACTGAATAATAAAAAGACTGCATATCAAAATTATGAGATTCAGCTTAGACGAAAATTTACAGCCTTAAATTCCCATTTCAGAAAAGAGGACTGAGAGCCATTAAGCTAAGGATTCAGCTTTAGAAAATAAGAAAAAAAAAAAATTTAGATAAATACAGGGGAAAAGAGAAATAATAAGAGAAGAAATTACTAAGATGGAAAAATCATACTATAGAGAAGATCAGTGTGGATTATATAAAATGTAAATTCTTCCATGTTAGTCTTATACAGTTTTACTTCTTAAACCCATCTCAACACAATTTATCAAGTGATTTCCAACTACTGGACATTGGTTGCTCAAGTGCTACTCCTGATCCAGTACCTATTTGAATGGTATTAATTCTGGAGGGTTGACGCTTTCAGCCTCATTTAAGCAGCACGAGCAGCGCATGAAGCACTGAGAAGTATGGCAGCCCATGCTTACTGCCCCATAAAATATGACCTCATTAGGAATAAGTTCTACACAAAATAAACAGTAGGATTATTCTGTCAAGTGTTATGTTTTTTGTGAAACAGAAATAAGGATTAAAAACATTTCCCTAATTCTGAAGTCATTATTATCAGGATTTGAAAGATTTTACCAATAGGCCAAATTTTTCACAACTGATTCGGAAATAAGAAGCTAAATTGAAAGAATAAGGTTCTAACTAAAATTTTCTCAAATACCCATGTGGCAGCTGCCCTGTGACCTGAGGAAAAAAGAAAACTAACATATGCAAGGGGTAAATATTTTAGTTATTCTGTATTTAAATATTTTCAACTACTAAAGGGAGACCAATTAACTTTACCATCATAACAATTAAAATACAACTAACCTGTATAATTTTCTCCTGTACATTCACAGTCAAGCAGGTCATGAGTAACACAATGTGAACTTTCATGTAATGTGAACAAATTTTTAAGTTCTTCTACTGAAAACTGAATATGATCACATGTCTTGGTTAGGTCTACAACTGCCCCAGAAAGACCTTGCTTACTGATCTGCCTTTGATAGATCTTTTCTTCTATCGTACCTGAAGAGGAAACATTCATTAGATTTCCTTCAGATCTTTACATCTGTTATTTTTGTAGGGTAAAGCATGTTTCTTAGTATACTAGCTAACAAAATAACTATTCCTGATACTGAAGCACAGATTAACAAAAAAAAAAATCTTTAATTATTCAAAGGGAATACATTTTTGTCACACTGAAGAGTTATTACCTGTGGTTAGGAGTCTGTAAATATGTACAGGATGTTTCTGACCATCTCTCCACACTCTAGACATTGCCTATAGAAAATTAATGAGAATTCTGAGAGTACAAGCAGAAACTAATGATAACCCTTCCCACATAAGCAACCTGCATTAATACAATTAAGATTAGGAATTCTAGATTTCACTTACAGCTTCAAAAAACAAAGCCCAGGCATACCTAAGCATTCTCCACTTCAAATTTTTTTCCTGGGATAAAGAAAGGGATGAATGAACACTCACTGTGGTACTGTAAAATAATTACAGGGTGCCATGCAACAGTGAGAGGGTCTATCTGCATCAAAAAATGGGACAGTGAGTTTGGGCAGTAAGAATGCAAAGAATCAAGTATAGCATAGCATGGAGGGTTTATTCTCAGTCCAAGAGGCTAATGATTCACCCCTAAGGAATCCCTAGGATACCTGCAATCAGCTCAGGCTCTACGTAGATCTCTGTGGTGTTAGGATTTATCAATGATACTGTACAGTAAAAGGTTGATGTTCAAACCTTGCACATTCCAAAGAAAAGTCTGGCCTTCAACCAGCTCCTGGAACCCTGGAGTATCCTGCCCGATAAGAGCTTCTTAGTTTACCTGGGGCCTTGGGCCACACCAAGTAGTTTATGCTAACAGTGTGATTTAGGTGGGGACTTGGGCCAGTTGACCTCTGCAGGGATTGAAGACTGAGCAACTAAGGTCAGTCACACAGGTATCCACGCCTACCTACATGACTGACCTCCAACAAAAACTCTGGACACCAAGGCTCAAGTGAATTTCTCTGGTTGACAATATTCCATGTGTTGTCACTCATTAATGTTGGGAAAATTAAGTGTTGTTCCATACAAATCTAGTGGAAAAGGACAACTGGAAGCTTGTGCCTGGTCTCTCCTGGACTCTACCCTATGCACCTTCTACCTGTGTTGATTTTAGTCTGTATTCTTTCACTGTAATAAAACTTAACTATGAATATAGCTGTTTTTCTTGATTCTGTGAGTCTTTCTAGTGAATCATTGAACCCGAGGGTTGTCTCCAGGTCTCCTAACACAGATACCATATGAGATGCAAATCCATAGGTAGAAATCTCAAAATACATGAAAATGGACTGTATTCTGAAGAAAACCAAAGGCTGCTTCTGAAATATTTCCTTAAATAAGCTAATTTTATATCTTTACCATACCCTGCACAAACGCTGATCATAGCACCTGTAACACTTTATTGTCTTCCCCTGATGGTCATGAGGATCCTGAAGGCCCAACTACACAGTATATTAGAGCCTGGAGACATAACAGGTTTGGGTGTGAATCCTGGCTCTGCCTCTTATAAGCTATGTGACTGAGAACAAACTTCCATATCTTCATCTGTAAAACAGGGCTTAGAATATCCACACTTGTAGGGTTATTGTGAAGATTAAACAGATGTAAAGCACTTAGCAGAGTGCCTGATACAAAATAAGGGCTCAATATGCAGCAGTTATTATACATCATCATCATCCTCGTATCCCCAGCAGGCCCTGTATCCCCCATAGGCATTCTATAATGTTTGTTTAATACATAAACAGTCCTACCTGGATATCAGTGGCTGGATTCCAATCAATGTCATAGAGAATTAAGTGAGATCCTCCAATAAGGTTAAGTCCCACACCACCAGCTTTTGAACTTAACAAAAAAATAAAATCAGAAGAGTATTTACTATTAAAGCCATCAACAATTTGTTGCCTTTGAGAGATCTGTGTTTGTCCATCAAGTCTTGTATAAGCATATCCATGACGCTTGCATACTTCTTGTAAAATATTCAAGGTTTGTGTATAGTTGGATACCAACACCACCCTGTCAATCAAAAAGAAAGAATCTTTATACACAATTTAAAAGCAATATTAGATTTTTTTAATTGAAGGAAAATACCACAATAATACTATCACTGATATTTATAGAACATCCAACAATGACCTTGTACAATTAAAACACACATTCTCCTTCAAATTCAATTTTAAAATCAGTATCTAAGAGGGAATTCCCTGGCCATCCAGTGGTTAGGACTCTGCACTCTCACTGCCGAGGGCACAGGTTCAATCCCTGGTTGGGGAGCTGGGATTCCCACAAGCCACGTGGCCAAAAAAAAAAGTCAATATCTAAGAGACTTCCAGCATCAAGATAGTGGAGTAAAGAATTTTCTGCTTTCTTTACCTCTCTTAAGTCACCCTAAGAACAGCAGGAGAATAAGAAACAGAAAGACAAACTCTATCTTTAATGAAACAGGAGACATTTATATATGAAAACAGAGAATAGTGGAATGGTGACCTGCTTAGGAGTACAGAGGAAGTGAAACTTAAGTGCCCAAAGAGAGAGATTCCAATAAGAAACAGGTACAAGTTCATTAACACCATATACTCTCGTAAAGCCAGCTCAGAAGAAAGGAGTTTAGACTGGGGCTATTACAAGAGCACTGGTAAGTAGAACTCAGGCCCTCATCCCATGTAACTAGTTGACTTTTCTTTCTCAACTAGAATGTTTATTCTCTGGAGAAAGTAAACCAAAGAAACTTAGACCAGGGAACTCTAGAAGGCAGGGATATAGTGACAAACCAAAATGAAGGTCTGCAAAAGTCCCCCTTTTCTGCCAACTCCCAGAACACCAGCAGCAAAGCATTCCACACCCCAAGAAAGATATTATTGGAAGATTCACCTCTGGAATGACTCATTTGAATGACCCCAGAGAAAAGGTCCACAGATAGGGAATCCCCAAATAAAAAAGCCAGCTCGCTATCTGTTACCTAACGCAGGTCAGCAGTCCACAAGCCCTGCCCATGCACACAGAGCATTCAGTTAGTGTTTTACTGCCTTACTCTTAAATATAAATGGACACCAAGGGCCACCAGCTACTTGAAGCCAGCCTCCAACACGAAAAATAGAAACCAAAACGAATAAACAGAAAAAAAGAAACATGAATAAAACAGAGCAATGGAGGAAACAGAAGACAATTTTAAGGAAATAATTAATACCCTCATATAAGAGATAGCATTCACAAGAAGAGGTGGCAATAAAAAAGAACAATCAAGAATAAGAAAATTATCTTGGAAATTTAAAATGACAGCCCAAATAAAAATTTAATAGGAGATTTAGAAGAAAGAAAGAGAATCTTCCCGGAAATAGATTAAAAAGGAAAAGTGATGACCAATAGGAGAGGAAAGAAAAAAGAATTATAGAATCAATCCATGAGGTTCAATATATGACTGACAGAAATTCCAAATAAAACAAAAGAAAATTGTTTTCTGAAAGAGGCTGCTTCCCAGACATGGGATCTTCAGATTAAAACGACTTACTATAGAGTTTTCAGTTCAATAAATGAAAACATGATCCATATTAAGGCACATCAAGATTATAACTCAGGACTTCCCTAGTAGTCCAGTGTTTAAGACTCTGCGCTTCCCCTGCAGGGGGCAAGGGTTCAATCCCTGGTCAGGGAAGTTCTGCGTGCCACCAAAAACTAAATAAATAAAATAAAATAAAAGCCATGGGAAACTATCAAAAAGCATTGTCATATTAAAAAAAAGATTATAACTCAATGTATAAAGAATGAAGAAAAATTGCTAGAGTTTTTCATGAAGAAAATATGGAAAAGACAAGAGATAGCCGTATAAGTACACGGTCTGGCAACATACTATGGGAGCTGGTGATTGACTCTGAGAAACAGGATGCAAAGGGGGAGAGATGGAACTACGAACTCCTGTCTTTTTTAATGATAAGCCCTTTTAACATTTTGATAAAATAAAAATTTTAAACAATAAAATATGGTAAAAAGTAAAACCAGAATTTATCTAATAGCTAAAGTTTGATGAATTAAGCAAAAAATAAAAAACAGATCAAGAATATTTCCTACAAGTTTTATAACTAGTGAGATAATTATTAGCACTAGAAATTTTTAAAATAAAGCAAATGTTTAACAGTTAGAATTATCTTAATTATCTATGCTAACAAGGTAAAGATCATGTATATTTGTATTCCTGTATCAGTTACCTTTGGCTACATAACAAACCAAACCAAAACTCAGTGGCTTAAAACAACAACCATGTATTTTATATTTAGCTCACAATTCCGTAGGTTGGCAATTTGGGCTGGGCTCAGCTAAGAGGTTCCTCTGCTGGTCGTGGCTGTGCTGACTCAAGCATCTGCAGTCAGCTGCCAAGTAGACTGGGAACTGGCTGACTGGTGAGGGGCCTCGGCTGGGAAGCCTCATCTGAGTTTCTCAGGTCTCTTACCCTCTAGCAGGCTAGCCCAGGCTTATTCACATGGTGACAAAAAGTTTCCAGGAAGCACAAAGGAGGACAAGCCCCAGTGCACAAGATCTTCTCAAGCCTCTTCTTGTGCCATGTGTGCCAGCACCTCATGGACCAATTCAGATCACGTGGCTGAGCTCAGAGTCAGAATGGTAGATCACCCAAAGTTACCCAGAAAAGGAACATGGATATAGGGAGGGAGAACTTAAGACCATTTATGCAATCTGCCAAAATTCCTATACTAATAATTCAGTCATTTTTCCCTTCCTTTTCTATACTATTACAGGGATGAATAACATTATCTAAACATAGTTTTGCTGATACAACTTTACTGGACTGGAGGAAATCTGGCTTCAGAATATTTTCCCCCAACAAGTTCTTACAAGGCTAGATGTAGATTGATGGGATAGGTGACTATCTTGGTAAAGAGCCTTGGACAATCCCCTTCCAGAGGTCTAAAGCCCCGCCACACATACATACCACTTTCAAACAAGGCTATTATTTTTATGGTCACTATACTGTCCCTGAAAGCAGTTGAAATCTGTAGGCAAGGCTGCCATGTCAGGTACAGTGCAAGCTGCACCCAGCACAAGAGTGTCCAACCAAGAGATGCACGGGGTGTGGAATTCGGCATGAACTCTACTCTCCAAGCCATGAAGCCTAGTGCGTGAATGCAACAACCAGGAGGGAAGAGGAACTTTTTAAATTTTGAAGTATTCTTTTAAAAAATTCCATAAAAGTTCTGCCTGTAGACCGAAAATAGAACTATCCAGTTCTAGTTAACAATAACACAGTAGATCAGGTGTAGACAGTAATACTATCCCTGAAGTCAAACACTGTGAGCAACTTCTAGCTACGTATTTTAAAGGTTTAGGAGATGTTTGTGCATAGGCAGCTCAGATGTGGAAAACCTGGCCTCTATACCCAATTGGCCATTAAAAAAAAAGGGGGAGGGGGCTACAATTCAATAACAACAACAACAAAAAAAACAACCCAATTTAAAAAAATGGGCAAAGGACTTGAACAGACGTCTTTGCAAGAAAATATACAAATAGTCAACAAGTACATCAAAAGATGCCCAACATTACTAATTGCTAGGGAAATGCAAATCAAAACCACAATGAGATATCATCTCATACCCGTTAGAATGGCTACTGTCAAAAACAAAACAAAACAGACCAGAAAATAGCAAAGCTGGAGAGGTTGTTGAGAAGTTGGAACCTTTGTCCACTGTTAGTGAGAATGTAAAATGGTGCGGCCGCTACGAAAAAGATTATGGAGGTTCCACAAAAAATTAAAGAGAGAATTATCATATGATCCAACAATCCTACTTCTGGACATATTTTCAAAGGAACTGAAAACAGGGTCTCAAAAAGGTGTTGGTACACCCATGTTCACAGCAACATTATTCATAATAGTCAAAAGGCAGAAGCAACCCAACTATCCATCGACAGACGAATGGGTAAACAAAATGTTATATATATGCAGTGGAACACTACTCAGTCTTAAAAAGGAAAGAAATTCTGACATGCTACAACATCGATGAACTTTGAGGACACTATGCTAAGTAGAATAAGCTGGTCATAAAAAGACAAAACATCGTATGATTTCACTTATATAAGGTGCCTACAGTAGTCAGATTCGTGGAGACAGAAAGTAGACGGGTGGTTGCCAGGGGCTGGGAAAAAGCAGGAATGGGGAGTTGTTGTTTAATGGGTATAGCTCAGTTTTGCAAGATGAAAAGAGTACTGGAGATTGGTTGCACAACTGTGTGAGTATACCTAACACTAATGAACAATACACTTAGAAATAATTAAGATAGTAAATTCATGTTATGTGTATTTTACCACAATTTAAAAAGAAAGGTCCATCTCTTCAGATAATGTGAAGCACCAGAACAGTCTGTGCCACTGATGAAAGTGCTATTTCTTCTTTCATCGGACAAGGCAGGATTCAGTTTTCTTAGGATACACAAGCAGTCAAAATGACTCCAACCCAACCCCTACCCCCAAATTATATTTTTCTTCCTCGTTCCTTCCTTCCCACAACAAGAGGGGAACTTTCCTCTAGAACATCTTCAAGGATAAATTCTCACACCTACAGTCACACTTGATCTCTTCCCATTTCCTCTAAAATTCTGTTCACTCATATTCCTTGTCCAACAATAACCACCTATCCCATGTTCAGAAAAAAAGGAAAAACAGAATCCAGTGAAGACAAGATGCAAATAAAAGTCTAACTAAAAGTTTACACTCTAAGTTCAAACTGGGTCACGATCTGCATATATATATATATATATATATATATATATATATATATATATATATACATACATTACACACTCTTGTATATATAAAATATTATCTAATAAAACATTTTAATCAAACTGTATTAAAGAGTTCATAGAAAGTTTCCTTATTTTAGTCACTTCATTATTATGAAAAATAAATCTAAAAATTTTCACAAGTCAAATGATACTATTAATGCTCCAAAGAGGTTAAGTAGATTCCTTGACAATTAAATATAATTATTATTTTGCAATCTTTTCTCTGTATTTTTGCCTTAATTCAAAAACAGTTTGAATACCTCCTACAAGAATAATTAAGACATAGTCCCTGCACTATAGGTGCTGACACAGAAGAGAACTAATGATTACAATATAACGTGAGAAGAGCTCCATTAGAGGGAGGTACAGGATGCTAAGGGAGTACAGAAGAGGGGCATCTAACTCACTATGAGGCCAGTGGCTTCTAAGAGGAGAAAGCATCCGAGCTGAGTCTTAAAGAAGAGAAAGTTGGTCAGAAGAATGAGAAGTGGAGGTACACCAGGCATAGGAACCTGAAACAGGTAAGAACAGAGGAGAGAAGTAGAGCAAATTGCCGGTTTTGCAAATAGTCTGGTATGATTGGACCACATGATAAGTGTGAAGGAGTCAAGAGGTTTGAGGCTGGAAAAGGAGGCACCACCCAGGTCATGAAGAGTCTTGCTCAATGTGCTATAGTTTAGAAATTTCTGGAAGGCAACTAGGAATCTTTGAATGATTTTTAGGAAAAGGAGTAACATGTTCACATTTGTATTTAATATAATTTAGGGCAATATTGATATGCAATGGGATTGAAAGAGGGACATAATTTATAAGAGACCACCACAAGCCAATCAGTAATTACAAGAATCAAAACAAGTATCTTGGTGCTGTACAGCAGTAATTAACACAACATTATAATTCAACGCTACGTCAATAAAAGATAAATTTTAAAAAATTTTAAAATTAAATTTTTTAAATAAAATTTAAAATAGTTACTAAAAAAAAAATCTTGGTACCTGAAAGGAAATGGATTCCTGAAATTAAGAAATAAAATCAATAGAATAGAATGTAGTGACTGATGACACTGGGAAAGTGAAGGAGAAAAGTCAGTCTAGAATGACGAGTGTTTTTTGCTTGCATTATGGTACCATTCATCAAGCCAAGGAATAATGAAAAAGGATCAGTCTTGCAATGGCAAAATGATAAAGCTGGTTTAGTACACGAGAAGTTGAGGTCCAGACAGATTTAGATGTCCATTAAATAGAAAGAAGGATGTGGAAACTAGAAGAGAGGCTTGGACTAGAGATACAGATTTTGAATCAACACCATGTGGATGATAGCTGAAACTACGAGTAGAGCTAAACCAGGAAGGGTGTTTAGAGTGAGAAGGAGGCTGAAGACAAAGCCCTCAGGAGTATCAACGTTTCAGGACAGAAAAAGAACAAAGGATTCTGAAAGTGATAAAGAAACGAGTTAGGTGTTATAATATCAAAAGACATCTCTAGGGTTTTTTAAATATATGTATTTACATTTAGTTTTTCTTAAATAAAAGCTTACAGACACATTGTTAATGATAAGTTTACAAAAGACTGGGAGCTAACCATGCCCCCAAAGAAGAAAACAACTTATTTTTAATGTTTTCTTCTTTTCAAAAAGAGGCAGTGAGGGGAGGGAATAAGGACAGAGTCTAAGCTGAAATTCCATAAGCACTTACAAGTGGTTTATTAAATTGACTTCTTACTTTTCATCAGGACAAAGTTCGTGGATAACAGCTAAGAGCTTTGACAGCACCTGTAGTTTTCCTGACTCTTCCTCAGCAAACATGAGTGGGTTGTAATCAGCGGGAAACACATTTATCAAGCCTTCATATAGATTCCTTTCTTCATTCTCATCCCAAGTTGAGCTGCATTCTTTTTCCTGTTCAAAAGGATGACTGTCAACACTGGTTCATGTTTTTTTAATCGGAAGGGAAAAAATGCTAAAATTATGGGGAAAAAACTGAAGATTAATAGCTACCTGAAAAGCCCAATCTAATTGCTATGTTAACCTTCATAGGTCACAATTTGGTCATTTTTGATTACAGAGCAGTTCTAATGCTGTCTCCAAATGCCTGTTCCCTGAACCCCACAAGCGCAGTATCATTGCCGATGTGTGATTGATGGGGAGGTGGGTAGCAGAGAAACAAACAGGAGGAAAATAGAGGGCAAACAGTTCTAGGAAATCTATCCTCTCCAAAACCCTGAGACCTCATCATTGCTACCTTTTTCTCTCTTCTTCCCCCCTTCCCTCCCTGCTATTACTTTTCTCTCCCAGTTTGCAGGCTCACACAGCACCTCCCAGGTGATACTCAAAATCAAGCACAACAGTCCACTCGATCTTATCAATTTCTTCTACAAGAAGGAACAATTCTGCCAAGAAGTTAACAGAGAAATCTATTGTTATTTATAATATTTTGTTTATTTTACCAATAGTTTTTATATAATTTTATTCCAAAGAGATTATCACCACCTCTGAAATTCCCCCTCAAACTGCCTAGCTGACATGTGAACACACACTGGAGATTACATTTGTTAATGACTGCATCAGTTTTTCAGATAAAATTTCTGGGATTGGCAGTTCTCCTCACTCTCTCCCACATTTACCAGATTTATCATTGTTCTTGAAACTTTGTTCAACCTACTACCCCTGCCTAGAATACGCCATCTTTTTTTTGCCCAATTATCCCAATCCTATAAATACTTGAGGGCCCAATGCAAATTCCACCTGATTACTCACATGCCCCCTTTTGGGGGGCATTGACTTTTAACCTTTATGGTTACACAGTACATTTCAACTTCGAATTTATTTAATTATTCAATTAACTATATACTTTTTTAAAATAATTCCCTAATGTTTTAATGTGTGTTGTAATCCTTTAATAATACTAGAAACATCTTAAGGGCAGTGAATCAAGTAGTATAAAATGCTAGGCACAAAGTACTAATTTTAATCTGGCTTATTCCCAAAACATAGCAATATTTGGGTAAAGTCACTTGATTAAAAATACTGGGAACCCTAAGATATTTACATAACTGGGATACACATGAGAGGAGAGATGGTTGCTGGCTGCTTTGGGTTAGGTTTCCTAAAATGCCTACACCTTGGCGAGGTTATCAAAGGACCACAGACCCAGGGTCTAATCTACAGCTTTTCATGTTCAGAAACTTACGTAAGCTTAAGCTCTAGGGAAATGAGCCGTACTAACCAAATTAAGAGACTGAATAAATCAGAATATATATTTATTGACCTATAAATGAGACCTGCCTGTTTAAACCAACTGGTCTATGCATTCTGTCCTATGAAAGGTGCATGGGGAAGCAAATCATTAGCAGAAAGTTGTCTGGTGAACATTAAATCAAAATACAAGGGAGATGAATGATCTTAATGCACAAGTTCTTAGCCAGGAACACATAATCAGAATCACTTGGGAGAGCTTTTTTAAAATCTTCATGACTGGGTCCTACTCTCAGAGAATCTGAATCGGCTCATATGTGTCTAGGCTGGACAAATGTAGTCTTAAAAGCTTCCCTGAAGACTGTAATGTATAATCCTAATTAAGAATCAACTAACAGACAATATCTTTATGCTGAGACAGCCTGATGCGTGGAGGTGCATCACAGAGATTTACCAGTTAGATTCCTCACATCAACTAGACAGGGCAATCTCTTCTCTGACTCTCTGCAACCCAATACTCTTCAGTTATGAGTTGTAATATTCAGGTATAGTTGTAATAAAAATTCATCAGATAGCCACAATAACATTATCAGGAAGTTATTATTGTCTCTGTGTTTCAGTTAAGACAAACTAAGGCTCACAGACACAACCTGGCCATGGTTAAACTTGTCTGTAATTAAACAAGTAGTAGAGTAGGGACTGATACCTAGTTCCAACACCAAAACAGAAAACTCTCACTATACCCCAAACTGCCTTATGTTCATTAATATCCAAATGGTCAGGTCAACTATGTAGCCATTAAAAATCATACTTGTAGAAGGCATCTAATTTGGGGAAATGTCCACAATTTATTTAGTAATAATAATAATAATAGATTTTTAAATAATAAGCATAGCATCATTAGAATTAAGTTCCTCTAGAAAAGACTACTTATGGGTATCTTTGAGTCCGTTTCCTCACCCAAAAATGGGGATGGTAACAATAGTACTTACTCCATAGAATTTTGTGAAGAATAAAAAAAAAATACTAGAAGAGTACTTAGTGTTTGGTACATGGTGTTTAATAAGTATTAACTAAGATTATTAATACCAAATGTGGTTTTCTGTGGCTGGAGAGCTTTATCTCTTTATGACAAATTATTCAAAGTGGTATTACCAGGTCACAAGATACATTAAATTTTAAGGTTTTTGATACATATTGCCAAACTGTCTCCCAGTTGTACCAATTTACATTGTAACCAGTAGATGATCTTTATTTTCTTCTTTGTGATTTTTTGAATTTTATAGATTTCATATAACAATCATGTATTACTTTTATGAGGAAAAAATAAATTATTTCTTAATGGTAAATTTTGTATTTGTTAGCTCCAAACAAACTGACTGGCTGTATTAATATAAAATAGGAAGGGAAACCAGGACCGAGCATTAGATGAGGCGCCAAAGGGCAGGGGGCACAAACTCTAGAAGGCAGAGCCTCAAGCCCATTTCATCCCTCGTTCAGCTCTATGAATATGGTCATGCTCTGAAGAACAAGTAGAAGGCTGGATAAACTCTAAAGAAGAATCACACTGGAGAGGCTGCACAGCTTTTGGAAAACCCACAAATGCAACCCCAGGGATTAGTCCAATCTGCCCTCTTAGGTTCACATGACATAGAACCTTCAGCTCATATTCCTGACGTAGGCTCATACACTACTTACCTTTACTGAGCTGAACAAAAGGCAGGGGTGATTGCACAGTTTTTTAAGAGCTCCAATACATATTAGATGAGAACTATTTTCCAACAATCCTTGAAGACAGAATCTGACAGCCTGAGAATTCAACAGTTTTCGATAAAGTTCAATCTGTAGGGCTCCTGGTCGGCAAAAGACTACATTCTCTATCTTAGGTGGGAGATATTTATTTATGACTTCTTGGGTTCTTCTAAGGACAAAGAGCCCAGTGAGGCAAGTAAGTTCAGCCGCTCTTCTCTCTCCTAACTCCTTTTCTTCCTATGGAAAAACAGCAGACTTAAAAGTGTTTTAGACAAAAAAAAAAAAAAAAAAAAAAACCACTGGGCTGGCCAAAAAGTTCCTTCGGTTTTAAAGTAAAAATAAAAGACACATTTTTCATTCTCACCAAGATCCTTATTGAACAACATATTCACTGTTTTGTTCCACTACCTTCTGTCATTTTTCAGGCAACTTCATAATTCCATCTTCCCAAAACTTTCTGTCTTTTTGAGCAAAGAACTGTTCCAGGTGCCTTTTATAGTCTTCTAGGGAAGTGAAATTTTTTCCCACTAAGAGAATTTTGTAAAGACTGAAATAAATGGAAATACTAAGGTGCAATGTCTGGTGAATACAGCAGATGAATCAGAACTTCCCAGCCAAGCTGTAACAGTTTTTGCCTGGTTATCAAAAAACATATGTTCTTGCATTATCCTGATGGAAGATTATGCGTTTTCTGTTGACTAATTCCGTATGCTTTTCGTCAAGTGCTGCTTTCGGTTGGTCTAATTGGTAGCAGTACTGTTGGAATTAATCGTTTGGTTTTCTGGAAGGAGCTCATAATAGAGGACTCCCAATCCCACCGTATACACACATCACCTTCTTTGGATGAAGACCGGCCTTTGGTGTGGTTGGTGGTGGTTCATTTCACTTGCCCCACGATCTCTGCCATTCCACATTATTGTACAGTATCCACTTTTCATCGCCCGAGACGATTTGTTTTAAAACTGGAACGTTTTCATTACATTTAAGTAGATAATTGCATGTGAAAATACAGTCAAGAAGGTTTTTGTTTGTTTGTTTGTTTTGCTTAACTTATGTGGAACCCAAACATCAAAGTGATTAACAAAACCAAGCTGGTGCAAATGATTTTCAATGCTTAATATGGATATTTTGAGTATGTTGGCTATCTCCCATGTGGTTTAATGTTGATTAATTGTTCTCAATTAATGTCTTGATTTGATCGCTATCAACTTCAACTGGTCTACCCGACCATGGAGCATCATCCAGTGAGAAATCTCCAGCACGAAACTTCGCAAACCACTTTTGACACATTCAGTCAGTCACAGCACCTTCTCCATACACTGCACAAATCTTTTTTTGCATTTCAGTTGTGTTTTTACCTTTCTTGAAATAAGAAAGCATAATATGCCAAAAATGTTGCTTTGTTTCTTTCATCTTCAATATTAAAATGCCTACACAAAAAATCACCAATTCTGATAAGTTTTTTTTTAAATGCATGCTGATATGACAGCTGTCACAATACGATCTAACAAAATTGTTTCGAATGAAGTTAAAGACAACTAAGCGCTACTAGAGCCAAATCTTACAGAAAAAAATCAAACGAACCTTTTGGCCAACCCAGAACATGCAGTTAAATGAACATTAAACATTTTATAATGATCAACCATTTACTAATTGCTTCCCTTCAGATTTTTTTTAAATAAAAGAAATGAAATACAGTTTAGAATAGAAAAATCATCAATCATCTCTTTAAATGTTTAGCATAATCATTTAATTAAGTGAAGCCACAGTCTCCGAATCCTTGTTTGTTTGGCTATTGCCACCATTGAGAACCACTGGAAATCAATAATCCACAAACTGAATTGTCTGAAAGTAAGCTTTTATGAGAAGACTGTAACAGTACATGGTCTTAAAATCATTATCAAAGCACTAATAGAGCAAATTCTTGGAAGAAAATATTTTGACAAGTAATTGATCCTAAAACTAAGCTTACAAGAAATTATTGGCACAAGGTACTGCTGACTCTTTCAAAATCATTACACATTGTTCGTAAAATAATAGTACATTTTTAAAGTCAAAATACAGTATGAATGAAATTTATGTTTACATTCTCTACATAGGGGAGTTCCCTGGTAGTGCAGTGGTTAAGAATCTGCCTTTCAATGCAGGGGACATGGGTTCGATCCCTGGTCCAGTAAGATCCCACATGCCACGGAGCAACTAAGCCTGTGCGCCACAACTACTGAGACTGCGCACCTAGAGCCCATGCTCTGCAACAAGAGAAGCCACCGCAATGAAAAGCCCGCACACCACAACGAAGAGTAGCCCCCCACTCGCAACTAGAGAAAGCCCGGCGCAGCAGTGAAGACCCAACGCAGCCAAAAAATATAAATAAATAAAAAAATAAATTCTCTACATAGACTCTTTAAAGTGTATAGAACTTCACAGGGAAGCTTAAAATAAATCCCATATGTACATATTTGTTTCTATATAAATCACAGAAAATTTCCCTTATATTTTAAAACTATTCTCAATTTTTATTACAAAATAATTGGTTCACTGGAGAAAGGTCAGAAAATATAGTTATGCAAAAATAAGAAAATTAAAGCTAACTTTCATCAACCAGAAACAGCCAATGCTGCCAAGACTTTCTATGTATATCTTCAAAACCATTTTGTTTGCATAAATATGTAAATATATTAGATGTTTTATTTTTATTTGTAACAAAAACAGTATCTCAAACCACAAAGCTTCATGGGAACAACCAACCAGTTTGGCTTATCACCATATTCCCCGGTGTCTGGCACTTAGCATTTGGCCCACTTTAGGTATTTAATATGTAAGTGTTGGGTAAATAAATGAATGTGATTTTATTTTTAAATAATGTATCATAAACATTTCCCATTCTATTAAATATATGCTTAAATCATTATTTTTCCTTTAATTTAATTTTATTTATTTTTGGCTGCATTGGGTTTTCATTGCTGCACGCGGGCTTCCTCTAGTTGCGGCGAGCGCGGGCTACTCTTCATTGTGGTGTGCAAGGTGCGCAGGCTTCTCACTGAAGTGGCTTCTCTTGTTGCAGAGCACGGGCTCTAAGCGCATGGGCTTCAGTAGTTGTGGCGCGCAGGCTCAGTAGTTGTGGTGCACGGGCTTAGTTGCTCTGCGGCATGTGGGATCTTCCTGGACCAGGATTCGAACCCATGTCCCCTGCATTGGCAGGTGGATTCTTAACCACTGTGCCACCAGGGAAGCCCAATCATTATTTTTTATATAGTTCCTAGTTCATGGAAAATGCTCAGTAAATATTTATACCCAATTTTAAGGCTTTTGATACATATTGCCAAACTATCCTCCAGTCGTACCAATTTATATTCCAATCAGTAGAGAATAGTACCCCTAGGTAAACTTGCTATTACAATGTAAATCTAACCAACTAAAACATCAGTAGAAAAGTACGAAAGTTACTTCATGGTTATTTGGTTTACCTTTTTCAATACCAGTAAAGATGAACGTTTTTATGTGTTTTACTGTCATTTATAATTCTCTGTGAAGTGCCTATTTATGAATCTTTTTCACGTGATAGGGTCATTTTCTTAAGTAAGATATGCAAAAGGAGTTGAACGATTGTGGGTAAAATTTTAAAAATCACTCTACTAATTTACTTTTTCCTAAATTAAAATAATACCCAAGTTATGAATGATTTTCCCAAACTGCTCATTTTTATCCTACTTATTGAAGTAAATTATACCTCAGAAGCAGAAGGTTGTCTCGATTTAATAATGGGTTCTTCATATATTTTTCTATAAGACGGCAAAGAGCCTAATATTCCTGGATTTACAAAATCAATTAATGCAAAAAATTCTTGGAGATCATTCTGAACTGGAGTACCTAAAGAGAGAAAAGTGATGAGAGGTCAAGTTTGTGTTTTACAGTATCAGGTCTTTATAGAAATTTGTACTCTCTTCCCTAAGATCACTAAATACAAGCAAAGTCTCAAACTAAGAAAGACCAGCTAAATCAAGTTTTAAAAAATTAATAATCGTACAAAATTTTAACTCTGGTTTTAACTGTGAACTGAAGTCTATTTAGTACAGCATTTTGGCTGAGAATAGGCTCTAGAGTCTGACTGCTTGGGTTCAAATCCTACCTGCATCACTTATTCTCTGAGTTACCCTGAAAAGTTACTTACCCCAATTTTATTTGCTGTAAAATTAGGAAAATAATAGCAGTTCCTAGGGTTGTAAGGATCAAATGAGTTAATTTATATACTATTGTGCCTGCAGCACAATAAACGTTCCATAACTGTTAGTTGTTATTATTATAATTGTGTGACTCTGGACAAAGTTACTTAAGCTCTTTTAAGTTAAACTCGGGATGTTTTTCCTTATAAAAGTGGGAAGATAATAATTTCCCAGTGGTATTACAATGAAAAGTAAAGACAATGGATGTGAAGTGCCTTACATTTAGTAGACACAGTGAATGGTACCTATTATTAATACCTTACAAAGTTATCAGATAAAATTGGGATCTTCATTGATCCTAAAGACTGACACAGACTGTAATAGATTGATATACCCTGCACATACTACATACTCAATAATATTTGGCTAACTAATTTTCAAAGAGACACTAGCATGTTTCAATAATTATAATAATATCAAGTGAACATATATATCAGCATAGTAAAACAGCATAATTCCAGATGAGTTTCAAATAACAGAGTACAAAAAGTTGTCCAAAAATATAAATAATAGAAGTAAATAAAAATGCACTTATTTCAATAACAGACAACACAAATTTTTACAATGTTAAGGAGTTTCATGATCACTTCCTTTGAAAGTCAATGCATAGACTCGAGGTTGGACCAATGCTTACTAATTTTTTTTAATACACCTAGTTAGTTCTAAATTCTTTTAGACACATCACAGAATTAGAGGAAATATATTTATGTTGGTATGCATTTTGTTAAACCTTTAAAAGAATATCCATGACAATGATTAATAAAAATAGGGGGAATGGGAAAAACAAGAAGCAAAGAAGGGAACAAAAGGTACAAGGATCATTGTGGTTGGCTTCCAGCCAGCCAGCCAAATGATGAATCCAAGGTAATCATGGTAGTTCTACCCCTTCGCCAATGACTTATGTAAGAAAAGGTTTGTCTTAGACTGGGTTCTCAGAAGCAGAGCCTGAGATAAGGATTAGGCTACACATGATTAATGGAGAAATTATTCTCAAGAGAAAGGGAATAATGGAATCAGAAAATGCAGGGGAAGAAACTAACAATTTAGCTTGAGCAAAATTACAGGGAGTCTTAGAGCATAAACTACATTATAAAGGTCCTCCTGAAATTAACCTGAGGCAAAGGAGCTGGCATTTTACTTGCTCCTCTATACGAGTCAATCACTGACCAAGCTGCAGGGGAGAGAAGGACCTCTCACTCAACCAATGATAATTCTCCAGAAAAGGCAGGAGACATGGGTTGTTTAATCAACAGTTCCAGCAGCTATGGGGTGGGTCCAACAGCCCAGAAAAGGGGAGCTCATGGGGCACCGACAGTTTCCACCAACAGCATGTGACCCATCCTGCCCAATGAGATATAAAAGGAAGTCGGGAGGAGCCTGGGATAGTCTCCTCACTCTTAAAGATGGAGATAAAGGCAGAGCCAGCCCCTGTTCTCCTTTAAATATCACCACATCTAGATGTGATGTCTGCAACTGCTCTGGCCACTTGTTACAAGCATGAATATGAAGTCAACACCAAACATGGCACAGCAGAGAACAAAAAGAATCAGAATCCTTAACAACACTGTTGAGCTGATGTAACCCCACCCCTGGAACATGCCCTAGCTCTAGACCTGCAGTTATGTGGGAGAATAAGCACATTTGATCCACATATCTGTTACTTACACCTGAAATCACGCCAACTGATACACAAGGGAAAGAGGCAAAAGCAAAACTGGAAAAAAGAAAGGCAGACAATAAGAAGGGGATCAGGAAAAGGATTTAGGGCAGAAAATAATAAGGAAAAAGAGTAAAGAAGAAAAAGAAAAGAAAAGAAAAGAAGGGCCTACAAGATAGCCAATACACTAGTATAGTATCATTCTGAGTTGTCACAAATGTTGTCTAGAAGTAGTTTAGTCCCCAGTTCGCTGCTTTTAGTATTCTTTTCTAATTCTAGACTATGCAGAACTTGTAGAAGAAGCTAAATAATATAACATTAATAAAAGTCGAGCAGCAAAGTCCTGTGACAAGAAAAAAGGAAACACTAAAGATTTTCAAGTAAAGTTTGTATGTTTACTAAAACTATTTTCAGGGCTATGGAAGTGAAACTTCTAGGGAAACTGAGAGAACTCTTTCTCTTTCCCTACCTCTATCCCAGCAATAAAAGCTTTTTCTTTGTTTTACTGTTTACTTTTTAAGGAGACATAAATCTACCACCCAACCAAAGTACTGGAACATTGCTAATAACCTACAGCTATATCTGCATCTATTATCTCCATAAAAAGCTCTAAGAGCTCTTTATACATATTCATACATGTATCTTTCCTTCAGGTCCTATAATTCCACTTCTAGGAATCTATACAGAAAAGTATGTGCTTGTAGATATCCATCACCACATTTCAAAATTATGCACTATCATAGGAAAATGTTTACATTAAGTGTATTTTGCTGTGCATGTGTGTCTATGAAAAGATGGATTTTGTATGTATATATAAAAAAGGAATATGTATGTATGTTCTCTGTGTGCATGTGTGCATGCATGTGTGAGAGAATAATGAAACATGACAAAAATGTTTGTTAATGGCTCATTAAGAAATTGAGATTGAAGGATATTTCCATTCTCTAGTTTCTAAGCATGCTATAATATAGCAATATGTGTATGTATCTCTGTGTGTCTGTGTCTGTGTGTGATATACATTTTTAACTCTCACTTTTTAATGAGAATTTTTTCAAATCTCAGATTTTTCTTTTTTATAATATAAAGAAAGGATATCTAACATCTAATGAAGGATATCTAACATAATAAGATATTGTGGATTGAACTGTGTCCCCTCAAAATTCTTATGTTGAAGCCCTAATTCCCAATGTGAATATATTTGGAAACAGGGCCTTTTAGGAGGTAATTAAGGTTAAAAAAGCTCATAAGGGTGGAGCCCTAATCCAATACGTATCCTTTCAAGAAGAGAGAAAGACACAGGGATGCACACACTCAGAGAACAGGCCATGAGAGGACCCAGCGAGCAGATGGTCATCTGCAAGGCGAAGAGAGAGGCCTCATGAGAAACCAAACCTGCTGACATCTTGACACTGGACTTCCAGCTTCCAGAACTGTGAGAAAATACATTTCTGTCATTGAAGAAATTTACCACCCAGTCTGTGGTATTTTGTTACGGCAGCCCTAGAAGTCTAATACACCTCTATTAAATTTTAATTTAATTTTAATATTAAAATTTCCAGTAAATATTAACTAAATGTTCTTCACAGCACTAGGCTAGATAGCAGAAGGAAACAAAATCAAAATTACTTTCATTTGATTCTTAGATAGCTTCTGAGCACCTATTATATATGAGCACTGTACATACTCATATATAAATGTTACTTCCTAATAAGACACAAATCACATTGGGAGTAAGATATGCTGCCACTATAAAAAAGAAGAATTTATTCAGGCAATTCTAAGGAGATAAAAACCAACTGTAAGTAATTCTAAATGTAAGAGGTTAGTTAGTGCTAGTTTTCACCTACCTTCACAGCTCAGGAGCAACAGAGACAAGGACTGGAAAACAGAAACAAGATAAAGAAGACAAAGTACGAATAAAGGGGGCAATGCTAATTCCTCAAAGGAAGCAACTCACTGGTCATCATCAGGACAGTCCTTCTAAATGAAGTCCCAGAATCATTTTCTACTGAAAATATTAAATTTAATTTGTAACGCTATTTGAACTGGTATTTGCTTATAATTGAGAATATTAGTAAAACTCTCCGTTTTTGCTAAAGGACATTATCTGTTTTTCAAATAGAGGAGAATCTATTATTTTTTTATTATCTATTATTATTACCTAAAAGTAATCTTAGTTTCTCAGTCTCCCATTTTATTTTTCTTTCCCCTTCGAATGCCAATCTTTTTAACTCCATAGCTGTTAACTCCATAAGCAATATTGACCCCACATTGAGCAGTAAAAAGAAACAGTCTCTGCTTTTTTCTTCCAACACAGTGTAACTAAATTCAGCTAAATCTTTTTTTCCATTGCTTTTCTGACCCCAAGGATCTCAAAATCAAAAGCTAGTCAAGAAGTATAAGGAATCCACTTAGTTTCTCAAATAGCCAAAGACACAGAAATTACCTAGATTAAGTTTTCCATTTCCCCAACTCATTTTTTTCTTTAAAAACAGCCTCTACTAAATGTTCAAAGTCCGTTTTTCTATTCTCTGGTTTCCATATCACCAGTATTACCGACAAACATTCGTTGAACATCTACTAAATTTGGGGGGCAGATATAAATGTAAGATTTGATCCCTGTCCTTTTTATCTTTATTATCTTTAAGTGACTAAATGTGAAGAATGTAAAGGTCATTTAACAGTTCCCAAAATCATTTCTAAAAAGCACATATAGTTTTAAAAATCACATTTGGTAATGGTTAATACAATCCTTCTTCACGAACTGGAAGTCAAATGATCATAAATTACTTAAAGATGGGTACCCTCCACACCCCAACTCAATGAGAGCACAACAGGGGGAGTTTTCTCTGTTGCTCCAGGGCATACTTCTACCCTAAAGATATGGAATGGAGGAATAAGCTGTTGGTCACACCCTTTCTCCCTCCTCACTTAAACTTCAGAGGAGAGCTCTGACATGCATATAGGACACATGAAGGACACCATAAGATATGATGTAATAAGGATAATCATGCCCTGCCCATCCCTTCCAAAAGGATTAAAGATGATAGGGAAATAGAGCCTTAAGTAGAAAATGGAAATGTTGCAAACCTTAGTAATGAATGTAACTCTCTAATTTCCTCTGCTACCACATAAGACCAAAGTGAGGTGTGGGAGAAAAGCTACACTGAGTTATTCAGGCCTAATTCTAGTCTAGGCCTTAAGCTAAAAAGGATTCGGTAGAAACAGATTCTTGTATTTACACACAGTCTATCTCATCCTTCCAGACAGTCTGGGCCAGAAGCTTTGGCCAGCAAAAAACCATATGCATACAGCACAAACATATAAAAATAGAGGATATTTATATTAAACACTTACCATGTATAGGGTAGTCTTCCAAGACCTTTACATGGATTAACTCATTTGACCCTCACAACAACTCTATGAAGTAGATGGTCTTACTATCCCTATTTCACACATAAGGAAACTGAGGTACAGAGAAGTATAACTTGCCCAAAGTTATACTTGCACAGCTGTAAATATCAGACTTGGAAACCAAGCACAAGCAGTCTAGTCCCATCTCCTACCTTCTTTACCATGATACCATTGTGTTTATTCCTCAAAGAATCCAAAATCTGGATTGCAGAACATTACATAGGATTTAAATAATTCAGAATCCTACCAAGACTCAACTAACATAGGTTTATTAGTATGAATTCCACTCAATACCATCAATTCTTTGGATGCCAAACATCATATTACAAGTTTTGCATATTCACTAGGCAAAAATACCATCATATCTCCCCAAAAGTAAATACGGACCAGTTAGAATTATCCTTTTCTCACAGGCGAGGCTAATGAGGGCTGTAGCTGTCTTAATGGTACTGTTCTTCAAACGATGCCCTTCATCACAAATTAGAAGATCAAATTTTATATTCTTAATTTGATCCAGGGAACGAAGTAACATTTCATAACTGATGATAAGAACAGAATAAAATGGAGATTTGGTGAATTCTTCTACTTTGTGGTCCTAAGAAAAAAAAGATAATATTTAACAAATCATGGGCAAAAACTGTGTGAAATCAAATTTAAGCAGCGTATTCCTGACAACCATTAACTAGGTATTAGAATATGTTAACTCATGACCAAATTGTAGGACAAGATTCCATTTATCTGCAAAGGGTCAGAGCTACTTACACTTGAAAAACTGCTACGTAGACAGTGAAAACTGCAGTATTGATTTGAAAATCTAGAGATTTAGTAAATGACCAGGGCTAAACTTTTAAAAGTCTCTTACCTGATCAACAGTAAATATCTTGATCCTTTCAATTCCTAGCCATTTTTGAAATTCTTTCTTCCAATTATTCACCAAGCTTCCAGGTGAGACAATAAGTGTCTTCTTTATTACTGGCTTGCCACCGTAGGGTCCCTGACACTGTAGAGTCCAGATGAGCGAAATACATTGCAATGTTTTCCCTAAACCCATTTCATCAGCAAGAATAGCTCCACATCTGCCATTCACCCTGTTAGAAACAATTATGCTTCCTTCAATTACAAAAGGAAAATATTTTATGTCCCTAATATCATCACCTATTAGTCAAGAACCAGAAGCTGATATTTTGTACGTAGGATGATCCTAGCCCCCACTAAACACTTTTTCTAGCTCTTCAATCAGCTGATTTATGACATATCTCTCTTTTGCATCTTTGCTAATTATATTCATTACATATTTGTGAACTAAATTACTAAAACAACTTGAAATTAGAGTTGAATCTAAATCATCTGTTACTATCATGTATCTATATTTAGAGATTAGAAATGAATCCCAATTTTATATCTACCTTTGAATAATTTAACTATAACCATGCTTCTCATCACCAACAGTTGAGCAGTTTTTATCAGTTTCAGTATTAGATATCAAAACAGTTTAAAATACATTGAAATGTAAACCAGAAAGATCTATTGGTCTGTATTTATGATTCTCTGGCAGTAAATGAAGTCCTCAACCAAAATAGCTCCTTGAGCTGTAAGAAAAAATAAACACTAACTATTTGATCTAATACATGTAATTTAGTAAAACTCTCATCCAACAAACCTACTTGGTTAATGTAATTTAAAATTAAATATTATAAGGAATATAATAATATAAGTAAGTGGCATTTTATAACATTCATAGTTTTTAAAGCTCTTTGAAGGTATTAGATATACATTTTTAAAGTTACAAAATCCAAAGGAATTAAGGATATTACCAAAAATATAAGTGTAGTTTGTTAATCTATTGTATTTCTTACTAGTAGAAATAATAACCAAAAACAATTTTATAGGGGACTTCCCTGGTGGTCCTGTGGTTAAGAATGTGCCTTCCAATGCAGGGGACGTGGGTTCGATCCCTGGTCGGGGAAGTAAGATTCCACATGCCACGGGGCAACTAAGCCTGTGCGCCGTAACTACTGAGCCCATAAGCTCTGGAACCTGCACACCACAACTAGAGAGAAGCCTGCGCACTGCAACGAAGAGCCCGCACGCTGCAATGAAAGATCCCGCAGGCCTCAACTAAGACCCGACGCAGCCAAAAAAAAAAAAAAAAAAACCACACAATTTTACATATGTTATCCATTTCAAAGTGTAGAGAAAAAATTACAAACATGCATCATAGCCACTATTATTATTTTAGATCAACAATTTGCCACTGCAAGATGCCAGCTAACTGAGACATAGTGAGTGGCAGAGAGAAAATAGTGATCCACCATCCATCATCCACCATCATGGTATAGGGAAGAGAACAGGAAGACTTCTCTTGAAGAAGATGAAACTTGAGCAGAGTTTTAAAGGTAAATAGGAATTCACTACATTAATCAGGTAGATCAGTACAGTTGGAGCTTGAACTGAATTCCAAGCAAGAAAATAAAAGCTAGGAAGCTGGCAAAATAGGAAGAAGACAGAAGATGAGGATACTTATCCTTGAAAGCTCAGACTGTATCCTGTAGGTCAGCATCTCCCAAACATCAGTCTTTCATGACTACCATTACAATTTTTTGCCATACATGTGATACTATATGTTATTATTTATTATTTTTCTCTAAACCAACTCACTTTTTTACTTAGATTTATTTGAAAACTCTTTCTAAGCATAATTTATCTGTGAAACAAAAAGTTTAATGTGCTATTTCTTTCTAATTATTCATTAACTCAATATGCTACTATTAAAAGTTAAAAATAAAGTTTGTCCATGTATACCTAAAATGATCCCATACACAACCCAGTAAAGTGCATATCACAGATTAGGAAACACTGCTCTAAGTTCTGAGAATTGTAATAAATTTAAGTAAGGAAATGCCATGTTCAGAATTGTTTTCAGAAAAATCAAGCTGGTGGTGATAAGGAGAATGAATCTGACAAGTATCAGAAGCAGATACACAAGTTAGAAACCACTGCAATAGTCCAGATAAAATATAATTTTATGACACCAGTTACTAGAGCTGCTACAGTGAGGTGCCAGAAACAATCAGGACCCAAATGATATTTGGGAGGTCAAAATAATCAAAAGTTTAGGTTTGATTAGATAGAGAAGGTGAGAGAGAAGAAATCAAAGATGATTCTCAGGCCAAGTGAGATAAGATCTCCAAAAGGAAGAACAGATTTGAGAAAGAACATGAATCTAGAAAGTTTCTAGGAAATAGTTTTCCCTTAACTTGTCATCATTCAACGGGTTCTTCGAGTTTGGGGAAATTTACATTCCCAACTCCCTAGTAAATGACCAGTATAAAAGTCAAGGTCCTATGCATTAAAAACAAAACAAAAAAGGACTGGAAGGAAATGTACTAACATGTTAGCAGAGACCTTTGATTTCTTTTTACTCCCTTTGTCTGGTTTGTATGTATGTGTGTGTCTTCTATTGATACTTCAACTGTACTTCGACTACAGTTCTTTAAGAAAACTCAATTTTAAAAGGGGAGGAGGGGGACTTCCCTGGTGGTGCAGTGCTTAGGAATCCCCCTGCCAATGCAGGGGACACGGGTTCGATCCCTGGTCCGGGAAGATCCCACATGCCATGGAGCAACTAAGTCAGTAAGCCAAAACTACTGAGCCTGCACTCTCGAGCCTGCAAGCCACAACTACTGAGCCCACATGCCACAACTACTGAAGCCCACGCGCCTAGAGCCCATGCTCCACAACAAGAGAGGCCACCGCAATGAGAAGCCTGCACACCATAATGAAGAGTAGCCTCCACTCGTCGCAACTAGAAAAAGCCCGTGCACTGCAACGAAGACCCAACGCAACCAAAAATAAATTTTAAAAATAAATTTAAAAAAAAATCTGCTTAAAAAAAGCTGGGGGGCGGCTTCCCTGGTGGCGCAATGGTTGGGAATCCGCCTGCCAATTCAGGGGACGCAGGTTCGTGCCCCAGTCTGGGAGGATCCCACATGCTGCGGAGCGGCTGGGCTCGTGATCCGTGGCCACTGGGCCTGCGCGTCCGGAGCCTGTGCTCCGCAACAGGAGAGGCCACAACAGTGAGAGGCCCACGTACTGCAAAAAAAAAAAAAGAACTACCTGCGGAATAAACATACACATTAAGTACCATTTGCCATTCCCACCAACTAAAATATATGCTGTACCCACTGAGATGCATTATATATCAGGCTTGTCCTAGAAAACCATTATGTTACAGGTTAAATCAAAGCTCAGATTAAACAGATTATTTTCCTACCTCATTCCCATCACACATTCATAAAGGAATATGATCCCTTCTTTCTGATGTGGTCGAAGGTGAAATACAAGGTGAGGATCTATCACTACATCCACAACAGGAAAACAGTTCTTACTGAACATCTGCTGGTGATTATTATCTGGTTGTGGCATAACAAGTGAATCTTAAGAAAAAGAGAAAAGTATAATTATAAATGTATTCCAATTTCACTCTGTCAGTAACTACATTATCTTGCTCTAATTACTCAGAAGGTAGAACTATTTGCCATCATTTGTGGCAAAAAAACTTTGAAATTCAGTAACATCAATGCTAAGCAAAGGTACAAAATTAAAAAAATAAAATCTCTTGCCTTATTGATGTAAGATTTCATGCAAAGAATTGTGAAGAGCTTTCCAAACTTCATGCCCAAAAGTGCTTTGAAACCACTGAAATTCACTGTTGTCTCATAAAGAATTCAGCCACAACACTTAATAGTTCAGTATTCAGAGCAAAGAGAACTATTTCCAACTGAAAGCACAGGTTGGAATTTTGCCAAGATGCTCTTGCTAATACTCACAACTTCTTATTCTGGAAAGGCTTTCTAAATTTAATATAAAGGCTCCCTTTTTTCATTCTTGTACCCACTAACAATGACCATTACTCCTATTATTCAGAAGAACTGAGAAAGAATGACAAATTTTCCATTGACTTCACCACCATTATTTGCTTAAAGTTAATTACTTCATTCATAAATCTTTGCAAAGCAGCATGAAGTAACCATCAAATAACAATGAAATTCTTTAGAAACACGCTAATACAATTTAAAAGATTTATTAAAAGTCACCCAAAAAAACAAAATCAAACATAACTAGAAAGCTGGTCTCAACTGATAAATCTGAAGTCAGAAAATAAACTCATCAAAATAATTTTTTGGATATATTTGTATGTCTACATCATGGTTAAAAAAATAAATTTTAAAAAATAAACAAAAAGGAAAAAAGAGAAGAACAAAGATGAGAAAAGGAGATTTTTTAAAAATGGGTTCCAGGAAATCAAATATGGGGAATTCCCTGGCAGTCCAGTGCTTAAGACTCTGAGCTTTCACTACCGAGGACACGGGTTCAAATCCTGGTCGGGGAATTAAAATCCTACAAGCTGCATGGTGTGGCCAAAAAAAAAAGAAGATTAAATAAATAACCATCAATGTGGAAATACATAGTCACAGGAATGAGAGTCTGGTTGTGTTTACTGATAGCAATTACCCAGAAGAAAATTTTCTGTGATCTTCCCATGTTTCTGAGCAACCAGGAATTCACCTCTCATTTTTGAGATGAATTCCTGGCAGGTAGGGGACTAGGGAGTGAAAATGGAAAACTTGGCCCTTGGGTTTCCTCTATATCCCGGTAACAAAGCAAGAGTGTATGCCTTGTGGATTTCCAACCAAGAAATAGCCCCATTTTTTTCTATCTTTTAAAAAGGACAAAGGGAAAAAAAGAAGATAGAGGTAAAGATGATACACAGCTCAAGCAAGAAGGACCACAGAATCACAGGTCATCTAACAAAGTACCCAGCTTCAAGAAAAGTAAAACCTAAAGCACCACAGCAATAGGACACCAATTCAAATCTTAAGATGCTCCTCTACGTTCACAATGATGAGGCATTGTTCAATGCTAACAAAATCTGTCATGCTTTAGTTTTAAGTGTACAACTTAGTCCTAACCTTAGCAAGATAAAAAAAAGAGAGAGAGAATAATCAACTATTTACCATTTACAAAAAGGGCTTGCTTACACACACCCACACATGCTCATATACACATATATACAAATTATCACAATAAAATTTTTCATTCATTCAGTCAACAAATATTTATCATACACAACATATACCAGGCACTCTAAGTCTCTATGGTAGTTATTAGAACCCATATTTTACACATGAGGAGGCAAAAATATTAATGAAGTGACTCCCCCAACAGGTTGAAGGACCAGTTAGTTCAGTGGTAAAACCAAGACTCTAACTCAGGTCTTTGACTAAGTACAGTATTCTTTTCAGTTCCCCACAGCCCTCTATTATTACATGACAGGAAGGCAAAGAGAAATAAGAATAAAGGAGAGAAGGAGGCTTGTTAAAAGAGCTAGTGGGACAGACAAAATATTTAGATAAAGAGAAAAATCAGAAGCATAAGCTTCCACTCTCTAAATTTCAATTAAGTCTCAAACAAGCTAGAATAGAGCTAGGAATTTTTAATTTGGGGGTTTTAATCTCAATTATGCCAACAGTTATTTTAATTCAAGCAAGTCAGTTCATCCTTCTGGAACTCAGTTTCCTCAAATGCATAGTGAAGGGATTGGTCTAAATTACCTAAAAGGTCCCTTTATTTCAAAAATTCTGTTTCCATAATACTTGCAAGAGGGGAAAATAGTTATTTTAATACTTTTATTTATGATTATTTTAATAGTTATTTTAATACTTTTATTTTACTACTGTTACGAAAAAAGCCTATTCTCCAACTTCTACATCTACTACACTATAATTCAAATTTCTTGTCTGTCTCCTCACCAAATGAGAAGCTCTGTCACGACAGTTTCACCTCTGGGCCCAATGTATAAAAGGCACACAAAAAATACTTGTTGACTGAACCATTAAATTTTAAAAAGTCATAAACAGACATGGTTTTATTTTTTATGTAATTTTTAAATTAAATTCATTAATGTGAAAATTAACTTGATGAATTGAATTCTCATGAATAAAATTTGAATTCTTTACATGACATCTGACCTTTCAATATTTTAATACTGAATTAAATCACTAATATACGTGATCAAAGCATATGGCCTTCAAAACGGAAACTCAAAAATATTCCTAACTCATGAATTTACTAATTTTTCTCCCTACTAAAGATATCAGATTTTACTCAAAATCATATACATGTATGTATGTGTGTATACATCTACAATTTACACAACTTTCCTTTAACACATGTATAGTATTTTGATTACTGTATTCTTGCAATTGTACATATACTTATGAAATAATTCTCACACTATATTGTTACTCAACTTTAACATTATCCCTTACATCAGACTGTATGTCTGAAAAATAGTATTTACTTTTACCTGAAAGCTTTAATACAAAATTTAAACTTTAAATTCACATACCAAAATATCTTTAGACAGTAAAAACATAATACTCAAATTAGTTTTGAAATCTTACTTGGTGCATATGGGTCATGGCGTGGTTTACAATTTTGGAAACTTTTCTGTCTATTTTCCTTTGAACTTAGTTTACAGACACTTTTGAAAGGGTTAGAGAAACACTTCTTGACAGCTTGAGAAGAACATAAGGCAGCAGAACTTCCTCCTCCAAGCTGAAAACATCTGCCACTGTTGAAATCATCTGGAGAGATTATACCCATGACTTCTATTTCTTTTCCACCAATCGTCATTGTTTGGCCCTCTTCAATCTTTTCAAGCTCTTTGAATTTATATCCAATGCCTTTAAATTGAGAAGAAAAAAATTAATTTAATTTATTGACACTCTAAAATGACTTGATTAGTGTAACCAGAGTCTTCTTCCTGTAACTGTACAGAATAAAAACTACTTGGAATGCAAATAGCCCCATATAACCATTAGCCAGACCAAAAATATAATTTATCATTTTAGTAAAAACACACACACATACATGCAAAAATCAGAAGGCATAAATAATTATATAGTTATAAAAATTAGGCAAGTTTTAGAGAGGCAAGGCTTTTCTTAATTACTGAAAATACAGCCTATTGTATTCATAGTTTTGCCATCTGCTGTCTGTAGAAAATCATGCCAAGAAAAGAGTTTGATAGACTATATGGACCCTCCTTTCTTGTGAACAAACTAGAGAAATATGAGGGCAGCTCTATTTCCACTTGGAAACAGCTGGAAATGTGCAGAACTAGCAATAAAAACAATTTCTACCACAACTAGTACTCTACTGTTCCACCTGAGATAGCATAGTAAAAGTATATTTGTCATAGAGGCCACTGATAGTCCAAGTTCTAGCTCCTGAATAAAAAGTGGCATAGGGCTTCCCTGGTGGCGCAGTGGTTGAGAGTCCGCCTGCCGATGCAGGGGACACGGGTTCATGCCCCGGTCTGGGAGGATCCCACATGCCGCGGAGCGGCTGGGCCCGTGAGCCATGGCCACTGAGCCTGTGCGTCCGGAGCCTGTGCTCCGCAACAGGAGAGGCCACAACAGTGAGAGGCCCGCGTACCGCAAAAAAAAAAAAAAAAAAAAAAAAAAGTGGCATATTTTATAATAACAAACTTGAGTTATTATTAATTCAACAGACATTTATTAAGTGCTGCCAGGTGTAAGGTGCTGATGCAATATAAATATGAGTAAGTTAGTCAGAGTCTGTTTAAAATGAACTCATTAACCAGATAGAGTGAGGGAATTTTAGATTCCTATGCTTGTCTACATTAAATGCATGGTTTTTGTGCCACTAGGAGGGGCAAAAACTGTGTACAACAAAAACTTTTTAAAGTCTCTAAAAACAAAAAATAAAAGATCATCACATTTTAGAAAACATGACATGACCCTTTTAAAACTAGCTGGAAATTGCTACAATTCCCTATTAAAACTGGGCTAATCGTTATAATCCATGCCAATTGGTAACTACATAATATACATTCTTCAATTATTTATGACAGAGGTCTGATATAGGAAGAAGTTATTTGGCTGGAGCTCCTCAATGCTAAAGACCCATCCCTCCATTTCCCAGACTATCTCAATTCAACACCAGTCTTGATCTCTCCACACTAAGGAAGAGAATAGTTTTATCTTTATATAGAATCCAACACTATTAATCCAATTCCTATTAATCACATGAAAATGGGAGATAAGAATAAACATAATTTTGAGGCATCTTCAGAAGTCTCTAATTCCAAGATCTCTCATTTCACTTTGATCCATAGTGATGACTGTCTCAAACATCTCTAAGTCTCCAGAAGACCTTCTTTAAACTCTTGAACTCTGTTTCCCACACCTGTTCTTTTCTGGGTATTGTGTAATGACAGTCAAATGAATCTGACTACATTATCACAAGCTATTAGCAACTTCAGCATTACAGCCTTCAGTTTTCTTAAGAGTGTTTATTCCTACATTAACAATATTTAAATGCTGTATATCCAATTTATTTAAAAGAAAAACCGCTTGCATTATAGGCAATAACTTGCAAGATTAACTCCAGGTTGATATATTTATTAATGTTATAATTAAGCAACCAAGTCTTATGTTTGCATGTTTTCACTGTGAAAGCCAATTAAAACCTCCATTAATGTTTAAACCAGTGGATTCAACTCCTGCTGGATATGAGAATCATCTGGAAATCTAAAACATACGGATGTCCAGCCCCTCTCCCCACCATCCAGACCAAATAATCAGAGCCTCAGAGGTCAAGGCCTAAGCACTGGCATTTTTTAAAAGCACCACAGGTGATTGTACTTGGGTAGTCAGAGCAAAAACCCACTGTTTATAAACTAATCTGCATTTATCACTACTTGCAACTGAAAGAGCATTTTATTACAAACTATACATACTCAAAACCATATATACTATACCTTATGGGTAACATGTTCCAGAGTAATTTTGATAATTCTTACCTCTCTACGTGGCTTTAGAATATAATTTCACTAAATAGTTATAAACAAGTTCTCCAAAAATTTTGCCTCAATCTACCCTAACCAACAACGTGGAATGTGTACTGCAATTTTTCTTTTTAAATTTCTCTAAACACTAAGAATAATAGTGAATATATAGCATTTGTTCAATATTTTTATAATAAAAAATTCTATTGCAGATAATTCCATACAGCCTCAACTCTTGCCTCTTTGCCACTGCCCTTCATATACTATATTCCTGAAACACTGAAGTAGTTTTGCCTTTGAAACTGTACATATGCCTTGCCCCTTTCTCATCTCCTACAAAATTATCCATCCTTCAAATATTACCTTAAACAATAACTCCTATGAAGCTTTCCGTTAGCCTCGAAGGTCAACTTAAATGGTCCTTCTATATATGCTCGTATTGTGCTTAGCAAAAATTCTCATTGAAACAATTACCTTAGTGCTTCCTAATTATTAATTACATTGCCCTGTCCCCACTAAACTGTAAACTATATCCATCTTTGAATGCTTACTCCTAGCATACTGCTTAGCACATAACAGTTACTGAAAGCTATAAACTATGGTGTTTTCAAATGAATGAGTGAACTTGTAGAACAGATTTTATAATTATGGGCCACACTCAGAACTGAACAGTAAGAGACAATGCAAAACAACCATAATGGTTTTAGGTATTCTGAATTTGTGGGCTAATTTGTACAAATCATGCTGGCAACATTTTATAATGGAAATAATGGTAACCTCCAATTTGTATGTATTAATCTAGGTCATGTCTAGTCATTATCTCCTTGCTATTTTTCAAATTTTTTTAGGTATCATTGAAGTTAAATATCATTCCACTCCTAATACCAACATTTTTTTAACTTTTAATCACTCAGCATTCTGGAAAAAAAAAAAAAAGATGTAAAACACACCAAGACAAACTGCTTAATCTCACAAAAATGCCAATGTAACTGTATATACCTGGATGGCCATTTTATTTTTGGAGAAAATGAAACCATGGGATGAGATTCATCTCACTGAGTATACATAAGACTGTCCGACTCACGATTAAGAGATAATTTTATGTTTATGAGATAATTTAGACATGAAAGTCAATTAAGGAACAACTTTGTAAAACCCAATTACATTTCAATTTTGTAGCCAGAGATATATATTAATTTTAGACCAAATCATAAACATCAGGTAATATCACAATACCTCTTCCAATGTCTTTGCCTTCCAAATCCTTTAATGTGAATGACTTTCCTTTTACAATAAGAATAGCATCGCCTTCCCACTTTTTGTGTTTTTTCTTTGAAGGCTTACACCAAACAACACTGAAATATTTAACTAGGCTATCAGGCTCCTCTTCTTGTCCCTTAGACACTGTTATTTCTTTAGGGGCTAAATGAACTAGAATAAAAAATAAAATAAAAACCACATTATTAAAGACGACTTTAATATTTAAATAGTAAGATCATTCAACAAATAAAAGCACAGGTGAATTAGATTGTATTAAGTATTATTTCATGCACATGTTAGCATTTTATAAAATGGGAAATTGCAAATGTCACATGTTAACATTACCATGAGTACAATGAATGTAAATTTCTTATCATCATACAAACTATGTTGAAATAAAATAACATAATAATCACTGGCAACATTTTAAACTCTACTAATTAAAGATAAAATTTCAGCATCCATGGAAAAAGATCTATCATCACATTCTGAATAAACAACTGATTTAATTAACAGTGACATGACAAAATCAAGGAAAAGTAATATAAGATCACAGAGTTCTCTCAAAGAAACACCTGTAGTTTTTTCAAATAAGAACAAAGTAAAACAGTAAAGTAGCAATCAGACTAAATTTCATTAATATACTCTTGTCTCCTAGTTAGGGAGCAATCAGGTTGGACCACTGATTCTGAGAATTCAGTAGTATATAATCAGGAAATCAAAAGTTTCTTACAAAAGTCTATATTCCTCTTGAAAACATTTCCAATATCACCTTACAAAAACATATCCAAACAGTCTAACACAGAAAATTCTCCAGCAATGGGGAAACTAATTTATGGTGATAGAAACCAGAAAGTGGTCGCTGCCTCTACAGTTGGGAAATTGACTGGAAAGAGGCAGGAGAGAAGAATTTGTTCTATTGTCATACTGAGTGAAGTAAGTCAGAGAAAGACAAATATCATATGATATCACTTATATGTGGAATCTAAAAAAGGGGTACAAATGAACTTATCTACAAAACAGAAACAGAGTTACAGATGTAGAAAACAAACTTACCGTTACCAGGGGTAAGGCGGGGGTGGAGAGGGGGAGGGATAAATTGGGAGATTGGATCAACACATACACACTACTATATATAAGACAGATAACTAATAAGCACTTACTGTATAGCACAGGGAACTCTACTCAATACTCTGTAATGACCTATATGGGAAAAGAATCTAAAAAAGAGTGGATATATGTATATGTATAACTGATTCACTTTACTGTACACCTGAAACTAACACAACATTGTAAATCAACTATACTCCAATACAAATTTTAAAAAAATAAATACAAGAATTTGTTCTGAGTGACAGGTACACGTGTATATACATTTAACAAAAATCATCACTGATCATTTAAGAGCTATACATTTTATTGCATGTAAATTATAGTTCAACTTAAAAAAGATAAAACATAATAAGACAAAGAATAACAGCAGAATAGGTTGAAAGGTATGTATATGATATTCTATATAATGATATCTTTTAGTGTTTTGAAGCAAAAACACTAAAAGTTATCTATTAATTCAAAGTACACTTGACACTAGACAAAATCTCCCCTTATTTCTGTCTTATTTTCTCTTTTCCCCTTGGCAGTTATAGTTAAAACATGAGCACTTCCTTGAGGAATACAGACCACCCTCATACCGAGCCCTAGCTCTTACTTCTCACCTAACTTGTACACTATATTTTCAATGGCTAGATAAAAGTTATTCCAGCTGAAGAGAGGGAAATCTCATTCCCCCATCACTGAAGAGCTATTCACTATGTCTTTTACCAAATACACACAATGCAGGGGACACCGGTTTGATCTCTGGTCCAGGAAGATCTCACATGCCACGGAGCAACTAAGCCAGTGTGCCACAACTACTGAGCCTGCACTCTAGAGCCCGCAAGCCACAACTACTGAGCCCACGTGCCACAACTACTGAAGCTCACGCGCCTAGAGCCAATGCTCCGCAACGAGAAGCCCGCGCACTGCAATGAACAGTAGTCCCCACTCGCCACAACTAGAGAAAGCCTGTGTGTAGCAAAGATCCAATGCAGCCAAAAATAAATAAATAAATGAATTTACAAGATACACTTCACATCCACTAGGATGATAAGTATCAAATAGATAATAAAAAGTGTGGTGCAGACGCGGAGAAATTGGAATCCTCACACACTGCTGGTGGAATGTAAAATAGTACCGCCACTTTAGAAAACAGATTTGCAGTTCTTCAAAAGGTTAGAGTTACCATATGACCCAGCAATTCCACTCCTAGGTATATGCTCAAGAGAGAGAAAAACACATCCACACAAAAAACTTGTACATGAATGTTTATACCAGGATTATTCATAATAGCCCAAAGGTAGAAACATCCCAAATATCCATTCAACTGACAAATGAATAAACAAATTGTGGTACATCACTACAATGTAATATTATTCAGCCATTAAAAGGATTAAAATACCGATACATGCTACAACATGTATAAACCTTGAAAACATTATGTTAAGTGAGAGAAGCCAGTCACCAAAGGACTACACATTACATGATTCCATTTATATGAAACGTCCAGAACAGGTAAATCTATACAGACAGAAAGTAGTTTAGTTTAGTGGTTACTTAGGGCTGGGAGGTGAGGGTGAGTTGGGGTGGGGGTGGGGCACATGGTGGGGGCGGGTTGAAAGCTAAAGAGTACAGGATTTCTTTTTTTTTTTAATAAATTTATTTATTTGTTTGTTTGTTTATTTATGGCTGTGTTGGGTCTTGTGCGCAGGCTTTTTCTAGTTGCGGCGAGCGGGGGCTACTCTTCGTTATGGTGCACAGGCTTCTCATTGCAGTGGTTTCTCTTGTTACGGACCACAGGCTCTAGGCGCAAGGTCTTCAGTAGTTGTGGCTCGTGGGCTCAGCAGTTGTGGCTCACAGGCTCTAGAGCGCAGGCTCAGTAGTTGTGGTGCATGGACTTAGCTGCTCTCCAGCATGTGGGATCTTCCTGGACCAGGGCTCGAACCCGTGTCCCCTGCATTAGCAGGTGGATTCTTTGTTTGTTTGTTTGTTTTGGTTTTGTTTTTTGCGGTACACAGGCCTCTCACTGTTGTGGCCTCTCCCGTTGCGGAGCACAGGCTCCGGACGCGCAGGCTCAGCGGCCATGGCTCACGGGCCCAGCCGCTCCGCGGCATGTGGGATCTTCCCGGACCGGGGCATGAACCCGTGTCCCCTGCATCGGCAGGCGGACTCTCAACCACTGCGCCACCAGGGAAGCCCTGGCAGGTGGATTCTTAACCACTGTGCCACCAGGGAAGTCCCCAGGATTTCTTTTTGAAGTGTTGAAAACACCTTACAATAGTAGTGATAGTTGCACATAACTGTGAATATACTACTAAAAATTATTAATTATATGTTTTATGTGGGTGAATTATATGGTATGTGAATTATAAATCAATAAAGTTGTTTCAAAACATGACATAACACCACACACTCACTAAATTGACTAAAATTTTTTAAACTGACTATATTAAGTGTTAACAAAGATGTAGAGTCAATTATAACTTAAAAAAAAAAAAAGATGTTGAGCACCTAGAAATATCACACACTACTGGAAGGAATGTAAAGTAGTACAATCACTTTGGAAAACAGTTTGGCAGACTCCTAGAAAGTTAAACATACACCTCCTATAACCAGTCATTCCACTGGAAGGTATTTACCAAAGAGAAAACATATGACAAAAAAAAAAAAAACTTGTACAACTTCAAGCCAGGTAAACCAATCTCCTGAAAGCCTGAAAAACCAGTCACTACTAGAATTCAGTTAATGCATATGTTCATCATTGGTATTCATGGATTTAGAAAGTGAATCTTGACTCTCTCCAAACAATAAATTATCCTCAGAACCATCAAAGCTTTTTTCTAAGAAAACAAATGATTGATATGCAGCTGAAACAGCTGTGTTCAGAATGCTTGGCCCAATGACCTTTTATCAGTCCCTGAAAGGACTCTGGCTGCTATAATCCTGAACAGAACAGTCAAGCAGGCAAAGGACTTAAGTGCAGTGGCCCCAGTTTCCGGCTTTCCTCTCATAATGAGGGTGTTTGAACAAAGGGTAATTTTATATACTTCTTTGGGGGAAAACATGCTTCTAATATACCAGGAATTATGATGTAGAGTTTTTTAGCCTCCTCTTTTGATATATTATTGTGAATACATTTCCCATATCATTAAATTAAAAAGTAAAATGGTGTTTAATATCTGCATAATGATATTACCAATGATATTCCCACCAACGGAGAGGATCCACTTCACTACTATATATCAGCATAATATATTACCTTACCAATTTTTCTCTAACTGTAGTTATTTTTTGTTACAATTATCATACAGTAAAACTGACTTTTTCTCTTGGTGTACAGTTTTACAAATTTTAACACAGGTATAAATTTATTTACCCACTACTACAATCAGGATATAGAAGAGTTCTATCACTCCAAAAGTCTCCCTCAGGCTATTCCTTTTTAGTCAGACCCTAACCCTAATCAGTTACTAATCTGTTTTCTACCAATATAGTTTTGTCTTTTTGAGAATGTCGAATAAATGGAAATCATACAGTATACAACCTTTCAAGCTGGTTTCTCCCACTCAGCATAATGTCTCTGAGATTCATCCCAAGTTGCTGCCTGTATCAAGTTTGTTCCTTATTATTGTACGGAATACTGACAGACAGTTGAAGTGTTTCTAGCTCTTAACTATCACAAATCAAGCTGCTATGAACATTTATGTACAGATTTTTGTGTAAACATTCATCTTTAGCAATTTAATAGACAGAAATGGCATTTACTTAACATTATAATTTGAATTTCATTATTAGTGGTTTTTATATATATATACATCTCTTCTTTGCTTGACTCCTCTAATTTCACACTATAAAGGATGCACCTAAAATAAGTTTCATTTCTTTAAACTGCATTTTCAATCTGATCTGAAAACCCTCAACATTCATTCATCCAACAACTTATAGATTGCCCAAAATGTACTCTAAACCCAAACTCTTATCTTATTACAAAATTTCAGTGAAGTCTATGAGTAGAAAACAGGCACTAAAGAGAACCTGAATTATAAGAAATTATGTCAAAATTAAAATATAAAACACTATTAAATTTTAGTATGTAAAAGGCTAACACTTAAAAAGTGTTGACTGTTGCTGGAAGAATCAAGAATCCATTTACATCTTCTTTAATATAAGGAATTCACTATACCTTCTATTGTAATAAAATTTTACATAACTTGTGGAATTTTAAATAAGTCCACGTCATTTAAACACTCCTCTCTATCCCTCCCCCCTAAAAAAAGAAAACTATTATGTTTTGGCAACATGTAGCATTTAACAGATTAAAATGTGCCAGGTTGAAATAAGCCCACTCACTAGAAATTATTAAACATCATTCTGTAACTCAATAAATGATTATGTTTTAGCAACAGGTCCAAAGGTTGATTCTTTTTATTTCTTAATGAGAATTAGTTTCTCATTAAGAGAAACTTAATGAGAGAAACAATGAGGGATAATTAGTGCATTATTTTAGGGGTAATAAAGAGCTCTTAAAAAGATCACTCTTGACTTCCCACTTGCTAAACTCCTTTCCCCACAATAAATCACAGAAAAAGGCCACAGCATGGAAAAATAAAGTTATTCTGTGATGCGTTATGTTCAGGGATAAACTAGAACACATGCATAAAAAGGGAACTTATACTGCCTGCCCCCATGTTTCCACTTCAAGCACCCAAACACCCACTTAACTCCCTCCGTTTCTTCAAATTCCCAGTCACTCCTCAACTTCTCCAATCTGGCTTCCAGTCTGATCCTCCCCCAAAGCTGCCTGGTTAAAAGCCACTAAGGAGCTCTTTGTCAATAAATCCACAGGTTACTTTTTAGTCCTGACCACAGTTCTCAAAAAGCATTGGACAATGTTGACCACTTCTACCTTGAAATACTGAACTCCATTTTTATAGCTTCTAACACACTTCAAATTTTCCTCCTCCTTTGGTTGCTGTGTCTTAAACATCTTTGCCAGTTCTTACTTTTTTGTCTAACCTTTGTTTATTGGAGTTCTTCCTGAGTTCTAGGCCCTCCTCCCCTCACTGTGCACCACTTCTCCTTAAAATTAGCTCATCTACTCCCATGGGTTCAATACCTTCCCTGTACTAACTTAAAATTTTTTCTCTAGCCCAGATCATGATTCTAGATCTGTAAGTATACCAGTATATCCATTGGATCCACATGAATGTCTCATAAACATCTCCAACTCACCAGGTCCACCTCTCTTCTCTCCAAAAACTGCTCCTCCTTCAGTTTTCCCATTTCTCAGTGAAAGTACTACCACCCTTATTCAAGCCAAAAATTGGAAATCATCCACGACATTCTTCATTTTCTCAGTTCCAGAGCCAATCAACCACAAAACCCAGATGATTCTATCCCCTCCATGGTTCTCAAAGCTGTGTACTGTTTGCCTTCTGCATTATCTCTACTCTTTCCAAGTCATCATCTCTGGTCTGGACTACTGTACGATTATTGTTGGGTCTTCCAAACAGTTCTGTTGAAGTCTTCTCTTGCCACCTCTACTCCCTAAAGCCATTTTCCATACTTACTATATCTATTTTTAAATGTAAATCTGATCATGCATTTGTCTTAAAGGTATTGAAGAAAACACTACTTCCAGCCAAAGGGCCTTCTACCTCTCTTCCTCCAACACACTGATCTAAATTAACTTCTACTCAGCTTTCCATAGTTTAAATTTCCCTGACTGCCAAACTACGTCAAGTTGCGTTATTATCTCAGCATTAACTCAGCAATTAATTATGTGACAAATGATTTAATGTAAACCTTCCCCACTAAACTATAAAGTGTTGAGAGGAGGGTCTCTTTTGATCTTGGGCATCATCATATTCCCATAACAACAGGTAGTTTTCAAAACTGCCATTTTGATTCTAGGCACATTTTTCCTTCATGATTATAAAAATATTAAATGAAAGCAGAATTACCTCATTAGAGAAATGCAAATCAAAACTCACACCGATCAGAATGGCCAGCATCAAAAAATCTACAAACAATAAATGCTGGAGAGGGTGTGGAGAAAAGGGAACCCTCTTGCACTGTTGGTGGGAATGTAAATTGATACAGCCACTATGGAGAACAGTATGGAGGTTCCTTAAAAAACTAAAAATAGAACTACCATACGATCCAGCAATCCCACTACTGGGCATATATCCTGAGAAAACCACAATTCAAAAAGAGTCATGTATCAGAATATTTACTGCAGCTCTATTTACGATAGCCAGGACATGGAAGCAACCTAAGTGTCCACTGACAGATGAATGGATGAAGAAGATATGGCACATATATATAATGGAATATTACTCAGCCATAAAAAGAAATTGAGTTATTTGTAGTGAGGTGGATGGACCGAGAGTCTGTCATACAGATTGAAGTAAGTCAGAAAGAGAAAAATAAATACTATATGCTAACACATACATATGGAATCTAAAAAATAAAAGTGGTTCTGATGAACCTAGGGGCAGGACAGGAATAAAGATGCAGACGTAGAAAATGGACTTGAGGACACGGGGAGGGGGAAGGGTAAGCTGGGACGAAGTGAGAGAGTAGCATTGACACACACACTACCAAATGTAAAATAGATAGCTAAAAAAAAAAAAAAATAGCTAGCTAGTGGGAAGCAGCTGCATAGCACAGGGAGATCAGCTCGGTGCTTTGTGACCACCTAGAGGGGTGAGATAGTGAGGGTGGGAGGGAGATGCAAGAGGGAAGGGGATATGGGGATATATGTATGCATATAGCTGATTCACTTTGTTATACAGCAGAAACTAACACAACATTGTAAAGCAATTATACTCCAATAAAGATGGTAAAAAATTAATTTTTTTACTTAATTAATTTTAAAATTAATCTTCATTAAGAAAGTAGCCTGAGAAATTAACTTTGAACCCAGCTGCATTATTGTACATACTGTACAGTCAGGATTATTTTCCAAGTAAATGTTATTACAAAGATTTGATTCATCGGTCACTTCTTTATATATAGTATTTTCCTGATTATAGCTTTTGCCAACATGAATTTTCTTTTATAACTATAATTTCTACCAAATACAGTTTTGCTAAATCATATTTTGCCTAAATATTATGAAGACTGTATTACTCCATTAGTTTTTAGTCAAAAAAAAGTTACCAGTTTTTAGGTAAGTTAGTTGTCATGTGTTAGTTTTGTTGTTTCACGAACCTTGATTTTTCCAGATAAAGTTTTGAGGGTTTTAGCATTAACGAAAAAGATGAGATGCTTTGATCAGTTTTTTAATTCTAAAAAAATCTGTGATGTGCAATTTTGGACAATTTCAATTAGTTTCCTTTTTACACTATTTCTACCAGTAGCAGTCTCTGTACACTAAATAAAAGACTGACAGGGCTTCCCTGGTGGCGCAGTGGTTGAGAGTCCACCTTGCCGATGCAGGGGACACGGGTTCGTGCCCCGGTCTGGGAAGATCCCACATGCTGCGGAGCGGCTGGGCCCGTGAGCCATGGCCGCTGAGCCTGCGCATCCGGAGCCTGTGCTCTGCAATGGGAGAGGCCCCAACAGTGAGAGGCCCGCGTACGGCAAAAAAAAAAAAAAAAAAAAAAAAAAACTGACAATATCTTTCTGCGTTTTTCAAATTTGTTCCCATTTTTTACTTGGTTATCTAACAGAAAAGTGAAATTCTTCAGGATTGCTGTTAAAGAGGGGATAAAAAGCGTGTCTTCATCAAAAATGGCTGGGAAAAACATTCCTAGAGTCAAATATCCTGTTATATTCTCAGGAGCTGACTGTTATGCTGTTATGTCCAAACTTTCCCCTGCAAAAGAAAAAAAAAAGCTGACTAGAACAAAAGACAGTAGTTAAATTCTAAAAATCCAGAATTTCTTATAATCACTTTGAAATACCATAAGATTCTCAGAATTAGATATATCCTTTCTTTTGCAGAACAGAAGAAAGATAAAAGCATGAACTCGGAAGCCAAGACTGGTTGAGTATGAATCTTGAGTCTGTCCCTTACTAGCTATGTGACCCTGGACAAGTTACTCACCCCTCTGCCAGTTTATGAATTGCCAAATGAATGTAATACTAATACCTACCTCACAGACTTGCTGCAACCATATTTCATCTAATTAGCTAATATATATAAGATACTTAGAACAGTACTTGCCATGCAGTAAGTGCTCTCTAAATGTTAACTACCATTATCATCATCATCTTGCACTAGTCCCTTCCCATTTAGCCCCATTTTAAATGTAGGCTATAGGGCAGGGAAGGGAGAGGGTGAATGACTGCAAAAAAGTCGAATGAAGATAACTAGGAATTAAACATATATGGAACATAACTGCCTTCATCTAGACTATTTGTAATGTATAAAATAATGACTAATTTGCTATATCCCAGACTAACCATCACTAACAATTCCACTCTACCTGTAATTTTTGTTTCTGAACTTGGTTCTGATCTATTTCCCCCTTGACCCTGTAATTTACTTCCCAAATAAACACCAAAAATGGTCTTCATAAACAAGAGGCTTGAATGCCTACAGCAAGATTCACAAGGTAAGAGTGCTTAAAACCATGCTTTGATAAAAGAGGAAGGGGGAGACACTGTCATTTTAATATTAATAGTGGACATTATCATCTTTTTTTTTTTTGCGGTACACAGGCCTCTCACTGCTGTGGCCTCTCCCGTTGTGGAGCACAGGCTCCAGACAGGCAGGCTCAGCGGCCATGGCTCACAGGCTCAGCCGCTCCGCAGCATGTGGGATCCTCCCGGACCGGGGCACGAACCCGTGTCCCCTGCATCGGCAGGCGGACCCTCAACCACTGTGCCACCAGGGAAGCCCGGACATTATCATCTTAATGAATGAGTCCTAAGCATAGTAACTCTAGGGTTGCATGGTTTAATTATGCATTCCATAAACCCAAGCCTTTAATATTCTTTTTTTTTAACAATTCTAAATACACACACAGTTTTCAACGGAGCAAATAAAATTTAAAATCTCATATATCATCAAATTCAATAAAAAATGTAAATACTCTTGCAGACTGTATTTTTTGAGTTTCAAAATTACCAAAAGCTACCAGAACTTTTAATGTGCATTAACATATAACTGCAATATAAATATAAGATTTAAAACATAGTTTTTATTACACTAAAAAATATACAAACATTAATATACAAATTACTTCAAACTGCTAATCATCCAGTTTTCTTTAACAAAACAGAATGAAGGTCAACTAAGTACAAGTATCATTACGTACAAAATAAACCTAGAAGTTATTTCTTTGCATTAAAGATCATTTTCAGAATGATACTTCATGAGCATGGCAGGGACTATATATACATTTTATCATATTTCTCAGTACTTCATGTCAAAGCATATATGCAATAAGTGGCAAAAAGTGCTAAAATAGAAAAAAAATCAGTAAAACTATAATATTCCCAGATATCTAAACTATCTGCCCAGCATTTTAAATTCATTTAAATATCAAAAAAAGTTATTCATCAATTTCAATTCTGACATTCCAATCAATGAACACGCAAAGCTTTATTTAAAAAAATAGTAATCCATACACTATGGAGGGAAGTGTAAAATGGTACAATCACTTTGAGAAAAGGTCTGGCAGTTTCTTAAAAAGTTAAACATATATCTTCCTTAATCCAGCATTAAGTCCATAACACATTTATACAATAATATACATAACAGCCAAAATCCGGAAATAGCCCAGAAGTCCGTCAAAAGATAATGGATAAACAAACTGTGGTATATTTATAAAATGGATACTACTCAGCCACAAAAAACAATGAACTACTGATTAGAGGATGGATGAATATTAAAAACATTAAGACGGGTGAAAAAAACAGAAACAAAGGATCTATACTATATATGATCTCAATTATACTGTGTCATAGAACAAGCAAAACTTATCTGTTTTTTTAGAAATTAGTGTTTTTTTAAAAACAGTGGTTGCCTGAGGTACCAGGGTATTGGTTAGGAAAGGGCAGGAGAGAACTTTCTGGGGTGATAACTTTTAAAATCTTGATGGGGGTTTAAGCTACACAGATGTAGTCATTTGTCAAAACTCATCAAATGGTGCATTTAAGATTTGTGCATTTCACTGTTTGTAAATCTTACCTAAAAAATCATAAACACACAAATAAATACTGAACTCCAGTTCATAATACTCATGCTGAAGTGTTTATGGGTAAAGTATTCTAATTCTGCAACTTGTTTTAAAATAAGTTTTCTTAAAAAATAAAAAATGGATGGATGGATAGACAGATAAACATGTGATAAAGCAAATACAGCAAAACATTAATTGTAGAATGTAGGTGGTAGGCATATGAATGTTTACTATAAATTTTTTCGTTTCTATACATTTGAAGGATTTCTTAATCTTTGTAACAGAGGTGAATTCACACTCATGAAAGATCTACTAACAAAGTGTAAGTCTAATGATACATCCATTTTAGTTTAAATTGTTTGGGCTAACTTGGGTGGTATTTTTATTTATTTATTTACTTTGCTTTCTACTATTTACAAAGGAATTGAAAACTAAAAATAAATTATATAAATTCACATTATAGCTGCTACTTTTAATGAAACAACTTTAAGAAGATACATTAAAAAATACGGAACCAATTTCTCAAAATTATATACAAGATCTAGCATGACTGCTAATGTTTAATTAGGTTGCATATTTTAAGAATTTACTCTTTTGTATTTGTTAAGTACTGCAACCATATTTCATCTAATTATTTTTAACTATTTACAATCAAAGTCACCATCAAATATTTAATTGATTTTGAGAATTTGTGAATCTTAACATTTGAAAAAAATAAATATATTATGAAATTTAGACATGGTACATTTGGCATCTATTATATCACCTAAAGAAATATATTTCAATTATGCCTCATCAAAAAAATTTACCTCTATAGTACTGAATTCTTTGTTTCATGGCACACACAAAGAGTAGTACAATGTATTACCATGTATTTAAAAGAACATGTATTAACAACACATTTAACCACTATCATCTACAGTATATATTAATTACAATTTACCACACTTAATTATTTAAACATATCTATTTAAAACTTGACATTACTTTAAAAGAAGGCACATGGAAAATAATTCATATTTCAAACATTTTCATGTAAGTAAAGAGGCAATAGGGTAGAGTGAATCTTTCAAAAATAAAATAACACCAAGTTGATGTCGCATTATACAAAAAAGGAAAATATTTAATTTGAATATTTTAAGAAATCTGGCATTTGTTAGAAATGAAAGAGCTTCATTAACTTTTTCAGAATGTCACTATAAATCATACCTAGGTTTATAAAATCATAACTTGTAAAAAAACAAACATCCATTTAAGTTCAAATGGATAAGAAAAGACAAGAAGGTGGCAAGAATAACTAGGCACTATCTAAATTTCTAATATATTGGATGAAATAGTATTTCTACAGAACCAAGTCTACATTTTAAAAATAAAAACACTCTTTCCTATGTTTTTCCAGCATTACATTTCGTAAGTAAACTCACAGCCCCAAACAGTTCTCTATAGTAGGATGTCTGGTGGCTTCAATTGTATTCCATTGGTACTAATAGAATTTGCCCTTATATATTCCCCTTAGTGAAACTTGTCCTCAGCAAAAACTGCTAATGTAAGTTGGTAAGTAGTCAAAAACTCAAAAAAGTCTCAATATAGAAAGAAAAAGAAAAAAGCTTTAGCTCATAATTTCCCTAAGATACTCTGCAAGATAATAATAAACAGCCTCTAAAAAGAGTTCAGTCATCAAACAAGTCTTCTTTACACAGAAATTCCCATAAACTATACTATGCTAATTATAATTGCATAGGTGGGGAGATGGAGCAATGAAAATGGAGCAGAACCACATTCACTTTAATTTTTGCAGATTAAAATTAAACAAGATTGACTCAGAAAAACTGCTGCAGTAAACTCACTGCAATGAGTGTAATTCTGTTGTTTAAAAATATGTAAAATAAGGTTTTTATTCTACTCGGTCCCTACATGCTAACAAGTCTGTCACATGACATAAGCAACGAAACAACAATCTTGAACACTGCTGGAGAAAAATAGACTGTAGCAGACTATGTTTACACTATTTTCTGGGCAGCAAAAAAATTTTCAAGGGCAATTTTATATAGTATACATTTTTAGCTTCCACACTTATATTAGAATCTAACCACCAAAAAAGATGTATATTGCACTTTTCTGAACACATAACTTGGCTAAAAACATTTCACAGAATTAATGTTCCACAGAACACACCTGGAAAACTGATTTAGCTGTACAAAGTCAGCATTCAAATTGAACATTCATTAACAATTCTGAGTAGTACCATGCTAAGATTATAACATGAATTACATTTTGTATGGTAATTTGCTTTCAATCATTTCAAAAAGTTAAAGCTTACTACCTTAAAGATTTACTGGAATAATATTGTAAAAACATTACCTCAAATAAGAATTATAAGATTCATTAGACTGAAAGAAAAGTCAAAGCACAGATTAAAGATGAAATTGTCAAAGGGATATATCATACATTCAAGGCATTTTTATAATAAAATACTTAACTCTAACAGCAGATACAAAACACCAATGAAATTAAGCAGTCAACAAGCTAAAACAGTACTGTAAGAGTCCGTTTTATTTTTATTCTTTCTATTCCTATAGCCATAACCTAAATTTCAGATTTAATTTCCCCTCACTACAATGCCCACCCTGAAATGCTGCTATTATGACATTAAATCAGAGCTCTAGTCATATGTCCCTAGTCAAAAGCCTTCCATGGCTTGCCATTATATATTCACTTTCGATTCCTTAAAAACAGCATTTAATGTAATCCATAATGTGGCACCAACCAGCTTCCAACTTCCAAATTGATATCCCTCAATTTACCTTCACCCACTCTTCAACAAAAATTTCTGAAAATCTAATATGATTTAGGCACCATGTTAGGTTTCAAAATACTCTATTCCAGTGGTTCTTTGAGTGGTTTTTTAGCTTGCATCAGAATCTCTAGAGAACTTATTAAAACAGATTGCTGTACTCTACCCCTCAAGTTGCTGATCCGAAAGGAATGGATTTACATATCTCACAAGTTCTCAAGAGATGCTGATGCTGCTGGTCAGGGTCTACTCTTGGTGAACCACTGCTCTACACCACAGGCCATGAGCCGAAAGCCCACTGGCTGAATGAGGCCCATTCACATGTTTCGTCTATTTATTATTTTAAATAATTTTAATTATTTGCAAATGTTTTACAAATAAAAATTTCTCATAAAAATGCAGATTTCTGGCTCATTTCTGCATGTAAAAATTCTGCTGGAGCTCAAGGGTAGCTACACCAGTTAGTCAAGGTATATGTCCTTGTCCAGATTATCACATCCCTAATTGGCCCTATGCTCACTTAAAATCACTTAAAAATCACCTGGCTTAGCACTGTATTTGTGCTTATACACTCTGACCCACTTTTTCTCATTCTCTATGCCTTTTTCATGCTGCTCACTCTGGCATAAACATCCTTTCTCCCCAATACGGCTGAAATCCTACCTACCCCATTCTAAAGCTTGGCTTGAATATCCTTCCTCAACACAGTCCCAGCAAAAATAGAAATCCTTAAGTAATAAACATATTAAAGATTTAACATAAATGTCTATGTGTGCTTTAAGAATCAAGGTTTTATTTCCACAAACACTAAAATAGCAATATTTACAAAAACATAAAAGACTATAGATATCATAAATTATAAACATATAATTTTTGCTATTTTTATTCTAAATAAAATTTTAATTTTGTTCATTAAAGTTTTTACTGTGATTTTACTGTGAAAGAAATCTTTTTCAGACTAAGACATTGCAAATGAATTGACGTATTAAATCTTGTAGTCAAAATATATAACAGCTCCAATAGAATATCTTATTTTGCTGGACAAAAAAAGGAGGAGGAGGAAGGGGGTAATTGACACAATTCCCCTGATTTCATAACCCACCAATTTTTAAAAGCAATTTTAATGAAATAAATGTTTCTAATTTTTTAACATGTAGGATATTTTTGTGGATTTTTACTTCTGTGGAATGGCAGGGGGAAAAAAATTACAGAGAAACAAAAACTGAGTGCTGGTCATTGCTCTGCCATAAAGAGCTTTGTTACATCAAGTAAATCATTGAGTTCTCCCTGGACCTCGGTTTCATTACCTCAAAACTGAGGTGGGAAAAAGTGTTCTCCAAATACCTTCCATCCCTAAAATCCTTGGACTTACTCTGTCAAAGAATGAAAGCATAAAAATCAATGTCATACAGACAAGCTTCTATTAGGCTAGTATTGCTTCTAAATTAGATTGACTTAAAAACTTTGAACTACATACAGCTTTCAAAGTGCTAATTAAAAATGCTGAAGATTCAGAATTTTGAAAGAATACTTATGTATTTATATATGTTATTTATATATATGTTAATAACCAAAATAAAACATCTTTTGTAAGGCCAACAATTAAAACATCTTAGGAAAAAAATTAGAGGAAGACAAAAAAATTTATAACCATACCAATCAGCGTTTTAATATATATCAAAGGAAAATTAATTAATTAGAAAATCCTGTCAAAAAAGCCTTTTTCATAATAGAGATTAACAATATTTTTTAAGAATATGTACTCTGGGACTTCCCCGGTGGTCCAGTGGTTAAGACTCTGTGCTTCCACTGCAGGGGGTGTGGGTTCGATCCCTGGTCAGGGAACTAAGATCATAACATGCCGTGCGGCGTGGCCACAAAAAAAAAAAAGAATATGTACTCTGCTTCAGGATATTCCCAAATGAAAGTAATTTGGCCAAAATTAAAATTATCAAATTGCAAGACTGCAAAAAAAAATCTTAGAGACTATTATATTCAGATAGATCATGCCGTAAGCGAATTGCTTTCAGCTTCTCCACTTCAATTTTTGCTCTTAGCAGCTCTTCCTCTAGCTGCTGCCTTCTTTTCAATCCATCCCTCTTCTCCTGAACATATAATCCAAAATTTTTTTGATTTTCTAAAATTATCTGATGCTCCTCTTTCAGCATTTGCAGAATCTGAGGATCATACCCTAACTGTGACCTAAAATTTTCTCCACTTTCATGCCGAAAAAAATCATCTCTCCTTGGGATAGAAGATGGAGACGATGTCATTCTCATATCAACAGAGGAAAGTGACGGTGACAAAGATCTTTCCATAACATGTACTAATTCATGTTCTTCTCTTTGCTCTAAAGTATCACTCTGTTGAGAATTTAAAACCAGTGGAGGAGGGGGCTTAATGTCTTCTTCTTGCTTCACCTCCACTGTAATAGCAACTGGATGGTGGTCCAACATTACCTGTAGTGAACTTGTACCAGCCTGTGCTTCCTCATCCAAGTTTGCACTACAGCACACAAAAAAGCATTATAAAATGTAAATCAAATGAATATAAGAGCATTTTAAAGCATAATTTCATATTTAATATACATTAAATTATCAAGCTATAAAGAAAATTATGAAACAAAAAATATTTTTAACCCTTGCAATAATAAATTAAAGTGACTATGGTTGGGATTTTAATTTTATATATATATATATATATATATATATACACATATATATATCTCCATCCTTAACTTTAAAATTGGCCTCTTAAAAGAACAGGAACTTACAAATACTACACAAGGCTATCAAGGTAAATACAAAAGAAAAGGCATTTTTGATACTTTCAAAGAGATACCAATTGTCCCTATAAGCCTGAGGTTCTTAAATGGTGTAAAGTGTCATTTAATTCATTCTGGGCCTTGCTATCCCGACACCTTAGTCCTAGACCTCCTGCTTCTCCTCTCCTGTCCTGATCTAAAAATCACCAGAGTCTATGACTTCCAGCAGGACAGTGGAAGGCAATCTCTGAGACGTATTGATTTCTCAGTAGTCACACTCTCACACACACACACACACACACACACACACACACACACACACACACACACACACACACACACACACACACACAGGAAAAACAAGATTGTGTATGATTTTGGGTATGCCCAACTATCAGGGGGTTCTCCTAACTATCCAATTTCAGATGCAATGGTGTTTCCCCTTTACCTATCCTAAACTACATGACTCAGGTGATCTTTAAGTCTTTTAACCAGTGGTCAGGTGAAGTGTACAAGGGCAAGGGTTTAGATCTACCACTGGATCATCAGTACCCAGTATAATACTCTACTTGGAACCTCACAGGTGCTCATCATATGTTGAATGATTGAATAAATGAAATGGGTTTTTTCAATGCAATGTTTTTTTAATGGCCTATATATGATATATTGAAAATTTATTAAATTTACATGAAATTTCCATAAAATATGCATTCCTATTAGAGGCGACTACAGTTTTAGCATAATTTAAACTTTGACATTACAATATTTGTTATGACATAAACACAATGTTCCTGAAAATTCTGTTGGTTTTTAAATAATTTCATGTATAACATGAAGTTGTGAATTAAGAATACATAATGTTTCTTGAGGGTTTTTTTTTTAATTTATGTTTCTGCTTAACTTAAAAATAAAAGTTATCGAGGTGAAAGAGATTATTGGAACATTAATGGAAATGCTACACTTCACATTATTTAAATAACATTTTATAAATTATAAATAAGTAATATAGGTTAGAATACATTCTACATGGATGATTAAAAGGCTGGAACAAGTTTAAGTAGAACATAAGGAAAAGAATTTAAACTCCCCATATGTCACTTACTAATAACATTAAATTGCCAGAAATATCAGATATTTGTCTAAGAGGCACAAATGAAATAATAAGATATTTAGTATGTTATAAAAAACCTATTTGTAGATTATATAAATTCCTTCATTTTCATTCTTGTCTTTTTTTGTCATTTTATGATTTTCAAAAGCAAAACAATGGAATATAAATGTAATTCAAATTAGTAAGATTTGCTTTTATTAACATCTCTAAATCCTAGATTGGGAAAAAGTTAAAACAACAGATATAAATTAAATTTTTTAAATCCACATAATTACTTTTCCAAATTAGTATGTATAATAGACTATAAAACTCACAATTAAACATAGACAATATACTCCCATGTAAATTAAAAATACGCCTTATATCTGGAATATTCCATTCCACTTTAGTTAAAACATTACAAATAAGGCATAACAAAGCCTAAAAATGATTTAGAGGTCACAAAAAAATGATAAAACAGAAAAGAACTTCTAAAATGTATGAATATGAACTCTGAGGATAAAATTGGTTATAAAAACACAAAATATAATCTGATGTTAAAGAGAGGTAAATATAAAGACATAAATCAATGTCAGTTGTAGAAATAAATAGCCTTACAAAATACCTGTATATACTTAAATACGTTAAATTATATAAGCAGTAATATTTTCCTTATTAAGTATAGAGAGTTTGATGAGATTAACTGTCATATTTATATAGAAGTATAATTAAGATAGTGAATTATAAACTTCTGAGATAATTAAGATTCAAGATGATGTCAAACAAGTATAAGTATATTAAGTACATAAATATATTATAAATTAAAATGCTAGTATAGAGAAAGTGGCAGAGCAGACACACTAACAAAAATAAGCATTTAATTGGCATATTTCTGATATTCTTACCTTTAAAATCTGAAAAACTGATTGTTTAAACAGTAGGTATAGAAATGTGTAAATCAATGCATTTAATCAGAGAAATGTTGGTGTCCCAAAGATTGACTGTGTAGGTATATATATTCTATGTATGTACGTGTATATATACCATACATACATACACACACACACAAGCGGTCAAAATGTAAATATATCTTTGTATCTTATATATTATTTTTCTTCTATATCAGTGTATTTTTAAAATACACAACTTGATAAAACTACAGTTTCTACGTGTAGTTTTCAAATTATAAAAACCTATACCCCAAAGGTAGTTTTATACCTATAATACAAAGCCACTGTTCTTTATGATTCAAAGAGGGAAAAAATTTTAATGAGTATAAAACAGTCTTACTGTGGAGTTTTTTTTTTTTTGGACATTCAGCATACTAGGATTTAATCATCTGTCATCACAGTGAACAGTTTAAGCAGTGACCCCATGAATTAATATACTGTGTATCCACATCTTGGATTCCCACTGGTGCTATTTTTTTACTATGCTATCAACTAGAAATAAGAAGTATATGGTAAGAAGCTGGGCTCAAAAATATTATCCTAGTAAATTATCAAAATAACAAATATGTTTGGCTAAAAAGGTTTTTCCATTTCTTCCCTAACTTCAAAGGGATTTCATAGGTAATTAATAATTTTGCTTATATAATGACTCTTCCATCAATAGGAAAGTACCTTGTAAAGTTTTGTTTGAAGGTTCCTCAACTAACAAGGAGTTTACAGTTTGCTTAAATTACCCTAAATGATTCAGAAGAAGCCTGTAGCTGCCATTTTTATCTTTTGCCAGAGGTTAAAATCTGAATCAGCAGCAGGATAATAGTTTTTGAAGATTTCCAGGCAAGTACTTATGTAGAGCACAAATTCAACCAAAAAAACTGTTTCTAATCCAGCTGCTCTTATTGATATATTAAAATTCATAATTTGATACCCTTGCAGAATAGTATGGGAGAGCTTACCCTTTCCTGTATGACCCCAAATCAAAGTGAAACTAGACCATTATTGTGTAAAAACAACAAAAGTTTTTAGTTTTATTAAGTAATCTGAATCCCTAATTAGGCATTAACTCCTTTTCTTGTGTTCTTGTCTTTTTTATTTTGAATGTTAAGTTAGAAAAATACTTTAAACTGTACATTTAAAAATACTTTAAACTTTAATATATACTATGATGCCATTAACAAGTTTACTTAATTGTTCATTTTAGGTTTTTAGCTCAATTAATATTCAGTAAGTGTAGACACTGATAATTCATTAAAAAAAAGCAAGGGTTCCATTTTTCCTGAAACTGCTAACTTTATACAAAATTGAAAATTCTAATGAAATGTAATCTTAAATGAAATAAGAAAAAGGTATCTCTCAGAAGCTAATTAAACAATTTAATTTTAAAGCTTTAAAAGTTTATGAGGTAATGTCACAAATTACATCCCATTTATTCCTCCCTAACCTTTACTTTTTAGAAACTACAGAAGGAGGGAAGGGGGAGGGGAAGACAATAAAAAGTGGCTTAAATCCAGTGCAGCAGAAAAATTCCTTATAGCCTCACTTTTCTTTTTTAAGAATACAAAACAAAGACACTATTCACTGCTCCCGTAGTGGGGATGCTTACTATGCATATCTTTATCACAACTAAGCCAGAGCCCAATAGATAGGAGGCGCCATAATTTTCACAACAAAATAAAATAAAGCTTACCTTTGTATGTGGTTCCTGTCTCTTATCAGGCAAAAACTGGAAATCTGGGGAATCATCTCCATAACTTTCTTGGTTGGCTCAGAAATATTGCTTTTAAAATCTGATTGGGTCTCTTTTTGCTGCAATAGCTCCTGTTTGGCATATTCTTTGAGCCTTTTGTAAAGAGTGCGTAGGCCCTGCGCTGTTCGAGGAGGGCGGTCTACTCCACTTGCATTATAGTTAACTGCTATGATATCCCAACATCTATTCTTTTCCACTATTACTGAATGTTTGTTAGTGTGTTCTTCCAGAATTTTAACATATGGCTTCACAAGCTTTAACAAATCAAGCTTTTCAGATAAGGTAAAATTGGAAGATCTAGCTTTTCCTACCATTGTTCTTTTCAAATTAAGTAGGCAGTTTCTGAAACCACCATGCAGCCTTCAGCTCTGCTCAGCTCTTTTCACAAACAGAAAAAGATCAGGCTTAACTAGGCTAGCCTCATTTAGGCCCACGCCTACAGGGGAGGGTTTATTAAAATTCCTCCAGCTTAAGCTGACGCAGGTTCAGGAAATCTGCTTAAGCCAAGCCTGACCTACATAAAGCTTCTCACTGAAGAAGACAGGAAGGCACAAGCAAAACACACTTGTGTATAAAGAGAACAGCTCGAGGTAGGATTTAATACACAAAGGTCTAGAGATAAGCATGGAACACAGCTAAAAATTAGCTAATTTAGGGAGAATATCGAATTCCAACACGTTTGCCTAACTGATAGATTGAAAATGCACTGCGGTATCACTTTAATAAAAACAAAAGAGGAACTGTTTTGTACTATTTGTTTACAAATCCAGTAGACAGAAAAATGAAAAACTAAAGATATGAGTGGTGAATGTAGTGATTCCTAACAGAGACCCTAATCACTGTTTCTGAGCTGCTGTTCTCTCTTACAAAATCTGCATAATGCTGGTCCTGCTGTCAATCAGGAATTGCATATCCTCTAGCTAGTTAGGTTACACCCAGCTCAGACTCCACGGTAAAGCTAAGCTTCTCCTTCATTTTACAGTCTACAATAAACACCGTGTTTTGTTTTTTTTTTTCAGTTACTTAAGAAGAAATTTTTGTTGAACACTAAATCTAAAAAGCAGATAAAAATTATGTTTTTAAAGCAATGCATTATTCCAGCTGTAACGTACATGAATATGCTAGCCCGCTTTAGCATGTGTAAAAAACACCATTCACAGTAAGAACAGCATAATAACACCTTAAGACTGCACACAACAAAATCGCATTTGCTATTATTAGAGTACGATCTTTATTTAGCCATTTTCACACAATTTGAGCTATGAAAGGAAACAGCTAGTCTAGTCATTTGCAAGGCCACCAATTTGCGTGTTTAGGATATATTTTCTAATCTCTGTCTGAAACATGATAAATAACAATGTAAACAAATAAGCCTATTTTCTCCTGATATACATGTTTCTCCAGATAGGAGAATGAATTAGAACATACTTGAACACAGTTCCATTCAATCAACTGCTGAACACCTGTAAAAATGTTCCCAAGCACTGAGGAAGGCCCAAAGAAAACAAAGGTAAATCTAGATACAGCCCCTATCCAAAGAACTATAGCTCTACAGAAATGCCATCAATTTTCAATTACTTTGTTTTTCATTCTTTCAATAGAAGAGAATTAAATTAAATTTGTTAAGTTCTCACTTTGAACCAGACAGTGTGCTAGAATGTGTTATTTGTCAGGAAATGTGTTATTTGTCAGGAAAAAAAGTGAAAGATTGCTGGGTACACTATAGGATGCTAGGTGTTTTCTGGCATACTCTACTGGGTAATCTGATTTTTAGCAGTCCTAGCCTTTCACCGTCTTTGAGCAGTTTTATTGCTGAGTAAAGTTGTAGAAAATAGTAATGCAAATGATTCTTGCCCCTAGAGATGCAAACTGAAAATTGACCTGCTCCAACAACCTGACCACAGTTACTCAAAGGAAAGCAAGAACACAGGATATACACTGTCTTTAAACAATATTATTATTTTTGGAAGAAATACAGGCATTGTGTTAAGAAATGATGTGCTAATGGAAATGTGAAAAAACGTTCAATCTCACTATCAAGGAAATGTATACCAAAAATGATTTTCATCCATAAGACATCCATAAGGATGTGAAAAAACGTTCAATCTCACCATAAAGGAAATGTATACCAAAAACGATTTTCATCCATAAGACATCCATGAGGAAATGTGAAAAAACGTTCAATCTCACTATCAAGGAAATGTATACGAAAAATGATTTTCATCCACAAGACTGGCAAAATTCTTAAAGAATGAAAATGTCAGGAGTGGATGAGGGTGCAGGGCAGAGTACTCTTCTGTACCGTTCATGAGAGTGTGAAATGGCATTTGTGATGGCAATCTCAGAGTACGTATTAATAGTTTACATGTGTAAAAACTTCTAAACTTGCAGTAATTTTACTTCTCAGAATCTACCTTGAAAAATACTCAAACACACAAGGAGCAGCAGAGCCTTCTTAGTAGTTGCATAGTATTGGAAGCAATCTAAGAGCACATCAGTTGGGGACAAGTTAAAGTCACTAAAGTATATCCATACTATGGTCTACTCTGGGCAGCACTAAAATGCAAAAGGTAGATTTCTGTGTATTGACACAGAACAAGCTCCAAAATATATGGTAAGTGAAAAAAGCAAGTAAAACAAAAATACATACAATTATAATCCCATTATGCTTACCCAAAACACCCAAAGCTAAATATTTCTGTAGGTACAGAAAATATATGTGTAGGTACAGAATGCAGGTCCATACATAGGTATGAAAATGTACTCCAAGAAGGTCTGGAACTCTTCTGCCTAATTACAGGAGCCATGACTTGCAGGTAGCTATGGAGCATTTTTCTTTTTTCTTTTTTTGGCCCCACTGGACCACCAGGGAAGTCCAGCTATTGAGCATTTTAAATGTGGTTAATGGGACTGAATTTTTTACTTTATTGAATTTTAATTAAACAAAATTTTTTACCTGAGGCAGCATATTTTTCCATTAAACACAACTTTATTGTTTGGGTAGGATTACATTTTACTTAACCCTTTTGTCACAAATGATACTATTGTTTCTAGTATTATGGACAAGAACTCCCTCCTGGACCAAACGTTAGTCAGGCTCCTCTGAGCCTTCTTCTCAACTAGGACTTTAGCAAGGATCCTGCTAAACCAGTTTATAGAGAATCCCCCTACCCTTGATACCTAACCAAATTCTTCATACTCCCACCGTTAATACCTAACCAAGTTCCTCTCAGTAATTTTCCACCCACTGACCCCCTTACCCTGCCTATTGGCTGTAAATCCCTGTTGTAGTAGCAGTTGAGTTCAGTCTCTCTCCCCTGTTGCAACAGTCTTTTTTTTTTTTTTTAATAAATTATTTATTTATTTATTTAGGCTGCATTGGGTCTTTGTTGCTGCACATGGGCTTTTTTTACTTGCAGTGAACAGGGGCTACTCTTTGCTGTGGTGCGTGGGCTTCTCATTGCGGTGGCTTCTCTTGTTGCGGAGCAAGGGCTCTAGGCACGCGGGCTTCAGTATTTGTGGCATGCAGCCTCAGTAGCTGTGGCTCGCAGGCTCTAGAGCACAGGCTCAGGAGTTGTGGCGCACAAGCTTAGTTGCTCCACAACATGTGGGATCTTCCTGGAGCAGCGATCGAACCCATGTACCCTGCACTGGCAGGCGGATTCTTTTAATTTATTTATTTAATTTATTTATTTTTGGCTGCATTGGGTCTTCATTGCGGTGCATGGGCATCTCATTGCAGTGGTTTCTCTTGTTGCAGAGCACAGGCTCTAGGCGCATGGGCTTCAGTAGTAGTTGCAGCACATGGGCTCAGTAGTTGCAGCACACGGGCCCTAGAGCACACGCACTTCAGTAGTTGTGGCTCACGGGCTCTAGAGTGTAGGCTCAGTAGTTGTGGCGCATGGGCTTAGTTGCTCCACGGCATGTGGGATCTTCCCAGACCAGGGCTCCCCTGCATTGGCAGGCGGATTCTCAACTACTGTGCCACCAGGGAAGTCCACAGTAGTCTTGAATAAAGTCTTCTTGCCTGTTTAACTTGTCCGGTAGAATTTTTCTTGACATTACACATAATCACATCAGCAGTGTAGTCAATCTTAAATTGATTCTGGTTTTTTTTGAAAGAATTAATTAATTCATTATTTAATTCATTATTCAAATATTCTGTCTAATAAGTACATAATACATACAAGAAGAATGTTTATTGTTAACTTCTGAAATCTATTTTACAAAGCACTTGACTAAGCTTTAGTTATCTGGAAATTTACTTTTGTGGAAACCTCATTTCATGAAAATGCTAGGTACATTGTGTTAGTGTACATAAATTCTGCTTGAATGAATTTTTTCTATGCACTGATATAACATTTAATGGATTTGTTTGAATATTTTATGCAGACAGCACAAATTATAGTGATACCCTGTATAAACTGTAATTGATTATTAATCTGAATTACTTATTCTGTCTTAATTATAATTAAATTATTTTTCTAGCTAAAAAAATAATGGGCAAACTTTTTAATATAAAAAAGTATACTACTGATGCAGAATCAAGTGCAGATGCAGAAGCTAGTACTCTTGCTGGAATAATAAAGAAAAAAATGAGAGCCCGAACTAAAGCATATTACATATTTCATACTGAATACCAAATGCAATTTGCTAAAGCAGAACAACAGGAATAAGCTGTTTAATGCATTTTAAAAAGGTAAAGAAAATAAAATAGACAACGTTAAGAGACACTGTCAACAGACACATAGTAAATTTGACAAGCAGTTTCCTCTCAACAAACAAGAACTGATGAAGTTTAGGCACCTCAAATCAGAATTAAATATCCAAAAATATTTTTAAATAATATGTAACAACGTCTGACCTTGTAACTTTGGCCAGCTATAAAATGGTTTGGTTTCTTGCACACACAAAAAAAGAAAACCATTGTTAGTAAAGAGATGGTAAAAATACATACATACTATTTCAGTTACGGAAATTTTGTCAGAAAATTATTGGGAAAGGATTTTAAACGATATTTTAAAAACGAAAGAGCTTCAATTAAGCAGCCAATAATTGCCTGTAGAATACAAGACCTAACATATCAAACATCAATTGATTCAATATTTTTTAAATTGCAAGTACTTCTCTTTAGATTTAAATGAGTTATACAATAAAAGTTATATAATAAAAGTTATACAATAAAAGAGATACTGCCCTATTAACACATGGGTCACATTTTATCTCAAAGGACTTCAAAATTTACAAAGGAATGTTATCAATTCATGACCAAATAGATATATGAACTCATAACACAGATATTTTTTAATCTATATCTGTCGAAGAATTTTAGCTAGACATGGAAAAATAATAGTTCTACTGCAATAGATGATGCTCTGTTAGGTTAAGTTTAAAAATCTGGATTTATTGCAATTTTAAAACAAGAAATTAATATTTCATTTATTACTCTGTTCCACACACATTATGAAAATATTGTGCTCAACTTTCTAGAGCAGACTCTATGAAAAGTGTCAAGAATAGGGGCTTCCCTGGTGGCGCAGTGGTTGAGAATCTGCCTGCCGATGCAGGGGACACAGGTTCGAGCCCTGGTCTGGGAAGATCCCACATGCCACGGAGCAACTAGGCCCGTGAGCCACAACTACTGAGCCTGCACATGCTCCGCAACGAGAGGCCGCAACAGTGAGAGGCCCGCACACCGCAATGAAGAGTGGCCCCTGCTTGCTGCAACTAGAGAAAGCCCTCGCACAGAAACGAAGACCCAACACAGACAAAAAATAAATTAATTTTTTTAAAAAATGTCAAGAATATAGTTGTTAAAACCATTTGGAATACATATGCAAATACCAGTTTATGGAACTGGTTAAAAAAGAAAAAAATAGGGCTTCCCTGGTGGCACAGTGGTTGGGAGTCCGCCTGCCAGTGCAGGGGACGCGGGTTCGTGCCCCGGTCTGGGGGGATCCCGCATGCCGTGGAGCGGCTGGGCCCGTGAGCCGTGGCCGCTGGGCCTGCGCGTCCAGAGCCTGTGCTCCGCAATGGGAAAGGCCGCGGCAGTGAGGGGCCCACGTACCGCAAAAAAAAAAAAAAAGAACACTAATGATTTTTTTTGTTCTTTGCCAGTGCTCATTGGTTGAGTCATGGAGAGTTTTATAAATTATTGTACTGTCTATAAAATTTATAATTATTATTGTTTATAATTATTGTACTGTTAACTCCAACTCAAGATTTTTTTTAAAACAAAAAGAATACTTGCTAAACATTCAATAATCAAAGACAAAACAGTGGCAATGTGATTTACGTTTTCTCATCAATATCACACTGTATATGAGTGAGCTAAATTTGAAAATCCAAGGAAAAGGCATATTTGTGACCTGGTTAGATAGGTAGAAGAATACATGTTTAACGTAAAAATTTCCATAAACATACAACTCAGTAACTAACCGTATATATCCCTCTAACATGAATCGACAGAAAATTTTAATTATAATTAAGTTTTATGTAAATTGCATGAAAAAACTACAAGAAGAATTTGAAAAACACTTTGTTGATATTGATAAATTTAGAGCTGCTTTTAAATTTATACACTGCTCTTTTGAATTCAATGTTAATAATACTGAGTTGACACAAGAATTAGTAAATTAGTAAATTTGGACATTTTTTTTTGAAACTGACATGCTTTTGTTTCCAAGTCATATCAATTCTTCTAAAAAAGATGAACTAGTTTTGTTGATGTAGATACAAATATAAACAGAAATTTTTTAAAACTCAATTCAGCTAATGGACAACTTTTATGTATGTTTAGAACTTATTTATTTCATAAATATTATGAAATCTAAATACTAATCAAGAATTCAAAATAAAAATACAGCATCCAAATTGAGATATGCCGTAAATGTATAATATACACCAGCTTTCAAAGACTTAATATGAATAATAATAATTAATAACTTTTAATCACATGTTGAGATGATATACATATTGAGTTAATTAAAATGTATAATTAAAATTAATTTCACCTGCTTCTTTTTACTTTTGTAACATGGTTACTAGAAAATTTTTTAATATTTATATATGATTTATATTATATTTCTATTCGACAGCTTTGGTATAGAAGGATAGGCACCAAACTAATGACAGCAGCTATTACTGGAAGGAGACTAAGATTGACAGGGACAGTTAAGAACCTTTAACTTAACTGTATTATTATGAAATTTATAAAAATATATTCATATTACTTAGATAATCAAAATTAAATTATAAATAATTCTTACAAACTAAGAAAAACAATGCAACAGAAAAACAAATATAGAATACAAACAGAATTTAAAGAAAAAAATATAAACGTCCAATATATAAAGAGCTCAACAAGTAATCAGGGAGATGGAAAGTAAAAGACCATAGCTGTTTTTACCCATTCAACTGGCAAAAGTTAAAAAGTTTAATAGCATGTGTTAAGGAATTTGGGGGAATAAATTCTCTCATACAGTAATGATGGCAGAGCCACTTCAGAAGGCAATTAGCAAACCATATTAAAATATAATATAAACACATTATGATCTGACAACTGAGAAATATTTGCATAAGTTCATAAGACCACATGTACAAGGATGTTCTCTGCAGGATTGTTTTTAATAAAAACCCTAAATAAATCATGTTATATTCATACCATGGTATATCCTGCAGCAATTAAAAGAATAGGTTCATCTATATGTTCTAAAATGAAAACAAGTCTCCAAAGCATACTAGTGAGAGCTGCAAAGTACTCTCAGCATGGAACAACTCCATCCAAACCCCTGCACTAAGAGACTTGACCAACCCTAGGATGGCCTCCAGCAGCCTAAAGGCCCCAACCTAGCCTCCTCGTGAGCTCCATTCTGGAAAAGCTCAGAGCTATCAAAAGAATTTACTGTTTGTTCTAGCTAACACCTGACCCTAGGCCCCTGACCTCCCTTTGGTAGGGCATTTACTAAATCTCCCACAACTCAGGAGTGTCTCAAGGACCTGAAAGTCATTCCTTTGAAATGTAATTATCAGGAAGAACAGAGCCAAGGCCTCCCAGTCTTAGTGAGAAGGTAGAATCCTAACTTTGATAACTGCTAGCTAGCAGACAGAGCTGCCCTAATCTCATTTACACAGACCTACCTTTTGTAATTTTTCACTTCCCTGACTCTACTTGAGCTCCCTCTTTGACTCCCTCATCCTCCCTTCAAAAGCTGCACAAATCAGAATGGAGCTCAGGTCTTTACCCCACTGTCAGGAGTTAATGAATAAAATCTGCTTCCACTGCTTTAACTAATGTCTGGCTTTGTTTATCTTTGACATTAGCGAATGAAAAAATCAAGTTGTAGGTAGATATATGTATACTGTATGGTATCATTTATTTGAAACACACCATCCACATCAATAATACCAATTTCTAGGGGCTTCCCTGGGGCAATAATTATTATTATCGCAAAAAATAATAATACCAATTTCTACAGGTAAAATATATAAGAGCCTAGCTTTACCTGTAGTATTTTAGATAATTTACCTGTAGATAATTACCTGTAGTAATTTAGATACACCATATTAACAAATTGAAGGAGAAAAACCATATGATCATCTCAATAGATGCAGAGAAAGCTTTCGACAAAATTCAACACCCATTTATGATAAAAACCCTCCAGAAAGTAGGCATAGAGGGAACTTTCCTCAACATAATAAAGGCCATATATGACAAACCCACAGCCAACATCGTCCTCAATGGTGAAAAACTGAAAGCATTTCCACTAAGATCAGGAACAAGACAAGGTTGCCCACTCTCACCACTCTTATTCAACATAGTTTTGAAAGTTTTAGCCACAGCAATCAGAGAAGAAAAGGAAATAAAAGGAATCCAAATCGGAAAAGAAGAAGTAAAGCTGTCACTCTTTGCAGATGACATGATACTATACATAGAGAATCCTAAAGATGCTACCAGAAAACTACTAGAGCTAATCAATGAATCTGGTAAAGTAGCAGGATACAAAATTAATGCACAGAAATCTCTGGCATTCCTATACACTAAGGATGAAAAATCTGAAAGTGAAATCAAGAAAACACTCCCATTTACCATTGCAACAAAAAGAATAAAATATCTAGGAATAAACCTACCCAAGGAGACAAAAGACCTGTATGCAGAAAATTATAAGACACTGATGAAAAAAATTAAAGATGATACAAATAGATGGAGAGATATACCATGTTCTTGGATTGGAAGAATCAACATTGTGAAAATGACTCTACTACCCAAAGCCATCTACAGATTCAATGCAATCCCTATCAAACTACCACTGGCATTTTTCACAGAACTAGAACAAAAAATTTCACAATTTGTATGGAAACACAAAAGACCCCGAATAGCCAAAGCAATCTTGAGAACGAAAAACGGAGCTGGAGGAATCAGGCTTCCTGACTTCAGACTATACTACAAAGCTACAGTAATCAAGACAGAATGGTACTGGCACAAAAACAAAAATATAGATCAATGGAACAGGATAGAAAGCCCAGAGATAAACCCACGCACATATGGTCACCTTATCTTTGATAAAGGAGGCAGGAATGTACAGTGGAGAAAGGACAGCCTCTTCAATAAGTGCTGCTGGGAAAACTGGACAGCTACATGTAAAAGTATGAGATTAGATCACTCCCTAACACCATACACAAAAATAAGCTCAAAATGGATTAAAGACCTAAATGTAAGGCCAGAAACTATCAAACTCTTAGAGGAAAACATAGGCAGAACACTCTATGACATAAATAACAGCAAGGTCCTTTTTGACCCACCTCCTAGAGAAATGGAAATAAAAACAAAAGTAAACAAATGGGACCTAATGAAATTTAAAAGCTTTTGCGCAGCAACGGAAACCATAAAGAAGACCAAAAGACAACCCTCAGAATGGGAGAAAATATTTGCAAATGAAGCAACTGACAAAGGATTAATCTCCAAAATTTATAAGCAGCTCATGCAGCTTAATAACAAAAAAACAAACAACCCAATCCAAAAATGGGCAGAAGACCTAAATAGACATTTCTCCAAAGAAGATATACAGAGTGCCAACAAACACATGAAAGAATGCTCAACATCACTAATCATTAGAGAAATGCAAATCAAAACTACAATGAGATATCATCTCACACCAGTCAGAATGGCCATCATCAAAAAATCTAGAAACAATAAATGCTGGAGAGGGTGTGGAGAAAAGGGAACCCTCTTACACTGTTGGTGGGAATGTAAATTGATACAGCCACTGTGGAGAACAGTATGGAGGTTCCTTAAAAAACTACAAATAGAACTACCATATGACCCAGCAATCCCACTACTGGGCATACACCCTGAGAAAACCATAATTCAAAAAGAGTCATGTACCAAAATGTTCATTGCAGCTCTATTTACAATAGCCCAGAGATGGAAACAACCTAAGTGCCCATCATCGGATGAATGGATAAAGAAGATGTGGCACATATATACAATGGAATATTACTCAGCCGTAAAAAGAAACGAAATTGAGCTATTTGTAATGAGGTAGATAGACCTAGAGTCTGTCATACAGAGTGAAGTAAGTCAGAAAGAGAGAGACAAATACCGTATGCTAACACATATATATGGAATTTAAGGGAAAAAAAATGTCATGGAAAACCTAGGGGTGAAACAGGAATAAAGACACAGACTTACTAGAGAATGGACTTCAGGCTATGGGGAGGGGGAAGGGTAAACGGTGACAAAGCGAGAGAGAGGCATGGACATATATACACTACCAAACGTAAGGTAGATAGCTAGTGGGAAGCAGCCGCATAGCACAGGGAAATCAGCTCGGTGCTTTGTGACCGCCTGGAGGGGTGGGATAGGGAGGGTGGGAGGGAGGGAGACGCAAGCGGGAAGAGATATGGGAACATATGTATATATATAACTGATTCATTTTGTTGTGAAGCTGAAACTAACATACCATTGTAAAGCAATTATACTCCAATAAAGATGTTAAAATGAAAAAAATAAAAAATAATAATAATAATAATACCAATTTCTACAGGTAAAATATATAAGAGCCTAGTTTTACCTGTAGTATTTTAGATAATTTTATGGGGAGAAACGTATTTAGGTACATTAATCTTATTTTTTTTTTTTTTTTTTTTTTGCGGTACGCGGGCCTCTCGCTGCTGTGGCCTCTCCCGTTGCGGAGCACAGGCTCCAGACGCGCAGTCTCAGCGGCCATGGCTCACGGGCCCAGCCGCTCCGCGGCATGTGGAATCCTCCCGGACCGGGGCACGAACCCGTGTCCCCTGCATCGGCAGGCGGACTCTCTCAACCACTGTGCCACCAGGGACACCCCGAGGTACATTAATCTTAATGAATGCATTAAGTATTCTGAGGAAAATGTACTGATGTCTGCAACTTTAAAATTCATTTTTTAAAAGTAAGATAGGGACTTCCCTGGTAGTCCAGTGGGTAACACTCCGCGCTCCTAATCCAAGGGGCCCAGGTTCGATCCCTGGTCGGGGAACTGGATCCCACATGCATGCTGCAACTAAGAAGCCCGCATGCCACAACTAAAGATCCCGCATGCCGCAACTAAGACCTGGTGCAGCCAAGGTAAATAAGTAAATATTTTAAAATAAATAAATAAAAAATAAAAGTGAGACAGACTGATGGATGAATAGATATGCAATAAAGCAAATACAGTAAAATTTTAATTCTGGAATCTAGGTCGTTGGTATATGGGTAGTCAATGTAAAATGATCAACTTTTCTTAATGTCTGAAAATTCTAATATGTTCAAAAAAGTATCCTTAAAAATAAAATAATAGCAGCTAATATATTTTAGCTCTTTAGCTATTAAAAATGTGAGAAGTTTGAACAAAGCTAAATTTCTAAAATAGAATTTTGATAATTAGATCTATTAAATTTAATAAATAAGGAATAACTGTGGGTAGGAGTGATTTTTTTTTTCCTATGAATTACTTGTTAGGCAAAAAGCTCACCATGACTACTGAGATTATTTCTATATTTTAGGAGATAAAAAAAAAAAAAACACGAAGGTAAGGATATTACGCCTTATTAATCTTTGTCTTAGCCCAGGTTCTCTGGCAAACAGGGCCTGAAGCAATGACTAGAACGCTGAGGCTTTACTTGGGCGTTGCATATACAGGGTATCAAGAGTGAAAAAAAAATAAACTGAAGCAAGGAACTACGTGAAATGGTGGCTGGGGGACTTCTCTGGCAGTCCAGTGGTTAAGACTCCGTGCTTCCACTGCAGGGGGCATGGGTTCGATCTCTGGTCGGGAAGGCCACGAGGTCAAAATATAAGTAAATAAATAAATACTATTTTTAAAAGTGCTGGCTACATCTTTACAACAAGCTATGAAAACACAGAGTAGGTCACTTGGCAAATGCATCCACTTGGTACTCTTTGGAACATCTCCTGATAGACTACAAAAAGAAACCATTCCTCAGAGTAGTTCATGGAGGAAAATGTGGAATTTATCAGGCAGGTTCCCGCCTGTCTCCCATTTCCCAGTGGCCAAGCTCACCCCACTAGGAGTAAACTCTACCGCACTTTCAGCCTGTGTCATCCAGCCTCCACAGGGGCACAGGGTGCTACCCCCAAGCCCTGGTGTGGTGTGTCATCCACCAGACCCTCTCAGAGTGTGGTTCATCGGCCCGGTGGGGTGGCGGCCACCGTGAGGTGGTGGCTCAAGTGAGGCAGCACAGTGCGGTACAGTGAAGCAGTCAGTCTAGGAAGCACACAGTGGCAAGAGAATCTGAGAAGGCGTATATCACACTGCAATATGTGAGGAAGATGACACTTTAAAAATCTGCCACATAAAAACAGGGTTAAAAGCCAGGGTGAATCCAAACCCTAAGAATCATTCTGAGTTATAGCATTTATATCTCACACTTCAGCACTGTGCTTTGGTGATGATACCCTATAATGTTAAGCACTCAAGACAATCAAAACCATGAATTCCCTGGCGGTCCAGTGGTTAGAACTCAGCACTTTCACTGCCACGGGACTGGGTTCAATTCCCTGGTCAGGGAACTAAGATCCTGCAAGCCACGCAGTGCAGCCAAAAAAAGACAATCAAAACCTAGGTTAACAGGGATCTTGAAAACCCTTACAGAACTGAAAGAAGTCTAAGAAGGAAAAACTCAGTGCTCCTGCCATGTTTCTCCTTTACTTTCATACCACTCCGACACCACCTGGGTGTTCTACAATTCAACTCAATTCTGACACCATCTATCTGGAGATAGCATCACATCCCACAGGTTAAGGGCTCAGTCCCACAAGACTGCTCCCACACCACTTCAGATGCCAATCACAAGTCCAGGTTGTCAGCTGTGCTTCTGACCAATCGGCTATAAATCAGAGGTTCCTAGGACCCCCTCCTCAGGATCAATTAATTTGCTAGAGCAGCTCACAAAACTCAGGAAAACAGTTTACTTACTTTTACGAGTTAATTATAAAAGTATATGATAAAATTGGGAGATTGGGATTGACATATATACACTAATATGTATAAAACAGATAACTAATAAGAACCTGCTGTATAAAAAAATAAATAAAATTAAATTAAAAAACAAAAAGTATATGATAAAAGATGAACATTCAGACAGAAGAGATGCATAGGCAAGGCACAGGTAAAAGGCTCGGAGCGTCTATGCCCTCTCTGGGCACCACCACTCTCTCAGCACCTCCATATGTTCACCAACGCGGAAGGTCTCCAAACCCCGTACTTTGGGGATTTTTACAGAGGTTTCATCACATTGGCATGATCAACCATCAACTCCATTTCCAACTCATCTCCCCTCTCTGGAGAATGGGAATGGGGCTGAAAATTCCAAGCTTCTAATCGTGGCTTAGTCTTTCTGGTGACCAGCCCTCAACCAGGAGCCCACCCAGAGTCACCTCATTAGAACAAAAGACATTTCTATCACCCAGGAAATTCCAAGGGATTTAGGAACTCTGTGTCAGGAACTAAGGTCAAAGACCAAGTATTAGAAGAAAAAAAGATGCTCCTAAAGCTCTTATCACTGAGGAAATTACAAGGGTTTTAGGACCTCTGTGCCAGGAACTGGGGGTAGAGACCAATACAGACATTTTCTATTATCTCACAGAGTCAAATTATGTAAACTTAATCCAGCCATGCTATGTGAATCACAGACCTACTCTATACAATCTAAATTCACATACATTTTCTTTAAATAGCTCCCAGTCACCTATTAAGGAACTCAGTTTGACCAAGTCTTATCTTTGGGGTAAAAACATTGTAAGCTAAAGGGAACTAGCCTTTTGTTAAATTTTGTATACTAAAAATGTTGCTAAAGCTATTCATCTTTATTTTAACTTAACATTTTTCACTTAATCATTTTTCAGTATAGTTAACATGGGTGTTCCCCCTGCAGGTAGCGGCAAGGAAATTTTGGTGAGATAGCTCCCACGTCCAAGGAAGGGATGGAGAGTGTGTATCTGATGATTCTCAGAAGCCACTTAGGCTTCTTCTTCACTGAGGTACCATAGGTCTAAAGTTAGGAATCCCTCTGGACACAGGAAAGTAACTCTATATCAGCACAAAGTTAAGAAACCTTATTTAACGATTATGAGTAGGGACCATCTACATATCATCAGATTGACGAGAAAAAGGAAGTATGTGGTCCCAGTGGTTGCTGGTATCTATAATTTAACATGAGGAGAACCAGTCTAAGAATGAAGCCAATCTTGTTGATGACAGGAGTAGACAGAAATTGGGATCATAATGACATCCTTTAAACTGCTACATTAGTCAATCCTAAAGCCTGCAATTTCCAAATATACATGCTAATAAAATTCAATTTTATAATCCAGTATTTTTAACAATACTTGAACCAAAAGCATATTAACTGATATTTAAAAAATTGTTTCCTTTCTTTCCATTGTGCTTATCCTGTTTGCCTATTTTATCCTGCTTAAATCACAACTTCACACTTTGTTTTTATTTTATTTTTTTTAACATCTTTATTGAAGCATAATTGGTTTACAATGTTGTGTTAGTTTCTGCTGTATAACAAAGTGAATTCGCTATATGTATACATATATGCCCATATCCCCTCCCTCTTGCGTCTCCCTCCCACCCTCTCTACCCCACCCCTCTAGGTGGTCACAGAGCACAGAGCTGATCTCCCTGTGCTATGCAGTTGCTTCCCACTAGCTATCTATTTTACATTTGGTAGTGTATATATGTCAAGGCTACTCTTTCACTTCATCCCAGCTTACACTTTCCTCTCCCCGTGTCCTCAAGTCCATTCTCTACATCTGCGTCTTTATTCCTGTCCTACCCCTAGGTTCATCAGAACCATTTTTTTTTTTAGATTCCATATATACGTGTTAGCATACAGTATTTGTTTTTCTCTTTCTGACTTACTTCACTCTGTATGACAGACTCTAGGTCCATCCACCTCACTACAAATAACTCAATTTTGTTTCTTTTTATGGCTGAGTAATATTCCATTGTATATATGTGCCACATCTTCTTTACCCATTCATCTGTCAATGGACACTTAGGTAAATGCACATACCTTGAGACCTTTGATACTCAAAGGTATCCTATGAATACATTCTCACATATGATTATAATATACAGCTATTCATTGTAGCTTTGTTTGTAATAAGAAAAGATACCAAGCAACCTAAATATCCATTAATATGGCACTGGTTAGGTACATCTGGCAAATCCACACAATGGAATATTATGTAGTTTTTAAAAAGAATGAGGTAGGGGAGTTCCCTGGTGGCCTAGTGTTAGGATTTCGGGCTTTCACTGCCATGGCCTGGGTTCAATCCTTGGTCACAGAACTATGAGATCCCGCAAGCCATGTGGCAGGGCCAAAAAAAAAAAGAAAGAAAAAGAAAAAAAAAAGAATGTAGGAGTTCTAAATGTACTGAAAAAAGATTTCAAAGATAAATCAAACATTTATAAATTAATTATAAACCAATAAAATTCAAAAATCACATTAATTTAATGACAATGTTATTTTACTGAAATTAAACTGCTAATCACAATATAAGTATGGTACCAAAAGATTTGGCACATACAAGTCCTTTTGTGTCCAACAAGCCTCTTCTCCAATACAGCATATGAAGGCTCAATTCTTTGACTGTCCTTAATCTGAATATACGAAACCTCATTTGGTAGGAGTATACCCCATTCTGTCTACCTCTGTTCTCATCTGCTGACATGAAATCTTGTAATAATACTCAATTGTGGTTAACAATCCACCTGCCAATGCAGGGGACACGGGTTCAAGCCCTGGTCCACGAAGATCCCATGTGCCACAGAGCAGCTATGCCCTTGTGCCACAACTACTGAGCCTGCGCTCTCGAGCCCACAAGCCACAACTACTGAGCCCATGTGCCACAACTACTGAAGCCCACACGCCTAGAGCCCGTGCTCCGCAACAAGAGAAACCACAATGAGAAGCGTGCACACCACAACGAGTAGCCCCCGCTTACCGCAACTAAAGAAAGCCCGCGCGCAGCAACGAAGACCCAACACAGCCAAAAATAAATAAATTTATTTAAAAAAAAAAAAAAATCAAGCAGCACTTAAAAAAAAAACTCAATTATATGGTGGCCAACCGAAAGATCCAACATAGGCTTATATACTTTTATTCATATTATTTAAAAGAAAACACAGAATTCTAAGCTTCTCTGAGAATTTATAAACCCCTGAAAATATGTCCGAACATCTCCAGGGACCTAAAAATCATTAGAAAAACACTTATCTCTCCAACAGAGGTTTTATCACTCCCTTTTTATACCTTTAATCTTCCCCTCTTCAATATCTCTTTCCTCTCAACCGACAACATACTACCTTTAAAAACAACCAAAAAACTTCTATGGTTTCCTGCTATCCCTCAAGATACTACTCCTTCCCTTCAAAACCAAATTTCTTTATTGATTTACATACATTATTTATTTACATTCACTGCCTCCATTTGCCTGTCTCCACTCATCACATATCCATTACAATATGGCTTTTGTTCCAAACACTTTCTGAAACTATTCTCTTTTAAGTATTACCAATACTTGCAAACTATAATGTTCCAGCAGCTTCTTCTTGACTTCCTGACTTATCTGAAGTACTTCAGGGCCAAAGGGCTTAGCCAAGGGACTCAACTACAAGTTTTTCAAGATCCCTTCCATCAGTCATAAAATGTTTTTGAATTCATACTGTTTGACTTAAAACCCAAACAAGAGAAAGTTCCTGCCTTTGTATGCCACAGTTTAGTGAAGGAGACTCAGGTAAATAGATAAAATATAAAGAGTATAGCTGAACAGCCTGAGGGAGAATTAATGGTCTCATCTTACACTTCATCACAATGAAAAGGAATCAGAAAGAATGAAAAAATTTCTTTGTTTTTCTAAAGAATGTAAGTATAGCCGGTCAGAAGGTCTAGGGCTCCCTTTATTAATTTCCAAGGACTGCTATAACAAAGTACCACAAACACTTAAAACAACAGAATTTATTGTCTCACAACCTGGAGACCAGAAGTTCAAAATCAAGACGTCAGCAGGGCCATGCTCTCTCTGAAGGATCTGTGGGAGAATTATTCCGTGCCCCTTTCTAGCTTCTGGTGGTTGCCAGCAATCCTTGGTGCTCCTAGGCTTGCAGCTGGATTACTCTGATCTCTGTCTCCACTGTCACAAGGCCTTTTTCCCTCTGTATTTCTATGTCTCTCTCCTCATAACCAGACATTGGATTTGTTAGGGGAACCACTGACCAAAAACTGCCCACCCTGGCCAGGCACCACAGTAACCATCTGCATGAGCTGTTTTCCAAAAGGAGGTCCTGGTAAGGAACATGGAACTAACAAGCCACCACCAACCAGAAGAATTCGGGAAAGGTCAAAAGGAGACGCCAGCCCATATGTCCTACCAACCTCCCAGAATCCTCCTCGCTGGACTCCTTCTTGGCTGAGCCATGCGTGCACCACCAGGAAGGACCCTGAGTCAGAATGATTGGCCAGAGACTAATCCAGAAACTAATCCCATCAGCATAAAACCCGGGACTCTGAGCCACGTGGCACAGCAGTCCTCCTGGGTTCCCTTTCCCTCCTGCTCTCCACGCGGGTGCTCCTTCCCACTAAAGTCTCTTGCTTTGTCAGCACGTGTGTCTCCTCGGACATTTCATTTCCAAGTGTTAGACAGAAGCCCACTCTCGGGCCCTTGGAAGCGGTCCCCCTTCCTGAAACAGATTTAGGGTCCACCCTAATCCAGTATGACCTCAACAGACTTGATGAGACTTGAAGTGCGCAGTAAAATTCAATAGAGTGAAAATGTACTTATTAGGGCTCTTTTGGTTGTTAAGAAACCAAACTTAAACTAGCTTAAGTAAAAATGGTTTTCCTGATGAACTAGATATTAAATATTATGAATTACTGTTAATCTTGTTTGGTGTAATAATGTGGTTATATAGGAGAAAACATTTATTTTAAGATATACATGCTGAAGTATTTAGAGGTGAAGTGGCATGATATCTGCAACTTATTTTCAAATGGTCCAGAAAAAAAAAAGTTGCATACACGGGGCGGGGCTGGGTGGGGAGGGACAAATGAGGCAGAATGTTAACAACTATTGAATTTATGATGATAACTGGATTATTCTTTCAACCTCTCTATATGTAGGAAATTTTTCAAAATAAAAAGGTAACCGGAAATGAGGACATATTTTAACTGGGACATGCAGGCTTGGACCTGACTTCAAGGTGGATTAGACCTGGAATTGAAAGAATGTCAAAAGGTGAATATATACTATACAGGTCTTTCATCTCCATACTTTTCTATATACAATATTCCTCTCCAGCAATCACCATGGAAAGCAAGATGTTTCTCACAATGCTCTTTTCCCCAGTTAACCTCTTTCTAAATGAGAGGCAGGAGGGTATTAGGAGGTTGGCACAGGTTCCCCAGTCCAGTGAATGTACTAAAAAAAAGAAGGGATTAAGGGATTAAAGGTTGAGTAAATTAACTCTCTCTTCAATTTATTTTAACTCTTAACTCCCTTCTCATATTTAACAGGGAACAGAATGAGAAACTATAGTAGAATGCAAAAAAAGCCCCAAATCAGTAACATGAAATGTATTATACTCTAGAGGCTAAATATCATTCTCTGGTGAAGAGATTAGCTACCAAGATAGAAAAGAAACAGGCATAGATGGATCATTATCCATCACAGGCTTGACAGTAGAGAAAAAAGTCTGGGAAAATAGGATATTCACCTAACGAAGATGGAAGGAAGAAAAGGGAAAAGGAGGGAGGTAAGGAGGAAAGTAATAAAGAGAGAGCAAATCCGTGAAACAGGGCAGAAGCTAAACTGCCATACCCAGAGCTGTCTCTAGGGATCTCCCTAAATTGATACCACCAAAAGCCCTTCTCAACTTCATCCTGACACTTGTTACAAATTTGAGAGCACGTAAATGGTACTAAGGATCCTGGCCAGTTGGGAAAAATCAGAAGTCCCTTCTGCCCCACAAGAAATGAACCCATTTATATGTAAAACGTATTAATTATCACAAAGCTCCAAAACTTCCTTCAAAAGGGTTAAGCGTTTAAGGCACTTTGTTGATTTGCACTGGTATCTTAAAATAGTAGTTATATTCTATAGACCAGCAAATGAGGCTCTCTCCCTGACACTCCTTATTCAACCAAAAAATAAAATGTTATTTAGAAAAATGTAGTCTTAATGGTGCCTTTCACAGGCCAAATAAACATCCATGAACATCCTAGATAAATTTTAATTACCTGAAAAATACTAATCTCTTACAGATGCAAAAAGAACCATAGCCATTATTTTAACTCAATTCAACTTGTTAAATGCTTGGTTTTCCTGCAATTATATACTTTCATAATTCAAATCTAACTGATTTTAACTTACTCCAATGGACTAAAATGAATCAACAGTTTTACTCATTTAAAGTTCACCACTCCTTTTAGTGCTGTTAATGCATTTTAAAACTTTTTTAAAAATCAAATCTTTAGAACTTCCCTGGTGGCTCAGTGGTTAAGAATCCACCTGCCAATATAGGGGACATGGGTTCAAGCCCTGGTCCCGGAAGATCTCACATGCCACGGAGCAATTAAGCCTATGCGCCACAATTACTGAGCCCATGCACTAGAACCGCAAGCCACAACTACTGAGCCCACGTGTCACAACTACTGAAGCCCACACGCCTAGAGCCTGTGCTCTGCAACAAGAAGCCACCGTAATGAGATGCCCGTGCACTGCAACAAACAGTAGCCCCCACTCACCGCAACTAGAGAAGGCCCACATGCAGCAACGAAGACCCAATGCAGCCAAAAATAAATAAGTAAAAATAAGTAAATTTAAAAGAAAATCTTTAAACACAATTTATTTTGCTACTTGAGGTAAAGACCATTATTTGACCAATAAGTTTACAATGAATAACCTTAGACATATGCCTACTACAAAATGCAAGATTTGAATGATGTGGTTATTAATCCATCATTAAAGATAAATTACGACAACAAAAAATCTGAATTGCCAGCGACCTAGTGGTATTACATCAACTATTTTCAAATATAACATATTCATTCTTGTAAATAATCAATTTAAATAATACTGTAATAAGCCTGGTCAAGTACAAACCTGAACAGTCTTACCTGTATGATGTGGGTCTGATGTTGTCTTTGCAGATGCTTCCAAACAATATTTTTCCCTGTAATTATCCTCATGATTAATTCCTCTAGAACTTTCTTCAGTAGGCAGATTAAAACTGCATATTCTGGGATCATTTTGTGACTGCAAAAAAGTATTCTTATTTGCAGCAACCTAAAAGAACAAAATATGTATTTTATGCTGATATTAAACTTAATTTCCCATATTTTTACATAATAGATTCCTAATTTAAAATGTGAGCTACTAGTTTCTCATACCTAAATGGGGAATATTTAAAAATAAAAATTATAATTTTCATTGTTTGTTTTTTAAGCTACTTTTATTACATAATAAAAGCTGAAAGACATCACAGAATGAAAATTATGCTTACAATTATAGTGTATTTTAAGCAATATATCAAATGAGGTTTTAAACAAGTCACAATATGCCATTCTCAGTCAACTGCTTTTATTCTTGCTAAATTTCTCAATATTAAAAGAAACACTTAAATATTGTTCATTTAAGTGTGATAATGATACCTGCACTGTATTGTTGTTTTAACAGTACCTTATGTTTTAAAGGCAAATACTAAAATATTTACAAATGAAAAGATATTCCTGGAATCTGCATCAAAATAATGAGAGGGGAAGAAGGGGGCAGGGAGCTGGAGAGGAAAAAATGAAGCAAGAACAATTGTCATAAACTGACAATTGTTGAAGCTGGATGATGGGTACATGGGGGTCCTTCATATACTCTTTTCTCTATTTTTGTATATGTATTAGCTTTCTGTTGCTGCTGTAACAAATTACAAGAAACTTAGTGGCTCAAAGCAACACAAATTTATTTTATAATTTTGTAAGTTTGAACTCTCACTTGGCTCTTAATGGACTAAAATCAAGGTAATCAGCAGGGCAGCATTTCTTTCAGGAGGTTCTAAGGGAGAAAACATTTCCTTGACTTTTCAAACTTCTAAAAGCTACCCACATTCCTTGGCTTGTGGCCCCATTCCTCTACTTCAAAGCCAGTTCCTCTGCATCTCTCTGCCCCTGCTTCCTTAATCACATCTCTTTCTCTAACCCTCTCATCTGTCTCCCTCTTCTACTTTTAAGGACCTCTGTGATTATACTGGGCCCATCTGGATAATCCAGGATGACCACCCCCCACCCCATCTCAAGGTCCTTAACATTAATCACCCAGTCAAAGTCCCTTTTGCCACGTGAGGTAACATACTCACAGGTTCCAGGGATTAGGACATGGACATTTTTGGAAGGCCATTTTTCTGCTTACCATAGTATGTTTGAAATGTTTTTTAAATAACAACTCACAGTAACAGACACAGTCATCATATCTCTATAAATATTCATTATAATAAATTTCAGAGACATTCAAAAACCTATCTGATAAGATTTTAAAGTAAGTCAGGTGAGGGAGGAGTCAAGATGGCGGTGTGGGAAGATGCAGAGTTAGTGTCTCCCCACAACTAGGGTGCCTGCTGGCCGCTGGTGGGGGATTTTGACCCCCAAGGAGACGGGAGGAACCCCAAGGTGAACCAGTAGGACAGAGGGGTACCGAGGGGGGAGAAGTGGAGGCCAGACAAGATCAGTGCCTCTGAGGCCAGGGAGATCAGGAGAGGCAGGTAGGATGGACTCTCCAGGAGAGCGGGTGAGGAGCAGAGGGCAATTGTATGGCCCTCTTGGGCAGGGGAGGCTGCTGAGCTCCCAGGCCGGTCCCCTGCCCTCCAAGGCCCCCCCTTCTCCTGTCCTCCCCCCAGCACCGGCTGCATTGGTCCTGGGGCATAGGAGGGAGACTAGGGAGATCAGGAGAGGCAGGCAGGAAGGGCCCTCCTAGACCGGAGGAGCAGGAGAGAAGAGGAGGGTGTTTGCCCCACCCACTCAACCCCAGGAAGCCTGCTAGGCTCCCAGGTGCGGTTCCCTGCCCTCTGAGACCGGGGTTGGGGGCACAACTGGGCCCCTTCTGTTCCTTGAGCCTAATCCGCACTGCCAGGGCCTTTTCCAGCCCTGTGAGTCTGGATCATGGGCCAGGCCCACCACCCAAACTTCGCCCTTGCTTAGGCCCTGCTCTCCACAGCCAAGGCCTCGCCCACCCTTTTTTTCTTCCTTTCCCTCCTCCTCTTTTTTACTCTTGTGGTACTGATGTACCTTCTGGTTGTTGATTCATCTATATTTTTATTTTTACATTCTTTCTAACATATCTGTTAGTCTCCTAGTCTAATTTTATTTTCTACTTTGTTATTTTTCTCTCTTTTAGTTTTTTGCCACCACGCACAGCTTGCAGGATCTTGACTCATGAGCCTGGGGCTGGGGGAAGCTCCTTCAGTGGGAGCTCCGAGTCCGAACCACTGGACTAACAGAGAACCTCTGACCCCAGGGCATATTCATTGGCGTGAGGTCTCACAAAGTTCCTCATCTCAGCACCAAGACCCAGCTCTACCCAAGAGTCTACAAACTCCAGTGTTGGAAGCCTCAGGCCGAACAACGAGTAAAACAGGAACACAATCCCACTCATTAAAAAAAAAAAAAAAAGAGAGAGAGAGAGAGAGATGGCAAAAAAGAATGTCACAGATGAAGAAGCAAGGTAAAAACCTACAAGACCAAATAAATGAAGAGGAAATAGGCAACCTACCTGAAAAAGAATTCACAGTAATGATAGCAAAGGTGATCCAGAATCTCAGAAATAGAATGGAAGCATGGATTGAGAAAATACAAGAAATGTTTAACAAAGATCTAGAAGAACTAAAGAACAAACAAAGAGAGATGAACAACACAATAACTGAAATAAAAAATACACTAGAAGGAAGCAATAACAGAATAATGGAGGCAGAAGAACGAATAAGTGAGTGGGAAGACAAACTGGTGGAAATAACTGTCGAGGAGCAGAATAAAGAAAAAGAATGAAAAGAATTGAAGACAATCTCAGAAACCACTCGGACAACACTAAACGCACCAACATTTGAATTATAGTGGTCCCAGAAGAAGAAGAGAAAAAGAAAGGGTCTGAGAAAATATTTGAAGAGATTATAGTCGAAAACTTCCCTAATGTGGGAAAGGAAATAGTCACCTGAGTCCAGGAAGCAAAGAGAGTCCCATACAGGATAAACCTTATGAAAAACACACCAAGAGACATATTAATCAAACTAACAAAAATTAAATTCAAAGAAAAAATATTAAAAGCAGCAAGGAAAAATACAAAAATAACATACAAAGGAATCCCCATAAGGTTACCAGCTAATTTTTCAGTGGAAACTCTGCAGGCCAGAAGGAAATGGCAGGATATACTTAAAGTGATGAAAGAGAAAAAATCTACAACCAAGATTCCTCTCCCCAGCAAAGATCTCATTCAGATTCGATGGAGAAGTCAAAAGCTTTTCAGACAAACAAAAGCAAAGAGAATTCGGTACCACCAAACCAGCTTTAAAACAAACACTAAAGAAACTTTTCTAAGTGGGAAACAAAAGCGAAGAAAAACACCCACAAAAACAAACCCAAAACAATTAAGAAAATGGTAATTGCAACATATATATCAATAATAACCCTGAAGGTAAATGGATTAAATGCCCCAACCAAAAGACACAGACTGGCTGAATGGATACAAAAACAAGACCCATATATATGCTGTCTATAAGAGACCCACTTCAGACCTAGGGACACATACAGACTGAAACTGAAGGGATGGAAAATGATATTCCATGCAAATAGAAATCAAAAGCAAGCTGGAGTAGCAATGCTCACATCAGATAAAATAGACTTTAAAATAAAGACTATTACAGGAGATAAGCAGGGACCCTACATAATGATCAAAGGATCAATCTGAGAAGATATAACAATTATAAATGTTTATGCACCCAACATAGGTGCACTCTAATACATAAGGCAAATGCTAACAACCATGAAAGGAGAAATCTACAATAACACCATAATAGTAGGGGACATTAACACCCCACTTACACCAATGGACAAATCATCCAAACAGAAAATAAATAAGGAGACACAAGCTTTAAATGACACAATAGACCAGATAGATCTAATTGATATTTGTAGGACATTCCACCCAAAAGTGGCAGAATACACTTTCTTCTCAAGTGCACATGGAACATTCTCCAGGATAGATCACATCTTGGGTCACAAATCAAGCCTCAGAAAATTTAAGAAAATTGAAATCGTATCAAGCATCTTTTCTGACCACAACGCTATGAGATTAGAAATCAATTACAGGAAAAAAAACTGTAAAAAACACAAATACATGGGTGCTAAACAGTGCGCTACTAAATAACCAAGAGATCACTGAGGAAATCAAAAAATACACAGAAACAAATGACAACAAAAACACGATGACCCAAAAGCTATGGGATGCAGCCAAAGCAGTTCTAAGAGAGAAGATTACAGAAATTTAATCTCACCTCAAGAAACAAGAAAAATGTCAAATAAACAATGTAACCTTACACCTAAAGCAACTAGAGAAGGAAGAACAAAGAAAACACAAAGACAGTAGAAGGAAAGAAATTATAAAGATCAGAACAGAAATAAATGAAATAGAAATGAAGAAAACAATAGCAAAGATCAATAAAACTAAAAGTTGATTCTTTGAGAAGATAAAATTGATAAACCTTTAGCCAGACTCATCAAGAAAAAAAGGGAGAGGATGCAAATCAATAAAATTAGAAATGAAAAAGGAGAAATCACAACTGACACTGCAGAAATACAAAGGATTATAAGAGACTACTACAAACAATTATATGCCAATAAAATGGACAACCAAGAAGAAATGGACAAATTCTTGGAAAGGTACAATTTTCCAAGACTGAACCAAGAAAAATTAGAAAATATAAACAGACCCATCACAAGTAATGAAATTGAAACTGTGATTAAAAATCTTCCAACAAACAGAAGTCTAAGACCAGATGGCTTCACAGGCAAATTCTATCAAACGTTTAGAGAAGAGCTAACACCGATCCTCCTCAAACTCTTCCAAAAAACTGCAGAGGGAGAAACTCCCAAATTCATTTTACGAAGCCACCATCACCCTGATACCAAAACCAGGCAAAGACGCCACAAAAAAAGAAAACTACAGGCCAATATCACTGATGAACATAGATGCAAAAATCCTCAACAAAATACTAGCAAACAGAATCCAACAGCACATTAAAAGGATCATACACCATGATCAAGTGGGATTTATCCCAGGGATGCAAAGATTCTTCAATATACGTAAATCAATCAATGTGACACACCACATTAACAAACTGAAGAATAAAAACCATATGATCATCTCAATACATGCAGAAAAAGCATTTGACAAAATTCAACACCATGTATGATAAAAACTCTCCAGAAAGTGGGCATAGAGGGAACATACCTCAACATAATAAAGCCCATATGCAACAAACCCACAGCTAACATCATTCTCAATGGTGAAAAACTGAAAGCATTTCCTCTCAGATCAGGAAGAAGAACAGTATGTTCACTCTCGCCACTATTATTCAACATAGTTTGGAAGTTCTAGCCACAGCAATCTAAGAAGAAAAAGAAATACAAGGAATCCAAATTGGAAAGGAAAAAGTGAAACTGTCACTGTTTGCAGATGACATGACACCATACATAGAAAATCCTAAAGATGCGACCAGAAAACTACTAGAACTAATCAATGAATTTGGTAAGGTTGCAGGATACAAAATTAATGCACAGAAATCTCTGGCATTCCTATACACCAACAACAAAAAATCAGAAAAAGAAATTAAGGAAACAATCCCATTTACCACTGCAACAAAAAGAATAAAATTCCTAGGAATAAACCTCCCTAAGGAGGTGAAAGACTTGTACTCAGAAAACTATAAAACACGGATGAAAAGAACTCAAAGATTACATAAACAGGCGGAGAAATATACCATGTTCTTTGACTGGAAGAATCAATATTGTGAAAATGACTATCCTACCCAAAGCAAGCTACAGATTCAGTGCAATTCCTATCAAACTACCAATGGCATTCTTCACAGAATTAGAACAAAAAATCTTACAATTTGTATGGAAACACAAAAGACCCCAAATAGCCAAAGCAATCTTGAGAAAGAAAAACGGAGTTGGAGGAATCAGGCTCCCCAACTTCAAACTATACCACAAAGCTACAGTAATCAAGTCAGTATGGTACTGGCACAAAAACAGAAATATAGATCAATGGTACAGGACAGAATGCCCAGAGATAAACCCAGGTACATATGGGCACCTAATTTACGACAAAGGAGGCAAGAACCTACAATGGAGAAAAGACAGCCTCTTCAATAAGTGGTGCTGGGAAAACTGGACAGCTACATGTAGAAGAATGAAATTAGAACACTACCTAACACCATAAACAAAAATAAACTCAAAATGGATTAAAGACCTAAATGTAAGACCAGGCACTATAAAACTTTTAGACGAAAACAAGGAAAAACACTCTTTGACATAAATCACAGCAAGATCTTTTTTGACCCACCTCCTAGAGTAACAGAAATTTTGTGCTACAAATAAAATCATCAAGAAAGTGAAAGGCAAAAACAGAATGGGTGAAAATATTTGCAAATCATATATCTGATAAGCGACCTATGTTTAGAATATACAAAGAACCCTTACAACTCTATAATAAAAAGCAAATAATCCAACTTAAAAAAAGGACAGGGCTTCCCCGGTGGCGCAGTGGTTGAGAGTCCGCCTGTCGATGCAGGGGACACGGGTTCATGCCCCGGTCCAGGAGGATCCCACATGCCGCGGAGCGGCTGGGCCTGTGAGCCGTGGCCGCTGGGCCTGCGCGTCCGGAGCCTGTGCTCCGTGACGGGAGAGGCCACAACAGTGAGAGGCCCGCATACCGCAAAAACAACAAAAACAGAAACAAAAAAAACATACGTCTACACAACAATTTATACACTAATATTCATCAGCATTATTCATAATACCTAAAAAATTTTAAAAATGGAAACAAACCAAACACCCATCAACCGACAGATGGAAAAATAAAATACGGTATATTAATAAAATGAAATATTATTCAGTGTGGCAAGCAGAATAATGCCTCCCGAAGGTGTCTACACCCTAATTCCCAGAACCTGTGGATATGTTACCTTATGTGGCAGAAGACTCTTTGCAGGTGCAATTAAGGTTAAGGACCTTGAAATAGAGAGATTGTCCTGAATTATCCAGGCAGGCCCAATCTAACCAAATGAGTTCCAGTTTCAGAGAACCAAAAAGATGGCAATATAAGAACTCAAACCGCCATTACCAATTTTGAAAACGTAGGAAGGGGACCATGAGCAAAGGAATGTAGGTGGTCTGTAGAATCTAGAAAAGGCAAAGGAAACATTCTTTTTTTTTTTGCGGTACGTGGGCCTTTCACTGTTGTGGCCTCTCCTGTTGCGGAGCACAGGCTCTGGACGGGCAGGCTCAGCAGCCATGGCTCACAGGCCCAGCCGCTCCGCGGCATGTGGGATCTTCCCAGACCGGGGCACGAACCTATGTCCCCTGCATCGGCAGGCAGACTCTCAACCACTGCACCACCAGGGAAGCCCAGGAAACATTCTTAAAACCTCCAGAAATAAATGCAACCCTGCCAACACCTTGATCTTAGCCCAGTGAGACCCACGTTGGGCTTCTGACCTACAGATCTGTAAGATAATACATTTGCATTATTTTCCTTTTTTTAAAATATTTATTTATTTGGCTGCATCGGTTCTTAGTTGCAGCACATGGAATCTTTCATTGTGGTGCACAGGCTCTTCGTTGCAGCGCGTGGGCTTCTCTCTAGTTGTGGTGCGTGGGTTCAAGAGAGCGCGGACTCAGTAGTTGTGTAGTTGTGGTGTGTGAGCTTAGTTGCCCTGAAGCATGTGGGATCTTAGTTCTCTGACCAGGGATCGAATCCACGTCTCTTGCATTGGAAGGCAGAATCTTAACCACTGGACCACCAGGGAAGTCCCACATTTGCATTGTATTAAGTCACTAAATTTCTGGTAATCTGTTACAGCAGCAATAGAAAACTAATACATTCAGCAATAAAAAGAAATGAATTACTGATACATGCTACAATGTAGATGAGCCTTTTGAAAAACACTACGCTAACTGAAAAAAGTGAGTCACAAAAGGCCACATGTGTGATTTCATTTATATGAAATGTTCATAATAGGTAAATATATAGAAACAGAAAGTAGATTAGTGGTTGCTAAGGGCTGGGGGATTTTGATGGGCTGATGTGTATGAGGTCTCTTTCTGGAATGATAAAAATGTTCTTTTGGTGAGCATTGCACAACTCTGAACATACTAAAGACAACTGAATTGTAGTAGGTAGACTACAGGTATGTGAATTGTATTTAAATAAAGCTGCTTGTACAAAAAGAAACCTTATTTAAAATTAAAAACTATGCTTACATAGTTTTCTCCTTATATTGTGGCCAGAATTCTAAAGGAGTGTAGGATAAAACAAACAGATGCAGGTCAAAAAACAGAGTCAAAAATCAATAGATGTTTTCAACAACAAAAAGACAAAACACCAGTTAAAAGCCAAGGACTTGAACAGATATTTCTCCAAAGAAGATAAGCAAATGGTCAATAAGCACACGAAAAGATGCTCAGCATTACTAGTCATTAGGAAAATGCAAATCAAGACCACAATGAAATGTCACTTCACACCAACAAGAATGGCCATAATCAAAACAAAACAAAAAAAACAACAGCAATGAAAACAGAAAATAACCAGTGTTGCTGAGGATGTGGAGAAACTGGAACCCTCATACATGGCTGGTGGGAATGTAAAATGGTTCAGTAGCTATGGAAACAATTTGGTAGTTCCTCAAAAAATAAACACAGAATCACCATATGATCTAGCAATTCCACTCCTAAGTATATACACAAGAGAACTGAAAACAGGTACCCAAACAGAAACTTGTATGCCAGTGTTCACATCAGCATTATTCATAATAGCCAAAAAGTGGAAACAACTCAAGTATCTATCAATAAATGAGTGAATAAACAAAATACAGTATATACATATACAACTGAATACTACTTAACCATACAAAGCACTGATGTTCTGATACCTGCTACAACATGAATGATCCTGAAAACGTCAGGCTAAATGAAATAAGCCAGAGACAACAGGGCAAATATTTATGATTCCATTTATATGAGGTACCTAGGGTAATCAAATCCATGGAGACAGAAAGTAGAATAGTGATGACCGGAGGGGAGAGCAGGGAATTATTCCCTAATGGTTACAAAGTTTCTGTTTAGAGTAATGAAAAAGTTTTGAACACAGACAGTGGTGATTTTTGCACAACAGTGTGAACGAAATTAATGCCACCTACCTGCATGCTTAAAAATGGTAAAATGGCAAATTTTATGTTATACATATCTTACCATAATAAAAAAAATAGAAGAAATATTAGTAGACTTTAATCTCCATAACATAAATGAATCAGAGAACTGTAGAGTAGCAGAAGTGTGGACTGCCCATTTTATATATGCTCTATATAACCTTTATATAACTTCTATATACCTAAGACTAAAACAATCCTTCATATTAGTAGTAAAGAATATATATTAAGACTGTTTCGGGGGCTTCCCTGGTGGCACAGTGGTTAAGAATCCACCTACCAGTGCAGAGGACGCGGGTTTGATCCCTGGTCTGGGAAGATCCCACATGCCGTGGAGCAACTAAGCCCGTGTGCCACAACTACTGAGCCTGCACTCTAGAGCCCACGAGCCACAACTACTGAAGCCTGTGTGGCTAGAGCCTACGCTCCGCAACAAGAAGCCACCGCAATGAGAAGACTGCACACCACAATGAAGAGTAGCCCCTGCTCGCCGCAACTAGAGAAAGCCCGTGCGCAGCAACGAAGACCCAACGCAGTCAAAAATAAACAAATAAATTTATAAAAATTAATAAAACTAAAAAACAAAAAAGACTGCTTCGGGACTTCTCTGGTGGTCCAGTGGCTGGGAGTCCGCCTTCCAATGCAGGGGGTGTGGGTTCGATCCCTGGTTGGGGAACTGGGATCCCACATGCTGCAACTACTGGGCCTGCGCACCCTGGAGCCCTCATGCCACAACTAGAGAGACGCCCGCTTGCCGCAGCAAAAGAACCCCACAGGCCACAAAGAAGATCCCGCGTGCCGCAACTAGGACCTGACGCAACCAAATAAATAAACAAATAAATAAATAATGTAGATTTGTTTAAAAAAAAAGACTGTTTCGAGCACTTACTTTTTACAAGCATAAATGAAAGGAAGTGTCCAGAACACTGATATAAAGCATTATTTATATGTTTTCTCTTTAAGTTGCCTTAAAGTTTTCACTTATTTATGTGTTACCTTTAAAAAGAACACTGATCAGAACAACTTTTTTTTTAACAAGAATCTCCACCCCTTCCCTTGCAGAGGTATTTATCACTGTTAAGAAAAGTTTATTTTACAGACCTAACCCAAGTTTATTTTATGTCGTTCCTTTAAAATATATATATTTAGTCATTATTTCTAAGGTTTTTAGAAGAATTTATCAGAGATACTGAAAATTCCTATAGGCATTAAGTATTACTACCTGTTTAAATGGCACTTTTTAAAAAATACATGCTTCTCTAGATTATACTTCCTTTACTGTTTTGTTTTGTCTTTTTACCTCAGATAATTTTATATCTGAATTCAGCTTTGTAACCTCTTCATTAGGACTTGGATTACTTCTTGCTGGCGGTATAAATTTTGGCTTTTTGAAGGGATTCCCTTGCAACTGACTTGGTGCTGCCGATCGTCTCATATTCAGCAGTATTAACCTGAAAAATACCCAAAACAAAAATGATCTAGTCATAAGTCAGATTAGAATCACCTCCAAGTATATATCATCACTACAATCATGACATCTTAAAAAATATAAGAGAATAAACCTGTAAAAAGCCTTAGGAAACAAATTCAACAGCTGGTAACATTTTATTTTCCATCATAAAAGGCTTCTGAAAATATTTAAGATTTAAATTACATGGTGTAAACCTGAGCATATATTGTATCAGTTTTGATAAAACTATAGATTAGATAATGATTCTATAGCCTTAAACTCAATTTACATAGTAGTTTCAAAAGAAACATAATTATTCACAGACATACATCCAACATGTTGCTTTTTTTCTATTCCATTAATCCATAAACTGCATGAGGGTAGCAATCATTCTTGTTTTCTTCACCACTCTGTAAGCAGCTTCGACCACAAAGCCAGATACATTATAATCACTAAAGAATATTTTTGAATGAATGAATAAAATCCTGGCAATTAAAAGAACACATTTACAGTTCAATTTCCTTTTAAAACCATGGGATATTTTAAATATATAAATCAAGAGACTAGAACCAGGTTTCCAAACTTTTGCTCAATATTATTTCCACCAGGACAGGACAGGTGAGACAGATAAAAGCCAAGAACATTACATGCACACATCATGCTTCTGCAATGGACGGCAGTAAGCACTCTTATTCAAAGTAATCTCACAAAACACTACACAAGATATGGCATCAACAAGGATGTACATGGCTACCAAAATTATTTGTTTAATCCAGAAATTCCACTTCTGGGAATTTACTCTAAGGAATTACCAAAGATATACTCAAAGAATTATGTATAAGGGTAATCATGCCAATATTACTTATAGTAAGAGAAAAAAAAGGAAATTTGAATATCCATAACAAGGTACTAGACAAATAAGTTACATCACATCCACAAAATGGAACACACTCTCTTCATACACCACTAAAGTGGTGAGTAGTACTGCAGTTTCCCAAGCAAGCCATGTTCTCTTTTCCTCTAGGCCTTTGAACAAACTTTCCCCTATACAGTGTTGGGAATGCCTTTAGCATTTTCCTTTGCCTGATTGATTCCAATTTATCCTTTAGGACTCTTAACTATGAGCCCTCTTCATCTCTGCTCAAAGACTGGATTAGAGACCCTTCCTACGTGTGCACTACCCAAGCACTTTTCACACTGTAATGAAACTACCTATTAATTCACCCAAGCTGTAAACTCCTGAATCAGGCATGAAGTCTTACATTCCATTCATCACTATATTGCCAGTACCAACACAAGAAGGCATTCAGTATTTGTTATATAAATAATTCTACAGCCATTAATGGGGAAAAAAATCACATTTTAAAAGAATGTTTAGGGACTTCCCTGGTGGCGCAGTGGATAAGACTCTGCGGTCCCAATGCAGGGGGCCCAGGTTCGATCAATGGTCAGGGAACCAGATCCCACATCATGCCGCAACTAAGAGTTTGCATGCCACAACTAAGGAGCCCACCTGCCGCAACTAAGACCCAGTGCAACCAAATAAATAAATATTTAAAAAATAATAAAAACTGGTATCAAAAATACTTCCAAGTTAGTAATAAAAATAAGTCCTTAAATTTAAAAAAATAAAAGAATGTTTAATGATGTGAAATGTTTTTTATATATCAAATAAAAAATGGCTATAGAAAGCAATTTTAGCAAGGCTGCAAGATACCAGGTTAATACCCAAAAGTCAATTGTCTTCCAACATACCAGCAATGAATAAGTGGAATTTGAAATTAAAAACACAATACCATTTACATCAGCACCCCATAAAAATGAAACACTTAAGTGTAATCTAACAAAACATGTATAAGATCTATGTGGGGAAAAACTATAAAACTCTGCTGAGTGAAATCAAAGAACTAAATAAATGGAGAGATTCCATGTTCATGGATAGAAAGACTAAATTTTGTTAAGATGTCAGTTCTTCTCAACTTTATAGATTAATACCATCCCAACTAAAATCCCAGCAATTTATTTTGTGGATATCAAAACACTAATTCTAAAGTTTATATGGAGAGGCAAATGACCCAGAATAGCCAACACAATATGGAAAGAAGAGAACAAAGAGAACTGATAATACCTGACTTTAAGACTTAACATATAGCTACAGTAATCAAGACAGTGTGGTATTGGTGAAATAGACAAATGAATCAACAGAATAGAATAGAGAGCCAGAAATAGACCCACATAAAGACAGTCTTTGACAAAGGAGCAAAGGCAATACAATGGAGCAAAGATAGTGTCTTCCACAAATGGTGCTAAGACAACTGGACATTCACATCAAAGAAAATGAATCTAGAAACAGACTTTGCACCCTTCACAAAAATTAACTTAAAATGAATCAGAGGCTTACATGTAAAACGCAAAGCTATAGAACTCCTAGAAGATAATATAGAAGAAAAGCCAGATGACCTTGGGTATGGTGATGACTTTTTAACTACACCACCAAAGGCACAATCCATGAAAGACGATAATTGATAATCTGGACCTGATTAAAATTAAAAACGTCTGCTCTGAAAAAAGGCAATGTCAAGGGAATGAAAAGACAAGCCACAGACTGGGAAAAAATATTTGCAAAAGGTGCATCTGATAAAGGACTATTATCCAAAACGTACAAAGAAATCTTAAAACTCAACAATAAGAAAACCCAGTTAAAAAGTGGGCCAAAGACCTTAAAAGACATATCACAAAAGATATACAGATAACAAATAAGTACATGGAAAGATGCTCCACATCATATGTCATCAAGAATGAAGAAAATCCAGAACACTGACAACACCAAATGCTGGTGAGGATGTGGAGCAGTAGGAATTTTTGTTCATTGCTGGTGGGAATGCAAAATGGTGCAGCCACTCTGGAAAACATTTTAGCACATTTTAGCACTTTCTTGCAAAACTGAACATACTTTTAACATAAGATAACTCCTTTCAACAAAGAGTTGAAAATTTATGTCCACACAAAAACTTGCATACAAATAGTTATAGCAACTATAATTACAATTACGAATAGTAATTGCCAAACTTGAAAGCAACCAAGCATTCAGTAGGTGAATGGATAAATAAACTGTGGTGTATCCAGACCATGGAATGTTATTCCACACTTTAAAAAAAAAAAAAGCTGTCAAGCCATGAAAAGACATGGAGGAACCAAAAATGTATATTACTAAATGAAAGAAGCAATCTGAAAAGGCTACATACTGTATGATTCCAACAATGTGACATCCTGAAAAACTATGGAGGCAAAACTATGGAGACATTAAAAAGATCAGTGGTTGCCAAGGGTTAGGGGAGGGGCAGGATGCAAAGGCAGAGCAGAGAATTTTTTAAGGCAATGAAAATATTCTGTATAATGCCCTAATGATGGATACATGTCATTATATATTTGTTCAAATCCACAGAATGTAGAATGCCAAGAATGAATACTATTGTAAACTATGGACTTTGGGTGCTTATGTGTGTCAACTGTAAAAAATGTACCATTCTGGTGAGGGATGCTGATAATGAGGGAAGGCAGGGATATATGGGAAATCTCCACCTTCCCCTCAACTTTGCTGTAAACCTAAAAGTGCTCTAAAAATAATAAGTTTTAATTTCACAAATGGCTACCAAACATGTTCAGCATCATTCCAATTTTATAAAAAAAAAAAATAGTATGTGTGTTTGTACTTTTTAAAAGACTAGAAAGCACAGGGGCATGAGGAACTTTTCGGGGTGACTGAGATAACCTGCATCAGATTGTAGTATGATTACAAGTTTGTCAAAACTCATCTAAGTATACGCATTGAATTATAAACTGTAAATTACACATCTATAAAGATTTTTAAAAGACTAGAAAAACACATGCCACAACATTAACACTGACTATGTCTAGATGTTAGAATTACCAGTAATTTTTTATTTTCTTCTGAGTTCTTTCCTACATATTTCCAATTTTCTACAAAAAAAAAAAAAAAGAACTGCAGCCAATTAAGCTGTGACACGCCATCACTGATGGTTAGACATTTCCCAATTACAGCAACTTAAAAATGATGACATACATGAGTATTCGATAAATAACCAGGCTTTATATAGTTTGAGGGATTAGTAGTGGTATAAGAATTAATAAACAGAAACCTCAATTAAAATACAGACCAGAGGGCTTCCCTGGTGGCGCAGTGGTTAAGAATCTGCCTGCCAATGCAGGGTACACAGGTTCAAGCCCTGGTCCGGGAAGATCCCACATGCTGCAGAGCAAATAAGCCCATGCACCACAACTACTGAGCCTGTGCTCTAGAGCCCGTGAGCCACAACTACTGAGTCTGCGTGCCACAACTACTGAAGCCCGCGTGCCTAGCAACACGCGCAGCAACAAAGACCCAAAACAGCCAAAAATAAAAATATATTAATTACTTAATTAAAATTTTAAAAAAACATGATGTCCACATCATGAAATTTAATAGGTTCCATTCTCTACATTTAGTCAGACCCGCCTGCAGACTGACACCTTTTTAAGAGGAACACTAGAAAAATACAGTAACTAGAAACTTTGGGCAAGCTATTTAAATGCTCTGTATATCAACTTCCTCATTTATAAAATAAAGAGAACAGACTAGCTGCTAAAACTTCTTTCAACACTCAATCCTAAGAATCACTACCTTAAACCCTTAAACTTTTCTACACCTAATACACAATGTCTAATTTTTCAACCCTTTATTTAACCTGTAAACTAAAGAAAATAATAATGAATTTGAGTATGCAGGCATGTGAGAAGCAGCACAGGGCAGTGGTTAAGAAAACACTCTGGAGTCAGCCTGCCTTGGCTTGATTTCTAGCTCTGCCATTTATATGTGACCTTAGGCATCCATCAAGCCATTTAACTTGTTGATGCATTTCAAAGTAAACTGCAGACATCAGTATATTTCCCCCTAAATGTTTCTGGATCCTTATTACTTCTTAAATTAGTGCTATTTGAGCCCTCTTCCCAGGCCCTAAAAATAACGCCCATTTGGCAGCCCTACTGTGATGCTCCAACATCTGTTACACTCTTAACACCTACTGCTTCTGTTCTCCCAAGTAAAATGGCAAATCCAGGCTGATGATACATCACAAGGCCTACAGTACTTGGCAATTTAATACACTGTACTGTGTAATAATTAAGAATACAGTTTTGGAGGCAAATGCCTGAATATAAATCTGGACTGACACTTCCAAGCATGTGATCTTGCACAGTTTACATAACCTCTTTGTGTCTCCCTTTCCTCATCTATGACAGGCGGTACAACAATAATTACTCATAAGATTGTTGGGAGGATTAAATGAAATACTTAAAGTACAAAGTCTGACACACAGTAAGCACTCAATGTTACCTGTAATATTACTATCTATGATAATCATTATTAGATGTTTAATACATAAGGTCCTATAAGAGCAGAGATAACAAAGTTTCCGCGAGGGGGGATAGCAAAGGATGAAGTTCGACAAAGGGGATTATGACCAGAATCTGTGGATTCGGTTTGGCTTTGAAGGGGGGATGGGGTGCAACCATCAAACCTCTAGGATGAAAAAAAAAAACCTCTAGGACGCAAGAATGCAAATAAAACAGTCAAGAACCAGCAACGCACCTCCCCTGCTGTTTCTGCTTTTCGCCTTCTAACTACATTAGGTAGTAGTTATTTCACTTCGTGGCTTAAATCGCTCCTTTGATTTTGTGGCCCCGCTAAACCGGCCTACAAAAATCTTCCGTTACTTACTATTAATTAATACCGTGCAGGAGAGTGGAGATTAGTCCTGGGGAAAGAAACCCAAGCGCCACAGAAGCCGAGCGGGCTGACCGCAGTGCGGGCGCGGAAGCACCACCGTCCGGAGTCGCCTCTCGCGTCGGCCTCCCCACCACAAACACACTCCCACGGCGCGCCCTCCGCCACCAGCCACCCCACGGCCAGCAGCGAAGGCGCCCCTCACACTTGAGACCCCTCCGCGCTCCCAGACCCGCAGGAGGCGGCCACAGGCGCTCCGCCGCCTTCTTTCCCTCCTCCGTCGGAGGCCTACTCCGGCGCCTCTCCCCTCTTTGTCCCACACAAGCCTACAGGCTGTCGCAGCCTCACAAGCCTCCCCCTCCAGGGACGCACCAGAGAGGATCCGAAGGACGCTGCGCCACCAGCCAGGAGGAACCGGAGGAGACAGCGCTCCCTCAACGACAGATCGGCTCAAGGTTCCCGCCTCGGCTCTGCCAATTGCGGACGAGCCCATCGCGCGTGCGCACTACCTTACTTCCGCAGATCCCAGTCCAGCTCGACTCTGATTGGACGACCTTATCGCATCACTGCGCAAGTGTTTTTGCCTTTCTCCTTGACCTCTGCCAAGTTTGATTCGGGATTATGGTTCAATTAGAGAAGTATTTATTTGCTGCCTACGGTCAGACATGATGTTCATGCTGAGGCTACAGACCACATCCTAGGACAGATGAGGCATATTTCTTAAATATGAGAACATCTACATGGATATGTTCGTGCAGTTTGATGGTCTGTCTGCATTGTAAAAATATACAAATATAATGGATTTTTACCATATAGCTCCTAAATTATGCCGCATTTTAGGAATGAGGGAATTTCAACGACTTTGTTAATATGTTCCTTTTAGGTACCCAGCTGAAATAAGTGAACTGACGTTTTAAAGTTGGTCCAACACCTTTTAATATGGTGACTAGTTAGAAATACATAGGTCGTGGGCCCTTTAATGTAAAAGTATCCCCAAACCAGGTCACCGTCTGTTAATATGTAGAAAAATATTCCAGTTTGAACAAAACACCTTAAAACGTGTGAATACAATAATTTTCATTATTTAGCATGATTTTCAAAAGACATTAACTCTAAAAATACGTGAAGAATTACAGTATTAAATCTTACCAAATTGTAGTAGAGTAGCTATCTTTTTTATATAATAAATTGTTACAATTTTTTGGACTTTATTTTGGTAAAATCAGGAAGTGGTAGCTGAAGCAGAGTGAGTTCAGGGAGTAGTAGATGAGGTCAAAGAGATAACAAGGAGGGGGAAAATCATGTAGAAACTTGTGGACCATTATAAGAACTCTGGCTTTTATTCTGAAATGGGAGGGTTTTGAGCTGAGTTAGAAGACTATTTACATAATTGAGACAAGAAACAATGGTGGCTTAGCCCGGGTGGCTGCAGCAGAGACGGTAACATTTGGAGTCAAGATATGTTTTGAAGGTAGAAGCCAGATCAGAGGTAGAGTGTGAGAGAAAAAGAGTAGATAAGAATGACTAAGGTTTTTGGCCTGAGAAACTAGAAACATGGAGTTGCCATTTATTGAGAAAAAGAAAATATCAGAGGAGTAGTTACCATGGAGGGAATGGGTTCCTCATCTCCTTTGTGATGTGGGCCCTTTGGTGTGAGGTGGTTGCTGCTTGGTTCCTCATCCCCTTTGTGTTGTGGGCCCTTTTGTGTGAGGTGGTTCCTGCTGGGTGCTTACTAGGCAATGGTGGAGATGTCAAGATGCAAATCTGGGACATCACAGGAGAAGTCTAGGTTGGAAATTTAGAGGAATCAGCATGTATAGGTGCTATTTAAAGCCGTGACCCCAAGAACAAAAAATTTAAAAAACAGACAAATAAAATAAAGCCATGACTCTGAATGAGGACAAGATAGCGAATATAGTTTAAAAAAAAAAAAAAATCTTCATCCGGAGGAATTCCCTAGCGGTCCAGTGGTTGGGACTCAGCGCGTTCACTGCCGTGTCCTGGGTTCAAATCCTGTCCAGGGAACTAAGATACCTCAAGCCGTGAGGTGCAGCCAAAAATAAATAAAAATAAATAAAAAATCTTCATCCAGGTAATTCTATGGATACAGATATCTTTGGAAAAAAAACATTTTGGTAAACTTTAGTTCCTTTCCTTCTTTAATCATTAATTAAATACTAAAGTGTTATCACAATTAAATACTTTTTATAAGGACGTTATACTGTGTCCTCAGGTTCAGTTAACTTTAGAACTACTGAAAGTAAAAGTTTCTGTAACTTTAAATTTTGAATTAATATTTGTTAATTGGGTTTTGATAATGTTGGCTAATTGATTAACCAACACCAACATCAGAGCTGAATGTTTCTCCTAGGGGGAATGGAGAGGAGAAAAAGAATTTGAATTCCTCCTTTTCGTGACATTACCCTTCTTTTTTCAGTTGTGTTTATTCCACTTATTTCTTAGCCACTACATTTCATCAATTTTGGACTGCTACTTTTTACTTCAACTGTTCAATAAATATCTGTAATAACATCTCTTATGATTCATACTCTACACACATTCTGAATCCTATTTTTTTAATTTATTTTTTACTGAAGTATAGTTGAATTACAACTATGTGTTAGTTACTGCTGTACAGCAAAGTGACTCAGTTATATTTTTTAAAATAATTTTTCATATTATTTTCCATTATGGTTTATCACCTGAATCCTATTTTATACTTAAGAATATATGAGAAAAGAGGTCCACTGATAATTTAATTTGTTCATATCACACAGCAAGTTAACAAATAGGAAAGTCAGGACTAGTGCCTAGCCTTTTTCATTCCTAATTTTTATGCTTTTTCATCAAAATGAGTTTTGGAGATACAGTTATTGAACAGCTTTTTAAAATTTCACATGTTTATGGAGCAGCTTTGGATATTTGTTTTACATGACTTTGGCTTACAAGTGAATTCTTTCTGATTCCTTATTTAACTTAAAGGAAACAATGATTCCAGAGGACCCTAAATTGTTCTAGTAGAGCCAGGTGAAATATTTAGTCAGAGTAAGTAGCAATTGTACTGTTCCAGGTTTACCAGAACATTGAAAAGCTTCATCCCTAAACAACTTAAAGCAGCTGCAGACTTAAGGGGGTCCATTAGGCCTGCTTTAGTTCAAACCTTTACCAAAATACTCCCAAAGCCTCTCTTTAGCAAAGAGAACTTCACTGAGGAATAATATACAGTTTGTCAACACAAATCATTTTTTAAGATTTATTAACTTGAAGGACTTCCCTGGTGGTCCAGTGCCTAAGACTCCATGCTCTCAATGCAGGTGGCCCGGGTTCAATCCCTGGTCAGGGAACTAGATCCCACATGCTGCAACTAAAAGTTCACATGCCACAACTAAGAATTTGCATGCCACAACTGAAGATCCTGTGTGCCACAACTAAGACCCAGCACAGCCAAAAGAATAAATAAATAAATATTAAAAAAAGATTTACTAACTTGAAAATTTTTTAAGAATTTTCTTTGGCTATTTTAGTCTTCTCCTTTCTTTAAAATGAAAACCTTGCAATTCAGCATTATATTTTTCCAAATTAATACCTCCAAACATTATTCCATTTAAAACCCTTAGGGAGGGCTTCCCTGGTGGCGCAGTGGTTGAGAGTCCGCCTGCCAATGCAGGGGACACGGGTTCGTGCCCCGGTTCAGGAAGATCCCACATACCGCGGAGCGACTGGGCCCATGAGCCATGGCCGCTGAGCCTGCGCGTCCGGAGCCTGTGCCCCGCAACGGGAGAGGCCCCAACAGTGAGAGGCCCGCGTATCGCCAAAAAAAAAAAAAAACCCTTAGGGAATTCCCTGGTGGTCCAGTGTTTAGGACTTGGTGCTTTCACTGCCGTGGCATGGGGTTCAATCTCTCTGGTCAGGGAACTAAGATCCCGCGTGTGGCTTGGACAAAAACAAAACAAAACAAAATAAAACAAAGACCCAAGAATACATAATATGATAAACATACTAACCAGAATAGGGTCATTAAAAAACTACACTTCAGGGCTTCCCTGGTGGTGCAGTGGTTGAGAATCTGCCTGCCAATGCAGGGGACACGGGTTCGAGCCCTGGTCTGGGAAGATCCCACATGCCGCGGAGCAACTAGGCCCGTGAGCCACAACTACTGAGCCTGCACGTCTGGAGCCTGTGCTCCCCAACAAGAGAGGCCGCGACAGTGAGAGGCCTGCGCACTGCGATGAAGAGTGGCCCCTGCTCGCTGTGACTAGAGAAAGCCCTCGCACAGAAAGGAAGACCCAACACAGCCAAAAATTAATTAAGAAAACAAAAAACAAACTAAAAAAAACTACACTCCGAGGATACTTAGGCAGCATGAAACAATGCAGCATATTTAAGAACATCTTAGATATGAAAGAAGCAGATATAAGAACCTAGAACACAACAATCAGAAATGGAATTTCCAAAGCAGTCGGTAATCACAAAAAGTACAACTAGATTCTGCAGTTACAATCTAGGACAATAAACCCAAAGGCAATCTTTATATGTAAACTATTGGAAAGAGGAGGGCTTTGGCACACATAGCTTTTAGCAATCTCTTCTTTGTTCCCCACAAATTGAACATATACTTTCTTACTTCTCAATCATGCTACAAATAGCATTATGAATTCTGCGTACCTTCCCACAAATTCACACTCCAATATAATTGCCATGACAAAAGTTATAAAATCTTTCAAATTGCCAAATCTAGGCCATCTTTTCATCTTCACCTTTTGTGATCATTTGGAGCATGTGGCACATACTTACCACCCCTAAACCTCAGGTCTCTTCAGCTGTTTCAGTTCTGCTTTACTGACATGCTAACTTATTCCTCAACCTGTTCAAGCACCTGCCCGTCTCTTTTCCCACTAGAAAGTACTTTCAAACCAGTAACTGCTTCGTATAATTTTATGCCATCATGGCCTAATATAATTCTAGAGGTATTAGAGTGTCTTAGAAATATCTTTTCTATGTGATCCTTCCATTTCCATTACCACTATCTTAGCTGAGGACACTACTTTTCATCTAGGTCACTGGATCCAAACCTGGCTGATGAATCTCCTGAGAAGTTTTTAAAAATAGATTTGTAGCCCCTGGAACTTGGATTTTTTTAAACTTTTTATTCTATATTGGAGTATAGCTGATTAACAATGTTGTGTTAGTTTCAGGTGTACAGCAAAGTGATTCAGTTATACATATACATGTATCTATTCTTTTTCAAAATCTTTTCCCATTTAGGTTGTTATGTAATATTGAACAGAGTTCCCTGTGTTATACAGTAAGCCTTGTTGGTTATCCATTTTAAATATAGCAGTGTGTACATATCAATCCCAAACTCCCTAACTATTCCTCCCACCCCCACCCCCACCCCCACCCCCACCCCCATAAGTTCATTCTCTGTCTCTCTCTGTTTTGTAAATAAGTTCATTTGTATCATTTCTTTTTTGCATATAAGCAATATCATATGATACTGCTCTCTGACTTACTTCACTCAGTATCACAATCTCTAGGGTCCATCCATGTTGCTGAAAATGGCGTTATTTCATTCTTTTTAATGGCTGAGTAATATTCCACTGTATATATGTACCACATCTTCTTTATCCATTCCTCTGTCTGGAACCTGAATTTTTTATGACCTCCCCAGATGATTCCTAAATTTGAAATCCATTGATATACAAACTTTGGGGGGCATCAAACTTTAGCACAATCACTTGCAGGACTTGTCAAAGCACACATTGCTAGGTTCCACCTCCAGTTTCTTACGTCTGGGGTGGTGCTTAAGAATATGAACATCTAATAGATTCCCAGCTGATGCTGGGCTGCTGGGCTGAGAACCATTCTTTGAGGATCACTGATTTATCGACAGATCTTTGCTGTAATTGATTAACTGCTCTTCCTGACTCAGTCTCTTCCCTCTCTAATCCGTCCTCCCTGCTGCACCAGAGGAAGAGTCTTTCTAAAGCAGATGATTACGAATTAATTTATGGAAAACGCCTTTTATAGTGACTGGCTAATAGTAGATCCTCATAAAAATGTACCAAATTTTAAAATGTCGGGCTTCCCTGGTGGCGCAGTGGTTGAGAGTCCGCCTGCCGACGCAGGGAACACGGGTTCGTGCCCCGGTCCGGGAAGATCCCACATGCCGCGGAGCAGCTGAGCCCGTGAGCCATGGCCGCTGAGTCTGCGCGTCTGGAGCCTGTGCTCCGAAACGGGAGAGGCCACAGCAGTGAGAGGCCCGCGTACTTCAAAAAAAAAAAAAAAAAAAGTCATTCAAATTAACAACAACCAAACTTTAGTTACTCCCTATGGCTTATATAGCAAATAATAAGACCTTTAATAATTTTCATAATTTAGGCCTTATCTCCAAGTACACCTTTCCTCCATTTCCTCTACTTGCACCCCTGCATTCTACACTGGCCAAAGTAGACTACTCACTGTTCTCTGCATTTTCATACCGTCTACAACCTTTTATATTTTAAAGTATAAATACTATATTTTAAAAATACTACCACATGCCCCAAAGTATACTGGAAATTCTTAGAAAGTAGACTATTTTCACTTACAATCTATGTCTATAAGACCATTATAAAATAGTGCCCCCAAACTAAAAACCTCCCTAAAAAAAACACATCTAACTTGTCTGGTAGAGCTATAAATTAGTATAATTCTACTAACTTACATGTTATTTCTCAAGCAGGCATTAATTCCAATGACTTCAGAAATAATTTATCAAGTACGTCATATATGGTATACTTTTTTCCAGGCAAACGTTTGAACGAATATTGCTCTACATACTTTTAAAAAAATCAAATATAGACTTTAATCTCCAAAATTCAGTGAGGTAGGCATAGCAGAGATTTGGCTCCAAAGCACTTCTCTACAGTATCACGTCCTATCACAAACTTACTCGGTAAATTTTACCATCTCAAATGAAAGTAAGTTTTTATAGTAATCAAGTTCCAATTTCTAAAACTGATCTTATCTTCGGGCTGGAACCCTCTGGCCACATTTTGCCCTGCACATTTGCTTGCTCATATCATGTTTTAAATTATTTAATTTCAATTGCCATACTTGAAAACTGATTACACATCAACAATCCAGATTTTTTGCTTCTTTTTAAGAGTCAAAAGCACATCCATTAGGATGGATATTATTAAAATAAACAAAAAGAAAATAAGTGTTGCTGAGGATGCGGAGAAATTAGAATTCTTACTGGTAGAAATGCAAAATGGTGCAAGCACTATGGAAAACAGTATGGCGATTCCTAAAAAGCAGGAACTACCATATGATCCAGCATTCCTGTTTCTGTGTATGTTCCCAAAAGAATTCAAAGTAGGGTCTTGAGCAGATATTTGTATATCCATGCTCATAACAGCACTATTCATAATAGCCAAAAAGTAGAAGCAACTCAAATGTCTATTGACAGATGAACAAACAAAATGTGGTATATACATACAATGGAATATTATTCAGCCTTATAAGGAAGGAAATTTTGACATGTTACAGAATACATGAATCTTGAGGACATCATGCTAAATTAAATAAGCCAGTGACAAAAAGGCAAATGCCACTTAAATAAGTTATGTAGTCAAATTCAGAGACAGAAAGTAGAATGGTGGGTGCCAGTGACTGGAGGAAGAGGGGATGGGGAAGTTGTTGCTTAATGGGTATAGTTTCAGATGTGCAAGATGAAAAGGTTCTGGAGGTTGGTTGCACAACAATGTTAATATACTTAACACTACTGAACTGTAGACTAAAAAACGGTTAAGATGGTAAATTTTGTTTTTTTAACCACAATAAATTTTTTTTAATTTTAAAACTTAAAACATTAAAAACAATTTTTTTTAGAAGATGCATCAGCATTGTATCTGTCAGTTTTCCAACGTATCAATCAGCTGAAGCAGAGTAGTTTAACACTGTAAGCCCTCTCCAGGGCCACCAGCTCCAACTCTCCAAGTTTTCTCCCTCATACCAAGGCCAAAGTGTCAACGGCCAACTCTTCCACAGTTTTCACTGCCTATTCTTCACCTGGTTCTCTTCTCTCATTTGTTACTTTCAAGACCATTGCTAGTACTTGAGTTTGCATCCTCTTCTCTGGCTCATGAATTTACAGAATGTTTATAAGATCTTGCTCATTACTTCCCAACCTGTCCTTTGAATTTAAAAATACAAATCACATGCATATTTTTTTCCATCCTAGCCTTTATACAAAAACCATTTCAAAGATGTTATTTATGGTCTAACAATATAATTGTAATGTCAAGTCTTTTCTTTTTTTCCTTTGGTTATTTTAAATATACACTTACTTTAAAAACTCCACAATAAAATCAGTTTGAAAGGTACTAGTTGGATTAGTCAAGAACTCCAAGTTGTTCAGTATTCATACGCTCACCTACTTTAAAAAAAAACTTGTTTACATGATTGTTTTCTCTATTAGATATGAGCTTCTTGAGGGCAGAAATTGCATCTTATTCATCCTTATATTCCCAAGGCTGTACTACGGTATATGGAACACGATACTTAGAAGACTTACTCTCGTTCCTACATTCTCTGTCTCTGTTTTTGCAATTTCTTTGCACTAAGCAATAAAACTAAACTGGAACTGGTACTGCTTCACACACCCTGATTACTACCATTGCTCTTAAATGAAGCATAGCAATATTTCAGAGCATTTTTTTCTTTGGGACTTCCCTGGTGGCGCAGGGGTTAAGAGTCCGTCTGCCAATGCAGGGGACACGGGTTCAATCCCTGGTCCGGGAAGATCCCACATGCCGCGGAGCAACTAAGCCCGTGCGCCACAACTACTGAGCCTGTGCTCTAGAGCCCGCGTGCCGCAACTACTGTACCCCGTGTGCCTAGAGCCCATACTCCGCAACGAGAAGCCACCACAATGAGAAGCCCATGCACCGCAACGAAGACTAGCCCCCACTCAATGCAACTAGTGAAAGCCCGTGCACAGCAAGGAAGACCCAACACAGCCAAAAATTAAATAAATAAAAGCAATCATTTAAAAGAAAACAAATACAGATCATTCTATCAACTCCTTGTGTTATAGATTAAATGTTTTATTTGCAAAGGTATTCTGAGTTTTACATTAATTTCTAAACACCACTTGAAACTTTTCCTGAAATCTCTTAACGTAAAAAAAATTTTGCAAATAATACATATACCTATTCTACCAAAGTACTCATAAAACTGATGTTTATTTTTGAAGGTACGTGGTCTTACATACACATCCCCCAGTACCTATCTGGCTCACTTCTGAAATGACTAAAACAGACTGGTAGGTCTTTGGAACTCCACTTCCATGGAATAAATTAATAGGATCTCTAATACCATTCAACCTAAAAAGTAGCTTCTTAGCTCTCCATGACGCAAAGGAGAAGTAAAGAATTAGGAGCCAGCCAACCTGGTTTTAAATCCTGTTTCTATCGCTTTCGAGTAAAGTTCCTCAACTTTCTCCATCTGTGAAGTTAGGATAATACCTCCTTTGCTGGACTGAGTGATATATGCCTGGTATTAATTTGCTTCTACATTAATAATTTATTACTTTGGCTGGCCTGAATTACTGGGTACTAACCTAACAAACAAGCAGCAACGGCTCTCTGATATTTGAGTTTATATTCAACCTAAAGCTTAAAAAAGAAAATCAAGAAACATATCTATATATGGCCATATACTCTTATTAAGAAACATAATTATTTAAACAATTATTTTTACATATATTGTGTCAGACATTAAGGACAAACTTCAAATTCTATCTAGTGTGAAAAATGCATATTTAGAGAAAATGAGCTTATTAGTTTCAGGATTAAAAGGGGTTTAGGTTACCTTGGGTTTTTGAGGCCATTAGTTATGAAAAAATTTCCGTTACCTTTCACTTAAATAACAGAATCTTTAGAACTGAGTTTTTCTTCAAGGTTTTCCTAGCAAACAAACTTTCCATTCACTCACAAATAGCTCGACAAAACAGCATTATAAAGGGATGGAATGAGACTCATATACTCCTTTGTTGTTTAAGAGAAGTCTATATTTTCTTTGTTTGTTTGTTTGTTTTTTGCAGTACGCGGGCCTCTCACTGTTGTGGCCTCTCCCGTTGCGGAGCACAGGCTCCAGATGCGCAGGCTCAGCGGCCATGGCTCACGGGCCCAGCCGCTCTGCGGCATGTGGGATCTTCCCGGACCGGGGCACGAACCCGTGTCCCCTGCATTGGCAGGCGGACTCTCAACCACTGCGCCACCAGGGAAGCCCAGAGAACTCTATATTTTATGCCAGATTATACAGGCTCAGTGTGATAGCTCTTGAGGAAAATATGACTATTTTCTCAAAGTATAAACTTCATTTCTGTATATAAAGTATAGATTTTATTAGATGTTTCTGATTTCCAAAATAACAGTATTAGGATATGCCTCATTTTAGGCTTTAAAAAACTGCATAATAAAATAGTGTAAGTAGGTACAAAGCTAAAACACAAAGCACGTATGTATTTCTTTCTAGCGTAAAGGAGAAGAGTGTCATGTTTCTTTCTGAACAGCTAAAAGGTTCCCAAAATTGCACTAGGTCACCCTAGTAAATTAACATGAGTGCCACATGACATTTTAAATTTTTGAGAACACATCTGTTGGACACAACACAAAATGCTAGCTCGAGGTAGTTTACATTTTCAGTGTTAGATAACATTATATTCCTTCCCATGGCAGTGCATCTTTACAAAACTGAATTTTCAGCAGTTGAAGTAAGTACTACGCAAAAATCATAGTGGAACAGGAATACTGGCAGTGTTCAAGCTGATTCCAAGGTTTGAGAAGTTGTGCAGCAACCACCATTACTTGTTAAATTCTTATTAAGTTGTTTGCACCTAACTGCTTAATAAATGGAATCATTAGGCATTTCTTTTGGCCTGGTGTATTGTGAAAAAACTATAGAAACAGTAAAGGGCAACATGAGCTGAGAAAGTATTGGGGACGTCTGTGGTATATGCAAGAAATACACTGAAACAAAAACGTTATTTCACTGTTCATTTTCTACCTAAGAGATTTTCTAAATAGTCATATAAGAAGGGGAAAAAATATATACAAACATACAAAGTTTTGATTTTTATTGAAATCTTGTGTTAGGTATCAAACAAAATTTGCTTTCTTCAGATAAAAATATTCTCTCAGATGTATCCAGATAACTGCTAAGTCTAAATTGGTCCTCCAATGTCTTGTTTTATTTTTACTGTCCTCATGAAATGTTCATATACACTTAGGATGTTCCAAAAAAATGTTTTATCGTGTAAAGGACCGTACATGACGACCTCTACCACTGCCTCCACTAACAAACTTTCCTCTTGAGCCTCCACTGCCGCTATTTGCACTTGCCCAGGAAGGCCCCAGTCCCCCACGACCTCTGGAAGCACGGTCACGAGGACTTGGGCGATAGCCTATAAAAGAAAAGAATATAATTTTTAGTTGCAACATCCTTTCCTTTCCCATGACATAAATACTAATCTATACCACCGAGCTCAAACCAAGACAGGGATTACTGTTTGCTCCTTTAAAACCCAAGTGTAAGTTCTGTGAATGTGTTGAAGACCACTGAGTTGTCCACTTTAAATAGGTAAATTGTCTAAACATAAGAATTACATCTCAAATACAGCTGTTATTTAAAAAATGTCCATTTGGGACTTCCCTGGTAGTCCAATGGTTAAGAATCCGCGCTTTCACTGCAGAGGCACAGGTGTGATCCCTGGTAGGGGAACTAAGATCCCGCATGGTGTGTGGTGCAGCCAAAAAAAAACAAAAAATGTGCATTTGAAACCAAAAGCTACATCTGACCAGAATTTTGGACTTGACATAGGAATGTTTTGGGGGGGGGAAAAAGGTTATATGCTTACATACACAAGACAATACTGTAAACAGAAACAGAATACAGTTGACCCTTGAACAACTCAAGGGTTAATCCAAGTATAATTTATAGTTGGCCCTCATATCCAGAGCTTCCTCTGCAACCTAGATTTCAACCAACCATGGATCCTATTTATTGTTAAAAATATCCACATATAAGTGGACAACCCTTGCAGTTCATACCTTCATTGTTCAAGAGTCAACTTATAAAAAAAAAAAAAAGTCAACTTATATACTCTATGAAGACATCTCAGTTTACTTTGGTCAAAAAGGTACCTTAAGGATTGATTTCCCTTCTTTACTGAACTATTAAAAAACAGCACATCAATATGGAACTACTCATTATACACACATAGTTCAGAATCTAAAATTCTGAGTATTTATACAGAAGATGTACATTGGACACTCACTCACAGAAATAAAATTAAATTGACTTTAGAATTATATGTCTACATTCTAAAATATTCTCTCCCAGAATGAGAATATATGACATTCAACAATCTGAAAAGGATTCACCTCCCTCTCTCTCAGAAGTATCAAGTAAGAAGAAAGTGTACCTGTAGAACTAAGTGGTCGTAATGGTGGAAGAGGGCCCCTGTTAAAATTGCTCTGGCCTCCACGACTTTCATTGTAAGTTCCTCGAGGAGTATTCTGAGCACTCCAACTGGAACCTCTTGTTCCCTCCCGACGACTGTAGTTTCCTAAACATAGGCAACATGATCAAAATCTACTTTTTCCACAACTTCAACTGGATTAAGGAAGATATGACATGTTTTTCTTAATTTTCAAAAGCAATGGAAGAGAAACTATGAAATTTTGTACACGGAATAAAGGTAGAGTGGCAGCATCATATGTAGTCAGAAGCAGAGGCTCTGGAGCCAGACTGCCAGGGTTCAAATACTGGTTCTGCCACTTATATTTTACGTGTCCTGGTCAGCTAACTGACAAGTTTTCTCTTCTATTAAGTGGGGCTACTAAAAGAACCTATCTCATCAGGTTGATAAGAGTATTACATGCAAAGTGTTTAAAACAGTTCCTAACAAAGTTATGGGTTTATTATTAATGTAAACACCTATGCTCTTTTGCTCCCACCCTCTTAACTCAGAAGCATGAAAACATGTCATCAATCCACTAGTAAAATATAATTTCTATAAGTTTATATTTTAGAACTCAGACTCTAAAATCTTGAAAAATTTAAAACAGATTAAATATAACATTAGGAAGCAAGTAGATAAGAGAATCAATGGTGAACTACACAGAACAATCCTAAGGGAACTGTTGATAAATACAACTGTGAAAATTATGTATGGATATTATTCAGAAAGGATAAACACAATTCTCAACGTAAAAAGGGAAATAATTAGCCAATACTTCTTTTAAAATCATCGCTAAATATGCAATTAATCAAAAATTAAATTAAAAAATGATTTTTCCTATACAATAAAGGACTTTGCAAATAGTACCATTGGCCTAGAGCCAGATTAACTCTAGTAACAGAAAAATACTTTATCTGAATTGCTTCTATTCAATATTCTAATATTAGAATAACTCATTAGAAAACATACATAATTCATTACCTTTTGAAGCAGGTGGTGTAAAAAACCTATTCTGACTGTGAAAAGCACCCCGTCCTCCCCGATTGCCTGAAAATCCACCACGAGAAGAAATCTTCTGAGATACTTTGAGTGGCCGTTTCGGTGGGGGTATTCCATCTTGAGGGACCACTTCTTTACTTTCGGCTGCAACAAAGTCATCCACATGCATAGACGGTGGTCTGCTTGTGTTCTGTTTTCTCTGACGAAAAATATCATGGGGTCGTATACCCTGTCCAAATCCTCCCCTGCCCCTTCCTCTTGGTGGTGGCACAACATGAGCTCGTTTGGCAGGTTCAATGTATTCAGATTTTCCACTATGAAAACAAAAATACTCCATGAAAACTTTCTCCTTTACACATTTCCAGTGAAAATATAAGTCAATCTTTGCAATACTGAAAACTATATATCAATTATTTCTTATCCCAATTTTGTTACTGCAAATATCTCTACGACTTGCCAGGGAAATACAACAAAACTAGCTAAGAATGGTACTCACATTTTATTGATATGACTAACAATTGTTTAAAATAATCCAGTTTGCTCTTTTTCAAACCTTCTGAACTCTCATTAAGTACAACAATATAGTATAAGTGTACCAGGTATGTCCTGGCCAAATTACTATCTTTTAAAAAATTCAAGGGCTTCCCTGGTGGCGCAGTGGTTGAGAGTCCGCCTGCCAGTGCAGGCGACACGGGTTTGTGCCCGGGTCCGGGAGGATCCCACATGCCGCGGAGGTGCTGGGCCCGTGAGCCATGGCCGCTGGGCCTGCGCGTCCGGAGCCTATGCTCCGCAACAGGAGAGGCCACAACAGTGAGAGGCCCGCGTACGGCAAAAAAAAAAAAAAAAAAATCAAAACAATATTCATGACTCAAGTATTATGCCAGCTTCCTTTCTCCTTTAATAGTCATGTGTCTATCAAAACATATTAAAATAAATAAGCTTATCTGACCCCAACCAAGATCTTTATTAAAAGAAATTTTACCTTGAAGTTATAAAGGTCTCATGCTTGTGCTTCCCAAGTTTGAACCCTTTAGTAGTCTTGGTTCTTCCTGGAGATGATGGTTCCGACAAAAACGAGCGCTCTAATTCCGAGTGCAAGTCAAAGTCACTACAACATTTTTCAGAGAGCTCAATCAAGTCAACCTTTACCTGCAGTCATAAAAATGAAACAAAACCACAGATATATCTTAAATGTAACTATTAATGTGACATTACATTTTAAATGTACTATTAACATAACATTTGATTACAGGAATTCTTATCTCCTATAAACTATATTTGAGTCTCATAATAAATCAATGATAGGTCCTTCATCGTTTCAAAACCCAACACCATTGGTAATTTTAAAAAAAAATACCTTAGGAATTCAGCTGCTTTCATTTGGGGGTGGGGTAGGTAGCATTCCTACTCACAGAAGGGCTATAGTCTGGGAAACCTCTGCTGTCTGACAAGGATCTCAGTATTTCTCTATATAAAGTAACAATGGAGTATCTCCAGAACTTTTCCAAAATAATCTGAAAATAACATACTCCACAAGCCTTGTATAGTCACTACATATTATAAAAGGATTCTGTGCCACAGATCTCCTAGTTCTATGAATTTAATGAGGTTCCAACCTAAGTCAACTTTCAGAAGAATGAAAATTATGTTTAAGTTTTATTCAAATTAATCAAACCTAAAAGACCAAAAATTTCCCTAAACCCCATAAGGTCATAACCATCATCTCAAGACAGCTGTGATTCAACATAGTTAGAACAAATATTTTCAACCTGTGATGCCAAATATGGTAACCACTAATTACAAGTGCCTACTTAAATTTAAATTAATTAAATCAAAATAAAATTCAATTCCTTAGTCGTACTAGCAACATTTCATTGCTCAAAAGTCACATGGGGCTAGTGGCTAACTGGACAGGGCAGATTATAGAACATTTCTCTCACTACAGTTCTAAAGAATCACTGAACAACTTACACTAAAGAAAAAAAATTGTTTAATGCAATTTTAATTCAATTGCATGTGATATCTTAAAGAAGGAAAAGGAGTTCTCAATACACCAAATACACCTTAAATATGAAGCAAATCATTCTTTTAGTTTTATTGTCCATAATGAATACTAGCATTTTTTGGACCAGGGAATATCCAAATATATTTCTTTCTTTGAGTATCCACTCTTCTTCTGGAGTACCCTTCCTCTTGATTTACAAATAAATCTGATGTTATCGAAAAAATATATATATTTTTTAAATCAAGAAAAAACAATATATGGTACAATAAGATGTGACTGAAATCGTCCTCCCTATGAGAATCATTAAACAGACTGCATTAAAATCTTTAACTATACTTTTACCTATTCAGTATTACGTTAAAGAATGTCAATTTGGATTCATACTGTATTATTTTAACAAATATATTTTTTACATTTCCCCAAATTAAGAGCAGATACCACAAGAGAGCAGATTCCTCCCTTTAAACCCAAATATAGGAATTAATTATAATTTTGTGGGATACTATTCTATACCCTACAAATATAAGAAACCAAAGTGCTTCAGAGTACATACGCAAAAATGTGATTTTCCACTCATTCTCAAATATACAGATCACTAACTAGAAAGAGGCAAAACAGGTAGCATATAAAAACGAAGAGTCCTGGACACCATTAAGTGGGCAACTGACATAAAAATAATGCAGTACTAGTCCCAAGACAGACTTTTAACAGCCATATAATATATAATCTATTTTAGTCCTAACAATATGCAAAGAAACAAAAACATTAACAGAATTTTTTTCTAAATATTTAGTAATAAAATTACTTATACCAAATCCAGATCTGTATCAATCTCTTCAGCCTGAAATGGAGTGAACCACATAGATTTCAACTGATCATCCATGACATCAGCTAGCACATATGCAGTTCTAGAATACAGAAAGTATTTGTTAAAAAGCAGAATTCCAAAACTAAATATTTTAGCTTAACTTCTAAGTAAAACATGTGAACAGCACAATTAAAAATATTACCCTCTAAAAGTATTAGTAAGATTTGTACTTAAAAAGACTCCTTCAAGAAGCTATTTAAGAATTAAGTATTCTTAAAAACCAGTAACTTGGAAATTAATCCTGTTATGACAAATTTTGATCTTTCAATAAAATAAAACAAAAAGCCAAGTTTATAACACTGTACCAATGTGTAATTTTTCCAAATTTAGAGAATAATTTCATCATATTAAATATTCATTATGCTCTAAAAGGACAGTGCTCCAAAGATCAAGAGGCATATCCTCTAGATCAGGGATCAGTAAACTATGACCCCCATTCTGCCAGCCTGTTTTTGTACAGCCTGCAAGCTAGGAATGGTTTGCACATTTTTAAAGCTTTTTTAAAATAAACAAAAGACAAGCAAAAAGCTACAGAAGTATATGCAACAGAGACTGAATGTGGCCTGCAAAGTCTAGATTTTTTATTATCTAGCCCTTAGAAAAAAATAAGTTGCTGGCCCTCTCTAGATCCCAGCCATTAAATATACAATATCTATTCAACCACAAAACATTGCTTGTTTTACCTATTGTTAAACAGATTCTGGAGAGATTCTGGAGCTGAAAGTACTGGTTCTACATCCTGGTCACCAAGAGGTAAAGGATCACCCGATGACTCCAGCATCTGCTTAAGTCCAACCACATTGTCCAACAAAGAATCCAGATTGTCATCATCTTTTGAATGCTCCTAGATACAAACAAAAGCAGAATAAGAAGGTGCAGGTAAAACCTGAACATTTATGCCCATCATCTACTGACTCTTTAGTAGAAAAGGTGGTGTTATTTCACTACTAAGAAATTTGGAACACCATCAAGAAATTATCAACTTAACATTAAATATATTAAAATAAAACAAACACCAAAAATGATTGTTGTTACTTCTAAAGAGTGGTAGCAGGGGGCACCCTGCATTCAAACAATAGATAATTCAAAAAGTACTGCCTTCATGTACTCCTTAAAATTCGTAATAGTATGGGGACTTCCCTGGTGGCACAGTGGTTAAGAATCCGCCTGCCAATGCAAGGAACACGGATTCAATCCCTGGTCTGGGAAGATCCCACATGCCGTGGAGCAACTAAGCCCACGCGCCACAACTACTGAGCCCATGCGCCGCAACTACTGAAGCCCGCATGCCTAGAGCCCGTGCTCTGCAACAAGAGAAACCATCACAATGAGAAGCCCGCGCACCACAACGGAGAGTAGCCCCCACTCGCCGCAACTAGAGAAAGCCCGCGCACAGCAACAAAGACCCAATGCAGCCAAAAATAAAACATAACAAAATTTTTTTAAAAATTCATAATAGTATGGAAGACTTCACTCCAAATTATTAATTCAGAGTATAAATACCCGACTGAGACTTCACTGTTTTAAAAAGTCACTAAGAAAACTTGTACAAGTCAAACTGAGAAGAAAATATGTCTTGGGAATGAGCTCTTCTTATTTTGTTTTGTTTTGTTTTTTTACCAAAACAAGCTTCTCTAGTTCAAGGAACAAATTTTCTGGACTTTCTTCTTTGCTTTGTAGAAGCTGTTTTAACTCTGCAGCATTAATACTCATCGTCCGTGATGGATGAGCTCCCTCTACTTCCATGAGACCACTATCATCTCCACAACATCCCTGTAAATGTCACACACAAGTTAAATTTGAGAGCAGAGAAATTTGCAAAAAATGCTTCCAAACTTACTCAGATATTTAAGACTGCTGCAATCTTCCCCTCAATGTTTTTGTTTTTACATCAGTATGAATGGCTAGTTTTAAGAATTAGTCAGCTCAAAGCTGAAACAAGTTTTCTTTGAGTTAAGACTCACAAAATAAATAGGTAAACACTTGTATTCAAATTACTGGCACCAAGATTTCTCAACAAAAATATCCAATGACAAATACACAGGCACTTGCAGGAAACGTAATACATTAATTGATACTCAAGTTAATAAAATGCCTGCTATAACAGAGAACTAATGAAAGCTGAATTTGTTTTTCTGGAGATAAGGCAAACAACTAAAGAAAACAGTAACTATCATATTTAAGACTATGTGCGGTCATACAGAAAGTTAACATTTTCTGCTTTAAAAAGTATGCCACATAGGGCTTCCCTGGTGGCGCAGTGGTTGAGAGTCCGCCTGCCGACGCAGGGGACATGGGTTCGTGCCCCGGTCCGGGAGGATCCCACATGCCGTGGAGCGGCTGGGCCCGTGAGCCATGGCCGCTGAGCCTGTGCGTCTGGAGCCTGTGCTCTGCGATGGAAGAGGCCACAACAGTGAGAGGCCCGCGTACCGCAAAAAAAAAGTATGCCACATAATAAAATGAATATGGGAATGGTGAAAAAAATTCACTAGGCAAAACAAATCTCAGTTCATGACAATAAATCCATCCATATCGTCACATATGAAAGAACACTTAAGTAGTTTCAAATCTTCAGAACATGGCCCTGTTTTAAATGGTTCAACATGAATATTGGTCCTACCAATCCAAATGTAAGAGTCAGTATTTTTAAATTAACAGTAACAATTAAAATTTGTTAAAAAAAAAAAAAATTTGTTTGTAGCTCCTACCATTTGTCCTATAACTGGACACATTTCGGTGAAAACTAAATGAAAATTATTCTTCACAGATTCCCACTCAAACTGATACTGTGCTTGAAGCACACTTGTTCCTTTCAGAAAACACTAGACTGAGGAAGTCATTTACATTGTACTATGGAAGAGAACATACAGTTTTAATAAGAAATTAATAAACCATTATGTCTACAAGGGTTTTAACTGCTCTGTTTGGAGGTAGCAATGAAGACTAGGTTGACGATGGTCTAGTTCATGTTTTATTTTTTAAAAATTAAACTAAATGAGTTAAAAGCAATTAAAATGCACTAACAGACTGTGAACAGTTATCTTTAAAGGAACTGTTCCCTACATGTTGTTAAAATGTATGAATTACAGACTAAATTTATTTTATAGAAATAAGTATATTAACCAGAATACAAATTATCAAGGCATCTATCTGACTTCTTTCCTCACTCTTAGTTTTTCATACCACTTTAACCAGAGGTGGGAAGTTCAGTATAGCTGAATCAGAAAGTATTATAATGATTATTATTTTTAAACGTCAGGGAAAACAGAAGAAAATCAGTTTTTTAAAAGAGAGGGGAAAAACTATGAACTAATTAAAATATTTGGAATGATGTAAAATTTTCACCTCTACTATCTTGCTTTTTCATTATTATAAACAGAAACAGTTTTAAACAACATAAAATGCATTTTAAATTCTATTCTACCTACTTGTTATTAAAAGTAGTCTTAGAAAATCTAAGGTCAAATTTATCACAATTTGATGTTTTCTATATATACATTACTGTGAGAAGTAATAAAAGAATTTTTAAGGAGATTTTTTAAGCTACACAGTTATTTCAGAAAAATGAAAATTCTATCAAATTTGTGATACCATTTCAAATCTCCTTAATCATTTGTCAAACACTTCAACTATTAAATTATACAAGACACTGTACAATTACACTGCGAAAAAGCTAGTAAGACATGGTCTCTGACCTAAGTGACCTAACAGTCAGATAGTGGAGTAGGAAATGGTAAATAGGCATATAAATGATCTATAAAAAGAAATCATTCAATAACATGCTGTGAAGTGTACAGAAAGAAAAGTAATATCAAAAGGCTTCACAAATTGGGATGCATTAAAATAGGCACTAAAAATAGGCACTATAAATAGGCATAGTTTGACCAGGGTGGGGTGGGGGGGGAGGATGGGAGAGGGAGAGGGGGAGAGGGGGAGAGGGGGAGAGGGGGAGAGGGGGAGAGGGGGAGAGGGGGAGAGGGGGAGAGGGGGAGAGGGGGAGAGGGGGAGGGAGAGGGAGAGGGAGAGGGAGAGGGAGAGGGAGAGGGCAACAAACTAAGAGAAGCATGGCCAAGGAGATACATATAGTAGATGAGACTTATGGATGATGGCTCCCAGCAAGGGAGAAGAAGTGTTTGCAAAGGTAACTTTTTGGCCATACAGTGAATAGTCTTGAATGTCATGCTAAAAAGTTTGGAATTTATTCTACAGATATGAAAAGGTATTGTAGGGTAGAGTGATATGATCCAATGTCTGCTTTAGGAAGTTATGAACTCACACAAAACTATTTAGAATGTACCAAAGAAGTAAATGGAAGGAAACTGGAAAGAAGGCTGATACAGTACTCTGCAAGAAAATATCAATAAACAGCTAAGAGTTATACAAAAACTGAATATAAATTCTGGAGTGGAAAAGTACAATGAGTGAAACAACAAATTCACTAGAGGGACTTCCCTGGCAGTTCAGTGGTTAAGACTTCGCCTTCCAATGCAGGGGTTGTGGGTTCAATCCCTAGTTAGGGAGCTAAGATCCCACATGCCTCTCAGCCAAACAACCAAAACATAAAACAGAAGCATTATTGTAACAAATTCAATAAAGACTTGAAAAATGGTCCACATCAAAAAAAAATCTTTTAAAGGAAATATTTATTTATTTGGCTGTGTCGAGATCTTTAGCCTGCGGCATGCAAACTCTTAGTTGCAGCATGTGGAATCTAGTTCCCTAACTAGGTATCAGACTCTCGCCCCCTGCATTGGGAGCACAGGGTCTTAGCCACTGGACCACCAGGGAAGTGCCCTCCCCCAAAAAAATCTTTAAAAAAAAAAAAAATCCACTAGAGGGGCTCAACAGCAGATTTGAGCTGGCAAAAAAAAAGAATCAGTGAACTTGAAAAGGGTCAACTAAGATTATCCATTTTAACGAACAGAAAGAAAAAAGAATGAAGAACAAGCATAGCCTCAGAGACTTGTGAGGTACCATCAAGAACACCAACACACACATAATAAAGAGTCTCAGAAGAAGAAAGAAAGAGTCAGGAAAAAATATCTAAAGAAATAATGACTGAAAACTATCCAAATATGATGAAAACATTACACTTTGAAGAGGATCAACAACCTCCAAGTAGAATGAACTCAAAGAGATCCACTCTTAGACACATCATGATCAAACTGTCAAAAGCCAAAAAAAAAAGAGAGAATCTTGAAAGCAGTAAGAGAGAGGTGACTCAACTAATAAAATATTAACAACTGATTTACTGTCAGAAACTACAGAAGGCAGAATGCAGTAGGAAAACATATTCAAAGTGCTGAAAGAAAAACACTATCAACAAAGAATTCTATAACTTACAAAACTATCCTTCAAAAATGAGGGAGAAATAAAGACACTCTCAATTCTTTTTTTTAAGTGAGAGAGAATCTGTCACTAGCAAACCTACTCTACAAAAACTACTAAAAGGAGTCCTGCTGGGTGACATGAAAGGATATTAGACAGTAACCTGAACCCACATGAAGAAACAGTATGTCAGTAAAGGTTAGGTAAAAGGCAGTATAAACGTATTTTTGTTTGTAACTCTTTTCTTCTCCTATCTGAATTAAAAAACAGAATAAAGCAATAATAATAAAACTGTGAAGATGGACTCACAATGTATAAAAATGTAATTAGTATGATAACAGCACAGGAACAAAGCTATATTGTAGCAGTTTTTGTATACTACTGAAATTATGTTGGGATTAATCAGAAAGAGACTATTAAATTAAGGTGTTAAATGTAGTATCCAGGGCAACCACTAAGAAAATAACTTCTTTAAAAAAGGTAAAAGAGAGAAAAAGGAAATTAAAACAGCACAGTAGAAAGCATCTGTTTAAAGCAAAAAAAAAAAAAAAAAAGGAGATAAAGAAAAACAAAAAGATATGTAGGAAGTAAAGAGCAAAACAGCAGACATAAATCCTCCCTGCCAATAATTAAACATTAATGGTTTGAATATACCAATCAAAAGGGAAAAATTGGCAGAATGTAAAAAACAAAACAAAACCTGATCCAACTATGCTGTCTATAAGAGACACACTTTAGATTATAAAATACAAACAGGCTCTACGTAAAAGGGTAGGAAAAAATATACTATACAAACAATAACCAAAATAAAGCTAGAGTGGCTATACCAATAATACAAAATAAAAGTTTAGACAAAAGCTATTACTAGAGACAAAGAAGGACATTTTATAACAACGAAAGGGTTGATCCATCAGGAAGATATAACAATTATGAACATATATGCACCTGACAATAGAGCCCGGAGATGCATGAAACAAAAACTGACAGAAGTAGAAGGAGAAAGAGACAATTCAACAATAGTTGGAGACTTCAGCATCCCACTTTCAGCAGTGGATAGAACAACTAGACAGAAAATCAACAAGGAAGCAGAAGGCTTAAACAACTATAAACCAACACTCGTAACAGACCTGTATAGAACATCCCTCCAAATGGCAGCAGAAGACACCTTCCTCTCAACTGCACATGAAACATTCTCCAGGATAGAAAATAGCCCTAGGCTGTAAAAGTAGCCTCAATAAATTTAAATGGATTGAAATCATACAAAGTATGGTCTTTGGCCACAATGGAATAAAACTAGAAGTCAGTTACAGAAGGAAATTTGGGAAATTCACAATTATGTGGAAATTAAACACACTCCTAAATAACCAAGGGGCCAAAGAAGAAAAATTAGAAAATATTTGGATATGAACAAAACCAAAAACATGACATACCAAAGGCAGTGCACAGAGGGAAATTTATAGCTGTAAATACTTATATTAATAATGAAGAAAGATCTCAAATCAATAACCTAACCTTCCAAGTTAAGAAACTAGCAAAAGAAAAGTAAATTATCCCCAAAGCAAGTAAAAGGAAGGAAACAATAAAGATTAAAGCAGAAATAAATAAAATAGAGACTAGAAAACAGAAGAAAATCAAAGAAACCAAAATGTGGTTATTTAGAAAGATCAACAAAAGTGACAAACCTTCAGCTAGACTAACAAAAGGGGAGAAAAAAGGAGAGAAGACTTAAATTATTAAAATCAAGAATGAAAAAAGCGCCATCATTAACAACCTTACAGACATAAAAAAAGTTTATAAGGAAATATAAACATTTGTGTGCCATCAAGTTAGTAATGTAGTTGAATGAAGAGAAACAAATTCTTAAAAAGACACAAACTACTGAAACTGACTCAAGAAGATACAGAAAATCTGAACAGATTTATAAGTAAAACTATTTAATTAGTATCAAAAACGCTTCCAACAAGGAAAAGCTCAGGTGGCTTTATTGACGAATTCTACCAAATGTTTAAAGAATTAACAACAATCCACAAACTTCCAAAAAATGAAAGAGGAGAGAATACGTCCTAGCTCACTCTATGAGGCCAAAGATATCACAAGAAAGCTACATACCAATATCCCTATTGACTATAGACCCCAAATTCCTCAATAAAGTAAAGCAAACTGAATCTAGCAACATATCAAAAAGATAGTACACAACGAACAAGTGGTATTTATTCCAGCAATACAAGGTCAGTTCAGCATGTAAAAAGCAATCAATGTAAAATATAATACAGAGAAAGACAACATGATCATTTATTTCAATAGACACATAGAAAGTATTTAACAATATCCAACACCCTTTTTCATGATAAAAACACTCAGTGAACTAGGAATAGAAGGGAATTTCTTTGACCTGATTAAGGATATCTATGAGTAACCATAGCTAACATTGTATTTAATGGTGAAAGACTGAAAGCCTTCCCCCTAAGATTAGGAACAAGACAAAGATGTTAACTCTTGCTACTTTTATTCAACATGCAATGGAGGTTCTTGAGAGGACAATAAAGCAAGAAAAAGAAATAAAAGGTATCCAAATTGGAAAGGATACCCTCGTATTTAGAAAAGTCTAAGGAAACCACTAAAAACACTTTCAGAACTAATAAACAAGTTCAGCAAGGTTTCAGGACACAATATCAATATATGGAAACCAATTGCATTTCTAAACACTAGCAAAGAACATTCAGAAATGAAATTAAGGAACAATTCCATTTACAACAGCATTTTTTAAATTCCCAATTTAATTAGAGGCATAAACTTAACAAAAGAGGTACAAGACTTACACATTGAAAATTACGAAACATCATAGAAATATAGACAACCTAAATAAATGGAAAGCCATGCCATGTCCATGAATATGAAAACTTAATAGTACTAAGACAGTTATATTTCCAAAACTGACCTACAGATTCAATACAATCCCTATCAAAATCCCAGCAGTCTCTTTGCAGAAATTGACATAGAGACAGAAAAGGAGATTAGTGGTTGCCAGGAGCTAGGGGAAAGAAGTAATGGAGAGTTTCTGTTAATGGGCACACAGAGCTTCTCTGTGGAGTTATGAAAACATTCTGAAATTAGATAGTGGTGATGGTTGCACAATTCTATGAGTATACTAAACCCCACCAAATTGTTTAAAAGGGTGAATTTTATGGGATGTTATGAAAATGTTATGCAAAAAGGAGCAAAAAGGAGAAACCAAGGTAATAGCAGTGAAATACAAAATAAGGAATGAAGTATGAAAGGTTTTGTGAATGAAACTGACAAGAATGAGCAGCTGCTGAAGATGGTGAACAAAAGGGGAAAGTTAGCCAGTATTCATGGTTTCTAACTTGATGGTCAGGAAAGATCAATGGTATAAAAGCAGGGCACAGAAAAGATGAACCAAGTGTATGGGGAAAGATAACAAATTTGATTTTTGATATTCAGAGATTCTATCCACCAGAACGCAAGGGTAGACGGGAGAGGGAAACACAGAAGATGGAAAAGGAATCGGGCAGGTTATTAAAAGGGGTAAGATGTACCTCATAGATAGAAATGAAGTGATACAGGGGTATATTTTCCTCTGATTAAGGAAGAATACAACAGAGTAGAAAGAACAGGGAAAGAATCTAAGGGAGAGGGAAAGAATTTAGAAATTAAACAGGGTGGTACTGACCTCAATGAAGGAAGTAAGAAAAGCAAATTTATTGATGAGGGATGAATAAAAGCATTAATCAGCAGTCCTGAGAGCCCAGAAGAACCTGGACAGCATGAATGAACACTGGTTAGTCGTTTCTGATTAGAAACTGTTTAACTGATGACACGTTTAAGAAAACTGTCCTGCAACAGGCATGGGTCACGCTCTCACTTGCTCTCTTTCTGCCACCATCTTGGTTCCACGTTCCCCGCACAAAATGCCTGGTGAAGCCACAGAAACCGTCCCTGCTACAGAGCAGGAGTTGCCACAGTCCCAGGGTGAGACAGGGTCTCGAACAGAATCTGACAGTGATGAATCAGTACCAGAGCTTGAGGAACAGGATTCTACACAGGCAACCACACAACAAGCCCAGCTGGCAGCAGCAGCTGAAATCAATGAAGAACCAGTCAGTAAAGCAAAACAGAGTCAGAGTGAAAAGAAGGCACAGAAGGATATGTCCAAACTGGATCTTCGACAGGTTACAGGGGTTACTAGAGTCACTATCCGGAAATCTAAGAATGTCCTTTTTGTCATCACAAAACCAGAAGTATACAAGAGCCTAGCTTCAGATACCTACATAGTTTTGGGGGAAGCCAAGATCAAGGATTTATCTCAGCAAGCACAGTTAGCAGCTGCTGAGAAATTCAAAGTTCAAGGTGAAGCTGTCTCAAACATTCAAGAAAACACACAGACTCCAACTGTACAAGAGGAGGAGAGTGAAGAGGAAGAGACTGATGAAACAGGTGCGGAAGTTAAGGACACAGAATTGGTCATGTCACAAGCAAATGTGTCAAGAGCAAAGGCAGTCTGAGCCCTGAAGAACAACAGTAATATTGTAAATGCTATTACGAAATTAACAATGTAACCATCTGAAAAGAGGGCCTTTTTTGGTGTTTCAAAAGAGTAACTGCAGCTGGGTTAGAAATCTGTACTGTTTTTATCATTAATAAAGTTATGGCTTCTTGTTGGATGAAAAAAAGAAAAAAAATCTGTCAAACTGATATTAACATGTCACTTAGCATCTGGTAAGACTAATAAGTGGTGTTCCATCAAGTGAGACACTAAAATCTCTTTAGAGTATGTAGCTACAGTCCTACTGTTAAATATACCAATCTTTCAGAATCAAAGCATCTGGTAAGTTTAATCACTTTAATAAACTACATATGACACAGAACAAATAATAATTTGCCAATAAAACTGGCACAACAATAACTACAAACACAACAGGCAGCCAAGAAGGGCTTACTGGAGGAAATATTCTCAGTATAAATTGTATGCCTAAGAGAAATATACTAAACAGTAAATTTAATTTTTTCTTATGAAATCATCACATACATTTATTTTGTTAATACTGTACTATACAGGTCCTCGATAACTCTTTCGAAACAGAAATCTTAAATATGAGCTGCATTTCTTAAATCAATGTTGACAGAATATCAAACCCATAGGATGTTAACAGCCATACACATACACATACACATACACATACACACACACACAGACGCACAAGTATTCTGCAGGCAATACATTTGGACAAAACTGGATTAAATTGCAGTAAAGCAAGTTTCTATTCATCCAGGGCCTTTTAGAGCTTTTAATATACTAATGTGCAGTTGAGCTCCATCTGGGAGACATTCCCAAACTTATTTGACACTTTTTAAAGGCAGGCCTATTAGTGGCTTCTAGAATTGTGTCCACAATATATACCACAATTTTGATAAATACTAATGAGAGAAATTTTTAATTAGATTTTAACAATAAGATTTTAAAGCTAGGGAAATAATCTTTAATTGTATCTATGATGGATCCAAAATATTCCAGTATAATAAGCTTGACATTCACCCCAAAAATCACAACATCCAAAACAGAGCCAGTAAATGTACAATTAAGTGACACTAAGTAAATATTTGATTAAGAGACTGATAAAATTTGACTATTCTGACTGACTCTAGCAAGGTAACTCAATGTAAAGAATGAGGTAAAAAAATAAATGCACTATAGGTAGTATTTTTCTCTCTTTTAAGAAAATGTAAATCATAGAGTATTCACAAATTAATAATGATGCCTAATAAATTAGAGTTCAATAAATTCTACTCTTAAACATCTACTTTTTTGATAAATCAAAACCCCGTACTTATAGTGGGGTGAGGACACAGAAAAAAACAGTACTGTTAGTTCCAAGTTCCAAAAACCGTTATTCCAAGATATTTTTGAACCCAAGCGATTTTTTTAACATATGTAAAAGTTTATAAATATAAGAAATACCAAATACATATATATACTTACCATTGTATCAGAATTAAGAATCTGTCTCATAAATTCCAAAAATGAAGATGCAAGTTCACCCGTGTCTTTACTAAATGTGCTGACCACTCGTTTCAGTAAACTATGCAGAGCATTACTGTTTTTCCTTAAAGAACTGTAAATAAAGAAAATAGGCAATTTCTTAAAATTTGAGCATATAAATCTAGTATAAGAAAAGAACTATCTCAGGACTTCCCTGGTGGTGCAATGGTTAAGAATCCACCTGCCAGTGCAGGGAATGCGGGTTTGAGCCCTGGTCTGGGAAGATCCCACATGCCGTCAAGCAGCTGAGTCCGTGTGCCACAACTACTGAGTCTGCACTCTAGAGTCCGTGACCCACAACTACTGAGCCCGTGTGCCACAACTTCTGAAGCCCACACACCTAGGGCCCATGCTCTGCAACAAGAGAAGCCACCACGAGAAGCTCGTGCACTGCAACAAAGAGTAGCCACCACTTGCCGCAACTAGAGAAAGTCCGCGCACAGCAACAAAGACCCAACGCAGCCAAAAATAAACAATAAATAAATTAATTAATTTTAAAAAATGAACTATATCAGTTCAGACAGCCTAAAATTTAGTAAAATTAAAATTTTACATTTCAAAAAATGTAAAAAAGTACTTTGGTGTTACCTGTCACACAAACTATTTAACAAAGCATTTTTTATAGTTGATATCTCCTTTTAAGGATAAACTTCAAAAACACTGAAAGAAAAAATTTTCCCCCAATAATAACGCTATAAAACTCAGCAAAATAAACTTGCAGGTTCCCTTTTTTACACTTTTTATAACCTGAGGATTTCTCTAACGTGAGGTTATAGCTGTCTCAAAAGCCTGACCAGAAAGCCTAACTTATGTAACTACAAAGAATGATTAACTTTATGACATTGTAATCTGACAGAAAGAAATTAAGGGTACAGAGTAGGCATCAGCAAATTTTTTATGTAAAGAGCCTGATGATAAATATTCTAGGCTTTATGGGGTTATACATAACTCAATCTGTTTCTCTCTATACAAAACATCAGTCTCAGTCACAACTACTCAACTGCTGATACAGTGGGAAAGCAGCTGCAGACAACACATAAATACTGGCTATGTTCCAAGAAAGGCTGGATTTGGCCTGTGGCCCACAATTTACCAACCCCTAATATAAAGAGATTTCAGCATAAGAAACAATCACGATATGTATTCAAAATCATGACAATATACAGCCCTGCTAAAATTATTCTATGCATTTACACAGTTCATAGTTGATCAAAAGAAAATTTCAAGATTTGGGTAAAGCAATACAAAAGAGAGAAAGAAGACTCGTGCTCTTGAGAGCTTGATAAAATAATAAAATGGACAAGGCACAACGAACAGGAATGATATTAAATACAGAGATAATACAATTAATGGAAAAAGTAAAGGTTCAAAATTGGACTATACCAATTACTAGCCTCTACTTATAACCTTAAGAAAGTGAACCTTACTTATACGGTCTATCAAAAACTGGGGTCCACTACACACCTTTTAGAATATCTACAATAAAAAAAAAAAAAAACTAGCAATACCAAAATCTGGCATTTTGCTGGTAAACTTGTAGAGAAGTTGTCTATAAAAGGGTAGCACACTGGACTGCTGGGGTGATGTAGATAGCTCTGCATGGAAATGAGATGCTAGACACATGACTCTACTCATTTGTCAAAATCCACAGAACCGTGTATTATAAAACATGGGTGAGGTTACAAAGAAAGGGGGAAAGCTAGAATCAACCTTCTGATATTGTATTAGAATCAAAGTATCTGTATGGACTCATTTAAAAAAATACATACAGACAGGGACTTCTCTGGTGGTCCAGTGGCTAAGATTCCATGCTCCCAATGCAGGGGGCCCAGGTTCGATCCCTGGTCAGGGAACTAGATCCCACACACCGCAAATAAGAGTTCACATGCCGCAACTAAAGACCCCGAATCCCGCAACTAGACTCCACATGCCTCAACTAAAAGATTCCACATGCCGCAACTAAAGATCCCGCAACTAAAGATGCTGCAACTAAGATCCAGCGCAGGCAGGCAGGCAGAAATACAGAAAGACAGACAGACAGACAGACAGATAAATGGAAAGATATTTTTTAAGTACATACATAAAATAAGTAGATGAAAAAATAAACGTAGATTTGTGTATATGCATGATTTAGGACACATATATTTCCCAGCTCTAGCCAATAAGAAGAACCAAAATCAGTAACATAAGTTGAACAACAAAATAAATAACAATAGTGTTCAATTATTATACAAGAAAAAAAAGTCCATGAATCCATATTGATATACCCAAATAAGTAAATAAATGAGGGAAAAGTGATGAGTTCTTTCTTACAGAAGGACAATTAAATGAGAAAGGAATGAGAAAAATAGGAAATCACTATTAGAACACCACAGTAATAACTGCCACATGCCAAGATTCACCGATGGACAGTAAAATGAGTGGACGAAAGTTCTAAGTAGAAATAGGACATTTACATAGTCTCAAAGTATATTCTTCAAAATGTTTAGTACTTAAAAACAGAAAATTAGTAAGTTGGCTGTGCAGAATCCTGGCAGACAGCACCTCAGTCAAGTGACCGAGGTTAATATCATCACTAATACACTATGTATTTTCTGATATGATGTACTCACAAAGGTACACTGCCTCTGTAGTATCCTTCTCAATAAAGCATAATCTCAATCTAATTATGAGAAAACGTAAGACAAAACTAAATTGAGGAACATTCTACAAATGCTCTCCAAAAATGTCAAGGTCATGAAAAATGAGGATACAGGAGACAAAGGATACATTAAAACTAAAAGCAAGGTAGGATCCTATCTTGGATCCTGAAACAGAAAAAGAACATTACTAGAAAAACTGGTAAAACCTAAATAAATTCTGTATTTTAGTTAATAGTATTATGACAAGCTTAGTTTCTTAGTTTTGGTAAATATTCAATGGCTATATATGACATCAACACAAGGGTAAGCTGGATGAAGGGTATATCTGAACTCTGTACTATTATTTTTGTAATTCTTCTTAAAGTCTAATATTCTCTCAAAAATTTTTTTTCTTGAGTGGGGCCTGCTTCAGGACTAGATGAAAAGTATATAGTGATCTGTTTATTTAAAAAGCCAGATCATACTACACCTCTGCTCAAAACCTTACAATGGCCCTTATAAGTAAACCTAGAGGCCCTTGATGATCTGCCCTCCCCACACCTACCCATTACTACTCTGACCCTAGGCCCTATCATTTTTCTCCTTGCTTACTCACTTTAGGAGCAACCACCATGGCCTCAAGGCTTTTTCTCAGACAAGTTAGGCATGCTATTTGCAATGGCTCTCCCCCAGGATATTAACGTTTCACTCACCTCCCTCAGTTCTTTGTTAAAGGGCTACCTTCTCTGTGAGGGCTTCCCTGATCACCTCCCCATACTTCATTTAAATGACAACTCTCACCCTCACTTTGGCACTCACTATCCCTCTGCCCTACTTTATGTTTTTCTGTAACATACTATGTATTTTATTTACATGTTTAGCATGTGTCTACCTCTAATAGAATGAAAGCATCAAGAAGACAGGGATTTTTTTTTTTTTAACTAAATCCCCAGCACCTAAAACAGTGTCTGGCCCAGAGAAGAGGGCATTCAATAAATATTTGTGGACAAAATGTTCCTTCATAATGTCTACTATGAACCAGGTTTCTAGGTGCTGGTGGGAGTACAGTCAAGCAAATAGTCCCTGTCCTTGTGCAGCTTATATTCTAGTGAGGGAGACAACCAAATAAGCAATAAGTCTATATAATGTAATGTCAAACAGTATAAATACAGTGAAAAATATAAAGGGGAATAAGGAATGGGGACACAAAGAATAGGCTATTTTAGACAGGCATTTAGACAGGAAATATATTGATACAGATACCTGAGTGAAGTGAGGAAATAAGTCCTATAAGAATCTAGGGGAAAAGCATTTAGGAAAAAAAAAAGTCTGGAGGTAGGAATGAGCCTGACAGGGAGCAAAACTGAGGATAAAAGAGCTATGAGATAAGTCAAAGAGATAAGCAAGGGTCAGACTGTATAGAGGCTTAAAGATCATTATAGAGTTTGAATTTTATTTGCAGTGCAACAGGAAGCCATCAGAAGGATTTAAGCAAAACAGTGACACGTATCTTGTTATAAGTTTAAAAAGATCAGTCTGAGTGCTAAGAAAATGTATTTTAGGGGGACAATAGTTGAAGTAAGAAGAGAAGATTGGAGGCTACTGCAATGGGTCATGAAAGAAAAGAGTGGACCGGATACGGGTGGTAACTATGGAGGTGGAGAAGGGTCATCAGATTCAGGAAGTATTCTGGAAACATAATGAACTGGACTTACTGATGGACTGGATGTAGGGAGTGAGGAAAAGAGAAGAATCAAGAATCTCGAAGTTTAATATTTACCAGGACAAGCAGGACAGAAACATGTTTGAAGCAAGAATATCAAGAGCTCTGCTTTAGCTCAGTTTGGATGCCCATTAGATAGCCAAGTAGAGATGTCAAACAGATACATGGGTTACTTGGAGCTCAGCAGAAAGATCAGAGCTAAAGAAAGAAAAGGGAATAGGTTATGATGACTTACATGAATCTAGCAGAGCCAACGACATCACATATCGTGCTATGGCAGAGGTATGCAAAGGGTATTTGTGAAAGCACCTAACCCAGCTAGGAATGGAGGAATCAAGGAAAGCTTTTTGGTTTTCTTGTATGTGTAATGTATGAGTCTTAAGGGATATAGAGTAAATATCCAGGCACTAGGAAAAAGGACATTCAAGAAGTAAAATTTAAAGACTTTGGTGAGAGATTGGGAGGTGGTGGGGGGGAGAACTTGGATGTTCAGCAGTTGCCATCAACTGAGAGAGAATACAGGAGAATAGACAGACTAAGCAGGTGGAAAAGGTAGCAGCCAGCACCAAGCACAGTAGCTGGAACATAAGTTTTCAACCAATGTTATAAGAATTAATGAGAGGTACAAATACATGTTTCCTAATCCTTTCTATCTCGTATTTCTACGTACTTCTACAAATTCCAAGGAAAACTATGTAGTAGCCACTATCTCCCTAGTGAAGAAAATATGAGGGCATGGAGAGAGAGATGGGAGCAGAAATTACACTTGAGAGACTGAGCAGCATGAGATTTACATCATTTCAAACAAATTTCATCTCAGCCATTCCTCTAGAGAAAAAACACAGAATCAGCACTTTCAGCTTTAGGGTCCATAATATCACACTACCGTCATCTTTGAAGAACAAGTGAATGTACCAACAAAACAAATATCTTAGAGCATGAATTAATGACCCTGGAACAATAAGATTTCCTTGTTAAATACTGCAAGATGCCTGCATTAATGTCTATCTATTCAATTTATATTTTTAATCCTAAAGATTTTATTATTAGCAATTTTCATTGCTAATGAATCTTTTCCATAAACACGAAATTTCTCCACATGAAAGAAATCATACCTTCAACCTTCTACAACAGCTATGAATTAATAAATATGGGGGGATTTAAATACAAGAGTATATTAAATTAGATAAAGCATTACCTTTTTAAATGAAATAATCCATAATCATGCTCTGCAAGAAACATCATTGTTCTGACACATGTCAGTAAACAGCTGTAACTACTCTCAGAGTTGGCTAGCACAGCCAGGAGACAGTCACAGATTGAGGCCATCAATTCTTTGTTTGGTAGAGAATTGGAGAGCTGCTCCAGTTCAGAAATAGAACCTTCAGAAGAGTTTGGCAAAATTAGTGCAATGTCCTGTGAGGGAGGAGGGGAGTTGGGAAAAAACATTTTTTTTAAATGATTGTCACTATCACTTAGCGTTTTTATTTCTGAAATACACAGCAATTAGTAATTATCAAAAAACTATGGTTACTGTCCCATCCCAAACATAGATTCAAACACATTAAGAACAAAGGAGTTGTTTTGTCCTTCTATAAAGGTTAATACAAGGATACACACCTAAAGAAATAAAGACAAATATGTTGTTTCACAGTATTTTACTTTATGAGACCAACGCCTTACCACTTGGCAACTGTGCCTGACTCACAGTATTCTTATTTTAAAAGAACATCTCTCTGAAAAATTGTTCCTTCTGGATTACACTGAGTGTAATTTCTATCTTCAGATGGTTAGCTTAGTACTTTTGGTACTAAAATATTTTAAATTACTGTATTATTCATTCATTTGAATATTTTTTAATTTATAAAGAAAGCATCAGAGAAATAAATTTTAATAAATATATCCATATTTGAATTAAAAACAACACAAAAAGAAATGGATGGAGAAAAAAAAACATTTAGGCACAGTCTTCCAATATTTTCCTGTAGTTTTTATATACGTTTAAAATTCAAGTTTTTCAATGTCAGCAAGTTTACCTAAAAATAACTAAAAACTCACACTACTCTTTTTATAGAAGTAAAGCAGACATTACAGAAACATTTTTAAGTATGTGTTATCGCCTTTAATCACCTCAACACACTGGAAGCAAGTATTCAACTTGGGTTAGAACTATAAAACAAAGCTTGAATAGAACGGAAATATAATAAGGTGAGGCCAGCCAAGAAAGAGGTTTAAGTGATCAGGGCAGCTAGGATGCTAAAGTGTAACTCATCACAGTCATACAACCCAACGTGAACTACATTAACAAACACCAGTTGACTGCACATTCTGAGGTATAAAGACTTAAAATAAGCCTTTTTACCTGGTCCAAAACTGTTTTCTACCAGATCCCCTTTTTGTGAAAACAAGTCACACCAAAAATGTTCCTTCTTGAGTGTTAAATGTAACCGAACTGGGTTTTGGTTAGCTAGAAAAAGGTAATCTTCCATGATGGGATCCTATTAAAAATATTCTGCCTGGAAAAATCATATTTGATTGATTTAGATAGTAGGAGCATTCTGACAAGCTAAAATGCCATTAGGCATAGAAATCTCCAAATATCGCAATAACAATGGGCTCTAAAAGTTAAAACAATTCTCATTAATTCATGGAACTATAAACTGGAAGTCAATAATATAAACAGCAGGAAGAAATACTACTACTTTTAGTCAACGTCTTTATACATGTTTATAGCACAGTAGTCTGAAACACACTAAAATGTAGTAGCCTGTGACGCCTTCAAAAGTTGTCCAGGGACTTCCCTGGCGGTCCAGTGGTTAAGACTCCATGCTTCCAATGCAGGGGGCGTGGGTTTGATCCCTGGTCAGGGAACTAAGATCCCACATGCCGTGGGGCACAGCCAAAATAGATTTTTTAAAAAATTGTCCAAACAAGAAACCATGGTATTAATTCAACCAATCACAAAACTATAATATTCAAGAGTGAATTGGTGTATAATATAATTAGAAGGAAAATGAACATACTAGACATAACCAACCCCAAAGAATACAATGGCACGTAAAGTAAATATCCAAAGACAGTGTCTCATAAAGAAAATGAAAAAAGCTATTCAGAGAAACCTGTGAAGTACAAAGTCAAAGAAAGTTATATAGCACCAAATCATTTTATTGTTGGCTCACTGGTCAAATTTATCTCCCTAAACAACAGTAAGAGTAATGAAACAGATGCGATCTCTTTGTTAACAGACAAGATTTACATCAAGAGAAGCTTTTAAGAAACGCATACACACAAAAAAAATTTATAAAAATAACTATAAATACCTGATCACAGAGAGACTGCAAAATGGATGTGATAAATTCAACACACTGTTGGCGAATAACACTGTCTCCAGGAGACCGCACCAAAGCCAACAGATCCTGGAATATCTCTGCATATCTTTCATCACCTTTAATAGTTCCATTAATTAGATGCAAAATAGCTAATTTACAAGCTTTGTGTGAAGCCAGAGCATCAAGAAGAGCAAGCAACCTGGTGGTTTGGCTAGTATACTGTTTTTCTTTATCTTCTGAAGTGCTGAAATAAAATCAACACATTTAGTGAACAAAATTCTTGATTTTAAGGCATTACTTAATAATTTGTTTTTCAACACATATCAACTTACACAAATCTTATATAAAACATTTCATTCCTTGGGTATCACAACTTCTCTGGCATTTTACAATTACTATAAAATTTTGTAAATTCAGGTTTTTAATAATGTATTTTCTTAAATCAGAGTACTTCACAGCTCACCTTTCAAACACCCCAATCTTGAAACACGTCAAGATATCTTGCACATGAAATAATGACATAAAGTTTCCTAATTAAAATTAATCTATATTCATGTGTCTGTGTGTCTGTATGTATATGTGTATATTTATATGTATACATATTATCTGAGCACACTAAACCCTGGTTTCCAAATTCTAAGTTAAAAAAAATGAATCTGTGTCAAAGACAACTTGAGGAAAAAAATTTTTAATGCAAAATCAAAATACCTTTGCAAGTCTTCTACAATCAAATCCAACACAGTTCTCATAATCAGAAGTGCAGTTGGTGAGGCAAGGTCACACAATTGAACACAAATACGCCGTAACATATGTTGAATGGGCTGGCAGGTTGTGCCAGAGAAAGAGCGAACTATTTCTTGGAGCAACTTTGCTTGAACATGAAGGTGCATGCTCCACAATTTTCGGGTGTTGAGTGCCACTGATATATCATGTGACTCAATAACCTGTTAAAAAAGTATAATGTGTACGTAGATTTTTAAAAATATTTATTTATAGTCACAAAAACTGTTCAGGAAGAACTGTTATGAAAAGAACATCTTTACTGCATGCTTAAAACATTTAATTTTCTGTTATACAATTAAACATTTGCTTGAATTCAATGCATCTAAAAAAATCTTATTGTTCTCAGGTTAGCAGTCAGTAGAGCAGAGTCCATTGGTGAAGCAACCTAGTTAATGTCAAATTCTAACACATGATAAAGGTGGGGGAAAAAGGATTTAAAAATAGCAAAAGTACAAGTACACATAACAGCATAATAAAATTCACATTAACAAAAATTTATTTAAAATGTTACTCCCATATTTCCTTAATGACCAACTTGCTTCAGTTTTATCTCACCCTCATCCAGTTATTTTATGTCTTTCTTAGGGGAAGGAGATGAGGGTTTGTTTTTTTTAAACAAAATCACTGGCTTTTTAAAAAGTGTTATTGCAGTCATTTATAAGATGCATGTTATATGGAAGTGATACCTGAGTTGTTTGCATGGGCAATGGTAGAGGCAGCAGCTCTGAAAGGAGTATGAGTCCAGAAAAAAATCCTTCAGGAACCTTCAAGATCGAAGAAAGAACTTCTTTTAACATTAAAGACCAAGTATTGTTGGCCAGAGTCTCTTCTGAGATTGTGAGCTTTTCATTAACTCCTTGTGTAAAAGTCAGTAATATATCAATGATATCATTCTGAATTTTCTGTTCATCACTATCCAAACGACCTGAGAGAGGGATAGAGCACAGGAGCATGTGTAAAGTCACAAGTGCTGAAGGGACACGCATGTCCTTAAACTCAAAGGATCCACCTCTCAGGAGTTCCGTTAACATAGTTTTAAGAAGAGTAAGTGTGCAGCGAGCCATTGAAATAGTAGTAACTCTGTGAAGGGTGGTCCCCATGTTGACATGGAGTCTCCAAGGCTGAGTCAGAATACTGTTCAATTTTTGCAGCACCCGAATAAAGGTGTCCATTCCTTCAGCAGAAAAAAGCTGAATGACAGCAAGATTCCATTTCAGGTCTTTCTGTTGACCTTTATATAAATAAGGGAGAAAAAAAAAAAACTCTAATTACTTACATATTAATCATTGGTTAAGATTTTGAATATTTTATTTAATAAATGATATTTATACTAGGCCTAAAAAATAGTAGTTTTTAAGCACAGTAGCCACATTACCTTCAACAGGAGGTGGTGGACATGCCACATTACAGAGAACACGCAAGGCAGTAGTAAGGCCAACTCCTTCTGGGGTCATCAAGTTATCAATATTCTTCAAAAATAAAAATGAATAGAAAGTTTAATTTCTTGGTACCTATCAGGCCCAGAGAAGGTATTAGTTAAAAATATGAGTTTCAAGTTAAGTACTTACATCATTTTAAACTTCTTAACTAAATTTAAAACATGAATAAGGCTAATGAAGTTTATAAAGGTTATATAATCTTTGGCATATGTTGTACCATATATGACATTTTGAACATAAAATGAGTAATTGCAAACACAAGTATATTAAAAAGTACTGACTAAAACAAAGGCTACATACAGATTATGTATGAAACTCTGTGGATAAAGAATTTAAAATAGCTCCTTTTTCGATACTCTTACTATACATCGTCTTTCCCAAAAAGGAAGAAACGACTGATTTTACAAAGCCCTGTGGGTACTAAAGCTCTTTGAAAATTGAGGAAGCATGATGGAATGTTTTAACACTACATAACATACATTTTGAAAAATGCAGATACCACAAGAATCTAGTTATGATGGCCATTTGGGGCATGGCTAGAGGAAAAAGAAATACAGTTGCCTATGTCCTTAGCACCTGCCCACGCTATGCTTCCTGGCAACAAATAGTTGTTTAAGTTGCTTTATTTTTGTAGTTTCCAAGGAGCAGCATATAGATGGCTAAAAAAAACTTAAAAGAAATAGCACTTTAAAATGTTACTAATTCAGCTTCTAAACCTCAGAGGAGAAACCTAAAAATAAGAAAATCCTTTTCCTCATATGTTTCCCACCTTAGGTTATCTTTTCCTCTAATTTCTTCCTTGCTGTCTTTCAATAATTCACAAATTACATAAGGCAGCAGGGAGCCACAGAGTGAAGTTTCAGTCTTAGATCAACTGTCTTTAGTACATCTTAGAATGAGAGTCATTTATAATAACCATAATTAATGGGACAAGGATTTACACAAAAATTAAAACTCTTAATTACAGTATGTATTCAAATTTCTACTACTGAACTTTTTATTGGTTAAGTACTTTAAGTGAAACCATCTGATATTTATTGGATACTTTATATATTCTCCTAACCATGCACAAGTACCCTAAATACCTGACCATCTAAATTTACAGGACACTACTGTACTTCTGCTTAAAAAAAGACCGAACATAATGAAAAACTCTAGATATCATTTGAGGCATAAAGAACAGAAGAATATGATGACATTATAGGAGGAAAAAGTACTCTTAGGGGAGATGGAGGAAAAATGAGAAGGGACACAAGTTAGTGAAGAAAAATCTGAAGCAGATAAAACCGAAATAGCTCTTTGTTGGTGGGTCAAAACAGCAAAAGATTAGATAATATACATACATTACTTCAATAACACACTGCAGCTCCAAGACCAAGGTGGTTTACACACACAGACACACAGACACATACACAACACATATAGCTCATCTGTTAAATGAAAAAGGAGATAATTCAAGGTCCATTCTGCCCCGCTAGTTTAAAACTTTTTATGCATCTATGGGCACTTTTAGCCCTTCTTCCTATGATACACATTGGATCAGCTAAGGAGCAAAGAAAACTTTTCAAACTTCCAAAACTAACAATGCAATGATTTTAATGAATTTTTTCATTATGAATTACTTGAAGTGTATATGCATTTTTCAACTGTAATATTATGAATTATATGATTTTCAACTCTCATTAATTACTTCAATTGCAGATTTAACCATCCCAAATTAACAGAACTAGTCCCCATTGCAATTATCTGGAACTGACTCTACCAATTTTTAAGTACAAATTTTGAGGGAAATTCTTTTCCACTAAAGTTTAACTATAATTATATGTTACATTATCATAGCATTTAACTTTAAAACACTTTTGTAAATGTCATCAAAATGGTAGGTGATAATATTCCTATTTGAGAGGGAAAAAAGTAGGACAGAAGCTGGTAATAGAAAGCAATAAAGTTGTGTGCATCTGTGTTCATTATACACACAATTACATACCCATCTATACCCAGTACCAGTCTATACCCACAAGACGAGTAAATCAATCAAGTACACTTAACTGCATTACCTATACAAGTGATTTAAAACAGTATTACTATATACTACCGCACAGTTCTGTAAAATCAAGGCACTTTTAAGTTTTACTTACCTGTTTAACATATTCAATTAGGTTTGGGATGCAGTTAATCTCAAATCTAAGGTTTTTCAGAGGTTCAAGCCACTTGCCAAGTTCTTAAAAACAAAAACAGTAATTCATAATATAATATTTTAAAATAAAAGCCTTTATAACAAAGCCTTTAAAACAAGGGAAGTAAAGGTATTCTTTTCCTGAGAAAAACCATGGTTTTAGATTATCAGATCCATGTTCATTTCAATAAACTAAATTTTATACAGGAATGAACTTATGTCTAATTATTTAAACAAGCTTTAAAATGAAATGAATGTCCTACTATACTGGCTTAGAAATAAAACAACCCAATCCAAAAATGCGCAGGAGACCTAAATAGACATTTCTCCAAAGAAGATACACAGATTGCCAACAAACACATGAAAGGATGCTCAACATCACTAATCAGTAGAGAAATGCAAATCAAAACTACAATGAGGTATCACCTCACACCAGTCAGAATGGCCATCATCAAAAAATCTACAAACAATAAATGCTGGAGAGGGTGTGGAGAAAAGGGAATCCTCTTGCACTGTTGGTGGGAATGTAAACTGATACAGCCACTATAGAGAACAGTATGGACGTTCCTTAAAAACCTAAACAGAACTACCATATGACCCAGCAATCCCACTACTGGGCATATACCCTGAGAAAACCGTAATTCAAAAAGAGTCATGTACCAAAATGTTCATTGCAGCTCTACTTACAACAGCCAGGATATGGAAGCAACCTAAGTGTCCATCGACAGATGAATGGGTAAAGAAGATGTGGCACATATATACAATGGAATATTACTCAGCCATAAAAAGAAACGAAATTGAGTTATTTGTAGTGAGGTGGACGGACCTACAGTCTGTCATACAGAGTGAAGTCAGTCAGAAAGAAAAAAACAAATACCGTATGCTAACACATATATATGGAATCTAAAAAAAAAAAAAAAGGTCATGAAGAACCTAGGGGCAAGACGGGAATAAAGACACAGACTTACTAGAGAATGGACTTGATGATACGGGGAGGGGGAAGGGTAAGCTGGGACAAAGTGAGAGAGTGGCATGGACATATATACACTACCAAACGTAAAACAGATAGCTAGTGGGAAGCAGCCGCATAGCACAGGGAGATGAGCTCAGTGCTTTGTGACCACCTAGAGGGGTGGGATAAGGAGGGTGAGGGAGGGAGACGCAAGAGGGAAGAGATATGGGGACATATGTATATGTATAACTGATTCACTTTGTTATAAAGCAGAAACTAACACACCATTGTAAAGCAATTATACTCCAATAAAGATGTTAAAAAATATATATATGTATATATTAAAAAAAAGAGGTTACCACCCTTAGATTTTTGGTTTCTGAAAACTTAAAACATTTACATGGTTACATCTAACTATACTGAATATTTTTGCAGCAATCAACTTACAACATTAAAAAAGAATTATAAAATTAACTGCTCATAAACCAATATAATAACATAATGTTTATTCACCTAATGCTGCCACTGATTCCCACACCCCCAAAAAAGCATACACAAAATGTATTCATTTCTAACAGGATCAAACCCATGAGGGGACATATGCCGAGTGCCTTTTCCCTTATCATGAATTTTAAATTTTATCAATTTCCTAATTTGCCTTTACGAAGTTAAAAGTAATCACTATCACCCCAAAACTAATAACAGCAAGCTTTGTTTATAAAAGAAACACATGAAATATACCATTTACTGCAACCGAACTCAAAACTCTCCTAGAAGCTATGCCATAAAACCTATACTTTATCACCAAAAATGTTTTTAGAAAAGCATTCTCACGTAATAAGTTCCAGACACTTTATAGGAATGAATGAGGGAAGTGCAAATAGTAGTCACCCTTCCTTGCTACTACAATCCTGAGGATTACAACTGTTTACATCTGAGTATTTTCCTACGGATTTTTAAATTAACTCTTTCATATATGTACAATATATAGTGTTCAAATGAAAGATATAAGGAATAATAAAACAAATACTAGTGTACGCATCACACAGAAAATGTAGTAAGGCATTAATACTACCTTTGAAGACGCTGCATACCCTCCTTTTATAAAGGCATACTTCAGGGGGAAAAAAATCTATTTTCAATATAGAAAATTGAGTGCAGTACCCAACTTTTACTGGTGGTATCGCACATAAAATTTAGGATTAAAAAGAAAAGAGGCCTGGGACTTCCCTGGCGGTCCAGGGCCAGTGGTTAAAACTCTGCACTTCCACTGCAGGGGGAACGGGTTTGATTCCTGGTTGGGGAACTAAGATCCCGCATGTCGTGCAGTGCAGCCAAAACAAAAAAAAAAAAGAAAGAAAAGAGGCCACATGCTATCATAACATTTACTCAATGTTATCAAATTTTCTACTTGGCAAGGTCAGAAAGCCAAGAACCAAAATAAAATAATAAAAACTTGTAATTAAATCCCTTAAACTTTTCAAGACTGCCCACATAATAAGGTTTGCCATAAACTTCATTCAACATACATTTAGAAAATAATGTTCATATTCATCATTCTTCACTTGAGAATAGCACGTGTTAACCACAAATGGATTTCTAAGTTGTACTTACAACAGTGTTGTACTTAGAAATACATATATAGAAAACACACACACATGCAAACTATAAACAAAACTGAACTTCTGAGTTCATCTTTAATTCTACTTTGATTAGGAACTTCAACCACCCAGAAATTTCCATGGCTTTTCAGAAAAAGGTACTTTGAACAATTTCCTAAAAATCTTTTTAAGAACACCATATAAAATACCTCCATAAAAGGTATCTTAACTTTCAGAAAGTTAAAAACAGGGTATTACCAGGTATATTATCAAAACATGATAAAGTACTAACTACAGATATTCAAAGGCTTTTTTTCTTCACATATCATAAATGCTTAAAATAACTTCAAGTACCATACCTTGCAATTTAGCATTATTTTCATCTGCTTTACAAAGCTTCAAGAGAGATGCTGCATGCTGTTCTAGCATTTGGACATCACTGGAAGACTGAACCACCACCAAAATAAGTATGCATGCATAATTATAAGCTACTGACTTCTTAGACTTGGAATCACTGAAACAAAATAAGGTTTTAAAGTTTTTGATATGAAAATAAATTTTTAGGAACAATTTTTAACATTGTTTTCTACTTGGTTTTAAAGGGATCAAGGAATTTCACAATGAAACATGACTGACTTCCTGAAAACAGGAAATCGCACTTTAAAGTTTCACCTTCAATTCACCTGAAACCACTACTTAAAAGTATGTAATAACGAAGCACATGCATCAAAATGGAAAGTGAAATTCTATTAAGAAATAAGATCAGAACAATGAAATATTAATAAGTGTACTTCATTAGCAATGAAAGATTAGGAAGTACACTTCATCGGTCTCCTTTAAAATGGTTGTTCACTCTGGATAAATAGGAACAAGTGTGATGAATCAACCTACCACCATGATTATTCAGACTTCCACTAAAGAACTGTTAATATACAGCTAGACATAGAAGTCACTGTTGTTTGCCTTTTACAGGTCCCCCCAAAAGATCCATCACTCAAGGAGTCATATCAAGACCCCGATGCAAAGGATGCCACTGCTTTGCATGGCATGAACCAGGAAGAACATGTTTCTCTTCTCATACACTAAAACCCTCTGCCCTATAGGGCAAGTTCTTGAAAACTACTGTCATTCTCAATCCCCCTCATCCAGTCAAAACACTTCTGAAATCCGAGCACCATGAATAGCTTAGAAGGTATTAGCTTAGAATACCTTAGAATAGCTTAGAATAGCTTAGAAGGGCAGAAGACAGCAAGATAGCCCTCATGACTCTTATGGTATACGTATGTTCCTGTACCTTAGGATTCCCCTCCACAAAAATTAGCAGGAGTACTACAGCTGCAATCTTTGTTAACACCGTGATGAAACTGGAAGAAGCTGCTATTTCATTTATTTACAGCCACATCTTAGAGATTTCACCATTCTAATCCTTAATTAAGAAGTTATGTGTTATGTCAAAAAATTATAGTTTTTATTTTCAAAACACATTCTTCCAAGAAACTACCCCATTAGTGATGTGGTTTTCCAATAAAATAGAAAATTTAAGGATTAAGCATAAAATTACCCTAAGGCTTCTTTGGAATAGTACTCCATTAGAGTAATAAGACTTTGGAGATTTTTCTCAAGACTGAAAACATGGCCAACAGCTGATCTTCCCACAGGATTAAAAGTAATCAAGTAAAGATTGTGAAGAGTTCCCAAGAGATCTGAATGGTCAGTTTCTTCACTGGCTGTACAACGCTGAAAATGGCTGAACAGTTCTGTAATACACTGCAAAGTCTGTGTTGAGTCCTGTAGCCACAAGGCAAATGCATCATCAATAACAGCATCAGATTGGAGACCTTCTTCTTCATCTTGATCATAAAGGTGACACAGAGCTCGGATCAACAAATTTGTTGCTTCATATTCTGACATAAAAAAAAGAAGACCCTTTTGTGACTGTGCAAGAAACTTTAAAACATCTTTTGTGGCTTGCAGCACACCAGGGTGTGCACTTGTTACTGGAATTGACAAAAGCAAGGTAACCAACTCCAAGAAGTGATGACTGTGAAGATACCTGTAGAAGAAGTAATAAAATATGTTAAGTCAGTGTAAAACATTCTTCATTTATTCAATATTCATTAGACAGGAGAGAGGTAAAAAATTTAATGGCAATAATCCTTATCTTCAGCAATATACTGCTTTAACTAAAATAGTACTGTAAGTAGCAAGCCTTCTATCCACTAGGCCAAACAAAAGTGAAAGTTCTGTAAGGCTTTTTCCTAGCATTCAAAGGATGTTTAATAAGTAACTGTGACAAGTTTTCTCTTTCCAGAATCAACCATGACTTTAAAATCTGGGACTTCCTTCCAGGCCACTTATCAAATGCTCCTTCCTTTTAACCATGGTCCTACTCAACCCATGGCATATCGGTATATCTGAATTAGTATATCTAGGGAGAATATAGTACATATACCATAAAAAACTTATAGTATATTCAGATTTACTATAGGTAGTATATCTGAATTAGTACCTCTAGGGGGAAAAAACCTCAAATTATCAATTTTCAGTATTTAATACAATAGACTCTTTTATCAAATCCAAGAACCATTTTTTTAGTACCCATAGTTTTAGTAGAAAAAGTCTGAATTTACCTAACACCCCTAAATAGACCCAACTGCTACTGACAGAGTACTTTCACCGTCCTAAAAATACTCTGTGCTCCATCTATTCATCCCTCCCTCCTTCCCAATCCCTGGCAGTCACTGTCTCCACAGTTTTGCCTTTTCCAGAATGTCATATAGTTGTAATCACATAGCACAAAATTGCCTCTTCAATCAATTTCTGCTTAAACTCAGGCTTCTGTCATGATAAAAACACCTCCACTAACTTCTTACCACAAAGGTGAACATTATTATGCTCTAAGAGCATCCTTAACCACCTCATGGACTGTTCAGAAAATAGTTAACATGGCAGGCCTCAGAATGTTTATTCTTAGAAAGGCCTGCTTGCACGGTTGGCCCTTGGCTGGCCTCTGGGGACTTGGATTTTGGGAGGGTTTCCGCCCATCAACTGGTAAGAATACTCACTGCACCTAAACTGTTTATGCAAATAATATGGTTTACGCTGAACACCTGCTTTCCTTTTGGGAGTCTGGAATTCTGATACATGCTAGGTACTGGGTGCCTACATGGCTATCCCCCAATAATAAGCTTGGATGCTGAGATTCCAATGAGCTTGCTCAGTACGCAACATTTCACACATGTCACAATTTGTTGTTGGAGGACTTAAGCGGGTCCTTTGTGTCTAAATGAGGAAAGGACTCTGGAAGTTTATGACTCGTTTCCCAGGCTTCGTCCCATGTACCCCTTCTCTTTGCTGATCATGTTTTGTATCCTTTTGATATAATAAATCGTGGTCGTGATTACAACACAGTCCTGTGACTCCATCTAGCAAATCTCGGGGGTTATCTTGAAGACCCCAACATGGTACATTAATGAACCTTGCCGTCACTTCAAACTAATCCTTCCAAAATGTAATTATTTATTTCAAAATTCACTCTCCCTCCTAATTTACCAGTTTCTGTCCATAAAACCACAGTTCCAATAGTTACCTTGGCTAGAAACATCAAAGCTCCTTCTTACTTTCTCTTACTAGGTTCAGTTGCCAAGTCCTAGTAATGCTTTTTCACAAACTCTCAACAGTGGCACAATATCTGTCTTCCCATTTTCTGTAAATGCCACTATATCAGGCCAAGTACTTAGCACAACACCTACCACCTAGACTCTTCAGACAGGCTTATCTACCTAATAACTCCAATTTCTCTTCCATTGCAATACATCTTGTAACTATAATATAATCTTAGAACACTACTTTGATCATACCAGATCTGCTACTCCAAAATATTCGAGATCTTCCCACATTCTAAAAACAAAATCCCTGGGAATTCCCTGGCAGTCCAGTGGTTAGGACTCAGTGCTCTCACTGCCAGGGGCCCGGGTTTGATCCCTGGTCAGGGAACTAAGATCCCACAATCTATGCAGTGCAGCCAAAACAAAAACAAAAACAAAAATCCAAATTCCTTAGTGCACAGCATTCAAAGCCCTTTATTTCCTAAAGTCTGATACCCAAACATACCTCCTCCAATTATGGGGGAAAAACAAGACTTAGTAGGCCATTAATTACTCGTTTCCCCTCACTGACTATTTGAGAGCTTCACCCTTTTCTTATACTCAGTCACCCTCAGTGCATGACTTCAATTCCTACTTTATCAAAAATAGGATCAATGGGCTTCCCTGGTGGCACAGTGGTTGAGAGTCCGCCTGCCGATGCAGGGGACACGGGTTCGTGCCCTGGTCCGGGAAGATCCCACGTGCCGCGGAGCGGCTGGGCCCGTGAGCCATGGCTGCTGAGCCTGCGCATCCAGAGCCTGTGCTCTGCGACGGGAGAGGCCACAACAGTGAGAGGCCCTCGTACCGCAAAAAAAAAAAAAAATAGGATCAGTGAGAAGTGCCTTGTCTCCTCTACTGTCTCCACACTACAAAGATATCTGTATTTGTATACATATAAGGTTTCCTTTCTCTTGTTCAAAGCCAAACTCCTACTTTGTACTCTTGACCTCATCTCCTACCAGACCTTGCTTTAACAATTATCATCTTACACTCCTGTAAGAACTCAAACTAAGGCAAGATCTGATAGTTTCAGCTAAAAACAGGAATGGATAGGTACAGATTTTAGAAAGGACAAGTACTGATTTTCTGTTAATGCACTATGTTCCAAAGCAAGGCAAAAAATAATCACAGAAATAAGGAATAAAATAATAAAAATGCAACTTTTGCATTTAGTTGAAAAATTATTTACAGGCAAAATGCCAAAAAAGAAACTCTCAAAAATTAAAACAAAATTTTAAAAATCTACCATGGGTACCTAATAATGGCAAAACTGTACCAATAGATAACTAGAGAGTTAGATGGCAGAAACAAATGGCAATTAAACCTTTAATATATCTTTAACCAGGACTGTAAAATTAATTTAGTAAAGTATCAGTTTAATCTACAATGTATTACAGTGATAAGGTACAAAAAGGTTTACACTGAAAAGCTCTCTCCTTCCTGTTCCATCCTCTTTGTACCACCTTCCCAGAAGCCACTCAGCGGTTTCTCATTTATTCTTGCTCACAGACATGCTTATATAAGCACTGTTGTTGATTATTACTATCTTTAACTTAAGTTGCTACTACAACTTTAAGTATTAACTAAATATAGCTCACCCACAGTAACATATTTCTCAGTTCCACTTATTTTAAAATATCAAGTATCCTTGACCTACAGACGGAGTAAAAAAAAAAAAAAAAGAAACCAACCACATAAAATTGCCTCTAATGACTGGTAAAATATATTTCCCAAAGCCAAAAATGTCTTACCTAAAGAGAACAGGGTATGGATCATCCCTCTCTGGTGGTCCAGTAATACGTGCCATTGTTGGGAAAGACTTAACAGGAGGTTGGATCATTGTGTGAGGTGCAGTTTCCATTAAATGAAAAACTTCCTCTAAGAGGTTAATAAGCTTTTCTATTTCCCCTTCACTTATATTTGAGGATTCCAAAAGATCCATATCCATTGAAGCCTCTACCTCATTTTCATATTCTGGGTTTGTTCTCTCAAGTCCAGTGTCTGTATCATGATCAGCTTCACTGTGGTTAGGAACAGAAGAAGTCTTCTCTGCTAAATGGTCACCAAGTCTTTTAATCTCTGACAAAATTTCATAGAAATGGCATTTCTGAAGAATAGCTGAACCAGCAGTGACAACCCTCACAGTCTGATCTAAAAGTATGAGCTCCAGCAGTTTTTGATAGCCACTTTTTTCACTCTGCCTACTTCTTAAAAATGCTTCCATTCCTTCTGTCATACTAATGACACTGTCCAAAGCTTTAAATGCATTTAACTTAAGGGAAGATGAGACATGATCAGCAAACAGGAGCTCAAATAATCCACTGATCACTCCTGCTTGTAGCAGTCCCATGACTCCTTGGGCCCCACATTCTGCCAGTGAGGACACTAATTTGGTCCCAGCTTTGAGCTGTCGGACATTTAAGGCAATGGGTTGGCGAAGGGCTACTTGTAAATTTAAAGCTTGCATGGTCCAGTCTATCAACTGGCCAAGGGCGTCTTGTTTTGTGTTTTTCAATTGCAAATAACTTAATCCTTTTATTATTAAACTTGGAATTTCTTCTAAAGCTGTTACCCATTTTGCACCTCTATCTTCTTGATACAAATCCAACAGTTCAGTTAACTTCACTGAGGCTTCTACTGCCCCTGAATTTTCTTTATCTGGACCTTGATCCTTCATTCTACTGATTTCAATTTCAAAAGTAGTCTTGTATGGACAGCTGAAGTATAAGAGTGGTACAAGCTCCCTGTCATATGGATCATACGTCATAGGAGGAACTGAAGCTAAGTCTTCAGCAGTGTATTCAACATCAAAGTTTGGATACTTAAATGTTTCACGTTCCAAGTCAGCAATTCCATCTTCATCACTGGAAATTTGTTCATAACCATCATCCCCTGAAAATCAGTTTGAATAATATTTAGTTGTTACATCATTGTTGTTTAATGCAGACCAATCTGGTTTGTCAAAAAAATCATTTAATAGTGTGGCAAAAAATAAAAATTAATGATTTCCTCAACAAAATTAATTTCTGCCCCAACATCTTATCAACAATTACTAACATTTTATAGTTTCTAATAGAATAATTATGGAGAAACTTCATAAGCAAAGTTTTCTATTATATCTGTTCAGCTTTACAACTAACTCTGCTACAGATCTTTTCCTCACAAAATTAAATTAGAAATGCCTCAAAAAACAAACCAAAAATACCTCTTTCAGGAGGAAAGAAATTAAGCTTGCCCTCATAAGAGAGTATTTTTAAGATGGAAAAAATAAATTGATAGGCCAAAATTATTAAATTAACTAAGAATTAGTACCATAAATACCAAGTTACATCAATTATTTCCAGAAAAAACATTCTATGTTCTTTTTATAACATGAGTTTCATATTCCTTCACTTTCACTTCTCTGTATTTACCTGTCACACAGTTTCCCCAGTTCTGTATTATGTTTTTAGGGAAAATCTGTTCATATAAAGTGCTCAGCTTTGCCAAAACAAAGAGTTTTCATATTATGACACATGCAGCTTTTTCCTCTATTTATTAATACAGGACTAGAAGTAATATAGGACCAGAGATGGAAAACTTGTTGGTTTTACTTTTTAACACTACTATTACCTGGCCGTGGTAAAACAGAGATGTGCAATTACAGCCTACAGTATTCCTCAAGTAACAGCCCTCTTTTGACATTCTTTAGCTCAAAACAATTTAGCCATAGCAATACACTCATATTTGAAAAGGAAGGGCCTATAGAGACTTGACTCTGGAATAACCACCAGATGTCTTCTGGTAAAAATCAAATTAACCAGCCTCATTCTCTCACCTTCTCTATTAAAATGTCCTCTGATTAACAAAGCCTGCATGAAATCTAACTACTACTTGCCAGTCAAACACAATAAATCTAAAAAGGATTTTGTGGTAATCTGGAAATGGGGTAAGCTAAAAAGATTATCACTCAATAACCCAATTATTTATATTGTGTAAAAGGGCCACTGTGATACTAGAATGGTCCTCTCTCTCTCGTAGAATGATGCTCACCTGTACTATCTTATAAAAGAAAAAGGTAGATAATCTGTCATTTTACATAAATACTTTAACACTACATTCCATTTATTGGAGAAATTAAGAGCCAATTAGCTTAAGTATCTCTTTTTGCTTTCAAAGGAAAAATAAAGCCTAACTAAAGGACTGCATAATGCTGCCATATGTCCCTGTGTAATTGAGATTTTTCCTTCTGAATTTCTAAAAATAATGTAGCATTTTGCCAAAATATCTAGGTGGCAGACATCTTTAGCAATTCCACCCAGCTTAAAACACCACTCCTTTACTCTCAAAACAGATCACCAAATCCCTAATCACCATGTATTTGCTGCATATTCCTGCTTCCCTGGACAAAGCTGATGGTATCAAGGGGCAGCGATACCATAGCAAGCCAAAGAGACTCTCTCTCCCAGAAAACTGGATCTGGATCTGAGACACAGCCAGGTAGTTTAGACTGGCTGGTTAAAGAGAGGAGATTAAAGATGTGGGGTGAATAGAGATATAACAATTCGTTAACAGAATATAAATTAGCAACACAAAACAAAGAAGAGACGGAAATCCCAGCTCTAGTCAAGTCTTAAGGCCCAGCTACAATCTGACTCAGGTTTCTTGAAAGCCATTTATCTCTGCTACAAATTCTTCTGCATTACTAAAAGCTACATCAAGCTAGTTAGCACTTAAAACCAGAAGTCCTAGCTAATTTAACCCACCTTCACCTTCTTCATCTTCTTCACCTTCTTCCTCTTCATCTTCCTCTTCCTCCTCAGGGATACTATCTACTGTATGGCGATCATCCTCATCCTCATCCTCTTCTTCCTCGACATCCACATCATCTTCATCATCTTCGCCTTCTTCTTGTTGTTCCTCTTCTACTTCTCCTTCATCAGAATATTGACCTTCCTGAGGAACAGAATTCCGATCAGGAGAAATGGGCTCAAAGTAATCTTCTCTATGAGGAGCATCCTCTTCCTTGTCACCAGACACTGAAAAATTGAGGTTTAAGGCACAGATTATTTTAACTGTTTAAATAACATGAGGCAGAAGGATTGGATACTGCAACTACTTAATGACATTTTGGATGATTTAGCTCATAATTAATAAAGTATGCTTTATTAATTATTAATAAATATTAATAGTATTAGATAAACATACTTTAAACAAAGTATTAAATAAACACAGCTCATAATTAATAAAGTATGCTATATTATGTTCTAATACAATAATCCTCTTCTTTTTTAGCTATTAAGTAACTATACAGATTTTTCTCTCTTCCAATACCTACTGTTTATTTTTACTGGTGCTGTTCTGTACATACCACTATAGCACATTAACATTTTATTTTCAAAGTAATGTTGCTTCAGCTTCGAATTAATTAACTGATTTTTTTTTTCTTTTAACAAATTCACTTGCCAACAAAAAAACACAAGAAAACACTGCGCAGAACGGGGGCAGAGGATATTCATCAAGATTTGATTACCAGCATCTAATTTTTTTTCTTTAATCAAAAAGTACTATTAACATTAATCAAGAGGGGGAAAATAAACTATCACTGATATATTTCTACCTGGCAATGGCATGGGATCATCCTCATCATCATCAGGTGGAGGGGGTCCTGGTGGAGTTCTTGGTCCCCTTGGCTGTGGTCTTGGAGGGCTTCCATTAAACTGATCTTCCTTCTCCCCATCAGCTAATTTTATTAGAAAAAGAAAAAGAACTTTCAAATGAGTAAGTATAGTGAAATAAATGCATGACAAAAATGCTATTCATCATTTGAGTTTTCATCTTCAGAATTTATTAACTTTTTCCTTCCTGACGTGTAACAGAAATTTTGCTAATTAGTTTATAATGGGAAAGTTAGAATTTTTGATGTCCCATATACCAAAATATAATGTATGTAACTCTTGGGCATTATCCCAGAAAAATGGAGACTTATTTTCCTGCAGGAAGATGTACATGAATGCTCATTATAGCTTTATTTGCAAGTCAAAAACTGGAAACTACCTAAATGTCCTTCAGTGATTGAAGTTAAATAAATTATGATACATCCACACTATGTATTACTACTCAGCAACAATAAAGAATGATGTAATACACACAGAAAGTAGATAAACTTCAAAGAAATTATGCTGAATGAAAATAGCCCATCTCAAAAAGATCCCAACTTCATGATTCCATTTTGTAACATTCATGAAATAATATAATTAGAGAGACAGAGAATAGATTAGTGATTGCCAAAAGTTAGGGACAGGTGGGATGGGTTTGCCTGTAAAGGCATAACACCAGGGAATACTGTGATAGTACAATCAAGTCTCTTAATTTTGGTGGTGGTTATGCAAAGCTAGACATGACATAAAATTACACACACGCACACACGTATACATGTATAACTGGTGAAAGGTGAACAAGCTCTACAGATTGTAACAAGGCCAATTTTATTTTGATATTGTACTAGAGTTGTAAAAGATGTTAACTAGGGGAATCTGGGGATGAGTACACAGGACTTCCCTATACATTTCTTTGCAACTTCCTATAAATCTATAATTATTTCAAAATAAAAAGTTAAAAACATACACACATACATATATATGTGTACGTATATGCAATACATGAGCTTAAGTGTCCATTTTAAAACAAGTCAGCGAGAGTGAAGTCAGACAGAGAAAGACAAATATCATATGATATTGCTTATATGTGGAATCTAAAAAAAATGGTACAAATGAACTTATTTACAAAACAGAAATAAAGTCACAGATATAGAAAACAAACTTATGGTTACCAGGAGGGAAAGGGGGTAGGGGATAAACTGGGAGATTGGGATTGACATATGCACACTACTAAATATAAAACGGATAACTTATAAGGACCTACTGTACAGCACAGGGAACACTACTCAATACCCTATACTCTATAATAGGGAAAAGAATCTAAAAAAGAGTGGATATATGTGCACGTATGACTGATTCACTTTGCTGTATACCTGAAACTAACACAACATTGTAAATAAAAATTATACTCCAATAAAAGTTTTTTTAGAAGTCAGTAAATTTTTTATCCACTTGTCTTTATTTTTTTATTGAAGCATAGTTGATTTACAATATTGTATCAATTTCTGCTGTACAGCAAAGTGACTCAGTTATACACATATATATTTGTTTTTATATTCTTTTCCATTATGGTTTATCCCATATTGAATATAGTTCCTTGTGCTATACAGTAGAACCTTGTTGTTTATCCATTCTATATGTAAAACTTTGCATCTACTAAGCCCAAACTCCCCATCCACCCCTCACCAACCTTGCCTCCCCACTGGCAACCACAAATCTGTCCTCTATGTCTGTGAGTCTGCTTCTGCTTTGTAGATAGGTTCATTTGTGCCATATTTTGATTCCACATATGAGTGATATCACAACGGTATCTGTCTTTCTCTTTCTGACAAGTCAATATATTTAACAAAATTTTAGAGTAACTACTTACCTATGTCAGATGCTGTGATAAGGCTACAGACAATAGGAAAGATCAAAGAAACTACAAGCATAGAAAAGATAAAATTAACAAACCTTTAGCTAGACTCACCGAGAAAACAAGAGGACTCAAAATCAGAAATGAAAGAGGAGATACTACAACTGATACCACCAAAATACAAAGGATCACACCAAACTACTATGAACAATTGTACACCAACATATTGGACAACCTAGAAGAAATGCATACAGCCCTAGAAACATACAACGTACCAAGACTGAATCATGATTAAATAGACTATCTGAACAGACCAATTACTGTAAGGAGATTGAATCAGTAATCAAAAACCTCCCAAAAACAAAAGTCCAGGACGATACGTCTTTACTGCTGAATTCTACCAAATATTCCAAGAAGAATTAATACCAGTCTTTCTCAAAGTCTTCCAAAGTCGTTTACAAGGCCAGCATTACCCTAATACCAAAACTAGACAAGGATGCCTCAAGAAAAGAAAGTTACAGGCCAATATCTCTGATGAACATACATGCAAAAATCCTCAACAAAATATTAGCAAGCCGAATTCTATAATACATTAAAAGGATCATATATCATGATCAAGTGGGATGTATTCCAGGGATGCAAGGGTGGCTCTGCATCTGCACATTAGTCAATGTGATACATTAACAAAATGAAGGCTAAAAATCATATGATCATCTCGACAGATACAGTAAAATCATTTTTCAAAATTCAAATTCATTTATGGTAAACACTCTCAACAAAACAGGTATAGAGGGAATGTACCACACCATAACAGGCCATATGTGACAAGCCCATAGCTTTAACATCATTCTCAATGGTAAAAAGCTGAAAGCTTTTCCTCTAAGATCAAGAACAGAACAAGGATACCCACCTCTTGCCAATTTTATTCAACACAGTGTTGGAAGTCCTAGCCAGTGCAGTTAGGCAAGAAAAAGAAATAAACGGCATTCAAATTGGAAAGGAAGAAGTAAAACTGTCGCTCTTTGCAGATAACCTGATACAGGTACACCCTGCTTTTTGGAAGTTCATTTTATGCCACTTCACTTTTACAAAAGACCTATCTTAGTACGTGTTTTCACTAACCAAAAGAAATCCAAAGTGGATTTTCACTTCTACAAAAAAATGTGAAAAGAGAAAATAAGTGTTAAGCATTTGTTTTGCACTGAGCTGTTATAGAGGCAACATAACCCCAAAGAGTGAGAGTGGCACTGCCAAGCTCCTTCCCTGGCAACTACACTCAGCATCTCAGCATTTAGCCACCATAGCTTTGAACTATGTCTGTGAGCATCTGGGCTTTATCTCAATTTATTTTGTGCGTCCATTAGCAAGATGTGTCCTAAGGTAACTGTTTCTTCGTTTTATACCATTTTGGTGTATGAAAGGTTTCATAGGAACACTCTATTTCAGACAGCAGGGGAAACCTGTATAATATAAAGAAAACCCTAAGGACTCCATTAAAAACCTATTAGAGGGACTTCCCTGGTGGTCCAGTGGTAAAGAATCCACCTTCTAACGCAGGGGACGTGGGTTTGGTTCCCTGGTTGGTGAACTAAGATCCCACATGCCACGGGGCAACTAAGCCCACGCACCACAACTACTGAGCCTATGCGCCTCAACTAGAGAGCCATGTGCTGCAAACTACAGAATCCACGTGCTCTGGAGCCCACACACCACAACTAGAGAGAGAAAACCCGCCTGCCACAACTAGAAAGAAGCCCATGCACTGCAACAAAGAGCCCACATGCTGCAATGAAAGATCCCTCATGCTGCAATGAAGATCCCGCATGCCAAAACAAAGACCCGATGCAGCCAAAAATAAAAAGAGATAAAAATTTTTTAAAAACCTATTAGAACTAATAAACAAATACAGTAAATCTGTAGGACACAAGATCAATACCCAAAAATAGGTTGCGTTTCTATACACTAATAATGAACTATGAGAAAGAGAAATTAAGAAATTCTCATTTACAATTGTATCCAAAAGTATAAACACTTAGGAATAAATTTAAACAAGGACATGAAATACATGTATGTTGAAAACTACAAGACACTGATGAAAGAGACTGAAGGGGACACAAATAAATGAAAAGATATTCTGTGCCCATGGACGGGAAGAATTAATACTGTTAAAATGTCCATACTAGGGGGAATTCCCTGGCGGTCCAGTGGTTAGAATTCCACACTTCCACTGCAGGAGGCCTGGGTTCAATCCCTGGTCAGGGAACCAAGATCCCGCAAGCCGCACAGCATGGCCAAAAAAAAAAAGTCCATACTCCCCTAAGCAATATACAAATTCAATGCAATCCCTACCAAAATTCCAATGGCATTTTTCACAGAAATAGAACAACAATCCTAAAACTTGTATAGAACCATCAAAGACCCCAAAGAGCCAAAGCAATCTTGAGAAAGAAGAATAAAGCTGGAAGTATCACACAATGTTACAAACAACGTTACAGAGCAATAGTACTTTAAACAGCATGGTATTGGCATAAAAAGAGACACAAAGGTCAATGGAACAGAACAGAGAGCCCAGAAATAAATCCATGCATATATGGTCAATTAATTTACCTGTGCTTGGCAGGTACGATATAAGAAAAAAGATTAAACTACAGTGTGTGACCACCATCAGAGCAAAGATCTCACACCACACTATTATATAAGGATTTAAGAGAAACAATGGTCATTTTATTTGTGCTCATAAAATGCTAATTGTAAAGCAAAATATTTTTCCCTATGACCTCAATTATAATTTCAAAATTTATTCCCAAATCTCCTTAGCTCAACAGCTTATGAGTAATACTAGAGTGAGGAAAAGAGACCCTGGAAAACATGAGTCCAGCTGTCTGCTCTATAAAATGAAAGTCACTAAAGTTCATTAGAGGTTTTTTGTTTGTTTTTTTATAAAGTTGCTTGTGCTTTATTTTTATTTTTTTAATATTTATTTATTTATTTGGGCTGCACCAAGTCTTAGCTGCAGTACGTGGACTCTTAGTTGTGGCATGCAGACTCTCAGTTGCAGCACACGAACCCTCAGTTGCGGCATGCATGAGGGATCAGTTTCCCGACCAGGGATTGAACCCAGGCCCCCTGCATTGGAGCGCAGAGTCTTACCCCTGAACCACCAGGGAAGTCCCTGTTTGTTTTTTTTTCGCCCTGCCATGAGGCACGTGGGATCTTAGTTCACCGACCAGGGATTGAACCCACGCCCCCTGCACTGAAAGCGGGGAGTCTTAACCACTGGACCGCCAGGGAAGTCCCTAGAGTTTTTATTTTTCTTGTCTTGGGTTAATAAGCAAAAGGTTCTCAAAAGCAGGAAAATCTGCCTTAGCTAAGATCTGGACATCTAAGGAAATTTGAAATGCAGTCCTAATAAAACAAATGCCATTAACACAAGTATTCCAAAAACACATACCATATTTACTGCCTATTCTTCAATTCTTTGAAAGACAATTTTCATAGTAAACCATGAATAACCATGGATTATATTATCATATACATATTTTAAATAAAAAAAAAACCTTGGGTCAATTAAAAAAGCATTTTTGCAAAGTAGTGGAGGAAAATAAAATGCAACCACTTCAACATAAAAGACACTCTTATAGGAAAGAATGGGAGATTGACAGATAACTTGTCAAACCTTAAACAAGGTTCAAAAAGTAGAAGAGTTCTTTGAGTTACCTTTTCCTACTATAATGAACATAAGTGTCACTGATAAAAGCAAATTTAAAATTCTCACCATGGGGACATCCCTGGTGGCGCAGTGGTTAAGAGTCCACCTGCCAAGGCAGGGGACATGGGTTCGATCCCCAGTCCTGGAAGATCCCACATGCCGTGGAGCAATTAAGCCCATGAGCCACAACTACTGAAACCCACGTGCCCTTGAGCCCATGCACCACAACTACTGGGCCCATACACCACAACTACTGAAGCCCACGTGCCTAGAGCCCATGCTCTGCAACAAGAGAAGCCATCGCAATGAGAAGCCCACACACTGCAACGAAGAGTAGCCCCTGCTCGCCACAACTAAAGAAAGCCCGTGCACAGCAATGAAGACCCAAAACAGCCAAAAGTAAGTAATAAAATTAAATTAAATTAAATTAAATTCTCACCATGTTTTGGATTCCTTTTCAAACTTGGCTGTGGCTGGGGAGGTGGTGGAGGTGGAGGTGGAGGTGGTGGAGAGTCTCTGTCATGACTTATGACTCTATCCACTGATCCATATATTGCCAGTGTCAGACAGTTGTACCAGCCTCTTAGCACCAAACCATCAGTATTCACCTGATTTGGGGGGAGGGGGAGGGGAAGAGATATCTTTCAAAATGTTTTACTATGTCAGAAGTAAACTGGTATCAAATTACTTTGTGGTTCAACTAAAGTATAAAAGTATGCTGAAAATGCAAAGGTCAATACTGGTGGAAATTCACCCAGAGGCACAACTTTTGCATGGCCCTCCAGAGTTACCATACCTAAAACTGTCTCAGGACTACATCTCCCCAGTTCTATACTTTAGGCCAATCCTATTCAAAAAGCATAACCAGATTCCCACCCAAGAGAAGAGAAATGAGAAGGAAATTAAGGGGGAGCTACTGCCAATTCATAAATTAAACCCAAATAGTTACAGGGGTCATGGAGATACACAAGAGTACAAATTGTGCCCAGTCTCAAGAATTATAAAGCCTATAAAATTATACAGCATTCTTTTTACATGACATGCAGGTATATTCTATGTATCTATATTGTACTTAAAAAGTAAGGGTAACCAGAGGCATTAAACAAATTGTTTTTGCAAAGAAACTTATCCTAAAAAGATCAAAGACTTTATCAATGCCATTAACCCTCAATATTTCCTTATAAAATAACTTTACGTTTTTCAAAGCTTATCTATTAATCACTCTATCTTCACAATAACTATGAGAGGTAATCAGAGCAAATATTATCAACAAATAAGAAAATGAGAGTGTCGGTAGAAAAATTTGGCTAGAAACCAAAGCCCCTGACTTCTGAGTTCTCCTCCCACTCTACAGTGTTGGATAAAGATGAAATAGTAAGTGGTAATGGAACCCTAGAGGAAGGGTTCTAGAGGAAGAAAAAAATTATTATTCTCCTTGCTAACCTTAGCAAACTCTAGCAAAGGGAAATCAGGGACCAGAAGAAAGGCTCAAAGACTATGCCCATGGATTAATAGACTCTAAACAGAAATACCACTGGAAGGAAGATAAACAGATAAAGAATACAATTTTTAGTCTAAACAAGGTGCAGAGGATTAAATACCCATCCCCCACCAAAAACAAACAGCAGGCTGAGTAGTCCCATATTAGATCACCATTATTTTTGGATTTCGGCTCTTCCATGATTCAGATCTTTTAGATGCTTTCAGAATGGCATTTGGTATCAAGAAAAAGACACTTCTGATACACAAGGAAGAAGTATGAAATATGAATTTTTAAAGAAAACTTAATTAAGGTACAATGGTGTTTAATAATAATTTACCTGCCTGTCATCTTCTGAATTTGCCCACCTAAATGAAAAGAAGGAAAAGCACAGATGCTGGCTTCTTCCTGACCCAAGTATAAAATTAGAATAAAGAGCTATATGGGTAGATAATAGCATTACAATGTCTTTGCTCCATTTTAAAATAGCTTCTGGAATACAAGAGGAATCAGACAAGAAATGATGATATTCTGCAGAACTAGAACCAAGTAAGTTGACATTCTGCATCACTGGTTTATCTGGATCAAAAACTCTGAATGGAGGTGAGAACAACAGTAGTAACAAGTTGAAAACTGACTTCTACAATTACCTTTGAGTTGGGTCTAAAGATGATGGAAGTATTCTCATCATATTCCAGGCTGCCAAAAGAGTAGGAATAAATATATAGGCTCAAACACTGAACATCACAGTTCATGAAGAAGTTTTTCTAGATTCATATATTTCAATCAAATGCTAGATTTGTGTTTTAATGAACTACAAAGTTTGGGTTTAATTTACTCTCCACAAAATGATATCAAGAAAAAGTATAAAACAAACCCCCCAGAGATTCTGGTTCAATTGCTTTGAGGTGTGTGTGAGAATCAATGTTTGTTTAAAAGCACCCCAGGTAATTCTAATGTACAGCCAGAGTAGAGATCCATAGCATTATAGTCTTCAAAAAAATGTATACTGGGACCAAAATTTTTAAAAAGCACCTATTTTCATCAGGTACTGACATAAGAATAACATTCTATAATATAAAAAATTAGCTGCTTCAGATTACCTAGGTTCCCTTCATTTTAAAAAGAAGTTAAACTACCAATATAATTTAATAATAAATGAGTGGAGAATCAATAAAAGAATAAGCAAAATCTAGAAAACTTAATTCCTGACAGGGACAGAAAATTTTCCATTTTTAAGCTGCCTTTAAAAAATTGGTATTTTATAAATGAATTTTTATAAATGAGTAAACCCATCTAATGGTTAATTAATTTGCAGACATCAAAACAACTAGTGTTAGTTATACCTAGCATGTATTATATAATTCAAAATAGGAGTAACTACAACAAAATTCTCATTTTACAAAAATGTGACTATGGAATTTTAAATTATGTAGTAGTGTGACCTAAAAAACATAGACAAAATCTCAATGTGTTTATATAGGTTTTTTTAAGAATCAAAAAGTAATCTTTTCCAAATTAGGTTATTATCAAATCATGTGATATGTATAATGCATACACCAATAAAAAGCAAACAAAAGATGGTTAATGTTTCACACATTTAAAATTTTATTTTATAAATAAACTCAACATGTTCTTAGGAGCTTGACATTTCCTTAATATTGTCAATTGAGAAAATTAAACCCTGAGTTCTTGGGTCTACCACCATACACAGCCTTTTCTTCTATCTAAAGAATAAAAAGGTTTTGCTTACTAACTTATGAGTTGCTGGTGAAATTACCTAGTAAGTACATACCTTCCCAACCTATCGAAAACTGGGGCACTTGGTTTGCTTACATTGTTAAAGAATAAGTCTAATTGAAATGTGTGCGGTGATGTCTCCCTGTGAATGAAACAAAGTTGAAAGGTCAGCCTTTACAATAATCAGTTCCTAAATTAAAACAAAAAACAAAGTAAGTACAAATTTAAGAGCAATTCTAGAATTAAGATAAATTATTCCTAATATGTAAATAACAAAAACACGGAGTTAACTGTAATATTTCCTGTAATTTTATTCACATCCAATTCTCAAGAAGTCAAGTATTCACTTTGAGTACTACTGAAAAATTTTTAGCCATCAAGTATCTTTCGCCTGCTACTTGCACCATTTTAAAACACACAGATATTTAAATTTTTTAACGTATTTTAATGGCAAATGCTAATTAATCATGATATCTAGTTTTATAATTCCTTATATCATTATTCTATTAGCAAAAAGAATCAGGAGTTAACTAACTTTAAGTTGTAAATAATAATTACCATTTAATTTCAATTTAACCCACATTCATACAGGACTGTAATAATAATTTGAGCATCAGAGCCCTAAATTGTGACTTAAAGCCCAGATTGAAATTTGTATAGCACTAATTTACATAAATATTTTGATTTTTCTATAGACTTCTATAATCAAGATTAAAGCCTATTTAATTTGCACTAGAATGAAACCCTGCTACACCCTTGCTGAAATTCCTTCCGCTCAACTAAAATCTTGATTTTTAAACAATGCATGCTTTGTTGTTTATTTACAAAAAATCCATATGGTAAAAAGTGTAATGCCCGGAGTACTCTGAAAGAGATTCCTTTATGTATTTCTGGTAGAAGTTCAAACAGGTACAATCATTCTGAAAGACAATATGGCAATAAAATTCAGGAGACTGAGAAAATGTTCACACCAGTTGTTCCAGAAATACTTTTCTCTACAAAGTGTTTCTATGGAAACACTAATATACAAAGACTTTTTTCAAGAGGAGGTGCATTATACTAATAATTTGAAAACTAAAAACCATCTAATGGTCTCCACTTTAAGAACTAGCCAAATAAATAAGAGTACATTGATTTGCTAGATTATGCAGTCATTAGAAATCATATTTTCAAATAAATTTAAATGATGTGAGGTACTCCTGACATAATGTTAAATGAAATAAAGGAATACACAGAATAGCACGCAGTGGGATCAGAGCAGCATCATACATTTTATCTTACCCAAATTCAACTATATGTGCTCAACAACTCTAGTCTCTCTCTCCTAGCCTTCCTCTTCAAACCAGACCCTGGCCTCCAATATCTCAAGGAAAGGAAAAAGGACTGAAATGCAAATTCTTTCCTCTGGAGGCATCAAAGACTCAGGTCCTAGTCACCAAAAAGCGATTTAAAGAATCAATGGTAATTTGACTCCACTAGACTTTCATCTTAAAACTTGTTGACTCTAAAACCTAACCTCACATAAGATACCACATTTACAAAAAACAAAATATATATATAAACGCACACATATAAATTTAAAAACACATGGCCTCAAATGTTAAGATTCTCTCAGAATGGAGGGATAACAGGGGTTTTAATTTTACCTGACATAGTTCTGAATTTCATAATGAGAAAAAATACTATCATAAAGTGTGCTGCACAAATATATCATCTCTAACATTACTTTCAACCTTGAGATTTCAGGCTTCCCAACATCTTACATATTTGTATTATTGAATCAATACTTTATTTTACTGTTCTATAACATACTGTGCATAAAGTTGTTTCTGATAATAATTTCATATTTGGAACTATTAAAACATGAACAGCCACTCACGCCCAGCTAAGAAAAAGGAGAGAGATAAGAAGAGGGGAAATGTAACAAATACTCTTACCCACTGCAGCTAATGGCAGTGATTCGTATTGCCTGCTGTGGTAGCCAGCCTCCAAAATGGCCCCCAAAGACCCCTGCTTCCTGGTATTCACACCCCTGTGTAGTTCCCTCCCACACTGTACCAGTAGAATATGTAATCAACAGAATATAGTAAAAGCAGTATATTGAAGTATGTCACAGTATGCCATTTCTGATATTAAGTTATAAAATACAGCGACTGTGGCTTCCTTCTCGGGCATGGTCTCTCACTTTCATTCTTGGATCACTCACCCTGCAAAAATACATGCTGTGACATAAGCAACCCATAGAAAGGATCTCCTGGCAAAGAACTGAAGATCTGCCAACAGTCATGTGAACAGGCTTCTAAAATTCCCTAGCCTCAGTCAAATCTTCTGAGACTGCAACCCAAAGCCTATATCTTAGTTATAACCTTATGAGGGAACTTGAGCCAATCAAGCAGCTCCCAGGCTCCTGACCCTCAGAAATAGTAGGGGATTAGGTTGCTAAATTTGCTACAGTTTGTTATACAGCAACAGATAACTAATAGACCTTTCTTGACCAAAAGCAGTACAATTAGAGAAGACTGCTGGATACACTATCATTACTCCATCTTTCTCATTCTACACACATAGGAAAAGTAGAAAGAAACACAGGAAAACGGGAGATTTTATTTCCTTACACATGGCAAAAAAGATATGAAGTCAATTACAATGATTTGTCATTATAAATACTAATCATTCTTACTGTTTTGTTTTGTATTTGCTTTACTTTTGAATGACCTGAAAACATCTTAAGATTTTTCTATCTACCTCTAGGAATAACCAACTACTTTTCACAATTATGAAGAAATGAGCCCTTAACTTTGAATCTGTACCATTAACAGTCACCCCTGTAGCTGGCTTAACTCTTTCAGGTAATAGAAACTGAGCTATCACAGCATGGACATAACAAAATGTGGCATTGATACGTAAGAGTAACGCCTAGGCTATAAGCTAAAAACCCACAGATATATTTATTATACATATTCATGTTTCTATAACCAAAATTTAGCTTTCATCTCCAGTTCATGTAATTAAAATCAGAAGAAGATGATTATTCATGTTACAACAAAGATCAAATTCCTCTGTTTTATGTCAGTTGTTAAAATTATCAACAACTCCACAACAGGGAATTCCCTGGAGGTCCAGTGGTTAGGACTTGGTGCTTTCTCTGCCATGGCCCAGGTTCAATCCTGGGAACTAAGATCCCACAAGCCGCACTGCATGGCCAAAAAATAAAAATTAAAAAAAGATTTAAAAAAACCAAAACTCTACATCAGGAACCATGTCTTATATTTGGTTTATTTCACAAAGAGACTAAGAAAGAGAACTGATGCTCAAATAACTACTTGCTCAGTACAACTAATGGTAATGTGAAGCTACATATTTATAAAAAGACACATGTATCAGGCTAAGGAGATCACCAATAAGTCATGAAAACTGATACTATAAAATAATATAATAAAAAATGTAGCAACATAATAAAAGATATATTTCTAAATATTCAGTCTCATTCTTATTTTCAAGGAAAAAGTCACGTTAAAAATACTTCATCTACTATACCGTGCCACCCTAGAATCGTTTGGAAAATATAAACCAATTAAAAAAATATAAACCAATTAAAAAAAAGAAATGAAGAAAGAAAAAATTAATCTAGTACTCAGATCAAATAATGACTCTTTTCAAGTTTATAATAATATATAGATTATAGAGAAAACCTAGAGTCAATTACAATGCAACATAACATAACCATAACTGAATAAAGTTTTAGGTTTTTTGTTTTTTACTTACAAAATATTACCTTAAATTTTTGCATTTAAGAGTATGTTTCTAGATCAACTTTAGTCAAAAGTACTTTTAAAAAAGAAAACTGACTTACCCATATGCTCTACTGTCAGGCAAGCTGCTATGGGCTCTTACTCCTGGGGGTATGACTCGGACTTCATTGATATAAACCACACATGGAAAACGAACCACGTCTATATGAGAACTTTGCTTTAAGAAAAGGGGGGAGAGGAATATACTGTAAGCAAAACACTTTGTCTATTCAAAATTTATTCACTTCAATTTGTTTCATTCAGAATACCACAAACAATTTTAAAATAAACACCACATCATTAAAACAGTGCTATTACATTTTTTATAATGGTATTAAAACCACTCTTAAAAACAGCTGATGATAAAATGTACCTAGTTAAATCTCTCCATTTGTATAACAACATTTCCTGCATCTGCTTCCCTGCTGATGTTTTGCTTAGGCCAGTAGAGACCTACAGTCCTTTACTGGAAACCTCTGGAGTCAGACACCGTTCAGAATCCTGACTTTTGGAATTCCTTGGCGGTCCAGTGATTAGTACTACGCGCTTCCACTGCAGGGGGCACAGGCTTGATCCCTGGTCAGGGCACTAAGATCCCACACACCAGGCAGTGCCGGCCAAAGACAAAACAGAATCCTGACTTTTTAGATTTTTAGAAAGCAAATGATACGAACACTACATATTACTTAACACTCCCAGTGGCTTCTGGGGCAGTACCTTGTAACCAAAACATTAATACTTCTGCAGCAACATGTATAAACAGTCACACTAAATAAAGATTATAACTAGCAACATATCAGTTCAAATCAGAGCACGTGGCCACATGTATTTAGGGCAGATTTTTCTGCCATTTTTGAATTTCTGAATTATAGATAAGAGATGGTGAATCTCTATTTAAATTAGCTTAATTTACCAAACTTACATACTAATATCAAGAGATCCAGGGAAGCCATTTAGGCACCAAACAATTAAGGTAAACCCTCTCAAATTTAAAAAAGGAAAAAAAATCCACAAACTAAGAATTTATTATAGTAACATAAATGGATAGCATAAATTTAGTGTACATTTATTTCTATGTATCATTTGACACAAGATCAGACAAATGTAGCTCTTGAGATCAATAATTTAAAAAGAAATTTTTCACATTGTTTTTGGACGACTGTTTTTTGTTTGTTTGTTTTTGTTTTTTTGTGGTACGCAGGCCTCTCACTATTGTGGCCTCTCCCGTTGCGGAGCACAGGCTCCGGACGCACAGGCTCAGCGGCCATGGCTCACGGGCCCAGCCGCTCCGCGGCATGTGGGATCCTCCCGGACCGGGGCATGAACCCGTGTCCCCTGCATCGGCAGGCGGACTCTCAACCACTGCGCCACCAGGGAAGCCCTGGACGATTGTTTTACATCAACTTTTCCTAGCAGTTCAGCCAAACATCATTACCTAGTGGTCAAAGTTTATAATAAGAATGGTTCATATTATTTGCATCTAGAAAGACTGAGTCCTAAGTGCCTCTTGAAGCTGCAAAGAATACTGTGCCTATCAACAGACCAAAAGATTAGTCAAATGAGTCTTTCCTAAAATGTGACAGAGGATGACTTTCCAATTTTGCATTTTAAGCTCAGAGATTAAATATAATTAAATATATAGGTATAGAAATCTTAATGTTAACTATTCAAGTGTACTTTATACTCTCAAAGATATAAAAGAAACAGGATGAATGCAAAGTGTGGCTGATTGCTGGTTGTTTTCCAATACAACTCTTCTTCTAGAGAAGTTTGAGTTGGGCAAAAGTGAACTAAAAACTGAATTTCCCATGTCCTGGGAAGCCAGTGTGAACATGTGATTGCTAGATTCTGATCAATGGGATGTAAATGGAAATGACGTAGGCAACTCTGGGTCATGTCCTTAAAGGGAAAATTCAGACTTCAGAAACTCCTGCCACCTCTTCTTCTATACTCTGCTGCCTTTCTAGAACACATGTTATGGTAAGCTGTCTTGGACAATGCAGGCAATTCCCTAAGAATGGGAGGAACCTGTCTCTGACAATGCAGAGCTGTCACATTAGCCCTAGAATACTTAAAACCAGATTGAAAGAGAAAATCTTATTTTATCTAACCCACTGTTATCCTGACTTTATGAGAGCAGCTGAAATTATATCCTAATTATTATAAATATACTGTAGGTATTCAATAAATACTACAGTAGATTTATATAAAAGAAAAAGCATTCTGCCTCAAACTTTGGCTCTATGTTTCTGTCCTGTAAAGAGCTCCTCTACTTAAAAAGTCTACTATACAGAAGCTCCTTTGCTTATATGGTTAAAAATTCTCATTAATATTTACAAAGGAAACTTAGAACAAAACTTTATTTATTCTAACCTCCTTCCACCCTGCCCCCTGCTAATTAATGAATGGTATTAGTAGTAGTTAGGGTGTCGTCACTGTGGACCTAAAAAGATCAACTTGAGGTTTTACAAATAGCCTTTCAAAATCTATTTTGTTTGTAAGTAGAAGAGTTTCTATATTAGTTGCTACCACTTTTATTCAATATTTATTTTGAAACATTTACTAAATGTCTATAATGTTCCAAGGTATGCTAGGTCCTGAGAATATAAAGACAAGACATAATCCCTGCCATTAAGGTACAATCTACTGTAGTAGATGAATAAATAAATTGCTATGATACAGACTCACACAGAAAACTATGAAAACTCAGAAGCGTACTTACCTAAATCAGACAGTGGGCAAACATTTGTGGGGGGAAAAGAAGAGTGTCAGGGAAGGCTTCCCAAAAGAAATAGCACCTGATCTAAGTACGTATTTAAGGAAAACAAGAATCAGTGGAACAGAGGGATAAAGAGCTTTCTAGGCAAACGGAGAAGCATGTGCAAAAGGAATGCAAACAAGAACTTGGAAGGTTCAAGAAATTACAAGCATAGTTCACCAAGGCTAGAGGGCAAAATGTGGGAGGAAAATAGGGCAGAGTAGCTAAACACAATCAATAGAATTACAAGAAATAAGTTTTTCATTCACTGCCAGAAGTCAACTCCAAAAATCTGTATCGCCATTTAGGACCTCTCTCCTGAGCCCCAGACCACTATATCCAACTGTCAACTGGACATCTCCATTTGAATGTCCCTCTGGCCCCAAAAACTCAACAAGTCCAAAACTAAAGTGTCCTACATCAGTGATGGCACCACCATCCAGACAATGGCCAAGACAGAAAACATTATCATCCTTGGATTCTTTCTCATTCTCTCTCACCTAAATAATTCCTTCATCCAAACATCAAGTCCTATTGATTAAACCTCTAAACAGCTCTCAAATCTGTGCATTTCCCTCCATTTCTGCTGTCACTCCTCTAGTTCTAGACACTAGGCCAAATTCCTCAGTTTTATAAACAAGTATGGTCTCTTCTCACCACTCCAAATTTATAGCCCCAACATACCCTGGTTTTCCTCATCTTTATGCCATCATTCATGTTACTGTCTCTGCTTAGAACCCTTCCACGCTCCTGTCCCAACTCCTTTCAGATGTCAGCTTTCTCTTAAAAGCTAAGCCAGATCAAGTCTAGATGAGTGCTTATCAAACTAAATTCTAATTGCTTCTTTTTTTTTTTTTTTTTTTTGTGGTACGCGGGCCTCTCACTGTTGTGGCCTCTCCGGTTGCGGAGCACAGGCTCCAGACGCGCAGGCTCAGCGGCCATGGCTCACGGGCCCAGCCGATCCGCGGCATGTGGGATCTTCCCAGACCGGGGCAGGAACCCGTGTCCCCTTCATCGGCAGGCGGACTCTCAACCACTGCACCACCAGGGAACCCCCTAATTGCTTCTTTTAACTCTCCTGTTGGAGTGGTACTTCAAGAAGACAAGAACCAAGTCTCAGTTTACTGTTATATTCATAGTGCTGAGCATATTCATTTAACGAATGAAAGACTTTTAACAGGTGCTTAATAAGAATTGACTGAATTGTGTTTTCAAAGTTAAAAATATTACAATGAAGTAGGGGCTTAAAATATCTAGAGGAGTACCTAAACCTAGGAAGACAGGGTGACAGTGGGAAATCATGGAATGGAAGTTTTATGATTAGAGAGGTACCTGAAAAGTGAAGAACAGACTGGTCAGGTTCCATGACTCAGCCACATCTAAGGAAGAAGTCATTGTGTGTTTAAAGGTCACAGTATAGCTGTCTCTCCTTACTTTCCTATTCCTGCAACTATCTTCTCTTCCCTATCCTCTCCTAAGGGTAAACTAAGGCTATGTCATCTATTCCTGCCACTTGCATTGTCACTGCTGTTTGCATGAGTTCCAAATTGACTTCCTAAACTCTAAAATGAAGTAGGACCTTCTAACATCAATCACCCTCGTAAGACTGAATTTTAAGCCAGCAATTCCACTCTGGAAAGTAATAAAGAACTAATTAAAGACATATAAAACAATTTAGCCTCAAGAATATCGTATCACTGTAAAAAGTCAGAAGCCTAGATGTATGAGAATTTAATATATAAATAATAGCATTACCACTTAAAGAACTATTACACAACCAATAAAAATGCTGTTATACAGGATGGCTTGGGACAGGGATAAAAGATTTACTTTTTACTGTACACACTTTTGAATTGGTACCTCGTACGTGTGTTACCTAGTCAAAAAAGAGAGAGAATGTTTGAAAATGAAGCTTACTTTTAAAATGTTGTATAGGTGTACTTCTTCATTTATAATGATGCACAACACATTGTTAGGTGAGAAAAGAAACCAGAAAACAGTATTATAGTTATCAGTACCTTAATGTGTGTGGTGGGTGTATACATTTAAGTGTATGTGTGTATCTATATATATATATTTTTTAATTACTAGAGGACTTGTGAAAAATTTAAGAAAGTTGTTAATGATAGATGAGACTACGAAAGGTGGAACTATGAAAGCCTTTGCTTTTCTGTAACTTCTAATTATTCTATAATAAAATTAAAATTTACTAAAATAACATTTTTTTATTTTTTAAAAAGTGGCATACAAACCACAACACAATTTGTAATTCATTTAGCACTACTCAAACCCCTTCACATATTCCCCTTGTGAAACTTGAATAAATGCCTGTTTTCCCTACCAGGTTACAAATTCCTTTGAAAACAAGTGCAGTAAATTTTGGTTTTTTGTTTTTCTACCTCTATTGCCCCTCCTAGAGCTATGCCTCACCTTCAAAAGTGTTTTTCATAAATAATTGTTAAACAGATTCCCAACTTCCTACTGTGCGAATCTATCTGGTGTCTGACTAAACAAATCAAAAACTAAAATATCTTGTTCCCATCAAAGCCACTTCAAACCCACTTCCAGACTCTTCTATGACTAACAATGGCCCCACCAGTTCTCTAGTTCCACCAGTTCTCTATAACTAGAATTCTATCATTTTTAACTACTCTCACACTATCAGTTGCCATCCTGTCAATTCTACAACCAAAATTTATATTGTACCTATTCCCTCCTCCTTAATCCCACTGGGACACAGCACTGCACAGCTTTAGAGCCAGGAAATGTGCATTGGTATGTCTTAATTCAGCTATGCCACTTTAGGAAAGTCACCTAACTTCTCATGCTCAGTTCCTGATCTATCAAATGGGTATAACTATCTTTCAAAATTGATTCATGAATTAGAGATAATGTATTTAAATTACCAAAGCACTGTGTCTTGCACAAAATAAGCATTCAATAAATGCTATCAATGATTACTGCCCATCTGCTAACTCAGGTTTTCATTACGTCTCACCTTTTCGTCTCAATTTGCCACCTCTAATTATTCTGAACCATTTTAGGCATTACTGATGTACCAATGTACTGGTGTACTAACCTACCTTAATTTTACTAATCATATCATTTGCCTGCTCAAAAACTACTTATTTCTTACAAAATAAAGCCCACACTCCTTTGCTGACCATTTCTGGAACTCTGTGATTTGGCTTCAAACTGCCTATCAGGTGCCACTTCACACTACTGCTTCAGCATACCCTTCCAAAGGACTGACTACTCCAGGAGAATGCCCTCCTTTCCTATATATAACTGTGGAACATATTCTCTTCCACCAAAGACCAAGTTCATATGCCACCTGCCTTGATGAAGTCTTCCCTGATACTCTCAAATGAAAAGTGATCTGTCCCTCCTCTGAAATCACTGAGCCTTTTTTTGTACCACCAAAGGGAGCTAAATAAATATTGACTGGGGTCCTAATATATCAGACACTGATAAGCATTTTGGAAATAAAGGAGACAAACCTCAAGAAATTTCTACTCTGTCTCTATGCACTCATCATAATCTAAATTGAATCATAATTTTGTGGACCTCATGTCCAATACTAGTTATAAACTCCTTGAGAACAAACATCCCAATACTCCATATCCCCAAAAAACCCCTACTCCTACTTCAAGACTCAGTTCAAATATGATCTCTACTAAGCCTTCCTCAATCAATGCCAGAAGGTATTTACTACCGGTCCTATCCTCTCCATGGTCCTCAATGCTTGCTTAAGAATGAATGAATACTAGATTTCTAAATATATGGTAAGTGAATGAATGCTAACTTTCCTAAACTAGTAAACTACTAAACCAATCCATCATATGCTTTTCTTTCATTTTTAACTGTTCCCTATTTCTGTACGCATGATAGGTTTGTTCTTATCCAACTACTGCCTCCACTGTGAGTTTTCTAAAGCCTAGCTGGAACTGCAGTCAGAAAAGTATGGTCATTGAACAAACAGAGCTAATTGAACCACATGAAATGAGAGACCACAAGATAATTCATTGTTAGTAAGATATGCTAAAGTTTCCAAATATTTGATTTTTATAGACTATAAACCATTCGTTAAAATAATCAGAAGACCAAGGTTGTCAAACTTTTTATTTAACAAGTACCAAAGTACAACTGCTACCCACTACCATCCCTACCTCTGAAGACAGAAAAGTTCTCTCTTAAGGTACAAACTACTGTATGTATAGAACAAATAAGCTACAAGGATATATCGTACAGCACAGGGAATGCAGCCAATACTTTATAATAACTTAAAATGGAGTATAATCTATAAAAGTTGTGAATCACCATGTTGTACACTTGAAACTAATACTGTAAATCAACTATACCTCAATTTTTTAAAAAAAGTTCTCTAGAGGACTTCCCTGGTGGTACAGTGGTTGAGGCTCCGCGCTCCCAATGCGGGGGGCCCGGGTTCGATCCCTGGTCAGGGAACTAGATCCCTTATGCCGCAACTGAAAACGAACCCTGCACGCGGCAACGAAGATCCCGGACTCGGCGCAGCCAAATTAAAAAAAAAAAAAAAAAAGTTCTCTAAATTAAGTTTACACTGAAAGAGAAATGTGAGCTCTGGGGTTTCTTTGAATTTCTCTATGAACTTCATTTCTGTACGTTCTTGGCCGGTTGACCTGAATGCATGTGGCAGAAACAGTCATGCATTCAGGGGCGCTCAAGTTCATACAGAACGATTACTCTACAAGAGCCCACTCTCGCCCCTCAAAACGACAACACAATTGTCCTTTACAGTTTGACTACAATTCTCTCTTCACAAGTATGCTGCAGACAAAGGACGTTCTGTGTAAGTTCTTCCTGTCCTAATGTGTGAAATCTTTCCAAGAGATAAGTTGTATTAAAGTTTCAGGACAAACTGGAGAACACCGCAATCCTAAACCGAATGAGTGTCACATCTGGGTGGCATAACTCCCGTTAGAAAAAAGACCTAGCAAAAGGGATTTGGGAACCAGGAAGCCAACGTGACCCGCTCGGTCACTAACACTACTGTCAAACACAAGGTGTCCGAGACCCCTTCCAAAACATCACCGGAGGTAAACCTGAGAACCATGATCCTTTTCAAGGCCCAAAGCGGACCCAGGGGGTTGAGGAGGTGGGTGGGGGACCAAAGCAAGTAGAGCAGCCAACTCAACCAAAGACGACGCGGGGCCGAAACTACCGCAGGGAAATGTAGGGGGTGGGGGTGGCTACCGCCACCCCCACCCCCACCCCCCAGACGCGGCGCCCACACCCAAGCTAGGAGGAGGGAGGGTGTGTGTGAGGAATTAAAGCGGCAATCGGCACGAGAAACAGTCGAGACACGCCTAACGATTTTTTGTAAGAGTCCCCAATTCGAGAAACAGGGTCGGAATCAAGTCGCGAAGGCTTACCTCAGCGCTCGGGTGTTTAAAAGTGTCTAAAAATAGCAGCTCCATCGCCGAGTCCACCGCCATGTTTGCCGCGGGCGGGGGAAAGGGGAGGACTTCCGGGGCAGCCCTCCAAGCTCGGCGACAGCGGCTCAGGAGAGGGAGAGACGCCGGTACTTCCTGTGACCAAAGCGCTGGCGCCGCAAGCCTGAACCTATCGCGACGCGTCGCGCTTCCGGAAGTCGCCGGCCCAGCCTTCTCCAGCGCGGCGGAGGGCGCCCTCAGAGCGCCGAGAGGGGAAGAGGAAGAAGGGGAGGGACTACGGCGTCTCCAATGGTCCAAACCGCGTCGTCCTACCGCGTTTTAGAGCCACGAGAGCTTCGGGACGGGGGCGGAGTGTGGAGCAGGCTTAGGAGCGGCGGAGGAGGAGTGAGGAACGCAGCCAACTCAGGACTCCTGGCCCAGTGAACCAGCCAGCAAGAAACCTTTACAGGGCTGGCAGGAAAAAGGTGCAGTCAGCGAGGTTGGAAAGTAAGACTTTTTTTAAAAAAAGAAAGTAAAAAAAAAAAAGAGAAAGGAAACTGACT